>NC_137489.1:17662539-18996289 GCF_918807975.1 Aplidium turbinatum
ATAACAATGGATCACAGAGGGTTTCTTTTTCTCTGTTGCATCGATACTGGGGCTGTCATGCATACCAGTGGAAAGGACATTTGCATTTTTCTTTTGTTTGCACTGATAGTTTACAAGCATGCAGCTGTTCGATGAATTGTAGAAGAATTGCTGGAAACACTTTTCTCTTCCACCCTTGGTCATTTCCTTTGTCAGTCCTTTACTCTTAGCTCGAACAGTTCCAACAATGGTTATATTTTTTTTCCTGTAGCAAACCAGCAAGATTCACCTAGTAAATAAGTTAACTGTGGTGACGTTGTACCCCCCTTGTCTGTGTAAATTGGTGGTGATCCTCATCACTACATCTTCGGGAAGACGCCTTTTTGACGTTCATTGACGTTGACGTTTATTCTAAATCCGTTTCGTTGCTCTCTTTCAATAGCTCCGAGGTACGATAAGTAAGGGAGGGTATTGCATACGTATTTGGAATGAACCTCGGCTAACACCCAGAATTTCATGCCAAACTGTTGTCTGGTTTGTTTGGCATAAACATGATAAACGGACATTTGTTTTTCATTGGAACTAGCTGTTCATTGATTGGCAGGCTCCGATCCGGAGTGTAATTGTAGATGCAATTACCAACAAGTCCTTCCAGTGGCTCTCGAATATGAATAAACTTATCAGTTGGAAATCGCTGATAGATTTGTAGTAGGTATCTGTAAACTCAGTAAGATGACTTAAAATCAAGCCGAGCGATGGACAATTACCATGAGAAACGCTATAATATGTAAGTGTGAAAACTATAGAATTAGTTTTTTTTCACACATCAAATCTTTTATACTTTACAAATCTTTCTATACAATTAAATTTGTATGAGGTGTCCATTTCGACACCTCGGCCGTTGGATGTATATCCCCACGTTATAGACAACATAAAAAGATTTTTTAGAAAAATAATAGTGAAATATAAAGTGTAAGCATAATTGGGAAGCTACTGAAAGTTTGAAAATTTGCGATAACAATTAAGGCCCAAAATAGTGCACTAAATTTCTAAAAGTGTCGATTTCGACACCTCGGCCGTTCTAGTGTTAATTAAATTATTTTAGTATGAAAAGGAATATTAGGCGTACAGGCTAAAAAGCTTATTACTAGCGACAGTTTAGTTTATTTTCCAGTTGTTTATTTTCCTGTTCATGTTAGTTATTTTCCAAGAATTAGATTAAAATATTAATGTAAACGAATTTTTAACAAACTAAATTTATAAGGGGGGGGGATTGAGATTTGAATATCGACTTAAAGGGTCCACCGGATAAAAAAGGTTGGGAACCACTGTTCTAGAAGCAAATTCCGCAATGGAACATTGCGTAATTAAAGGTTAGTTTAGCACTAGAACGGCACTTTTAGAAATTTAGTGCATTATTTTGGGTCTTAATTGTTTTCACCACGTTTTCAAACTTGCAGTAGCTTTCCAATTATGCTCAAACTTTATAGTTCAGTATTATTTTTCTAAAAATTATTTTATGTTATCTGCAATCAGGGTTAGGTTATCTGCAATGTGCGGATATACCTCCAGCGCTGAGGTGTCGATTTCGACATCTCACACAAATTTAATCGCAAAGAAAGCTTTGTAAAGTATAAAAGATTTCATGTGTGATAAAAACTAATTCAATAGTTTTCTCGCTTACATATAGCGCTTCTCATGGTAATTGTCCAACGCTTGGCTTGATGTGTGTCCTCGCTCGGCTTGATTTTAGGTCATCCTACTGAGTTTACAGACACCTTTCATAAATTTATCAGCAATTTGCAACAAATAAGTTTATTCGTATTCGAGAGCCACTGGAAGGACTTGTTGGTAATTGCATCTACAATTACACTCCGGATCGGAACCTGCCAATCGATGAACAGCTATCGCAATGAAAAACAGATGTCCTTTTATCAAGTTTATGCCAAACAAACCAGACAATAGTTTGGCATGAAATTCTAGGTGTTAGCCGAGGTTCATTCCAAATATGTATGCAATTTATTACTGTACCTTGGAGCAATTGAAAGAGATCAGCGAAATGGTAAGTTTCTCACCGAGGATGTAGTGACGAGGATCACCACCAATTTACACAGACAAGGCCGGTACAATGTTACAACAGATAATTCTTTACTAGGGTGAATCTTGCTGGTTTGCTACAGGAAAAAAAATATAACCATTATTGGAACTGTTCGAGCTAATAGTAAAGGACTGACAAAGGAGATGACCAAAGGTGGAGTGGAAAGATTTTCCAGTAAATTCTTCTACTATTCAACGAACTGCTGCATGCTTGTAAACTATCAGTGCAAACAAAAGAAAAATGCAAATGTCCTTTCCACTATGCATGACAACTCCAGTATCGATGCAACAGAGCAAAAGAAACCCTCTGTGATACATTTTATAACGAGAAAAAGTAGCAGTTGATGTGTTTGACCAAATGGCAAGAAAATGCACCACACATGCAGCAAGCAAAAGATGGCCTCTTGCAGTTTGGACAAATAACATGCTAGATACTGCAGCTTTGAACTTTTGGATTATTTTTAGAAAAAGTTCCGGCAGCAACATCAGACGACGTGATTTTATCCTCCAGCTTATTGAGAGCTTGAGAACTGCTCATGTGCTGAAAGGAGAGCCGATAATGCATGTTGCAAAAACAATACAGTTACCATTTGCCGCCACTGTCGAAAACCAATTTGCGGAAAGTGTAGTAATGGTGACTGGAAAGTTGAAGAGTGCCAAGGCTACACTGCGTAAAGTGTTTGTTGGTATGTTTGATTTTTTTTCCTGAATAAGAAAACTTTGTGCTATTTTTATAATAATTATGTCGTCGCTCTGTTGTATTTTTAGGTTATCGTACAGAGTCAAGATGCAGTCAAGACTCAAACTGATCAAAACCTGGTAGCCTATACGTCATAACTTTCGTCTAAAACCAAAAAACGAACACCGCAAATAGGTGCCAAAAGTAATAACTGCTTCAGATAATTTTATTACTGTAAAATAAAACAAACTCTTACTGTTATTTTGCGGAAAAAAAGTATTTTTTTTTGAAAAGTGTTGATTTCGACACCAGCGGCCGTTGGAGGTACTGTACCGGTATAGGCTACTTTTTTTTCGGCCGTTTAAGTGTAAGAACAAAATCACTTCGCAAGAATTACACAATTAAAATAGCACACTTGTTCAAGAATATATAACCTAGCCTGCATTGGAGCTATGTATTTTGGTTGCAACACTACAATGCCACAAGAAATAAATAGGCAATGTGATTGTGATGTAACAATATCAGTTTTCGCACGCAATAAAATAGCACTACAGTCTACAGTAGCGCTTAAAAGTTGTGCAAACTTTAATAGGCATTTTAAGACTTTTTTTTAGCAATTTTAGAGTGAATTTACCTTTTTAAATTTATAGAAAATGTTTCCACGGTCATTGTTAATCATTTGAAAGTTCAAAAATGCATCGCGGGCCGCTCCAAAACATCCTCGTGGGCCGCGTGTTTGAGACCCTTGCTATAGTGTATCTAGAACTACTGTTCAACGTGTAACTACGGTAGGTTTCTACTTATACTGTATATAGACTACATGGACAACGGGTTTCACCAGATTTCCTTTTTGTTTATTTCGAATCTAGCGTACAGTATGCCTCAGCACTTTTCCACTTTCCTATTTTCTACTTTCTCATCATTTTTCTTGCTTTATTTTAAGCGGACCTTTGTTTTGTAACTTGGTTGTGTTTTAGGGCTACCATAGGCAGGGCTGGATTTCAGCCGGAACGGTCCAGAGCGCCGCTCCGGAAGCTGGATCAAAGAGTTGACTTGTCCGAAACGGCGTTCCGGAAGCTCAAATATTTTATACTCTTATTATGCTTTGAGTAAAAGTATATTTATAATTCTTGATGAGTCGACCACGTTGAATCGCGCATCCACTCTTATAATATATCTTCGTACCAGTCTTGACAGAAACCAACCTATGAATGTATTTGTAGATCTTGTTGAGATCTACAAATAGTCGTACTGCGAATGGCATCTTTGATTCCCTGAAGAGCTGCCTAAAATCATATGGCATGTCTACAACATTTTATCTTCTTGTTTGATTGGTATTGTATGTGATGGCGCGGCTGTGATGTTAGGTCGCCAAAATGGTGTGGCAAAATTGCTTCGTGATGAATTCCCAGACATTGCGGTGTGGTATTATCAGTAGCGTACCTAGGGTGTGGCGCCCATGGCTCGAGCCACGGGTCATTTTTGCGTCACTAGGGATTTGAAGAGTGTTTCCTAGTGTTATTTTAGACAAAAGTAGCGGAAGAAGTAGCGGTAGCGCGCGCTACTTTGGTCCGAGTAGCGGTAGCGCGCTACTTTTGTAAATTGGTAGCGGGTAGCGGTAGCGCGCGCTATTTTGGTTCAAGTAGCGGTAGCGCGCGCTACTTTAAAAGTAGCGGGTGCCCACCTCTGGGCACGCCACTGGGTATTGTGCAAACCATAGATTGGAACTATCGGTTCGTGATGTTGTAAAATCAGTCAGTAATGTGAATCGATTTCGATCTTTTATGGACAAGCGCTATATCCTTTACCACGCTTCTCCTAACAATAGCAGGGAATTGGGTGAATGTGCAGCGGCTGTTGAAGTGCAGTTGTTGAAAATCGGAAGAGTAGGCCTACTGGACAGTGGACACACGTTGGGTAGCCTCGAGCTTCCGCACAGTTAATGCCGTCTGGAATGATTTTCCAGCACATGTCGAACATTTTAAAAAGGGAGGTAGTAGCGACACAAGAGATTCTCGGGAACATGGGAAATATCAAGGACTCTTGTCGAAGATAACATCCACGGATTTTTTGTTGAACTTGGCTTTGATGTACGAATCCTCGCAAGAAATATCTGAAGTAGCCTAAGCCCCGAACTGCAAAACAGAGCATGTACTGTTTGGGATGCAGATAACAAAATTAACAATCTTGCAAAATTATTTGAAACACGTATAGGAACGAACCAGGACGACATTATCGCATTACCAAGAATGCTGAAGAAAACTTAGAGTTCAAAGGTGTGAAATTGCATGGAAACAATTGCAGAAATAGCCCGCTAATCAATCCCCGCATCTATCATCACTTAAGAAATTCCATCCAAGATCGCTTGTTGAATTCAACAGACTTGTTATTTATTAACAGCTGCAAAATAACTTACTTGATTCAACTACTTGGCCATAGGTCACAGTAATGACACACGGAGAAAACGAAATCATTGAAGTGGCAAAGAAATTGCGCTTAGATGAACGCGAAGCTGTGAGAGGACTTCGTGAATATATAACTAAGAAAAGAAGATCCCAGAGTCTTCACAATTTGATAACGTTACTAAAATCCCTTCCAATTTCATCGAGCGAGTGTGAACGCGGATTTTCACAAATGAACCTCATACTGACATCTGACCGTGCTTCTCTATACACTGTCACTGTTTCAAGTTCACTCTTTATACGAATGGTCGATCCTCCACTGAGAAAGTTTTCACCAGCGAAGTATGTTGCATCCTGGTTGCGCCAGGGACGTAACCCGGCAATTGAGGCCAGAGGTCTTATGATTTTGAATACGATAAATGTCTTAAAAAATTGTAGGCTATAACTTGTATTTTTTGTGTTATTGTTTCACTAAAATACGAATATTTGCATTGAACAACGTTATATCATCTATAGACTATGATACTTACTTTAGCAACGTTTTATGTACGGTACATCAAGTGTGTTGTTTCAAAGTCTTATAAGGGCATATTCTAAATCTCTTCTACGGCACCTAGCGCATTTGGAAAGTAAAAAACTAACGTTCCGGAAGCTAATCTTCTAGAAATCCACCACTGACCATAGGCTACGTCCTCGTTTTGGAGAATTTGTCCTTTTCAAGAAAAACGAATTGTCCTCCGAGAACACTCAAAACTGTTCAAATGTCTTCGTTTATGCCTTTTGAATTCTTTTGCTTATATTTTCAAAAGAATTTCAATTGTGTGTGACTTTTCGGCAACGGCATGCAGGGGCGCTTCCAGGGGGGTCTAGGTGGTACACTTGGACCCGGGCCCGGAATATTTAGGAGGCTCGGATTTAAAAAATTCTCCGCGACTTCAAACATTATCAAGATCTTAATACAATCAGATCTAAAGGATTTGCCATCAGAGGTTAAAACAGTCACTTCAGCGGTCAGATGGTAAAGTAACAAAAAAAAAAAAAACGTTTAATATTATCTTAAATATCTTTTTCTTGTATTAGGAACTAGCACAATATCCGTGATCCCTCTTAGAAATGGTTAGTCAATGGTCAGGCAACCAATGTCAACCAATTTCATGTGCAGTACTGGTATACGCTTCGAAGAAACAAATTTTGGTTTCTAAACAATAGTCTGCTTTGCAGGATAAATTATTATTAGTGTTTAGTCTACCTAATAGTGATTTCCCTAACCACGAATATTCAGTAAAATATCCTGAAACACGAATTTCAAAATAAGCAGGCTAATGTTTGTTTAAACTCAAAAACTGAAATGGCACAGGTAAGAAGATTGATATCTCTATTTCTCCACTAAAAATTAGATCAACACGGCTTTTCAGATTTCAGCAATCAACGAATGTTTGACCTAGGCCCTAAAACCTTTCCCAAATCAAATTGAAAACTTTCTGACCGTCTGCACTACATTTGCTGTAAATTCTCTTCTGGTGAGCCTAGAATGACCAGTGAAACATCAATGGAATCGGGAAGTAATAGTCTAGCGCCATGTGACAAATAAAAGTTCAAAAAAGCAACCACTAAATAGAGATAGTACGCTTTGCGGTTCGGGAAATTTTAAGATTGCGCAAGATTTGTTATACGATCATGCTTTTGGCATATCGGATTTGATTGAGCACAGAATAACAAAAAGCTCTACATCTGACAAGACTGACACAACAAACAAGAGCAAGCTACTGCATTACAGGCTACCAGCAGCGACAAGATTGTGATAAGCGCATAGCGGTATGTAGAAAAATTTTAATGCGTTTGAGAATATAATGATGTATAAATGATATTCCTCTGAATTTTCCACTTTGAATGGCATGTGTCATCCTCAGTTTAACAGCACATCAATAAAAGTTTGTACACAACCTTTATATTCATAACATTGTCGATGAAGGGAGCCCGAAAATAAATTGGTACCGGGCCCGAGAAATCCTGTCAACGGCCTTGACAGCATGTGTTTGATTTCCAAAAATATACACCACCAATATAGCATTTCAATAAATTATCCAGGAAATTGGTGTAGGGTTCCTTTATTGAAGCTAAGTGTTTAGATTAGCCTAATCAAAAGTACGTAAATTTTTTTTTTGAATTTATTTTCTCTTGAAGATCAAGTCTAAAGTAGCCTATTGTATTATTAGTTATGCTGGTAAAATACAAATCGACGTAGGCCTATGATATTATTAGAAAGTGTAATGCACAATGGGAAAACGATTTGTATGGCTAAAAAGCTTATTTTAAGGTAAGTATTTCCAGTATTTTCTTTTATGATGCAGCCACATTGATGCAAAAGAATATAGGCCTACAGCTTTTAGTTGTCCGTTTCTAACATCTCAACAATTTTGTACAAGTGCAATCCTGTTTCGTGTAAGCAATTTTATGATCTCGTAAACGCTGATCCTTCCTTATTAAAAAAAGTTAAATGAACGGCAACGGCACAATTTAAAACATGATGTTAGAAACTCATTTGCAAAAAAAATTGTATTCACCTGTTCAGCTTAATGGCGAGGTAAGTAGATTGTTTCAAGCCTACGAGCATATTGTTCGGTCCCCAAATCAATCCAGGATAAAGAAACCTGTCAGGATCCAAAGTGATCTGAGGTTTCACTGAGTTATTCCATTCTTGGGGAATTTTCCAACCTGAGCAGTTTACCTTGAAGTCTTCTTCAAACGAACGAGCAAGTAATGAAGTTGTTTGATTTGAAGAATCAGTTGAGGTATAAACACCATCTATCTTTTCAACAGATGTGATTTTGTTATGGAATCTCATAAATTCAATTCTGCCGGACAAAAAGTATTGCAGCCACAACAAAAAAAATATCAGCAACCAAACTGCTAGAAAACATGATTTTGTTCTTTGCATTGCAAAATATTGTTTTGTTTAGATAAATAAGTGTAATGTCTGGAGAAAAGAGAAATTACTTTTGGTTAATATTGTATGTGGAGTAGATCACAACTAATTTCTACGTCACTTCAAGCCTAGTCTTTTCTATTGGTTCGCCTTGCAGTTGTCTACTTAGGTAATTCTTCGTTTGAATAATCACGAACTATTGGCGACTTTGTTGAGAGAGAGAGAGAGAGATGTTTTTTTATTTCGCTTTCTAGCACGAAACAAATTGCATCAGCATACAAATACAACATATACTGTATACTGTACAATGCAGCAAGGATTGGCAGCACCGAATGAACTTGCGGTTACCTAGTCGAGGTGCTGCTTGTCATCCAGTAACAGACGACCGTTATTAAAGTACAATCGAGTAACGTCAAGTAATTGATAACTTCCATTAGTGCCCGGTCATCGTTCTAGTCGGAATATTTTAAAAAAATTTTTGATGTAAGATCTTTAATTCCTTATAGGTCGAATATGAATATTCAAAAAAAAAAAAAACTTCTGATATCTGTACCAGGAATGCAGAAAATGGTACATCCCTCTATGGACGCTTGGGCATATAGGCATTCGTAGGAAGGATTGGTGTAAAATAAACAAAATTAGCATTTTCAGGTAATGGAAATTTTTGAAGTCGTAAAAAGCTATAGGCTACTGCTCTAAGATGCGTTGAAAATGAATTCCTAATAAAAATTCATCGCTTTTCCATTAGATTTATTGAGAAACGAACAAACGAAACTCGATCTAAACAGATAATATTACAAATTCCTTTCAGTTATGATATATTTCAAAGCAATTTGGGTGCAGTCCAACATAACACCGACGGCATCTGTATGACGGACGTTTGCAACAGTGTTTGCAGACACCTTTTTTGTTCCTCTTGAATCTTTATAATCAGGTGATTGCCCTGATCCCTTCTGAATTCTTCACGGTTGGCAAGTGCGTGCGTTGATGGTAAGAGAGAAAATGTGTTGTTCCTATTGATCATAATTGTCATTTCTACACATGATCGGATAAAGTCAAGGAGGCTAATCTTTTCCATTTCCCTCTCTTCTGTGATTGCCCAGTTTTTCTATAAAACCTCCAAGCGTGCACCATACTGACATTTAGAATCCAATTGTACACACCCTTGTACCATTTGCGGTTTCTTAAGCGGATGGAATAACAGGAACTGAGATTGTCCAACAGGTCCACACCTCCCATGTTGTTGACCTTGAGTAAGTAAGGCTTATTTACGTCCAGTTTCTTTTTTGCATCACGAGAGTATCTAAAATTTGATAAAATGATTACCTACTAAAACTGAAAGACAGTACCATGTTTAGGGCTCCATACCCCCAATCTGAGGGAACCTATAAGGCCAAGGGGCCATAAAATGGAGAAATATGCATACTACTGTAAAGTTCTTGCTAGTGAGTGCTGCCTTGCAGTCGCCCAAACCAACAGTTTGAGTGAACCTCAAAAGTAAACGCGCACTGCCGAAAGATAACGCGTATCATATAGGCCTACTGTATTTTACCAGCCGGCAATCCCACTGTGCTGTATTACAACGAAATAGCTCCATCGTCTTTGTTAGATGTTTTGATAATATTTACTCAACTAGCACATTTTCCCAAAGGTTCCTTGTCCACAAAGTTAGATGCAACGTATACTGGTCCAGAATCTTTCCATGCAACAATGGTTTGATCATCTCCAAGGTAAAGTTGCTTCATATCTCCCCTCTCTCATATCATTGGTCTCTTTCTTTGATAGCAAAGATAGATTGTTTATTCAATTTTGCCTTATTGTCCCCAAAACATCTATCCCTTTCTTAGACAAACGATCTATCAAATCCAGGCTCGTGTAAAGATTGTCGCACACAACCTTCGATCCAGGAATCAGTCGAGCACTTTCTACCAGGCCATAAATAATGTCAAGCCCCGGACTCCATCCATACTTGAAGATGTTTGTTTTTGCTCCAGCGTAGTATTTTTGGCTGTAAACTGGATCCTATCTTTGTTTCTGACTCGTACAAGCGGTATCTTTTCTTCTGTTAACTCTTCTTTAATTGATGATGAACTAAGAAACACAATTTTTTGTGGACGGCCCTTCCTTTTTTTAGTTACAAGTGTGACTTTTCCAATTAGTTTGGGTGATTCTGTAAACTTTCTTTTAGCAGGCTTGTTGTACGATAGTTCTTCTTCCAGGTCATTTAACGCAATGGGCGTTAGGCAGATGTACTTCGTTTCTTAGTTCATTAAACCCTAGTAAATGGTCGTTTCATCGCCTTTCTGGTTCAGGAATCCCTTTCCAAGATTGTTAACGTTTTTGACACCCTCCCTCATCTTCATTTGCACTGTTCTCATTGCTCACTTTGCCGTATTCATCAGGAGTAAAAATTGCAATATCTGTGGGCTCCTTGGGTGGAGCTTCTTCTAAAATTCCAAAATCTTCTTAAACAGTGAAATGAATTTTCCTATAAAGAGTGCAAAAATTTAATTATACATGAACTTCTTTTAAAAATAAAGATAAATTAAAGATACATGAACATTTACAACAAAACTTCAATTTACAGTACAAAACAGTGAAAGCGCTTAGATTCTAAAGCACCACCATACGCACACGAAATGATGACCTAACCTACAACCCCAACTAAAACGCACGGTTTTGGAAATTGAATAGCAGAGCGTTACAAATAACGTTCGTTTTTGCACCAAACATGAAAACATACGAATTCCTATAGCATTAGGCGAACCTGCATGTATGTCAACAGTTTGGCAAAAAAGCGTCCTGGCCAGTGACCAAGCGTCCCTACAAGGACTCACCTAACTTCTAACTTATATTTAAAAAAAATTATAAGAGAAAAATAAAATATTTCGCTTTGGGCACATAGCTATACATATTAATAGATTTATCAAAACACAAAGTTGACCAAAAACCATGTTACATACCTCGATTTGTAGTTCACAGTTCGTGTACCATATATTGCTCCATATTTCACAAATGGTCAACATTGAACGTTGTATAGCGAACACTAAAATTTATTTGCGAAAATGCTCTTGCGCTGTTTCTATAGCTATAATGTTATTCTAACCCAAGAAAAAAAAAGTTGAAAAAAATCAGCAATCTGAAGAAAGCAATTCGGAATCTAAAATACCCACTTTTCACGTCGTTGTAACAATGTTAGCACGCGTGGGCACTAGTGGGTTAATCTGAAGCTACTTTAATCTTAGGAAATTCAACTTTAATCTTAGGAAATTCACAGTTAGTGACATTGTGTGCTTTTGAGTAAACAGCATATTGAATGGTTATTGCTATACACAGCTTCGGCTACTCCTTTTTGCGATGTAGGGGGAAACAAATGCTACACAAACATTAACCATAAAACAAATGTTACACACACATTTTCTTCTGTTTGCAAACGAGAGGGCTATTCATAAGAATCAAGTAAAAAGTTTTTGCAATGTTGTTTGAAAGAGTTCATACGCAAGTTCTTTATTGTTTGGTTAATTTCACTCCAAATTTTGATCCCTCGATAAGGCAGCAACTTTTGTGCAAAGGTTTTGTTTGCTTGTGAAAAAAAACAAACACAGCTTTATCTAACTGTTTAATGTTGTGAATGTGTACATTTTGAATTTTGATAAAGTGTTCTTGAAAAACGCGTGGAAGATTGTTGTTGATGAGTTGATGCATGAATTGACCAAACATAGGCACAGTACTCCGCTGAAGAGTAGACAAGGGCTAAGGCTGCTATACGCAAAGTGTCAGCCCTCGCCCCCCAGCTAGAGCCTGCGCCAGGCGCTTGAGTAGCGCAGCGCGGGATGTGAGTTTCTTGCGCAGTGACATCAAATGGTGGCGGTATGTGAGCGATCTGTCCAGTATCACCCCAAGATATCTTGGTTCGGGGCAGAAGGACAGAGATTTTCTGTTGTTCTGGACGTGTAGCTCACGATCAGCTTCCCGATTGTGGAGGTGGAAAGCTGCTGCCACAGTTTTGGTTTCGCTGAGTTTCAATCGCCAGATGATGATGATGATGAATGATGATGATGAACAGAGTAACAAAGATGATGATGAGCAAAGAAGATGGAAAGCAAGGAGAATAATCAACAAGGATGATGATGAAAACATAGAGGATAATAAACAAGGAGAATGGTGAACAAGGATGGTGATGAAGAAAGAGGATGATGAGTAACAAATTGACCATATTAACCGAGTATTTGGTCATTTGATGAGGTAAGAGGATATGATGAACAAAAGAGATTCAAGAACAAAGAAGATGATGACAAAAAAGGATAAGGAACGAAAAAAATAACAACCAAAAAGGATGATCAGCGAAGTGAATTATCAGCAAGGAAGATAATAAACCAAGATGCTGACCAAAGAGGATGCAAAAAGAAAAGAAGCTAATAGGCAAGGAGTATGACAAGCAAAGAGGATAATAACCAAATGCTCGCTTGATCTAAGCAAGCTGCTACACAACTGTGATGTGAGTTGTTGTGTAGCCTTTTATGTTGATCTCCAGAATATCAAGCGTTTTCACTTTTCAGGGGCGTTGCTTACAAGTTTCACTTCCCCTATTAATTGTGGAATTTGTTCTCAGGTTGGAGATTGGCAGGTTTTGTTTGAAAAGTGCAGTTGCACAATGATGGTCTCAATCATAGCCAATCGTAGCCATACATGATCACCCACGGAAAGCTGCCTGTTGTACACTCAAAATTAAGCTGGATTCACGGTGAGAGGCGGCTACCGGCCAGCGTGCTCAGCCGTGAGACCAAAGTTGCATATTCTGAAAAGCATTGAGTTTGATTGCCACCCTTACCATTACTTTTTTTTCTTCTGTAATTATCAAACGAAGTTTCAAAGCAAGATACAATTCTCTGGCTGAGTGCTAGAAGGGCGCAATGAATGTAGTCAGCTAGTTCATAGGGGAATTTGTCCTATGTTTAGGAAAACGTCTACCCGTCATTACACTCCGTCTGCTGCAACGACCTGCAGATTACAAATACGCGCACGGTAGCCGCGTCTCCTGTGAATCCAGCTTTATGCTATGATGAATATCAGAATCGTTATATACTGGAGGAATTTTGTGTAGTGGATTAAGTAGATAAAAAAGTAGTTTAAATCGGATCCCTTTCTTTAAAGTCAGTTTATTCGTTGTTGATTTCAAATGCTTTTTGTGCTATTGTTTGGAGACACGTTATTTTTTTTGGAAAATATTTTGACATATCCTAATGGTTTTTCGCGCATACAGATCTACCACCCTTTAGACAAAACATTGACCCAAGCTAACATTTTCATCATACATGTTCTGAACAAGTTAGCTTACGAATTTGACAACTTCGTGTGTTTTATGATATCTTTTGTTTATTGCATTTACACAATTTAATAAAAGAATGTCCTGATCCCAAACAAATGTAATAGGTTACAAGTAATACGCTGTTATCTTATTAAAATTAAATCGTGATAGTCTGTTCAGAAACCATTGTTGCAGGAGCAATTACTATAACCTCATTTCTCAGTCGGGCAATTACTAAAAGTTCATTCTCCTCGAGCAACCAATAATATAACTTCTTATGTCGCTTGGAGCAATTAATTAATATCGCACACCTTGAATAGGCTATTAAGCCTCAGCTTGGGGCTTGGTGGGATTGCCCAAACTGATGATGTAAGTCTTAACTACTGCTGCAGTGCGTCTACTCTGGATATTCACAAAACAATCATCTGGTTCAACAAAATACACATAAATAATCTGGTTGCTGTTGAGACAGTCAACCTTAAAACAGAATGATGTTCGCTGGCTGTCTGAGGTTGTCGCTCACAACCCAACTAAAACTTAACTGATTTCTGGATATCATACATCTTCTTTAATGTTGAACCTCGAATTTGAGATAACAAATGTTGAAGTGCAAATAGAATTATTCTGACAATGATAATGAACATTATCGAATAGCCGCAATGCAAGCAACAGGCAGATATGGGTCTCGTGTGCTAATCGGAGGTAGTACTAAATTTTCGATATAAAAAAGTATCTAACTTTTGGAAAATTAGCTCTCGTATTGTAAAGCTCCGATGGATGAGCCAGGTCGACGCAAGAATGAGCCTATCTTCGTGTAATCTACAGGCTAAACAGCACAGATTAGCCTGCACCAATTGGGCCGACAGGAAATCAAGCTTTGGTATTATGAAATGTATAAAAGCCCTATATTGTATGTACACGTCGAGGCAGGAAATCATGTTTGATATATTGACTTATTGTTTTACAATCAGTGCTACTATTGATTTGCAGTTGCTCATTCTTGGCGATTTCAATGCCCGTGTTGGTTGTGAACACCAGGTCTGGAATGGTGTTATTGGAAAACATGGTTGGATACGAGAGTAGGGGCTCAATGCGTTCCTACTATCCCTCCTCTTCCTGCCTCAACCATGCTTGCAATCGTTTCTGGTATTTTTATTTATTGCGTATGACTTGATTCAGTGAGTTTGGATAAAAGCTGAAATTTTGTACACACTTAATTCTTAACGATTTAACTTAAATCCAAAATCACACATTCCTCTAGCTTGCTTTACTAAATACTGAACCCAACACAAAGGCAAAATTGTGTCCAGACTCCAGAAACAACGGCTCCGGCACGCAGCAAAAAGCGACAATCAGTTGTGAAATCTCTTTGCAGCCAGGCAAGCCACATCACGCAGAACACAAAAGCAACGCAAATACAATGTCAACAAAATTTCATCACAATTTCAATTCTAATCAAGAGGGCAATTGACACGCCGGAACAATGGTATAGGAAAGTGCAATAGCATTGGTCTTCTTCTGCTAAAAGCCTGTGCCACCCATGGCCTAGCTATCACAAACACAATGTTCCGTCTTGCTACCTGCAACAAAACATCATGGATGCACCCCGCTTTAAATAATGGAATCTCATTGATTATGCCATAACCAGAGCCAAAGACAAACATGATGGACGTGTGACCAAAGCCATGTTTGGTGCTGACTGCTGGACTGATCACCGCTGAATAGTCTCCGACCTATCGCTTCATATCAAGCCCAAGAGAAGACCTCAATGCCAAACAGTCAAAACAGCTCAATATCAGTCGGCTGAAGTCCCCTGACACTGTGAAGGAGTTCCAATGTGCTGTGAGAAATAATCTCTCCTTACAACCCGTAGTGATAACGGCATTGAAAGTCAATGAACCTCTTTAAGAGACACATTAGCCTACACTCCACCACATCTGAAATATTAGCAGTGATGTACGCGCATACAAAAAATATTGACGCCGTCAGCGTAAACGCAAACGTTCGAAAAACCATACGCCGTATGCGTCAACGTAACTTGTAAAAACAGTTGGCGGCGTCAGCGTCAGCGCATACACTAGCGTAAACTCATTTTGTTTGCAACATGCCAAACATTCACACGGTATAAACCACTCGAAACAAACAAGTTTTATTTTGAATTTTCACGAAGAAACACAAGCATCTGAAAGTGTTCATCTGACATTTTGCTGTGTTTTGGTTCCAATATGTCTTTGCCCATTGAAAACATTCTTTCAACTGCAGCGCTGGAAGGTATTGGCGTAAGTATGCGTTGACGCTATGCGCTAAAAAAACGCGAAAACTTTACGGCGTAGCCTCAAGCGACAACTATCCAAAAACATGTGGCCGTAAGCGTTAGCGTAAACAAAAAGTCTACGCCGCACACTTGCGGCGTAGACTTTATGTACATCTCTGAATATTAGGCTCTGCAGTCAGAAACCATCAAGACTGGTTCGATGAGAACAATTCAGAGATCATGGAAATGTTGGAAGCCAAGCGACTTTTACTTAGAGATTACCAGCGCAACCCCTTGGATATTTCTAAGATAATTGCGTTTGACAATATAGGCAGCAACATTTAAACCAAGCTGCGAAACATGCAATAATCTTAGCCAGGGATGGAGGAACCATTTTAAAAGTAGGTGGGCCCAAAGGCGTAGCAGTAAAAGTTAATCAAACTTCTGGGGGGCGTCGCCCCCCAGACCCCTCATAACATTGTTGCATTCCTAATCCTTCAAATCGTTTTTAAATTGTGTTTTCATGATTGCCTTTTGTGCCAACCAGTGAAAAATTTCCGTTTTTAGGCCCGATTTGGCCAAACAAATTACAAAATTGTTAAATTGCTCTATACTGTAGTACTCTACAAAATATGGCGATGTACACACAAATAAAAACGCAAAATACACACACAGTTATAGGCTAATACCAACCTGGGAGAAATAATCTGCAGCATTATAGCCTACAGTAGGCCTACGTGCATGCACTGCATAATATGTAATGTTATCATTCTTTTAACCTTGGAGAACAATTAGATTGATTTATAGATTACTCCACCAATCACACGCAACCACACGCACATGTGCTGCCCATCAACAGTTGGGCTCAACAGAAAAGTTTAAAAATTAGACTTCATCATTTACAGGCCAACAAAAATTTTTTTTTAAAGGCACGGCATGTGAGAGTCATTTTAGGGTATTTCGAGGCCCCTGATTCCGAAAATGCACTTGCTTTTTTTCGAATTGGTTCTAGTTTTTGAGATACAGCAAAAACGTTTTTTTTTTTGCAATTTTGAGCCGCTATAGATTTAACGTCGTGTCGTTTATTATATAGACAAAACTGAAAGTAATCCCAGGCACATTTCTGAGTTTTATAAACGCTATTTGGAACCAATCACGTTGATTACAACCCAAACAAACGGCTATTTAACGCTTACTGGCCTAGTAACAATCAAAATACGACGTGAAGCAAGCCTTAGGATACAATATTAAGATGTAGAATATAGGCTATAACTTGTGTTTTGAGTTACTATATTTGTTGACTTCCACAGTATCAAACTTACTAACTAAGCTACTAAGTACAAATAACAAAGTACAGTACATACATTGTTTTGCTTAACAAACTAGACGAATAAGCAAAACAAAGCCATCGATGAACAAATGTAATTCTTTATTATGGTAGGCCTAATATACTGAGCAACACCCATCAAGGTACGAAGGCCATTTATATAATTACAGAATACAAAGTTGTGTTCTTCAATAAAGTAGCTGCTTAAAATTTTATCCTTGTTTCGGAAGAACGTAATCTTGGTTCGAAATTCAATTTCTGGTAGTTTCGAAAATTCGAAAAAACTAAGTGCATTTTTGGAATCAGGGGCCCTGAAATACTCTAAATTGACTCTCACCTTTTGTGCCAAAACTTTTTTGTCGGCCTGTGTAATCACACTAGTGTGCAATGTGCATGAGTTAAGAGCTTTTTTTGGAACTCCTCTAATTTTCCGTTTTCGCTACCTTTTCAAAGAAATTTGGCTTTCAAAAGTGGGTGGGCCAGGCCCACCCAGAAAATAAAGTAGGTGGGCCTAGGCCCACGAGGCCCACGTGGTTCCTCCATCCCTGATCTTAGCTTAGTGCTGAAGCTGATGAGATCCAAAGCTATGCAGATAGGAACGACAGTAAGCGTTGCTACGCCGCCTTAAAACTGTTTATGGTCCGTCCACTGTAAAACCACGCCCTCTTTTTAACATCGATGAATCAATTCTACTCACTACCAAGAGCCAAATTTAAAAAAGGTGGGCTGAACACTTCCATGACGTCCTCAAGCGGCCTTCAGAGATAAACGATGAAGCCATTGATCGCCTCCCTCAGGTAACCATCAATCTGAACTTGACGCTCTCCCAACAGTTGATGAACTTCAGAAAGCCATCGACCTTTTATCCTTGGGAAAAGCCCCTGCACATGATTCTATACTAGCAAAGATCTACAAATAAGGCGGCCAAGCCCTTGTTGACAGTCTTACTAACTCATTCCAGTTAATGTGTACTTCCCCAGAACTTCAAAATGCATCAATAGTGCACATTTACAAACGCAAGGGAAATCCCCAACTGTGAGACAACCATCGAGGAATCTCCCTCCTGTCAATTGCTGGAAAAGCTTCTGGCTCGTGTTCTACTGAACCGCCTCTTGATCCATCTCGAGCAAGGCCTTCTCCCTGAAAGCCAGTACGGATTTCGCCAGGGCCGAGGAACTGTAGATATAACCTTAATTGCGCCAGACAGCTTCAAGAAAAATGCATGGAGCAACGCAAAAACCTTTACACCGTCTTTGTTGATTTGACAAAAGCTTTTGATACAGTGAGCAGGGAAGGATTTTCAAGCAAGATTAAAAGAAGTAAATCCTTCCTACCGATTTTCTGCTTATGGATGGCATTGCTTTAATCTAGTTAGGTTCATAGTGTACACTGTACAGTGTTGTCCAGATGTCATATCAATTTTGGAATAATTGATCGAATGTAAGCTTGTGTCATTTTCCATTGTAACCGGCCAGATAGGAAATTCTAAAGAAAGCTGTCCCACTATTTAAGCAGGCTACTTGCAGCCAACAGTTTAAAATCTATGCCATTATGTGGATTACAGTCCTAAACGAGATTCACTCCACTAACTTATTCATACAGCAAAAGGACTGTTCAATATGTAATGTTTCGCGGAATCCTTAACGTCGAGCTTTCTCGGACGAACTGTCATAAACAAACAGATAACTTTATTTAAATCTCAACATGTACTCAGACTTCAACGTAAACTAGCAACGTAAACGCCCACATGGCTGCGGCACTAAAACGATTGACTTATTATTGGAACTCGAATTTGAAATGACGCTAATAATAATAATGTTATGGTTTTATTTATTGTCGCTCTACAACAGCTAAGGTCTTTTAGCGACAGGGCTCACTTATATTTGGAATCAGGTTTACGATGTTATCACATTATTACCCGACTCATTCTCACTGCGCTATGCAGGATAGAACACAATCGGTACCGTTTTTAAAGTCTTCGGTTTGACCCGACCTGGAATTGATCTCAGATCTACCAGCACCAGAGCCGAAGGCGAAACCACTCGGCCACTGAGCTGGTTTTGAAATGACGCATGGCTGTCAGGAAAGCGTAGCCTATTTATCAGCGGCCAATCAAGAAGTCATGGAAATCGCGTAAGGCAAAATGCGAAACACAAGGTACAAACTTAAAAGGCAAGTTCTCAAAAAAAATTAAAAGTTTAAAGGCACGTTTTCAATATTACACAATAGACAATCAGCTGATGAATTTTAAAAAAACTGCAGGAAGATGAAAACAAAATTAGAGAAAGCTGGAAAGAGTAGGCTACTCGCAAGCTAAATTTGTTGTGGGGACTATGAATTAAAAAGAAAAAATTCTGGGGACGGAATGTTCCTACAAAACCGCTTCACGGGCTCAATCATAGCCTACAAACGAAATTTATTCTATCGCAGGCTATGTTGGAAAAGATTCGCTAGCTGTTGATAGTCTAGTGACAAATGTATCAAAAAACTCAAACACATCATCGATTAGTTTGAAGTTCTATGGAAATTTCATCGTATGTCTGATGTGCAGTTGCAAGCATGTAGAACAAATGTAAACAAGTTGTACAATAATTACATTTTGGATGAGTTGGTACTTTTGAAAGAAAGCTACATAGTAAACTTGAGTTCCAAACCGGAACTTATTTCCCATAATCTTTACTCAAGGAAATTATTAATCGCAACTTTCGAAACACTTTTTCAAATATTTTTGTTGCTTTGAGAATCTTAAATAGACATAAATAGGTTAGTAGAGTGAATCTCGCTTTGGACTGAGATCTACATAATGCAGAGAAGCACAGGTTTGAAACTGCTCAAGTAGGCTGCTTGGAAATGGAATAGCTTTCTTTAGAATTTCCTATCTGGCTTGGCTGCTATTGAAAATGACATAAGCTTCGTCGATCAATTACACTTCTCAAAAATGATATAATATTTGGACAACACTGCACACCATGAACTCCAACTCTAGTGCATTTAAGCAATGACATCCATAAACAGAAAATAGGCAAGAAAGGTTTACTTTTTCAATCTTGCTTGGACACTTTTCCAGAAATGTTGGATCCATTATCATATGCCTGGCAAACGCAGTTTTCAATGTCAAGGTACAGTTGGTCAAGCAAACATAATACACGCTTAGCCAAAGCGCACTAGTTTTCAAGTTAGAACAACATAAAATTGATCGAAAAATACTTGTAAAGTTAGTAACTATACAGTAGTTGTAACTAAAGTTGTAAGCATTTCATTTAAAAATTTGTTTATTTTTAAGTTGATAAAGTTTTATTTTAGTAGTAAAAATGGGCCCCCTGAAAAGTGACAAACTTTACAATGTTATGCTAGGGGGAAAGTAGTCCGACTTCCCTCCCCCTCTCGGAGCCCCTGCCTCTAACGGTTGCGTGTTGAAAACGTGGTTTTGGCACATTGAAATTTGTAAAGAATTGCTTGTAAACTATGACTCAAAACCGATTGAACAGCCAGTACATGTTATGCACCAAATCAGACATTGCATTTGATGTTGTGATCCACAACTTTGCATTGTTAAAGGTCCGGAGTGGATTGAATGTTTTGTTGAGCTATTTGCATTAGCCTACCTGCAGCCTATTGTATGCTTACAATTTTTTTCTCCATGTAGGCTATACTAAGATTATCAGCTACAACGATTTCGATTCGCACCATGATTGGAACCAATATTGGCCTGGCACTCAGACTTATCAAGGGGAGGAGACGTTATCACTGACCAAACAACGGCTCTTTCAGGATTTTATACAACAACAGACAAGAATGGGTAACAGCTAACAGGATCATCAGCAAACACACCCGCATTACCCAAACACCACATAGATGGGGTACTCTCAGCAGCCCTGAACACTGCGAATCCAACATTCAGGACGTCAATCACCTGATCGAGGATTATCCATCCACCAAAATCAGTGGCGGATATGGAGCAGTAGCCTACACGCATGTGACGATACTTTTAAACACTGGTTAAAGCGTCAAAGGAACCGCATATGAGATGTGCACAACGTACGAGTATAGGCCTACTAACTTACAAGCTATCTAGACAAAATAATGAGGAGCAATGGCAATTTCGCTGCAAATGTAGTCGAGTGATTTTGATTGATTTTCATATTGAAAGAAGTTTTTTTTTCATAACGATACGTTGTAAAATTATAAACTTCAAAGAAATTCAGGTTCACACTGAGGAAAGTAGGCCTATGCCAAGTTCAACATAATAGATATGATGCAATGCATGACACAAGTTTGTTGCTTTTATTTTTGCTGGAAATTGTTTTTGGGGGCCCATTTTTCGTATTGTTTCCCGACCAATTCTGATTGCGTATTGTACCCCAATTAATGCATGTCATCTGTGAGAAAATTATCACCAACGTGACACAAATCGCTTGCGTGTTGTATTCAACAATGCATTTAGAATTATTCACTATTTGCCCAAACATTATAGCGTACGTGAACATCAATGTATTGCAACGGAAACGTGCCTTTTATTTTGTTGGAAGATGTGAATCATCGTCAAACTCTATTATTGCTTCCCTGATCAGGTCTAACTGCTGTCGTAATTCAAACTACCTCCTTCATTATAATACCACTATGTATGCCGCTACCTAGCCTTGATGGCCAGAGATGGGCAAGATCACCAGTATTGGTGATCTTGAAGGTCAACATCAAGATCACCAAGAAAAGGTGATCTTGAAGATCAAGATCAAGATAACCAAACTATGTGATCTTGAAGATCAAGATCAAGATCGTGATCTTGAAGATCAAGATCACTTTCAAGATCACTTTTTGTGTACTTGAAAAAAAAAAGAAGTTTTTGATCAATGATGTTGCAAAAAATAATAACTATAAGCAATCTGGGTAAAGGTATATAGTTGGTATTGCTAACTTTTACTTAACTACTCGATCGCTGGCCTAAGAATTGTAATACGTTAGTGACTGTTGCTATTATAGGCCTATCAATTGTTGACGTAGTTTGCTTAGAATCGCAACGTCACCCCCAAGGCAGAGGTTAATTACAGTAGTTCTGAAAAGTCGCAAAATTTGCCATTAGTTTTATACTTTTTATTTATAATAAATAAATAAAAATAAAGTTTAAACCGCATCATTTTTTACCAAATGTTTGTCTGGTTCATGTGGGAGTTTTTATTCGTGTTACTAAGTAGTTTTAACTTTCACTGCATTATGCAAATGTTTATTGCACCATTTACCCACCTGGCAACTTTGATACTCTTGTCTGCTATCAAAAAAGTTCAGAGGTTTGCGGTCCGACAAACCGCTCCATACTCAGACCCTAAACAAGTCTTGGTCTGGTTGATTTGCTGCAATAAACCACTTTACATGACCAAAGTCGGCTAGAATCCAGATTTTTTAACACCGCCATTCTAGACTTTTGAAACATCTAAAATTGGGTCAATAAAAGCAAACATTTCTTTAAAATTCACATTAAATCATTTTTTATTATACGTCAACATAAAGTACACGGAAGTTGACTTCTTCATTATGACCAACACAGAAAACTTTTTCAATTTTGAAATGGCAACACTGACCAGATTTGATGGAGACTTTAAATCATCTTTTGTTGGGCACATATCATATTAACAGAGGCTTAATGTTAGTAGTTGCCACTAACTACTTTGTACAGTACGAGTTCTAAAAAAATGCCTCTATCTAGGAAGTAAAATTCAATTTTAAAGTGATCTTGATCTTATTGTTCTTCAAGATCAAGATCACACAAAAAAAAGTGATCTTAGATCAAGATCAAGATCATCAAAAAAAAGTGATCTTGAAGATCAAGATCAAGATCACGATCTTGATCTTCAAGATCACTTGTGATC
The DNA here is from genome assembly GCF_918807975.1 of Aplidium turbinatum. Taxonomy (NCBI): domain Eukaryota; kingdom Metazoa; phylum Chordata; class Ascidiacea; order Aplousobranchia; family Polyclinidae; genus Aplidium; species Aplidium turbinatum. The sequence continues at coordinate 17,685,376 of NC_137489.1, forward strand.
TTCAAGATCAAGATCACGCCCATCTCTGTTGATGGCTGCTATGGCACAGCAGTGATATCAACATTCATCGATTAATAAAGTTTAGATTTCTTTTATAGTTAGGTGCTTGAACAGATTAAGTATGGGACTTCATTTTGAATTGATTTTTGTTTTGAATGTTTAATTTGTGTGATAAGGATCGCATGATCTGAAATGGTCGATTGATTGCTTACTTCAACGTCATTGTTGTGAAGGTAAGTTACTTCTGTTTGTCTTTTGTTTTTGTGTATTTTCTTTTGTGGATCGTATATGGACATTCTTATCCGATGCCAATAAATTACCGTAATAAAAAAAAACAGTCAACGAGGTTGGATTTGTTCACATGTCTTTGTTTCTCAATATACAAGTAGGCCTATTATAGTATCGTATGCACAATGAGCACGCTAGAACAAAAGTTGAAAATTGTCCAACTCTGGTATGAAACCAAGTCACCTGCAGAAGTCCGCCGTCTGTTCAACACACACCAGGGTTAAAAGACTAAGTGTACAGCACTTACCAATTTGAAAATATAGAGGATTGTGCAGCATTTTTAAGGGAAAAAAACCTACATCATGTCCAGAAGGGAAGTGGCCGGCGATCGACAATAAATATTTGCAGACAATAAACTAAGCGAACTATTGAGAAAACGACTAAGTGTATAGAACATAGTTTCTTTTGTATTTAGCACTTATTTTGAATATAAAAATTTGAAATATTAGTAGTTTTCAAGCTCTACAGCAGCGTTTTTGACTGTTCTGCTCTCAAAATGCACCAAATTCAATGTAATTGTAAAAAAAAATCTGGAGGGGCCACCCACTGTGAGTGTCGCCTTCGGCGAAGCTCGCCGGATATCGTCCACCAACAATTTCTGGATATGCCAGCTTGCAGCCCCTCCGATTCACAAAGCCACCAGCCGCCACTATGGTTACAGTTACAGTATAGTGCATAGTCTGATTTGTCTTATAATTTTCACTTTAAGTGTATTGCAGATTTAAGTAATTTATGATGAGGACACACGTACGTGGTGAAGACGTTTGAGTTGATTTTGTAATTATGTTATATCTCTTTGTAATAAAACATGTTAAACCCGTTAAAGTTACTTTGTTTTGTCTGTCTATGGTTTAACAAAGCAAACTCTCACCAAAGCTTTGTCAATAATTCAATAACTTTGGTTATTAAAGTATTCTCTCTCTGTAGGTATCATGGCTGATACAGCCCTCGATGTACAATGATGTCCCAGTTTGATCGATCTCGTGCGTCTTGCCAAATTTTAGTAGGGTTCTTGGTATGTGGTTGAAAATTGTGCAAAAATGTGAATCTTTGAGCTCCTCTTGATCGTTTTCCTAGTATTTTTCCACTTAAAGATAAATCTTCAAGTTCGCCTTTCCTTATTGTCACAATCAATGTGCAAAGCCTCGCGTCGGGCTGCTTTGCGTCTTGACAGAATGTGCTGTTTTCATTATGGAATTCTTGAGCGGTATGTTATTATCGGTCAATGACCAGTAGTAACCTCTAATTGTGAAGTCGTTGTTCTGCAACGTAATTCTAGATTATTCTGTATCTGGAACGTTCTGTTGTTTTCACAATTGCCAATATCGTTTGTCATGATGTCACAAGGTTGTTTACGAATGGACCTCTGATTACGAAATCGTTATTATGTAAGAATCTTCTTGCGAACGTGACATTCTTTAGACTTCTATAAGCTTCTGCTTGTTGACATTTATTGCAACTTGACAGAACAATGTGACGTTACGTAACCTTCTCGATGTTACTGGACTGAACAACCAACTATAAATAGTGGTGTAGTTTGTGTAATGTTTATTCTGAGATTATGATTATTATGGTGATTATTATGAGTTGATTATGAGAGTTGTGCTATGAGTTGTGGATTGGTAGTTGATGCAGAAATTAGAGTTATTTGAGAAGCCGTTCGTTAAAGTTCTTCAAGAAGTCAGATTATCATTTCACTAGTAGAATTATTTGACATTTAATTGACTGCTTTTCGGTTTGACCCATTAAACTACGTCATTGAACCTTTCCAAGTCTTTTTCCTGGTAAGAGATAGAAAGAAATCGTGACACTTATGATGTGACACAAAAACTTCAGCTGCCGCAGTTCTATAGATCTCATTATCTGTTGCTTCCGGCCCATCTGTTGGAGAACAGACTGCTCTGTTGGTTCGAAAATCTGTTCATAGAATTTTAAGAATTCTTCGGTAAAACCTCCTTTCTGCAGCTTCAAGCTTTTTTCGGGTTTTTGCCGTTAGCGTACAGGTTTCACATCCGTACATCAAAATTGACCAAACAAAGCATTTTAACAAACGCATTTTTAAGGTTTTGGAGAGCTTTCGATCATTAAAGATTTTTACCATGGTGTTGAAACTTGACTTTGATAATGCAATGCGTCGTCTAATTTGTTCTTCACAAGTATTACGTCTCAATTAAAACTCGTCTTATTTGTCATTGTGGTCAGAGCCAGGGGTAGTCAGAGCAATATTGACATCAACATTCCAAAACGAATTATGAAATGCTATATCAGGACCAGCCTACGTTACTTTACAATGCAAAAACATGGATATTATCACCACAAATGATAAAATAACTTGAGGCATGTGAAATTTGGATTTATAGAAGAATGCTAAAATTTTTATGAAAAAATAAAATCACAAACGAAAATTCACTATTTACAAAACAAACCAAGATGGAAATCTTACAAACAATTAAAACAATGAAGTTAAATTATTTTGGGCTCATAATTCGCAATAATTATATCCACGGACAACCATCAGAAGGAAAAATGAATGTAAAACAAAATAGGGGCAGACCACAATGAATTGGGACTAGTGATATTAAAATTGGTCAGGACTTGATTACAAAATTGCAATAGAAAAATTTCACAACTGAAAAACTTGGCGCTTTATTGCCTCCAATCCTCGACGAGAGAAAGAATCGTAATGATGATGAAAACTGACACAAAAGGCTTTTTTATTTTTGAAATAGCAACGCTGATCAAATTAAGTTGAGACTTCAACGGTAGCCACTTTAACAAGGAAAAATTTGCCACTGCAATTGACTAGAATGCACCGCCAACCAATCATAAGCTACGTTTTCTATGACGTGAAAAAGAGCGAAAAGAAGATGATACAAAGCAAATCAAGTGATGGATTTTCTGTCAGCTGGTTGGCTTAGGGGTTAGGGTTAGGGCTAGAAAGTAGTTATTTCATTGACGCGGGTTCGATTCCCACCACTGCTATTGCCCTTTTTTCTTTTGTATATACCTAATAAAGTTCAAAACAAGCATTAACTCTCTGGCTGAGTGCTAGAAAGGTCACAATTGGACGGTAGCCTCTTATAACATGTTCTGATTGGTTGGCGGTTGCATTGTAGTCATTCGCAGTGGCAGAATTTCTAGCCTACTTGTTAAAGCGGCTACCGACTTCAACTCGGCTTCGGCTAAACACATGTAAGTATTAACGGTAGCTTAAAAATAATAATCATGTTATATTGTGCGCCCGATACGACAACATATAGTACAGTACACAGCGTTCACAGATGCGATACAGCAGACAACAAGAAGCAGCGAAGTGACATATTAGTCTTGGAGTCAGCTGCTCTCCTTATTTTGGATGACATAAAGTGTCTTTTCTCGTTAACAGTGGTCATTAGCTACTTTTCACTGTACGAGTGCAAGAAAAATGCCTATATGTCATAAAATAACAGATCACGCCCTTCTCTGCCTAAGGCCATACAGTCCCATTTTAACTTAAGATAACTTAAATTTCTAAACTGGTCTTGATTTTACTGATTTTCAAGATTACTAAAATAAAAGTGATCTTGAAGATCAAGCCCTTCTCTGCCTATAGGCTAGTACCGTCCCTATACCGTCCTATATTTGGATGACTTTACAGGAAAAATAAGCTTGAGTCATGCTCTGAATAGATTTTCAAGGTTGAAATTAAAAAATGACGTTGTTTTTTTATCATGACGCCATCTTGAGGTTCCACCTAGCGGATCTTTGCAATTTTGGCCTTATCTCGAGAATGGTAAAAGATAGAGAGTTGAAATTTATACTAAAATAATAGGAAGTATCGGTTTTCCGCCTGCTTTCAATACGTTGTTAAGCGTTTACTGCAACAGAAAACGAGTTGTTTAGAAAAAATGTGTTTTTCTTCATTTTTGTAAAATAGCACTTCACCGACCTGTAATCACTTGATTTGATCTACGACCATATTTGATAATCACTATGCCACGCAAAATGTGGCAAAATTGATACCGTTTTTTTTTTTTGTTTGTCGTTTCCAAGCTTACACCCGGTGGTTGAAGATTTAGATTAAGTGGACGGGAAGGGAAGGAAGCCAATCTTCGTGTCCACCTTCAGGCATGCCTTTAAGTGTCCTGCCACAGACACAGCCGCATGCTCTTGAGCGGTGTCGAACCGGCGCCGATTGTCGTTCCAGTGTTCTCACCACTCGGCTATGCAGCCGACGCCTGACAATGATACCGTTTATGACGTAATAACAGCATGTTTGGCATGAAGCCCAATTCCCATCGTTGTAAGTTGTAGGATTGATGAGCAGTTAGAAGCGTTGTGGAAACGAAAGGGAAGACCAGGAAAAGTTACAAGTAGGATAGAACAGGAGGCTACGTTTGAGAATGAAAATATAAATTAGGTGACTACACGTCGGTGTAATGCTATTTTTCATATTTTTTCTAAATAAATTGTTTTTTGTTGCAGTAAACGTTTAACAATGTATTGAAAGCAGATGAAAAACTGATCCTTCCTATTATTTTGACATGTTCCAACTTTCTATCTTTTATCATTCACAAGATAAGGCCAAAATATGGAAACTATTGTAAGCTTCCTAACACATGACGCAGACTTGCATACGTGGTAAAGAACTATTGTAAGGTATCGGTTTAAAAATCACATTGCTTGTCTGGGAGACGTTTCACCAAATTGTTTCGCTTCCCTGCCTAACTACTTCTGATCTTATTCGTTTATAGAAGTTTTGTTCAGTTTTTCAATCTCTAATTTAGTTGTTCGCTTCTTCATTTCATTTATTGTAACTTCTATAGCAGAAGTAGCAAATTTCTTTCGAATCTCACCATTATCTAGCTTTTCGAAGCGATGTAGCATAACATTGCCTGACCAACTTGAATAAAAAGCAGAAAAAAACCAAGTACTTTGAATCATAATTCTCTTTTCTATCATGGACAGTATCTCATTTGGCTGCTTCCAACCTTCTTGTTCCCAACATGTTTTTTAATGTTTGTTAATAAAAGATTCTAAACTGAGAGAAGGTTTCTTTAAACGACCATTAAGTGTGTTTAATTCTTCGTATGTGCTTTTTTTGAAATCTTTAATTGCAGGTGAAGCTGCAATATAAACAAAGATATTTCTGTCAAGTTTTCCTTCATTCTGGAGACTATTATTTAATCCATTCACTAAATCCAAGGGCTTTATTTGAGGCAATGCTTTGCAGATGATTTGCATGTAACTAAAGTTCTTATAGCCTCTACAAAAGCTTTTCCAGTCCTGGTTGAACCTCCAGTGCACTCCTATGTATTCTTTATCCTTCAAGATGTGTTTTATGTAAGCTCTTGCAGCTTCAACTATACAAGGAGAATGTCTCACAGCTGCAGTCACTCCAGAATAAAGCACATTGTCTGCAACGTTTGAAATGTTGGTATGCATAACTGATTTTTCTAAAGGCACTGCTAGCTTGTCTTTTGTTGCCACAATAAGTGAGCCATACGTAGAAGCATGAATGGCGCAACGAGCAGACGTGCCGTACGCCTTTCGAATAGTTAAAGTGTCTGACGGTAACCACCAACCCCTTGGTGGAATTGTATAGTTAGCATTCGGAAGGGTTGGAATATTTGATTTTCTTTCTCCTGCAACTTGTAATTCCCTTGCACCTTCGACGTTAGCTAATTTATTCGTAATATTAAATATTTCCATTCCAGTATCGCTTTCAAATCTTTGTATATCTCCCAAAGCCGACGGCATTGCCTGAAATAAATAAAAAATAACAACAACTGTGTTCTTCAATTTATTATCAAAGTTAAAACGCCTTCTAAACAATCAATATATTTTTTTTTCATTCGTTCAGACACAATCTTCGGTAAATTGATAAAATGCTGCTGAAACTAACCAAGTAATTCATCCACCTTTAATAATATGAAATCGCCTAAGCTACGATCTAGATTAGGGTGGTCCAAACAGTGTTTTTGGAGTGTGCGAACCGTGCAATTGTACAGGGACCGCAAATTACACAGAAAATGCATTAATTTCTGTCATTTCCGATGGAACAAATTTAATTCGATTAGCGAGCAAGTACCGGTATCCTTAAAGTCAGTTGCGGATTTAGGGTGAGGCAAGAGCTGAGGTTGTCGCCTCGGGCCCCTTTGGGCCACCCATGAAATTTCACACGCATTTTGTAGCATTAGGTATTTCTAAGCGTAGGCCTATAATGTTTATCTTTTTTGAAGGCCTGAATGATGTTTAGTGCTTTTGTATCTGTGTAGTTACCATGTTGATCATGATTAGATCCTTCAGCGACTGGCACAGCAGTTGATCTATGACGGATTTGTGCGTTGTTACTACAAGTTTGCAACAAGAATCTTGTTGCCATAGGATCTTTGCATGCATTTTACATCATTCGCTATATAGCCCTAATGAACTAAATGGCATGCTGAGCGTGGGCTATATCATAATCTTAAAATTGTTTTACAGCATGTCTTACGTTTCCCATATTGCTAAAGTAGTCTGTCGAGTAAGTGCATGTCTAATGAATTTGTGTAGAAATTACTTTGGGTACCGTATATTGGCAAAGAAAGAGTTTGAAATGAGTAAGCAAAGAAGATGTCTACAAGAAAGTCATACATGATGATATTGAAGACTGGTCAGGACTTAATTACAAAACTGTAGCAAAAAAATCTCACAACCGAGAAACTTGGCGCCTCATTCCTCCAACCCTCAACGAGAGGAAGGAACTTAATGATGATGAATAGGAACTGTATAGAATCTATAGAACTTCATGAAACTATGCTTTGTGATTGCGTTAGTTCTGACTTATTTCCCTAATGGTCCTTGCTGTTGATATATTTTGCTACTTGGCATTGTCAGTTGTCACGAGAGGTGTTTGTAAATACAACCTTACAAACTGTTGTTACTCTGAGCTACTAGATGTGGCATACAAATTGTAAGTGAAGTGGTTTTCATTTGTTTTATTATACTGTATATTTCATATTTAACTTATTGAGATATTACATCTCACTGTTCTTTTTTCCTTTGGTTAAGTAGCTGTATTTATTTTTCAATATGTTTGTAGGCCTATGACGTGAGGTATTTTACCATAAACTACTAAGATGTATGGTTTACATATTTGATGCATGTTTACATAAGTTAGTGTGTTCTTAATCTTATTTCACCTTTGTTTAAGCTATGCTTATTCAGGTTGCCGAAAGCAAAGCTAATCGCCTAGCCTGATAGGCCTACATTTATTTTCTTAACTGTACCCTATATTTCTGATATGCAGATGATAATGATACTGTGTTGTGCTTGTAATTCAGTCACTTCTCTTGTATTTTGATGAACCTATCAGAGGGTTGTGACTTGTGTATAAGAATGTCTTGCTTGTGTATTGTACGATAGTTCATTGATAAACCGAATTGATTGGTTTCACACTGTTTTGTGTGGTTAGAGTAAGCTTATATTTATGCTTGACATTTATGTTTTATTCTGACTTTGCCAACATTCTGGAGATTTGTTACATTTTGCTAAATGATAGTTGGCTGTATCCTTTGTCTTGCTGATCAAAAAAGATTGTAGAATTTCTCGCTGTTCCGGTCCCTTTCTTTTGTTTTGGTCTTTTATCAGTTTCTATGAAGAAACTCTGAAATCTCAACCCACGACACTAGCATTGTTTTTCAGTCTTTTTGTTAATGCTTAGCTCAGAGCTGGTGCTGGTTGAGATTGTAAGGCACAGTTAGTTTTTTTTGGGGGGGGGGACTAGGGATGCTGTCAGGCATACTTCATCTTCCGACCAAACGTTTCTGTTGCTTTTGAGGAGAATCACAAGCAGTTGTATGCTTGTTTGTCAATGTAACAATGGTGACATTGTTTATGTTTAATTGTTGTGCTATGCTGGATAAAGCCAGTTAAGATTTGGATGAATCGAATTGGGTATGTATCTTATGTGTGTGTTATATGTTTTAATGTATACTGTTATACTATTGTCTGTACGGTATCACGTTACATATCTGTGGCGTTCCCCTTTAAAATACTGTCTGCGTCTGAACAGTGTTGGTCTGCTGGAGGTCGCCAAGGCTGGAACGTGGCTCGCGGAAGAATTCAAGTAGTAGGCCTACACTTTTGACAACGACGACTCGGCGGCAGGACATAAAGGAAAATCACCAAAAAGGCAGTCATCAAAGAAAGAAATGACATTTGGAACATTAATTCAAGGGTAAAGCTGAACTTTGACTCGGAACATTGATTCTAGTGTTATTATTATTGTTGAGTTGGTCTACCTTGGTTTAAATTATATTAACTTATACAAGGCTTATGTTGTGTGGTGTTAATAGGCAGTGCACTCTGGAAGACATAAGGCTAGAACTCGCCCCTTCTGAGCTAGGAGTCGTAGCCTACATCGGTAGTGCTTAGCGAACACTATCCGACCATAAGAACCTCAATCACCAAACTGGTGACCCTCGACAAAGCCTTCTTCTAGCAGTGGCATTGCCTGTTAGTGTTTTGTGGAAACTAATGTAGGCTACCGTAATCAATGTGTGTAGTCTAACTTAATTTTTTTTATAATTAATTTTTGTTATCATTGCGGCTACGCACACCTACAATACACGCCACCAATCACTTATTGCGCAGAACAATTCTTATACCTTACCAAACAGCAGCAACAGCGTGATGACAGATAGCAACCCATCAAGTTCTATTTTAAAACCGGGTAAACGAGTAACCTAAGAATTTTGCAAAACAGCCCCTAAGGCAAGGTTTGCTAATTTCAATAGAGTATGTCAGAAGTGGAGCATAATTTATGATTCAGACAAGACTGAAGCTTTGATTTCTTGTCTGGATTCACTAACTATGATTTCAGTGCAACCACTTTTAGGAAGATAAAAAACATCTCCGGATATACAAAGCTTTCTGATAAGCAAGTTTACATAACCTTTATGTGACCAAATTCAACGGTTAGTTTCTATCAAGCAGTTAGGTGATATGAAACCTTTGGAATTTGTAGGTAATATGAAAGTAAATATCTGGGAGTCAGACATGTCCGATTCTGTGGTGAAGTCCATGTTGGTCGACAAATTTCCACAAGAAGTTAAAATTGCATTAGCACCACTTCATGAGGCTTCACTAGAGGAGTATGCAATAGGAGCAGACCATGCTATGAAGCATACCGCCCCTTTATCTTTTGTGGGTACTGTAGGCAAGGAGCCCCATCAGTCTGAAATGGGTAGGGTAAATTTGCAACTGGAATTATTGACTAAGTCAGTGCAAGATTTAATGAGCACAGTTTCTCTTCCAAGCCAAGCTTCTTCCCAGAGAGCCGGTCCACCACATGCTCGTTTTGCACAAAGACCACAAGCTCCACCCTCAAATTATTCTCGTGTGACAAGAACACAAAATACGATGTGTTTCTGCAGATGTAACCCTCCTTGCTCTTTCCAGGGAAACTGGTAGGTTGCACTGCGAGATCGACTGTGCTCAGTGCAACAAAACCACCATTTCACAAAAATCACAGTCCACTTCTTCACATTAGAGATCACAAGTCAAGTTTATGCTTCATGATTGACAGTGGTGCTGAAATAAGCTTTGTTAGGCCGTATAAGTTTGAAAAACATTTAAAACCACGGCAAGGGCAGGTTAGTTGATACAGAAGGTTAGTTGATACACCACTAAAAACGGATTCCAGAAAACAGATTTTGTACAAATACCGCCACCAACTGGTGAAGAATAATGATTGAGTGGTGACATGATGACTTCGCTGTTATCCAATTTCAAGTTTGTAAAATAATGCAAAATGTTCAAAAATTGAGTTTTTTTGTAAATTTTTTCAAATTTACAATTCAGTTAATTCTTGAGTGTTTGAAAAACGGTAAAAGATTAACTTATTGGCGACAGGCAGTATATAGGTGTATAGTATCATTGCATAAATCAAATCATTTTTAACCGACTTAGTTAGATTGATGGCAGACACATTTTTGATAAAAGTAAGGAAAAGGTTAGTTGATACATTTTAGCCCAGGCTAGTTGATACACTGTATCAACTAACCTGCATTCATACATTCAGTAACCTGCAATATTTCAACAATATTTTCAGGTAAAATAGGCCTACATGTAAAACTCTGTAAATTGGTTTGGAAGTAGTTGTTGAACTTTTGAGCTGTGTGTAAATGAAGCTGCAGAACCTGTGAACTTGACAACATCACAGAATTAATAAGGCCTCTTTGACAACATGCCCCAGTTTTATAAAAGAAAAACTGATCGATGCAATGGCGTAGCCAGGAATTTTAAAAAGAGGGGGTTTTGACGGCTGGCGGGCGAAGCCCGACGGCGTCTTCGCCAAAGGCGACACCCAGCGGCGGGGGTCTGGGGGGCCTCCCCAGAAAATTTGAAAAAATTAGTTTGAATTTGGTGCATTTTGAGAGCATTTTCAACAAAGATGTGGGTATAAATATTCCTGTAAAATGGTGCTGTCCGGTGGCGTAGCAAAAAGATCAGATCATGTTTTCTTGGGCATTTTTTGGTAATAAAGCTGTCTCTATGTTTTCTTGTTAATTCCTGGCTGAGATATTTGAATGTTTGGTATTGGCAAAACTCGCTCTTTTGATGCAGTCTATTTAAAATTAGGCAAACTTTGTTTTAGAGACATAGAGACTGAAAGCATCCTTCTCAATATCGTGACGTCACACGAGTGCCAAAGGGGGTTGTAACCCCCCAAACCTCCCTCCCCTTGGCTACGCCACTGGATGCTATACAGATCAACTGAAGACTCTCTTACTGTACGTTGTACGTAAACCCTGGCTGTCATAAGAGTTGACAATTATGTCAATTTCCAAATCTGTATAACAGGTTGGCGTTAGGAAGGACATCCGGATGTAAAATATCTTTATCACATTTTACACTAGATAACATTATAAGACTGCAGCACTGTCACGGATTTTGGTTAACCCTGACCTGGCAATATGGTTCTACTATCTACACTACAGTAGTTTGTGTATGAATTTCAAAAGTAGCCTATAAAGTATATTATATTCTCAGTATAAATGAGGCGTATTTTGATCGTATCAACTAGAAGTTCCATGTATCAACTAACCTCATAGGTATATCAACTAACCTTCTTGGAAGGTTAGTTGATACAAATCGGAGATGTAAGTTTGAATGAGTCTGAACTGATAACTAGTGACATCAAACAGACTAAACTTGGGGGAAAGTTAGCCCAACAAACGAAGTTTCTTTAGCACCATAAATGGTGTTTCAATATCAAACAGTTTTAGTAAAATGTCACTAAATGTGAAAATTGTATCAACTAACCTGCCTTTGCCCCTAGTCATTCTTCAGTGGGTGTGAATGGAACTTCCATTGCCACTTTTGGACATCGAACTATGAACTTGCAGTTTTGTGATAAAATTTTGCGGTTTCGGTGGATTTTTGTATTTGCAGATGTATCTCAAAATTTTTTTGAAGCAAAATTTTCTTGATTTTCTTAAACACTTCACTTTAAGCGTCGACTTCAGTCAATCTTTTCCGAGAAGTGTAAACCATTCTATTGCATGGCCAATTGGCCACTTTACCCAAAAATGGTAGCACATGTAGGTGCACCCAAAACATTTTTAGCCATCAATCCCTTCCTAAAAGTTTTAGAAAAGTATCCTGGTTTGACGTGTCCACCAAACAAACACAAAAAAATTAAACACAATATCACACACACTATTGAAACTACTGGCTATCCCTGTTCTGCACGCGTTCGCCCTTTGTCACCTGATAAATTAAAAGTAGAAATTGACATGCTCCTGGAAACAGGAACTATTGGTAGGTCAAACTATAACTTTTCCTAAGCCCTGCATATGGTACCTAAAGGAAGCTCTGGTGTTTTTCGTCTATGTGGAGACTATCGTTCCATGAACGCCCAAACAGCGCCTGATATGTATCTTGCACCTTCGATCAATCATTTGTTGTACAGACTGCAAGGTTTTTCTATCTTCAGTAAAGTAGACTTAGTTCGAGCTTACCACCAAATCCCTTTGTCTTCCGAGTCAAGGCATAAAACTGCCATCACGTGTCCTTTAGGTCTGTTCTAATATAATTTTATGCCCTTCGGATTAAGAAATGCTTCAAGCACCTTTCAACGCTTCATTGATCATGTCTTTCATGGTTTAACCAACGTAATGGCATATGTAGAAAACATATTACTTTCTCTAAAAGTGAGGAAGAGCACAAAATGCATTTAAATAAGTTATTCTGCAGGCTGGATGAGTAGGGAATAATCATCAATCCTACAAAATCTGAATTTGGTAAGGGTGAATTAGTGTTCTTAGGGCATCTGGTGTCTAAGGATGGTGTGCGACCCACTCCTGACAAGGTCAAGACAACTTCTGATTTTCCCTTGCCTGAAAAAACAAAGCGATTAAGACGATATATATCTGGGCATGATAAACTACTATCACAGATTCATACCACATGCAGCTCAATGCTTAGCACCCTTCAGTGAAGTGATTTCCGGTAAAACACGTGCTGATTAAAAGATTGTTTGGACTAAATGTGCAGAAAAAGCTTTTTTTTTGACAGCAAAGTAGTTTTGGCTGAATCATCAATTTTGGTGTAACCACTGGAAAATGCTCCTTTAAGTATGATGGTTAATGCCAGTGACACAGCAATAGGTGGTGTGTTGTAAGTGAAAATTGATGGTTCCTGGTCTCGTGTAGCTTTCTTTTCGAGACGACTGGACAAGACACAAAAGTCTTATTCTGCATTTGATAGGGAGTTATTAGCTGCCTGTGCCTATAGCACTCTGAAAGCCATGTAAATGTGCAAACGGCGCTTTTGGCACTTCAACACAAGGAAGAGAGGGTACATGAAGAGGCAGAGCAACAAGCTCGTGAAGCCAGGCGATAGCTTGAGCTTGCTAAGATGGAAAAGGATGCTTGGGAACAGGAGTCCATGTCTCATCGCAGCTCAAGATCCGCAAGGCATGGTGGAGTTTTGGAATCTTATAACATTTGTAGGAAGGAACGTGAGCTTGATATTGGTGGTGCTGGTGTATTTACTTTAAGAAACCTTATCGATCAGAATTGAGCGATACTAAACCCAGAGCTCATGCCGCAGTGCCAAGCTTACATCGTTAACCCCTCTACCCACCTCATCAACAATCTTATCAAGAGGTTGGCGAGCGTTAACTGCTTAAGCCATCAATAGAGAAGTTCTTTAGCTAACCTTTAGATTACTGGGCGTTTCTCAACAGGTACAAGATCCATGTTGCTGATAGGGTATGTGACGATGGCCTGCGTCTAGTTCATCTTCTGCATCACTGCTCCAGATGTCCACGACAAGGTAAAACAATATTATGGGATTGTTGACAAGCGACGTGGTTATGAATTGGTTTGAGGGGAGCTTTTTGTGAAGTATGGTCAGTCACATGTTATAATCCATTGTTGTCAAAATCGTTTGCTCGGCGTTCCTCGCATCAACCAAAATGACGTTGAAGGCTTGTAAAATTTGGCTGTGCTCTTAAAACGATGTTTGGTCGTCGGCTTCGTGTAAGCCTCTGGGGCCAAAGGTTTGTTCTTTTACCATTCCAGATTCATGATGTTCCCAGACTACATTGGAAGGCTACTAGAGAGCAGTCAGTCTTTGGTTTCATCATCCATGACACGAAGATCTTCTACTCCGTTAGGTGTCATTGATGATGTGATCAGCCGTCTGTTCCTCGGCATCACATTCACAGGAGGGGGAAGAGGCCATTTCCCATTGGTGCATGGTTGAGCAAAAAATCCCAACGCCCGTACGAAGACGGTTGAGGCGCACCCATGCCTGTATTTGTAGTGTCAAGCTGATGGGGCGTGTGTCGGCGTCGAAGATAAACGGATGGAGTCTGGTGATACTTGATGGTAGAGATGTCTTGTTCATCAGCTTCGTTGATCAGAAGTTGCGGCTTGCACGAATGCGTATCTTGATTTCAGTTGACGGGGATGCTCGTTTGGGAAAGCAGAGATCTTGTGGTGGAGAAGATGGTTAGGCTCCAGTGCCCGTCGACCGAGAGACAAAGTGGCCTCTTCACGACGAAGCTTAGCAGGTTGGATTCCAACGAAGATGGAGATATTGTCCAATGGTGTGGGACGCAGGCATCTGGTCACTGTGGACAGGGCGCTGTTTATGGTAGAGTCGATGTTATGGTAGTGAGCACTGCAGCACCAAACAGGTGCACAGTACTCTGTTGGGTAGTACACAAGGGCTAAGGCTGCTATACGCAAAGTGTCAGCTCTCGCCCTCCCAGCTGGAGCCTGCCAGGCGCTTGAGTAGCGGAGCGCGATTTTTGGTGTCATTGGAAGAAGCATCTGGGTCTTCGACCATAAACTCGGTTAATTTTATCGCTGCAATTGCCGACAAATTACCGGTCGAGCTAAAAAGAAAAAAAATGAATATCTGAGACCCTTCAAATCCAACAACAGAGAGGTGATTTGACTGGATTTGCTGACTTTACTAATTTTGTTATTGCGCAGTCTGTGGAGGTAGATTCAGTGTTAAGCAAAGCTATCTTTCCTTTAACGTCTGATAGCTTCCGACGAAGAAATGTCAGTTTATTTGCTACAGTCAACCCTGCTATTTCCAAGCCCTTGCGAAAAGGTGTAGTCATTAATTGCCCTTGCTGCGGAAAATCTCATAAGCTCCTTGTGCCTAGAGTTTAAAAAGGAAAACGTCTAGAAATCGAAGGGACCTCGTTCGTAGCAAGCGCTTGTGTTACCATTGCTTGGCGTCTGGTCATGTGGCAACGGATTGCCCAAGTGCAAACATTTGTGAAGAATCTGGATGCTCCAATGCTCGTCACCACACTTCCAGTGTAGCTGCAGATTGTAGCTCTGTTTTCATCTCTGTTCTTATTGCTAATAACCAAACTTTAAATTTCCCTGTCATGTTCATTGCTTGATATAGTCCCTGTCCAGGTGCGTAATGGGAATGTAGAGGTGCAAACGTATGCCCTGCTTGATCCAGGTTCGATGCCATTTTTTTTGTGAACCAAGCTTGGTTGCTGCCTTGAAAATTGATCATCTTGGATTGCCCTTCCAACCACTGTCGAAACTATGACAACGAAAAACCTCAAACCATGAAGATTAAGGCATTTTTGTTGTATGTTTCACCTTTGGATGGTGGGGATTTGATTAAGTTGCCACGAGTGGTCACGGTTGATTGGATACTGGCTGACCAGGAAAAGGTGTCAGCACACAGCAGTTGGATAAGTTCGACCACTTGAAGGGTGTTTCTTTGCCACGATTTCCTAATGGAACTGTAATATTGTTGATCGGTAACGACAACTACCTGGCACAGTTTCCCTTAGAGACTATAAGAGTTGTCCCTGACCCGGCCTAATGCCTCCACGCTATCAGGACAACCCTTGGTTGGTTGCTCAAAGGTCCAGCACTTTCCTCGGCTAACGTAACTTTAGATTACCATTCCAGCTTTCTCTTGAAGGGATGAAAGATTTGAATGCTACAAACTCTGTGGACAACTTGCTCATAACAAACGAAAGAAAGGTGTTTTCCATTCTTCTGACTTTGATTGTGGAGACGTAGAATATCTGATGCAGTGGCTGCGCAGCAACAGGAAAGCTTTAGAATTCGGTTGCCAATATTCTCGAGAAAATACTGTTGCCTATGATGCTATGTTGCGTAACATCAAGCATGTGGGTGGGCATTTCGAGCTTCCTTTGTTGTGGAAAAATCATGCGGCTCAGCTACCAGACAGTCTTCCCATGGCTCAAAGGCATTTGGAAAGCTTGAAGAAACGATTTTACAAGGATCATAATCTTTGTGCTAAGTACATCGCACAAATGCAAATCAAGATAGAAAAAGGTTATGCTCAGGAAGTGCCTGTAGATCAGAGGGAAATATCCAATTGCACAAACTACATCCCACATAACCCTCGGTAAACCTTCACAAACCTGACAAGGTGAGAATTGTTTATGATTGTGCTACCAAGTGTTGTGGAAAGTCGCTATATGACCAGTTTATGAAGGGCCCTAGTTGGGCTGTATAAAACAAAACTAAGCTCCTTTTTACCCTCCTCTTTGAGTAACCGATTTACAGTATGTTTCAATGGTGACTCGTCTAATTTTTAGTAAGCTACAGTTTGCACAGTGTGTTGGAAATACTCGTTTTAAACAAGGAAAGGCCAACTTGGCGTTTTAATAAGATCTGATTTTGGTGAGTTTGTTATTAGCTTTATATTGAAAACGTTTTGACACAAAATTTTGTTTCATTCAAACGAAAAATTCTTTTTTATCTATCATTTCAAAATCGTAGCAATTTGGTTTCGTTATGAGCATAAAAAAGTAAACTGCAGCAGAATGTTACAACGCAGAAGGCGTTATGAAGTGCAAAATGAGCAAGCTTGCACATAACGTGCTTGATCAACTTACGATCCAACCCATTTGTGCCGAAAGTGAAAGTACTTAAAAATTTTTTTGAAATTTGAATATTGCATAATCATGACCTAAAAACATTTCACAATTAATTTTCTTTTAATTATGTTAGTACTGGTCGAGAAAAAGACCGTCCTACATATAGGAGGCTAGGCAAATCCGCTATCAAATTTCGCAAGTTTCTTGTACGTAATGCGTTGGCCTAATCGTTATCGCTCAAAGTGATAAATAGTCAGGTTCGTTATGTAACTTCGTTCAAAATTTTTGGAGATTAGCAAACCTATACATTTTCGGAAAGCTTAGACCATGAGGAATCCGAAAAAGGTTGATTACATTTGCAGAGATGTCCCTATGGCCGTCATTTTGAATTTTCAAAATGGCTGCCGCAAAATATATATTTTGATATATCTTGCCTCCCAATAAACTTAGAAACTTTATCAAACATGCTAATTCTATGTTTTAAGGGTCAAGAAATCCACTAGAAGCATACCTAGATACCAAGCGTTAACCACTTTGCAATTATCCGCCACATTGATTTTCAAAATGGCCGCCGAAATTATATTTCGTTACATTACTACTTATATACAGTGTTACGTCGTATTTGTCCGCCTACAAAAAACTATTTATTCGTATTTGTTGTCCGCCTACTGGAAAGGCACCACACATGGAACAATCACTGCAGTGTATCAGAAAGCAAATGTTCCAGGAGAACTAGTCGCACCAAAGCTCGAACTTACTGCAGCTAAGAACTTATCAATCCTTCCATATCATGTGCCCATTAAGCCATGTGCCAAGCCAAAACCAAAACTTGACAACAGAGCGCATAAGTTTGAGGCCAACACAACAGGTGTTGCTCAGTCATATGAACTGACCCAGTTAGGGTGGGTCACAGCATCTACTTTGCCCAGAGCAAGATAAAATTATGAACAAAGCAAGATCCCCGGATGGGCAGGATACAAGTCACTCATCTCATCTTGCCAACCACTCACTCACGTTGGTGCACTGCCCTGCTACCTGAAGTTGCTCATGAGTGGCCTACTATGCTGTTTATGGCCTACTATGCTCACGAGTGACCTTGCAAAAGATGAGTTTATTGAACTAAGTGCAATGGAATCATTAAGAATGTCCTTCAATTCGAAAAGTATTGGCGATTTTTGGAGTTCGTTGAGGCAAGCGTATCCTCTTTTGGTAAAGAGAGCCATGGCTCGCATAAATTTTGTTACCAATTCATTTTAATGCGTTATGTCCAATTCATGCTGGTTAAAAGTTTCTCGGTCTAGGCCACAATGGGGGTCCACGAAAACCACAATTTTTTAAGGGGTCCGCGTTAAAAAAAGTTTAAGAACCCCTGAGCTAGACCGATGCCAATGCAAAACCAACTGCTCAACCCAGAGATGTTCGTGTCGAAGGAACAACTTGACCTGCACCGACTTGTGCCTGTGTGGGCAGGCCCGGATTTAGGGGGGGGCAGAGGGGGCAGTTGCCCCGGGCCCCCCGACTTTTGAAGGGCCCCTTTATGTGGAAAAAAAATGTGATTTTGTGTTATTTTTTTCCTTTTGGCCTTTAAAGTTCTGCAAAATGCTGTGCAGTACTGGACTGATGCTACTGTAGACTTAGAGATGGTTTTTCGCGCCGTAGGCGCGAAAATTTTTTTTGCACGGGGGCCCCCCGATCTAAAAGTGCCCCGGGCCCCCCATCAGCTAAATCCGGCCCTGTGTGTGGGACAGACTGCGAAAATGACGTTGACTGTAATGCTGGAAATAAGACTCAGGACAGCTGTTGGAAAATTGAATTGTTTTTTGTTTGTCCAAAATATGACAGTGGCGTGCAGGTTTGCTTTTAATGAATTCCTTAGTCAACAGTTCTTAACACTAGCATGTTGAATGAAGTTTATATCTCAACTAGTAAGTAGTAATGTCACGAAATATAATTTTGGCGGCCATTTTGAAAACCAAAATGACGGATAATTGCAAAGTGGTTAACGCTAGGTATCTAGCCTTGCTTCTAATTAATTTCTTGACCCTTAAAACATAGAATTAGCATGTTTGATAAAGTTTCTAAGTTTATTAGGAGCCGAGATATATCAAAACATGTATTTTGCGGTAGCCATTTTGAAAATTAAAAATGGCAGCCATGCGGACATCTCTGCAAATGTAATCAACGTTTTACGGATTCCTCATGATCTAAGCTTTCCGAAAATGTATAGGTTTGCTAATCTCCAAAAATTTTAAACGAAACTCTTTTTTTTGACAGTGAACCTGACTAAAATGGGAAATGTCTTATCATCGAACATTCGTCTGTTGGTTGCATTGCGGATGCGGAGTGGTGAGAGCCCTGGAACGACGTTCGAAAGGGCGCCGGTTCGACACCGTTCAAGAGCATGCGACTGTGTCTTTGGCAAGACACTTAAAGGCATGCCTGAAGGTGGTCACGAAGATTGGCTTTCTTGCCTTCCCGTCCACTTAATCTAAATCTTCAATACGACAAACAAACAAAATCGACCATTTTATTGAAATGAAGGTTTACAAAATACGAAAATGAAAAGTAGCAAAGCAACACATCACTGAAACAAGTCATTGCGAAATATGATATTGCTTGAAGCATTTGACATGCAGACCGACATCACATTTTTCGCATCTTGTAGTAGATATTGCATGGCAATAGGCACATCGAGTTTGTTTGTCCTGGGCTAGCACCCAATGCTCATAGCCTAGGCATCGTAACGTACATCGGATAAAACCGTTTGTGGTCTGCCCCGCTTTCCTTCTGGAGATGGCTTTCCATGTTGTGACAAGCATACTCTGGCAATATATCTTCGAAAAGAAAGAAAATCCATTGAATTGCAGCTATTGCAAATTCTTTGCAGTTGCCATTGCATTGTTGACAGAAATATCGAGCATATGTATGAAATCAAGCACGAATAACATTTTTTACCTCTCATTGCGATGCGATAGTTCGAAATGTTCTGGTCCATTCTATCAACGCCCCCATTTGTTCGTTATAATTTGCACACGCTTCTTGTCAGAGGATGAATATCGAGAGGCTTTAGAAGTTGGGTAAACTCCAGCCGCATTCGAGCATAAATTTACCACACTGTTGTCATTCCATTTGCAAACCATTATGCCGTTGTCGGTATCGGTTCTAAAATCAAACTTGCCTCTTTCTTGTTTTTTCAGAGCGTGTTTAGCGATCAGCGGACATTTTTCGGTCCTGTTTTCACGAATTGTAGGCTACCTGTTGCTTTCACTAATTTGTCCTTCATCGTCGTAGCCAATTTCACATTACTAAAAGGTTGTCGTAGCACAAGCGGAAAAACTTTCTGCCGCAGCTGGCGAGGACGTCAGCAAAATTGTTGACAAGGTTTCTTCCAAGGCCTAAACTACTTCTTACTTACTTACCAGATCTTTACTTACTTCGCTTACTTCACGATGCGCATGCAAAAACGCCAAGAGAAAACCAAAGATTTATCAAAAAATTTCAGTAAATTACGATAAATATATTATTGTTCTAAAAATAAACACAACTACTTTGTTATACAGCGGAGAAATCGTAGGCAATCGCTATTTGATACCGCTTGATGCGTGGGAATTGATTGCCGCTTTTGCTAACACGTGTGCCTAGCGACCTATATATAGGACACCAATATTTTGAACCAATTTTCTGAAAAATTTTGCTGCCAATTAAATTTAAACATTTGCTGTAAAATATGTTGGTACATAACGAATAAAGACAATGACAAATATCTTTGGAAGCTTATTTGCATACGCGGATTTATTATTATAATTCGACATGCACCTTCAAAATTTCAGACTTAGCAAAATCGGGAAAATTGAAATTGATGTCAAGCCTTAGCCACAAAGGCAATTTTTGAAAAAAGTTGTGATATATAGTGCAAAAATACTCATAAATGTATTTTGACTTCGTCTAAATCTAAAAACTGAACGTGCGAAGAAAAATTTAATTTGAGTAGGTGTCCTACATAGAGGACGCTAGGCATAAATGGGTTAATTTCAAATCTTCTTTTTGAACTGAACTTCTCAAACGAAAAATCTACCGCCACAGTTTTGGCTTCGCTGAGTTGCAGTCGCCGTTTTTGGAAATAAGCTGAGAGGGTTGATTGATTAATGCATTTACTTTGGTGTACTGCACTGTTCTGTTTTCGTAAAGATCGAGGCACATAGAAAAATATCAACTCCTTAGATCCATTTTTGGAAACGCAAATGCCCCATGCCGTCGGTCATGGTAAGGAAATGCGATTTATCGAACGTCAACATTTTGTAAACTCTGAAAAAAATGCGATGTTTTTTCTCGGCTCTGGGAAGGCGCACGACCACGTGCTTCCCTGGATCCGCGTCTGCAAGTACTTTCTGCGTATTGTTGGTTGTACGTGGCGTTTAACATAATAAAAACAATTGAAAAAAGTATAGCCTAGGAAATATCTTTCTTTTGGTATAAAAAATAGATTGTGTCACGTTTGAAGATTAATGTTCACTTACTTGTAAAGCGACGTCGAAGGCGCCGTTGCACTTTCTCCTCATCGTTGAAATCGAAACACACGAAACAAACCGACACAAACGATCGACATCGATAACTTGTTGTGGCCACATCTTTCTGTCGGGTGCTCTGCTTTTGTAATGCGCCATGAACACTGGAAGCACTATAGTTCTGGAAAACAATGTAAAGCGATTGGTAGCAGATGTAACAAAAATTAAATGGAGAGCATCAAAGCCTCCTCCAGGGATCCCGACGAACGGGATTTCCAACTAGGCTACTTTAACTGAGAAGAAAAGAACCCGTGAAGACAAAATGTTTTCAGATGTTTCTCAAATTTTAAATAGAAACGCTCTTCGTGGTCGCCCAAACTTTGCAAAGAAATTCAAAATTAGCCCAACTTGTGTCTGCCTAGCTTGCGTTACACAAGTTTATAAATCAGATTTAACTGGCTTGTCATAGCACTTGTATTTGCGTGGCGGAACAAAGAATAGCCTACTCGACAGCGAGACGCGAGGCATCATATATAATTAGGGCACTGACTGGTTTCCAGTACAGATTATGCGAATGTACACCACTACATTTCTTTCTTTTTTAGAATCAAACGCTATTTCGAAATGTAGTCAGCAGATCAAGAATAAAATAAAACAGTTCTGGTTAAACAAAACAAAAGTAAATTACAAAGCAAAGTCTTAAAACCGTTGTAGTGGTTTGATGTTGCGATGCAGTCTGGTTAGAATAGCAGAGTCAGTAAAATTATCAGGCGAAGCATTTTGTTCAGATATTACATCAGTTGGATCAGAAAAAACCTCAGTCGACACATTACGTCTCGAAGACACATCAGTGGTTAGGTAATTGTTTCAAGCATGGGTTACGTTTCTTGTATACTTTGCGTCATCATTTTCCACAATCACACAATTTCTATGCTTCTCTGTGGCACTAAACGGATCTTTGCGAAAGGTACCGTAGTAAAGAGTTTGTCACGGCCATGTTGTTTCAATAGTACAGTATCATCTGGTTTAATATCACCTTGAACTGAACCACGTCTAAGGTCAGCATATCGCTTTTCCTTCATTTCTGAATCTCTGTCACGAACAGATTGAAAATCATGGTCATATGAACAATCAGTGCATGGTAACTTAGTACGCAATTTTCGTTTCTACAACAATTCGGCTAGACTAACTCCAGTAGTTGAGTGTGGCGTATACATACGTTACATAGCCTAAGTAAATAGGCTACGAATATTATTCATTTTTCCAGTTTTTATTTTCAGCTTGTGCGATTTTAATGCGTTTAAACAATAAGCAATTTTGAATTTCAACTTCTTATTTGGCTTGAGGCCACAATGAAGTTACTCTACGATGCAATATTCCACAATCGCTTAAAAATGAATGAAATTCGTTGCTATTAAGTTGCGAACCATTATCAGCGGTTATTTGAACAAGGTAACCCATGCGTTGCAAATATTTTCTTCAAACTTCCAATTACTTTTTTCACTAGCAACGGTTTTCATAATATCAATTTCAAAGTAGCGACTATAATAATTGATCACAGCAAAAACATAATCACCAGAAGGCAGGGTTCCTATTAAATCAGTAACAAGGCCTTGCCAGGGTCTTTCTGGCAACTCGGTGCGTTTCATGTGTTCAGGGGATATAGGTTCCGAAACAAGTTGACACCCAAAACAACTTCTACAAAAACAATCGGCATCTTTGTCTTTGTCTTTGTTCATCTTTGTCCTCGTAAGCTAACGTAAGAACATGTTGTTTCAATGTTTTTGGAATCACGATACGTGTACCTCGTAATATAAAACGGCCAATAACCACTAATTCACTTCCAACTGTTAAATAAGATTTACATTCAAGTTCACACCAGTCGTTTGAAAGAATGCAATCCATGACATTGGGAAACTCAAAATCTGAAAGGCCTGTACCACGATTGGGAAAACACCTCTTACAAAAATATTTACATTAATCTGAAAACCCAAAGAAAAGAAGATTGACAAGGTTGATTAACATGGACATTGGACAAACAATCCCTTAAAACGACATTCTTCTCAGAAACTCAAAAATTAAACTCCTCCTTCCACTTTACCTATCCTCCACTTCCAAATCATGGTCGATATCAGCTACCCAGAAGACGAGCCACCTGGCAGACGGGCAAAAACAATCAATTAAATGTCGAATAGTTCTACTTTTGAGATTGTAGATTGCTTCCAGAAATACAGAAAACTGCTTCGTCGACTTCAAAATATATATTCGCTAGTATTTGCAACTTTACAATCGGCAATAACTTTTACAATCTATTCAATATCGGTGGGAGCTCTGCAATCATCTTCAACATGATTTTCAGGGAGACACCGAAAAGGTTTGTTACAAGGAAGGATTGTTACTTTTAACTTTTTAATTAGTTCACATCAACCGCTGGAATTAAGTACGTATTTTCAGAGTTTGGTTTCCATGAACAAACAAAGCTTCAGCCGTTTTGGAACTGCAGCAGAAAATTATATGTAAAACATAGTTTTAGGGTATGAAAAGTACATTCTTTCCTTGTTAAAGAAGATGTTATTGTCACCAACCGATGAGTGATATTTAATACGTTTTAAAATTATTTTAGACTTGAAGTGCAGTACCTCAAATTCATTAAAATTATTTTAGACTTGAAGTGCAGTACTTCAAATTCATTAAAATTATTTTAAAGCTGAACGTCATGTGTTTTGGCATATTATGTTGATCTTATTCAGTCAACTGCAATTGGGTGAGTTTTTTTCACCAATCAAATGGCGCGACATAGCGCTTAAAAATTGTGTGAACTTTGATAGGCATTTTAAGACTTTTTTTTAGCATATTTAGAGTAAAATTTACCTTTTTAAATCTATAGAAAAAGTATCCACTGTTACTGTTAATCATTTAAAAGTTCAAAAACGCATCATCGGCCGCACCAAAACATTTTCCCGGACCGCGTGCTTGAGACCCTTGCTGTAGTGTATTTAGTAGAACAACTGTTCGACGTGCAATTACAGTAGGTTTCTGCTTATATATTGCCTGAGACATGAACATTAAACAAGGGGTTTCACCAGACGTATTTTTTTGTTTATATCAAGTCTAATTTACAGTAAGCCTTAGTATTTTCCATTTCCCTATTCTCTATTTTCTCATCATTTTTCTTGCTTTATTTTAAGCGGACCTTTGTTTTGTAACTTGGTTGTGCTTTAGGGCTACCATAGGCTACGTTCTCGTTTTGGAAAATTTGTCCTTTTCAAGAAAAATGAATTGTCCCCCGAGGACACTCAAAACTGTTCAAATGTCTTCGTTTTTGCTTTTTGAATTCTCTTGCTTATATTTTCAAAAGGATTTTAATTGTATGTGACTTTTCGGCAACGGCATGTGTTTGATTTCCAAAAATATGCCCTACCAATAGCCTATAACATTTCAATTCCTAAATTATCCAGGAAATTGGTGTAGGGTTTCTTTGTTGAGGTTGGTGTTTAAATTAGCCTAATCAAAAAAATAAGTTTTTTCTACAAAGTATGTGAGTTTAATTTTTTTGAACTAATTTTTTCTTGAAGATCAAGTCTAAAGTGTGGTATTATTAGTTATGCTAGTAAAATGGAAATCAACGTAGGCCTATGATATTATTCGAAAGTGTAATGTGCAATGAAAAAACAATTTGTCCAGCTAAAAAAGCTTATTTTAAGGAAAGTTTTTCCAGTATTTTCTTTTATGATGCAGCCACATTGGTGCAAGAAGATAGATAACTTTTAGTTGTCCGTTTCTAACATCTCAACAATTTTGTACAAGTGCAATCCTATTTCGTGTAAGCAATTTTATGATCTCGTAAACGCTGATCCTTCCTCATTAAAAAAAGTTAAAGATACGGCAACGGCACAATTTAAACATGATGTTACAAACTCATTGGCAAAAAAATTGTCTTCACCTGTTCAGCTTAATTGCAACGTAAATAGATTGTGTCAAGCCAATGATCATATTGTTCGGTCCCATAATTAATCCAGGATAAAGAAACTTGTCAGGATCCAACGTGATCTGAGGTTTCACTGAGCTATTCCATTCTTGGGGAATTTTCCAACCTGAACAGTTTACCTTGAAGTCTTCTTCTAACGAACGAGCAAGTGTTAAAGTTGTTTGATTTGGAGGATCAGTTGAGGTATAAACACCATCTATCTTTTCAACAAATGTGATTTTGTTATGGAATTTCATAAATTCAATTCTGCCGGACAAAAAATATTGCAGCCACAACAAAACAAATGTCAGCAACCAAACTGCTAGAAAACATAATTGTGTTTTTTGCATTGCAAAATATTGTTTTGTTTAGATAAATAAGTCTAATGTCTGGAGAAAGAGAAATACTTTTGATTAATATTGTATGTAGAGTAAATAACAATTGATTTCTACGTCACTTCAAGCCTAATCTTTTCTATTGCTTCGCCTTGCGGTTGTCTACTTAGGTAATTCTTTGTTTGAATAATCACGAACCATTGGCGATTTTGTTGGGAGAGAGAGAGAGAGATTTTTTATTTCTCTGTCCAGCACGAAAAAAAAGCATCATCCCACAAATACAACACATAAAGCCTACTGTATAATAGGGTGGGCCGTTTTTGACTTTTTTTCGAAATTCAAAAACGGCTAGTCATAAAAAGTGGCACATGCATGAAAAAATTACGTGTGCAAAGTTTTATCAGTTTGGGGTGCATCTTCTGCCACCGCAGAGAGGTCAAACTTTCAATTTTTTGAAAAAAAAGGGAAATTTCACTTTCCGTTTTAACATAATTTTTTTTTTTTTTTTTCTTCTGGCTAGTTATAAATTGTAAGTGGGATGTACCCAGAACTTTCCTATGTAAAGGCATGTTCGAAGCTTAAGGTTTACTGCCCCCGCATCGACGACCAAAATGCTGAATTTTCACCAATTTGAAATGCTATTTTGTCATTGCTCAATAAACAAACTTGTCGCAAAAGGGCGAGATGGTGTTAACGCTGTACGCTCATTTATGTTCTGTCCACTAACTTTGCAGGATGATACGAACTGACAAACTATAAGACGTAGTCTTGCTTAAATTAAAAGCAATAGTAGCCTACGTTTGATCAGTTGCAGCTATAAAACGCAACCTATAATTTACTTCAGAATAAAAGCAATATGATCTGCAGGTTCCGTAAATGGAATGTACTGTACAGCATAAGTTACACGTGATTTGTTATCATGATCTTGTTTACACAAATTTGTCATTTACAAACCATTAAACGTTCACTTGATAGGCTACTACAGAACCACATACAAGAGTAAACTTTGTTTGACAGCAATGTAACGATAAAAAAGAACTTGTGTTAACAAAAAAAAAAACGAAATTGTGTCAAAAATATAAGAAACAACAAGGTCTTTTAGCCAGTTCCCCAGATTATTGCTCAAATTTAGTTCTGGCTGAAGTCTAATGAATCATAAAATCTTGTTTCGACTGGAACCTAGGAATTTTTTTTCCTTGATTGTAATATTGCTTTAATGTAGGCTACCCATCTCTTTCAATGCTGTCCACCACATGTGATGAGCATCTGTTGTGTGTAGCACAGAAAACGTAGAAAACAACTGTTGTGAAGGCATCTTTGTTTTGATGTGCTCTTTTATCACATTGCTGTCAACACCACGCATCGCTGGGGGTTCCGTAACTGGAATATTTTGCTAGTCTATCATCTCAAAGTAACGTTCGGAACTGAACTGCAATATTGACAGGGGGAATTTTTGCTGACGAGTGCTGTGAGATGATAATATTCTTGAATTGAAAATTCTTCTCCATCTTAGTTCCCTTACAATTACATACTCTTTGGTATAACATATGATTGCAATCAAAATTTTTTCAGGATGGGCATAAAACGCATTCCTCTATATTACTTTGTTGAGGATATTGCGAGCTTTATTCGATAGCTTCTGAGCAGAGTGTAGAATTTTAAAGAAATATTTTTGGCCATTAGTGAAATTGCTTTCCTTTATATTGGCAAACCATACTGGAATATAAACATTCATAACATAGTCCACACGTTCCACCAATACAGCTGACGCGTTAGATGCAACATATAAACGTAGAATTTTATTGGCTGTGTTCAACCATCTTGAGTGGTTCATCATACCTGGACTCCTATATGCAAAATGAATCGATATATCTCCACTTTTCACTGTTCTGTGCATGTATAGAAAATATTTTTGGTCAGTGCTGAGGTCATTTTCATCAATTTCAATCTCTGGTGCCGGAACTGCTTTATATTTTACAACATCTAGTTGTGTGACAGTGGCTAGCTGCTTTATAATGGGCCCAGTGAAGCTATCAGGTCTGCTAGTATTGCCATATCTTTTATAAGATGCCTAAGAGGCAATTCATTACTATGGAGTAGGCATATTAACCATTGAAGTGGCTTTTGGAAATGATCTTCCAGGAGCTTTATCACGATGCCTTTTTGACCTGTGCTTACTGCGGTTCCATCGCATCCAATTGCCATTACATTATCGTAGCTAATTTTATTGGATCCAAAATATTCAAAAATCCCGGTAGCTATTGACACACTAGATCCGTTGGCTGCAGTAAAATGACCAATGAAATGAGAACTTGGCTCCTCAAGTAAAGTAATGTGCTCTTGAACTGCGAAACGCTTTCGAAGTTGCCCAACAATTTCAACTTGTTTGACGGTTTAATCTTTTCGGCCATCAAAATATATGCTTTGCAAATTTATGCACATGATAGGCCTACTTTCCATTGGAGTTGTAAACCTCGTTTCCTTTCTCGCTCTTCTCACTTTGCTTTTATCTATGACTGATTGACAACTCCCGCATCTTGTAGAAATGATGAAGCAATAAGTGGTGCAGACCTATCTGAAATACCAGTACGATCGCATGATTCAGCAAATACTAGGGAAGACGGGGCAAAGCGGGACACTTTTCGTAAAAACGTAATTTCAGCAACAGTGATGGTTGGATTTAAGCTTAGTTAATTTCTTTTTTAATCGAAAGCCTTAGTTGGTCAGCATATTTGGTTCGAAGATCAAGCGGAATCTTTCTACTGTTATAGTAGCATACAAATCAAAAAAGATTTTTTTTTTAAATGTCTTGCTTTGCCCCAGCCGTGGGGCAAAGCGGGACACTTCATTTTTGCATGATTCGGTACTGTTTAGCCGCTTCTCTCAAAGACAACTTCTTGCTTTTCACATCTTCTACTGCATTCTTAATATTGATAGCCTATCCGTCCATTTACCTATTTCAGTTTTTCTCTTATAGCGGCGAACCATTGTCAGAATTAAATTGTGTAGGCCAGCCTACCGGTACAATATAAATAAATGTTGATAAATATTTTACAATCTTTAAGGCTAAAAGAGCTATAAACAAAGATTCAATCAACAGACGAACCACAGATACAATCTAGACTTCCAGAGTCTCATGTTGCCCTAATGCACTGTCCCACTTTGCCCTAATACAGCTGTCCCACTTTGCCCCAAAGTACAGCCTTTAGAAAATAACATCTCTGCTGAAACCTGTAAACTTTTAGGTAAAAGTTGCTTTTGTTACCAACAAATACTGTCTCAATGTCTAAGATAAAAACAAAGCTACCAACAAATTCGCTTATGCTAACAAATGTGGTAGCTACTTTTCCATCTCCTTCTTATAACAAACCATGCCAAAACACATTTTACTTCCTCACGACACGCGTTGTGCTCTGCCAGTCGCCATTTTTTCACAGCAAATACAGTTTGTAGTTGCCTAACTAGTGCTTCCGGTTAGAGGGAGCCCAAGAATACAAAACGTGAAAAATCGCGATGTCCCGCTTTGCCCCGCATCCCGCTTTGCCCCGTCTTCCCCTATTAAACTGGAAGTAACCTTGCTTTTTTGGGGGTTTTCCGAGGCAAAACTGGGTTGATAATCAAAATCTTCGCAGCGTTCTTCATTGGATGACAAAGTTTCTGAGCTTGAATAAGAAGTTAAAGGTGTTTTAACCAAAGCGCTACTTGTGCCTGCTGCTGGGTCTTCACGTAAAGAACGGAATTGTTCTGATCTTCCGAGTCTCCTCGGAAAATGTTTAAAATTAGATTTGGTGGCCGATTTATCATGTTTATCAATCACCATTATGCGAGTTGTTCTTTGATCAAGAAGGAACTGTTGTTCTGTAACAGGGACACGATTTTCCTGCGGTCAAGTACATTGCAGAATATTGGAAAACTTAGGCTACAACAACCGATTTCAAATATTTTTGCTTTGCAGATTCTTTCATTTGGTCCAAATTTTGCTGAAATTTAGGCCCACCTCTAGAATTTGACTTCAAAAGGTTATTCATTTTTTTTTGTAACTCTTTATCATAAATATGTACTGATGTTCGTACCTCATTCATATCATCCTGCAAAGTTAATGGACAAAACATAAATGAGCGTACAGCGTTAACACCATCTCGCCCTTTTGCGACAAGTTTGTTTATTGAGCAATGACAATAATAGCATCTCAAATTGGCGAAAATTCAGCATTTTGGTCGTCGATGCGGGGGCAGTAAACCTTAAGCTTCGAACATGCCTTTACATAGGAAAGTTCTGGGTACATCCCACTTACAATTTATAACTAGCCAGTAGAAAAATTATAAAAAAAAATTATGTTAAAACGGAAAGTGAAATTTCCCCTTTTTTTTCAAAAAATTGAAAGTTTGACTCCCCTGCGGGGGCAAAAGATGCACCTCCAAACTGATGAAATTTTGCACACGTAATTTTTTCATGCATGTGCCACTTTTTATGACTAGTCGTTTTTGAATTTCGAAAAAAAGTCAAAAACGGCCCACCCTACTGTATAATGCAGAAAAGACTGGCAACACCGAATTACCTTGCGGTTTCCTAGTCTAGGTGCTGCCTATCATTCAGTAAAACAGACGACCGTAATTAAAGTACAATCGAGCAACGTCATTAAAGTAATTGATAACTTTAATCTCAAGCTACTTTAATCTTAGAAAATTCAATTTCAATTTTAGGAAATTCAACTTTAATCTTAGAAAATTCAACAGTTAGCTACATTTTGTGCTTTTGAGTTAACAGCATATTGAATTGTTATGGCTATACACACTACTACACAGCCTAGCCTACTCCTTTTGGAAATGTAGGGTCGAAACCAAGCATTATAAAGAATGTCACACACATACTTTCCTCGATTTGGAAACGAAAAGGCTACTCATGAGAGTTAAGTAAAATGTTTTTAAAGTGTTGTTTAAAATAGTTCATATACAAGTTCTTTATTGTTTGGTTAATTTCAGTCTTAATTTTGGTTTCTCGATGAGACAGCAAATTTTGTGAAAAGGCTTTGTTTGTTTATGAAGAAAAAGACATAGCTTTCTCTAACTGCCTAATGTTATAAATATGTACATTCTGAATTTTGGCAAACGTTTTTGAAAACGTTTGAAAGATTGTTGTTGATGAGTTGATGCATGAATTTAGCAAGTTCCAGTTTGTAGATATCTTCCGTTTTAAGAATTGTAATGACTTCTATAAATTATTGAGAAGACAAAATTTAGAATTTCTTGTTATAGTACGAACAACCTTGTTGAGTCTAACGTCAACTTCATTAAGCAAAGTTTTAGTGGCTGTTACCCATTAACGATTCCATGCCTATACGACTGTACGCTATGCAGTAATAAAACAAAAGCATGCGCAGTGTATTTTGCGATATATCGTCACGTAACAATATAAAATTTCTGAATATCTTGCCAACTGGTGCGATACATATTTTATGTAATTCGACCAGGTCAGCTGGTTATCTATAAGTACTCCCAGATATTTAACTACTTTCGATCTTATAAGGGGGTTTGGTTTATCACTAAATTAAATTTTGTTTCTACTCTGCGATTAGGAAATTTCTTTAATGGTTTAAGGAGAGCTTATTCTGTCGTAACCACTTATCCATTTTGTCAAGTTTGGAATTTGTTTTTTTCCAAGCAAGGCTAAAACTTTTTTATTTACTCCAGATGAATATCATCGACAAAAAGAGTTGAGTTAAATTTCGATGAATTTTGTAGGTTATTGACACATATGAAAAGTAGAAGTGGACCTAATGACGAACCTTGTGGAGTGCCACAAGTAATTTTTGCAATTTTGAATTTAATTCGCGTATTTGAACATATTGAAAATGATTCGTTAGTAATCAGGTAATTAATTCAAAGGGGTTTTCCTAATTCCAAAGAAGTGTTTTAGTTTCCAGATCAAGATTTAATGATTAACTGTGTCGAATGCCTTCAACAGGTCTAAGAATATGCAACAGGTAAAAATCAGGTATTATCAATGTTTTTTTTTATCCAATTTTCATATAAAGTATTAATGGCCTGTAATATGTAGATGAGTTTTGTTGAACACCAAATTCCCAGTCACTATATTTTTCAAGGTATTTGTATATTCGGTTTTTGTAAGAAACTTAGTAAAGTAAAATAAAATCATGCATCATACTATATAATAGCCATAGCCGATCCCAATGTTATCCTGACTTCAACTCAAATTGAGACGAAGTGGCAAAAATCATTATCTTCGGCCATGCCTGAATAAGGTGGCGGCCACCGTGAGTCTCTAGAACGATCGATTGTCCATGGTTCTTACTATTTGGTTTATTTGCTATTTTGAGCAACATTTATGACGTGCGATGCTTGCTGTATGTAAGACAATAACTTTGTTGCTACATGCAAACATATAACTTCAGATTGATTGACAAAAAGTGAAAACAAATCCAATAAATAATATAATTATAATGAAATAGTATATGATTGTAATAATGAAATGGAATATAATTATAATTGTTATCAAAATCATAATACACATAATAATAACAAAATTTACAAAACGTAAAAACTTTTTCCTATTTTTGTCTATTTTGGACAGTCTATAACCGAACATCAAAGATATGACCAATTCTAAGGCAGATAGAAATTACAAAAACTGCATTTGGGAAAATGAAAAGTGTTTTCTTCAATCAAAATTTAAACTTAGCATTTCATCAAAGGATACTGAAATGCTATATCTGGTCAACGCTTTTAAACAATTTGGAAAGTGTCTCAAAAATAGAGAAACGGATCGATGCGTTCGAGCTCTGGTTATAGAGGTGAATGTTAAAAATTTCATCTAAACAAAAAATCACTAACGATGAAGTTAATTGTCGAAGTTTATTTCAAACAAAGTTTTCCTACAAATAGTCAAATCAAGAAAATTGAAATAGGATATTTCGTACACACAGTAAGGCGAAACTCCTGGCGTAAATCTGTTAATACAGTAGAATTCGCCTATAACGGCACCTCTAGAGGATTGCAAAAACTGACGTTATAGCCGAATTGACGTTATAGACGAACTACCGCAAATTATTTCAAAACTGTCTTTTGATTAAAGAAAGAGGTGTATAATCCAGTCAGGTTTACTGTGTACCACCAAACTGACAAAAGTCACGCAGAAAATACAGTAAACAAAGAAATTGTTTAAAAAAAATAACCTACAGCGGAAGGTACAGGAAATTTGCGCAATACAGCACGTTACATACAGTAGTAGAGAAGTTCATTGTTTATGAGCAAACAAGGCATTGATCTTTAGCTGTTTCGGTTTTGACACGGATTTCTCCACCACATAGCGTTCAGCTTTTGCTAAATAATGTAGGATTTGCTCGCTATCGTCGTGACTTCGGAAGTATCGATCTAGTTGTCTGATTGTTTCATGGCTTCTACTGGGGTTGAAACGGCTTCTACAGGATCGTCGCCATCACCATCATCATCGGCCTCCTCTTGTACGACTGACGACTGAGAAGCCTCATCGCTTCTAGAACATCAACCTTGAAGTCTTTTTTTTTCTTCGAATGCTAAGAGACGCAGTTTTGCAAGCAGCAGCGCTAACTGGATTAAAAGACCGTCCGTTCGTGGTGAAGGTGATGGCTTAAAGTGACGTTATAAACGAACAAAAGACGTCTGGGGACCAATAAAGGGTGCTGTTACATGCGAATTGGCGTTATAGGCGATGCTGTTGTAGCCGAACTACAATGTATGTAAAAGATAGGAATTCTGCCGGGACCGAGCGAAATGTGACGTATAGGCGAATTGACGTTATAAACGAAATCGTTATAGGCGAATTCTACTGTAAAAGGAAATATAAATGGTAACAGAAACAAAAAAAAAAAGCAGACCAAGAATAATTTGGGCAACAAACATCTCTAAATGGACAAAATTAAATTATGAAAGTGCAGTACGAAAAGCTCATGAACGTGAACAATAGCGCATTGCTTTCAGCTCCCAATATACTTCAAGTTAAAAGTAACTTGCATAACTTACATAAAAATCACAGCTTATCAAAATTTCAAGATGGTGACCTTTGTTCGTTTTGTAGTTGCAAAGTCGTCATAACATTGTCAAATAATTAATCCTTCTTTATAAGTAACTTTTTATTTATGGTGGGACAAATTTTCGTGGACATAAACTCTAAAGGTTCAGCTTTATGAGTAATTCAGCACTGATCGTCATTCAGCTGCAATTTCGGAGGAAGATATTTTAAATCAATTGGTTATCTCACTTAACGTAAGTTTGAGAATCATTCTTAATTTGTCGTAAAATCTTTTGTACGTGATTTCAAAACTAGGACTTTGCTATTTCATTAGAAGTTAATCGTGGCAGTTAATCCAGGAACAATATCCAAGCAGTAATTTTCTTTATTTTCCTATTGGTCCAGCACAGTAGCTTATATCTATTTTTGGACTTCAAAAATATAACGCTTTATACAGTAGGCTATAGTTTACATTAGAACAATTTACTAATATTGCACATCTCAAATATAAATAAGTCTAATTTTGGGGTTTGGTTAAGTAAGATTGCCTAAACTGATGATGTACGTCTTAACTACTGCTTCAACTCGTCTATTTTGGATAATACAACTTCACAAAACTATAATCTGGTTTACCAAAATATCCAGAAATTATCTGCTGGAGTGCAGACAGCTAACTCTAAAATAGAATGATGTTTGCTGCACATTTAAGGTTGTCGCTCACATCTAACAAGATTAACTCAACTAATTCCTGAATAAGATGTAACTCCTTTGAAGCTGAACTGACTAATGAAAACCCGCAAGAATACAGTAGATCTGTCTATGAGCAATCTGCATGCTAAATAGCAAAACTATCTATGGCATCAATCCGAACTACAAAAAATCGAGCTTTGATAATATGACATGCATAAAACTCATATATTGTTCGTAAACGTCGAAGCAGGAAATCATGTTTGATCTATTGACTTATTGTTTTATAGCGTTAAATGTAGCTAAAGATATTACAGTAGGTTGTCACAGAGCTGTCATGACGTATTTTATTTAAACGCTTGTTACTTAGCCTATGAATTATCAGCTCCCGTATTGTAAAGCTCTGATAAATGAACCAGGCCGACGCAAGAATACAGTAGGTATATCTATGAGCAATCTGCAGGCTAAATAGCAAAGGTATCTAGGCTAGGGCATCAATAGGAACTACAAAAAATCGAGCTTTGATAATATGACATGCCTAAAACTCATAAATTGTTCTTAAACGTCGAAGCAGGAAGTCATGTTTGATAAATCGACTTATTGTTTCATAATGTTAAATGTAACTAATGGTATTACGGTAGGTTGTTACAGTAGGAACAGTAGGTTGTTAACAGTATGTTACAGTAGGAACTTTCATTACAAATTTTATTCAAATGTTTGGTACTTAGCCTATGAATTATCATTTTATATCGATTCGACTAAGTAAACCCATTTTAGTTTGCACCATTCATTATCATCATTAAGTTCCTTCCTCTAGTCGAGGGCTGGAGACAATGAAGCGCCAAGTTTCTCTGTTATGAGATTTTGTTATTGCAAATTTGTAATCAATTCGCGACCAGTCTTTAGTAGAGAAGTCGCTTTGTTGTACCACGGACATATAAAAAATATTTGTATGTTTGTATGTCTCTAATGTCATTAGTTCAAATTCTTGGTGGTCTGCCCCTAGCCTATTTCGTTTTCCATTCATTTTTCTTTTTAGTAATTGCCTTGAATAGAATTATCGCGAAGCATATGGCCAAAATATTTCAATTTTCTTGTTTTAGTTGTTTCCGAGTTGGTTTGCATTATAAATACTACACCTTCGTTTGTGTTTTTATCCTTCCATGAAATTTTAAGCATTCCTCTATAATCCACGTTTTAATTGACTAAAGCCGTTTTAGAATTTTTGATGGCAATGGCCATGTTTCTGCATTGTAAAGTAGTCCAGATATGCCATTTTATAATTTATTTTCGAGTGTTGAATTGATGTTAAGTTTGCATGTTGTTAATGTCTTTTTCTTTTTTACAAAGTTGTTTCTTGCTATTTCTATTCGTCTCAATATTTTCGCATCGCATCCCCCATTTTCAGTTATTGTATGTCAAATATAGCGAGGCGGAATTTATATTCAGAGCAGTGCTCAGGTCCTCAGCCCAGGCATCCGACATGCTAAAATCAGAGAGCTGGAGTTCTGCAGCATGCCTTACAAAAGAACGCCATGATGATAAACGTTGTATGATTGGGACACTGAGAGTGGATATCCAATCGTGTAGTAGGCTATGTAGTTTGGATCAGCACAGGATTTATTTACTAATGACGATACCAGAGCTTCTTTACGTACATAAGCAGGTAGGATGCCTGGCAGCACTGTTAGGTATTGCTGTGGTGTTGGTCGGAAGCATCCAATAAGACTCTGACAATAAAATTTTTGTTTGTAGTTTTTTTTTCAAAATATTGCTCTTTGTTCTCTGTATTGAGCTCCACAACTTCCCAGAAAATGAAAGTGTTTGGTCTTGTTAATGTTTTTAAAAGGAATTTAGTTCACTATTTTTGGCCTTAATTGTTATCACAACGTTTTCAAACTTGCAGTAGCTTCCCAGTAGAGGGATTCCACGTTACGCTTCAATGCGCACTGAGAGGTTGAAGCGTTGCATGGAAACTAGGTACTGTATTGCGAAATCCTCTGTTACCAGTCAAGTTATTTGTTTCGATGCTAAATATCTACGATGGAAGTGAATAACTGGTCATAATCTTTACAATATTTACCATCGTTTGATATAAGATCAATATCAGACTGGATTGGACCATCTGCAAGACCTCTCAAAGGAGGTTATCAGTTTTTCATTGAAGATTATTTGCTTGAAATTTTTACTAAACGTGGAGATTCTCAAAGTTTTATCTGCAAGGCAAAATGTTTGCCAAGTCAGAGAAAAACTGATCAACCGCATGAACTCACACTTCAGATGAAGCAATCGACTCCAGTAATACAGAAAGCAAAGTGCTCTTGTAAGGCAGGGTAAGTAAATGGTTGTAGGCAATCTATAGGCTAATGCTAAATATTTCTTTCTATGTCATGTGAAAGTTTGGATGGGTGATATTAAATTGTAATGTAGTTGCAAACTAGTCTTTTTACACTTTTGAGGATTATTGTTTTATTAACCATATTATTGCTACTGCTGCTTGTAGCATAAGCCATTTGATATTACAGCTAAGCCTATATGCGGTTTATGTAGCCTACCTGTACCTACTGTAGTAACTTAATATGAAGCAGTTTATGCTACTAACATGGATAACTAAAACTAGGCCTACCACGTTTGGTTACATAGTATATACACTTTGTTCTGTTACCCTGCATAAACTTTTGTTTGGTATTAATTTGCATTTCTTTGTGTTGCAGACTTGGTGGTAGATGCAGTCACATTACTGCATTGCTATACAAGATGCATCATTTCCACATTCGTGAATTAAAAATGATCCCAGGAGCTCTATCCTGCACCAGCACAGAGCAACAGTAGCACAAACCAAGAGGCGACGCCATTTTTGCAGAATCAGTCACAAATTACATCTTTACAAGAGCGGAGACCGCCCGGACCAAACAGAGGGTGAAAAGCACCATCACGTCACGCAGATTCGATGCCAGATGCAATGACCAGGGGCGTTGACAGGGGGGTCTAGGTGGTACTTTTGGACCCGGGCCCGGAATATTTAGGGGGCCCGGATTTAAAAGATTCCCCGCGACTTCAAACATTATCAAGATCTTAATATAATCAGATCTAAAAGAATTGCCATCAAAGGTTAAAACAGCCACTTCAGCCGTCAGATGGTAAAGTACCGGGCCCCCTTCCGGGTATAGTGATTTCCCTAACCACGATTTTTTTTTTCAAAAACACGAAATATTTTTCCTCACCCACTCTTTAATTCTGAATAGGCTATATATATTTTTTGGTGGTAATCACTTCTAGCTACTTGCATCTACAAATCATAGCTGTAGGATGTGGGGGGCAGGGGGGAGGTCGCTCCCCCGCTGAAAAAAAATGTCGCAAATTTGGGCAAAAATGTCCAGTTATTTGGCCAAATCAATCTTACCACAATGTTTCGACGCCTCGCCAGTTTAGAAACTTTACATAATTGTTGTAACTTATGAGATATATAACTTACATTAATATTTCCAATGAATGTAAATGTATCACCACCGACTTTGAAAACTGTTGCATGTGGTATTGCAATCTGAGCAGAATGATAAGTTTCGATTCGACAACTGCAAAATAGAACTGTAAAAAAGCACAGTTGGGAAACAGAGATGTATAAGCTTATTACTGATATTCACTAACATGTAGGCTGCATTTCTTCATGGGTAAGATTTAAAAGCCTACTGGGACTGGTAACTTTATGAGGTTTTTTGTTTTTTCTCAATATCCTACTAATGTAGTTGATTATAAAAATCATTTGGGCAAAAATGTCTAGTTATTTGGACAAATCAACTCTTACCATAAGTTTTCAACATTGTATCAGTTTAGTAACTTTATAGTGTTGCATTTTGTATAAAAAACATTTTGCTTTGAATGTAAAACAGAGTAACGACAATTTTGAAAACTTATATTTGGTATTAAAATTTGGGCAGAAAAGTTTCGATTCAGTATTTGCAGAAAAAAATGCAAAATAATGCTTTGACAAGCTGATAAGCTTATTACAGATGTTCATTAGAATATCACACTAGCCTACATTCCTTCATTGGTAGAATTTTGAAACCCTGCTGGGTTCTGGTGAGCTTATGAAGTTTTTGTTTTTTCTCTATATCCCACTAATGTAGTTGTTTGTAAAAATATTTGGGCAAAAATATCCAATTATTGGATAAGTCAATTTTACCATAAGTTATGCTATGCTCGCAAAACTTGACTTAAATACTACAAAGATAGCTTATCATTTTTAGATACCTATGGTCAAACAAAATAAGTATTTGTTATAAATTTTAATAATCAACAGTTGTGAGCCCACATATACACCACTTTTGTGAGCATTGATCCCGGCCACTAACTATAGCCTAGTTATGTACAAAGTGAAAAAGCATTTTGAATGAAAACAACTTGTGAATTTTCCTGTATTTAATTTCATGTTTTTTTGAGTTATGGTTTAACTGTTTTCTATATGTATTGAATTTTTTTTGTATGAGCTGCTGTTTGTCTTTGCCAGTCCCAGGGTTGATATGCTCAGCTATTTACTATCTATGACACAGTATTAGAGCAACAACAATCAAATATAAAAAGACACATGTTATGTTGTTTTGTCATCCAATTCATGCAGTTAATATATCAGGCAATGTAAACAGTGTTATTTTTGTGTCGTGTTTTGGTAATGTGGTCTGTATTTTGTGGCAACGATTGAGTTTGAAGTTATTATCTGGGAGTCATTTTTCTTCAGTGCTTGTGATTTGAGTAGGCCTAGCTACTTCATTGTGAAGTAAGATTCTTTGTAATGATCTTCTGAAAAAACATTATGATTTCATTGTAATGTAATATCAATTCAGTATTTTTGGTATCAAAAGTAGTTTTGTTCAAAGGTGGAAGTTTGATGCACATAGCATGGTAAACTGTCAAATTCTTTTCAGGCTGTAGGATTTGAAGCAGCATGGATTAAGTAATGATACTGGTTTGATAAGTAAACGGATTGTCATTTTAGTTTTGTTCAATGCAAATTTACAAATATTGAGTCTTTGGACTATCTTTGAATTGAAAAGATTGAGTTACTTTTGGTCAGGCCTTTTATTGAAGTTAGGCTGGAGATTTTCATATAATCTGGTGACATGAATATTCAGCAATTATTGTTATCCAGTTGTTGGTGAAGTCTCAGTTCAAATTTTTGAATTGAATTTTTTGAATCCAGTTAAGCTTAATATACTGTATATTTTTTTGTGATACACAAGAATGTTTTAATTTGATGGTTTATATATTTAATTGGGACACAGACAGGTCTATGAACGTAGATTAAAGTAAGTTCAGCCTTGTTTTGCTGTTGTACGTGTTCTTTTTTGCTTGTGTTTCGTACACGGCCAAGTTGATGACTCTCAGAGATTGTGCGTAATTTTGTATTTTTGAAAATATATACGCAAAGACAAAATTTGGGGAAAATTTGGGAAAAATTTGGGCAAATTATGTTCGCCCCCCCAAAATGTTTTACTCTCCTACCGCTACTCTACTTTACAAAGAATTAATTTCAGCCGAAAACTCAAACAATTTTAAACATACCGACGAAGATCGTGATTGGGAGCAAGGATTTTGCGGTTTACGGAGAAATCCCTAATGCGTAATTGCACAGTTGGGGAAATTCGTGGATACAACAAATCTTTGAGAATATATAAATGATATTCCTAATTTTCTACTTTGAACGGCATGTGTCATCCTCATTTTAACAGCACATCAATAAAAGTTTGTACACAACCTTTATATTCACAACATTGTCGATGAAGGGGGCCCGAAAATAAATGTGTACCGGGCCCGAGAAATCCTGTCAACGGCCCTGGCAATGACCTTAAACGTCCCTTGCTTGAAAGCGAAATTGAAGCCTTTGCAGCATGCTCTGCTTCAAATGCACCATTTTCCTACCTTTTGAAACATCATGATGCATCAAATGAAGACATACTTGTACATGGGCTTACAGGAAGCACATCGTCGGCTGCGTAGTCGAGTGGTGAGAACGTCTGCGCGACGTTCGAAAGGACGTGGGTTCGACACCGCTCCAGAACACGCGTCTGTGTCTCGGCAAAGACACTTAGTGGCAAACCCAAATAAAGGAAGCAGCTGACTGGAAGACTATATGTCACTTCGCTGTTTCCTGTCGTCTGTTGTATCACATCTGTGATCGCAATGTACTGTATGTTATCGCAATGGGCGCAAAGAAAAACATGATTATTATTATTATTACATGCTCTTGAGGAGGCAACAACTTCGCAGTCTCAATCAGTTTTATGACACAATAGCCGAAAACGACAACTAACCTCCTCAAATTTTGGAAAAATTATTAAGCGGAGGACTACTTTCTTTTTAAGATCAATTTTTAAACCACCAATGCTACATCATGTTCCAGCTGTTCGCCACGGTTTGACAAAGTAGAAGCATGCAGTTCGGTTATATCGGGAAGAGATGAAAAAACAACTAAACAGAAACGTAGAGATTTTTGACAGCGGCTTAATAGTCAATCCTGGGTTAAATTTTTTTGGAGCTTCCCCAGATGGAAAAGTGTTTGACAAGTACGAAACCGGGAAAAATTTTGGACTCTTGGAAGTGAAGTGTCAATTTAAATATAGAAACAACTGTGTACAAGAGGCAGCTCTTAATGATGACTTTTGTCTCCATTTCGTTGTTGATGAACTAAAACTGAAAAGTAGCCTACACACAACTATTTCTATCAAATTCAGGGGAAATAGCCCTCATTGGTCTGCCTTGGTGTGACTTAGTTGTCTATACTTCAAAGTCTTTATTTATTGAGCGAATACACTTCAATATAATGTTCTGGACTGCAAAAATGGTACCTTCCCTTGCAAACTTTTATTTTAGTTTTGCGTTACCATATTTGGCTGAATAATTGTTTTTATGGTGACAATGTGGTTATGTAACCTATTCTGTGTTCATGACTTAAATATAAATCAGACAGATGGTTTTAAACTGGTTTTATTATGAACAGAACAATCTGTGCAGTGTGTAAGCATAATAGAGGGATTTCACGGTGAACCAACAGACCGTGACGGGTTGAAGCTTGCGCTGAAAGTCTAGACAAACTAGAGTATTGCACATGTGCAATACTCTAGTTTGTCTAGACTTTCAGCGCAAGCTTCAACCCGTCACGGTCTGTTGGTTCACCGTGAAATCCCTCTATTATGCTTACACTTTATAGTTCAGTATTATTTTTCTAAAAAGTCTTTTTATGTTATCTACAATGTGCGGATATAGCCTACCTCCAACGGCCGAGGTGTCGAAATTGACACCACATACAAATTTAATAAGATTTGTAAAGTACAGTATAAAAGATTTTCTGAGTGATAAAAACTAATTCAATAGCTTTCACACTTACTTGTAGCGCTTCTCATGGAAATTGTCCAACGCTCGGCTTGATGTGTGTTATTGCTCGGCTTGATTTTAGCTCATCCTGCTGAGTTTACAAATACCTTCCACAAATCTATCAGCGATTTGCAACAGATAGCCTAAGTTTATTCACATTCGAGAGCCACTGGAAGGACTTGTTGCTAATTGCCTGACAATCGATGAACAGCTATTTCCAATGAAAAACAGATGTCCTTTGATCGTGTTCATGCCAAACAAACCAGACATGTTTGGCATGAAATTCTGGGTGTTAGCCGAGGTTCATTCCAAAGACGTAGGCACTATCGTACCGTACTTACCGTACCTCGGAGCTATTGAAAGAGAGCAACGAAATGGAAGGCTTCTCCCCGAGGATGTAGTGATGAGGATCACCACCAATTTACACAGACAAGGCGGGTACAACGTCACAACAGTTAACTTCTTTACTAGGGTGAATCTTGCTGGTTTGCTACAGGAAGGAAATACAACCATTTTTGGAACTGTTCGAGCTAACAGTAGAGGACTGACAAAGGAGATGACCAAGGGTGGAGGAGGAAGATTTTCCAGTAAATTCTTCTACAATTCAACGAACGGCTGGATGCTTGTAAATTATCAGTGCAAAAAATGCAAATGTCCTTTCCACTATGCATGAAAGCCCCAGTATTGATGCAACAGAGAAATAGAAACCCTATGTGATCCATTTTTTAGCGAGAACAAAGTAGCAGTTGATGTATTTGACCAAATGGCAAGAAAATGCACCACACATGCAGCAAGCAAAAGATGGCCTCTTGCAGTTTGGACAAATATGCTAGATATTGCAGCTTTGAACTCTTGGATTATTTTTAGAAAACGTTCCGGCAGCAACATCAGCCGACATGATTTTACCTCCAGCTTGAGAGCTTGAGAACTGCTCATGTGCTGAAACGAAAGCCGACACTGCAGAGAGAAGAAGAGCAGGGACGACCATCTAGAAAACGCAGAAAATGTGCTGGACATTATTGTAAAAACAATAGTTACCATTTGCCGCCACTGTCGAAAAGTGGGAAGTGTGATAATGGTAACTGGAAAATCACAGAGTGCAAAGGCTGCACTGCGTAAAGTGTTTGTTGGTTTGTTTGATTTTTTTTCTCCTGAATAAGAAAACTTTGTGCTATTTTTATGATAATTATGTCTTCGCTCTGTTGAATTGTTAGACCATCGTGCAGAGTCAAGATACAAGCTACTGTAGTCGTTACAGATATAGTCAAGATACGAACGGATCAAAACTTGGTAGTCTACGTCATCATTT
Source organism: Aplidium turbinatum (assembly GCF_918807975.1). Taxonomy (NCBI): domain Eukaryota; kingdom Metazoa; phylum Chordata; class Ascidiacea; order Aplousobranchia; family Polyclinidae; genus Aplidium; species Aplidium turbinatum. Next base: position 17,728,211 of record NC_137489.1, read on the forward strand.
TCGTCTAAAACCAAAAAATGAACAGTGCAAATAGGTGAAAAAAGTAATAAGTGCTTCAGATAATTTTATCACTGTAAAAGAAAACGAACTCTTACTGTTAATTTTGCGGAAAAATAATGTTTTTGTGAAAAGTTTCAATTTCGACAACAGCGGCCGTTGGAGGTATACTTTTTTTTCGGCCATTCTAGGTGAAATAAAACTTTATAAAATGGAAAAGGGCAAAAAATTAAAAGAATGTGGCAACCTACCCAAATCTGGCAACACTGAAGCCGGAGTCGAGGTCGGAGTCTCATTGGAGAGCCTTATTGGAGTCTATCGAAATTGTTAAGTGTTTTCCGAGTTCGACACCAAGATTCACGAGACATTGATCATCTTTCAACCCGGGGCTCAACAAGCAATTATTTGCTGTCGGAGACTCCTAACTTTTAACTGTTTTTGATTGAATTGTCACGTGTTGTGATTTTCGTAATTTTGATTCGTTTGTGCTACTATCTCCTGTTGTGCTTTTGTTCATCTTGTGTAATCTGCTTAAGTTCTTCTTCTCTGAACAATTAATTTCACCTCTCAAATATTTGACCCGTTGTGCTGGGTAATTTTTCAGTTATCATTTTGTGTGCGCATGTTAAGCAGTTTCTCAAATATTTAGATTTGACCATATTTTTACTGTGATTCTTTAGTATTTCTCCTAAAATATTATTCTTATAGGCTTGAAAAGTGCTGCATGACTAGCCGAAAATATTCGCTTATTGTTTTTTGTTTTTATGATATTAAATGTAGTGTTGTTGCTAAGATATGTCTGTCTATGTCATAAAACTTCAAAAAAATTTTGTTCATCTTAATATTTGTAATCTTCTGATTCTTCTTTTTTTTTTTTTTTATATGAACCTTCTTTGCCACTCCAGGAGTCAAGGGGCTTTGCCTTTTACCATCCTTGGGCAATGGCGGAGACGCGGTCCAGATGTTTGGGCAGGCTTCGAGCAGCCATTGAATTGATTCGTCATCCAGTTCACCTAGACTACGCACACCATTTACTGTATGGTGGATAAGCAGTTACAGATGGTGTGGTCTACGGTTTGTTCCTCTTTGCCACACTCACAGATCGCGGATGGAGCTATCCCCTATTTGTGCATGTTCGAGCGGAATAGTCCATTCCAACCGCCAGTAGGCAAGCGGTAGAGCCGCGCCCAGGCCTTCCTTGGCAAATGCATTCCGATTGGGTGGGAGCCGGTGTCGGAGATGAAACTTTGGAGTCTTGAGGAGTTCTTCTTCCACTCCGAGCTCCATTGGTGGTCCGCCCAGGTAGCCACACAGATGGATTGGTCTTTAGCGGTTTTCATCTAGAGTTGTAAGTAGAGATGGGCGTGATCTTGATCTTGAAGATCACTTTTTTTTTGGTGATCTTGATCTTGATATAAGATCACTTTTTTTTTGTGTGATCTTGATCTTGAAGAACAATAAGATCAAGATCACTTTAAAATTGAATTTTACTTACTACATAGAGGCATTTTTTTAAAACTCGTACTGTACAAAGTAGTTAGTGGCAACTACTAACATTAAGCCACTGTTAATATGATATGCGTCCAACAAAAGACGATTTAACTTAGTCTCCATCTAATCTGGTCAGTATTGCCATTTCAAAATTGAAAAAGCTTTCTGTGTTGGTCATAATAAAGAAGTCAACTTCCGTGTACTTTATGTTGAAGCATAATAAAAAATGATTTAACTGTGTTCACAATTTCCATGTGTGAATTTTAAAGAAATGTTTACTTTCTTTGACCCAATTTTAGATGTTTCAAAGTCTAGAATGGCGGTGTAAAAAAATCTGGACTCTAGCCTACTTTGTTCATGTAAAGTGGTTTATTGCAGCAAATCAACCAGACCAAGACTTGTTTAGAGTCTGAGTATGGAGCGGCTTGTCTGACCGCAAACCTCTGAACTTTTTTGATAGCAGACTATAGTATCAAGGTTGCCAGATGGGTGTGCAATAAGCATTGACATAATACACTGAAAGTTAAAACTACTTAGTAACACGAATAAAAACTCCCACACGGACCAGACAAAAATTTGGTAAAAAATGATGCAGCTCAAAGTTTATTTTTATTTATTTATTATAAATAAAATTTATTATAAATAAAAAGTATAACTAATTGAAAATTTTGTGACTTTTCTGTACTGTAATTAGTTACCCTCGGCTTTGGGTGTGACGTTGCGATTCTCCATAAACTACGACAACGATTGATAAGCCTAATAGCAACAGTCACTAACTTATTACAATTCTTAGGCCAGCGATCGAGTAGTTAAAACTAAAAGACAAGTTAGCAATACCAACTATACACCTTTACCCAGGTTGCTCATAGTAGCTTAATTATTTTTTGCAACATCATTGATCAAAAACTTCATTTTTTTTCAAGTACACAAAAAGTGATCTTGAAAGTGATCTTGATCTTCAAGATCACGATCTTGATCTTCAAGAACACATAGTTTGGTGATCTTGATCTTCAAGATCACCTATTCTTGGTGATCTTGATCTTCAAGATCACCAATACTGGTGATCTTGCCCATCTCTGGTTGTGAGGCCCGTACAAATGGGTGTCTCGATTGCAATCGCCGGGGTTTCTCACTTACATAATCGTAGAGACTTGAATGGAGCAAGTGGTTGGGATTCGTAGCGCGGCAAGAAAGACAGGATGGCTTCTTCACAATGAAGCTCAGCTGGTTGGATGCCTGCAAGGACAGTGAGATTTTCCGATGGTGTAGGTCACATGCATCCTGTCATGATACGGAAGGCGTCGTTTATGGCAGTGTCAATTTGATGGCAGTGGGTGCTGCGGCTCCAGACAGGTGCACAGTGTTCTGCTGGAGCGTGAACAAGCGCAATGGTGGAAATGTGCAGGGTGTCAAGTCCAAATCCCCAGCCTGAGCCGACCAGACGCCTTAGCAAAGCTGTGCGTATTGAGATCTTTTTGCGTAGTTACTCCAAATCTTAACGGCATGTGAGCGACCTGTCCAAGATTACCCCTAAATATTTAGGGTTTGGGCAGGAGGACAGGGTTGTTCCATTAGTGTTGATCTTGAGCTCATGCTTTGCTTCCCGATTGTTTAAATGGAAGGCTGTCGTCACTGTTTTGGTTTCGTTGAGCTTCAATCTCCATTTTTGGAGGTATGCTGAAAGTGTCGACATGTTCAGGTTTATAGTCCCTTCTAATGTTTCTCAATGATTGGACAGGTGTAGAATTGCCATTGGTCAAATTATCCGCATAGGTGTGCTTTGCGGATACCGTGTTTGGTAAGTCGTGGGTGTAGATGTTAAACAGAAGGGGGGCCAGGACACATCCCTGAGGAACGCTATTATTAAGGCGTTGTAACCTGCTTGGTTTACCACTTCCGGTGGTGAGGATAAAGCTTCTGTTGTAAACGAGCTCCATGATCATGCGGACCACATGCCTGCCCGTGAGCAGGCGGAGGAGTTTGCAGGTGAGGCCTTGGAGCCATACGGTGTTGTATGCGGCTGTGAAGTCAAGAAACACAGCACCAGCCTTCTTTTTTCCTTTCAAAGCAGTCTTCGATGTCGAGTCATGAGCATGACTTTGTCTACAATAGATCTTCCACGTCGAAAACCACCCCTTGCTCCCGGGGCAAGAGTGGATGTGTAATTGGTTCGACTCGAGTGTAGAAAAGCTATTCAAAAATTTTAAAAGGGATGCAGACAAGAGATATGGATCGGTAGCTCTTCGGATCCTCTTGTGGCTTATGAAGCTTAGGGATTGCGACTACTTTGGCTCGTCTCCAGATTTTGGGGATTTTGAGTTGGCATTAGCAAGAAGACAGGAATTTGCGCAGCCAAGACTTCATGGCGGTGTCAGCATGAAGTACAAGTTCGGGGCAGATGTTGTCGGCACCAGGGGCCTTACGGGTCTTAGTGAATTGGAGAGCAGCGTTGAACTCATCCGATGTGAATTCACCAGAAATGCTTTCTTCGTCTGGTGTGGGAATTTTCCAGAGATCAGACGTTTCCCTCTTTAGACCTTTGGAGAATTATAAAACTTGCGATCGCCTGTTTTATAAGTCCCGTTTTCACTAGTTGTGATGCGATGTTATTGGCAGTAACGGGACATTGGCGGGCGTGCTGAATAGCCCGTAAAATTCTTGACAGTACAATACTTCATGCTATCCAGCTAGAGTGTGTAAAGTCGATAGTGTCTACGACTTTACAGTGTCTTTCCATCGCTCTAGCTTCCATGAGTCCAGCCGATCGAGCAGTCTTGTTGTGGCTGAAATAGAGAGAACACCTGGTGAGGCACGAACATCGGAGCGGTATAAAGTTTCGCACTCTGAATCCCAGCACGGCGTGTAGTTCTTTCGGCGGCCACGAGGTATAGCTTGTTTAGCTGTGGATTTGATGGCAAGGCAAAAGTCTTGGTAGGCCTCATCCAAGTTGGCGGTAGAGGATCGCCGCGGTTTGATTGGTTATGAGGCTGTAGCCATTCTAATTGGCCTTTCTGAAGTTCCATCCCTTCACTGGGGCACTTGGGATAGGAGAGACAAGCTTAGGGGCAGTAATAAGCGAAAGTTGGTGTTGGGGACGTGGTAACTTCTTCAGCACACGTCTGTCAGGAAGGGAGCTGCCTGTGTCCATGCTTGCAAAGGCCAGGTCGGGGTTTGTGCCCGTTCCCGAACGTCCGGACCAGAAGCTGCTGGTTGGAACTTTTGGATTGTAAAGCAGGGCGAGGTTGTTGTTCGCAGCCCAAGCAGCCAGGCATTTTCCGTCACTGTTGATGTATTTATCGGTGTGCTGGCAGTTAAAGTCACCAGCATTGATATTGGGTGAGGGAAATGCGAGGAAGGGAAGGTAATTTGATACATTTTTAACATTTTTGCCTGTTAACTGAAAGTTACGTGACACAAACTATTGATGTGAGGGTGAAATGAAAGTCTGATCCCTTGCCAACTTTTTAAAAACATTTTCACTTTTCTATTTTTGTTACTTTTTTTTAATGGAAATTTTAGAAACATCACTCAAATGTATCAATTTACCTTCTTGGAAGGTAAATTGATACACCCGGAAGGTACTTTGATACAGTAAATCTAATACAGAAATCCCCTTTGACAGCAAAGCAATAAATGAAAATCTTATATGTGGTTGGCGTGCGTGGATGCAAAGATAAATGTTGAGGCCCACGTGTGCGGCAAGCTTCTGCTGCAGGATGGACATGGGAAGGATGATGGACTGGAGTTCTTATTTAAGGTTCTGGCCTAACGCTGTTCTCGTTTTTTGAAAGCAGATGGCGTAGGCCTACGAAAGCCTATATAATAGCTGTTTCCCAAAGTAGCAGGTCTAGTTAAAGAAGAACAACTTATTTAAATCAACTAGATCAATGACAACATTTATTACAGTCACAGAAGAGAATTTAATGTACTGTATCAATTTACCTTTTTCAAAAAGAATTATAAAAATCTGATTTTTGTATGCTTGGATGCACATTGCAAAAAAAAACGTGACATGCCCTTGAAGCCTTATCAATCAACTGTCAAATGAATTTGGTTTCATCTTTCTGGAACTTTTCTTCAATTTTCCAGACAAAAATAATCAAGAGTTAAAAACTTTACAAAAATACCCAAAAAAGACACTTTTCTAACTTTATGCCACAAAAACTACAAAAGCCACTACTACAAAATTTTATGCTTCAAAAGAGTTAGCTGCATGGCGTCAGTTTTGTAGGCATTATTTTCACAGATCTTCCACTTGATGGAAGTATTTTTGACTAATATTTTTTGTACATTTCTGTAAGGGGGGTGTATCAAATTACCTTCCGTATCAACTTACTTTCCCGTCCCCTATAGATGATGGGTTCAGGCGTGGGGATGGTGGCTTGTATACATTGATGATGTTGTAACTTTCAATGCTCACGCAAACCCATTCTATTTCCTCATTGGCGAAGGAGTTGGCAAGCGTCCCCCCTATTTAAGTTCTCATAGACAAACGTGGCAAGGCCACGTTTCCTGCTTTGGTTAGACCAGCTAGTAAGTAATGTGGAATTACTAGCTTGTCTGCAGAAGTGGAATGGGTCTCCTGGAGGAGGATGACAAGAGCTCGGTTCTTATAAGCGAGCTGCTCGATCACATCAATCTTGCTGGATGCGATGCCCAAAGTGTTCAGCTGTAAGATGATGGGACAATGGTAGTTGTTGACAGTGGAACTGCCGCTCTTTGAAAAGAGCGGTTCCCGTGGGGTCTTGTGCAGATCGTTCCGGGTTGAGATTCTGTTTCGACAGTCTTCGTTTCGCATTTTTATGATGCTACTTAGATCGCGTGAAGGTGATTGTTCTTCCCGACCAAAATAATTTTGTTGTTTCTGGATGATTTCGAGGAGCTGATTCCAAAAATACAATTAGTTTTTTTCGACCATCGATTGTTAGCTGTCAGTAGGCCAATTTGCAGGAACAGGTTATGCGCTAACCCGTTGAAGAGGTACTTTACAATAAAAACACAATGACCTTGAATACTCTCCCAACATTATTGCTCTGTAAATCAGGCTTTCATTAAGAAAAAGTCCCAAAAAAATTGATATATTGATAGGGGTCAAAAACGAAACTTTTAGGCTACTGTAGCGCCTGCGGCTTTTTCTTGTGTTTCCTTTGCGTCTTGCGTTACTGCCGTTGTGAAACCTGTAGCCTACTTGTTAGGAATTTGAAAAGCTGACTAGAATTTGGGTGTTTCCTTAAGATTTGTACCATTTATTAGAGTTTGATATACACAAACGTAGTTTTACGTCGTTGCAGCGTTGTGGACCTGCCGCATGCTGCATTGCTAGGAGCACTGCTTTCCTTAAATCAACCGGCTAGCCTGAAACAAAACTCAGTATCAGTATGGTTTTTGTCAGTCAATTGGGTGGTGCGTTACTTTAGTCAGTTTACCACGGATTCTTTTCTTGGAAGTCACGGTGTCAGTTTAGTAATGGTTGTAGTTTAGTTTTCATGTTCTGAATCAGTTCAATTCATTCTATTTAAATAAAGCATATTTTGGCTGCAACGTTTTCGATCAGGAAGTTCGTTCTTTTATTTGCAATAAACTCATATTCGCAGACGAACAAGGTATCATTCTCAAGATCATCCCCACTACCATGCTGGTACTCGGGATGTCGCTGTAGCAGCTAGGTATGGAAAAATTGTGGTGCTCGAGAGTTCTTTTTCTCTAACGTACCGCGCGCCACTTCACTGATGTCGTCGGATTCTGGAATATTGTCTGTGGCGCTCGAGAGCTACTTTCTCTGACGTAACGAGCTTCACTTCACTGACGTCAAGCCGGATTGTAGAACCTTCCTCTCCAATTAACAAATACCGGGTGCTCTCGGAATGCAGTCTTGTAATCAATTTGTGCATTACGCCTAAATCGCATTTCTACTGTACTTTATCGACACGTAGATCTACCGTTGTGTTGCGTTATGTGGTCGCGTGTAGATTTTGCAATGCTGGTGGCTACGCCTTTCTAATTAAAACTAGAGTTCTTTATAAGGAACTGAAACCATGATTCCTGATGTTAAAGTTAATGTCAACGAAAATGAAAAGTTAAAATTTTATTTTGCAATCAAGAGGCAAATGTAAAATGGAAGTAAAAACGAAGTTCTTCAATTCCGAAGTTAAAGTTCTTTTCTTTGAATTAAGCTAGTAATGCAGCTTGTTCGGATTGTTCGGATTCTGTTCTTCGGAAGTTAGAAGTCAAGTTAATAAACGACTCAATCGTGAAGAACTCTACTTGTGATCAAGCGTTACTCCGTGAAGTCCAGTCGATAAACAAGACAGTAGAGAAGACGACTTCGTGTCCTGGTCATTTCTCGCCAGTTATGCCCAGTCGCCGTCTTGATGACGGCTGTGTATGAGCGCGATTGCTAACTAACAGCATCCGCTACAGGCTATTCAGACAACTTAACGTCCGCTACACTACCATAGCAGGGCTACTGCCTTTTAAAAATACCTTGTTAATGTTTTTTTGTGATATAGCAGTCGCATATGTTACTAGACTACAGCCCTCGAAAATGCTAGAATTCACCTGATCTGTTTTTTGTTATGTTTATGAATATACTTTTGGTGAAAAGCACATTTCACAAAAAATATTGAAAGAAGGCAAGTAGGCCAACTGGACAACATATAAACTGTATTTAGGGATGCACGTTGGGAGCAGAACAAGGCCTGTGCTTCCTATGTAGCCTACTTTGGGGCAGCTGTCGATCTAAAGGTTGGTTAAAGGGTTATGGGAGAGTTTTGCCATTTGCAGTTTCAAGAGTTTTGAAAAAGATCCACAAAACTATCATAGCGATTGTTGCTTCTGTACGGTATATGACAAATATTGTGAAATATGGCAAAATCAAGGAAAATAGAGCACTGACTTATCGAAGTATACCATCACCTATTGCACCTGCTCGCTGCTCCTCACAGTAAAACTTTACCAGTTGAATTCCAGGACTGTTATAGTCGTCATTTTATTTACGTTGAATATATGTAACTTGTGACCTGCCTCACTACATAATCACATTCAGCGTTTTCTGGTACAGACGTTGGAATTGATTACCACCGCACTGCGCGTGTAATCAATTGAGCGTTCTGTACCACGTTCCTTAGTTGATTGTTTTGCATTTCTTTCTTACTATACATTGCGTTGCTTTTATACACTGAATCAGTAAGTACAAGAGGTAAATGGTTTTCTCACTTGGTTGGCTATCGCTACAATTATTATTGCTTATTTTATATTAAAAGTCTGGAAATACAACAGACATTTAACTGGCGTCGTCGGCAGGACCTTTACAGAATTTCTACAGGATTTTAGAAACATGGAAAAACCGATCGAAGTCCTGCAACAACAAATTGCCAACTAAGAACGCCAGACGAAGGAGCAAATTGCCAGACAAGAACAACGTCACCAGGAACGTCAAGAAGAACAAGAAAGGCGCCACCAAGAACTACGAGAAATACGAGCCCAAACTGAGAGATCACAGCCAACAACGATACAACAACAGGTATCTTTACCTAAGTTCGTAGCGTTCGATGCCACCACTGAACTGTGGGCAGACTATTGGAAGAGGTTTAACACCTTTGTAGCAGCACATTCAGTAGCACAAGGCAAAATTCCGCAGGTTTTCTCACTTGGTTGGCTATCGCTACAATTATTATTGTTTATTTTATATTAAACGTATGGAAATACAACAGACATTTAACTGGCGTCGCCGGCAGAATCAATCAATCACCAATCAATCACCTACAGGATCACCAATCTATCACCTACAATCTACAAAATGTTAACAAATTTGGCTGCGCAGGAAACAAACCCAAAGGAAGTCAACGATCTCACCATGACGGAAATTACAAATTACATGGCTCAACAATTCGACCCAAAACGCTTCATCGTGAGGGAGCGATTCCGTTTCTGGAGCGAAATGAAGCGCAAGCCCGGTGAAACAGCTCAAGAACTAGCCATCCGCATACGACAGGCAGCTGCCACCTGTGACTTCTCGTCCATTTTAAATCCATTGGAGCGCAAGCCCGGTGAAACAGCTCAAGAACTAGCCATCCGCATACGACAGGCAGCTGCCACCTGTGACTTCTCGTCCATTTTAAATCCATTTTAAATCCATTATCCCCAGCTTTACGTACTCGTTTTTTTGTTCAATAGGTAACGAGGCGGTGCTTAAGGCGTTATTCAAAATCAGAGCTGATGAACTTACTTTCAAACGTGCGGTAGAGGTTGCATCAGAAACCGAAGAGGCAGCCAAGGTGGCCAAAGAAACTGTTTACGGCACTCCACCAGCACCAGTTGCGAAAGTAAGGACCATCAGCAAACCTCCAAAAACTAGGCAACTTACAGGTACTTTCTTTTCTTCTAAAAATAAAGAATGCTATCGCTGTGGTAATTCCAACCACAACGCCAATGACTGTAGGTTTAAGAAAGCCACTTGCCATTTCTGCAATATTACGGGACACTTACAGAGTGTTTGTCGAAAGAAAGCTAGACAGTTCAAACCTTCTAAGGTAAATTGTATCGAGGAAATTAACATGCTTTCTAGTTCTTGCAGAAAACCTCGAAATTCAAAGTTGGAAGTACCGATCTCCATTAATTCGGTAACCACACACTTAGAACTGGACACTGCTACGAATGGAAATTTCCTTTCCAATGACGTCTGGACTCGAGTAGGCGCACCTCAATGGCAAGCACCAGTGTCGCAGTTTCAATCTGCTACCAAGCATCTAGTACCAATCGGTTCTTTCACGGCCCAGGTAACTTGTCTTTCCACGGGAAGGTCCAGATAATATTCCTTTTGTAGTCACGACAGTCAAAGGACTAAACTTGCTAGGTCGTGATGCAATTTCGTCTTTAGGAATTTCTATCGATAAATTCCTTCTGTCTAACTATTCTACTTTACAGAGTATCCAGTCATACGACAAGCCTGATAAGAGTCTGGAGAAAGCATGCTCCCTCTTATGTGACGAGTTCAAAGATGTTTTTAAGACTGAACTCGGGTGCTTACGAGATTATGAACTAGACATAGATTTTATGTCTGATGCTAAACCTGTTTTTCTCAAACCTAGGCCTGTACCTTTCGCCCTAAAGGAGGACTTAGCACAAGCCTATGATGCGGGCATTGCACGTGGGTATGGACACCAGTTCAGTTTTGCGATTGGGGCACTCCGGTTGTTCCAGTCCGTAAGCCTTCAAACTCTTCAGAAGCGAAGGCAAAGTTACGCATATGTGGCGATTATTCAGTCACGGTGAACCCTTCCCTGGAGACCCATCGTCACCCGTTACCCTTACCAGAAGACTTAATGCAAAAGTTGGGTGGTGGGTATGGTTTCAGCAAGATAGACTTGGCTGATGCTTACAATCAGATTCGACTTGGTCCTGACAGTCGAAAAAGACTCGCATTAAGCACTCACCGTGGCGTACTTTTACAAAATGTTTTACCTTTTGGCATATCTTCTGCTCCAGTTTATTTTCAGAAAATCATGGACGACCTTACAGCCGACCTTCCAGGGGTCGCAGTCTACCTAGACGACATTCTTGTCAGTGACACTACTGCTGAGGAGCATCTCCAGAATCTTAGACGGCTCCTCGATCGACTTCACTCAAAAGGCCTGAGGTGTAGGAAAGACAAGTGTAAGTTTGCACAACCTCAGGTAGAGTATCTCGGACACATTTTGTCCAGGCAGGGCATCTCCAAAGGTCCTAAGGTAAACGCCATACTGGAGATATCTGCCCCCACTGACGTATCTTCTTTTCCTTCATTTTTAGGTTCCTTACAATTTTACTCGAAGTTTCTACCACTGAACGCTTCTACTGTGGCAGAACCACTATACCATCTCACGAAAAAGGACATTCCTTGGAGATGGGGAAAACAAGAGAAACTCTTTTGTTCAGCTGAAGCATTATCTTTCTACTGATGAGGTTCTTACACATTTCAATGCGTCACTTCCGGTAGGTATCGCATGTGATGCTTCTAGTGTGGGCATTGGTGCTATTTTGTTTCACCGTTACCCAGATGGCACAGAACGGCCAATAGCAAACGTTTCAAAGATATTAACAGCTTCGCAGAGAAACTATAGTCAAATCCAAAAAGAAGCTTTGTCGATAATTTTTGCGCTAAAGAATTTCTATCAATATCTTTTTGGTAGATCATTCATTTTGGTCACAGATCATAAACCATTGCTTAGTCTTTTGGCCCGACCAAATCGACACCTTCTTTGGCAGCAAATTGTTTGGCTCGTTGGGCACTCTTTTTGTCGCAATTTACATACACTATTGAGTACAGGAAGACGAAGGATCATCAAAACGCTGATGATGCTTTGAGTCGCTTACCAGCAGGAGGGGACAAAGTCTTCGATGAAGAGGAAAGTGCGGATGACATTGATATCGTCTGCGCTATCGATGCTTTGGATTTGCAGGTCCAGACCCCAAATACTGCCTCACTACGTAAAGAATCTTCTAAAGATCCTACCATTTCCACGGTAATGCGTTTCATTCATGAAGGATGGCCGGCCAAGTCTTCCCCACAAGACCCGGTCGAACCGTTTCGTAAGTACGCAGACTCTCTTTCTACTTGTTACGGATGTCAACTTTACGGTTCCAGAGTGGTCATCCCGTCCAAACTTCGTCCTTCCGTTCTTCAATTGCTTCATGAAGGACATTTTGGCATTGAGAGAATGAAGCAGCTGGCAAGAACTTCCGTTTACTGGCCAAACATCGATCGAGACATAGCGGAACTTTGTCACAAGTGCAGTACCTGTGGCGAATATCAACCGCAATCTAAAACCGAGGTCCACTCATGGACGGTTCCAGAAGCACCGTGGAATCGCTTACACATAGATCATGCGGTAGAATTCATGGGTTACCATTGGTTACTCAGCATTGATGCCTTTTCTAAATACCCATGTATTCATGCTACTACTTCCTTATCTTCAACAGCTACTATCAACGTGCTAGAGGAAGATTTTGCTCATTTCGGCTATCCCCATACTTTAGTTACCGATAATGCTACTACTTTTAAATCCACAGAATTTCAAACTTTCTGTAAGGAGAGGGGTATGGTACACATCACGGGTGCCCCTTACCATCCGGAAACCAATGGAGAGGCGGAGCGCCTCGTACGTACGTTCAAGCAAGCACTTCGAAAATATTTCCTACCCCCGAAGCAGGCAGTCTTGGAATTCCTACAGCAGTATCGACGCACGCCCACTCCGAGTGGCTACTCTCCAAGCCAATTACTCAACAATCGTCAGATTCGAACCAAGATCGACACGCTTCTCCCCACATCATCTCAAGTGGTACCCCGACAAAAACCTCACAACACGGACGCCTCCGAAGGTACAAAACGGCATTTCAAACCGGGAGATCCCTGTTACGCGCTATCATTCACTCCACGACGGAGCCAGGATCCTCGTTGGGTTCCAGCCGAGGTGATTAAGCGACAGGGTAGCCGAATCTTCCTGGTACGTCTGCTGCCACATGGTCCGACGTGAAGGCGCCATATGGACCAACTGCAACCTCGCTATGCATCATCGGAGGACCAGGAGCCGGGAGAAACTCCTGCACCAACAGTCGACTCCTCCGCTGTCTCCAACTCAGCTCGAACGGATTCGGACGACACACCGACTGTACCGGAATTCGGGCCACACAACCCACGAAGGTCGAGCCGTCGCCGCAGACCTCCGGCCCGTTTCGGACTTTGAGTTTTATTGTTTAATTCGGTGCCTTGTTCATATTTTTCTTTGTATAAAAATTATCGCGGAGGTGTTATAGTCGTCATTTTATTTACGTTGAATATATGTAACTTGTGACCTGCCTCACTACATAATCACATTCAGCGTTTTCTGGTACAGACGTTGGAATTGATTACCACCGCACTGCGCGTGTAATCAATTGAGCGTTCTGTACCACGTTCCTTAGTTGATTGTTTTGCATTTCTTTCTTACTATATATTGCGTTGCTTTTATACACTGAATCAGTAAGTACAAGAACCAGCTCAGTGGCCGAGTGGTTTCGCCTTCGGCTCTGGTGCTGGTAGATCTGAGATCGATTCCAGGTCGGGTCAAACCGAAGACTTTAAAAACGGTACCGATTGTGTTCTATCTTGCATAGCGCAGTGAGAATGAGTCGGGTAATAATGTGATAACATCGTAAACCTGATATAAATTAAAAATGAGCCCTGTCGCTAAAAGACCTTAGCTGTTGTAGAGCGACAATAAATAAAACCATAACATTATTATTAGTAAGTACAAGAGGTAAATGGTTTTCTTACTTGGTTGGCTGTCGCTACAATTATTATTGCTTATTTTATATTAAACGTCTGGAAATACAACAGACATTTAACTTATCCACACGCATATCCAAACGCAAGTAATTTTGTTTTAAAAATAACATTAGTTTACGTTGCTGTGAGATTTTGACCGTTATTCTACAATCTAGATCCTATGTTTTTGCTTTTACTAATTTAGTTAGACATTGATACTAAATGTGAAGACTTGTGTCAAACGAAACTTCAGATATTGATGTGGAATATACATAAGTAACAAGTTCCGAACCTTTTTTCCATCTAAAAGTAAATTGGATAATTTAATGCGGGACTTATTGTTGGAAAAGAACATAACCCAACTTGGTGGTAACGTTTTGTTGACAGTTCCACAAAATCTTTAAGAACAAAGAATGAACAAAGAAAGAACAAATGCTGAACAATTTTGTTTCTGATAAAAAAATAGGGTAGAGAATGACTTGCCTCATGCGCTGGAGTTTAAACCAAAAAATATCGCTTTTGTCCTTAATATTAGTTGCAAATCGAAGGTAGCACTGATTGTAAAACAATAAGTCAATATATCAAACATGATTTCCTGCCTCTACGTGTAGATACAATATAGGGCTTTTATACATTTCATAATACCAAAGCTTGATTTCCTGTCGGCCCAATCTGCACTATGTGCTGTTTAGCCTGTAGATTGCACGCAGATATAGGCTTATTCTTGCGTCAATTTGGCTCACCTATCAGAGTTTTACAATACGGAAGCTACGTTTTCCAAAAGTTGGATATTTTTTCATATCGAAAATTTAGTACTACCTAAGATTATCAGACGAGACCCATATCTGACTGTTGCTTGCATTGCGGGCTATTTGATAATGTTCATTATCATTGTTAGAATAATTCTATTTGCACTTCAACATTTGTTATCTCAAATTCGAGGTTCAGCATTAAAGAAGATGTATGATTTCTTGTGAGCGACAACTTTAGATAGCCAGCAAACATCATTCTGTTTGAAGGTTGGCTGTCTAAACAGCAACCAGATTATTTCTGTATATTTTGTTGAACCAGATAATTGTCTTATGAATATCCAGAGTAGACGCACTGCAGCAGTAGTTAAGACTTACACTATCAGTTTGGGCAATCCCACCAAGCCCAAGCTGAGGCTGAACAGCCAATTCAAGGTGTGCGATATTAATTAATTGCTCTAAGCGACAGAATAAATTATATTATTGGTTGCTCGAGGAGAATGAACTTTTAGTAGTTGCATGACTGAGAAATGAGGTTATAATAATGGCTGCCGCAACAATGGTTTCTGGATAGACTATCACGATTTAATTGTAATAAGATAGCAAGGTAGCCTATTACTTGTAGCCTATTAGCCTACATTTGTTTGGGATCAGGATCATGACATGCTTTTATTAAATTGTGTTAATACAATAAACACAAGATATCACAAAACACACAAAGTTGTCAAATTCGTAAGGTAACTTGCTCACAACATGTATGATGAAAATGTTAGCTTGAGTCAATATTTTGTCCAAAGAAGTGGTAGATCTGTGAGCGAAAAACCATTGGGATATGTCAAAATACTTTTTAAAAAAATAACATGTTTCCAAACAATAGCATGAAACGCATTTGAAATCAACAACAAATAAACTGACTTTAAAGAAAGGGATCCGATTTAACACTATCTGTAGCGACACGGGGCTTTATGAGGACGCCCCACTCTAGTAGTGAAATATTTCACAGAAGGAAATATGCTAGAAATGTGAAATTTCTTGACTTTAATTTTTATTCTTTGCGAATCTTCTCAACCTAAACTGGTCATTTTTCTACCTTCCTGTCCTTCACAATAAGCATTTCGTTTCAGGTTGCTAGACATTTTCGTGCATTGCCAGTAATATATATCTTAATGTTAGTGCAATTACTTTGAAATGTAAAAACGCCTAAAAATGGCTTATATTTATGAGCAAAAGTAATTTTTTGTTGGTTTAGAATTACTTTATGTTATAATTCAAAAATTTCATTTTTGAAGCTATTATTGGGAAATCAGAATAAAAACCGACTTTCTGACGTTTTTTCATCTCAAACATTTTATTTCAATAAATTTATTGGGTAAAAATTTAATTTCTATACGCACAATGCACATAGCTATTATCTTGTAAAATATTTTGGCTCTGTGATTTTCATAGCTCCCGTGACATGCTTTTCGCGTACGAAAACAGCTCGTATTAAGATAGGGTTAAACTATTTTTTATCTACTTTATCCTCTACACAAAATTCCTCCAGTATACAATGATTCTGATAATCATCATAGTATTCGGTTGAATTCACAGGAGACGCGGCTACCGTGCGCGTCTTTGTAATCTGCAGGTCGCTGCAGCAGGCGGAGTGATATGTAGACGTTTTAAACATGCGACAAATGCCCCTATCAACTAGCTGACTGCATTCATTGCGGCCTTCTAGCACTCAGCCAGAGAGTTGATTCTTGCTTTGAACTTCGTTTGATAATTACAAAAAAAAAAAGTAATGTTAAGGGTGGGAATCAAACCCACGTCATCGGAACGACTATTTTCTAGCCTTGACCTCTTAGGCCACGCTGACGAGGGCGAAGAGTTTCATTAATTTACTTTCTCAAGTGCATAAGTTCCATGACTGCAATCACCTGATCTAAATCTTGCCTTTTGATTGGTTAACAGTTAACAATATGTTTGCATCAGCGTAACAATATGTCAACTAACTAAGAATCTCAACACAACTGCACTACAATAATTGGGAACAAAAATTATATAAAGTAGTGCTGCCAAATGTTGAGTAATTTGTATTTGATTCATAGGTCACCAAATTTAAACTTTTCAAATATAACACCATTTGGATTTAGGCTTGGTATATTTTTATTATTATTTGATATATAATGCTTTTCAAAATATGGCAACTCTGGCCGTTCGCACCCGCAGGGAGGCCGGCAGCACCGTTTCACTGTAAATCCAGCTTAATTTTTAGTGTACAACAGGCAGCTTTCCATGAATGGCCATGTAAGTACCATTGTGCAACTGCACGTTTCAAACAAAACCTACCAATCCTCAATCTCAGCACGAATTACAGTTACTAGGGGAAATGAAACTTGTAAGCAACGCCCCTGACAACGCTTTACATTCTGGAGATCAACATAGAAGACTACACAACAGCTAAAGTGACAGTTGTGTAGCAACTTGCTCATATCAAACGAGCGTTTGGTCATTATCCTCTTTGCTCATTATACGCCTTGCCTATTTATTTCCTTTTTGCATCCTCCTTGATCCTCATCTTTGATTATCATCTATCTTGCTGATGATTCTTTTCGCTCGTCATCTTTTTCAGTTGTTATCTTTTTCGCTCCTTATCCTTCTTTGTCATCATCTTCTTTGTTCATCATATCCTTTTTCCTCATCAGATGACCAAATGCTTGGTTAATATGGGCAGGTTGTTACTCATCATCCTTTTTCTCCATCATCCTTATTGAACAAAGACTAGTTATTATTGAACAAAGGGAATGAGGCGTATAGTGTTCCAAACTTTAGAGCCTTCTCTGTAACGATTGAATAATTTATTGTATTTAGGGCAATGAATTTGTTTTGATCGATTGGGAGAGGAGGGTGCTGCCTGGATGTGTCTACGGCCTCTTGGAATAGGGTTTTTCTTGCGCTTGAAAGTCGACACTGCTGAAAAGTCATGAGATGGTACCGCATTGCGAGCTATTTCTTTATTCTCGACAAGGGCGATGATATCTTTAATGGGAATTGACAATACTTTGTCGATTCCCATCATGTCGCGACGAATCTCATTGTCAGAAATTGCACTAAGTAGTGTATCTCGGATCATGTGATCTGTATAACTGACTTTCAGGCCGCAGGAACATGTATCCGCTTTCCCTTGCACACGAGCTGCAAAAGCGTGACATTTTTCATCGCGCTTCTGGTGCATGGGCATGAACTATGTCTGTAACACACCTGTGGCGACAGGTATTACGGCCAGTTGTCGCATTGCAAGTAAAAGTTTATCCACAGGTTTACTCACTGTTTCCGCGTCAGCTTGGAGAAGGCTGTCTCCCAGGGCTTGGCCGGTGCATTGGAATAATTGGGCTGAAGCTGCTTCATCAGAAATTCTGCAACCTTCTTTGAACGCCGTCTATATTCTGGTGAACACGCTCCATTCTTCTGGAGAAACTCCAATGTCTACAGTAGGTCGACTAAGCTTCGGACCAAGGTTTTGGGGCACTGGAACGTTGCGCATCGCAGCAGCATGACTGTACAGCGTACGGTGTACGTGTGACTCTGCAGAACCACAGAAGCAAACGCTTCGGACACGTTGGCTGTTTCAAAATTACAGTTGGGAAAGGCGCATGTTATCACTACCATTCCACGAATTTTTTTAGATTAACTTTATCCTATTGCGATTCGATCATGAACAAAGACGGTTATTTTTGTCAAATACATTAACAAAAGAAAAATGGTTAAATCGCAATTTCTGTAACAAAATACACAACGTAAGATTATTAAACTCAACACTAGAACTAGAACAAAAGAAGTTGTTGTTCGCTAGCCTTGCCAGAATGAAATGATACGAATAAAACAGAGTACTTCCTCGCGGAGTACACGTGACAAAAGGAGTGCAATAGTAATCAAGGATGCTAACTGCAGGCATTTGTGCACTTGTTCATTATCCTACTTGCTTACCATCCTCCTTGCTCATCATCATCTTTGTTTATTATTTTCCTTGCTCATCATCCTCCTTGTACTTTATTCTCCTAGTTTATCATCATCCTTGTTCATTATTTTTCTTGTTCATCCTATTCTCTTGCTCATCATCTTTTTCTGCTTTTCTTCAATTTAAAAATTCGACGTGAAATCTTACCACTTATTTAAACAACAGAGTGACCAAATTTATATTCTGTTTCTAGCCTTTTTACATATTCATCCAAATACGTAGTTTTATAACTTTGTAATGCAAAAATCAAAATTATGCTTTCGAGCAGTTGGGTTGTTGATATTATATTTGAGTCTGCAAACTTTTTTGACAACCAAATTTAAACGGATGCAATCCTATAAAACTATTGAAAAGACAGATGGTGTTTTCAACTCAACATATCCTCCAGATCAAACAACTTCAACACTTGCTCGTTCGTTAGAAGAACACTTTAAGTTAAACTGTTCAGGTTGGAAAATTCATCAGGAATGGAATAACTCAGTGAAACCTCAGATCACTTTGGATCCTGACAAGTTTCTTTATCCTGAAATGATGTGGGGACCGAACAATATGCTCATGGGCCTTAAACAATCTATATACCTCGCCATAAAGCTGAACAGGTAAAAAACGTACTTGGAAATTGGTTTTGCTAAATGTCGAGCATATGACTTCATGTTGCAAACTGAAATAGTTACAAAAAGTGAGTAGACTCCTTTTATATGCTATTGCTGAATTCAATGGTGTATATACAAAACATTTCAAAAATCTGCTAAACTGATTTATGCAGTTGTTCAAAGCAGATTTCTCAATGATTTTATTTTGCTTCGATAGGCAACTTTGTTATTTTGGGTATTTATTGTGAATTTCCTGCTGTTGCACATACTGCAAACAGCCACTACTTACTTGTTGCATAGTAGGCTACAGTAACCTACTACGTTACTGTTGCTAGGTAGCCTATCCCACAATTAAAGTCGTGGATGGATTACAAAATAGAATAATTACAACAATATCCTGGACTGTAAGATTACCGAGCTTGAAACGTCCTTAGGATCCTTTATTGTGGGGTTATCATAATCCGCTTAAAATAAAAGCAAATTGTTCGAATAAACGAGGAACATTGTACTCTGCTGATCAGTTTTGGACAACGCTAGAATTGTTTCAACTTTTTTAAGTAGGCTACTGTAGATAAACATTGCAATTAGATCTATTCAAGTTTTTACAAATTATCTTGTACAGTAGTGTGCAAATTAATTGGGACAAAGATAAATTTTCACATATTTTGAGTCCCTTTCATGTATTTGTCAATAACTGCCAATTATCTAGTCGTTTCCCGGCGAAATTTTCTCACAATATCCCTTTGTGTTGGTTCTTCAAATTTGAAAAAATAACTGGAAACTCTGGCGGGATTTGGCATCCACAGGAGTTAACGTTGACTCATCAACAGTAAGAAGAAGACTTCTGCAAGCAGGAAAGAAAGCCAGAATACCTCAAAAGAAGCAGTTGCTAACAACTGCTATGAAGAAGAAGCGACTGGCATGGGCCAAAAAATATAAAAAATGGGGGAAAGAAGAGTGGCTCAAAGTTCTTTTTTCCGATGAAAGCCTTTTTGAAGTTCATGGCTACAGATCGCAATATGTGAGGCGAAGTGCAGGTGAACCCTTGAATGCTTCACACATTGACCAAGTTCCAAAACACCCCCCAAAGAAGATGTTTTGGGGTTGTTTTACATTCAAGGGCACTGGAAGATTATGTCCAGTTGTAGGGATGATGAATTCTGTTAAATATGAAGAATTTTTAAAGAAGGATTTGCTTCCAACGATGAAAGAAGCATTCCCAGATGGAAGTGGTATTTTCCAACAGGATCTTGCACCCTGCCACACGTCAAAAGCAATGCAAAATTTTTTTAAAGCAACCAAATTGAATGTTTTAGGATGGCCCGGCAACTCTCCTGACCTGAAACCAATTGAAAACTTGTGGGCTATCCTTAAAAAACGTCTTCAAAAGTCTGATTGCTCCAGTAAAACCAAACCAATAGAGGCAATAATACGAATTTAGCACCATGATGACGAAATCAATAACATCTGCTCAAACCATGTTGATTCCATGCCAAAGCGGATTTCCATGCTCATTCAAGCTAAAGGAGGACATATTAGCTATTGAAACTATTGTTTGCAATATTAAATGTTTTTACATATTAAATTTCATTCTTTTTCAAAATGTGTGGTATTTCTCGGTTTGTCCCAATTAATTTGCACACTACTGTATGTTAAAGTAGATTAGAATCTAGTCAGATGCATTTGTCAAACAGCCTGTTTTTTTCTAATTGGATAACATACTGGGGCTGGGCTATCACCCAAGATACGTTTACACACGCCTACAGTTGGCTATAGCGATAACTAAATTAACAATCATTTGTTGATGATAGGCAAGAAATAGCCTGAAAAAACGTGTGTGAAAAAATATACTCCATTAATGATAACTTAACGGTTTTCATGAAGTTTTAATTCTAAGATGCCTAACGAATTTGTTTTCGTGATTTGCACATACTGAGTCACAAGTGACCCATTGTATTTTTTAGAAATACGATATCTTACACTCAGGGCCTCAGAGAAAAATCAGAACTGGTCAAGAAACGATAAGAAAAATGGCCCCAATAAAATAATTTTCAGCAAAAAATTAAAGCAAATTTTTTTTATTATGCGTTGCAGGTTCGTCTCAATTGAACTTAGCCTACTTCCCTCAACGCGAAATTGAATTCTTGTGATTTTTAAAATTTGAATTGAATTCTTGTGTGAAGCTTGAGATTTTTTTTGTTTCGACAACTCATAAATGTTGTGGAAGAGTACAACGAATATCATTCTCCACGTCTAATGTGTTTCTCTGTTTTGTTTTCATTTGCAAAAGTTGAAAAACCTGATTCCCATAGATAAGTGGTAGCAAATGGAAGGATACTTCGAATAGCTTTCTCTGCCATTTTTCTATCACCTTTGGGATAGGAATTACACATTAATGGCCAAAATCCAGTGATTGATTTTTCTCTGAATAAGTCTCTTGCGCAAGAATCGGTTTTGAGTTCTAAAAATTCATCCTGCAATGAATCGGAAACTTTTTCCATCAACAATGTGAATGAATTTTGTATTAAATCAAGCTCATCGCCATAAATTTCTGGAAAATATCGAATGAATTCCAGTTTTAATGCTGTGAGATGTTGCAAAATCAATTATTTTTCCAACTCTGGAAGAACTTGCTCTTTGCTGTCAACAACCAACACCGATGATAATTCTTTAAACTCTTTTTCTCGTTTAATTATCAAGCTTGCTGGTGAAAGCTTCCAAAGCATCTTTAAATGCTGAGCGGTACTGGCATCTGTTCCTGGAAGGGCCACCCAAGCCTGGCTGGTTGAAAGGTAGTGGCCAAACTGTACTTAGCTCCCCCCAGCGCCACCAGGACAGCAGAGCCTTCTAGTAGGCCTACCTTAAGAAAATCTTCTAATAAAAATGACGTAAATCCATCACTTTCTTCCAACTTACCTTGAGCCAGCGCGGAAACAGTAGGCTAAATTTTGTAAATTTACATGGTATCAATGTGGCAATGGCTGATGGATACAGATAACCCATGTTGATGCACAATCTGCTTCAAACAGAGATGGCGACTGAATAATATACCGTATATTGGAGTTTTTCCCTTGCATTTTCAGATTTAGTTTATTCAATTACCCAAACATATCAACCAAATAAGAAACGAATCTAATCCATCTGTCATCATTCAGCAATACAACAAATTCCAATTTTATTTAAAGGTCAAAAAATAATTTAAGCTCGACCCTGAGCTCAAACACTAGCTTGATTACGTTTTAGTCCAGTCGTTGAAGGGTTTTACCTTGACTTAATTGGTGTAAAGCTGAAATTTTGCACATTGGTTCTGTTCATTGTGTACAATGACCAAAAAAAAATCCCCGTGTGAAAAAAAGTTATCCGCTATTTTCGAAATTCCGCCATTTTTTTTCAAAATGGCGGATGTACAAATAGGCTCCTGAATTATTCAATTTTTATGAAATTATTGTTTGTGTTGGTGCTCATTTAAAAGTAAATTTCATACTGCAATTATTTCACATTGGCAAAGTTTTGGTCCATCGTGATTGTCGAAGGAAGTTTACGGATACACGGAAAAAGGGTTCAGGGGCCTGCAAAGAAATTGCGATCTGTGACAAGGAAATTCAAGCTTCTGAAGCCTTCAGTATACGGCGCCAAAAAGGTGCTGATGGGATTAATGCTGCCAGTACTCATAGAGGGGACAACATTGTTGCGACAGCTGGTTGAAAAGTACATATAGACTGTCGTAAACGTTACACCAACCCAATCGATATACAGCTTATGAAAAACAGAGAGGAAAGTGGGTCCTGCGTCACGAGGAAACGAAGTGTTCGAATTCTTGATGGTAATTTCGACAGTGAGACTCATTGTTTGTTTTGTGGGACTCGAGTTCTCACGTACAGACCTGGCTTTAGTTTTGTTAAAACAGATGTTTTTGCAAGGACTATTTTAGTTATATTGGAGTGTTGTGCGAGACGTTCTGACGATTGGTCATTCGCCGTGAAAGGTCGTATTGAATTTTACGGTGGCGATTTGCATGTTGCTGACTGTTTATACCTACCATCATTCTTGTAGTGTTAATTTTATATATGGATTTAACGTACCCTTGCAATGCGGCAGAGTACCTGAGGCAAACGTCGAAAATCTGGGCGACCGAAGGATGAGGAGCAGGACCAGGCATTTCTAAAGATATGTTCCCATCTTGAACAGAATGATGAAGAACAGTTAACGATAACAGACCTCAGATATAAAATGAAGAATCCTCCGAATAATAATAATCGTGTTTTATTTGCGCCCATACGATACATAACATACAGTAACACTGCGATCACAGATGTGATACAACAGACGACAGGAAGCAGCCTAGTGACATATAGTCTTCGAGTCAGCTGCTCCCCTTGTTTTGGCTTGCCATTAAGTGTCTTTGCCGAGACACAACCGCGTGGTCTGGAGCGGTGTCGAACCCACGTCCTTTCGAACGTCGCGCAGACGTTCGAACGTCGCGTCACGCAACCGATTCTCAATTTTGGTCCTGCACTGTTGAGTTCCTTATTTGTCGAAAAAGACACAAAGCGAAGGTTGCAAATATTGTCCAAGCTGTTAGACCACGAGCGGTGATTGCACCATTGCAAATTGGTCTTGCTGTTCAAGGACATCATTTGTACAGGTCGATATTTCTTGATACTTTGCACAATATGGGATATTGTTCTTCTTACGCAAAAGTCCAGAGGTTTGAAAAGAATGCAGCTGATTGTGTAGCATCAGAATCCATTGTTTTAGAGAACATAGACCTACCGTACTCGAAAGTACAATGTTATTTGCAGCTGACAATGTTGATCATAATATTATCACCCTGGATGGGAAGGGGACTTTCCACGGGATGGGGATGATTGCTGCCTTGACACCGGGTCAGAAAGCAAACCCTATGATTCCAAAGCGCAACATATCACAACTCAACATCACAGAGAAGACTAGGATTAAAATCATGCAACTTCGCTTTGCCAATGAAGAGTAGAAGACATCACTGGCCGGTTATGTAGGCAGAGTAGGCTACCTTTTTCTCAAGATCAAACCCTGAGGAATATTGTGAATGTATTGTGGCCGAGGATGATGTTAATGTACATAAACTCGAATCATGATGAACATGAACAAACAAATAATGATCGACCTGATCAGTAAAACACTTCGGGGTAAAGGCTGCGAAGTGATCAACGCCCCAGAGGATGCTGATGTTCCGATTATGAAGGCTGCTGTTCCCAGTGCAGTGTCACACGCAACAACGTTGATTGGAAAAAACACATATCTGTTGGTCCTGCTTCTTCATTATGCGCAACAAGCAAACAAAGATCTATATTTCGGTTCCGACAAGGCAAATGCTGACAAAGTGTATCATATAAACGAACTGAAAATGGTGATGGGAGAAGAATTATGTTCCTAATTAGCCTACTTTTTCTACATGCCTACACTGGATGTGACACAACATCAAGAATCTTTGGTGTGGGTAAGAAATCTGTTTTTTACAAACTGGTAAGGGGTGATGCTACTCTGAAAGACTGTGCCAATTACTTCCTTCTTCCAAAGCACACAGCAGCATCCATTGTGAACCAAGGTTGTCAAGCGATGGCTGTGATTTTTGGGAACACGCGGACGAATTCCATCTCGTCATTGCGCTACAGAGTACTAAGAAAAAAAGTAGTCTCTTTCCAATCATTTGTGACACCAGAACGCCTACCACCTACTGAGTCATCAACAAAATTTCACTGTCTAAGGCAGGAGCGTGCAACTGTTTATCTCAATGGGCCACAACGTACAAATATAATGAAGCTGAGGGCCAGTCTATCGAATAACACATGAATTTATATGAAAAATTTATTTAATGGAAACGTACACACAATCGTTACACATTGAGTGAGTGATTAATGAGATGTCTGATATCTTCTCTGTCCAGAGATCTTGCCAATGTCAGCTTTGACGAAGGAAGTGGCAACTCGAAGTTGACTTGACAAGTGCTCATCTGTAAGCTGATTCCTGCATTTTGTCTTGAACAGCTTCATTTTTGAAAAGAACTGCTCTCATAATGCAATGCTATCATGCTATAATAATTAGCAGAGTGTTTTGCACAGTAGTGTCGCTTGATATTGTACTCTTTCATTAGGCTACTGCTATAGTGTTTTGACAAATCAGGCAAACAACATCTAGATTGTGTTGAACAACGAAGTAATTTATACAGCACTCATTGTTGAACTTCCGGCTTTCATAATCAACCTTCCTTTTCTTACTTGTAGACATTTTTACTATGCTAAGCTTTTTGTAGAATAAATATTAATATATTCACCACACTGCACCCATAAAGTAAGATTTATGTTAGGGAACGTTCAAATATTACGTAACGCTTTTTTTTCCGAATTTTTGACCCCCCTCCCCCATGTAACGCCAACGTAACGCTTTTTTCAATCCCCCCTCCCCCATGTAACGCTTTTTCACTACGAATTCAGCACAAAAAACTACCATTCCGTACTCGAAAGCGTTACGTAACGTTTTGCTTGAACCCCCTCCCCCCCGATGTGACGCTAACGTAACGCTTTGCATAAACCCCCCCTCCCCCTCGAAGGCGTTACGTAATATTTGAACGTTCCCTTGCTGAATCATTGCCAGAAGAACAAGGCGGTTTTCTACAACGCTTACTAATGACGCAACAATAATGCTAATGATGTAATAATGCTAAAAGTCAATAACGCTAATGATGATGTTACAAATAACAACATCTTCCGATCTAACAGTGAAAAGCATTTAAAAATAATGGGCTACTTGATGAAGAATGTGCGGGCCACGTAAATGGGTACCGCGGGCCGTTCTCTGGCCCGCGGGCCGTATGTTGCACACCTCTGGTCTAAGGGTTTACTACCAAATAATGGTTTGACTAGGACAGGAGAGTGATATGGAAACTTGCGGGTGAGGTTGAAAGGCAGTCAGTTTGTGACAACAGAGTCGGACATGAATGCGGTCCCAGATTCCCTCTGATAAATTGTGCACTACAACTGCACAACTGCCAGGTGTACCTGTAGGCAGAATAATCTACCCTGTACCTCAGCATGTGGACAGTGCAACTTGATGCCTGTGTCAATACGTACAATCAGTCATTACTGGATGAAGAAGATGACCAGGACTTACTAGGCAACTGAATGTAAATAACTCAATAAGTGGTGTGTGATTCTTGTACTGCCAGTGTTTCACTATTGGTTTTGTTTCATATAACCTAATAAGTCTTTCCATTAAACTAATGAGTTTATTTTATTTTGATTTGTTTTTATGAATTCCTTACCACCTTAAACCCAGGGATAGACGCCAGAATTAGAGCTCTAGCATGAATATTAAGTGAATTATTGTTACTATACTGTTTTGGCGGCCATCTTGAAAATGACAACTTTCCGGTGCTCTGATTCTCCTAGATTTTTAATATATTATTCTTGATGATAAATACTAGAAAAAACCGTTGGAAAACCTTTGTAGGAATTTTCTGGGGTCAAACCATATATTGACCTGACTATAAGTGAACAAAATTTGAAAATATTATACATTACCGTATAGGCTATTATATAGGGGAGGCCGGGGTACAGTGAATCACGGTCCACAGTGAATCACCCGATCAAACGTAAAAAGTATATATTAAATTTTCTCTGTAATCACTGTTGCGTGACCACAGTAAAGCTTTCGTTTCACGTGCAAAACCACAGGCGGAGCATAGTTCAGCATTTTGTCCAAGATAGAATTTGTCGTTTTTGTTAGTAAAAAGTAAAAAAATGATGTTGAAGAGTTTTGATCATATCTTTGTGCATGGTCAAACTTATGCAAGAGTGTTTATATAGAAAAGTACAGTTATAAGTGGGCATAAATAGGAATAAAACTTAAAACTAAACTCGTTTGAGAAAAGCATGTTTTTCTCATTTTTGTTTTGAGGATAGGCATAGTACACAGTGAATCATGCCTCAGTGAATCAATGGCGGATTTGATTCACTATGTACCGGACTTTAGCACACTGTGATGTGTGTATAAAAAGTTTTTTTTATTTTAGATACGTTTGTAACTAAATATGCCTAGAGCTAGAAATAAGCCAAGAAAAATTGGTGTTACTCCTCCGGAGTTGATGAAAGAAGCTGTAGAGCAGATCATCAAAAATAAAATTTCAATGCCGGGGGGGCAAGCTTGCAATCGGGGGAATGGCTCCCCCTCCCCCGCCTCATGGCGACGCCTCTGTGTAGCTCATGGATCTGTTCCTTTTGCATATTTACAAGAAGAAATTTATGTCTCACTTTTAAAAAGTAAATGATTGTAACCGTGATTCACTGTGTACCGGCATCGGTCCACAGTGAATCAATTTTTTGTTTACATTTAAAATGCAAAATTTCAAAAACTAAAAATGCAACAGATCTTGCATTAGAGTCATGTATAGTTTAGATCAGGGGTGTGCAACGTGCGGCCCGCGGGCCAAATGTGGCCCGCGAAGAAAAATTGTGCGGCCCGTCTCAAGATGTGCCAATTTTGAATTGTCCACGGCCCGCGAAATGTGTTTATAATTTAGTTTAGTCTGGTAGGCCTACGTGTGAACAATTCATTGTGGAGTGGATTATTGTACTGTAGATTTAGCACCTTCTGTTAACCACTTTAGAAATCTTCCAGCAGCCACCGCAAATCCATTGTATTCAATCATTTGGAACGTAAAAATGTATGGTCACATAAAAGGCTTTATGAACAAATTACGACTTTGGAAAGCTCACATACAGACAGAAAATCTTTTCCACTCTCCAACTTTGAGAGACTATGGAATGCATCCTGAAAAGAAAACTGAATTTGCATACCAACTTGAAAAATTGTTGTATAAATTTTTGGCTCGTTTCAAGGACTTCAAGTCTCATGATTCAAATCAAATCTCTCATTTCAATCAAATCTCATCTTCAAATCTCATCTCATTTGTTATTCTCTTCGCCATTCAACGCAGACATTGACAAAGTACCAGCTGATATCCAACTTGGACTGATTGATCTTCAAGAGAAAACGGATTTGAAAACAAAGTATTTAGATATGAATCTTGGCGATTTTTACCGAAAACATCTCAACCAAGATAACTTTCCACATTTGAAAAAGCTCATGGCTTCAAAAATGGCTCTTTTTGGCTCAACGTAATTGTGCAAACAATTTTTTTCTAAAATAGGCGTCATGAAATCTTCCTATCGATCGGTTCTGACAGACGAACACTTGGAAAATGGACTTCGAATTGAGAGCACTTCCATTAAAGTAAATTGGGAAAAAGCAGTCGGGAAAAGAAGCCAGCTGCAAGTTTCTCACTGAACTCGTATAAAGTCGGTGTGAATAAATTTGAATAGCAGTTTTCTTCAGAAATTTATGCGTCTTGACTTATTATTTCTGCAAAGAGATAACCCCTAATAATGCAATAAGAATAACATGAATAATTAAAAACTACTTTTTGTGCCTGTAACTAAGCCTACTAGAAATCATATGTTAAATGAACGTGCGGCCCGCGGTTTCCCCCAGTTATTTATATCTGGCCCTCCTGTAATAAAGGTTGCACACTCCTGGTTTAGATCATGCGGAATCGTTTGACAAAATTTGATGTTTCTATGTTGATTTGAATGTGAATAAATGCAAAAATAAACATTTGTGATTCACTGTGCCCCGGTCTCCCCTACAGTAATATTTTGTTAATGTCACTTCGTTTAAAGTCAAATATAGTTGTTATCGAGTACCTACTTGCTTATTAATTGTGACAATAATAATATCATATTTTAAAGAAGCCGTAGTATGACCAGGTATGACGATACTTTGGAAAAATATTCAAATTTTGTTTATCCGCCGATTTGAGAAAAAAATGGCGGATTTCAAAAAAGGCGGATAACATTTTTTCACCAAAAGATTTTCACGGGGATTTTTTTTTGTTCAATGTACATAATCAACAGAAACAATGTGCAAAGTTTCAGCTTTACACCAATTAAGTCAAGGCTTGGCTATTTTTTTTCGCTTCAACGACTGGACTATTTTCTCTTGAATGCCATCGAGTATTTGCATGAAACACGTTGCTTTACATTGATTTCCAGAACTTTAGTTCTTCCAATCTTCATGGGCTATTGGAGTAGCGGACCATCTAAGAAAATGTCGCCGTTTGAAGTCATCGATGTCAATCATTTGTGTCGGTTCATTTCGTGTATTTCGATATCAACGATGAGGAAAAAGTGCAACGGTGCCTTCGACGTCGCTTTACAAGTAAAAGTGAACATTATTCGGCAGATAAATCATAATTTCATCTACATTCAATGCTGAATGTTTTATAACGTTAGAATTTGAAACTTTAACGTGCCATGAACATCAGCAATAATAATAATCGTGTTTTTATTTGCGCCCATTGCAATAACTTACAGTACGCTGCGATCACACATGCAATACAACAGACGACAGGAAGCAGCGAAGTGACATATAGTCTTCGAGTCAGCTGCTCCCCTTATTCTGGCTTGCCATTAAGTGTCTTTGCCGAGACACAGCCGCGTGCTCTGGAGCGGTGTCGAACCCACGTCCTTTCGAACGTCGCACAGACATTCTCACCACTCGGCTACGCAGCCAGTAGGATCGTGAAGGTGATCCTTGCCACGAGTGCAGCAGAATATGCAAATTCCAATGCAACAATCACGACTAAATTGCATCTATATTCCATATTGAACTGATTTACAAAGAAGATGGAAGTGGATGTCTGGCTTAACACAAATGGACGTGTAGGATACTGCAACAAACCTAAATTTGCATCGTAGGCTATGTCTTTGTTGCTTGTATACTTAGGCTACTATATTTTGCGAGCTTCTACACTGCATGTATTGGATTCTACACTATAGTGGCGTTTCCTGCAGTTGCATTAATTTTGATAGCTTTATCAGATTTTAAACACAACATAAGACAAATCATTGTGAAACACAAAGGACAACAACTCTATAATGATGCATTGTGTGACATGGTTTTGACACCAAAATGTTTCCAGTCTTGGAATTGAAAAGCAGAATACTTAATCAATTGATCAATCAATCAACCTCTTTTTTATATCTTTATCGTGTTTCAATCAAATCACTTTTAAACTCTTCACAAAAAAAAATTGGTTAAAACATTGACGAAACATGTATGATTTGCACAATTACTTCAACATTATTGTTTTAAAATTGATGACGTTTGATCAGATGGATGTTTTGGAACATTCTAAACAATTTTAAGCACCTGAATGCTGAGTTTATGTAATTTTACATTTTTTATGTTCAGGCAGAACCATCGCGTGATTGGGTTGTGGAAAGATTTGAAAACGATACTGGAATGGAAATAATTGATATCAAGAAAAAATTAACTCCAATTAAAGGTGCTAGAAATTTACAGTTTGACGGCAGAAGTAAAAAGCGAAAATCAAATATTCCAACCCTTCCAAATGCTAAATATACAATTGGATATGGAACTTGGTTGTCATCAGACACTTCAACTATTCAAAAGATGTACGGCACATCTGCTCGTTGTGCCCTTCACGCTTCTACGTTTACCTCAATTCGAGTGGGATTGAAAGACAACTTGGCTTTGCCTTTGGAAAAGTCGGTAAACAAACCTTTAAACATTGCAGACAACGTGCTTTATTCTGGAGTAACTGCAGCTGTGAGACATTCTCCTTGTATAGTTGAAGCTGCAAAAGCTTACATAAAACATATCTTGAAGGATAAAGAATACATAGGAGTGCACTGGAGATATGACAAGGCGTGGAGGGTTAATTGTGATATAACTCCAGATAAGCAGAAACAAAAAATGTGCATAGATGTGCTTAAAATTACACCATCGGATTTAGCAAAAGGATTATTGAATTATCTCCGTGATGAGGAAAAGTTTGCAAAGCAACGTGGAGAAAATATTTTTGTTTATATTGCAACTCCACCTTCAATGAACGCTTTCATCGAAAGCACATATACAGAATTACAAACAATTAATAAACATTTGATGACACCTTCAGAAAATTTACAATCTTTCATTTCCAAAAACTACAAAAAATGTTGGGAACAAGAAGGTTGGATGCAGCCAGGCGAGATATTGTCCATGATAGAAAAGAGAATAATGAAGCAAAGTACTTGGTTTTTTAAAGCGTTGCATTCAAGTTGGTCAAACAATATCGTCCCACATCGCATCGAAAAGCTTGATAATGGTCAGATTCGTATGAAATACACTGCTTCTGTTTATGGTGCTGCATTTAATGAAATGATGAAGCGAACAACCAAATTAAGTGTAAAAATAAATGGATAAAAATTCCACAAATGGGTAAGGTTTAAAAAATGCTGTAGCCTACGAGCTTAACTTTTTTCACAACAGTTCCAGGGCTATTCAAACAAATTGTATGTCTCGTTTGGAATTAACTAAGTTTCAAAGTGAGAAACTTTATTTTGACTCCAAAAATGTAGGGTATGTTTCAAACAATGGACGAATGGCGCAGCAACCGCTGCATTATTTGATGTGATATCTTGTGGATGTAAACCGGGTCGGTGGCTTAGTGGTTAGTGCGCCCACTTCTGAATCGGTAGGCAAGGCTTCGATACCCTGTTGGGTCATATCAAAGACTTAATTAAAATGGTAATGAAGCTAATTCCTGCTTGGCAATGAAATGGATTTGGGTAATAATGTACTCAGTTGCGCCTCTATACGGCTGCATTGACACTGTCTGCTTTGTAAAGCGCAGAGGAGAAACGCATTCTGCGATGGATACAGCGCTATATAAAAACAAGTATTATTATTATAAACGAATTTGATGTGGAGTTACCTACCTGTAAAGTGTAAAGTATATTACGGTTAAACATGGCAGAAACGGTGTGTCACTGTCTGGAGTCATATTTGTATTATATGTCGTTTTGAATCGTGACAACTTGATAATATAATATGAACAACAATTAGTTAGAAAAGGTTTAGTGGAGTCAGATAGCCAAATTAGTTAAAACATTCAGCAGGCAGACAGAATTTCATTAGAAGGTAAATTAACATAAAAAAATCTCAATAAAACCATCTTTAAACGTAACCTAATATTGATTGAATGAATCTTTATCCTCGGACTGGGAAAGCTTCTTGCAAAGCTTAATCCTGGCAGTTTCGCATACTTGTAGAGGCTTTGAATCACTGACGCAGGCCCGGTCACCGAGCTTGACAGAGTGAAGTTTCCGATTGTTGAAGTCTTGTTGCCGGGGAACTATTCCATCCATTAGATGCCGCTGAATGGAGAGCAGTCCTTCAGGTGCGTTGCTCAAGCGCACACCCCGAGAGTCGAACCAGCGCCGCTTGATCTTGAAGCTTCTTCGTTCCAGAAGTGACGCGCTAACCAATTGAGCTATCGGGGCGGACTAGGGGATATAGTTAAACACACCACTACTACATCCCGGCTAGAAGGGCCTGTCATTTTTACATTAATCCAACGTCAGCAGACGTTGGGTTAGTGTAAAAGTGGCAAATTTTGCCGGCTAAGGTCTCATGATTATCGCTCTGTCGACGTAACTATATATCAAAGCACGCTTGATATCTGAAAAACATAATTTCTCTAGGTATAATAATGAACTTCCGCAAGATGATGATGTTGTGTTTGCTTGCTTATTTTGTAACTTTATGCTGGATTAGTTTTTAACACTCTCAATGCATTCGTGTGGTTTCCCATTACTTTAGCATACCCATTGTTGCGACAATGCCAATTTTCTTTTAACTGATAAACTTATTTCGGTTTCAAGCACGTTTTAGCGTTTGCGTTTTATCGCTTCTACCTTTTTTTCGACCTTTGCTATGACGACGTGATTTTTTCTCGCTGTAAAATGAAAACAACTGAACTGACCAACTGAGGAAGAAATACCAAAGTTGTTAACAGTTTGTTGTAACGTAGGCTATACTAGAATGTAGTGACAAGACAAGATTAATCAAACAATCACCACTATCGCACCCCACATTAACTTCATTTGCATCGTGAAACAACTTTCATGTTGCTTTCATTCAAGAAACTTTTGGAGACTTTAACGAGAAACACGGTGAGAGGTACACCAACATATTCAGCCAGTACAATGACGGTATCAGGGCTACTGGGGCAGTGCAATCATGGCGATTACATGTGGTTTTTGATAAGGGAAGATGCTTTTGGTTACAAAAGAAAAGCTCGTTCAACAGTACATTTTTGAAGTTTTTAATTTTTTGGAAAGAGTGAGTTTTTTTTTATTTTTGAAACTTGTGATTGCTGTTTAATTGTGGTTCTCGTGTTCGACAGGGGTTCCCAACCTGTGGTACGCGTAGCCTAGCACTAGTGGTACGCAAAGTTTTTTTTTCCGTTTTTTCACAAAAACCTGGATTCACAACTTTATATTTTGTTTAGGCCTATCTGGTTTTGTTTACAAAATTTTTTTCCCGAAGTCTATTCTTATTGTTACGTAACTATTCTTGTTGTTTCGTAACATGAAGATAGGAATGCCATACATTAAGATCTTCAAAATACAGGTCATATCAATTGTCAACAAGGAGCACAGTTGCTTTGAAAAGCCGCACAACGCTGTGGGACAGTGCGCGTTAATTATGTCAAATGAATGCTTTTGTTTGTCGTATCCAGGCTTACACCCGGTGGTTGAAGATTTAGATTAAGTGGACGGGAAGGCAAGGAAGCCAATCTTCGTGTCCACCTTCAGGCATGCCTTTAAGTGTCCTGCCAAAGACACAGCCGCATGCTCTTGAGCGGTGTCGAACCAGTGCCCTTTCGATTGCCGTTCCAGGGTTCTCACCACTCGGCTATGCAGCCGACGATCGCTCTTGATAGATACCATCTACCAGTGTTGTACGCGTCAATGAAACAAATTGACGGCGTCAACGTCAGCGCGGATTGCCTAAAAACTTTACGGCGTAAAGTATTGCGTCAGCTCTTAAAGAAATTGACGACGTCAGCGTCAGCGCTATTTTAGCCAGGTTCTCACAAAGCGGAAGTATTTCAACCAATTTTAGGCTAACAATAGCTATAAATAAAGAGCAGGTTTTATGTTTTGAGACTGTATTGTAATTAGCTGCTTTAGCTTATTAGTTATTTCCTTGTAGAAACACAAGCATTTCAAAACGTTGGTCTGACAATCTGCTGCGTTTGGGACGCATAATGTCCTTTCCAAGTGCAAATATGCGTTCCGCAGCAGTGCTGAATGGTATTGGTGTGTTGTATTTCAAAAACAAGTCTTGAAAACGTTCACTCGGAAAGGTATCACTGTTCCAAGCGTGCTGTGATGGTATAGCATAGGCTACATAAATCTTTTAACGAGGTCCACTGCACCAACATCGCTCTTTTCAGGGGCATATAGAGCTCTTGAAGTAAAGTTTCTTCAACCTCCACGATGACATTCATTGATTTTTCGCTTTCTCTCTCTGATCTCTCGTTCTCGAACTTCTTGATACTGCTCACAATATGAGTGATCACCCTTTGGCGAATTTCTTCCCAGGGCCGTTGTCAGGATTTCTGGGGCCCGATACCCATCTATTTTCGGGCTTCCTTCATCGACAATGTTATGAATATAAGGGTTGTGTACAAACTTTTATTGATGTGCTGTTAAAATGAGGATAACACATGCCGTTCAAAGTAGAAAATTAGGAGTATCATTTATATATTCTCAAAGATTTTCCCCAACTGTGCAATTACGCATTAGGAGTTTCTCCGTAAATCGCAAAGTCCTTGCTCTCAATCACAATCTTCGTCGGTACGTTTAAAATTGTTGGAGTTTTTGGCTGAAATTAATTCTTTGCAAAGTAGAGTAGCCGTAGGAGAGTAAAACATTTTGGGGGGGCGAACATAATTTGCCAAAATTTTTCAAAATTTGCCAAAATTTTGTCTTTGCGTATATATTTTCAAAAATACAAAATTACTCACAATCTCTGAGTCATCAACTTGGCCGTGTACGAAACACAAGCAAAGAAGAACACGTACAACAGCAAAACAAGGCTGAACTTACTTTAATCTACGTTCATAGACCTGTCTGTGTCCCAATTAAATGTATAAATCATCAAATTAAAACATTCTTGTGTATCACAAAAAAGATACAGTATATTAAGCCTAACTGGATTCAAAAAAATTTGAACTGAGACTTCACCAATAACTGGATAACAATAATTGCTAAATATTTATGTCACCAGATTATATAAAAATCTCCAGCCCAACTTCAATAAAAGGCCTGACCAAAAGTAGCTCAATATTTTCAATTCAAAGATAGTTCAAAGACTCAATATTTGTAAATTTGCATTGAACAAAACTAAAATGACAACCCGTTTACTTATCAAACCAGTAACATTACTTAATCCATGCTGTTTCAAATCCTACAGCCTGAAAAGAATTTGCCAGTTTACCATGCTATGAGCATCAAACTTCCACCTTTGAACAAAACTACTTTTGATACCAAAAATATTGAATTGATATTACATTACAATGAAATCATAGTCAATGTTTTTTCAGAAGACCATTACAAAGATAATCTTACTTCACAATGAAGTAGCTAGGCCTACTCAAATCACAAGCACTGAAGAAAAATGACTCCCAGATAATAACTTCAAACTCAATCGTTGCCACAAAATACAGACTACATTACCAAAACATGACACAAAAATAACACTGTTTACATTGCCTGATATATTAATTGCATGAATAGGATGACAAAACAACATAACATGTGTCATTGTGTCTTTATATTTGATTGTTGTTGCTCTAATACTGTGTCATAGATAGCAAATAGCTGAGCATATCAACCCTGGGACTAGCAAAGACAAACAGCAGCTTATACAAAAAAATTCAATATAGAAAACAGTTAAACCATAACTCACAAAAAAATACAAGAAAATTCACAAGTTGTTTTCATTTAATATGCTTTTTCACTTTGTACATAACTAAGTTATAGTTAGTGGCCGGGATCAATGCTCACAAAAGTGGTGTATATGTGGCCTCATAACTGTTGATTATTAAAGTTTATACATAACAAATACTTATTTTGTTTGACCATATCTAAAAATGATAAGCTATCTTTGTAGTATTTAAGTCAAGTTTTGCGAACATAGCATAACTCATGGTAAAATTGACTTATCCAATAATTGGATATTTTTGCCCAAATATTTTTACAAACAACTACATTAATGGGATATAGAGAAAAAATAAAAACTTCATAAGATCAGCAGAACCCAGCAGGGTTTCAGAATTCTACCAATGAAGGAATGTAGGCTAGTGTGATATTCTAATGAACATCTATAATAAGCTTATCTCAGCTTGTCGAAGCATTATTTTGCTTTTTTTTCTGCAAATACTGAATCGAAATTTAACATTCTGCCCAAATTTTAATACCAAATATAAATTTTCAAAATTGTCGATACTCTGTTTTACATTCAAAGCAAAATGTTTTTTATACAAAATGCAACACTATAAAGTTACTAAACTGGTAAAATGTTGAAAACTTATGGTAAGAATTGATTTGTCCAAATAACTAGACATTTTTTCCCAAATGATTTTCATAATCAACTACATTAGTAGAATATTGAGAAAAAACTTCATAAAGTTACCAGTACCCGGTAGGCTTTTAAATCTTACCCATGTTGAAATGCAGCATACATGTTAGTGAATATCAGTAGTAAGCAGTGACGATCGGTGAGGGAAAGCAAGGAAAGCAGTGCTTACCTGAGCGAAAACTATGCAAAATATAATGACTGAATTCTAGGTTTAACTTCTTATTATTTTTATCACGTCTATTTTAACTTGAAAATTGCTGTGTTCGTGACTAGAACTACTCGTAACGCTTGTGAGTAGTCTAAGTTCTCACCAAACCGCATGTCTTGCCTATAAATGCCAATTAACGCAAACGCTCCTGTCAGAAACAACCACTGAGGCTTCAGGGAAATCAACTTGAAAAGTTGCTTTCCCCACGTCAAAAAACGTCAAAAAACGCATTCGTTTTATCCAATCCTCACTCGTTTTGCAAAACGTCACCAGCTGCTTAGCCAATCAGATGTGTTATGGTTAGAGTTGCTTTCCCAGTGACGTCAATGCGTTCAATCGCTAGACTAACTGGTCATACGCACAAAATGGGTAGGCACTTTAACATCACCCACTCGTCGAAGAGTGCCTGCTTTTCAATGTGAAATTGCTTTGTGTTTTAGTCACAATTTTCCTTATAAACTCCATTGATTGCAGTCATTAGCATCCTTCTTGCACTCAGTTCAGTTGCAGAAGAAAAAATAGTATTAGCAGAAGGTGGAAGTCGAACCCACGAAATCGAAATTACTACTCCTCTGCCCTAACCATTAGGCAACGCTAGTTGTAGCGAAGCATTCAATTAAATTTCTTTGTATCAAAATTTTTTTCGATCAGAATATCACGTGTCGAGTCACATGACTGAAATCAGCTGTATCGCGAGTACGCTTTTCGACGAGTGGGTAATGTTAAAGTGCCTACCCATAGAATGGTCTCTCGTCACGGTACACAGCACAGCATCATAATGGCGAAAAGATTGTTGCTGTTTTTTGATGTCTCCTCGCCATGTACTTTAGCCTACTAGCTTTCATAGTCATGCCTTTGCCCTTTTTACAGCGTTCTTCTTCTTCGTCGTATGAGCTGTTCTTCTGGACTATATGTTTGGGCATGATGTCATCAGCCACTCGACAGTCTCGTCATCCAGGGCCTTCAGTCCAGGCGCTCCATGTGGTGGTTGATGGATTGGGCAGTCATGGACGACATGATCTACTGTCTGGTCTGTGGCGCCACACTCGCATCCCGGTGAGGGAGCCAGGCCCCATTTGCACATGTCTGAACGAAAGCGACCGACGCCGGTTCGTAGGCGGTTAAGCCGGACCCACGCAAGTCTTGCGAGGGACATTCCCGGAGGGTGGGGATCGACGTCGGGTAGGAAATCACGGAGTCGGGAGGTGTTGTTTTGCCACTCCATGTTCCATGTGTAGTTCGTCCAGTGTGCCGCACTTATTCCAAGATCTTCAACGTTGTTCAGAAGCTGTCGTGCGGCGGGCACAAATGGGCGTCTTGATTTCAGTCGCTGCTGTCCTCCAGGTAGGCGCTGGAATGTACTGTGGAGGAGGTGGTCGGGGTCCAGTGCGCGACGAGCAAGGGAAATCATGGCTCCTTTACGGCGAAGCTCAGCAGGTTGGATGCCTGCAAGGATGGGAAGGCAGTCCGTTGGAGTGGGACGCAGGCATCCAGTCACAGTGCGTAGTGCGTCATTGATGGCGGTGTCAATGTGGCGGGTGTGAGAGCTGCGGCACCACACTGGTGCGCAGTACTCAGCGGTAGAATGGACAAGGGCCAAGGTAGCTGTGCGAAGGGTTTTCGCATCAGCTCCCCAGCCGGAACCCGCCAGCCGCCTCAAAAGTGCAACGCGCGCGGATAGTTTTTTGCGCAGTGACTCCAGGTGTCGTCGGTACGTGAGTGACCTGTCCAGGGTTACGCCGAGGTAGGTGGGTTCGGCGCAGTAGGGGAGGTGTTCGTCATCGGTGGTAATGTTGATCTCACGTTTTGCTTCCTTGTTGTTTAGGTGGAAGGCCGCCGACACTGTCTTTGCCTTGCTGAGCTGTAGCTTCCATTTCTGGAGATATGTTGATATAGTTGACATGTCCTGGCTTAGGTTCCTCTCCATTGACTGCCAATCTCCGGCTGGATGCAGGAGAGCCAGATCGTCTGCATAAGCATACTTCCTGGAGATGGTGTCAGGCAGGTCATAGATGTAAGTGTTAAAGAGGAGGGGAGCCAGGACAGAGCCCTGTGGGACGCCGTTCCTGAGTCGACGTAGTCTACTTCGTCGGCCGCTACCGGTGGAAAGGGTAAAGCTGCGGTTTTGCACAAGTTCCATAATCATATGGACCATGTGCCTGTCAGGAAGGAGACGGAGTAGTTTGCAGGTAAGGCCGCTGTGCCATACAGTGTCGTAGGCAGCCGTGAGATCGACAAACACGGCGCCAGCCTTCTTTTTTGCCGAGAAGCTGTCCTCGATGTCTTGGGTCATCAGAGTGACCTGGTCTACAGTTGATCTTCCGTGGCGAAAGCCGGCTTGTTCCCGAGAGAGCTGAGGGTCTATTATCGGTTCGACACGGGCGTAGATAAGTCTTTCGAGTATCTTGAAGGGGATACAGAGCAGAGAGATGGGACGATAGCTCTTCGGATCCCCTGGGGGCTTCTTCGGCTTTGGGACTGCAACCACTAGGGCTCTTCTCCAGATTCTTGGGATGCGCAGGTGACGCAAGCAGCAGGAAAGGAATTCTTTTAACCAGGACCTCATAGAGGGGGCAGCTTGGAGTATTAGTTCCGGGCATAGGTGGTCAAGGCCCGGGGATTTGCCTGGCTTTAGGTGCTGGAGGGCGGAGGCAAATTCTTCTGGGGTAAACTCACCAGAGATGTTGCTCTCGACAGGTGTTGGGACCTTCCAGAGGTCCGTCATTTCCTTGAGGACGGACTTGTCTGATTCACGGTCTCTCGTTCTGTGCACTCCATTTTTCACAAGTTGTGAGGCGGTGGCATTTGCTGAAATGGGGCATTGGCGACGAGAGGCACGTGATCTGCCAGTGAGGTTGTTGAGTGTACTCCAAGCTGTGCGGCTGGAGTGCGTGAAGTCGATTGAGTCTATGGCTTCTGTCCAGCGCTTCTTCCTCTTTGAATCCAATCTTGCCAGCAGGGCTGTTGCTGAGTTGGTGGTGGCGGTACCCTGGGGGGAACGGAGGAAGTCGCGGTAAAGCCTGTCGCACTCCACATCCCAGCAAGGTATGTAGTTTTTCCGTCGACCTCGCGGGATGGAGTCTTTTGCCGCAGATATGATTGCATCACAGAAGTCCTGGTAGGCTTCATCCACTTTGATGGTGTGTGGGGTTGGGAGGTACTGAGTAGCTTCGTTTGTGAGGAAGCTGTAGTATTCCCAATCAGCCTTTCTGAAGTTCCATCGCTTGACAGGCTTGCTCGGAATAGGTGTGGCAAGCAAGGGGGCCGTGATTAGCGAGGGTCGGTGTTGAGACCTTGGGAACTTCTCTAACACACGTCTGTCCGGCTGGCGATCATCGGGGTCATCACTTGCGAAAGCCAGGTCTGGGTTCGTGCCAGTGTTCCAACGACCGGAGTGGAAGCTCGGTGCGCCCTTAGGATCGTATAAGAGGGCGAGGTTGTTGTTGGTTGCCCAAGCGGCCAGACTATCTCCGTCGTTGTTGATGGAGTTGTACCCCCAGTCAGTGTGGTGGCAGATAAAGCGTTGATATAACGTTACTTCGCCAATGAACGTTCAGGTGCGGATGCAATATTTAGTTCGTTAAGCTTCTATACGCAGGAGGCAAACCTATCCAGCTTTTTGTACAAATTGCTTGCGGTTGTAATGTTTAGGCCTAAGTGTTAGTTTTTGTAATGTAGGCCATGGCCACCTTGAGATGCGG
Organism: Aplidium turbinatum; assembly: GCF_918807975.1. Taxonomy (NCBI): domain Eukaryota; kingdom Metazoa; phylum Chordata; class Ascidiacea; order Aplousobranchia; family Polyclinidae; genus Aplidium; species Aplidium turbinatum. The sequence goes on from NC_137489.1 coordinate 17,768,765, forward strand.
CCTGATTTGTCACATTTCGCAGATTTTGATTACAGCTACTGCTAATGCTTGACTGACATTTTTTGAGATGTTTTTACTTTTTGCGGTTTCTTAATGACATAGAACTTTTTTGTTGCCTTGGGGAAGCAGCAGCAAATGAGAAAAAGTAAGTTGAAAAACGCAAAATCAGACTGTTATTGAAAATTAACAGTCTGACTAAAATCTACAAATTCAAATTTTCTTTGTTTTTCAACATGTGAGGATGTTAAAACCTATTGTGTCATCTGGGGAAAAGAATAAAGAAAGCGTAAAAATCTAATTTTTAGAAACATTTATTTAAATGTTCGCCCAAAGTTAGAAAAACCTGAAAATTTCTGCAAAATGTGACAAATCAGGCCGTATTTTTAGGTGGCCATGTGTAGGCCTAACTGAATATCTGAGAATGAACATTCATGACGAATTAAATATTTAGACAACTATTATTCCATGTCTAACACTGGATTTTGGTCCTGCAACGTTAAAATTAAGATTGTTCATGACTTCTAAACATTAAATGGATGTATGATCACGACATAGGCAAAGCACAATTTGACAGATTTTTATTGTTGATTTGTTTTGGAAATGCTCTCAGAGCGCACCAAATTGGAAGTGTTTTTTAAAAATTTGGCCTGTGTTGACTTTGATTTGGGTACGAACATCGGTCTTGTGTAGCGTGAAGTGTCGACCTAAGATTGGTGACCTCGCCATCTCTGAGCTGTGTCGTTCTGTGTTCTGCAGCGGCTGTTTGGAGAGTTTCACTATCCCAACCTGAGTATCTCTCCAATTGGGGTTTCAGGGTGGGATTGGGGAATGATTTGGATGTCGGGGGGCTCTCTTGAGTGTGGAGCTCATTTATCTTGGGTTAGGGTTGTGTTTGTCCATCATTCATATTACGATCTTTTCACTTTGTTTCTTTTCATCATGTTGATTCATTTACATAGATAGTAGTAGACAAAACGCTAAATTTCAGAAATATATATTGGGCTGCAGATTCATTGCTTTATATCCCATAAAACATACATTTACTCTTTAGTTTTACAAAGATTTAAAACTGTCAACATTGAAGTGATTACTGGTAATGTTTACTGAGTATTCTATTGGCGTGCCCGTAACCTATTTCAATTATATCACTAAGTTATGACTGTATTACAATAGTTGCTTAATACATGTGTTTTGTACATAACTAGTTGTTTGATTTTGACATTGGATAGGCTGAAAATGTAATTTTTTGTTGGTAATATTGCAGGGATGAAACCAGTTTCAAAAAATTTTGGGGAAAAAAGGAAAATCTGGAGTCACCCCAAGAAAATATTTTTAAAATGGTAGAGCTACATTGAATTTAGCACATTCTGTGGCAATTTTGGGATCGCAATTTTTCGGAGGGCAAAATAAAAATTTTAGGGGGGCAGTTCCTCCCCTGAGAAACCCTGTTGCTACATCCGTGCATTATAGGCAACTTTGGCCTACAATCATTTTCTGAAAACGAATACAGACGATGTAATGATTTGAGATACGATAGACTTACTTTTTCATATTATGTTCGTTAACGTGTTGGTAGGTCTATATCAATTTTTGTAGTTAGTATCTTTTTCGTCCCGGACGCGTTAATGACGAAAAATAAAATGATTGATTGATGTTAGTATTGGGCCTCAGAGGCCCGTAATCGCTGTTTGTGTTACAGAACAGTAATTACAGGATAAGGGTTAAAATCGGCAAAATAATTGACGGCGCTATCACTTCCGTCAACTAAAAAATAAACTGACGGCGCTAGCCTCAGCGTCAACAAAAAGTTGACGCCGTCAAATTGACGTCGTAAATGTAACACTGCCATCTACTCTTTTTTAGCTTAAGCTACAAATAGCGTTGAATAATGCTAGTTGCAAGCTAAAAATAGATCGGAATGAAATATTCAATCACAGTTACAAGGAATGTTAACCAATAAACTTCTGGCTCAGTATGGCCTCTTCATATTCAACGCTAGCTTCCCATGTTGTTCCACAGCTACTGATTTTCCCTTCCACGGAATGCGAGCAGGGATTTCAGTCATGATGAATATCAAGTCAAAAAATCGAAACCGACTATGTGCGCCTGGAAATGACCTTCGATGCGCTGTTAGCAAATTTACACCGCGCATCGACCAATTGGTGGACAGTTGTAGCCTAAACAAAAATCTCATTAAATTTAGTTGTGGTGCTTTAGTGTTACTTTAGTACGCCAATATTCTTCTTCTGAATAAAATATGATTCGATCAAATTATAGTTATTCTGCAACAAGTGGTACGCTGGGCAGTACAAAGCGTCGAAGTGGTACGAGATCGTAAAAAGGTAGGGAACCCCTAATAGACCGAACAGAAGATCACTACGAGTTGAAATCTATTATCTGAGCAGCATGAGGGTTGGCCTGCAATCTGCATACTAGTCTACAGTAGGCTACATAAAAAAAAATACAGATTATCAGAAAAACAAAAAGATGTAGCCTAATTACATCAAAAGCTAAGTAACATGATTTTTAAACTCAACGCCCCAAAAAACATTAAGGAGCATAAATAAAATTATTTAAATAAAAACAGAGTTACGTAGTGTTATTTTTGTTTTGAAGCCATGAGCAACCCTTTACTTGCTTTTTTAAAGTTCTTTACACCTATCAACTCTTTGCTGAAGAACTATGAAGAACATCGGCCTACATAGTATTCTTAAAAAATGTAAAAGCCCTTCGTACCTTGATGATGGATGTTGCTCAGTGCTAACTTGACGATATGAGTTTGTGCATCGATAGCTTTGTTTTGCTTATATTTATTTGTCTTAGGCTTTAGCAAAGCAATTTGTGAATTCTGTGTAGTGAGCGCCTACTTAGTAGGTCCAGATGCGTAGCGTGACTCATTTGATTAAGGGGGTATTCCAGAAGCACAAATATTTAACTTAACATGTAAATTAGGCAACTTTTAGTCCACGAAAGTCAAAACTTCAGCAATTGCCCAGTAAACGTGTTTGTAATAAAACTTCGCCGTTTTCACCTTCTATAATTCGGCCTGTTTGCAAACTCATGCGATCAGCACTAAAGGAAAAAGACTCATAACAAGCAAAATTAAAGACATAGACAATGCGCAATTCGGTTTCTTCATTTCTCAAAATTCGACAAAACGGGTATTGAAAGCTTAATTATTGAAATAAAAGGTTTCCATACAAGTTTTACATGCAGTATGTGGAGCCCACCCTGATTTATCCTGATCACCCAGGCGAATTTTAAAGTATGCAAGATATGCTTGTTTCACAAAACTTGTTATGGTTTGCCTTTGGTTAGGAACAGTATAACTGCCACATATGTGACAAAAAACATTAGGGTCATTTTCACACTTTCTCCTTGAAGATGCCATCCTGCTACTTATTCACACCACAAACAGAATTAACATCTTGCTAATATGAAATAATCTGAATATATGAAAATTCAAATAAGAATGAGTTATAGACAAGTTTCACATAAGCTTAAATCTCCACGTTCAGCAGTCGCTATGGTGAACTCTTCACAAAACGAAAAAGATAAAACTGATGTTATATATCAAAAAGTGGAGTGGTACTAAACATTCAGGCAAAATTGAATGTGACCCTGCCTGTAAGGGGTGGTTTATGGACAGTTTCCAGAAGGTACATAAATTGGATTGTCTACCATAGACAGGTGGTCTACTAGCCAGATGGTCTAGAATAGATGACCTTTTTGACCAGTGGACCATTTAGCTAGGGGGCCTTCTGACTAGTGTACCTTCTGGAGATAGGTCGGTGAATCCAATGGTAATGGTGTCATCATACATCTCCGAATGTTACAAAATAAAATCATGTCCATGATTATGACAAATTTTCAAACACGCTGGCTCATAAGGTCTTTATAAAAAGGTAACAGTGAGAGTAAATTCGGCCAAAAAAACAATATTATATAAACTATCATGTAAAATCTCAAAAACCTGATGTGATGGGTAAAATCTGGTGTGATTTTTGAAATCAGCAGCCTCAATATAGCCTACCTCAAATCACATCTTGCATTGCAGACACAAATTGTTTTATCTTTTTTGTTGGCCTGTGTAATTAATTGTTTAGGGTCAGAATATAAACAAATATATCAATTGTGAAAATATAGGTTACTTCTTTTTTGTATAGCTTTGGTATTTTTGTTTGGATCGGTTTATCTGACCTCAGACCTCTAAACGTTTTATATAGCAGACAACAGTATCAAGGTTGCAAGATGGATAAATGGTTCAATAAACATTGGTATAATCCAATGAAAGTTAAAATACTTAGTAGGCTACCACGAATAAAAGCTTGCCTTATACACTATACAGTACAGTACACCAGGCAAAATTTTAGTGAAAAATATTGCAGTTCAAACTTCAATGGTGATATTTTTTAAATAAAAAGCATAAAGCTAATTGGAAATTTTGTGACTTTTTCGGTACGGGAATTACCCTCAGTCTTTGGTGTGACGTTGCAATTCTACGCAAACTACGACAACGTTTGATAGCCCTAATAGCAACAGTCACTATAGGCCAGCCATCGAGTAGTCAAAATCAGCAGTTACCAATTTACCAACTACTTTCAACCTGGTTGCTTATACTGTACAGTATTTGTTTTTTATATCAAATTTGTTTTCTTGCGGCATCATAGATCAAAAACTTTATTTTTTCAAGTACAAAATAAATGATCAAGAAAGTGATCTTGATCTTCAAGCTCACGATCTTGATCAAACCTGATGTAACCGAAAGATAGTAATGATATCATAAATGATTAATTAAACTACCATTCAACGTTTTATAGGCAGAGAAAACTTTTTCTCAAACCGTAGAAAATTTCATTATCAGATCACCGCTTCAATGCGTGATGGAAATCTACAGATAAATCTGCATCAAGCATTGCAGAGTGCAAAAAACAGTGTTGCAGAACGCGTTTTCGAATATTAAATTCTCATCAGTGCAACTACGTTTATGAACGCAATAACAACGGTTAAATTGAATATCATAAATGTGTTTTTAAATACTTAGTTGGTAACAACGTTTTTGAAAACAGCAACTTCACTAGTGACGTATTCTTGGCATCTTTAACTTACATTCAAATTTCAAAATAGACAAATTTCAAATAGATGAATTAAGCAATTCAACTGACCCGGACCATTAATCCCTCCCCCATCCCCCAACACACACACACCTGATACTTTATAATTCAAAAAATAATTTTTCTACTAAAAATAACAAATTTACTGCAACTTCATGATTGGAAGACACATAGGCTACTCCCATGTGCCTCTTAAATACCATCATTGGTCGACATGGGTAGTGTGAACAATGTAAAACAATAAGTCAATATATCAAGCACGATTTCCTGCCTTTACGTGTATTTACAATATAGGGCTTTTATGCTGTATATTTCATAATACCAAAGCTTGATTTCCTGTCGACCCTATTGATGCAGGCTAATCTGTGCTGTTTAGCCTGCGGATTGCTCGCAGATAAGCTTATTCTCGCGTCGGCCTGGCTCAACTGTCAGAGGTTTACAATACGGGAGCTACATTTTTAAAAAGTTGGATATTTTTTCATATCGAAAATTTAGCAATACCTCTCATTACCACATGAGAGCCAGATCTGTCTACTGCTTCCAGGCTATTTCATAATGTGCATTATCAGTGTTAGAATCATTCTTTTAAGATTTGTTATCTTAGATTCGAGGTTCAGCATTAAAGAAGGTGTATGATTTACAGAAATCAGTTAAGTTTCAGTTGGGTTGTGAGCGACACTCTTAGATGCCTTGCAAACAACATTCGGTTTTAAACGAGTGTTTCCCAAACTTTTTTTTAATATTGCCCCCCCCCCTGGACAACGAACAGAATATCAAAAACTCCCTTCGACAAAAAAAGAAAAACCAAAGTTGTTTTCCATTCATCACAACTTAAAGTCCAATTCTAATGAGACGAATGAGGTTGGTACAATGTCATCAGCTTCTTGATATCGGGTTCCAGTTTGGATTGGTACAATCTTAAGTCTCCCAATCTAACTATGTCAAGACGGTTTCTTTTGTTATCCAGAAGCGTTGTCAAGGCACTGAAAGCACGCTCCACCAAGTATGAGTTGGGAAAGGCAATGATAAAACTTTGACCCCACTTCACACGTGAGAGAGGGTATTTCTCTTTGATTTGGTTTTGTAGCCAAAACGATTGACACGAGATATTGAACTTTGAGTGCAAAATCGTTTTGCAATGTCTTCAGCTCCTCCTCAAGGATTCCATGTTCGGAAATATCACAGAATGGGTCGATTATCCAGTCAAGGATTTTTAACTAGAAGATATCCAAGAATCGAACTCCCATGTCTTTGTATACTTCTTGAAGGTTATTGCTGTACATCAACATCAGATACGCCTCTGTCACTGGTATCAAGTCGATGCAAGCTTGAGAATTGGAAAAATTCTCGTCTACTTAGTTTCGCTGATACAACACGAGCTTATTACTGAACCCAGAGAGTGCCGATTTCACTTTGATTAGATTTACGTCGTTACCCTGAAGGGCAGTGGCGTATTCTCCATGCATGCAAGGCATGCACTGCATGCCTTACAATTCTGATGAAATCAGTAATCTTTCAGGGACAACGAATTTATGCGTAGAAATAGAAAATGTTAATAGCAGAACCTCCTAGCTCTCTTAATTTCAATATTCGAAACAGCTGTTCGTTTTCAAACTTTGTCAACTTTGCTGACCCTGGCAACCCTGCATGCTGAGGAGAGCTCAGCATGCGCTGACAATACAATTTGCCTATTCGCCGCTCTTTTATCAACACTGTTGCGCAAAGGCGACCAAGGCATGCAGATTTGAAATTGCATGCAAAACATAAATCACTATCTGTAGACAGGGTTGCCAGATTGGCTTTTTACGACCAAATTTAAAAAAAAATTGACTTTTTTGAAAAGTGTTTGGCCGGACAATTTTTGTTTGGCCACTGGGCCTTTTTTAGTTTCCCGATTGACATTTGTTTGGCCTTTTTTTCTTTTGGTCTTCATAGTTTTAGTCCTTGCGGCTTTCTACTGTAGATACTGTAACTCTAGGCCTACTATACTGTATCAAAGATTTCAGTCAGATTTCGGCATTGGCGATGTCACAGAGCACCAGAGATCTTTCGGTTGGGTGGTCGGTACTCTAATCCTATTTCAGCTGGTCAGGTTTATACTTTAAACTGGTATTCGTTGTATTGCATTGCAAAAGCTTTAGCCTAACTGGTTTTGAATGTTTAACATGGCATATAAAATTAAGACATTGGATTCATGATGTGTTTCAAACCTCATTTTTTGCAAAGCAGCTCAAACAATTATCAGCTAAGTAAAGCTCAGATTGCAAGAAAAGCTATAAAACCTAAGGCAAATTTGCAAAATTTTCCTGGGGGAGCATGCCCCCAGACCCCCTACACTGACTATGACCCTCTCTCCATTGCATGCCTACTAAAATCAACCAGGATACGTCACTGCTGAAGGGGTAAATTCAATTCATTACATTTGGAAAATATATCTGACAAGTAGGCGATATCATTTCTTACAACCATGCCGTCATTTGCAAGGCTAGTGTCACAACTCTGTAGAAATTCCACGACAGTTTCAAACAGCGACTAAAAGCGTGCAAGGCCATTTCCCATGGAAAGCCATCGTACTTCGGTGTGGAGTAGTAAGCGCTCAAAAAATCGGATTTGCGTAATCGCAGTGCTTCAAAGTAAGTCATGCGTTACGACCTCAACAAACATAAGTTACGACTTCAACTACAAATTAAGGCACTGAGCAGCGACGTTGCCAACATAACTGCCACAATATCTGCCACAGAGCTCTTACAGTCACCGTCTTCTTTTGCATTTCTTTAAAGCAAAACATGACAAGAAAATTGGTTTGCAATCCTCTTCTTGTAACTGCCCTGATTTAATCTCAGCGCCCCCCAATCGCCCACTTTATAGCCAGCGCCCCCTGTCATGGTCGCAAATGGCCCCAGGGGAGCGCTGGCGCCCACTTTGGAAACCACTGGTCTAAACAGCAACCAGGTTATTTCTGTATATTTTGTTGAACCAGATAATTGGTTTGTGAATATCCAGAGTAGACGCACTGCAGCAGAAGTTAAACTTACAACATCAGTTTGGGCAATCCTACTCCTATCAAGCCCCAAGCTGAGATTTTATATTCAAGATGTGCGGTAATAAGTAGACCTATATGCTCTAAACAACATAAAACGTTATGTTTGTTGTTGTTTGAGGAGGACAAATTCTAGAACAAAAATGTAGCTTACCGCCCGAGCTACGCAAATTGGTTGTGACACTGCATGATCGTTGTTTACTTCACAAATGTAGATACAAACGACCTGTTTTAGCCTGATATTGCGGTTCTTTGTGATAGTAACGGTTTGCACGAGCTTTCGAAACACAGTATCTTACCCTAGTCATGAGCTATGACGAATGGTCCATAGAAATTTCAATTTGATTTAAACTTCAATTATTTTGTAACAGCACATGACTATAGAGAACTGTGTTCCGAAAGCTAGCGACAAACTGCTATACTACCACAACGAGCCCGCAGCATCAAGCTAAAACAGTTCGTTTGTATCTATGAAGTAAACTTGTCAATCCCCAGCCCCACAAAAGCTACAGTTAGGCCTACAGAAGAAAGGGAAAGCAAAGGCAATGCCCCTAACATGTTCAAAATGCCTTATCATCTTGCAGATCAATATAAAAGGCCATGCAACAACCAAGATCATAGTTGTATACTGTGTACCAACTTGCCGATATCAACCGAGAATTCGGTCATTATCCTCCTTGCTTATCATCCTTCTTGCCCATCATCTTCTTTGTTCATCATCTTCCTTGTTCATCATCTTCCTTGTTGATAATTCTCTTCCGTCATCATCCTCTTCGGTCTTTATCATTTTCGCTCATCATTCGTCTTTGTCATCATCTGTTTTGTTCATTCTCGTTGTTCATCATCATCCTTGTTCATTATCTTCCTTTCTTACTATCCTCCGTGCTCATCAACTTCTTTGCTCTTTATATCTTCTTGGCTCCTCATCTTCCTTGTTGATCATCTTCCTTGATTATTATCTTCCTTGCACATCATTCTTTTTCTTCATCATCCTTTCTCATCCTCTTTGCTCACCATCCTCTTTTTTCATCATCTTCCTTACTCTCTATATCCTCTTAGTTAATCATCTTCCTTGCTGATCACTCTCCTTGTTTATCATCCTCCTTGCTGATCACCTCATTGTTTATGATTTTCCTTGATGATTAACCTCCCTCATCATTCATTTTGGTCGATATTCTTTTCGCTTATCATATTTCTTTGTCATCATCCTGTTTGTCATCATCTTTTTTGTTTACCTTCTTCTTCGTCGTATGAGCTGTTCTTCTGGACTATATGTTTGGGCATGATGTCATCAGCCACTCGACAGTCTCGTCATCCAGGGCCTTCAGTCCAGGCGCTCCATGTGGTGGTTGATGGATTGGGCAGTCATGGACGACATGATCTACTGTCTGGTCTGTGGCGCCACACTCGCATCCCGGTGAGAGAGCCAGGCCCCATTTGCACATGTCTGAACGAAAGCGACCGACGCCGGTTCGTAGGCGGTTACGCCGGACCCACGCAAGTCTTGCGAGGGACATTCCCGGAGGGTGGGGATCGACGTCGGGTAGGAAATCACGGAGTCGGGAGGTGTTGTTTTGCCACTCCATGTTCCATGTGTAGTTCGTCCAGTGTGCCGCACTTATTCCAAGATCTTCAACGTTGTTCAGAAGCTGTCGTGCGGCGGGCACAAATGGGCGTCTTGATTTCAGTCGCTGCTGTCCTCCAGGTAGGCGCTGGAATGTACTGTGGAGGAGGTGGTCGGGGTCCAGTGCGCGACGAGCAAGGGAAATCATGGCTCCTTTACGGCGAAGCTCAGCAGGTTGGATGCCTGCAAGGATGGGAAGGCAGTCGTTGGAGTGGGACGCAGGCATCCAGTCACAGTGCGTAGTGCGTCATTGATGGCGGTGTCAATGTGGCGGGTGTGAGAGCTGCGGCACCACACTGGTGCGCAGTACTTAGCGGTAGAATGGACAAGGGCCAAGGTAGCTGTGCGAAGGGTTTTCGCATCAGCTCCCCAGCCGGAACCCGCCAGCCGCCTCAAAAGTGCAACGCGCGCAGATAGTTTTTTGCGCAGTGACTCCAGGTGTCGTCGGTACGTGAGTGACCTGTCCAGGGTTACGCCGAGGTAGGTGGGTTCGGCGCAGTAGGGTAGGTGTTCGTCATCGGTGGTAATGTTGACCTCACGTTTTGCTTCCTTGTTGTTTAGGTGGAAGGCCGCCGACACTGTCTTTGCCTTGCTGAGCTGTAGCTTCCATTTCTGGAGATATGTTGATATAGTTGACATGTCCTGGCTTAGGTTCCTCTCCATTGACTGCCAATCTCCGGCTGGATGCAGGAGAGCCAGATCGTCTGAATAAGCATACTTCCTGGAGATGGTGTCAGGCAGGTCATAGATGTAAGTGTTAAAGAGGAGGGGAGCCAGGACAGAGCCCTGTGGGACGCCGTTCCTGAGTCGACGTAGTCTACTTCGTCGGCCGCTACCGGTGGAAAGGGTAAAGCTGCGGTTTTGCACAAGTTCCATAATCATATGGACCATGTGCCTGTCAGGAAGGAGACGGAGTAGTTTGCAGGTAAGGCCGCTGTGCCATACAGTGTCGTAGGCAGCCGTGAGATCGACAAACACGGCGCCAGCCTTCTTTTTTGCCGAGAAGCTGTCCTCGATGTCTTGGGTCATCAGAGTGACCTGGTCTACAGTTGATCTTCCGTGGCGAAAGCCGGCTTGTTCCCGAGGGAGCTGAGGGTCTATTATCGGTTCGACACGGGCGTAGATAAGTCTTTCGAGTATCTTGAAGGGGATACAGAGCAGAGAGATGGGGCGGTAGCTCTTCGGATCCCCTGGGGGCTTCTTCGGCTTTGGGACTGCAACCACTAGGGCTCTTCTCCAGATTCTTGGGATGCGCAGGTGACGCAAGCAGCAGGAAAGGAATTCTTTTAACCAGGACCTCATAGAGGGGGCAGCTTGGAGTATTAGTTCCGGGCATAGGTGGTCAAAGCCCGGGGATTTGTCTGGCTTTAGGTGCTGGAGGGTGGAGGCAAATTCTTCTGGGGTAAACTCACCCGAGATGTTGCCCTCGACAGGTGTTGGGACCTTCCAGAGGTCCGTCATTTCCTTGAGGACGGACTTGTCTGATTCACGGTCCTTGTTTTGTGTTCATCATTATCCTTGTTTATTATCTTCCTTGCTTATCATATCTTCTTTCTTCATCATCTTTGTAATACCATACATTTAGTCACACAATCAAAGTTGGTTTTAATTAACTAAGAAGTTGCATAAACCTAAAACACAATAAGGTTAACTCACAAAAGTCAACAAACAACACTTCTACTAAAGGTTAAACTAAACAAAACAACTGCAGCTCAGTACACAAGACAGAACTCAACTGTGGCAAACAAAGTAAGCGTACAAATTAATCAGCGTCAGCGCAAAGCGCTTCAGGACAGAAACGTCCGAAATCGAGTACCACAATCTTCTTTGCTCAAAATTTTTTAGGAGACTAACTCTACCTCAGCTTTATTCAATTTAAAAATTCAAGATGGAGACTAACCACCTGTCACTTGAACAGTAGGGTAACCAAATTTATATTCTGTTTCTAGCCGTTCTACGTATCTATCCAAACACATATTTTCATAACTTTACAATGCTAAGATCAAAATCATGCTTTCGAGCAATTTGGTTGTTGATATTATTGTCATGTCTGCAATACTTTTTAACAACCAAAATTGAACGGATGCAATTCTATAAAACTATTGAAAAGATGGATGGTGCTTTCGAATCAACTGATTTTTCTGATCAAACAACTTTAACACTTTCTCGTTCGTTTGAAGAAGACTTCAAGGTAAACTGTTCAGGTTGGAAAATTTATCAGGAATGGAATAACTCAGTGAAACCTCAGATCACTTTGGATCCAGACAAGTTTCTTTATCCTGGATTGATTGGGGGACCGAACAATATGATCACCGGCTTGAAACACTCCATTTACCTCGCCATAAAGTTAAACAGGTGAAGAAACTTATCTCGCATATGGTTTTATAAAATTGTGTTTCAAAATGTGCTATCGCAGAACCGGCTTAGGCTTACCGGTAAATTGAAATTGGTTTCGTTAAATGTCAAGCGGATGACTTAGCGTTGCAAACTCAAATAATGACAAAGTGCTCTAGCAACATTTTTATGATATTGCTGAATTCAATTGCGTTTACATGAAACACTTCAAAAAGTTGTTTCAAATTGATTGATGGAGCTGTACAAAAAACAGAAATTTGTAATGTTTAACGTTGCTTAGTGTAGCGCCTTGTGTTTCACCTTAGGTCTTTTCAACGTTTGTTACCGTCGTGAAATTGTGGTTCTTTTGCATATATATAACGCTACCCAGGAATTCAAGTAATTGTGCAGTTGTACTTCAGGATTCTGAAGGCGTGATTGGGAATTTGCGTGCCTCAAGAATTCGCATGCCAATAAGCTAAACGCATTCTTGCAACCGGCAGTTTTAATCACATATAGGCTACGTAGTTTTTCGTCTCTTCAACGTTATAGCCCAGGGGTTCCCAAACTTTCTGTTCATCGGTACCCTTTGGTCAATTTATAGATTTGCACATGTACCCCCAAAATTTTGTCATATTTTTGGCTTTAGATAGTTTAGATATTGCAACAAATTAACAGTAGAGCTGCATTAGAAGACTGCATACATGATATTTTGTACCAATCAAAGCACACAAAGTTATTCATAACAATGTAATCCAAGATTAAACAAACACTACAATCAATCAAACAAACAATATATCGGCTGAATAAGCCCAGCAATCCTAGCTAATGTGATGGATGAGCCTGCTTTTCAGCAACAAGCTCAATAATACGAGATGAAACATTAGCAACAGCACAACGAAAATCATGTTCAGGTGTTTTGAGCTGTGATCTGTTTTTTGATTTGATTCCAAGCAGCACTGAAAATGTTGACTCACACAAGCATGTTAATGGAAACAACAACAATGCATGAATAGCAGGTTCCGCAATCTTTTTGTACGACTTGCACATCGTAAACCAAAAATCACTTAAAACTTCTCTCAGAGTACACATCGCGTGCAAAGCCTTTGTAATTACCTTAAGGTTCTCATAGCAATCAATCAGCTGTTTTGTCTTGTGTGCTGTGATTGGACAAAATAAGTCATGTGAACTTGGTAGTTACTATAGTTGTAGTTAAAGCTTCTACTGCCCGGCTGAAAGTGTGACTTACCGTACTTAGGAGTTCTTAATCTCAGGTCTTCAAATTATTAACATCATCAGGTGATAAAAAATATTTTAAGGCAGATTAGAAGTTATGGAAAGAATATTCTTATAATTAATCTAATGTAGCCTACCCCTTGAAAAGTCGAAATGTACCCCGAGGGGTACATGTACCCCAGTTTGGGAAGCCCTGTTATAGCCTACAGATAATTGATGCCTCAGCGCAGGGCCGTTGACAAGGTTTCTCGGGCCCGGTACCAATTTATTTTCGGGCCCCTTTCATTGACAATGTTATGAGTATAAGGCTTGCTGTTAAAATGAAAATGACACATGCCGTTCAAAGTAGAAAACTGAGAGGAATAGATCAAACCCGATATGCCAAAAGAATGGTTGTTTAACAAATCTTGCACAACCTTGAAATTTCCCGAACCGCAAAACTTACTATCCCTATTTAGAGGTTGCTTTTTTGAACTTTTATTTGTCACATGGCGCTAGAGTATTACTTTCCGACTCCATTGATGTTTCACTGGTCATTCTAGGCTCACCAGAAGAGAATTTACATTAAAGTTAGTGCAGACTGTCAGAAAGTTTTCAATTTGATTTGGGAAATGTTTTGGGCCTATAGGCAGGGTTGCCATACCGTCCTTCTTTCTAAAATTTGTCCTTATTTTGAAGGGCCAGGTCTTAGAAAACTTAAATGTCCTTATTTCTAAGAAACGACCTTATTTTCGACTTGCGTCCTTATTTTGTCTTATTTTCAACAATTACACAATTCGATCGTTTTCCTCTGGTATCCGGTGTTGCATAATATTCTAAAATTAGTCTAATTAGTTTCCTCTAGTCATCAGATTCTTTAACGCCAAAGTTGGAGTGCGAGTGCATCTTCTTGACCTGCGATCGATGCCAGGTGAGACGTCACAGATCACGAACTTTATTCTCTCCTCTATTCAAGAGAATGGCCTAGACATGAAACAGCTGTCATCCTCTTTTGCCAATAATGCACAAGTGAATTTTGGAGGATCACAACATAGAGGAATAAACAACGTCTTCTCTCGTCTCAAAGAGCAAACATTGCATCTGATCCCAGTCGGCTGCCCTGCTCATATTTTGGATAATGCAGCAGAGAAGGGATCAGAGCGCCTAACACTTGACCAGGTTTTTTTTTAAGGTTTGGTTTGGGTAACCGCTAAGTAGTTTTAAGAGACTGCAAGTGTTTCATTTAAATACCAAAAAAATAGCCATAACTACATACAATCAACGCAACATAAAATGAATTATTCGACAAGGCACAGCTTAAATGATTGTGACAGCGACCAAACAGCCTGCCCAACACGCCGCCAAACAAGTTTGCTGCACAATCAAACAAAGTGTGCTTGTTGGCTTCTGCTTGTTATGTTTCCACACGTAAAAACTGATCATTGTGCGCCATAAATTAGAAATAAACATTGCCGAGTATCGAAGGTGCACTTCTTTTGTGAATAACTCTTTGATTCAGCTGTTAGCTGTACCTCCACTTAGTCTTTTTTCCGGACGTGAACTATTGATCGTAGGCTATATTCGTATTATCGACAAGACATAGCGAGAAACAACCATTACTTTTCTACTGTAGTTGCAAGTCTAAATTTTGGGAAAACGCTGGAGAAATTTGGGGAACCGTTTCGGTCAAAACACCAAAACACCTTAAAAAAACACTGCACTTGAAATAGAAACAATCGTACTGAAGATTGGTAGCCACTTCAAAAGCCAAACTGGTAGAACGATGAGGCTCAAGCATTTCTGTGAGGAGCTTGATAGCAACTACCCGACTCTACCAACACACACGCCGACTCGATAGGCTGAGACTACACTTGATGCTGTACTCGAGTGAATCATCGATCTCTGGGAACCACTCAAAGCGCATTTTCTTCTTTCGCTGAAACATCCACCAAAAATATTGGAGGAATTCTTTAAATCAGAAGAGTCACTGATCATCGTATCATTCCTCTACAGCGCTCTCTTGCTCTTCAATAAACCACTGTTACTCCTGCAAAAGTCTACTGCATTGTTTCCAGAACTGGCAGAGATAATTGATCTTTCAAGATCAAAATATTGCAACGCTAGTGTTCAAGGTTTTTCGGACCAACAACAGACGAACTACTAAGCACAGTCAATGAAGACCATGCTAAGGTTCTCAAAGCGAGCTTCCAGGAGTTCTACACCACTACTTTGGAATATATCAACAAGTGGTATCGATTTGAGAAGGATCCAACGCACATCAACTGGACCCTGCTGAAAAATCAAGCAATCGAATATGAGGAAGTCAAGGGGTTGGCGAAGCAAGTTGATCCACTAATGGCAATGAAAGATGAGCTGTTCGATGAGGTCTCGGCTGTCAACGATCTGCTCAAGAAGATTCCAGATGATGTGTTCAGCAAGGATGAACCTGAGGACAAGTGGATGAAGATCTTTACCAGAAACAACTCTTTTCCGCTGCTTTACATGCTGGTTGGCATCATTTTCTCCTTTCCGGTCAGCAATTAGTTTGTGGAAAGAATGTTCTCTCTTGTTTCGGCGCAGTGGACCAAGGAAAGGAACAGACTTAGTGAAATGACAGTCAAATCCCCGCTACAACTACAAGTAAAGATAAACATATACATGAGCTGCCGTGAGATCCATGAAGCAATTTCTAATAACAAGGAGTTGCTGGAGCAGATTGTTTCTGGCAAAAAGTATGGAATGTGATATGACATGGCTCGTATAATTACAAAGTATGTCCAAAAACGTTTTTTAAATGCTAATCTAATTTTTCGATTGCCCTTATTTTTGGGTCCATGTCGATGGCAACCCTGCTTATAGGTCAAATATTTGATGATTGCTGCAATCTAAAAAGCGGTTTTGGTCTAATTTTTAGTCCAGAAATAGGGATAGCAATCTTCTTACCTGTGCCAATTCAGTTTTTGAGTTTAACCCTTTGAGGACCAATGGTATACGCAGTGCTGTATTCGTAAAAAAAGCACAGGGTATACTGTCTCAGATTTGATAAAATGATAAATACACAACTTGCAAAATAGCCTACTAGCCTTTATTCTACCATAACATGAATTATCAACATCAAAATTGGACGAGAGGTACAAAATTGTTTATTTTTTATGAATAAGCCTACATTCCAAACAGCCTGCCGAGAGGAATCTACATCTTTATCCTCTTTACAAATTTGGGATTTAGTATCCTTAGCTGATCGGTGGTTTGGCGGCCAGGATCTTACACATTTTTTAGCAGTAAATTGAGCCACAGGAGGTCGATTGCAATTAAGTTTAATAAACATCGAACAGCCCACATTATCAATAAGCAAAGATGCTCTTGAACTTGTGATAATATCGTTCAATAAACTGAAACCACGTTCACATTCTGCTGTAGAACAAGGAAAGTTGGAATAGCTGTCAAGAGAGGCTTCAAATTATTGGGCACAATTTCAACTTTTTCACTAAAGTCTCTTAACCTTTGGATTGACTGTATTTCATCAATGTCAAAGCGTCTACAAATTCTTCTCACCTCTGCTTCTCCATGACGCAAATTTCCTTCTATCATTTTTTCAGGTTGTGAAGTCAGCAATATCAACCAGTAGCTGACCATTGTCAGTGTCGGCATTAGCACAAAGTCTCATTTGCATTCTGCTAACAATGCTCTGAATGAATTGATCGAATGATAAAACTCTCAGAACGGGTTCATGGTAGGCCTACACCCATGTACCATTGTACACCCGTATACCATTGGTCCTCAAAAGGTTAAACAAACATTAGCTTGTTTATTTTGAAATTCGTGTTTCGGGTTATATTTCAATACATATTCGTGGTTAGGTGTCACAATCAATGTGCAAGGCCTCGCATCGGACTGCTTTGCGTCTTGACAGAATGTGCTGTTTTCATTATAAAATTCTTGAGCGGTATGTTATTATCGGTCAATGACCAGTAGTAACCTCTAATTGTGAAGTCGTTGTTCTGCAACGTAATTCTAGATCATTCTGTATCTGGAACGTTCTGTTGTTTTCACAATTGCCAATATCGTTTGTCATGATGTCACAAGGTTGTTTACGAATGGACCTTTGATTACGAAATCTGTATTATGTAACAGTCCTCTACTCCTACGTGACATTCTTTAGACTTCTTTAAGCTTCTGCTTGTTGACATTTATTACAACTTGACAGAGAGAGAGAGAGAGAGAGATATTGTTTATTTGCCTTTCTAATACGACTCGATATAAAGAAACACAATTACATACAAATCAAAATATGGCAATAGAAAGGTCTGGCAGCACCGAACAACCTTGCGGTTAACCAGTCAAGGTGCTGCCTGTCATCAGTCATCTTACATTGCAGCATCAGACATTATAACTGTATCAATAAAATATAATGATGGATGGAACAGTAGCTTCGAAATCGAATTGTATATATAAGGTTTTGTAGAATATTGAATCAAGACCAGCTGGGAAAACATGAGCATATAATGAATCATATCGTTTAAGAACACAAATACGAGGTTACATGAGATAAAATAATTTAACTGAACGATTTTAACGATTTAATAAGAACTTAACAAGGTAATTTTATAAAGTTTTTTAAACAAAGCTAGGTGTTTGCTTTTAATACATTCATCCAATTCACTCCACAATTTAGTACCCCGATGTGTCAGAAGATTGTGTGCCACGGATTTGTTTATTTGTGGAAGAAAATACTTCATTTTATTTAGTTGTCGAGTGTTGTGCGAGTGAATATTATCAAGTTTTATAAAACGATCTTGCAATACAGGCGGTAGATTATTATTGGAAACTTTATGCATAAATTTTGCAATTTCGAGTTTGTAAATATCTTCACGTTGTAAAATATTCAAAGATTTGTATAAGCTAGTGACGTGACTGAATTTTGTACTTCTAGTGATTGCGCGAATAATATTATTGTGTCTTACGTCAACTTCCTTGATTAGTGTTTTACCTGCAGTACCCCATATAGTAATACCGTATTGAACACGACTATATACTAGACTATAATATAACATAAGCAATGTTTCCTCTAACACATAGTTACGAAGGCGATAAAAAATTCCGGAATATCGAGCCAATTGCAGCGACAAATGTTTAATGTGTGAGGACCAGGTTAGATTTTCATCGACATGGATTCCCAGGTACTTAATTGTTTTCATTCTTTCAATCACTGTTTGGTTTATACACAACCTGAAATTAGTTTCAACAGTACGCTTAGGTACTTTGTTTATTAAAATGTAGCTTGTTTTAGAGTAGTTTAAAGAGAGTTTGTTTCTTCGTAGCCAAGCATCAATTTTTTGTAGTTCAGTATTGGTTTCTGTTTGTAAAGATTCCAAGTCTTCACCACGTAAAGCTAGATATGTGTCATCCGCAAAAAGCACGGTAGAAAATTTAGACATTAAAGGAAGATCGTTAATATACATTAGGAAGAGAAGGGGTCCCAATGTTGAACCCTGAGGGACTCCACAAAGGATTTTTTGCAAGCTTGAAGCAGAATTAGACACTTTGGTATATTGGTATCGATTAGTAAGATAACTTTTCATCAGCTCAAGAGCAGTGCCACGTATTCCGTAGCAATGTTGAAGTTTATTTGTCAGTATGTTGTGGTCAACTGTATCAAATGCCTTTGACAAGTCAAGGAATATGCAACAGGTATAGAAATTTTTGTTCACATTGTTTAACAGATCGTCATACAGCGTGCTTATTGCCATTGCAGTGGATGTATTTTGACGAAATCCAAATTGTTGAGCACTCAAAAGGTGGAATTTTTCTAGATATGTGTAAATTCTAGTGTGAAGAAGCTTTTCAAATATTTTACTAAATGGAGATAGCAGTGATATTGGTCGATAGTTGGTGGAATGATGAGGATCACCTTTTTTATAAACCGGAATAACCTCAGCAATTTTTAAGGCATCAGGGAACACTCCAGTAGTGACGCACAAATTAAATAGTTTACTTAGGAAGAAAGAGATCACAGGGCTGGCATATTTTATAAATTTAGTTTCACAGTCAGATTTCCTTGTTGACTTTTTGTCTTTCAAATTAGAGATTAACTTATATATTTCTTTTGGACTTGCGGGATCAAGAAAAAGAGAGTTTTTGACACTGTCTGGAGACGAAGTTATATTACGCTGGTCTTTTGGTTGTTTAATTGTTTTTGCCATGTTTGGCCCGATGTTAACAAAAAAATTGTTTAGTTCCTCTGCTATGTCTTTTGGAGACGTCAGAGGTTTGCCATTTGTAGTAATTACTTTAGAGGGCATTGTTGTTTTTTTCTTTTTGATACTGGATAATTCATAAATACTTTTCCATATTTTGTTGGAATCGTGAACACAGAACAATGTGACATTACGTAACCTTCTCGATGTTACTAGACCGAAACAACTTTCTATAAATAGTGGTGTAATTTGCGTAATGATTTATTATGATGATTATTATTGAGTTGGTTATGAGAGTTGTGTTATGAGTTGTGGATTGGTAGTTGATGCAGAAATTATTGTTGATTGAGAGTTGAAGTAATCGAATACAAGTAGATGAGAATTGATGCTGATATAATTTCTGATCAAAATTAGAGTTATTTGAGAAGCCGTTCGTTAAAGTCATTCAAGAAGTTAGATTATCATTCCACTAGTAGAATTATTCGACATTTAATTGACTGCTTTTCGGTTATAACCCATTAACCGTATCTGTCACTGCTTCCTTTTGGCGTCAAGAGTTACTGGCCGAGACCATCAGGTCTACGTCTCTCTTATTGCTAATTACTCCGTCGGCTTATACCAAATAACAACGGGAAAAATTATGCCGTTGATCAAAAGCCTTATCTATCACTTCAATCAATTTATTTCGCAAAATATATTCGTGATTGTGTATTTTAGGTAGAAAAGGTTGATAAAGACTCGGTTTTTGACCTATTTTCGCCATTTCTTGGTCAAATTTCTCAATTCACATTTTATTTTGAAAGTCCTCTTGCATAGAACACAGAATTTCATCAATTTTGTTTTTCCGTTTCTGTGCAAACAGTATTCCATGCACTTTTTGCACTACAAAGCAATTTGCGCAAATAATAAATTACCTTCCTAATTGATGTCTGCCAGCAAGGAATGACTCATATCGCGTCAAAGACCAACTCCCTACCCAGACAGCAAAATCGACGTTGAATCAATGTAAATATGACGGATTTTGCTGCCTGGGTAGAGAATGGAATTTTAGCGCCGTTGTGTTATGACTGACAGACACAAAATGAAACCGCACGCTAATAGTAAACTGTCAATCAAGCTATTGAATATCAGGAAATTTCTTGCATTTTATAACTGCTGTGACAAAAGGTTTATTTGAACTTCACAATTACCCGATACCAACATAATCGGGATTAAAAGTTGGGGCAAGAAAAAAAACTAAAAGTCAAGAAATCTCAGGTTTCTAGCGTCACTGCTTCTATGTGAAATTGCTGAATTAGCAGAGGGCGAGACCATAAGGTCTACGCCAGTAACAGATACGGTTAAACTACGTCATTGAATCTTTCCAAGTCTTTTTCCTGGTAAGAGATAGAAAGAAATCGTGACATTAGGGAAATCACTATACTAGACTAAACTAATTTTTATTTTACTGTTTGGTGGCTGAAGTGGCTATTTTACCACCAGAGATATAAAGTGAGCCCGGTACCCGGAAGGGGGCCCGGTACTTTATCATCTGACGGCTGAAGTGGCTGTTTTAACCTCTGATGACAATTCTTTAGATCTGACTATAATCTTGATAATGTTTGAAGTCGCGGGGAATCTTTTAAATCCGGGCCCCTTGAATATTTCGCGCCCGAGTCCAATAGTACCACCTAGACCCCCCTGTCAACGCCCCTGCTCTCAGTGACTATGTATATCGTGTTCTGGCCTTCAATTCAACACAGAGAGTATTATTTTTGGTGTAGAGATTATGTCAGAGTACGGTATAATTTTGGAGCAGCTCACTATAATATGATTTTGGTACAGTAGTGATATTACTTCTGGCTCCGTCAGTCAACGTTTAGTGTGCAGTTTCCTGGGTTGAACTTATGATTTGAATTATCTTCTGTTGTGGAAAGACGATTGCAATCTTTTAAGTTATATGGTGACAAAAATCATATATGTAACAAAGCAGCCCAGACCTCGTTCTCAGATCATTTCTGCCGCATTGTTGCGCCCGAAATGTCGCTGTAGACTTAGTGTTAAGGTGCGCCTACACGACGACTGTTTTCTTGCTTAAGCTAGCCAAACTTCTTGTTTCTTTAAGTTAATCGCAGTTTGTGCCGCTTACTTTTAAGAAAATGGGCGAGTAAGCGAGCCGTCGAGAAAAAATACGCTCCAGAGCGAAAAACTGGGCGCTTAAGTGAGTTCTCTTGCTTAGAAATGTTTTTCCCGCCAAAATCTCAGGTCTTCTCTCAGCTCAGTATCCAGACAGGGCAGGGCGGTATCGTTAAAGGATTTCGTTAAGTTTTGATCCCAACCCGTTCTTATTAATGTTGCGGGCTGAACTGGCGGTGACCGTACTCGAAATAGCCCATAGATAGCACAAATTTTCTAATTTCAAATCCAAAACAGGATCTCAGCAGAAAACCATTGCCATTGTACACTGGGTAATCAAAATAGCGGAGGAATGATCTTGCTGGTTGTTACCAGTCACCCACGCTGACACGAAATTCTGTTTCCAACATTTCAACCTCACTGAGGTGTCTGAATCAGGGATACCTAGACAGTCTGAATGCTTCAATAAGCAGTAAATTGCGGGTTTGCATCCTTCGCTTTTTGCAGCATTTTTACACAACTTCTGGGAAGCCATGACTGAAAGACTGCAACAACTTCAAATGGTTAAAGAACAGTCAGTTGCTTAGTCTACTCTGCTGTACTTTAGCGCGAACTGCTATGCTTTGGCGCGAATTTTTTAAAACGTGACGTCATTGGGGATTAGATACTCACGTGACCGCGATTCAAGCGAGCAAAATTTTCGTCGAGGTTGCCAGTGTAGACGAAACGAGCTTAATCACTAGCTTAAGCAAGAATTTCTAAGCAAGAACACTTTCTCGTGTAGACGCACCTTTACAGCAGCTAGGTATGAGCGGATAAGTTAAGTTACCTGCTGTCCGCTACACTTATCGTTTATACTTAGTTATTTTAGATTCAGTTTTATTGTGATAAATTCGCTTTTGCTTTATTTCTAAACCAAGCAAATTACTGCAAAAAACACTATTTGTTACATGTGGCCTACTACGTTACTGTTGCTATGTAGGCTTACAAGTTAAAGTAAATTTTTGGATGAATCAGAAAACATATGAATACTGTAACAATAACCAACGCTACAATATTGTCGAGTTTGAAACCTGTAATGTTCATAACTTACGTGCAAAGGTTGATCTTTGTGGGCTCTTCGTAAATCAAGATGAAGGCAGATTCATATTTTCTAAAATCTGGTGACCTACCACAGCTGTAAACATCACATAATAATGACTGATTTGATCGGTCGTCGTCGTCGTCTCCAGCTCGTGTCCGAGCGTTGGTTTCGTCTTCAAATTGAATTTGGTTTTGGATGGTGATATCGTATGTGGCTTTGGAGGCCCAGTCTATGATGGAAAAGACGTGGGCAAAAGTCACATTGTATGGAGAGTGGGGGACGTGGTAGTTTTAGCTTTTCTTTTTTAGTGTTTCGTTTTTCTTGGGCTTTTTGTATCCTGTTTTTTTTCAAAAATTTCCGTGACTTCCTTAATTCTTTTTTCTCCAAAGTGATCTGTCACTGGCAAGTAGTTCCCATGAATCCAGATCAATGTTTGAGGGAGACTTTCAGTTGATCTTTGTATCTCATTTTTGGTCTTCCGGGGGGTCTCTTTCCTGTGTCTAGTTCACCATAGAGCATTATTCGTGGAAGCCTCGTTGGGTACATTCGTATGACATGCCCTGTCCAGCGAAGACGGTGTTGCAATATGGTGGCATCTAAACTGGGCAACCTAGCGCGGTCAAGGATTTCATCGTAGTAAGACAATCTTCCCAACGAGTACCTAGCATTTGCCTCAGTTTCCTATGCTGGAAATTTTCAAGACGTTTGATGTCACGGAGGTATAATGTCCAAGTTTCACAAGCATAGAGAAGGGTAGATAGAACGACTGCCCGAAAGACCATAATTTTTGTACGAATAGATATGGCATGGTTGTTGACAGAGATGGGCGTGATCTTGATCTTGAAGATCAAGATCGTGATCTTGATCTTGATCTTCAAGATCACTTTTTTTTGGTGATCTTGATCTTGATCTAAGATCACTTTTTTTGAGTGATCTTGATCTTGAAGAACAATAAGATCAAGATCACTTTAAAATTGAATTTTACTTCCTAAATAAAGGCATTTTTTTAGAACTCGTAGCCTACTGTACAAAGCAGTTAGTGGCAACTACTAACATTAAGCCACTGTTAATATAATATGTGTCCAACAAAAGACGATAGTCTCCGTCTAATCTGGTCAGTGTTGCCATTTCAAAATTGAAAAAAGTTTTCTGTGTTGATCGTAATAAAGAAGTCAACTTCCGTGTACTTTATGTTGACGTATAATAAAAAATGATTTAACTTTGTTCACAATTTCCATGTGTGAATTTAAAAAAAATGTTTTCTTTCTTTGACCCAATTTTAGATGTTTCAAAACTCTAGAATGGCGGCGTTAAAAAATCTGGACTCTAGGACGCCGACTTTGGTCATGTAAAGTGGTTTATTGCAGCAAATCAACCAGACCAAGACTTGTTTAGCCAGTTTAGGGTCTGAGTATGGAGCGGTTTGTCTGACCGCAGGCCTCTGAACTTTTTTGATAGCAGACAACAGCATCAAGGTTGCCAGACAGGTAAATGGTGCAATAAACATTGACATAATACAGTGAAAGTTAAAACTGCTTAGTAACACGAATAAAAACTCCCACATGAACCAGACAAAAATTTGGTAAAAAATGATGCAGTTCAAAGTTTATTTTTATTTATTTATTATAAATAAAATGTATAAAATTAATTGCAAATTTTGCGACTTTTTCAGAACTACTGTAATTAACCTCGGCCTTGGGTGTGACGTTGCGATTCTACGCAAACTACATCAACAATTGATAGGCCTAATAGCAACAGTCACTAACTTATCACAATTTTTAGGCCAGCGATCGAGTAGTTAAAAGTAAAAGTTAGCAATACCAACTATATACCTTTACCCAGGTTGCTTATAGTAATTATTGTTTGCAACATCATTGATCAAAAACTTGATTTTTTTTCAAGTACACAAAAAGTGATCTTGAAAGTGATCTTGATCTTCAAGATCACGATCTTAATCTTGATCTTCAAGATCACATAGTTTGGTGATCTTGATCTTCAAGATCACCAATACTGGTGATCTTGCCCATCTCTGGTTGTTGAAAACACGATGGTTAAGTCTTCCATAGGCACAGTGAGCTGCTTTTATGCGTTGTTCAATATCCTTTGCACATGTTGGTGCTGTTGAAAGTATGCTACCAAGGTAAGAGAAGTAGTCTACTTCTCCTAGAGGTTCTTTGGGGAGGCGTAATCAGGTGGCGTTTGGTTGAGTATCCTAGTTTTATCAGTGTTAACTTCCATTCCAAAATGCTCATAAGAGTTGTTGTAGATGATGGCTATCGTTTGGAGGTCATCAGGAGTCCAAACAGGTGTGGCATTGTCATCGGCAAACTGTAACTCATGAATTTTATGAGCAGAGGTTTTCGACTTAGCACGGAAGCGAGCAAGATTGAAGAGCCCTCCGTTCATGCGACAGCGCATGTTGATACCAGGGGAGGTTTGTGGACCTCGTTAAGCATTGCAGCCACAAACAGTGAAAAACATGTAGGTGTAAGAACGCATCCTTGTTTGAGACCACCTGTAACAGGGAATGAATCGGAGAGTGTGTTTTAGTAACAGACTCTGCCAAGCATGCATCATGGAGAGCACGGATCAGGGTAATAAAGTCATCAGGACATCCAAATCGAGCAAGAACAGACCACATAGCAGGTCGAGGAACTTTATCAAATGTGTAGCGGACAACGGGTAGCTTAACTTATCCGCCCATACCTAGCTGTAATACTAGTCTACAGCGACATTTCGGGCACAACAATGTGGCAGAAATGATCCGAGAACGAAGTCTGTACTTCTTTACTACAAGCAGAGATGGGCGTGATCTTGATCTTGAAAATCACTTTTTTTTGGTGATCTTGATCTTGATCTAAGATCACTTTTTTTTGTGTGATCTTGATCTTGAAGAACAATAAGATCAAGATCACTTTAAAATTGAAGTTTACTTACTAAACAGAGGAATTTTTTTAGAACTCGTACTGTACAAAGTAGTTAGTGGCAACTACTAACATTAAGCCACTGTTAATATGATATGTACCCAACAAAAGACTATTTAAAGTCTCCATCTAATCTGATCAGTGTTGCCGTTTCAAAATTGAAAAAGTTTTCTGTGTTGGTCATAATAAAGAAGTCAACTTCCGTGTACTTTACGTTGACGTATAATAAAAAATGATTTAACTTTGTTCACAATTTCTATGTGTGAATTAGAAATGTTTGCTTTCTTTGACTCAATTTTAGATGTTTCAAAAGTCTAGATTGGCGGTGTTAAAAAATCTGGACTCTAGCCGACTTTGGTCATGTAAAGTGGTCTATTGCAGCAAATCAACCAGACCAAGACTTGTTTAGGGTCTGAGTATGAAGCGGTTTGTCTGACCGCAAACCTCTAAACTTTTTTGATAGCTGACAACAGTATCAATGTTGCCAGATCCGTAAATAGTGCAATAAACATTGACATAATACAGTGAAAGTTAAAGCTACTTAGTAACACGAATAAAAACTCCCACACGGACCAGACAAACATTTGGTAAAAAATGATGCAGTTCAAAATTTATTTTCATTTATTTATTATAAACAAAAAGTATAAAACTAATTGCAAATTTTGTGACTTTTTCAGTACTACTGTAATTAACCTCGGCCTTGGGTGTGACGTTGCGATTTTACGCAACCTACGTCAACAATTAATAGGCCTAATAGCAACAGTCACTAACTTATTACAATTCTTAGGCCAGCGATCGAGTAGTTAAAAGTAAAAGCTAGCAATACTAACTATATAGCCTACCTTTACCCAGGTTGCTTATAGTAATTATTTTATGCAACATCATTGATCAAAAACTTGATTTTTTTTCAAGTACACAAAAGTGATCTTGAAAGTGATCTTGATCTTCAAGATCACGATCTTGATCTTTAAGATCACATAGCTTGGTGATCTTGATCTTGATCTTCAAGATCACCTATTCTTGGTGATCTTGATCTTGATCTTCAAGATCACCAATACTGGTGATCTTGCCCATCTCTGACTACAAGTATGATTTTATTGTCACCACATAACTTAAAAGATTGCAATCGTCTTTCCACAACAGAACGTAATCCAAATCATAAGTCCAACCCAGGAAACTGCACACTGAACGTTGACTGACGGAACCAGAATTAATATCACTACTGTACCAAAATCATATTATAGTGAACTGCACCAAAGATTATACAGTACTCTGACGTACTACCTACACCAAAAGTAAAATTCTCTGTCTGTCGAATGGTCGGCCAAAACGCGATATACATAGTCGCTGAGGAATAGGCTGGCGCAAAATCTCCAAAAAAAATATTTTACTTTTAAATTTTTCGTCAGTTTGGAATATTGTTCCTTTTGGTAAATGTATCTCCTACACCAAATTTTACAAAAAAATATTAACGTTTGACCCTGGTTCACCTGGTTTGAATTTTTTCAAAATATCGAATTTTCGCTTATCCCTGAAACTGCTCACTCGTTATCTTCTAATGCACTCTAGCATCTTAATGGACACAATAAGAGGCAGTAACACAAACTTGTAGCAAGCAAAGTAGTTTAATTAGCAATTCCATGAACACTGACACATGTATTACTCTCAAAATGTCGAATTCTACCACATTTCAGACATGATTTTCTTTGTGCACTCTTCACGTAGTAAATATCTACTGCTTTCAGTTTCTTGAATCATTTGACGATGTTTATCGATTTTCACAGGCCAACAAAACTTTTTTTTATATTAAGACATGTGAGAGTCATTTTAAGGTATTTCGAGGCCCCTGATTCTAAAAATGCACTAAGTTTTTTCGAATTGGCTTTAGTTTTTGAGTTACAGCAAAAACATTTTTTTCGCAATTTTGAGCCCCTATAGATTTAACGTCGTGTCGTTTACTACATAGACAAAACTGGAAGTAATCCCAGGCACATTTCTGAGTTGTATAAACGCTATTTGGAACCAATCACGTTGATTACAACCCAAACAAACAGCTATTTAACGTTTACTGGCCTAGTAACAATCAAAATATGATGCGAAGTAAGCCTGAGGATACAAGATGTAGAATATATAACTTGCGTTTTGCATTAATATATTTGTTGATTTCAACAGTCTCAGACTTACTAAGTACAAACAAAATGCATACATTGTTTTGCTTAACAAACTAGACAAATAAACAAAACAAAGCTATCGATGAACAAACGCAACTCTTTATTATGATTGGCCTACTGAGCAACACCCATCAAGGTACGAAGGCCATTTATATAATTACAGAATACAAAGTTATGTTCTTCAGTAAAGTAGCTGCATTTATCCTTGCTGCGGAAGAACGTCATCTTGGCCTTGGAGTCAAGAATGCAATGTTGATCGAGATGAGGAGCCAAGATTGCAGCTACCACTTTTGATAACTAAATCTTTAACTACTACAGTAGGTGGTAGAAATGGTTATGAGAAAAAAACTTGACCTTGCTCCAAAACATTACTGAAGGTATTGAGGTTACTCTCAGTCATGCCCGTTTTCCTATTGTTTCAAGCAAATCACCACTTGAAACTATAGAGAGGGCAAACAAAAAACAGAAATAGCAACGTCCATGCAATGACTGTCTTGCACACTCCATGTAAACATGATGTTCCAACTTCCTTCGAACATCCTCACCGTGCAGAAGTATCAATTTTCATGGTGATTCCACGGCTCTCTTTATGTCATGGCACTCTGAACTTCTTAGCCTTGAGCCCAGAAACGGGTTTGAGTGCAATGTTTGCATACTTTAGGAGGAACCCAGGACTTATCTTGATCACCCAGGTTCATGTCAAAGTAATAATAATAATGCTTGTTTTTATATAGCGCTGTATCTATCGCAAATGTGTTGGTCCTCTGCGTTGCTTCATGCAGCAAAATATATCTGGGTTGTTTGTACAGCATCCTACTTGTCAAAGGCGTATTTTATTAGCCTATATGCCATTTATTTAGCCTATAGACCAGAAAAAAACTTCTTGCAGCAAAGACTTGGCCTTAGCAAAGGCTTGGAATAAAACTTCATTTGTACAAGTATCCATTTCAGTAGGCCTACCTTTTCAATATAAAGCTGCATTCATAAACACATGACTTTCGGGATATTTTTCTTGTGATGTAGGCCTACTGATTCACAACTGTTTTCATTGAGTATTTATGTCTCCCTTACGTTAAACACAGTTTATTTCAACCTTTGCTTGCGTTTTGAACTTTCGTGCAATATGAACCAATTGAACTAGACAAGTGCAATTATGACATCATAATGGTAAACAGGGCTGAAAATAAGTAATTTGCTAATTGAATGCTTTTGAGCAGGAGTGTGCAACCTTTATTACAGGAGGGCCAGATATAAATAACTGGGGGAAACCGCGGGCCGCATGTTCATTTAACATATGATTTCTAGTAGGCTTAGTTACAGGCACAAAAAGTAGTTTTTAATTATTCATGTTATTCTTATGGCATTATTAGGGATTATCTCTTTGCAGAAATAATAAGTCAAGACGCATAAATTTCTGAAGAAAACTGCTATTCAAATTTATTCACACCGACTTTATACGAGTTCAGCGAGAAACTTGCAGCTGGCTTCTTTTCCCGACTGCTTTTTCCCAATTTACTTTAATGGAAGTGCTCTCAATTCGAAGTCCATTTTCCAAGTGTTCGTCTGTCAGAACCGATCGATAGGAAGATTTCATGACGCCTATTTTAGAAAAAAAATGTTTGCACAATTACGTTGAGCCAAAAAGAGCCATTTTTGAAGCCATGAGCTTTTTCAAATGTGGAAAGTTATCTTGGTTGAGATGTTTTCGGTAAAAATCGCCAAGATTCATATCTAAATACTTTGTTTTCAAATCCGTTTTCTCTTGAAGATCAATCAGTCCAAGTTGGATATCAGCTGGTGCTTTGTCAATGTCTGCGTTGAATGGCGAAGAGAATAACAAATGAGATGAGATTTGAAGATGAGATTTGATTGAGATGAGAGATTTGATTTGAATCATGAGACTTGAAGTCCTTGAAACGAGCCAAAAATTTATACAACAATTTTTCAAATTGGTCTGCAAATTCAGTTTTCTTTTCAGGATGCATTCCATAGTCTCTCAAAGTTGGAAAGTGGAAAAGATTTTCTGTCTGTATGTGAGCTTTCCAAAGTCGTAATTTGTTCATAAAGCCTTGTATGTGACCATACATTTTTACGTTCCAAATGATTAAATACAATAGATTTGCGGTGGCTGCTGGAAGATTTCTAAAATGGTTAACAGAAGGTGCTAAATCTACAGTACAATAATCCACTCCACAATGAATTGTTCACACGTAGGCCTACCAGACTAAACTAAATTATAAACACATTTCGCGGGCCGTGGACAATTCAAAATTGGCACATCTTGAGACGGGCCGCACAATTTTTCTTCGCGGGCCACATTTGGCCCGCGGGCCGCACGTTGCACACCCCTGCTTTTGAGAAACAATTTCAAAAATATTTTCATTGTCGAATATCTTGAAAACTAGAGGCAATTCGAAAAAACTAAGTGCATTTTCGGAATCAGGGGCCCTGAAATACTCTAAAATGACTCTCATCTTTTATGCCAATTTTTTTTGTTGGTCTACGTCTACGACGTTATAGATTCACTGACTGCGAAAAGGCTGTAAAATCAACTAAAATGACACTAAAAACATGCACTATTAGTGACTCTCAGACTTGGAGTAGGGTGAAGATGTTCCACGTGGAAGTTAACAGAGGAAGTGACGTCAAAATCACGTGGTCAAATTTTGAGAAATCTTCTCTTGAGATTCTTCTAAACCACTTCGAAATTTACTAATTTTTCAGAAAAATTGAGAATTTCTCCTTGGGTGAACCAGGGTCAAAGGTCAAAACCCAACAAAAATTTTTGGTTTACAAATATCAGTGAGCAAAATGGAATATTATTCCAAACTGACAAAAATTTTAAAGAACATCAAGGAAAATGAGCCACCCTACTGAGGAATGAAGCATCTGTAAGCTAAAACGTTGAAAAGACGAAAAATTACGCATATGTGATTGAAAGGTGCCGGTTGCAAGAATGCGTTTAGCTGATTGGCATACGATTTCTTAAGGGGCAAGCAAATTCCTAATCATACATCAGGAAGCCCAAAGCACACTTGCCAAACTACATGAATTGCTTGACTTACTGGGTAACATTACATATATGCAACAGAACGATAATTTCAAAGCGGTAACAGGCGTTTAACCGTATCTGTCACTGCTTCCTATTGGCGTCAAGAATTACTGGCCGAGACCATCAGGTCTACGTCTCTCTTATTGCTAATTACTCCGTCGGCTTATATCAAATAACAACGGAAAAAGTATGCCGTTGGTCAAAAGCCTTATCTATCACTTCAATCAAATTATTTTGCAAAATATATTCCTGATTGTGTATTTTAGGTAGAAAAGGTGATAAAGACTCGATTTTTGACCTATTTTCGCCATTTCTTGGTCAAATTTCCCAATTCACATTTTATTTTGAAAGTCCTCTTGCATAGAACACAGAATTTCATCAATTTTGTTTTTCCGTTTCTGTGCAAACAGTATTCCATGCACTTTTTGCACTACAAAGCAATTTGCGCAAATAATAAATTACCTTCCTAATTGATGTCTGACAGCAAAGTAAGACTCATATCGCATCAAAGACCAACTCCCTACCCAGACAGAAAAATCGACGTTGAATCAATGTAAAAATGACAGATTTTGCTGCCTGGGTAGAGAATGGAATTTTAGCGCCGTCGTGTTATGACTGACAGACACAAAATGAAACCGCACGCTAATAGTAAACTGTCAATCAAGCTATTGAATATCAGGAAATTTCTTGCATTTTATAACTGGCTGTGACAAAAGGTTTATTTTGAACTTCACAATTACCCGATACCAACATAATCGGGATTAAAAGTTGGGGCAAGAAAAAAAACTAAAAGTCAAGAAATCTCAGGTTTCTAGCGTCACTGCTTCTATGTGAAATTGCTGAATTAGCAGAGGGCGAGACCATAAGGTCTACGCCAGTGACAGATACGGTTAAGAAAAGTTGAAAAGACCTAAGGTGAAACGCAGGGCGCTACAAATGCCTTCTTCAGGTCCCAAAAGATAAATAAAAGAGGTTGTTGTTGTTCTTGACACTTTTCTTGGAGTTGTCGTGCGCAAAAGATCATATCTACAGTGCCGCGAGAAGGTCTAAAGCCACATTGGGACTCTGGGAGTACGTCCTCAGCTAGCGTGATAAGACGATGAAGGAGAATCCGAGCAAAGATCTTGCTAGTGATGCTGAGGAGTGAGATACCGCGGTAGTTGTTACAATCTTCTCTATCTCCTTTCTTAAACACTGTAACTATATTCGCATCTCTAAAGTCGCTTGGGAGTGTTTTTGTTTCCTATATCATAAGAATCAGCTGCATAAGGCGGTCCTTTACCTGAGTTCCTCCGTAAAGAAGAAACTGTAGCGGAATGTTGTCTGGTTCCGGAGCTTTGTTTTTCTTCATGTGTTTGATAGCTTTATTGAGTTCATTCAGTGTAGGTGGTGTGGACATCCAATCGCGGGTAGGATGAGGAGATGAGTGGTTATTTAACAGTGTCTCAAAATGCGACTTCCAACGATCAATGATTCCTTCGGTGTCAGTGATAATGTTTGAGCTAGCTGCGTCTTTTAGACCCCCCACTGATGACTTAGTCGGTCCAAAGATTTCTTTCGTCGCAGCGTAAAAGCTGCGCATATCTCGTTGGCCGGCATATTTTTGCAGATCTTTAGCTTTCTGTTGCCACCACTTGTTTTGGGCCTTACGGATTCCTTTTTGGCATGCTGTGGCAGCTTGTCGATGTTTTAGTTTGTTGGCTGGAGAAGGATTATTTTTAAAAGTGAGTCGTGCACATCGTTTACTTTCAATAAGGTTGGTGATTTCTTCGTCGTTTTCATCAAACCAGTCCTGCTTTTTCTTGTGTTTGTAACCAATTGTTGCTTTAGCTGCAGAGGACATTGCATCTCGGAGTGTAGTCCATTGGTCTTCAACTGTGGCATTATCTGGAAGGTTTAGATCATGCAGGTTTTTATCAATAGCTTCTTGGAAGGATTGCAAGGTGTTAGGATCCTGAAGCTTGCTACAGTCAAAACGACGATGGGGAATGTTTGCCGAGATGCGTCTAGTTGGTCTACGGATTTCAATGTTCAAGCGGCATATCAGAAGGCGATGATATGTCCAGCAGTCATCTGCTCCTGGCATAGAGCGTGTGATTTTCACATCTTCTTGGTCTTTTGTTCTTGTGAGGACCTAGTCATATAGTCAAGGGTGTGCCATTTCTTGGAGCGAGGGTGTCTCAATGTAGTCTTACGACGGTGAGGTAATTGGAAAAGAGTGTTTGTTACGATTAGATTTTGTTCAGCACAAAAACCAAGCAGAAGTTCTCCGTTTGCATTGCATTTCCCAATACCATGATGGCCTATGACACCCTTCCACATGTGATGGTCCCTGCCAACTCTGGCATTGAAGTCACCTAGCACAACAAGTTTGTCTAGATAAGGAACTTTTTGGATAGTATGTGTGAGCTGGTTATAAAAGGAGATCTTGTCTTCATCTTCAGATGTGAGTGTTGGAGCAGAGATCAGAGCAGAGAGAGTTGGAGCAGAGCAGAGAAAGGAGACTGAGATCAGGGTGAGGTAGCGTTTCTTGGTGATTGGAATTCTTATCGTCATCATCCGTTCATTGATTGTACTTGGGACAAGATTGTGTTGGTTTACAAGCTGGGATCGGATAGCAAAACCTACACTATGAACGCGCGGCTCGTCAGTGCTCTTTCCTTTTCAAAAGATGGTACAGCCAAATCCATTTTCTCTTATCCTGCCCTTTCCAGCAAATCTGGTCTCGCTGAGAGCTGCCACATCGATGTTGAAGCGTGCAAGTTCTTTACATACTAAAGCTGTGCGACGTTCTGGTCGGTCATTGTTGCTTTTGTCTTGTAGTGTACGGACGTTCCAAGCACCCAATGTGAAGGGTAGCTTAGTATTCATAGGTATATGTGTAGGTCGACCGCTATTTGGGTAATCCGCCAGCCGCGGCAAGCTAGCCAGATGAGATTTGCGGTGTCCGATGTTTACCCCGCCTTTTTTAGGGGCTTCCCCATGTGGGGTGGGCTTCGGGAAATCCTAGATAGGCCAGCCCAGACACGGGTCTTGCTACCGGAACCCAATGTCACCGCAGTTCATTGGGAGACTCATCATTGATCTGCCGCCAATGTGTGAGAACGGGCTAGAGGCTTCCAGCTCTACCAAGCCTGCCCCCGTTACCTGTAATATCATCGCCATTGGGCTTTGTTCGGTCCTGGTCTAAATTAAGACAAAGGCCATTCGCTTGTGTGGTTGTTTAAGGTGGTCGTGACTACGTGAGGGCTACGCACACACTCTTGGCCAGCTCCATGTCCACTGCGGTCCAATAAGATCGGAACGTGCAGCTTCAGGGAAACCGGTTGCAACGGGCTGCCGGGTGCTCTGTACATTGAGACCCGCCTTACAGGATGCCTGCCCGTCAGACACAGCCCTCTTCCGCCAAAAAGAGATTGCCGTTGGGGACTTTTACGTGTGTCTATTAGCCCCAGGATTTGCTAGGAATGAGCCTAGTTTTTAGCCTAAGTTCACCTCTACACCACGTTGAGGCATCTCCATAAGATGGGGCTGAACAAAGTCATCTCCCTAGACACTCCGATTTATTACAGTAATCAGTGGAGCGTGTTAAATCCGCATGAGGCAGTATTGCCCATCTGTTACAAAACTTCTTCTACATAACTTTACAAAATCGAATTCTTTCATAACCCCATTAGTTAAGCAGATAACTTTAGATTTCTCGTAAAATACTTCATTTGGTGACACAAGCATGAAAATTGGCACATATGTACCTTAGACCATGTAGATTTCAAAACTTTAATTAACCAAACGAAAATTCAAAGCGGCGGCCCGTGACGTCAAAATTCAAAATGGCCGCCATTCCGGTCCTGGACTGACGTAGGAAAGTTGTTTTATGAGAGCAACTTAGGTGTTTTTCATCTCTTACTATCTTGAAAATGTTTTTTGTGACATTGTTAGCCAGTGTTTATGCTTTCAGATTGTACCTCTCATTAAAAATCTTCACAAAAACGGGAAAAAGACGCTTTTTAGTGTTTTTAGCGAAAAAAGGGTGGTCATATGTTACTTAAAAAATGATAGCCTCAGCAAAATCCCTCGTTACTGTTCACCCTCAAATTCAGTGTATTTAAAAAGAGACAGAAGTAGGGGTCCAACTCGAAAGTCACCAGAGTCAATTTTTCGAGCAAACAGAGGTGGTATTTGCAGTAAAATCTGATTGTTGGTTTGTCAATTATTACAAATAATTATGTTTCGCGGCGTTAGAAATGAAGTTTTGTGGGTAACTATTGGTTAGCTGCCAAGAGTAACGCACAAAATTTCCTTTCTGACGCGGCCGAAACGACAATGTTAACCTTGACCAATAGCAACGCACAATCACATATATATATATTGACATATTTTATTTACTTAATAAGATTATTATAACAAAGGCTTTATAAAACATAGCTAAACATAAACATAAGCTAAGCACTTAAACTCTTTACAACCCTCACAACACAGCTGAACTAAAAAGTAGACATTGAGAAACGTGAACAAGAGCTTCACGAATCAAGCCAGATGCCAACACGTCGACTGCGCACAGAGCACGCAAGATCAATTAAACACAACCAATCAGAAGCGAGAATCAACAGTTTTACAACATTTATCAGACTCCCGCGAAACGTAATTTTTTCTCTTTGCTAGACGATGAGATAAAGAGATATGATTCCATGATGGCCAGCCTAGGGAAAACTGCAGTATCCACCAACTGGGAGAAATGCTGTCTCTGTCAAGAAGTGAAGCGTGAAAAATTAATTAAGCCAAGAGATGTTGGCAGGAGAGGAGAAAGCGGTTATTCCATGCTTGCTAGAAATATCCCAAAACTTAATGAACTGAAGCAGCTTCCTTTTCCAATGAATATCAAGAGACTTGATGATGGTTCTGGTATAGAAAATACGCTGAAGAATCACTCTGCGAAATACCACGTGACTAAGTGTTACTGTTTTTTCAGCAATGACAAAGTTGATAGAGCGGAGAAATCAATTAACAACAACAAATGCGAAGCCAGTAAGTAGGCTAATGTACATACACTTCAGTCAAATTTAAAGTCAATGCCTGAACTACTCTGTATTAAGAATATTATTTACGAATTATAGTATTAATTTCTGCTATTAAATATATACCGTACGGTACGAAAACTATTATATTTGAATAATTCATTGATGGTACAAAATGTGAATGAAGCTTAAAGAAGGTACGGAATCATGACTGTTTCTCATAGAGTACAGGTAGCCTACAGCAGAATCTTTCATTTCTGCATCCAATGTAGCAAAGACTAGACGTATCCACCAGGTCACAGCGTGTAGTTTGTATGCATTGATGCGTTCTGCGAAAGAAGTGGAGACACCAGGCTGGATTTACAATGAGGTGGAATTCAAAGAATGGTGCGCCAGGAAAGCGGATGATTTTCCAATGTTCAACTACTGGTACACTGCATTCAATCTGGAACTCTCATAGCTGGGTTTTGTGGGCACTCTCCGGGAAAAACATTTTCCAGGATACAAGGAGGCTCTGGCAATACTCCTTCCAAAATTCTTTAGTGGTGACAGAACTCAGTACTCAAGGTGGCTGACCATACACCTACTTGACATGCTATCATCGAAAGATAAATTTCCTGGTGTTTATGAGCAGTTTATGAAAGGGAAGTTTGTGATTCAGAAGACCAATAGAGAATATTCTGCGATTGCTATTGACAAAGCCCATGAACAGAATAATGCTTTTATGAAAGGAGATGGAGGGATAATTAGAATCACAGAACACGAATCAGCCTTGCTACGATGGACGGTAGCAGGCCCTGAAGTCTGTAGAATTATACAGGAATATGAATGTGTTTCTAAAAGTCGAGAGAAAGTATCCCTAAATCATCATGAAGCAACACCATCAGCACAGAAAGCATTTCTCAAAGACGTCATTTCCCTCACCCGAACCATTGAAGAGATGGGCAATCCCTATCTTGAGGAGTCAACTTCAGATCTGCTTACTCTTAATACGAAAAATGTCATGGAGCAAAAGGTAGCAGATATGCTAAAATACTATGATACAAAAGGTAAAAATCAGTTGGAAAACTTCACATCAGAATTAGACAAATTCTACTCTCACCAATTGCTCGGAACAAATTCACACTGTTTGGCTCAAAAAGACAACCCGAAAAGGGAATCAGAGCACATTGAAGGGTGACTGCAGCCTTTTTTCAAAGCTCTTTATTTCATGCCAGATCCGACAAGTTGATCTGCCTGAATTTTTAGCCATGAAAACCAACGATTCCCAGCAGCTTTAAGTTCAGGAGGTGATCTTTACCAAACACAGAAAGCAGATTTAATGGGTTGCCTAGAGAATGTGGTACTTGCACAGCCTGCCTTACTGGACGATGTAGACATGATGGTGATAGATGGAGCATGTTTAGTACACTCTACTACACCAAAACATCATACGTTTGGTGAATATGCCCAGAAGGACTTCGTGGAGAAAATTAAGCCATATGCCAGAAAGCACAAACGAACGGATGTTGTGTTTGACACTTACAAGGACGGAAGCATCAAATCTCATGCTCGTATAAAGAGGGGTAATGGTAGCCGGCGGAGAGTTACTCGAGATGGCAGAGTCCCAAAGAACTGGCCAGACTTTTGCAAAATACAGACAATAAAAAAGAACTTTATCCATTCTTAGCTGATTCCATCCAAGAATTCATGCCACCGGATGATATCGTTTACGCTTCCAAGAATGAAACAGCTGTTACTAATAATGACAATCCCGCTTTAGTCAATTTGAGCTCAAACCAAGAAGAAGCCGATACCAAAATGTTTGTTCATCTTCATCATGGTCTCAAGTATGAAACTATACCAAAAGTAGCCATCCTGGCTAATGACATTGATGTGGTCATTATTGGAATTGGCTTGTTTGAAAACTTGAGCAAGGATGGACTTCACAAACTCTGGATATCTTTCGGGAGAGGAAACAAAAGAAGATGGATTCCTATTCATCAGATATTTTCTGTCCTGGGTCCACTGAAATGCAAAGGGTTGTTGTTCTTTCATGCCTTTAGTGGCTGTGACTCTTGTTCAGGCATGAAAGGAAAGGGGAAGAAGTCGTTCTTTGCAACGTGGTTAGTGCATCCAGATGTGACGCCAACATTTCAGAAGCTCATTCAGTGTCCAGAGGTAATAAATGCAGAAGATTTTGAGATCCTTCAAAAATTCACGGTATATCTTTATGATAAAAGTAGCACTGATGATAAGGTAGACACTGCAAGAATGACTTTGTTTACACTTAAAAACAAACAATATAATAATATTCCACCAACAGAACATGCGCTGAAATTGCATGCACTTCGGGCAGCATATCAGGCCGGACACATTTAGCGACGAGCTCTGGAAAGGAGTCCAGAATTGCCATCTCCAAGTAACTGGGGGTGGAAATCTGGAGATGGGGGACATGGGACATTCCATGGGACATTATGTGAACAAGAAAATACCCCGTAGCCGAAGCATGTAAAGAACTAAGACGATGCAATTGTAAAAAAAAATGCAAAAGTTGTAAATGTAAAAATGCAAATTTACCATGCACTTCACTATGTTCCTGTCCTTGTGACCATGAATAGATATTATTTACATGTGAATCATCGTCATGAACATGATTTACGTACTCAGTAGTAATAACTGATAACAGAAATGTTGACTGTACATGAATTGTCTTTTTAAGAAAGTATTTTAAGTCTGTTTGGGTGGAAGTATCAAAGTTTAGACTATTCTGCACACCTGACTGTCAAATTTGTGAAA
The DNA here is from genome assembly GCF_918807975.1 of Aplidium turbinatum. Taxonomy (NCBI): domain Eukaryota; kingdom Metazoa; phylum Chordata; class Ascidiacea; order Aplousobranchia; family Polyclinidae; genus Aplidium; species Aplidium turbinatum. Next base: position 17,807,428 of record NC_137489.1, read on the forward strand.
CCCTTTCTCTGTCCATAGTACGTTACACACTTGTTTTTGTTGAATACCATCTTAAATCATTCATACTGTCTTAAAAGTAACATTTTCAAGGTAGTAAGAAATGAGACACATCTACATTGCTTTCATAAAGCAACTTTCCTACGTCAGTCCAGGACCTGCATGGCGGCCATTTTTAATTTTGACGTCACGGGCCGCCATTTTGAATTTTTGTTTGGTTAATTAAACTTTTGAAATCTACATGGTCCAAAGTACATGTTTGCCAATTTTCATGCTTGTGTCACCAAATGAAGTATTTTCAAAGTTATCTACCTCACTACATCGCAATGATCGGATTGAATAAAAGCAAGTAGGCTACGGTAGTTCAAATAATCGCTAAGAACTGTAGTCTGTTGATAACTAGAATGGTCATCAGTAGGGCAAGTAAAGTCAATAAAGTCAAATTTTGTTTGGTAAGTTATTACGGTGTGGTTTTAAATAAAAGTTCTGGACACAAGGAGTAGGTTTTGGGTTTTGGGTTTTTGGGTTTTGTGGCCGTGCTAACTACTGATATATAGCCTACTACATAATTTTTGATTCAGGCACGTTTTAAACCTTTCAAGGTTTTGCCACCTTTTCCCGTTCGTTAACGTGCTGGTAGGTTTATATCGATTTTTGTAGTTAGTATCTTTTTCGTCCCGGACGCGTTAATGACGAAAAATAAAATGATTGATTGATTGTTTCAAAATCTTAAATTGATAGGTCAATAAGAAGACAATTTTTCATCGTTTGGTCAATTTTTAAATTTTATGTCAATAAAGTTACTTTTATGTAATTCACACGTCCAGTCCAAATGTTTGAGAAAAAACTGGGAAAAACTTATACATTAACAAATTCTTGTTCATCAATCTCAATTTGTGCTTCGTCAAGTATCTTAAACATTAAAAACACTGCAAAACAATGACGACATTTCTAGAATAATGAACTTTGAAAGACCAGAAAGTTAAATATACGCTGGTTCGACACCGCTCAAGAGAATGTGGCTGTGAATTGTACAGTGGCTCCTCTTTGCCAATAGCTCTTGATTTCGTGCTTTATTATGAACAGTAAGCTGCTCTAGAGAAAAATGCTTACGACCCTTCTAAGGCTATGGCCTGCTTAACTTAACATTATGTCACATTTCAACTCTTGTTCTTGGTCTTGGTTCGTTGTGTAGTTGCCTGCTTATATGCCTTCAGACGAGTCTAATTAATTATGTTGAAAACTTCAATTTTTTCTTGATTTAAATTTCTTTTTTTGTTGATTTAAATTTCTTGTTTCGTTGATGTAAATTTATTTTTTCTTGATTTAAATTTATTTTTTTGTTGATTTAAATTTCTTTTTTTTGTTTATGTAGTCTTATTTTAAATATAAAATAAAATAAACAATGGTTCATTCAATCAAATTTTCGTTAGGTCAATAAAGTCATTTTTTAAACTATAAAGTTTTTTTTGGATTTTTAAGTCTATAAAAACTTGCCCTAGTTATCAATGAAAATATAGTCCAGCTGCTAGTCCGATCAAATGCGGGCTTTTGAGCAAAGTTAACTTTAAACTAAAACCAAGTGGTTCGAATAAGCGGTAAGAACAAAAGTCTTCTGAAAACTAGATTGGTTATCAGTGAAAAGCAATCAGGTGAAACCAGTGGTTCATGTGAGTAGGCGGAAACTTACGTTACATAATTATTGTATCACAGCCAATGCGACCTTTGATGAACTAGATGCTCAGTTCGTATTTTTTCAGCGTTTCCTATGTCGTGCAGTTTTCCACAGTGTTGTTGGTTAGCTAATTGATTTAATTTATTGAAAATTATATAGAAATATTAATTGTTGTCTGATCACGTTACCTAAAAAAGCGACCGCGTAGATAAAAAGAAGCAATGGACCTACGAGATCTTTGAATTCTTCTTTCTTGGTGATGTGGCCATGAAACTTAAAATGTTATTTGAGTTGTGTTGTTCAATAGCACCTTAACTTGATGTGGACTACCTGGTTTAAAACGTCTGCATTTGTGATATAATCATTATATGAGGTCCGGAGCATTCTTCTGTAAGACTACATTTCAGAAGCTTTAATGTTACGTCTAGTTATTGAAGTGAAATTTTTGGAATAATTGTGTCAGTTATTTTCTTCTGCTCAATTTGTTATTTTTTTACCTTGTAAAATCGATAAAAAGATAAAAAATCACTTTAGATTGTATGCTGGTTAATTTACAAAGACATGCAGTCCAGCCAATGCTAAGCAGGCGCAAATATAAAACAGGCGAAAAACTGGGTAGCCACTTTAACAAGTCGAAATTCTACCACTGAAAATGACTAGAATGAAACCGCCAACCAATCATAAGCTAAAGATTAAGAATCACTACTCAAGTTCTTGGTGGTACGTAATTAACTGTGGATAATAACAACTGGCTACCAGCAGACTTCAACGACACACGTCACAAAATAAGCGCCAAAACTGGCAGCACACTCACCTTCAGCCGTTTTTGTTATTTCAAATGGCTGGTAGCGCCATCTCGGCAAGCCTGAGCCTGATACAAGCTAAAAATCAAATCATCAAGAACTAAACTCTATTGCTATCAGAGGTGTATGGAGTCAGGTTTTTTGGGATCCTGCCCCACTCCAATTCCGAAGTCTGCGACTCCAAATCCACTCCTGCTCTAAGTATTTTGAGGTATTGACTCCAAACTCTAATCTGACTCCAAACGCAAAGCATAAACTACAATCCATATTTTTTATAGCCTTCTAGATATAATACGTGTACCTTTCCTATCCCTTGTCATGAAAAAAGCGTACTTTTAAATGAAAAAATTTCTGCTTAGAAAATAACAGCATTGAAGTAGGCCTACATTAAAATAACAATTTCACCAAGTAGCCTACAGCGTAAATATTTGTAAAATAAAAATTATAAACTAACAAAAAACCAGGCACCGGCTCCAATCCGACTCCGGGCGAATGCGCTACTTGGCGCCAGAGATGAGCATGATCTTGAAAATCAATAAGAACAAGATCATTTTAGATTTTTAGTATACAAGATAGAGACATTCTTTCAGAACTCGTCCTGTAGCCTACAAAGTAATTGGTGGCAACTACTAAGATTAAGCCACTGTTAATATGATATGTGTTTAACAAAAGTTAATTTTAAGTCTCAAGCTAAGTTTGGTCAGTATTGTCATTTCAAAATTGAAAAAGCTTTTGTGTTAGTCAGAAAGATATTTACTTATAAGTTTATACTTCATGTTGTTGACGTATGAAAAAAATGATTCAAGTTTGTTTAAATTTTTGTTTTGTGAATTCTAAAAAAGTGTTTGTTTTCTTTGCCCAATCTTAGATTTTTCAAAGTTTAGAGTGACAGTGGTAAACGATTGGAATCTATAATCTCTAGTCGACTTAGATCATGTAAAGTGGTTTATTGCAGTATGTCGACCAGACTAAGAATATTGTTTCGGCTGTGAGTATAAACAAATATATCGAAAGTGAAGACATACGCTGCCTGTTTTTTTGACTCAATGCATGCAACGGCATCTGGGGTGCAAGTTTGCTTTGTATGTAGCAAGAATTTGATCTACATTCACACAAAAAACAACTCAATCAATCCGCTTCTTTATTCTTATCGCTTTGTATTGTTTTCCAGAACTTTAGTGCTTCCATTCTTCGCGGCGCATCACACCAGCGAACAACCCGACAGACAAATGTCCTCCTATCAAGTCATCGACGTTGATCGTTTGTGTCGGTTCGTTTCGTGTGTTTCGATATCAACGATGAGGAGAAAGTGCAATGGTGCCTTCGACGTCGCTCTACAAGTAAGTGGACATTAATCTACACACATGACAAGATAGTCTTCGTTGGAAAACGAACGACAAATACTTGTTAAAGTTTTGTTAGCGCTATCTCTCTATTTCAAATACGTCCTTGTGCGAAATTGAAATTGTATGACTAAGCACCCTTCCTCCGCAATATGATTTTATGAATATGAAGTTATCCTAATTCCATATTTTTACAATTAAATTCAAGTAAAAGTGTTATTTCAAAAACGTTTTAAATATTTGGTTTGAGGCTTGTTTTTGAACTTTATTCCTAAACAACAAACAAGTTAGTAATTTGATGCAGGTACGGTATGTATGGCATGGGTAGCCGAGTGGTGAGAATATTTGCGCGATAGTCGAAAGGGCGTCGGTTCAATGCCGCTCCTGAGCATGCGGCTGTGTCTCGGTAAAACAATTGGCTGCTAAAATATTGAAAGATACTAATTCGATGACTGCATGCCCTTCGCTGCTTCTGGTTTTATCTTGAGTTTCAACTGTGACCGCAATGTAGCCTACTAGTAGGGCCGTGTTGACAGTCCCCCTGTCTCCCGGCCGGGGAGCACAGCTATTTGGGGGCCCCCTCACTTTAGTCTGTTTAATGTTTTTTGCGTGACCCGACAATCTATCGAAAGACAATTTATCGAACGACAGTTCGTCGAACGACAGTTTATCGAAACGACAGTTCATCGAAACGACTGTGTATCGAAACGACAGTTCATCGAACGACTGTTTATCGAAATGACAGTTTATCGAACGACGAAGCACATATGCAATGGAATACTCAGGGGTTAGGGGCTAGGAGTTAATGGTTAGGAGTTAGGAGCTAGGGACTAGGGGCTAGTGGCTAGTGGTTAGGGGTTGGGGGTTAGAGGTTAGGGTTAGGGTTTGAGTTAAGGTTAGATGTTAGGGGTTAGGGTTAGGGGTTAGGGTTAGGGTTAGGGGTTAGGGTTAGGGTTAGGGTTAGGGTTAGGGGTTAGGGGTTAGGGTTTGGGTTAGGGGTTAGGGTTACGGTTAGGGGTTTGGGTTTGGGTTAGGGGTTAGGGGTTAGGGTTAGGTTTTAACATTTTTAACATAACCAAAGATATTGGGTATGTATAGGGTAGTTTCAGAAGTGGATTAAGAGAGTAAAAAGTTTTTTGTATTCCACAAAACACTAACAAAATAATGTAATATTGTGAAGTAAAAATTCCTTACTCAAATAACATACGGTAGTTAACTAACAATTTCATTGATAAATTCCAGCGTTAGCCTATAGATGAAGCGAAGGTAAAGATACCTCAGATAGATTTTCGAAGTGCCAGCCTTCGACGTTTAGGTTGCTTGTCCACGCCTGCTAAAAGGCTACATAAATTTTCAAGACATAAATTATTGAAATCCTTTTATGGTCGTAAATGAATTACATTTTTAAGTGGTAGGCCAACTTAAAAGTTAAACCAAACCTTCCACCCAAATCCAGTTTTTAATTTGATGAATTTGGTTTTATAACTTACAAAGTTTGCTTCTTGATAAAAAAAGATTGTTACGCCAAAAAGGTAATCGGTGATTATCCACGACCACGAGACATATTGTCAATCAACCCAGACAAAATTCAATCAGGGTTCTCGGTATGAAAACAGATTGCCTGTCAGTCGTAGCCACACGCTCATTGAAGCAGATTGTGATGTAGCAGGGACGAACATCTTATTGCAAAATAGAAGTAGACTAAGACAGGTGCCTTGGTCAACCATTGAAACATGACCATAAATTTCACAAAGAAAAATAAGCATAAGCTGTGAAGAAAAAAACAGTTTTTTTTCGAAAATGAGGAACTAACATTTTAAAAGAGAATAATCGTTGTCGTGGTATAAGCCAGCCTATGGTTAATGGTTGAGCGGAAAAGCCCTACGCCCATATGAAGACGGCCGAGGCATACTCACGCCTGTCTAACAATCAATAAGCAGCAAGAAACAACACACTGTCCACACAGCTTATGGTGTCACAGGAAAAAAGTTGCTCAGTGACTTCATCACCGACTTGTCCATCGCTAGCAAATAAGAAATTGTCTAGTCGATCCCATTCAATGAAAAGTTGCCAACCTTGGCCTACAGCAGACATGGGCAAACTACGGCCCGCGGGCCAAATCCGGCCCGCCGGCTCTTGTATTCTGGCCCGCCGGATGTTATCGACATGTTGCAAGTTTTATTATTGTGAAGTTTCAATAGGAGGATTAGATACCTCTTGTCTCTAAATAGCGATACAATGTAGAATGTAGAGCATTATGATGTCACAGGTACATTTGTGCGTCGCTTGACGCAACAGTGCTTTCTGCTTTTAACCAGTAATGTCTCGTTCTGTTGCTCAACACAACAAACAGTTTACCAGCCTCATTTTTTTAAAAAAATGAGGCTGGTAAACTGTTTGTTGAAAAAAATGAGGCTGGTAAACTGTTTGTTGTGTTGAGCAACAGAACGAGACTATAGATAAGAGACAGTCAACCGCTTCAAGTGGACAGTTTGCTGGGAGGTTCACTAAAAACAGAAAGTTTTATTAGTCAATTTAACCAGTAATGTACCATATTTCTTAGTTTAGTGTTTTTATCAACAGTTTCGTCAGTGTGGAATGCTAAGCGAAATAGACATTGCTAAGTTGTTAATAAATTATATTGTTAAAATGAGTGCAGCGAAGAAGCGTAAAGTCGATAGTGAGCGCAGAGTGTTCAAAAAGGAGTGGACGACGAAATACTTTTTTACCGAAGTGGGATCAACTGCGGTATGCCTTATTTGCCAAAAAAACGTTGCTGTTTTGAAAGAATACAACATCCGCCGCCATTTTGACACCAATCATGCAAACCATCATAGCAGCCTGTCAACTCAGCAAAGAAAGGACGTTTCTCAGAGATTAGTGGCAAATTTTCGGATTCAGCAAAGCACTCTTTTTCAGCAGAGTGCAGTTTCTGAGTCAATCACCAAGGCAAGTTTTTTACTGGCTTTCAAAATAGCACAAGCAAGCAAACCATTTTCCGATGGAGAATTTATCAAGCAGTGCATGGTAGAGACAGCAAGTCTCTTGTGTCCAGATGCAAAAAGCAAATATGAACAAATCAGTTTATCACGCAGAACTGTAACTCGCCGTATAGAACAAATTGATGAGCACTTAGCTAACGAGTTGAAAGGAAAAGCAGATTCTTTTGTATTTTATTCGTTAGCGCTGGACGAAAGTAATGACGTAAGAGACACGGCACAGCTTTTGCTTTTCGTCAGAGGAATTAATGACAAGTTTGAGATAATAGAAGAACTTTTAGCAATGGAGTCGTTAAAAGGGACTACTCGAGGAGAGGACCTTTTTCTTAAAGTCACTAGTGTGATCGACAGGTTTAAATTACCATGGAACAAACTTACGAATGTCACCACTGATGGATCACCAAATTTGACAGGAAAAAATGTTGGACTGCTAAAAAGACTTCAAGATAAGATGAATGAGGAAAATGCTGGGGTGGATATAACTTTTTTGCACTGCATTATCCATCAGGAAGCCCTGTGTAAATCTGTACTGCAGCTCAATCATGTAGTGAAGGCAGTAGTAAAACTGATCAACTACATAAAAGGGAGAGGACTTCACCATCGCCAATTTATCAAGTTTCTTGAGGAAATTGATTCTGATCACCAGGACTTGCTTTATCATTCTCATGTGCGCTGGTTAAGCTTGGGTAAAGCATGTAAACGAGTCTGGAACCTTAAAGAGGCAATTACCTCATTTTTGAAGTCAATCGGGAAAGCTGATGAATTTCCTGAGCTGGAGGACAGAGATTGGCTCTGTGATTTTGCTTTTTCTGTCGATATATTAACACATATGAATGAGCTGAATGCAAAGCTGCAAGGGAAAGAACTCTTCGCTCACGATATGTACACAAGCGTTACGGCTTTCAAATCAAAATTGGCTTTATTCTCAGCACAAATGTCCAACAATTCTTTTGTTCATTTCCCCACATTACTGACGATGAAAGAAGCCCCTAAACATGCAAATAAATACAGCAAATCACTAAATGATTTGCACCACGAATTTTGCCGTAGATTTCTTGATTTCGAAAAACTCCAAAAACCATTTCAGATTATTTCGGCTCCACTTTCACAAGTCGCTGCAACAGCACCACAAGAACTGCAGTTGGAATTGATCGATCTTCAGAGTGACTACGTTTTAAAGGAGAAATTCGAAGCCCTGAAGCTAAATGAGTTTTACGCATCGCTAAGCAACACCAGATTTCCAGAAATTCGAAAGGTGGCACAAAAAATGCTGGTATTGTTTGGTTCCACATATATTTGTGAACAGACGTTCAGCTTGATGAATTTTAACAAATCTAGCCACAGGTCTCAGCTGAGTGATGCGCACCTCAAATCTATCCTGACTATCGCCACAACCAAAATGATGCCAAATTTCGATGCTTTGGCAAAAAATAAAGCTTGACAATCCTGTCAGACGTCGTATTTAAATTCGATTTTGTTTTTTGGTTGTATTTTTCAGTTATTTGTTAATTTAATCTTCCGTTTTTTTTGTCCCTTTGTTATTCGTGTGACAAACTATATGTAAGTGGCGGCTCGATCACTTGGCCCGCCAGTCTAAGAACAAAATAATTTTGGCCCCTAATTCAAAAAGTGTGCCCACCCCTGGCCTACAGCATTTAAAAGGTAGGCCTAACCAGTAATTTTCAGTGGACTAGAGAGCAATTGTACTGGACATTGTCTAAGTGTGTAGGCTAATGAAATATCAACAGTATTACAAAATAGATTTTTGTTTTTCCGTGTTAACCTATTCAGAATATCGTGGGAAGATTTATTTCATGAATATAACTTAAACTTTGATCAGGGAAAAACATCAGCAAGCCTAAGACTGGCGATGGCAAAACGGAGAATAAAACTGCTCACGATTTTTTGAATAAGCTAACGCGGTAAAAACAAAAATTGATTTCGTAAAGCTGTTGATATTTTATGAAACGCTTTCCTAATTTCCAGTACAATTGAACTCTAGCCCACTGCAAATTACTGATTACAGTATTCCCTGCTTAGCCCACTGTTAACAGGCCCACCCGCTTATTAAGCCCAAAATCGTCCACCCTGAGGTGGGCTTGATAACTGAGGACTACTTTTTCCTTTAAATGCTATAGGCCAACTATCAAGGTAGATAGATTTTTTTGCATGGATCTTTTCTGTATGGATATTTACCTAGCCTACATTCCGCCAAAAATGCCTAAAGTCAAGTCAGTTTATTTTGTTTTAACAGCGCCATATATTAACAAACAATCAGAGTAAATGTAATTGTCAAAACCATGCATTGTACAACTGTTGGTTAGATTATGGCGCAATCAGGATGATAGCGAAAGACCATAAGCAGTCATCTAGTCAGCCACCACCCCATCACAGTCAGCCATCACAGTCAGCTTCCACCCCATCCTAAAAAATGATAAAGCAAGATCAAGAAAATATCCATTCGGGATATTTTCCATTCGGAATATTTTCCGTGTGGATTTTTTCTTTTTGGATTTTTACCTACATTCCGCCAAAAATGCCTAATAAGTGACATTAAGCTTTACATTGTCCATTTTATTACTTACTTACTACTTACTTATATTACTTATTATACTTATTACTTATTATATTACTTATATTACTTATATTAATTATTATTACTTACTTATATTACTTATTATTTACTTACATTTTTTTACTTTGCAAATGTTGATTTGTTAAAACTCCGGCTTATGAATATGCTTATGTTGTCACATTCAATGATTAAGGTGTTAGGCTACATGTACTAACTATAGGGGTTACAACGTAACTTTTGTTTTGTAGTCAACTTTTCTAGTCGCTTTCATAGCTTTCAAATAAGTGCTTTTTAAAATACACTAGTTTTTCAAAATTTCAAGAGTTTTTGAATGTCTCTAAACCCATAAATCATTGGTTGATTTTTAGTTGCATGTATCAACTCAGCAACTTCGTATAATAAGAGATAGATGTAGTTGTTTGTTTTGTTTAAAAATGAACGAGCCTTTTGCAATTTATCAAATATGCCTATAACTGTTTGTTGAAAATATCAAAATATATCCATTTATAATTTAAAGAGAGTTCCACTTAACAAAAAGTTTTAAAAAGCAGATTATGTTATACTTTTTTATTTAATTTGTAAATCTTACTTCCAGGCAATGCAGTCAACGGAATTAGATGTGGAAAGATTTGAAAACGATACTGGAATGGAAATATTTGACATAAAAAAAAAATTAACTCCAATTAAAGGTGCAAGGGAATTATGGTTTTACAGCAATAGCGCAAGTAAAAAGCGAAAATCAAATATTCCAAAACTTCCAAATGCTAATTATGCAATTGGATATGGGCCATGGTTGTCATCAGACACTTCAACTATTCAAAAAGTGTACGGCACATCTGCTCGTTGCGCCCTTCACGCTTCTGTGTTCAACACAATTAGAGTGACATTAAAAAACGACTTAGAATTACCTATGGAAAACTCTGTTACCAACATTTCAAACATTGCAGACAATGTGCTTTATTCTGGAATCACTGCAGCTGTGAAACATTCTCCTTGTTTAGTTGAAGCTGCAAGAGCTTATATAAATCACGTCTTGAAGAATGAAGAATACGTAGGAGTGCACTGGAGATACGATTCAGAATGGAGGAGATCTTGTAATAGAACTTCGAACAAAGCGAGAATAAAAATGTGCAAAGGTTTTCTTGAAATTATACCCTTGGATTTAGCAAATGCATTGAATGATAGTTTACAAAATGAAGAAAAGTTTTTAAAACAACTTGGAAGAAACGTCATTGTATATATTGCAATGCCACCTTCAATGAACGATTTTAAGGAAAGCACATATAAAGAATTAAAAACTGTTAATGTACATTTGATAAAGCCTCCACACAGCTTAGAAGCATTCGTTTTAGCAAACTACAAAACATGTTGGAAACAAGAAGATTGGAAGCAGCCCAGCGAGATAATGTCCATGATAGAAACTGAAATAATACTGGGAAGTACTTGGTTTTTTCAATCTTCGTTTTCAACTTGGTCAAGCAATATAACGCCACAACGCATCGAAAAACTTGATAACGGCTTATCTCGTATGAAATTCACTGCTTTTGTTTTCGATGTTACATTTGATGCAATGAAGAAGCGAACAAGTAAGCTAAAGGTTAAAAACTGAAGAAACAAACCACATATAGCCTAGTTAAAAGGAAAATATATGAAATTTGAAATAACTGCAGACAGTGCCACACCGTTTCTGTCTTTTTTTGTATTTTGCGTCACAGCTTTATTAGTGCTGTGGGTGCACTGGGTATGACTACGGAATATGACGTACTACATACAGGCCAAGATAACGCACAATAGGATTGTTAAAACTGGGGGAAGATAGTAACGTCATAATACCATTATCTTCAATTGATCCGTCATTGAATGTAGGTTAATAATTATCACCAGGGTTGCCATCGACATGGATCTAAAAATAAGGACAACTAAAAAATTAAAATTTTATACGAAACAAAACAAATGTTTTTGAACAAATCTTAGCATTTATACGAGCCATAACATAACACATTCCATATTTTTTTGCCAGAAACGATCTGTTCCAGCAACTCTTTGTTTGTAAAAAAGTGCTTTGTGCATTTCATGAGAGCCCAGGTCTGGGTTTATCTTTACATGTAGCAGAGATTTGATTGTCATTTTACTAAGTCTGTTCACCAATTATTGAAAATAAGACAAAATAATGACGTCAAAAGCATGGACATTTCTTAGAAATAAGGACAACAAGTTTTTCTAATACACTGCCTTTTAAAATAACGACAAATCTTAGAAAATAAAGGACTGCATGGCGACCGTTTTTATAACACTGAAATAGAAGTTGTGGCAGCTAAAGAGATTAATATGTTGTTACGGAACGGTCGTCTTCTGAATGTTGAAATTAATCTCCAAGTAGGCTACCTGAACTTGTTTTGTTAACAATTTAAGCTATGTATTTTTTAGTCTCATAATATTAAGCCGGCCCACCACACACTTGTAAGAGAAAAAATACAATTAAATCGTTCGCTATACCCTACTAATACTGTACTGCATCAACCTTTTTACATGAACATCAACGCTCAGATGATGAACTGTTTTATTTTGATCAACGACGCACGAGTACAAAATAATTGACACGGCGAGAAGAACACAATAAACATAGCCAGGTCAAAGACTTTAAAGAACCGGCCTGCCACGCCCGTGGAGGCGGGAAGCGGCGTGATTATGGGGTGGCGATGCACCCGGAAGGGAAGTCCACCGGAAGGGAAGTCCACCAGCTTAGGTCGCGGGGGCCAGGCTGGGGAGTCTAGGTACCTGTGGAAGGAAAGTGTGGATCGAGAATTTTGTGCGACTCGTCCGCAAAAGTTAGAATGGCGGAACGGGCCAGGGAGACGGGCTTAGCTTTCTGCAAACGCAAAAAGGTCAGCTCACGACGGGCCGGGCAACAGAAGTTTTATAAAGCCAGGCAGCGCCCACGTCTCCATCACGTGACCGTAACACAGGTACGTTTGACTCCTATACCCGGTCTGCCCGTAGGCAGAGCGGATAGACTTTGGGGTCTCTCACGAGGAAGAGAAGCTTAGCTACAAGGACGATTTGAATACTCGTGGGAGATGAATATTATATAAAATCTGGAGCAAAGGCTCAATTAATTGGTGTAAAAAAAAGAAGGTATGTGGGAATATATTGTGTGCTTTACTTACTGGAAAAGTGTTGACGTTGAACCAACGAGCACGGATGTGCACTGGCCAGACGTTAAGGCAGGTTCGCCCAGATGGGTCGGGGGGACTAGCGATCGAAGCGTAGATATGACTAGGCTACGCTACCAGGAAAAATATAGCATAGTGGGATGAAACTTTGGAGGTTGCATCGAGTTGATCAGGAAATCATGTTTATCGATGAGTTAAAAGCAACGCGAGGTTGATCCGAGCGGGAAAGAGCAGCATATCAGGAGAAGGTAGTGTGTGATATGTTAAAATATTGAAATATGAAAATACAGATCCAGTGTTGTTAATGATATTACGTCATTGATAGATGATATGAGTCCATTCACGATATGCAATATATACTTAATTCATATATTGCTATTTTATTTTATTGATGATGATTGTATTCTTCATTGAGCTGCAGCATGCTGATGAAACAACAATTGTTTACAGGTAAATTGATAATGAAACAATGGATTTACATACTATGACGTCACACAATTACTGGCGGGTTTTGAGGTTTGCTGTCTTGCGCGCTCGGATGCTTACTGCAGAGCTTCTGTTGTTGGGGAATTGAGCTTCTGATCGCTGGAATCGTCTTTTCTATGACGTAGCCCCGGCGTTCCAAGCTTTCCAGACACGGAGGAAACCTTTGATTGAGAGGGAGGCCACTTTTCTAGCCACCTCTGCTACCCCACGAGCAGGAACACCCAAGGCCGCCAAAGCCCGAGAGCTCAACGGAGCATAGCTCCCGAGGGAGCCTACGAGGAACGGAAGTGACAGGACGTCCCTGCAAGGGCGCTTCCTGTCTTGCAACAGATGATGAACTGTTTTATTTCGATCAACGACGCACGAGTACAAAATAATTGACACGGCGAGAAGAACACAATAAACATAGCCAGGTCAGAGACTTTAAAGAACCGGCCTGCCACGCCCCGTGGAGGCGGGGAGCGGCGTGATTATGGGGTGGCGATGCACCCGGAAGGGAAGTCCACCAGCTTAGGTCGCGGGGGCCAGGCTGGGGAGTCTAGGTACCTGTGGAAGGAAAGTGTGGATCGAGAATTTTGTGCGACTCGTCCGCAAAAGTTAGAATGGCGGAACGGGCCAGGGAGACGGGCTTTGCTTTCTGCAAACGCAAAAAGGTCAGCTCACGACGGGCCGGGCGACAGAAGTTTTATAAAGCCAGGCAGCGCCCACGTCTCCATCACGTGACCGTAACACAGGTACGTTTAACTCCTATACCCGGTCTGCCCGTAGGCAGACCGGGTAAACTTTGGGGTCTCCCACGAGGAAGAGATGCTTAGCTACAAGGACGATTTGAATACTCGTGGGAGACGAAAATTATATAAAATCTGGAGCAAAGGCTCAATTAATTGGTGTAAAAAAAAAAAAAAGATGGTAAGTGGGAATATATTGTATGCTTTACCTACCGAAAAAGTGTTGACGTTGAACCAACGAGCATGGATGTGCACTGGCCAGACGTTGAGGCAGGTTCGCCCAGATGGGTCGGGGGGACTAGCGATCGAAGCGTAGATATGACTAGGCTACGTTACCAGGAAAAATATAGCATAGTGGGATGAAACTTTGGAGGTTGCATCGAGTTGATCAGGAAATCATGTTTATCGATGAGTTAAAAGCAACGCGAGGTTGATCCGAGCGGGAAAGAGCAGCGTATCGGGAGAAGGTAGTGTGTGATAGTCTAAAATATTGAAATATGAAAATACAGATCCAGTGTTGTTAATGATATTACGTCATTGATAGATGATATGAGTCCATTCACGATATGCAATATATACTTAATTCATATATTGCTATTTTATTTTATTGATGATGATTGTATTCTTCATTGAGCTGCAGCATGCTGATGAAACAACAATTGTTTACAGGTAAATTGATAATGAAACAACGGATTTAACATACTATGACGTCACACAATTACTGGCGGGTTTTGAGGTTTGCTGTCTTGCGCGCTCGGATGCTTACTGCAGAGCTTCTGTTGTTGGGGAATTGAGCTTCTGATCGCTGGAATCGTCTTTTCTATGACGTAGCCCCGGCGTTCCAAGCTTTCCAGACACGGAGGAAACCTTTGATTGAGAGGGAGGCCACTTTTCTAGCCACCTCTGCTACCCCACGAGCAGGAACACCCAAGGCCGCCAAAGCCCGAGAGCTCAACGGAGCATAGCTCCCGAGGGAGCCTACGAGGAACGGAAGTGACAGGACGTCCCTGCAAGGGCGCTTCCTGTCTTGCAACAGATGATGAACTGTTTTATTTCGATCAACGACGCACGAGTACAAAATAATTGACACGGCGAGAAGAACACAATAAACATAGCCAGGTCAGAGACTTTAAAGAACCGGCCTGCCACGCCCCGTGGAGGCGGGGAGCGGCGTGATTATGGGGTGGCGATGCACCCGGAAGGGAAGTCCACCAGCTTAGGTCGCGGGGGCCAGGCTGGGGAGTCTAGGTACCTGTGGAAGGAAAGTGTGGATCGAGAATTTTGTGCGACTCGTCCGCAAAAGTTAGAATGGCGGAACGGGCCAGGGAGACGGGCTTTGCTTTCTGCAAACGCAAAAAGGTCAGCTCACGACGGGCCGGGCGACAGAAGTTTTATAAAGCCAGGCAGCGCCCACGTCTCCATCACGTGACCGTAACACAGGTACGTTTAACTCCTATACCCGGTCTGCCCGTAGGCAGACCGGGTAAACTTTGGGGTCTCCCACGAGGAAGAGATGCTTAGCTACAAGGACGATTTGAATACTCGTGGGAGACGAAAATTATATAAAATCTGGAGCAAAGGCTCAATTAATTGGTGTAAAAAAAAAAAAAAGATGGTAAGTGGGAATATATTGTATGCTTTACCTACCGAAAAAGTGTTGACGTTGAACCAACGAGCATGGATGTGCACTGGCCAGACGTTGAGGCAGGTTCGCCCAGATGGGTCGGGGGGACTAGCGATCGAAGCGTAGATATGACTAGGCTACGTTACCAGGAAAAATATAGCATAGTGGGATGAAACTTTGGAGGTTGCATCGAGTTGATCAGGAAATCATGTTTATCGATGAGTTAAAAGCAACGCGAGGTTGATCCGAGCGGGAAAGAGCAGCGTATCGGGAGAAGGTAGTGTGTGATAGTCTAAAATATTGAAATATGAAAATACAGATCCAGTGTTGTTAATGATATTACGTCATTGATAGATGATATGAGTCCATTCACGATATGCAATATATACTTAATTCATATATTGCTATTTTATTTTATTGATGATGATTGTATTCTTCATTGAGCTGCAGCATGCTGATGAAACAACAATTGTTTACAGGTAAATTGATAATGAAACAACGGATTTAACATACTATGACGTCACACAATTACTGGCGGGTTTTGAGGTTTGCTGTCTTGCGCGCTCGGATGCTTACTGCAGAGCTTCTGTTGTTGGGGAATTGAGCTTCTGATCGCTGGAATCGTCTTTTCTATGACGTAGCCCCTCCACGAGTGAGCCCGGCGTTCCAAGCTTTCCAGACACGGAGGGAACCTTCGATTGAGAGAGAGGCCACTTTTCTAGCCACCTCTGCTACCCCACGAGCAGGAACATCCAAGGCCGCCAAAGCCCGAGAGCTCAACGGAGCATAGCTCCCGAGGGAGCCTACGACGAACGGAAGTGACAGGACGTCCCTGCAAGGGCGCTTCCTGTCTTCCAATATGTTTACACATAACTCGCCGTACTTGTCGTGTTTCCTGTCGGCGGCTTTTCGAAGGGAATCCGCGCCGTAATCGAACGGGCAAGTGACGTCACATACAACCGTGACACCGTCAGGGCGTTGCAGGACAATGTCAGGGCGCAGATCAGCACCGCCCGCTTCCACGTGTTGTGGAACCGTACTATCTATGGTAAGCAAGGGTTGCCATTCGGCAGGTACATGCTTCACGATCTCCCACAATACTGAATTGTGTCGTTCCGTGACAACAGGCATCACGGTAGGGCAGTGGTTCAATATATGAGGGAGAGTCTCTTCCGCTTTCCCACACGCGCGACATATGGCAGGTTTATATGGGTGGCCATGGCTTGGTTTTGATTTCAACGGAAGTAGGTTTAGGCGGGCTTTATAAGCAAATGCACGGTTCGCGTGATCCAGGAGCTCCGGTCGCCGAGTCCAAGAGTTCGAAAATCCGGACAGACAGTGGGCACTGACCGTCTTGCCTTGGTCAGGTTTCGATTCCCACTGTCTCCTCCACCACAAGTCATTGTGTTGGTGGAGGGTCGGAACCACTTTTTTTCTTAGGGGAGGGGTGATTTTGGAACTCCCCGCGGTCAACTCGAGACCGCCATCCGGGCGTGCGGACCAACGTACATTTAGACGACGGGTAGCCGCCGGGACGCGGCCCCACAAGCTTTCGCCTGTTGGGCACGGTCGAGAACGGGCACCTTCAGGAGGGGGGTCCTTATTCAAGTAACTGGCTAGCTGGCACGGGGTAGGATCTGGAGTGCCGAACCTCAGACTGGCACAACGCCTAAGCTGCCCGAAAGCGATGGCAGAGACACGGTCGTCAGGAGACGTCAGCATCTTGAAGGCCTGGGCTATCGAAAGCGTGTCGCTTTCGCGACACAGATTCAACACACCAAAGCCCCCCAATGCAGGCTTACAGTAAAAGAAAGCGCTGCACGCCCACCTGGGAAGGCGCCACGCCACCTTCAAACACTGCAATACCAGTCGATCGAGCTTCAGAAGCTCATACTGTCTGAAGCGCCGCACTCGCAGATGGTATGACGCGGACGGAAGAATGATAGAATTAAGTGCCAGAAGTTTCTGGCTTGGAGTAAGGAAAGATTTCATTAAAGAGGAAATGTGTTTCTCCAGGGTGGAGATGAAAGGTTGGGTAAGGGACGCATCCGAGGCGTAACCGGTTCGAGCGCCAAGATATTTGTACGTTTCGCCTTTGGGGATGACTCGGATTTCCTCCCCGGCTAGGGAGAAAGGTTCCGGGTCGACCCGCAGACGGGACGCCGACGCTTTCCTATAGGATAAGGTGCCACACTTGCGTGGGTTGAACCGTAGCCCGCACCAGGAAGAGAAGAGATCAGTAGTAGATAAGAGGGAGATCATCTGCTCGCGATCGGAAGAGACGAGACAGATGTCGTCCGCATATGCCATACAACGTACTTTGATGTCTTCTTTAGCAGGAAGGTTGTAGCCGCAATCCGTTTTGTCACGGACGCCCCTGAGGAGCACCTCGATGACCAAATTGAATAGCAGCCCAGACAACGGGCAGCCCTGACGGACTCCCCGCCCCACAGGGATACGGTCGGTTTCACCATTGCCACAGCGGACGGTGCAGGTGTTAGCGACGTATATGTCGGAGATGCACTCAATAAGGTCTGTGGGGGCGTCGAAATGACGCAGGACCTCGGCTATGCATTCGTGCCGGACACTGCCAAAGGCGTTTCGAATGTCCAGAAACGCAACCGACACAGGCCTTTTGCGTGACTGTGCATCCGAGAGGATGGTGTCGAGCATGAACACATGCTCGTAGACGCCCTCCGTGGGCATGAATCCCTTTTGCTCTCGGCTGATAACATTCCCCTCCACCGCCCATCGCTGCAGGCGTCGGGCCAATACGGCGGCGTAAATCTTATATATGTTTCGGCAGATGGAGATGGGCCGCCAGTTGCTGACGTCGTGCAGATCACCCTCAGGGTCTTTGCATATGAGTGTGATCCTGCTGGTTCTCCACTGGTCCGGTACACGACGGTTGATCCGGCAGGTCTCGAAAAGGCTGGCCAAGAGTCCCCCTCTTGGGTCCAGGGTCTTCCAGAAACCGTAAGACAATCCGTCAGAACCAGGGGCGGAACCGACATCAAGCGACTGGAGGACCGCCTCCACCTCCCGGGCCGTAATGGGACCTTCACCGTCATCGATGAGGGAGAGATTTACATTGCCATACTCGTAACGGTGGGCGTTCATCCACTCAGGCATCCGCGAGCAACTCCCAGCTTTAGGAGCGGTCATGTCACGTCGAAATCTCTCCTCAATTTCTTGAGGGGGAATTTCGCAGTGAAGGTCGCAGTTTTTTCCTTCAACAATCCGACGGACCGTTCCCTTCGCGTCCCGCGAGAAGGCGGCTCGCAACTCCACTCCCCTACGATATCGGGCTCCGTTCCCGCGCGAACCCTCGCCGTCCGACCGAGGAGAACCCCCGTTCGAACGACGGCGAGCCGCGCGAGCCCGGGCGCCACGATTGAAGCGTGGTTTGCGAGGACGTGTCCTCTTGGGCGGCGAAGTGCCAGCGGTCCACTCTTCCAATTCAATGCAGAACTGGTCGAAATTTATGCCACCCGCTAAAGTAAGGTTCACTAAACTGCAAAGAGCCCGCCTGGAGCTCTTCGTCTTACTTTCCCTGACCGGTTCAACAGGGTCTTGGATGGATCGTTGAGTGTTGGGTGTGATGGACATCCCTGGGGTAGTCTGTGGGAGTTCGGGGTCATGCGTGGCTTGGTTGCATGCCATGGTGTCGCTTCGGGGTCGAGTCAAGGTTTGGGAAGAGATAGTTAAATGGAATTCATTGTGGGTGGTTTGGGTAGTTGGGGTAAAGGGTCGGGCTTCGGCAGACAGCGTCGAGGTACAAGATTGTATAGGACAGATGGAAACAGGATTAAAAGATAAGGAGGATTGAGATGGGTAGTGTTGGAGAGACTTGGAAGAAGAGGTCTGCATGGGCGGCTTGGAAGAGCTGATTGAGTCTCCAGCTTCAGCTCCGGTGGTAGCCGTCCGAGGCAGGGAAGATGGGCGCGAAGCCGGCTTGGATAAACCGAGCAAGTCCACTGCCACGGCTCCGATGGAGGTCGGCTTGCGCAGAGGTGCATATAGAAAAGGATTCGCACTGACAGTAGGGCTGTAACCGTCCGTGGTTGGGCTATCAGGCGAGGAAGTGGAGGAAGAGGAAAGAGATTTGCTGTTCGACGAGTCGGACGAGTCGGAAGAGTCCCCACTTTCCGACCCAGGTCCGGCCGAAGACAGGCGAGAAAGAAACAGCACATCTAGATCAGGCAAGCTGTCAGCATCAGCTGGGCTGATCGAAGTCTTGCCTGAATGGGATAGAACAGTACGGAAAAGTTCTGGTATAAAGTCAGGTGGGGGGGGCAAAGTGGAAGTGCTATCCAGGCCTTGGCGCCAGAAGACTTGAGAGCGGATGACAGAGGAAGAGGAAGGAAGGGATGACCCCTCGACCGATGCGCCTGCAGTCGAGGGCCGGCGTCTTCCATGCCTAACAACAGAGACGTAGGAAGGCCCAGGCTTGGTCATCATAGGGGGCCTGGTTTGGCTCTCCGACGGCGTCGGGTCATTGCTCGGCCAGGGAAGGCAGGTTGGCAATTGAAGGCCCTTGGGGCAGGATCGCCAGTGCTCTAAGGCCCCATCCAGCTTGTAAGCTCGAGGGAGAACACGGCAGCACCTGCTACAGGTGATCAGGAACTCGGCGCGCGAACCATGGAATACTCGCATATGGTCCTGATACGCCTGCACATCTCGGTAAGGTCGAGATGCCCTCCTGCAAGTGGAGAAAGGACAGAGAAGGGGGAATAGATTGGGGAGGGTGAGGCGAATAGGGCAGACGGACTGCAGTCTATTCGACCTCAGATATAGTGGAGCTGACTCGTGGCATGCGACAGGTAAGCCACTGTGTGGTGTGGGATCACGGATCGGACACTCGTCGCCACGACGAAGCAACGAGTTCGTGAAAGCAATAGAGTCTACCGGTGAGGCTTCACCATCTGGGTTGAGTGGGACTGAGTGCCCACTCACAGGAACCTGCTTCCTCGTCGGCCAGCCTAAACTAGTGGACTCAGCAGACGGGGAGGTAAAATCAACACCGGCCAGGTTATCTTGAAAAGTCTTTGAACCTGTGCGACTTAAAGGGCGTGACATAATCAGTAGAAAATGTATAAATATAATATATAAAAAGTTGGTTAAGTTTAAGATGTTTCGGAGTTTACAGCGACAGCTCAAAGTTTAGAAATCAAAGGTAACGGATTACAAAAACAAAGAACTACTGACGGATTACAAGAGGGTTGAATCAGAGGTTACTACTTAAAATTTGATAATTATTTTTTTTACATAGACTCAACGTTACTAAATGCAATTAGGCTTTGAATATCAGTTAATTACGGTACTGCAAATAAGTTTGATGAGCTAGGAGGTTAAAAAAATGCTTTGAGAACAATTGACTAAAAAGTCAATTGTGACGTCACTACTGAAAACTTAAACCAAAAAAATAGGGTGACCCTTTGATTTGAAGTACGATTAGTTAGGATCGATATAAACAATTGTTCAAAAGACTTTAAAGATAAAGAGAGGATTATTGTTCAAATTATACGGTATAGAATTTTAACAAGATAAGGTTATGATTCAAGTGAACACTTCAAGGAGAAAGGAAGTTATGGAAGATGCGTGTTTCAGATGCAAGAAAAGGAAGATTTGGCAGACAACTGGCAACACTAGATTACCAATGCAGGAGTTTGAATGCCGAGATTTCGAAAATTAATTGAACAAGGGTGTTTAATTTGGGTAAAAAAAAAAGGATTTTCGGATGGATTTATTATTGCAATAGAGGCACAACTCTACGAATTAATTAATTTAAGTAGCAAGATACTAACTGATTAGAATTAAGGTTAAAAAATAAAACAACAAAGTGAAATGGAAAAATAGGCTAGGAATTAATTTAAAACTCGATAAAGCTAAATTTAGGTTAAATAATGAACATATAGCAATTACTGTAGTACGGTACACAATTAACACGACATAGATAATTACAGTTTTATAAGATTCCTTTCTTGTGAAATGTTTTTGTACTTGTCGTGTTTCCTGTCGGCGGCTTTGCCACGGACGTATAAATCTCGCATGGCGATTTTCCAATTTGTGGTCCCTAAAGAGTCCACAAAATTGGTGCTTTCGTCAACCTTGCCAGTGCTCAAACTGCAAGCAGTGAGCTATGCACTACAACATTTCCAGGACTAGTAACGTACAAAAGGGAAGAGGAGAGTTGGGGGTAAAGCCCCCAATTGTGCTTGATATTTGAATTTTTTATATCGTTTTATTGCTTATTATGGATTTATTGACGTGCGTAATGATTTATGTTCCTTCACTAACACAACGTATTACTAGTTTTAATGTAAATCGAGTTTAGTACATTTAGCAGTGACGATCGGTGAGGGAAAGCAAGGAAAGCAGTGCTTACCTGAGCGAAAACTATGCAAAATATAATGACTGAATTCTAGGTTTAACTTCTTATTATTTTTATCACGTCTATTTTAACTTGAAAATTACTGTATTCGTGACTAGAATTACTCGTAACGCTTGTGAGTAGTCTAAGTCCTCACCAAACCGCATGTCTTGCCTATAAATGCCAATTAACGCAAACGCTTCTGTCAGAAACAATCACTGAGGCTCCAGGTAAGCAGCTATCAAACTTGCTTTCCCAGATTCAAAAATGTCAAAAAACGCCTTCGTTTTATCCAATCCTCACTCGTTTTGCAAAACGTCACCAGCTGCTTAGCCAATCAGATGTGTTATGGTTATGGTATGGTTAGTTTTGCTTTCCCAGTGACGTCAATGCGAACATTCGCTAGAGCGGCTAGACTAACTCGTCACGGTACAGAGCACAGCATCATAATGCCGAATAAATTGTTGCTGTTTTTTGATGTCTCCTCGCCATGTACTTTAGCCTACTAGCTTTCATAGTCATGCCTTTGCCCTTTTTACAGCATTGATATAACGTTACTTCGCCAATGAACGTTCAGGTGCGGATGCAATATTTAGTTCGTTAAGCTTCTATACGCAGGAGGCAAACTTATCCAGCTTTTTGTACAAATTGCTTGCGGTTGTAATGTTTAGGCCTAAGTGTTAGTTTTTGTAATGTAGGCCTAATTGAATATCTGAGAATGAACATTCATGACGAATTAAATATTTAGACAACTATTATTCCATGTCTAACACTGGATTTTGGTCCTGCAACGTTAAAATTAAGATTGTTCATGACTTCTGAACATTAAATGGATGTATGATCACGACATAGGCGAAGCACAATTTGACAGATTTTTATTGTTGATTTGTTTTGGAAATGCTCTCAGAGCGCACCAAATTGAAAATGTTTTTCAAAAATTTCTGGGGGAGACCCCTCAGACCCCCCGCTGGAAGTGTTGCCTTCGGCCACACACCTTCGGGCTTCGCCCGACGGTTACGCCCTTCGTGCCTACTACCTTGCTGCAGCATATTTCCAAGTTGCTTTCCCAACGGTTTAAGCCACCGAACGTCACTGACATTTAGTAATCGAGTTTAGTATCACATATTTGTGTCATGATGCAGCAATTGTAGCCAAGAAAATACATACAACAAGACAAAAAATGAAAAATTAAAGCCGGGGTCGAAACTTCTAAATTTCTCGCTTGGTTTTGTTGTTTATAAGTTGAGTGAGGCTGCTTGAATAGAATTAGGCCAGTGTGGACTCAGGTAACCACCTGCTTGAATAACCGGTCTATTTTTCGGTGGTGGCTAGCCTATTTTTAGTAGGCAATAGTTCCTTTCCGCCGTTTGATGGCACAGCTCCTAACACGAGCAACTTTAATTACGTTGAAACGTTTATAAAAGAAAATTTTGTTTCATTTTTACGGAAAAATGTTTTATCTTCTTTGATTTTGAGATCAAAGCAAATGAGCAATTTGGTTTCTTTATGCGCTGAAAAGAAATATGAATTGTTAATGCATGACCATCGTAACATACAAGGTAGAAAGCGGCAAAACAAATACGCAAGATTGCGGGAAAAGTGTTTATTCTATGGTAAAACTGACTACTTTCACTTAGAGGTGTTTCAAACAAGACACAAAGGATTTAAAAATTTGATTTCGTTTGATAAGTAAGCAATAATTAATCACAAGGTTTGTAAAGATTGTTATCATTTTTGACCTACCTTTTTCTGTCGCGAAATAAAAGCTAAGCACTGCAACGAGTATCTAAAATTTTGTTTTGCTACAAAATCATGGCGATCTATACTACTGGCCTTTCCAATGTGGCAACAGCCAAATAATGTGGGGGTCTATTAAATTTTGACAACTAACAGGTAGGCTATTAAGCGCACAAAAAGGTGTCTTTGCATGAATTATTACTAACCAACAGCTAGGCTACTTCTGGATTAGAAAATTAATTTTTTAACATACTGAGTGTTTTGAAAGTTTGACACTGGTTGAACAACAAAGATGCTGTTCAGTGTTGCCACTTGTGTAGTTTTACTTTCGCTCAAGTTTTGTTGCAGATCAGTTGTTAAAAAAGTGAAGTAATGATTCATGGCAAGCTTGAATTTTTTAAGTACCGGTAACTTTTGCTTGCATTTATTCACAACAATTTTTGCTTACTCTATTTGTTAGTTTAGTGTATTTTTCTTGAAGCTTATTTACTGTTCCAGCAACACTACAAAGTTATTTTTAGCCAGCACATCCCATGTGATGTGAGCATTAGCCTACTAGACAGGCCAGTGGCCACCGCCATGGCCACATATTTTGCCCACCCTCGTTTCACGGCAGGGTGGGCGCCGCCCATCCTATTTCGACGCCTATGTGGACTACCAAAGTTCATCACAAAAATGTTGCCCATCAGTAGGTTGAATTCGCAATTTTTGCAGTCCCAAATTGAACCAACATTAAAGTCAATAGAAGAATCTTCTGGGCATGTTAAAGCTATTGTTTGTGACGGAAATGCAAATAATCAAGCATTTTTTAAATTATACGACACAGTTTCACAAAAACCCTGGCTAACTCAATCTAGAACTTTTTTTCTGTACGATTTTGTGCATTTGTTAAAAAATATCAGAAACAACTGGCTTACTGCACCAACTGTTGAGCTTAAATTTTACGTGATGGAAAAGAAAAAATTGCCAAGTGGTCCCATTTACAAGAGTTGCATAAACTTGAAAGTGGAAGTCTGGTCCAATTATCAAGCTTAAATGCTGCAGCAGTTTACCCCAAACCAATAGAACGCCAGAGAACTTCGACATGTCTGAAGGTGTTTTCTCAAAAAAATTATAGCCTACTGCCTTGTTAAAACATCCAGGTATGGATGGAATCGAAGGAAAGGAAGTTACAGCAGAATTTATTTATATAGTTTTTACATGGTGGAACATTGTAAATGTGAAATGACCCTATTTTGATGTTCGCTCCAATGATGACAGCTGTTTTAAGGGTGATTGTGACCAACGACTTGAGGTCATTTTGAAGTTTGGTGATATGGCTCTTAACATGGCAGGCAAGCAAGCCAGAAGAACAAAACAACTGACCAGGGATCAGGGGCGGCGGAAGCGGGGGGGGGGGACAGGGGGTGGATCCCCCCTGCCCTCAATTTTTCTGCAGATGGAGGGGCAGGGGGGCAATGGTGCCCTTTTAAAGTCATGTAAGCAACTGCACATTTTGCAATATAACAATTTCTGCTATTCGCTTTTAGCCTAATAATAATCTTTCATTTTTGCCTCAAAATAATATTTAGGCCTAAGGCAGAAAATTTTGCAACACAGTACAGGCCTTAAAACCCGTTTTTTTTCGGGAGCTCCTTCTTGTCGGCCAAATCTGCGTGCTTGGAGGCCAAAATACAAAATAAAAATAACGATAGCACAAGTAAATAGAATTAAACTTGCAACAATGCTAAAATGATCACTTAGCGTTGTTGAAGTCTGGGCCTAGGCGACGTCCTACAATAGACTCGTTGCACCACGCAATAACTGCTTTATAGGAATTGTAATCCAGTAGTGAGGGACCATCTAACGACACTCGCACGAGTGTCTCCAATGTGGCTGATTTGAAAGAAGTTCGTCACTCTTCTAAAATTCTTTTTAGCAACGACAAACAACGTTCGACATGACTGTGTTGACGATGACGACAAGGTAATAAAATAAGTATTTCAATGATGTGAAGGACATTACTAAAAGAAGCATAATTTTTGCAAAATATGATCAAAATTGTTTTCCCCTTGGATGTCAACTAACCTAGTTCTCCTTTTTAACAACTATTCAATGTCCGACAATATCAAATCGACATAAAAACGACAATATTGCCAGCCGATGTAATTTAGCATTCGGATTAACACTTTGTTAAAATAAACGTCGAGAATTACAGACAAGACTTACAGCGCTGGTGATCGCAGATGGATATATTCCATCAATAACAAATATCCCCGCACAATGCAACAGTGGCGATTATGACGCGCTGACCTAATTTTGCGTCACTCTTTGATACTACTGTACGTATTTTCGACAGTTAATTCACGATCATTCTATTGCGAAATTAAATAATTTGCTAGAAGAAACCGTCACCCAAACTTGGCGGATTGAGGAGGTAGCACTGGTGGTCATTCAAGCACTACTTAGCGGCCATGGCCGCAGGCTGCTTTAAGGCTTGACAGTAGGTTACATCATTATAACAATAACATAGCATGATGCCCTTCTTTGTATACTGGACACTTGTAGGCTATCATTACTCAATACATAGTGAGCTGATAGATTAGCATTATCGCTATATCTTATCTTAATACTTGAAAAAAAAATTGGCCTTTTATTAAAAAAAAGTGCCCTTTTTTCGTAATCTTGCCCCCCCCCAGTCAAAAATCGTTCCGGCGCCCCTGCCAAAGATACTGCGTTTTCCATACACCATACACGCTATGGGTTGGTGGAATTGTGCACAGGGCCGGGTCTATAGTTGATGGAGAACCCGGGGCACTTTTAGATCGGGGGCTCTCGTGAAAAAATTTTTTTCGCGCCATTGGCGCTAAAAACTGTTACTACGTCCAAGATTTGATGGGGGGATCGGGGCACTTTTAGATCGGGGGGCCCTGTGCATAAAAGTTTTTTGCGCCGATGTCGCGAAAAACATTACAAAATAACTTGAAAGTCACCCACACCGCTAATGCCTTTACGCCAAGCTCAGTCACCACTTTGTGACTAAAAATTAACCTTGAAAGAAACAGGAGGCATTTTGCAGAAACTTCAAAGGCTGAGAGAAAATACTAATAATAACACAAAATCACATTTTTCCACGTCGGGGGTCCCAGGGCAACTGCACCCTCTGCCCCCCCTTAAATCTGGGCCTGATTGTGCAAGTCTTTTTTAAATGGTTCTCATTCAAAGTCATATGTTTCACTACATAGCTTCAGTTCACTACATATCCGCTTAGGAAAGAATTCGGAAAACTTCGTCAAGGCTGTGGTGGAATTTACTTCATCACAGTTCAACAAATCCTCGAAAAAAGCAACCTCTGTAAAGCTGCTCTCATACTTTCAAGGGACGTTGACATATGGAAGTTTAGCTTTGCTTCTGGTCACTTGTGTGATAAATGTAACTATAGTCTTGATGAAGGCAGTGTTGAGATATTTGACTCCTTACCCGAACTTGAGAAGTCAGTGCCCATTGACAGTCATGGCCTTGGTTCATATATCAGGATATGTGCCACGGTATGACTAAGTCATAGATGAAGTGCAGCTAATGTATGAAACAAGCATTTATTTTAGAAAATATGGCCAATAGGCCTACACTGAACCCATGGAGATTCTTTTTCATTGTCGAATATCATTATCATTATCGAAATATTGAAAAAACAACATCATTCACATTGTCACTTTAAAAGGTCAAGAGTCATAGACATCCAAATGTGGCCGTTTCCAGCTCTCGGTTAACCGTATCTGTCACTGCTTTCTTTTGGCGGCAAGAGTTACTGGCCGAGACCATCAGGTCTACGTCTCTCTTATTGCTAATTACTCCGTCGGCTTATATCAAATAACACCGGGAAAAAGTATGCCGTTGGTCAAAAGCCTTATCTATCACTTCAAACAATTTATTTTGCAAAATATATTTGCGATTGTGTATTTTAAGTAGAAAAGGTGATAAAGACTCGGTTTTAGACCTATTTTCGCCATTTCTTGGTCAAATTTATCAGTTGACATTTCATTTTGAAAGTCTTTTTGCATTGAACATAGAATTTCATCAATTTTGTTTTTCCGTTTCTGTGCAAACAATATTACATGCACTTTTTGCACTACAAAGCAATTTGCGCAAATAACGAATTACCTTCCTAATTATTGTCTGCCAGCAAAGAATGACTCATATCACGTCAGAGACCGACTCCCTACCCAGACAGCAAAATCGACGTTGAATCAATGTAAAAATGACGGATTTTGCTGCCTGGAATTTTAGCGCCGTCGCGTTAACACAAAATGAAACCGCACGCTAATAGTAAACTGTCAATCAAGCTATTGAATATCAGCAAACTTCTTGCATTTCATAACTGGCTGTGACAAAAGGCTTATTGTGAACTTCACAATTATCCGATACCAACATAATCGAGATTAAAATTTGGTAAAAAAAAACAACTAAAAGTCAAGAAATCTCAGGTTTTTAGCGTCACTGCTTCTATGTGAAATTGCTGAATTAGCAGAGGGCGAGACCATAAGGTCTACGCCAGTAACAGATACGGTTAAAAGTTTCCAAATATTTAAAACCTTGCCAAGACCCCATTTGTGATTGGTTTTGGCTGAAATTTCGTAGAAATGTTGTTTACAGGATTCTCTATGAAATTTCAGTGTACATTTTCACTGGGGTTATGGGTAACCGGGATATTAAAAGGAGCTTTATTTTGCTTTTTGTCATTTCGACCCATGTTTCACATTGAATACCTCCCAACTCCTTTATAATTTTGTACTGAAATTTTCTCAGTTCATAGAGAATTTGTAAACAACATTTCTACTAAATGTCAGCAAAAACCAATCAAAAATGGGGTCTTTGGCAAGGTTTTAAAATTTTGGAAAATATTAGCCGAGAGGTGGAAATGGCTACATTTGGATGTCTTTGATCTTTGACCTTTTAGAGTGACAATGTGAACGGTGTTGTGTTTTCAATATTTGTCAGCAGTAAGTTACTATCACCTGTAAAAAAATTGGGTTCTTACCTAAATTACTTAAGCAGTAATAGGACCTCAAACATAGCCAAAAACAAAAAAATTGTGCCCCCTCGGCAGACCTCCTCAAACTAAATGCTTTATAACTCTCGTGTTTCTCAATAAATTTCACTCAAATTTTGCAGGTGTTCATCATATAAGATAGTGAAGAGGTGTGTAAAATTTAAGTAAAATTGAAGAGGTTGAATTTCTTGACTGTGTGAATTGACACGGAATGGCCCAATGGTAAATTTTCAAGTGGCTGGTGGCAGATCAAGCTCTCGTCAGATTACATTCTAATTTTACACAATTAGTTTTAGTAGTAATTGGCAAGTTTTCCAACCCCAAGCTAATAAAATTTTATAAAATGGTTTTTTCAGTCCACCCTATTGTCCACTAATCCAACAACTTTTTTAACAAAAAAACGTACAGTAGGCTAATGTTAATGAAGCTTGCTGGACCATCTTGTAGCCCTCATTAATTATCAGCATAATTACCAGCCTACATTTTGTGATCTGTCATAGGCCTACATTTTTTTTTGCCGTGAAGTAAGTGTTGGTAAAAATGGTCTCATCTGTGCCGGTGTTTGAGGTGTGCAAACCGTGCGATCGCACAGGGCGCAAATTAGAGGGCCCGCAATTTACTCAGAAAATGCAGTAATTTTTGTCATTTTCAATGGAAAAAATTCGATTAACAAGCAAGCAGGGGAGTTGACAGGGGGGGTTGACGTTGACAGGTCTAGGTTGTACTTTTGGACCCAGGCCCGGAATTTTTAAGGGACCCGGATTTAAAAGATTCCCAGCGACTTCAAACATTATCAAGATCTTAATATAATCAGATCTAAAGGAATTGCCGTCAGAAGTTAAAACAGCCACTTCAGCCGTCAGATGGTAAAATACCGGGCCCCCTTCCGGGTGCCAGGCCCACTTTAGCTATCAAACAGTAAAATAAAAATTTAGTTTAGTCTAGTATAGTGATTTTCCTAACTACGAATATTTAGTGAAATATAAACCGAAACACGAACTTCAAAATAAACAAGCTAATGTGCGTACTCAAAAACTGAACTGGCACAGGTAAGAAGATTGCTATCCCTATTTCTGGACTAAAAATTAGACGAAAACAGCTCTTCAGATTGCAGTAATCATCAAATGTTTGACCTAGGCCCAAAAACCTTTCACAAATCCAATTGAAAACTTTCTGACAGTCTGCACTAACTTTGCTGTAAATTCTCTTCTGGTGAGCCTAGAATGACCAGTGAAACATCAATGGAATTGGGAGGTAAGACTCTAGCACCATGTGACAAATAAAAGTTCAAAAAAGGAACCGCTAGATGGAGATAGTAAGTTTTGCGGTTGGGGAAATTTTAAGATTGTGCAAGATTTGTTAAACCAGTGATTCTCAACGTGGTCCAGGTGGACTACTTGTGGTCCACCTGGAATTTCGTTTGGTCCACAGAGAGTTCTATAAAGCCTTGATAAAACTTTCTTCAAAATTTTATCATCACTACAGTAAATTATGTAAGCAGTGCTTCTCAACCCCTGGGTCGCGACCCAAAACTGGGTCGCCGTTTCATTTGGCTGGGCCGCTGAAAGATGTGGTGATAAAAGATAATGTCTTTTGAGCAAAGTTAAAACTGCCTACCACTACTTTAGTTTTAGTAAGTTACACTATTCAGACTACGCCACAAGTTTCACCCGACGATTTTGCCGCACGCATTTTGCGGTGAAATGTACACAACAGTAGGCTATACACTAGGCCAGTGGTTCTCAAACTTTTTTTTGTTGCGACGCCTCTGGAAAAATTTTCTGAACTTGCGACGCACCAGCAAATAAAAGTAAATGAAGAAACTTATGATTAAAGTTTTGTTTGTTGATACAGCAACAAAAAGCAATGCATATTATTTAATATGACATGTGCGCTTGTTTGTTTTCACAAAGTTCATTGAATCTTGGGAGAATTTTTGAAATTGCAACCTGCATTTCTCTTTCACTGATTATTCGTGATCGATATTTGCTTTTCATCACCGCCAAGGCAGATAATTTTTCTTCACATAAATACGACGTGGCGGATGGGATAATAATTCGCAGTGCTTTCTTTCACCAAACTTGGATATAATCGTCATTCGTTGAATCCAAAAAATTGCCGGATTTCCTGCCACGAAAGCATCACGCATCCATTTGTAGTTTGAAAATTTTTCAGGAAAGTATTTTGCAAATTTCGACTCGAGCTTGGACAAATGTAAATAAATATGCTTCGCAAATTTGAAGGGAAAAAACCCACTTGCAACCTCAACTCGGCAGCAGTGGCCGGGTGGTTAGCGCGTTGGGCTCGCAGTCGAGAGCCTGCATGTTCGACTCCAGCCACCCGCACTAACTGTTGTTTCTCTGGGCAAGAAACTTTACGATAATTGCCTCTACCCAGTAATCGATTTCGAGTAATGGGTAGTACCAAATTTAAGTCATAAGTAGAGTAGACAACCGGAAACAGACATTGCAGTCGGCTGCAGCGTAGGTCAGGTGTACGTCGGAAGGCGTACACCGATGCATAGCGCTCAAGTCCGCTTTCCCGCTATGCAGGATAAAGATAATAAAACAAAAAAACTCTTCACTGTTTTCAAACTGAAATAACACCAAAAAAATGATTCAAAGTTTCCAAATTTTTAAACATCCAATAGGCTACTACTACGTTAGGGTATCAGCAGTGGCAATTTTTTAGTTAATTGCAGTGTAATCGGCTAAGTGCATGGGACACATGTGTCCCAGCGGTCCTCAAAGGGTTAACTTCATTTTTATAATCTTAAACTGAGCTCAGCCAAGAAACGGAACTATTCTGCGACGCCCTTGGAAAAGTGAAACGACGCACCAGGGCGTCGCGACGCACAGTTTGAGAACTACTGCACTAGGCTATGGAATTATAACAATTAATTGCTTCAAAAACCACCCCAAAACTTGATCTTCGCAAAAGTTATGTGAAGATTTTAATGCAGAATACAGACATTTGTTGTACTTTTCTGATTGATGTGAGATGGTTATCTCGTGGCACAGTACTGGAGAGATACGTAACTCTGCGCAAGGAGGTGAAGGAATTTTTGATAAACAAGAAGCATAGCTTGGCAGAAAAGTTTGCTGATCAAAAGTGGTTTTTGTTTGTGGCGTATTTTTCTGATATATTGTCGCAGCTGAACATCTTGAATAAATCTTTGCAAGGACCAAACATAATGTTGGTCGATGTATCTGAAAAACTGATTGCTTTTACGAAAAGCTGAAGTTGTGGAAGAGGAAGGTCGTTTCCAGAAAAACAGCATCATTTACTGTTTTGAATCAGTTACTGGAAGATACGGAGTTCGCCTTTGACGATGTCCAGCTTGTCATAGAAAGACATTTGGGTTCATTGATACGAGAAGTTGATTTGATTATCCCTAAAAATGCAAAGGATTTAGCATGGGTGCGCAATCCATTTGCTACTCTGCCTGAAAACTACCAAAGCATTTTTGGGTTTCAAGAGGAGTTTATTGACATTCAGTGCGACAGTATATTGAACTGTTTTAAGAAATAAGCCCTTAGTCAGTTTTGGACAAAAGTCATGAATGAAAAGACTGTTGTTAACACGCACGTATTTAAAGCTCTCCTGCCGTTTGTTACTAGGCTACCTGCCTGTGTGAGAGCGGATTTTCTGCGCTTACTCACATCAAAACAAAGGAGAGAAATTGTCTTCAGCCTGAAGATGATATGAGATTGGCACTGAGCAAGATAGCTCCAAATTTTGACAAAGTTGTTGAAACATTACAAAGTCAAGGCTCGCATTAATTAAATTCGATATTTGTTGTTATGTTTAATCGTGTTATATATGAGTGTGGTTCAATTTTTCATGCTTACAAAACGTTGTGAGAAACGAAGTTAAGGAAATAGGGTCGCCAAATCTTCGCTTTTAATTTAACCTTAATATTTGGGTCGCCACAAATAAAGGTTGAGAAGCACTGCTGTAAGGACTGCATACAGGTGTAAGAAAATTATGTAGCATGACATAATAATTATGTTTAACCTACTTCATGATTTTTGATCGATTTTTCTGAAAGTGCTAGATAAGCATAAGCTCAGCAGCTTTTGAACTTATTTTACTAGTTGACAAGTAGGCTATTTAACTGTTCAAGGCATAAGTGAAGTGCTGGCAGACTTAATCAATAAAGCATTATGTTGCTGTAATTGTTGTTAGGGTGGGTCGTTTTTGACTTTTTTTTGAAATTCAAAAACGGCTAGTCATATAAAGGGGCACATGCATAAAAAAATTACGTGTGCAAAATTTCATCAGTTTGGGGGTGCATCTTCTGCCCCCGCAAGGGGGTCAAACTTTCAATTTTTTGAAAAAAAAGGGGAAATTTCAGTTTCCGTTTAAACATAATTTTTTTTTTATAATTTTTCATTTGGCTAGTTATAAATTGTAAGTGGGATGTACCCAGAACTTTCCTATGTAAAGGCATGTTCGAAGCTTAACCCTTTGAAGGTTGGGGGGGGGCTGTCAATTCAACTTTTTTGTATCAACCTTTGTATCTCTAAAACCACTGAGGCTGCGACTATGAGACTTCTTGACTTTTCCTAACTTTTATTCACCTCTATTGAGCTGAAATTTTGAGCGAATAAAGGTTATAAATTGAGAGATATAAGGCATTTCTCAGCACATCCTCTGAAATATTTCATATTCTATTGATCAAAATTTTCCCACCAGCTGGATGAAAGTAATTAATTTGGCCTCGTTAGTCAAATGATTCGTTAATGAAATGATTCAAATTGAGATTATGTAAAAAAAAATTTAATCACAACATTGCAATGCATGTTTTTCATTACTCTACCAAAAAATACCAAATAACCCAAACGTCATAAGTCACCTCAACATTTCAACGTATATGAGCAGTTCTAAAACTCACATAGTTTTAATTTTCGGATATGCTCAGCATGAATAATTTTACAAAGTGAATCCCAAGTTTTGAAACCGTGCTTTAAAAAATAACAGAGATATCACTCCTAAAGCATAAGAAGAATCGACAGCCCCCCCCCAAACTGAGCAAGACTCCAGAGAGCCCAACCTTCTAAGGGTTAAGTCACTTTCATCAAAAATTTGGCCCTATCCCACACGTATGTGATGCAAGAAATAAATCAATGGGGCTGAAACCAGTTGTAAAAGATTTGTGCATCAGTGTGGAAAATCTTGTAAGGCTGCTATTAGTTAATGGCCCCTCTTGTGCGGAAGCAGAAAGAAGCTTCAGCAAATTACGGCGGTTGAAGACATGGATACCAAGCACGATGACTGCTACACGACTAAATTTTATTGCTATTTGTCATAGTCACCAAGACGTTTTGGATGAACTAAATGTGGATCGAATCTGGTCAAGAATTTGGTTTTAATAGTTCTTGTCGTGAAGTTCTGTCCTGTTGCTTAAGACTTTGTGTTGATTGCAGCGGCGCCGCTCACGTGTAAGGTCGCGTCTTCCTTTACACCTTTGTTGAGTTACCATTGACACGTTGCTTGTGTTGAAGTAGGGTGGTGCTAGTATAGTTTTCTGTTGCTGTTGCGTGAAGGTATATTTATGTTCTGGTATGTTTTTCAGACGCAGTGCCTATTTAATTTATTAAAGCCATTAAATGGTGTCATCTACTTTTGTTACTTAATTCTATTCGTTACAATTTAATAAACTAAATAGAAAACGAAGTTAAAAGAGTTGATAGAAAGTGCAAGTCTTGAAAGCAATCGGAGATGGCCAATAATATCTGGAAATGTCTACAACCAGAAAAGCTATCTGTAGATCCAAATTCACCAACAGCAGAAGAGGATTGGAAGTTTTGGTTCAAGACATTTACAAACTTTGTAGAAGCCATGCCTCGTGCTGAAGGAAAGGAACCAGTAAACAAGCTCAACATATTGACAGCTTTTCTTACTGCAAACGCTTACAAAACTGTATCAGAAGCCGACAATTTCAATGATGCAATAACCGCTCTAAAAAACCTGTACGTCAAGCCAAGAAACGAGATCTATTTGCGACATCTGCTTTCGTCCACACTCATAAGAGAGCGCCTTCTAGAAAATCAAACTTTGACTTTCGATCAAGCTTACGCCAAGGCTCGAGCTCTCGAATTGGCTAAAAGCAATTCCGAAACGTATTCTCACCACAACATTTTATGTGCAATGCAAAGTTGTTCAACTGAGCTGCCGACAGTGCGACACGAGTACTCTCAAAGTAAAAGCAAAGGTTCGTCAAGCCATGATCGCACAACCGCAGCAATAAGACAAAATAAAAAGAACATATCGAACAAGTTTACATGTTTTTTTTGTGGTAGTCGTAATTGGCACCGCAGAAATCAATGTCCTGCAAAAGACGAAAAATGTGATTATTGTGGCAAAACTGGCCATTATGCCAAGTGTTGCTTAAGTCGTAAAAGTGTTGTTACAAGCAATTGCATAAAATCACCTCGTCTAGCTTCAATGTCTACACTGCATTTTACATTTTCTAAACATGTTGTAAGTGAAGTGAAAATTAACGATACCTTTGCCAACACTTTAATCGATACCGGAAGTACAAACAGTTATTTAAGCAAGACCTTTGTGGACAAAAACCACATCAAATATACGTCTCTTCGTTTCGTTGCAAACATGGCTAACACTTCATTAAAAACCGAAATTTATGGTATTTGTAATGTTAAACTGAAATTTGCCAATCACTTTTATGAGCAGGCAGAATTTCTTATTGTGCCGGAATTGGTTTCTGACGCAATCATAGGCGATGATTTACTCGAACGCCATAAAAGTGTAACTTTTCAATTTAATGGTAATTTGCCTGAACTTTTTGTGTCATCTGTTATGCCTGCAAGTTTTCAACCTCCACGTGGTGAGCCCTGGATTCGACTGATGACAACAAACCGACAAGTAGTAAAGAGAAGAGAAGAAGAGAAGAGAAGAGAAGAAGATGCCTGCAGCACAAGTCGAATATCCTGAGTTGTTTTCACACTTACTACCTACATGCAAACCAATGGCTGTTAAAACTCGTAAATTCTCATCAGCTGACCAAGAACTAATTCTAATCGAAACGGAACGATTATTACGCGAAGGTCGCATAGAGAAAAGCAATTCCCCACGGCGGCCCAGCCCTTGATCGTCGACAATGGTAATGGAAAGAAAAGGATGTGCATTGATTACAGCCAGACAATCAACTTGTATACCTTGCTGGACGCTTACCCTTTGCCATCCATCGAATCCATAGTAAATGAAGTTGCCAAGTGGAAGTATATATCCACATTAGACTTAAAATCTGCGTACCATCAAATACCAATTTGCCCCAAAGATCGCCATTATACCGCATTTCAGTCGTCGCACGAGCTGTACCAATGGAAATACTTACCATTTGGATTGAAAAACGCGGTACCTGCGTTTAAACGAGTAATTAAAAACTTTATTGCAAAACACAAACTAAAATGCGTGAATGCCTACTTGGATAATATCACCGTGGGAGGAATGACACAACAAGAGTATGATAACAATCTCGCAGCACTACTCAGAGCTGCTAAAGAAGATCACTTTACATTTAATGAAGCAAAAAGTTTGTGCAACCGCACTGAAGTTTGTTTGTTAGGTTACCAAGTTGGAGCTGGAATTATCAAACCAGATCCTCAACGTATCAAAGCATTGCAAGATTTGCCGGTACCAACAACAAAGAAAGAATTGCAGCAAATCATGGGATTGTTCGCCTACTACGCCAAATGGATCTCTAACTTCTCTGCAACAGTTAGGCCACTCGTGCAAACAGAAAAATTGCCTTTAAGTTGTGAGGCTTTGGCTGCCTTGAACAAGCTGAAAACTAAGTTAACCCATGCTTCTTTACAACCAATCGACGAATCCATTCCTTTTATTGTAGAAACAGGTGCTTCAGACTTTGCCATTGCCGCAACATTAAATCAAAACGCCGTCCTGTGGCATTTCACGCGCGAACCCTATCAACTTCGGAGCAAATGCATTCAGCTATTGAAAAGGAAGCCTACGCAATTGTAGAAGCATTGAGAAAGTGGAAGCATTTACTGCTGGAAAGACACTTTAACTTGATTACGGACCAAAGAAGCGTATCCTTTATGTTTGACTTAAAACATCCTTCTAAGGTAAAAAATGATGAAATACAACGTTGGCGTTTGGAACTTTCACCTTATAACTTCTCTACCGTTTACAGACCAGGAAATAAAAACACTGCACCTGACACTTTCTCTAGAGCAACATCTGCATCTGTGACAACAACATTAGAAGCCGCTTTAAAATTGCTACATGAATCACTTTGCCATCCTGGTATTACACGATTGTGGCATTATATAAAAACGAAAAACCTTCCTTATTCTTTGGAAGCCGTGAAAGCCGTCGCAATGCAATGCAAAGACTCCGCCAAAATTAAAGCAGCTTTTTAGAAGCCCAAAGAGCAACAACACCTCATCAAAGCAACCCAACCTTTCGAAAGAATCAATATGGATTTTAAAGGTCCTGTAGCATCTGCCACCAAGAACAGATACTTGTTGGTGATCGTGGACGAATTTTCTAGATTTCCCTTTGTATATCCGTGTGCCGACATGAAGGCATCTACTGTTATCAAAAAATTGTGTGATTTATTTTCCGTGTTTGGATTTCCGTCGTATGTCCACACCGACCAGGGTGCAAATTTTATGTCGAGCGAACTGAAAGAGTGGCTGCATGGAAAGGGTATTCCGACCAGTCGGTCTACTAGATACAACCCTCGAGGCAATAGCCAAGTGGAACGATATAACGGCATAGCGTGGAAAGCTATTCTTTTGGGACTGCGAGTCCAAAAACTACCCGAGACTTTGTGGGAAAACGTGTTATCAGATGTATTACATTCGTTACGTTCACTTTTATGTACTACTACAAACTGCACTCCCCACGAGCGTATGTTTTATCATTCTCGTAAGTGTTCAAATGGCGTATCGATGCCTGCCTGGATAAAACCAGGACCGGTGTATGTAAAACGTCATCTACGTAACAAGAGCGACTTATTTGTTGAAGATGCCGAGCTTATTGAAGCTAACCCCCAATACGCTCACGTACGCCTCAATGATGGACGTGAAACTACTGTATCATTGCGTGACTTAGCACCTAATCTTAAGCAGATTACCACCACTCATGACGACGAAACGCTAACGGAGCCATTAGAAATTGATTTTGGAATGTTGGAATCATCTCAACCTCGCTTGGATCCTGCTCCAATTTTACAAAATATCGAATCGTCAGAAACTGGTCCTACCATTCCTGAACAAAACTCATCCTTAGGTCGCTCCACACAAACACGCCGTCCTGTTGTGCGCTATGGCTTTGATACGTGACTTAGTTTTTGCAATTTATATATTAATTTACTGTGTTTGGCTTGAATCCTTGTACTTGATATAATGCGGTGATGTAATTTATGTAGTGTCGAGTTTTTCATTTAACCGGGGGTGAATGTCGTGAAGTTCTGTTCTGTTGCTTAAGACTTTGTGTTGATTGCAGCGGCGCCGCTCACGTGTAAGGTCGCGTCTTCCTTTACACCTTTGTTGAGTTACCATTGACACGTTGCTTGTGTTGAAGTAGGGTGGTGCTAGTATAGTTTTCTGTTGCTGTTGCGTAAAGATATATTTATGTTCTGGTATGTTTTTCAGACGCAGTGCCTATTTAGTTTATTAAAGCCATTAAACGGTGTCATTTAATTTTGTTACTTAATTCTATTCGTTACAGTTCTCAACGATATAAAATCTTCGGGCGTTTTTCACTGTTGTGAACTTGTGGCAATCATCACTTATTGTACTTCTTGTTATACTACGACATCTACAATACTGTGTATAATGCTTTTTTACTCAGTGTGTTATTGTGTTGTGCATTATTTCTTGTGCAATTGTTAGTGTTCTTTCGTTAAGGTATTTTACAGTCACTACGCAATATGCTGACATCTCGCGTCGCCCTGCTGAGACGTTTGTCAGGCACAACTTGGGGCGCAGGTGCTGACACCTTGCGCACTGCAACCCTGGCTTTGGTTCACTCCACTGCTGAATACTGCGCCCCTGCCTGGTGCCGCAGTGCCCAAACCCGCCTCATCGACAGCCCAATCAACGACGCATTGCGAACTGTGACTGGATGCCTGCGCCCAACTCCAACAGAGTATTTACCAATCCTTGCAGGCATCCAACCTGCTGAGCTTCGCCGAAGGGAAGCCATTATACACCTGGCTCGCCGGGCGGGGATCCTAACCACTTGCTCCATGCAAAACTCAACATCCCACCTCAGGAATCTCCCCGGCAACTGAAGTCAAGACACTCCTTTGTGCCAGCTGCTGTTGAATTACAACAACCATTCAGCGATCATGCCATCAGCGCAGCACACTTCATGGAAGACACTTGGAATGTAGCGTGGTGCGCCACCGACACCAAACTACATGGTTTTATACCCCACCCGGTGGCGCGCCCCCCTGGTATGGACCTGCCTCGGCCGAATTGGGTCAAGCTCAACAGAATCCGAACCGGAGTCGGTCGTTTCCACTCCAACATGCACAAGTGGGGTCTGGTTCCCTCATCGGCCTGCGAATGCGGCGCGGAGGAACAAACTGCTGACCATGTCGTTCTCGAATGTCCCATCTACAAGGCACCAAATGGAACGCATGGTATAGCAACGCTGGACGAAGCTACACTCACCTGGCTCTCCACCACCTGCCCTGAAATTTGATCTAGTCTCAAACGAAAGAAGAAGAAGAAGGTATAGGCCTGCTGTGCAAGTGTAGCCTACTGTGTGTGTTAACCCCTGCTCATGCATTCCATGACTATATTCATTTGCGTGGAAATAGCTCATGTCTTCACTCCACAAAACATTTGTGCTGAATGAGCGATCAAAATGAAGCTGACACTACAATGGGGGGTCTGGTGGGCGTAGCCCCCCAGAAGTTTAAATGACTATGACAATTTTAGCCCTCTGTCCAAAAATCACCCCTCCGAATTCTAAAAGTGGATAGAGCCCCTGTTCACTGCCCATATGTTTTACGATAAAGAGTTACAATTATAAAATGAATAACCTTTTGAAGTCAAAGTTTAGAGGTGAGCCTAAATTTCAGCAAAAATCTGGAGCAAATGAATGAATTTGCAAAGCAAAGATTATTTGGTATCGGTTGTTGTAAGTGTTCCAATTTTCAGCAATGTAGCCTACTTGCCCGCAGGAAAATCGTGTTTCTGTTACAGAACAACAGTTCCTTCTTGATCAAAGAACAACCCGCATAATGGGAATTGATAAACTTGATAAATCGGCCACAAAATCTAATTTTAAACGTTTTCAGAGAAGAGTCGCAAAATCAGAACAATTCCGTTCTTTACCTGAAGACCCAGGAGCAGGCACAAGTAGCGCTTTGGTTAAAACATCTTTAAGTTTTTATTTAAACTCAGAAACTTTGTCATCCAATGAAGAACGCTGCGGAGATTATGATTATCAACCCAGTTTTGCTTCGAAAATCCCCAGAAAAAACAAAGCTACTTCCAGTTTAGTAGTATTTGCTGAATCATGCGACCGTACTAGTATTTCAGATAGGTCTGCAGCACTTATTGCTTCATCCCTTCTACAAGATGCGGGAGTTGTAACGGATAGCCAATCTCAATCTATTATAGATAAAAGCAAATTTAGAAAAGCGACAAAAAAATGAGGTTTACAGCTGAAATGGAAAGTATCATGTGCCTAAATTTGCAAAGCATATATTTTGATGGCCAAAAAGATGAACCATCAAACAAGATGAAATTACTATGACATATAGCAATAAAATTTATTCGTGTAGCAGTCATCGTGCTTCGTATCCATGTCTTCAACCACCGTAAATTGCTGAAGCTTCTTTCTGCTTCCGCAAAAGAGGTACCATTAACTAATAGCAGCCTTACAAGATTTTCCACACTGATGCACAAGTCTTTTACAACTGGTTTCAGCCCCATTGATTTATTTCTTGCATCACATACATGTGTGATAGGGCCAAATTTTTGATGAAAGTGTGACTTAAATCTGGATCCAAAGTTCCGCTATCATCAAAAAAATGGTATCAGCGGAAATATTTTTTTCAAAATTCGATCAATGAAATATCGCAAACCCTTTTCAAAGCCAAATGAGTGGGAGGTGATTTTGCATTGCTCACCCCCCACTTCAATGAGTGGGGAGTGATCACCCTCCTCAACCCCCCCCCCCCCCCCCCCTTGAATAGAGCCCATGGCAGTGAAAGAGTTTAAACAGAAGATAAATGAGCATACTGTGTTAACACCAACTCGCCCTTTTGCGACAAGTTTGTGTAGTGAGCAATGACAAAATTGCATCTCAAATTGATGAAAATTCAACATTTTGGTCGTCAAAGCGGGGGCAGTAAACCTTAAGCTTCGAACATGCCTTTCCATAGGAAAGTTCTGGGTACATCCCACTAACAATTTATAACTAGCCAGAGGAAAAATTATAAAAAAAATTATGTTATAACGGAAAGTGAAACTTCCCCTTTTTTTTCAAAAAATTGAAAGTTTGACCCCCCTGCGGGGCAGAAGATGCACCCCCAAACTGATGAAATTTTACACGCGTAATTTTTTTATGCATGTGCCCCTTTTTATGACTAGCCGTTTTTGAATTTCGAAAAAAATTTATTGTCGGTGCACGAATTAAGATTGCACTTCTTCATGGTAGGCTACAAAGTTTCTTTAGGGAGAGTAGAGCTATTCGCTGCTTCACTGAATGTTAATAAATTATTTGTATGAATGTCACATGTTATATTTTTTCAGACGCTAAATTATGTACTGAATTCCGCAGTGCTTTCAAATTAACAAAATGTCAGAAGCTCCTGTTGCTAAGAAGGCAAAACTGAGACATTACCATTTTAATGAAACAATATGTGAATGACGTTTCGTTAGAATAGAATTTAAACTTAAAATTATGTGTATTCAAGTAGTTAAGCAATTGATTGAGTTTCGCTTTTAGCAGCATGATCGTAGCTTACTTCACAAGGTAGATTTAAACGATCTGTCTTAGCCTGATGCTGCGAGTTTGCTGTGGCAATAGTAAGTTGCGCAAGCTTTCGGAACACAGTTCCCTAGTCATGTGCTATGATGAATGGTGTTGAAGTCAGTGAGTGGTTCTTTAGTGTGGTTCTTTCGTTTAGCTTGAGGCTGCTGGTTGTTGAGTTTCTGTATTGTTAGGCGTTTTATGTTGCAAAATTTGTTTTCAGTTGATTAGTAGATTAGATGACGTAGTTCTTCCCTTTCGGCACGGTTGTTGATTTTAGAATTTTGTCTGCTGATGAATATGGCCTCTTTGAAACGTAATTTTACTGCGTCATTTTCTCGGGCAATTATTGTAAATTCAAAGTCGGTGTGACACTGTTGTTGATGATTAAAGACCGAACTTTTGTCTGAGCTGAGGTGTTCTTTGATGCGGGAGTGGAGTGGTCGAATCGTGCTGCCTATGTAGCTTTCCCTGCATTTCTTGCATGCGATCTTGTAGACACAGTTCTTGGTGGTACATATGTCATCGTTCCGTAGTGGGCAGTTTTGTAGCCGGCAAGGTTCGGGTTTTTTGGGTTTTTGAAGGGCGTTTCTGAGGGTTCGTGAGCGTCGAAAAAGGCGGACTGGCAGATCCAGGTCTTTGAAAACTTTCTTTGCTTTACGGTCCGCGTCGTCGCTCATATATGGAAATTCAAAATGTATTGGGTTATATGGTGTCTGGGGGGTTTGTCTGTTTTGCTGGTGTCGTCGTCGTCTGGGTGGTTGTGAAAGTCTTTGGGGTATCCGTTTTCTTCGATTGTCTTCTCAAATTCCGTCAAGTGTGGTGTTGCTTTATTGGGCAAGGAACATCTATCTTTTCTTCTCTGTGTTGCGTTTAAGAGTATGGTCTTCTTAGTACTTGTGGGTAGGGCCGAATTGAAGTGTGGGAGTAGCTTTGCCTTTGCTTTTTTCTGGTAGAACTCGTGGTGGATTGTACCGTCTTTGTCGATTTTTATGGTGAAGTCCAGTAGTGAGATGGCGTTGTCTGTTGTTGGTAGTTCTATTTCAAAGTTAATAGCTGGGTGCGCTTGGTTGAGAGCATTTTGGATAGCTAGGGCTTCCTTGTTGTTGACTGTCAGCAAGAATGTGTCGTCAACGTATCGTCTGTAGAGGGTGAGGTTTGTCTGGTTCCGTAGTGTCTGTTTTTCTAGGGTGTCCATGAAGAGGATGGCGAGGACTCCAGATACGGCGTTTCCCATTGGTAGACCGCCGACTTGGCTATAGAACTTCTCCTTGAAAGTGAAGACGTTGTTCTGAAGGATAATCTCGAGTAGGGAACCGATCTCTTCAGGGTGGAACGGGCTGCATAGTTGTGTTTTTCTTGTCGACAGTTTTTGGATTACGTTGTTGATCGCTTCCTTAGGAGGGATGGAGGTGTACATTGCTGTCACATCCAGGCTGAAGGGAAAGTTGAATTTTCTCAGGGTATCTCGTGGCATGTCTCTAAGTTGATTGAGTAGTTCTTGACTGTTTGTAAGGTGTGCCGGAACTTCTTTCAATAAGGGGTTGAGTAGGGTGCAGACTAGGTGTGACAGTTTGGCGGCTGGCCTGTTTGTGCTTGAGACGATTGGGCGAATCTTGATGTCAGTTCCTTCTTTGTGAGTCTTGATCAGGTGGTAGAATCGTGGCATACTCGAGTTGTTGGTGATGTAAGATCTGGCCACGTGATGGGGTAGTTGAGCTTTGGTGGCTATAGTCCTCCATGTGCTGTTAAGCTTTCGTTCTATGGTTTGCGCTTTTGTAATCCTTGAAGCTTTGTATACTTTTGGGTTGCTCAGGTGTTGTTGGGCCGCTGCATCGTAGCGTTCTGTTTCGATGATGCAAAATTCACCGCCCTTGTCGCTGGGAAAATAGGTCATGTTCTTGGCTTTTAAGCTTTTGATGGTCGAAAAGTCCTTTTTTGAGAGGTTGCTACGAGTGTTTGTGACGGAAGTTGTTTTCAAAATGTCTTGTATCTTGATTGACGCATTTCGCAGCTTGTGCTCTAGTTCTTCACTCGCTTGCGGTGGTTTGTGAAGGTCATCGTTGCGAGGAAAGCGTGGTACTTTTTATGTCGATGGATTGTCGTCGTTTTTGGTTGATCGGTGCTTATTTTCAGTGTATTCTCTCCACCGGGCTTGGTATGCCAGTTTGCAGAAGGACGATGTGATGTTCAGTATAGTTCGTTCGTCTGGCTGCTTCTTGATGGCAAATTTCGGTCCTTTTATGAGCAGGGTACGTTCTTGGTCGTTGAGGGAATTTGATAGGTCAGTGATGGGAGGAGGTGTCCCTTGATTGTTTGTCGTGGTCATGTTATGCGGCTGGTCCTTCAGTAGTCTCCGGTTTAATCTGTTTTTGTTACGGCTTTTGCTGTCTTTGAATATTGATTTACTGCTTTGAATTATTTGATCCGCGTGGCCGGGTTCTTTGTCCTTGATTGTGTCGTTGGGTGTGTATAACTCCTTTATTTGGTTGGCTGATATGCGGTATAGGTGACGGATCATTTTGGAGATGATAAGGTCTTTTATTTGCCGCCTTGCTGATTGCATCTTGCCGTACGGATGCGCAAACATTTCTGGTAGTTTCAAATTTTCGATTGTCTTTGGATATTGCCTATTGATATTGATATTGATATTGGACTATTGCCACAGCAAACTCGCAGCATCAGGCTAAGACAGATCGTTTAAATCTACCTTGTGAAGCAAGTAGTTAAGGTTGAGTGTGTAAAAGAGGGTTTGCTAAATTTTACGTATTATTTTATCTTCTTCTTTCGTATGAGAGGTTGTTTTTGGACTACATTTCATTGGGGTCAAATGTCAGGGCATTCTTCGAGCAGCCACTTGATTGTAGAGTCCTCCAGCGTTGACGTGTCCAGCGTTGACGTCCAGCGTTGAGTCCTCC
This sequence comes from Aplidium turbinatum, assembly GCF_918807975.1. NCBI lineage: Eukaryota > Metazoa > Chordata > Ascidiacea > Aplousobranchia > Polyclinidae > Aplidium > Aplidium turbinatum. The sequence goes on from NC_137489.1 coordinate 17,851,878, forward strand.
AGGTATTATTTTATTAAGGACTAAGATTGAACACGCCCTTGAGTTTACTGACATGTGAATTGTGCAATACAGTTTCGACTAGTGGTGTTCGTGAGGCGTCAACATAGCAAAGTGGTCCATTGGATATTTTTTTTCAAAATATGGTCCATGGGCCAAAAAAGGTTGAAAATCACTGTGTTAAACAACCATGCTTTTGGCATATCGGGTTTGATCAAATAATTTTTTACTTTGAACGGCATGTGTCATTCTCAGTTTAACAGCAACCTTTATATTCATAACATTGTCGATGAAAGGGACCCGAAAATAAATTTGAGCCGGGCCCGTGAAATCTTGTCAACGGCCCTGCAAGCAAGTAGCCTACCGGTATCCTTGAATCAGCATTTTATGCCACTGGAGAGCAACACTTTACAGTAATATTCATACCTAAATTTTTGTTGAACATGCTCTCAGAATGCACCAAATTCAAAGTAATTTTTCAAAATTTTCCGGGAGAGGCCCCCCGCCTCTGGGTGTACTTCGTCCGCCGGCCGTTAAAACCCTCCCCTTTCAAAATACCGAGCTACGCTACTGAACTGGATCATTGTCATTGGGGCCCGCAAAGCATATTTCGCACAAGGCGCAAAATACCCTAAGACCGGAACTGGTCTCATGCAATGTTTTTTTCAAAAAGAAGCCCAATTTGGAAGGAAAACCGCCAATCTGGCAACCCTATAGACTAGCTTGACCATAAAACAATCGGCTGTTGTCAAATATGGATATAAATGATTTATTTAAACAGAACGAAATTACGATATCACTTGACGTTTTTTGTCAACCATCTCTGCAATTCCATATGACCAGATAGAATGGTAAATAAGAGAAGGCCGCCGCCGCCTTTTGACCTGTGTTTACTGCGGCTTCATCGCATCCAATTGCCATTACATTATCGTAGCTAATTGTATTGGATCCAAGATATTCAAGAATCCCGGTAGCTATTGACACACTAGATCCGTTGGCTGCAGTAAAATGACCAATGAAATGAGAACTTGGTTCCTCAAGTAAAGTAATGTGCTCTTCAATTTTCAACGTTTCTTGACGTTGATGAGATAAATTTACGCTGGCGGATAGTAGCCTATTGTTGTTAGGCATCACTGCGTTATCAATTTAACTGAGCGGTAATCTTGTTGCGTTTTTTAACTCTGATTCTTGCTACTATTCATTTCGTCAGTATGTGTTTGTGTTGTGCCATTGTTGCTGAACAGTGAACAGGTTGTGTTTACCTGTTTCAGCCCACTTGATAAAGTCAGTCGTGTTGACTGAAGAAACGTCTGTAATAAAAGCTAGGTATCATCCTTAACATCAAGAGGTAACCTGGTAGCCTTTAGTCACCAGAAGAACGCAAATCACTTTATTTATAAAAGAAGTTCTGGAATAAATATTGTAAATGATCAAAAAAATCTGCTTTTCGTATGATTTATTTCTATGTCACATGGCAATATTAAGCCTAACTAGTCTGCTAGCCTCATAGATTATTATCATAAGTTTACACTGTATTTACAGAACCTGCAGTTCAGCTTTTATTCTGAAGTAAAGTATCTGAACAAACCGACCACTGTATTTTATGAGTTGCGTTTTATAGCTGCAGCTGATCAAACTTACTAGCCTATTGTTGTTCTCTTTTATCTCAGTTTGTAATTACGAATCAATCCAGTCAGCAAAGCTTGTCAGCAAAGCAAAGCAACATGGTCCAACAAGAGTAACGTGGCGACACCAAGTGAACTGATGTACCCATTCGTATCATCCTGCAAAGTTAATTGACAGAACATAAATGAGCGTACCATCTCGCCCTTTTGCGACAAGTTTGTTTATTGAGCAATGACATAATTGCATCTCAAATGTGTGAAAATTCAACATTTTGGCCGTCGAAGCGGGGGCAGTCAACCTTAAGCTTCGAACATGTCTTTCCATAGGAAAGTTCTAGGTACATCCCACTTACAATTTGTAACTAGCCAGAAGAAAAATTATAAAAAAAATTATGTTAAAGCGGAAAGTGAAATTTCCCCTTCTTTTTAGAAAAATTGAAAGTTTGACCCCCCGCAGGGGTGGAAGATGCAACCCCAAACTGATGAAATTTTGCACACGTAACTTTTTTATGCACGTGCCACTTTTTATGACCAGCCGTTTTTGAATTTTGAAAAAAAAGTCAAAAACGACCTACCCTACTAAACAGTTCTGAAAATGTAAAAAAATACTTCAAATTACATATATTTTCATATTAACGATTTGTGGATTTTTTTTCTGGTTTTTCTAACTTTAGTTTAGTTGTTCGCTTCTTCATTGCATCAAATGTAACATCAAAAACAGAAGCAGTGTATTTCATACGAGATAAGCCATTATCAAGTTTTTCGATGCGTTGTGACATTATATTGCTTGACCAAGTTGAAAACCAAGATTGGAAAAACCAAGTACTTTGTATCATTATTTCCATTTCTATCATGGAGAGTATCTCGCTGGGCTGCTTCCAACCTTCTTGTTCCCAACAGGTTTTGTAGTTTTTGTTAATGAAAGATTCTAAACTGTGGGAAGGTTTTTTCAAATGTTCATTAACAGTTTTTAATTCTTTATATGTGCTTTCCTTAAAATCGTTCATTGAAGGTGGCATTGCAATATAAACAACGACGTTTCTTCCAGGTTGTTTTAAAAATTGTTTTTCACTTTTTAAACTATTATTCAATGCATTTGCTAAATCCAAGGGTATAATTTCGATAAAACCTTTGCACATTTTTTCTCTCGCTTTACTCGGGTCTTTATCACAACATTTCCTCCAGTCTGAATCGTATCTCCAGTGCACTCCTATGTATTCTTCATCCTTCAAGATGTGTTTTATGTAAGCTCTTGCAGCTTCAACTATACAAGGAGAATGTTTCACAGCTGCACTTACTGCAGAATAAAGCACATTGTTTGCAATGTTTGAAATGTTGGTTACAGACTTTTCCAAAGGCACTGCTAGCTTGTTATTCAATCCCACTCGAATTGTGCCAAACGTAGAAGCATGAATGGCACAACGAGCGGATGTGCCGTACACTTTTTGAATAATTGAAGTGTCTGATGACAACCACGGCGCATATCCAATCGAATAATTAGCATTAGGAAGGGTTGGAATATTTGATTTTTGCTTGCCGTTTATCTGTAATTCTCGCGCACCTTTGATTTGAGTTAAATTTTTCTTGATATCAAGTATTTCCATTCTAGTATCGCTTTCAAATCTTTGCACATCTGATTCCTTTGACTGCATTGCCTGCAAGTAAAATTTACAAACTTAATAAAACGGCAACATAAAGGGTAACACCAACTAGGGCAACCAAAACTAAATACCTTTTATAATGGCAATACACTATAACTAGAGAACAAAATTTTGTTGCACTTGTACTAATGATTTGACTTGGGGAGCTCGATCAATTCCAATGCGACTTTTGCAAAGTGTGAGAATTTTGCATCATCTGAATATATATAAAAGTAACATAGGCCTAATAATGATTATGGGTAGCGTTTCATTGTCTGCCATTGCGATAACATGTTGCTTATTACACTACAATCACAGATGCATCACACTAGACAACTGGAAGTAGCGAAGGAACATGCAGGGATTGAGACAGTTGCTTCCATTGTTGTGCCATGCCATTAAGTGCTGAGACACAACCGTGTGCTCAGGAATGGTATCAAACCGACGACCTTTTCAGCATCTGGCAGATGTTCTCACCACTCGGCCACTTGTGTTGGACAGTGGACATACTGCGTCAAACGATTATTTTGCTTAACCCATATCATTCTGAAGTCTTATTTTTTTTTCGATATCTTGTTTGCACCTTAGTTTTAGGGTAGCCTAAGTTGAACAGATTCGGCCGAATTTGGGCACACTTTTGTGTTTAACCGGAAATAAGGCCAGTTTTATGTGCGTCAGTTTAAACTGACGCTAGGAAGATATATAGTTGCAAAATTTTACGGATTTTTTTCTGCGTGACACGTTATTCATCAAAATGCAAATGTATTAGAAAGAACATGAAGTCAAAAATTAAATACATTACTGTACACTCGAAGTCAGTGTTAATTTGCAACAAATCTAAGCTATCCAAGCACCAGTTCATGTTCTATGACTATTCAAAATGGTAGGCTTTGAAGCATTGCGGATGAAGAGCAACATTGCAAATTTCACAGTAAAATAAAGATGTTCCAGTGCATCCTCGTTTTGCACAGCGACGCTGTTTCCCCTTCACTATCCAATGGTCACCAGAGCTTTGTTTCACATGCTTTCGAGGAGTTGCTCGTGTTCCAGGACATAGGGTAAGTGGAAGTTCCTTTCTATGAAGATGATAATACGCTTCCACAATTGCTCTTCTAAAGCCAAGTGCATCGATCCGACTCTCTCCACTGTCTAACTTGCGAAGCCGGTATAAGTGAAACGCATTGTTAAGTGCGATATCAACACAAAAACGGAACAGAGGCCACCACCATTTCTTGCTTCGTAAATTAATCATGTAGCATGATATGTTTTGATCCATCCGATCAACTTCACTCATATATCGATTGTAAACCCCAACAACATTTGGCTGGGGAATAGTTATAGTCTTTTTCTCTTTCTGACTGTAGCGTTTTGCTGTATTCAGGAATTCTTTTCCTACAAACTTTGAAAGAACATTCACAACTTTGTTATCTTTCCACCGAACTGCTGCAATATTGGATGACGTTTGAACAGCAACGTCTGATGCACCTCTTTCTAGCTTGTTGATTTCTTGAACAGTTTTTAACGGAGAGTTTCCCATTCGACAGGTTCTTGCAGTCCCTGTTCCAGAAATTGAATTTTCTTTGAGGTGACGTAGTAGTCCTGGAGATGTGAAAAAATTATCCATTACAATATGATAATTTGTTCCAGACTGAGGAGGCAAAGACTGTGATATGTGGGCAACCACTGCAGCACCAAGACCTAAGCCGATGTCTGCATATTCATTCAGCTGCGAATCTTTTCCTGAATGGGTTGAAATTGGATGCAGTAGCCCAAAGGATTGGCAAGGACCCATAGCTTGTATCCAAATTTAATTGGTTTTCCATGAATATACTGCTTGGCTCCATGTCTGCCGAAGTATGGGACCATGGATTCATCCACACTGACATGTTGTGAGGGCTTGTAGTTTGCTTGGCTTTCTTTATTAATCGCATCAAATAATGGCCGGACTGTAATGTGTAGCCTACTGTACTTCACATCTACCAATAGGCCTACCTGTTGAGTTCCAGATGTTTGAGGTTCATCATTCTCTGGTGGTAGTGTTACATCCACAAGCTCCAGCTCAGCATCTGCTAATAGTTGTGTTCTGCTAAGATGATATGAAATGCAAACAATGTCTTCTACACCATCATCTTCATTTGCATCAGAGTCATCATCGGGAGGAAATAACACCAATTTTGCTCCATATAGAGAACCATGATTTTCTGTAGTATCAGGGTTACAAATTTCTTCTAATGCTTCAAACACACTAAATTTCTTCTTCAGACAGACATCAGAATTTTACAGTATAACTGTGTATGCACAACAATGATGATAGGGTATGAGTGATCTTTCCAGGCTAGACTGGAGGGCAGGAAATCTTCAGCCACTCAGCAGTCTCATCGTCCAGGACCCTCAGACCATGCGCACCGTGTGGAGGCCGGTGGGTTAGGCAGTGGTGGATGACATGGTCTGCAGTCTGTTCAGTGGCACCACACTCGCATTCTGATGAAGGAGCCAGGCCCCACTTGTGCATGTCCGAACGAAAGCGACCGACGCCAGTTTGCAGGCGGTTAAGCCTGACCCACGCAAGCCTTGCAAGGGACATCCCTGGTGGACGGGGATCGGCGTCGGGTATGAAGTCACGGAGCGTGGAGGTGTGATTTTGCCACTCCGTGTTCTACATATGGTTCGTCCAGTGTGCCGCACTTAAACCAAGTTCTTCTGCGTTCTTAAGTAGTTGTTGTGCGGCAGGCACAAAGGGGCGTCTTGATTTCAGCCGCTGCTTTATAGGTGGTGGTCTCTTGAATGTTGCATGGAGGAGATGGTCGGGGTCCAAAGCGCGGCGAGCGAGAGAAATCGTGGCTCTTTTACGGCGTAGCTCAGCGGGTTGGATGCCTGCTAGGATGGATAAGCAGTCCGTTGGAGTGGGACGCAGGCATCCAGTCACAGTGCGCAGTGCGTCGTTGATAGCGGTATCAATCTGGTGGGTGTGAGAACTACGACACCAGACCGGCGCGCAGTACTCAGCGGTGGAATGAACAAGGGCTAGGGTGGCTGTACGAAGAGTTTTAGCATCAGCTCCCCAGCCGGAACCCGCCAATCGCCTCAAAAGTGCGACGCGTGTAGATAGTTTTTTGCGCAGTGACTTCAAGTGCCGGCGGTACGTGAGTGACCTGTCCAGGGTTATGCCGAGGTATGTAGGTTCGGCACAGTAGGGCAGGCGTTCCCCATCAATGTTGATGTTTATCTCACGCTGTGCCTCCCGGTTGTTAAGGTGGAAGGCCGCCGACACTGTCTTTGACTTGCTGAGCTGTAACTTCCATTTCTGGAGGTATGCTGATAGTGTTTGCATGTCTTGGCTGAGGTTCCTCTCCACTGACTGCCAGTTTCCTGCTGAGTGCAGGAGTGCCAGATCGTCTGCGTAAGCATATTTCCTGGAGATGTTGAGGGGCAAGTCGTAGGTGTATATGTTGAACAGGAGAGGAGCCAAGACTGAGCCCTGTGGGACGCCGTTTTTAAGTCGACGTAGTCTGCTTTGACGACCGCTACCGGTTGTGAGGGTAAAACTGCGGTTTTGCACAAGTTCCATCATCATATGGACCATATGTCTGTCAGGGAGCAGACGGAGTAACTTGCAGGTAAGGCCGCTATGCCATACGGTATCATAGGCAGACGTGAGATCAACAAACACGGCGCCAGCCTTCTTCTTAGCCGAGAAGCTGACCTCAATGTCTTGGGTCATAAGTGTGACCTGATCTACGGTTCATCGTCCGTGTCGGAAACCAGCTTGTGCACGGGGAGCTGCGGATCTATTATTGGTTCGACACGGGCGTAGATGAGTCTCTCGAGGATCTTGAAGGGGATGCAGAGCAGTGAGATTGGACGGTAGCTCTTCGGGTCCCCTGGGGGCTTATTCGGCTTAGGAACTGCAACCACAAGGGCTCTTCTCCAGATTCTGGGAATTCTCAGGTGGCGCAAACAGCAGGAAAGGAAGTCTTTTAACCAGGACTTTAAGGAGGCAGCAGCATGGAGTATCAGCTCCGGGCAAAGGTGGTCAGGGCCCGGGGCTTTACCTGGCTTTATGTGCTGGAGGGCGGCTGAAAATTCTTCCGGGGTGAACTCACCCGAGATGTTGTCCCCGTCTGGGGTTGTTACCCTCCAGAGGTCCGTCATTTCTTGCAAGACGGATCTATCTGATTCACGGTCTCTCGATTTGTATTTCCCGTTCTCCACAAGTTATGAGGCGATGGAATTTGCTGAAACGGGACATTGTTGACGAGAGGCACGTGATCTGCCAGTTGGGTTGTTCAGTGTACTCCATGCTATGCGGCTGGAGTGCGTGAAGTCGATGGATTCAACGGCTTCTGTCCAGCGCTCCTTCCTCTTTGAGTCCAGCCTTGCCAGCAGAGCTGTGGCTGAGCTGTTGGTTTCATTGCCCTGAGGGGCGTGGAGGAAGTCGGAGTAGAGGCTTTCGCACTCATTATCCCAGCACGGTATGTAGGTCTTTCGTCGGCCGCGGGGGATGGATTGTTTTGCCGCTGATGTTATTGCATCACAAACTGGTAGGCTTTTTCCACGTTGTTGGTGTGAGGGGATGGGAGGTACTGTGTGGCTTCATTTGTGAGAAGGCTATAGTACTCCCAGTTAGCCATTCTGAAGTTCCATCGCTTAACAGGCTTGCTCGGGACAGGCATTATGAGCGTTGGAGCCGTGATAATCGAGGGTCGATGTTGGGACCTGGGGAACTTCTCTAGCACACGTCTGTCCGGTTGGCAATTATCGGGGTCATCACTTGCGAAAGCCAGATCGGGGTTTGTACCAGTGTTCCAGCGTCCGGAGAAGAAGCTCGCTGCACCCTTGGGATCGTGCAGTAGGGTGAGGTTATTATTGGCTGACCATGAGGCCAGGCTTTCTCCGTCGGTGTTGGTGGTGTTGTAGCCCCAGTCAACGTGGTGGAAATTAAAATCGCCAGCATAGAGGCTGGGTTGGGGGAACACTGGGATGGCTGTTGGTGTTAAGCGTGAGGGCGGTGGCTTATAGACATTGATGATGTGATAGCCTGATATGTCTATGCATAACCACTTTATCTCCGATTGGGCACTGGACTGGTCTATTGGTGTCCAGCTCAGTTGCTTATGGACAAACGTGGCGAGGCCGTGTTTCCTGCTGATGGTTGCGCCTGCGAGTGTAAAGTTGGGTAATACCAACTTATCCACAGATGTGCAGTGGGTCTCCTGGAGGAGAATGCCGAGGGCCTGATGTTTTGTGGCCAGATACTCGATGATGCTGAGCTTGCTGGCCGTAATGCCCTCGGTGTTCAGCTGCAGTACGGTGGGTCGTCGGTAATTTTCGACAGAGGAGCTGCCGCGCCCTGAGAAGGGCGTTTCCTTATCCACCCTGCGCTGAACCTGGGCCTGGTTTGCTCGAGTATGACAAGCTTCGCTTCGCATATCTTTTTTTCTTGAAGATATGGTACTGACGGGAGGGACCACGAGAAGGTGCTTGTTTTTCCCCCAACAATGATTTTATGTAATAAAAACCTACAAGCAATACACTGGTAATAAGCATGATAGGCCTATATGCAGTCACTTGTGGGATGAACCAGCAGTTTACAGAACTGCCAGTAGAAGTACCGGTAGGCCTACTGTTCAATTGGTTATAATAATGTTAGCTTGCCAGGCCTATAAACTGGCAAGAACAAATAGCATAGTGGTATTGGAAACCTACACATAGAATAACCAGGGCATGTCTGTCATTATCAGGCCTATCTGACAGCTGATCAGTTTGTTTTGGCACAGGTGTTACTACCAGTATCACATTCAATACCAGCAAGACTAGATCATACCTAGCCTGCTAATTACTTACTGAAGTCATTATAGTTTGTTACTTCATGCTCATAATTAGCTTAAATCTGATACTGAATAGGTGTAGGGTCATTTAAAAACACAACTGAACTAATTTAAAACCGACAGTTTAAAGAACTCCAGGTTTACTTCAACAGCACAAAACTGCTATTTACATTGAAAAAAGCATTCATATCTTCCTAGCGTCAGTTTAAACTGACGGAAGCAGATCGGATGTCAGGAGTCAGTCAAACAACCATTTTCTGCAAATGTAACTTATTTTGACTGCCGAAGAACCAATTTACCGCGGAAACGATTTTGAAAATTTTTGATTGTCAAATGCGTCCACTAGTGGAAAATATATTTAAAAAAAAAGAAAAAAGGATTTTTTAGTTATTTTTATTAATAAAATTATATTATGCAATGTCAAAAACATTTCAAAGCGTTTTTTATGTAGATAGTTCTCTCTTGAGCAGCTGGAAATGGTATTTTGACCTATATGATGTTTTATGTATGAGTGACGTTATTTTTTCTAGCGTCAGTTTAAACTGACGCTAGGAAGATATGGGTTAAGGCTACAGTTCAAAAACCGGCCTCAGACCAAACCTTTAAACTTTTTTGCAATACCAATTCCAATACATATTGAAGACCTGAGTTTAAAAACTCCTCATTTTGTAGGAATTGATTTATCATCAAAAATGTGTTGTATAATTGTCAAAGTAGCCTATGTCCCCGCGCAAAATTTGATTTAAAAACAGCTTAATTTCACTTTAACAAACGCTAGTGTTTGCTTAGAAATAAAAGATTTGGCAAATTATAAAATTTAAATGTGCTTTTTCTCAAAAGGTGTATTTTGTGACTTAAGTAGTTTTTTTTATCAGATCTTTAATTGTGTGTACAATGTACATCTTCATTTGAACGTTTCTTTTTCGCAATTTCAAGGGGCGAGGGGTTCTTTCTTTTATCACCCTTTAGAAGTGGCGGTGCCTCTGGCTATATATTTGGGCAGGTGTCGAGCAACCACTAAATTGATTCGTAATCCAGTTCTCGCAGACCATGCACACCATTTGGGCAAATAGATGGCGCAACTGCAGCCGTTGTGGTCTGCTCCTCCTGCAGCCAACGTATGTTCCTCCTTGCCGCACCCACACATCGCGGTAGGTGTCGTCGCCATTTCTGCATGTTTAAGCGGAATAGTCCAACCCTGGTGCATAAGCAGATGAACTGCAGTCAGGCCTTTCTTAGTAGCAGCATTCCAGTTGAGTGGGGGCTAGTGTCAGAGATGAAGTTTTGTGGAGTTTTTTTCCACTCCAAGCTTCAGTAGTCGCCCAGCTACCAGCATTGATAGATTGGTCTTTAGAGGTTTTCATCAAGAGGGATGTCACAATCAATGTGCAAGGCCTCACGACCGGCTGCTTTGTATCTTGACCGAACGTCCTGTTGTGATTGTGGAATTCTTGTGCAATATGTTATTATCGGTTACTGTCCTGTAGTGACCTCTGATTGCGAAATCTTTATTACGTGACGTATTTCTAGAACATTCTGCCCTGCGTGCAAATCTGGAAGCTTCTTTAACTTTGTTTTTTACGTGTAGTGCAACTTGACAGAACAATGAGTTCTTATGATGTAACATTACGTAACTTTCTCGAAGTTACTTGACCAAACAACCTGTTATAAATAGTGGTGTAATTTGCATGATTATTATGAGAGATTGTTGTTGTTGTAGTAGTAGTTGGTAATGGGTGCAGAGATTATTGTTCATTAAGAGTTGAAGTAATTGAATACGAGTAGATGAGAGTTAGTGCTGATATAAATTGTGATCGAAATTAGAGTTACATGAGGAGCTGTGTTGAGCCGTTCGTTAAAATCCTTCAAGAATTTTCTTTATTATTTCGGTAGTAGAACTATCCGACCATTTAATTGACTGCTTTTCTGTAATATCCCATTAAACTACGTCATTGAACCTTTCCAAGTCTCTTTCCTGGAAAGAGATAGAAAGAAATCGTGACATTTTGGGGGCTCGTCCGGGATAAAAAGAACAATAAATCAACAACAAGCTGTCAAAATGAAGGATACCGTCGGAAATGAAATAATCGAAAACTTACGGAGCGCGGCTGCACGAATGGGGCTGAGTGGCAATGAGAGGTCTCAGTTTGTGACGGAAAAGTATCACAAGATAATGGACCAAAAAGCTCAGCAAGAAGCTGACGAAAGAGAAGAACGAAGAGCTGCTCGTGAAATAAGGAAAGCGGAACTTGAAGCAGAAGCTGAAGAGAAGGGATCAGAACGTGAAGCTGAAGAGAAACGGGCACAAGTTGAAGAGAAGAGAGCAGAACCTGAAGCTGAAAAGAAACGGGCACAACTTGAGGCTGAAGAGAAACGAGCACAACGCGAAGCAGAAGCTGAAGAAAGAAGATCGCAATACGAATTGGAAAAGTTAAGTCTTGATTTAGAAAGACAAAAACTGGACGTTGGTGAGCGATCTAATTCTACTAACGATAATGTTCGAGATGTTATTGTGGCGCAAGTTAGACGTCCAGATTTTCCATCCTTCCTCATTTGAGGAAAAAGGTGAGTTAGATAGTTATTTGTTAAGATTTGAAAGATATGCTGCAATAGCCAAATTGGAGAAGTCGACGTGGGCTACCCAATTAAGCATGTTGTTATCGGGACAAGCTCTTGATGTATATTCAAGACTTTCCCAAAAAGATGTCATGGACTACGACAGATTGAAGTTAGCTTTGTTAAAGCGATACAATTTTACAGAGTATGGATACCGTCAAAGATTCCGTGAGGCAAAGCCTGAACGACACAAAATCCCAGGTCAATTTATTGAACGTTTAAGAAACCTTTTGTTAAAATGGTTTGAATTTTCGGGGGCTGAACAATTATTGGACGGGTTGGCAAACCTTATAGTTAAGGAGCAATTTACAGAATCAAGTTCAAAGGATCTTTTTGTTTATTTAATGGAAAGAAGTCCAAAGACTCTAGAAAATATAGCCAGTGTGGCGGAACAGTATTTACTTGCCCATGATGAAAAGTTGTCGACCGAAGAGACGTTGTCATGCAAAAATGACGAGGAGCAAACAAATAATTTTAAAGGAGGTGCTGTTCCAAAATAAATACGTTGTTTAAATTGTAATGGCTTAGATCATAAGGCTGTTAACTGCCGGAGTAAGACTAACAGAAATCATCAAGATGCAAGGAAGTGGTGCAATCGTTGCAGTAGACAAGGACATGAAGCGAAGGAATGCAAGGACAAGTCGTTTTCCCTATCCAATCAGTCTGGGAAGAACGGGAAAAACACGGACGTTTATTGTGGCGGGTGTGCGATAATGATTCATGAACCACCGCTTGAAGAGGAGAGATCGGATGAAAATGATCAATTGGAGAAGAAAACTGAAAAGAAGCCAAAAAAATATGCTTGCGAAAAAATAATACCTGAAGATTACCTGCCACTAGTGACTGGGACAGTTGGAAACAAAAAGTTAAAAGTTTTACGTGATTCTGGTTCTACCGGTATAATGGTGAGGAGAGATTTGGTTAAAGAAAGTCAGTTAACGGGAGAAAATGCCCATGTGGTGTCGATAAACAATACTTTAATCCAAGGACCGTTAGCGATGATATATATCGAAAATCCGTATCGTAGTGGGACTTTGAAAACCTTATGTTTACAAAACCCTTTAGTTGATCTTATAATCGGAAATGTTACTGAGAGAGATTCTGAAGTTACTTTTTATTCTTGTAGCAAGAATAATTACTTTCCTCGAGATTGTTCTGCATATGATCAGCGACGATCTCACGATTACGGCTACTACGAACGCGAAGAACCGAGGAGAGGAGGTAGGCGACGACCATTTGGAGTTTGCTATAGATGCGGTAGACGCGGACACTTCACTAGGGAGTGCGTTGCTGATGGCGGGCATTCGGAAAACAGGCGTTGGCGTGACAACCATTGATACCGATGTGGAGAGATTTGACACATAGCCAGGAGCTGCGCTTTTGATGAAAAGGTTTGCTACAACTGTCACAAAGAAGTTTAGCTGGCCAAGGATTGTCCGGAGAGGAAGTGTTTCCGATGTAAGAAGATGGGACATCTTGCTCGCCGGTGCACTGAAGACATTGAGGACGGTGGAAACTTTCGCAGTAAACGTGATAATTATTGTTTTGAGAAACGCTGTCGTTGGTAGATCATGCAACGATGGACTAATGAGAACTGTTTGATTGAGTAATTAATTGTTTTTGTAATGTGATTTGTATTGATTGTGTTGTAATATTGTTTGATGCAATATTCTAAGGGGACGTATGTCACAATCAATGTGCAAGGCCTCGCGACGAGCTGAGTTGTATCTTGACCGAACGTGCTGTTTTGATTGTGGAATTCTTGAGAGATATGTTATTATCGGGTACTATCCTGTAGTGACCTCTGATTGCGAAATCTTTATTATGTGACGTATTTCTAGAACATTTTACTTTACGTGCAAATCTGGCTTCTTCTCTTGCTTGTTTACGTGTAGTGCAACTTGACAGAACAATGAGTTCTTATGATGTAACATTACGTGCCTTCTCGAAGTTACTACACCAAACAACCTGTTATAAATAGTGGTGTAATTTGGATGATTATTATGAGATACAAACTCAAGAAAGAATAACCAACAGATGGCAAGAATATGTGTCAGAACTATATGATGATGAACGAGACAATATAGAAATTTTACCAGCAAAATCTGAAGTTACAAAAATAATGGAAAATGAAGTTAGAGATGTCATAGAAAGACTCCCAGATAGAAAATCAAGTGGGAAAGATGAAATTCCTGCGGAACTTCTGAAACAACTAGGAGAAACCGGATTGCAGAAGATGACGAAACTAATAAACAAGATGTACAATAGTGGTGAAATTCCGGATGACTTCACTAAGAGTATCTTGATCCCAATACCAAAAATAACAAAAACAATGAGATGTGAAGAACACAGGACTATAAGTCTGATTTCACACGCCAGCAAAATTCTGCTACACATTATCAAAAAAAGGATAACCCCAATAATACAACAACAAATTGAGGAAAATCAAGTGGGTATAAAAAGGATCCGGAACAAGAAATGCAATTTTCCTTCTAAGAGCAATTGGCGAACGGAGAATAGAAAAAGGACAACACACACATTGCATACATAGATTACAGCAAAGCATTTGACAGGATAAAACATACCAAATTACTGCAATTGCTAGAAAAATTTAATGTCCCGTTCTTAGAAAGAAGACTTATAAAAAACATATATTTTAAACAAACAGCAGCAGTTCGAAGTGGTAGCAGTCTCACAGAATTTTTCCCGATATTCAAAGGAGTTCGGCAGGGATGCATACTCTCACCAATATTATTCAATTTGTACAGCGAAGCAATAATCAAGGAAATATTCACAATACTAAACAAAAACGGAGTAAAATTCAATGGTCAAATAGTAAGCAACATACGATAAGCAGATGACACTGTTATACTCGCCGACACAGAAGAAAAACTACAAGAAAGCATGGACAAAATCAATGAAATCAGTAAAAAATACGGAATGAAACTCAATTTGAAGAAAACAAAGACAATGCTCATCGAAAAAAGCAATGGAAATAATAAAATAAAAATTAAGCTGGAAGGAGAACAATTGGATCAGGTCACCACGCACACATACCTAGGGTCCCTCATTACACAAGATGGAAGATGCACCAATGATGTAAAAAGAAGAATCGGTCAAGCAAAAGCGTCATTTTAGAAATGCAAGAAATTTTTAAGAGGAGAAATAAATTTACAATTAAAACTGAGACTTCTATCTTGTTACATCAAACCAGTCATGTCATATGGAAGTGAAAATTGGACCTACAGCAAAAAAATTCACAAAAAAAATTAATGCTTTTCAACTCTGGTGCTACAGAAGAATATTAAAAATATTATATAAAAAACACATTACAAACGAAGCAATTAGGAAAAGAATTGGAGTGCAAGATAGATGGGCAAGCGACTTGGCAAAACAAAAGATGAAATTCGCGAGACATATTTTGAGAGGATCGGCAGGACAGTTACATCAATTGGTTATTGAAGGTATGGTGGAAGGAAAGAGGTGCAGGGGAAGAAGGAGACGAACATGGGGAGATGACGTGATACAGTGGGCTGATTTGTCAAGCATCGGAGAAACAAAAAGAGTAGCGGAAGAACGTGACTTGTGGAAGAAAGTGACAGCCAACCTCCGGATCGGAGACGGCACGTGATGATGATGATGATTATGAGAAATTGTTGTTGTTGTAGTAGTTGGTAATAAGTGAATAAGTGCAGAGATTATTGTTGATTGAAAGTAATTGAATACGAGTAGTTGAGAGTTAGTGCTGATATAAATTGTGTTCGAAATTAGAGTTACATGAGAAGCTGTGTTGAGCCGTTCGTTAAAGTCTTTCAAGAATTTTCATTCTCATTTTGTTAGTAGAACTATCCGACCATTTAATCGACTTCTTCTTCTTCAATTGCCTTGCCTGAACCAAGCATCGACGGCTTCAGATGAACAATTATACCAAATATTCCTATTGTATGTTGCATGGATGATTGGTTCTGCCATATGAGAAGCTGTGTTGAGCCGTTCGTTAAAGTCCTTCAATAATTTTCATTATCATTTCGTTAGTAGAACTATCCGACCATTTAATTGACTGCTTTTCGGTAATATCCCATTAAACTACGTCATTGAACCTTTCCAAGTCTCTTTCCTGGTAAGAGATAAAAAGAAATCTTGACATTCTGGGGATACTGCCCCTTTTAGTAGTGGGTGTCTCAATGTTAGGCGCCAGGGTTGCTTGCTTGGAGACTTGTAGGGCTTTAAATGGAGTGAGTGATTGAGGTTCAATGCACAACCAAACAAAGACAAGATGGCTTCCTCGAAACGAAGCTCAGCTGGTTGGATGCCTGCAAGGACAGGAAGATTGCACGATGGTGTAGGTCGCAGGCATCCAGTCACGACACGCAAGACGTCGTTTTTGGCAGTGGCAACTTGATAACAGTGAACACTTCTACTCCAGACAGTTGCACAATAGCCTATTCTTTGGAAGCGCAGACTAGCGCAATGGTAGCAATGCGCAATGTGTCATGGCGCCTCAGCCACAATCAACCAATCACCTTTGCAAAGATGTGCTTGAGATCTTTTGACGTAGTGATTTCAAATGCTGTCGATAAATGAGCCACCTGTCCAAAACTACCCGCAGATACTTCGTGTATGGGCAGAAAGAGAAAGTTTTTCTATTGATGCTGATCTTCACTCTTCAACTTTGGAGGTATCCCGAAAGTGTCGACATTTTAACGGGTGTAGAATGGCCAAATCACTGGCATCGGCATACTTTGCAGATACCGTGTTTGGCAGATCGTGTATGTAGATGTTAAACAGGAAGAATTTGGGTAGAGAGGTAACTCTTTTAAACCATAAACAGACATAACTAAGCAACAACACTACATTTAACATTATAAAAACAAAAAACAACAAGCGAACGTTTTCGGCTAGTCATATAGCCCTTTTCAAGCCTATAAGAAAAAATACATTATTAAAAGAAATGCTAAAGAATCATATAGTATCACAGCAAAAATATGGTCAAATCTAAACATTTGAGAAACTGCCTCGCTCAAAAGGACTTGAAAAGGGCTATATGACTAGCCGAAAACGTTCGCTTGTTGTTTTTTGTTTTTATATAATGTTAAATGTAGTGTTGTTGCTTAGTTATGTCTGTTTATGGTTTAAAACAGGAAGAAAGCAAGGACATATTACTAAGAACCGCCATTTGTAAGGATTTGTAACCGTCTTAGAAGACCACTTCTTGGGGGTGAGGGTAAAACTTCTATTGTAAACGAGCTCGATGACCATGCGGATCATGTGCCCATCCGGGAGTAGGAGGAGAAATTTGCAGGTGAGGTCTTGGTGCCATGCAGTGTTGTAGTAGGCGGCTGTGAGATCCAGAAACACAGCACTACCAGCCTTCTTTGCTAGCGATCTTTGATGTCTTGAGCGAAAGGAGTCCCTTGGTCTACATTAGATCTTCCACGTCGAAAGCTAGCCATCTTGCCACTGCATAGGCTGCTGCATATCATTCATCCAAAGGAGGTATCGGAAATAAAGTATAAACGCTAATAAATATTCAAAAAGTATTTGTTTGTTCGTTTGCCATTGAACGTAATTTCGAACACAATTTATATCAGCACCAACTCTCATCTACTTGTATTCAATTACTTCAACTCTCAATCAACAATAATCTCTGCATCTATTACCCACTACCACAACAACAACAATCTGCAACTCATAACACAACTCTCATAATAATACAATTCTCAAATTACATCACTATTTATAGCAGGTTGTTTGGTCTAGTAACTTCGAGAAGGTTACGTAATGTTACACCATAAGAACTCATTGTTTCGTCAGGTTGCACTATATGTAAACAAGCAAGTTAAAGAAGCTTCCAGATTTGCACGTAGCAGTAGAATGATCTAGAAATACGTCACACAATAAATATTTCGCAATCAGAGGTTACTACCGGACAGTAACCGATAATAACACATTGCTCAAGAATTCCACAATCAAAACAGCACGTTCGGTCAAGATACAAAGCAGCTCGTCGTGAGGCCTTCCACTTTGATTGTGACATACGCCCCCTTAGAATGTTGTTGCAAACAATATAACAACACAATCAATACAAAACACACTACAAAACAATTAATTACTCAATCAAACAGTTCTCATAAGTTATCTCCAACGACTCATTTGTCCATCGTTGCATGATCTACCAACGACAGCGTTTCTCAAAACAATAATTATCACGTTTACTGCGAAAGTTTCCACCGTCCTCAACGACTTCAGTGCATCGGCGAGCAAGATGTCCCATCTTCTTACATCGGAAACACTTCCTTTCCGGACAGTCCTTGACCAGATGACCTTTTCTGTGACAGTTGTAGCAAGCCTTTTCATCAAAAGGGCAGCTCCTGGCTATGTGACCAATCTTCCCACATCGATCGCAGTGGTTTTCACGGCAACGTTTGTTTTCTGAATGTCCATCGTCAGCAACGCACTCCCTGGCGAAGTGTCCGCGTCTACCGCATCTATAGCAAACTCCAAATGGTCGTCGCCTGCCTCCTCTCCTCGGTTCTTCGCGCTCGTAGTATCCGTGATCATGAGATCGTCGCTGATTATCTGCAGAACAAACTCTAGCAAAGTGACCATTCTTGCTACAAGAATAACGAGTAACTTCAAAATCTCTCTCAGTAACATTTCCGATTATAAGATCAACTAAAGGGTTTTGTAAACATAATGCTTTCACAGTCCCACTACGTTACGGAGTTTTGAAGTATATCTTCGCTAACGGACCTTGGATTAAAGTGTTATTAATGGACACCACATGGCCATTTTCTCCCGTTAACTGACTTTCTTTAACCAAATCTCTCCTCACCATTATACCGGTAGAACCAGAATCACGTAAAACTTTTAACTTTTTGTTTCCAACTGTCCCAGTCACTAGTGGCAGGTAATCTTCAGGTATTATTTTTTCGCAAGCATATTTTTTGTCTTCTTTCCCGTTTTCTTCTCCAACTGATCATCTTCATCCGGTCTCTCTTCCTCAAGTGATGGTTCAGGAATGATTACCGCACACCCGCCACAATAAACGTCCGTGTTTTTCCCGTTCTTCCCAGACTGATTGGATAGGGAAAACGACTTGTTCTTGCACTCCTTTGCTTCGTGTCCTTGCCTACTGCAACGATTGCACCACTTCCTTGCATCTTGATAATTTCTGTTAGTCTTACTCCGGTAGTTAACAGCCTTATGACCTAAGCCATTACAGTTAAGACAACGTACTTCTCTTGGAACAGCACCTCCTTTAAAATTATTTGTTTGCTCCTCGTCATTATCGCATAACAACGTCTCTTCGATCGTCAACTCCTCATCATGAGTAACCAAATGTTTTTTGGCCATACTTGTTATATCTTCTAAAGTCTTTGGACTTCTTTCCATTAAATAAACTGAAAGATCTTTTAAACATGACTTTGTGAATTGTTCCTTAACAATAAGGTTTACCAATCCATCTAGCGATTGTTCAGTAGGGTAGATTGAAAAAACCATTTTATAAAATTTTTATTAGCTTGGGGTTGGAAAACTTGCCAATTACTACTAAAACTAATTATGCAAAATTAGAATGTAATCTGACGAGAGCTTGATCTGCCACCAGCCACTTGAAAATTTACCATTGGGCCATTCCGTGTCAATTCACACAGTCAAGAAATTCAACCTCTTCAATTTATCTTAAATTTTACACACCATTTCACTATCTTATATGATGAACACCTGCAAAATTTCAGTGAAATTGATAGAGAAACACGAGAGGTATAAAGCATTTAGTTTGAGGGGGTCTGCCGAGGGGCACAATTTTTTTTTAGTTTTGGCTATATTTGAGGTCCTATTACTGCTTAAGTAAATTAGGTAAGAACCCAATTTTTTTACAGGTGATAGTACTGCTGACAAGTATTGAAAATACAACACCATTCACATTGTCAGCTTAAAAGATCAAAGGTCAACGACATCCAAATGTGGCCGTTTCCAGCTCTCGGTTAAAATTTTCCAAAATTTTAAAACCTTGGCAAGACCCTATTTTTGATTGGTTTTGGCTGACATTTAGTAGAAATGTTGTTTACAGGATTTTCTATGAACTTTGAATTTCAGTACAAAATATTAAAGGGGTTGGGAGGTATTTAATGTAAAACATGTGTCAAAATGACAAAAAGCAAAAAAGTGGTACTTCTAATATTCCGGTTACCTATGACCCCAATAAAAATTTACTCTGCAATTTCATAGAGAATCCTGTAAAAAATATTTCTACGAAATTTTAGCTAAAACCAATCAAAAATAGGGTCTTGCCAAGTTAAAATTTTGGAAAATTTTAACCGAGAGCTGGAAACGGCCACATTTGGATGTCTATGACCTTTGACCTTTTAAAGTGACAATATGAACGATGTTGGATATTCAATAGTTGGCGGAAGTACTATCACCTGTAAAAAAATTGGGTTCTTACCTAAATTACTTAAGCAGTAATAGGACCTCAAACACAGACAAAAATAATAAATTTGTGCCCCCTCGGCAGACCCCCTCAAACTAAATGCTTTATAACTCTCGTGTTTGTCAATAAATTTCACTGAAATTTTGCAGGTGTTCATCATATAAGATAGTGAAAAGGTGTGTAAAATTTAAAAAAAATTGAAGAGGTTGAATTTCTTGACTGTGTGAATTGACACGGAATGGCCCAATGGTAAATTTTCAAGTGGCTGGTGGTAGATCAAGCTCTCGTCAGATTACATTCTAATTTTGCACAATTAGTTTTAGTAGTAATTGGCAGGTTGTCCAACCCCAAGCTAATAAAAATTTATAAAAGGTTTTTTCAATCCACCCTATTGTTCAGCCCCCGAAAATTCAAACCATTATAACAAAAGGTTTCTTAAACGTTCAATGAATTGACCTGGGATTTCGTGTCGTTCAGGCTTTGTCTCACGGAATCTTTGACGGTATCCATGCTCGATAAAATTGTATCGCTTTAACAAAGCTAACTTCAATCTGTCGTAGTCCATGACATCTTTTTGGGAAAGTCTTGAATATACATCAAGAGCTTGTCCCGATAACAACATGCTTAATTGGGTAGCCCACGTCGACTTCTCCAATTTGGCTATTGCAGCATATCTTTCAAATCTTAACAAATAACTATCTAACTCACCTTTTTCCTCAAATGAGAAAGGATGGAAAATCTGGACGTCTAACTTGCGCCACAATAACATCTCGAACATTATCGTTAGTAGAATTAGATCGCTCACCAACGTCCAGTTTTTGTCTTTCTAAATCAAGCCTTAACTTTTCCAATTCATTTGCGCTCTTCTTTCTTCAGCTTCAGCTTCACGCTGCGCCCGTTTCTCTTCAGCTTCTGTTTCGCCTTGTGCCCGTTTTTCTTCAGCTTCTGCTTCGTGTTGTGCCCGTTTCTCTTCAGCTTCACGTTCTGCTTTTCTTATTTCACGAGCAGCTCTTCTTTCTTCTCTTTCGTCAGCTTCTTGCTGAGCTTTTTGGTCCATTATCTTGTGATACTCTTCAATCACAAACTGAGACCTTTCATTTCCACTCAGCCCCATTCGTTCAGCCGCGCTCCGTAAGTTTTCGATCATCTCATTTTTGACGGTATCCGCCATTTTGACAGCTTGTTGTTGATTTATTGTTCTTTCGGTATCCCGGACGAGCCCCCAGAACGTCACGATTTCTTTCTATCTCTTTCCAGGAAAGAGACTTGGAAAGGTTCAATGACGTAGTTTAATGGGATATTACCGAAAGACAGTCAATTAAATGTCGAATAGTTCTACTGGTAAAATGATATTGAAAATTCTTGAAGGATTTTAACGAACGACTTCTCAAATAACTCTAGTTTCGAACACAATTGATATCAGCACCAACTCTCATCTACTTGTATTCAATTACTTCAACTTTCAATCAACAATAACCTTTGCATCTGTTACCCACTACCACAGCAACAACAATCTGCAACTCGTAACACTCATAACACTCCCGCATAGTTTATGACAGATTGTTTCCACCTTTTGTGCATGTTCGTCAGTTGTTTCTTGTACGCAGGTCAGTGCAGTTTTATTTATTTTCAGTCATTTATTATTAACATTTCTCGAATATTTGTTTTTGTTTAGATGAATTAAGGTTTTTTCCTGACGAGGTCATAAAGTTTTGCCAAAAACGTTTGAAGTTATGTAGCTACTGTATTTTATTTTATGTATTATTTTTTGAATTATGCAATTCAATCTTATAAAGCTGTTATCGATTATCTGTCTGTGGTATTCATAACACAACTCTCATAATAATGCAATTCTCAAATTACATCACTGTTTATAGCAGGTTGTTTGGTCTAGTAACTTCGAGAAGGTTACGTAATGTTACACCATAAGAACTCATTGTTTTGTCAGGTTGCACTATATTTAAACAAACAAGTTAAAGAAGCTTCCAGATTTGCACGTAGCAATAGAATGATCTAGAAATACGTCACACAATAAATATTTCGCAATCAGAGGTTACTACCGGACAGTAACCGATAATAACACATCGCTCAAGAATTCCACAACCAAAACAGCACGTTCGGTCAAGATACAAAGCAGCCCGTCGCGAGGCCTTCCACCTTGATTGTGACACTTGTCGTAATGTTCACTTACTTGTAAAGCGACGTCGAAGGCACCGTTGCACTTTCTCCTCATCGTTGATATCGAAACACACGAAACGAACCGACGCAAACGATCAACGTCGATGACCTGAAACGGTGACATTTTTCTGTCCGGTTGTCTGCTACTGTAATGAGCCATGAAGACTGGAAGCACTAAAGTTCTGAAAAGCAATGCAAATAAAGCGATGTGAATAAATAAGTTGATTGATTGAGTCGTTTTTTGTGTGAATGTAGATCAAATTCTTGCTACATACAAAGCAAACTTGCACCCCAGATTCCATTAGACGCATTGAGTAATTATTCAGAACAAAGTATTGCTGTAAAAAATACTTTACAGTGAAACATATTGAACAAAATTACTGAACGCATACAATAACTTTTTATTGTTGATCCTAGATTGATGATGGTTAAGTAGGATACAAAATTTTAAAGATACAATATCACGTTTGCAAGCTATGCCCTAATACTTTAGCTTTATAGCCTAGTATCGTTTTTTTTTCTGTTCCTACAAACTGGAAACTGGCAACCCAGCCTGCTAACAGTTACGAGTGGCAGGTACGAGTAATGCTACCTCCAGTAGGCTACTCAGCTGGTTGCCGGGTCCAAGACCGGACGATAGGGAGAGTTGGCGGCAGAAAGGGTATTCTGCCATAAAATATAAGTCAAAACCCAAATGGAAACGGAAAATAAAAATGGACAGTTGAACGTAATTCGATTGGCCTGGCAAATAAATAAACACTCCAAAAATGTCTATCAAGAAAGGTGGTAAAGGAAGAACGAACAAGTGCTTAGAAAGGATCAAGATCAATTTAATCCTATTTATTGTTCCATTCAGCAGGTGTATAAAAATAAATTACTGACCATAAAGGAAATGGAAGTGCAATTTTCACTTCTCTTAACCATCTCAGCAGCTTAGTGGTCATCGCCTACAGTTCTGATGCTAGTAGGACTGGGTTCAATTTCAGGTCGGGTTATACCAATGACTTTAGAAACGGTAGCCTACCGGTTGTGATCTTTCTTGCATAACGCAGCGAAGCTAAGTTCGGTTATAATGTGTCGCTAAAAGACCTTAGCAGTTGTAGAGCGACAATAAATAAACCATGTTCCACCCATTGTTACCTTCACTTCTCGGTTTGAGACAAAGTGGTGACTGCACAGATGATTTAGTTTCTGACTCTGGTTATGTAGGGCAAAAATAGCAGAGTTATTTAGATAGGCTCTTATTAAGCTCAACAAGAAAGCAGCTCGGATGCAGCTCCTCCGCGAAATTGTAGAAAAGTTAGTCCCAAATGATGTACACATTCTACTGTTTACAATTTTTAAGACAGGTTTCCCTTTTAAACGTCCGTAAATTTACATATTGTTGCCACAAAAACTTCAATATTTGCAAAAAAGTACGTTATGCCAATTTGTGCATTTTTGCTATGAAAATGAGTTCAAGAATTACAAAAATAAAAGAAAAAAATATGTATACATTTTTTTACCCCCCGTCTTAATAGTAGAAGACATAAATTTTTTTGAGGCCCATGCTTGGCCCTTGATTTCGTGATTACGTCACTGTGATTTAGACGAGTTCTTTTGCGGCACTTTTTGCAGATACCCAAAAGGAAAAAATAATAACATTTATTTTATTGCCCCCTGGCAATCCCCTGACTTGTCGGTTGCGTGGCCGTGTGGTGAGAACGTCTGCGCGACGTTCGAAAGGACGTGGGTTCGACACCTCTCCAGAGCACGCAGCTGTGTCTCGGTAAAAGCAGTTAATGGCATGCCAGAATGCGGGCAGCAGCTGACTCGAAGACTAATAGGTCTCTTTGCTGTTTCAAGTTGGTTGTTGTATCGCATCTGTGATCGCAGTGTGCTGTATGTTGTCACAATGGGCGCAAAATAAAACATTATTATTATTGACATTTCTCCAACGGCAGGTTATACAAGAATAACCATGAACACAATGCTTCATTTGAAACCTTAAAAAAATAGAATTACAGTGTGGATGATAGCAAAAGAAAACAGCTCATGCAAAGCACATTTGGAACTAAGAAGCTGCAAAGGTGACTGCTTTTTTACGCCGATAACGCACAACGTTCAAAAACTCTGAAAAACGTCCGAACGAAATACATAAGTAACATGGGCTATAACAATGACGTGGAAAGAAAGTTGTTTTCAATTTCTGGTTAAGATCAAAATTTTCAATTTCTGGTAAATCAAGCGTGAAGCGCAACGGTCATTGCTAGACATGCAGGTCCTGGCAGTGAGATTGACATAATAACCTTTTTACTGGTTTATCATCTCTAAGTTACTAAACTCACTAGATGCCGCTGAACAAAAAGGTACCCTTGAAATGTGTTGCTCAGGATCACACCAAGTAAAAATTATTTCCACAAGGTCATTTCAATCAAAAGTCACAAACTATTGAAGATAACTTCAATAGCAGATGCTATTGAAGATAACTGGGCAGGGGTGACTTACAATATCGACCAAAACTTTCTGCATCAGAGATTGTTCACGTTTCTAGCACTAGTTGCAACGTTCATCTGATGAAATTGAAACCAGCAACAAACAGGTTGATTTACTACTTCACTGACGTTTCGCGCACCATGACAATGCGCATCCTCAGAGCGAATAACATACAAAATGAAATTTACAAAGTTATATAATGCAGTGCGGTTGAAGGCAAGAAAAAATGAAACACATTATCACGCCAAAAAATGTGTGAGTGGTTTACGTCACACTTCTTTTGGCCAACCTTTAAAATAATGTGTGTTCCATTTTTTTTTGCCTTCAACCGCACTGCAGTATACAACTTTGTAAATTTCGTTTTGTATGTTATTCGCTCTGAGGATGCGTATTGTCATGGTGCGCGAAACGTCAGTGAAGTAATAAATCAACCTGTTTGTTGCTGCGTTAACTATTATCAGATGAACGTTGCAACTAGTGCTAGAACCGATAACTGTCCTGGTGAGCACCCAAACTTTTCAGCATTCAGACATTGTTCAAACGTATAATTCTTCCATTAACTAAAATTTATTATGGTAATAAAATTTTGTTGTGTTTTTGTTTTCTGTAATGCTGTTGTAATTAAATTTACTAATTGTTCTTTTGATGTTTGTGTAAGAGTTTTACGTCGTCTTTTGTTGGCACCTTTTTCCTTCGAGAAGATGATTACGTAAGAAAAGGCAACTCCTGCTTTCAACTTGCACCTGATCTGTGATCAGTGGCCGAGAGGTTATCGAGTAATAATGTGTTGACATAGTAAATATGATACAAAATTTAAAATGAACATTGTCGCTATACAAGACCTTAGCAGTTTTAGAGTGACAAAAAATGAAACCATAACATTAATATCGTACTTGCATAACACGTTGAGTGTAAGTCGGGTAATGTAAATACGATACAAGAAAACCGTACTCTCGCTGAAAGACCATAGCTATTGTAGAGTGACAGTGTATAAATCATAGCACTATTCTTATCAGTTTGCTTTCTGCTATATTCGATGCAAGATGCGCCCGGCACTCTTTAAATTCGTTGACCTGAAAGTTTAGGTAAAGTCTATTTTCAGTTTCAGTGTAGTGAACTTCTATGCAAAGTACAAGCAACGCTTTAATAAAAAATGGTTTGATTTTAAATCTTTATCTTCGGACTGACAAAGTCTTGATAGGTTATTCCTAGTAGTTTCGCATACTTGTAGAGGCTCTTGACACAGGGCCGGTTACCGAGATTGACAGAGTGAAGTTTCCAATTGTTGTTGCCGGAAAATTATTCCATCCATTAGGTGCCGCTGAATAGAGAGCAGTCCTTAGAATGTGTTGTTCAAGCGCACAGCCCGAGAGTCGTACCAGCGCCGCTTGATCTTGAAGCTTCTTTGTTCGCAAATCTACGAGTTAACCAACTGAGCTATCCGGGTGGATCAATCAATGTGATACGACGTTTACCAGAAACAGATCAGGAAACGTAGTTGCAAGCTCCCTAAAAATAGTAGTCTATTTTATATTGCACAGTATTGCACAATTTGCCTCGTTATGTCAGTGCCGTGAATATCAAGGAATGAATAATATAACAACGTTTGATGCTTTATTGAGAAAAAACATGTTTTTGTTTATCAACCGTTGCATACACTCCTCAACCGCTTTATATCAGACGTAATGTCATCTGATTGTTTTTATCGTTTTGAATACTTTCAACTCTTCCAACGCTCATTGTAAGTAAATTTGTAACAGAAGATATTTAGTAAACTCTTAAACTGACGACATTCAAAGTGGCTCTCAGTGAACTTTGTGCATTTGCGGTTTGTGTATTATTGTCGTTCTTTTGTTTCGGATATGGACAGCTTTGTCTGACGCAAATAAATACTAATAATTTAGTCTCAAAATTAAACTGTTCGTCTATATGGGATGCTCCAACTGTACCGAACAGATACACCAAAATTCAATTCGGCAATGCGTAGCAAAAATATATCATCATAAAACAAAACAATAGCTAATTAAAAATGGTTGTGATGAATGTCATTTGCTCGAAATTTTTACAACAAAATTGCATCTTTTTTATGGTTTCTACGTTGATGATATCCTGAAAAGGTTTAATTTTTTGTTTTTTGTCTTAGGCGTTCAAATCTATTTCATCTTTGAGGCAGTTTTGAGCAGTAGAATCAAAATTTTGTAAATCTTTTTAAACGTCCATCCAAGTTTGTTTTTTTATACATTTCTGGGTAAAATTGAAGTAGTTGAAGTAGTTTGAATATATTTTATTGGTAACTACTTACTTTTTGCAAATTTAAAGTTTTCACTTCAGATTTCGCCATTGAACCTTAGCCTACTTACTTAACGGTTCAAGCACCACAGTAGTTTCATGTTGACAACTTAAACATGTACGCGGTTACAAAAATTCTTTTTTATACACTTTGGCGATGTGACTAATGGTGCGTAATGTAATAAAATATCCAAAAAATGTTACTCTCTATATTGTGATTATCTGTACTATGATTTGTTAAAAGCGTTTTGTTTTTCCACCCATTCTTACGAGGCATCAATTTATGCAACATCTCTCAACTGCTGCAACCAGTGCAGTGTCTCAGTGTTGAGGTCAATTAGGTTTACATGTGCTGTAGGCCGGAAAATTGAACAATAATGTATAATGTGCTGTGCTGTTTAAGATTCATCACAAGCGCAGGATGGTGTCACACAATCCACAGTGAAACATATTGTGCTTGAATGCGACCACCACCAATACGGAGGCGATTTAAAGCTGCCCATTCTTTTCTTGACTTGTCCGAGCCATGTGGTAGGGTAGCCTACTTTAGTGGTGTCTGGTGTAACTTGAAAATGATCGGCCGTGAGATGTTTTTTCAGCAGTCTCTTCATGACATTACAATCAACTTAAGTTGATTGTTTAATTATGTTATGTATTTTTTTGTAATAAAACATGTTGAACCCGCTAAAGTTACTCTGCTTTGTTTGTCTATGGTTCAACAAAGCAAACTCGCTACCAAAGCTTTATCAAATTATAACCAATACACACAGTTGATTAATCGTTAGATTGCGAATTCTTGCAGTATTTATTTCTAAAATACTGCTCTTTTTTTCTTTTCTGAATTGATAATGTCTTTTCCACAGCAGAAGTGCAACCCTATGTTTCCACTTTTACAATCTTCTGCTATAAACAGAAAACGGGGAATATGAAAAGTGAAACAACTGCTGCAGTGTTCTTGTACAGTTCCACTTTTGAGTCTGTAGATGTTGATTCAACAGTCAATAACAAACTTACATAAAAAATGTTGTAACTTTAGATGTACGTCCACATCACCACTTAAAAAATATGGTTTAAAAACATGTAAAACAAAAGCAGCACGATGTCTTACAAAGTCGCGCTTTTCAATAATGTAATCACATAAGTGGAAATTGTCTTACAAAATGCTGAATACCTACATCTTGTATCTGCTATTTTGAATCTGTTTTACAACCAAACATTTAACAACTATGATCCAAATCATAAATGGAAAGAATGTTGAACAAAAAATTGACTATGGTGAAAACATTATATTGTTATCGACGATCCAGCGCTACCGCTCTCTGGTATTTCAA
The DNA here is from genome assembly GCF_918807975.1 of Aplidium turbinatum. Classification (NCBI taxonomy): domain Eukaryota; kingdom Metazoa; phylum Chordata; class Ascidiacea; order Aplousobranchia; family Polyclinidae; genus Aplidium; species Aplidium turbinatum. Next base: position 17,880,291 of record NC_137489.1, read on the forward strand.
CATGCACCAGAAAGGAATGGATCAGTTACAAAAGAATGTTATTCCGTCATTCCCGAACTGCTACCACTCTCCATTGATGGGGCTATCAAAACACACCAATTTGTCCAAATTGCAAAAAAAAGCAGGAAAATTGTCGATCATTTGATTTTAGACTGTCCATGGACTACACTACTCTGCAGTTTCAACACAGTTTACCAATGAGGAAACATATTTAAAAATTGGCTAAAAGACAACGAGCTTCAAGTGTGAAAATGTTAAAACGAAGCTACGACTACATAGGAGATGTCTCATCTAAACATTCACAGTATAATGAAAAGCTAAAAGGTGTTTTAGTACTAGTGGCGTCAAGAAGTCAACTCTACAAAAATTATCTTTCTTGTTTTAATTTAAAGTAAAAGTAAACCATACGATTAAGTAATATACCACGGGGTTAAATTTCTAAATACTGTAAAGTATATCCTTATGCCAATTTTTGAAGTATGTTGTCACCGTATGATTTCATACTACAGCACTACTTTTTGAATCTTTTGTTTTTGTATCAGATTTAAATTGTTATTGCATTATTACCCGGCCTACCTTCACGGCGTTATGCAAAAAAGAACACAATCCGTACAGTGGGGTAGCGAGAAAAAAAATTTGAGGGGGCCAAATATTTGATGAATTGAAGAGAACGACAAAGTGTTTGATTTAAGACATCGCCACCTGATGTGCAGTGGCGTATCCTGGTGAGTTAAGCAAGGGAAGCGATAAAGCTGATGGGGGATTAGAGCGTGCCAAAGCCACGCGTATTCTAGGGGGGTGCGGGGGCATGCTCCCCCGGAAATTTTTTGCCAAATTACACTCAAAAAATGGATTATAGCACTTTCTGGAAACACTTTCAGGGTAATATTTGTATGAAGTTGATTAGCAGATAAACAGCTATTAACTTGTTAAAGGTAGCTGTTACACACAAACGGGCAAAAACTGTGGCTAAAATTAGAGAACACATAAACTCAGCTACACAAAAACACAACAGAGTAAGCGATTCTGAAATTGCTTTAACAGATTAGTTAAAAGAAACGTAAATCACGTAAACTTTGTGCGATTTACGATTTGCAAAATTGATTGGTGTATTTCTGTGTGTCTAAAACAAGTCCTGGGGGGTGTTAATAGCCAAATGTCTTGAAAAACGATATAAATTTATACAAATTATATTATATTTTCAACAAAGGGTTTAACTTCGGAATCCAAACTTTGAAAACTTGGGAGACCATGGCCCCTTTCGCCCCCCTGGCTACGTCTACGAATCCGTACCGTTTTTAAAGTTTTTAATTTGACTCGACCTGGAGTCGACTTTAGATCTCCCAGCACGAGCTGAGGGCCAAACCACTCGGTCATTGAGCTGGCAGTAGACTCACGAAAAGTGATATTAAACGCCATGCGATTTATTACTGAGAAAAGAATGTAAGAATGTAATTGAGGTGAGTACAAAGCGTAGATTTGATTGGAGCGCCATGTATGTAATCAAATTAGACGTTTGTACCCTATAGACTAAACTGTTATGTTTAATAAACGAAAGACCAGAACGACAATAATTCTTGTTTTCTTGTTCGCTTCTGGTGCTGTTAGATCTGAGATCGATTCCAGGTCGGGTCAAACCGAAGACTTTAAAAACGGTACCAATAGTGTTTTTTCTTGCATAACGCAGTGAGAATAAATCAGGTAATAATGTGATAACATCGTAAACCTGATATAAAAAATTAAAACATGAGTCCTCTCGCTAAAAGACCTTAGCTGTTGTAGAGTGACAATAAATAAAACCTTTACATTATTATTATTTTTTTTTGTAGCGAGTGAGTACCGAGTGAAGTAAATCAGAGTTGAATTTAAAGCAATTTTATGAACTTGACTACACGCTTTTAAAGCACAAACCCTTACATTGTTACACCGTTGACAGGGAAAACAAATAGCTGGAAACTAGCTATGGTTAGTTTGTGCAAATGAAATTTTTGCGAAATAAAAAGCGGGAGCAGTTCTTTTAAAAGTGGAAAAGGATCGTATTGCAGGGTATCTACAATGCATCGTCGATTGTGAAAAGCAATGACAACACTTGTAGAAATAAAAAAAACACAAGCATAAAAAGACTCCTTACCTGTTCAGCTTTATGGCCAGGTATATTGATTGTTTAAAGCCAACAACCATATTGTTCGGTCCGAAAATCAATCCAGGATAAAGAAACCTGTCAGGATCTAAAGAAATCTGAGGTTTTACTGAGTTATTCCATTCCTGGTGAATTTTCCAACCGGAACAGTTTATTTTGAAGTCTTCTTCTAACGAACGAGCAAGTGTTGGGGTTGTTTGATTTGAAGAATTATTTGATTGTAAAACATCATCCATCTTTCCAACATTGTTGTAAAATTGCACCCATTCAAATTTGTTTGTCAAAAAATATTGCAAACAAAACAGAATCAGTGTCAAAAAAAAACTTACTACATAACATGATTTGGAGGTTTGCATGTTAAGTCTACAATAATGTTTTTAACTTCTGTAGCATCCACACTTATGGTGAAAAATGAAATACTGTGCATTTGGATAACCTGGAATTTAACACAAGTATGAGAAACTGGTTTTATATGACTTTATTTGAAAGAACAACCACAAACTTTGTTTTATAAAATAAGTTAAATAACCCAGAAAAGAAATAAAAAGTTTGAAAGTACGAGATGTAGCCTACATGGACAGTGATATAAAGCAGAAGGAAGTTGGACGCAATATTGTCTCACCACCTGCAGTAAGTACCAATTTAATTTGATATAAGATGATTGGAGATTCAAAATCGGAAATATATCAATTTTAAAATGTATAGTATCGCAGGCTAACTTATCAGTCAGAAGCGAGTGCGTTTTTGTTTTCACGACAGTTCAAAGTCACAAAACATTGTTTCTTTGTTTGCTTTCTTGTCAACCGCGAAATTGCCTTAGAAACCCAATCTTGCGATTCTTTGCCAAATGTCTTCAAACTTTTGACTTCGACTATTGTTACGAGTTTGACTCTCTGTTTCAGCGATAAACACCGTGTTTATTTCACAGTTTGACTTCTCACACACAATGCAGCTTATACGGTTTGCTTTCAAATAAAGCTATCCTTTGAGCCAATTACAGCAATTTGAGTCGATTCACACTGGTGCACACACATTTTGGTGCCCAGAAAGTTTTAACGGTTTTGGGGTATTTTGATGCCGCTGAATCCAAAAATGACTTTGGCTTTTACGAATTGGCTTTAATTTTTGAGATATTCCATGGTTTTACTCTAAAAAAGTGCTAAAAATATGCAAATATTGACATAGGTATTTTCTTTATGTTATAACTTTAATGAGAAAACTTGTCTGTCTTTTACAAGCATGTCCAAGTCCATACCTTATTCTTATATTTTGAATGCGATTCTGTGAAATATGACAATTTTTATTGCAGAGAGCCTTTTATAGGCAAATCATGTTTTATGTGAAAATCAAGCAAAAATTCAAAAAATTAAATAATAGTAGCAGTAAACAACAGATTTTCGTTTGAAAAAACAGGTGGCGTCAAAGTACAAACACTACTTTTAGTAACAATCGACGTAGCTTACATTTCGTAAATTGTAACAGCACATTCATCAAGCATAATAATGCGAAAAAATTAGTCGATGTTTACAAATTTTCTTTTGTTTACAAATGATGTTTACAAATTTACACATTACTGATGTTTACATATCTGATGTTTACAAATTTACACATTACTGATGTTTACATATCTGATGTTTACAAATTTACACATTACAAGACTTTCTGTAATGTGATGTGGCCAAACAGTCACGTTGGAGACTCCAACAGCAGTCAGTGATTATGTGGGCATCCCACATGCCCTGGTACTGCTCTTCTATGACCTTAATATCCTGATAAAACTTTTCTCCGTGCTCTTCACTTAGGTCACCAAGGTTTGCAGAAAAACAATCTAAGTGGCTGATGAGATAGTGAACAATAGTGACACTCATCTTCACTCCTAAATCTTTGAACTTGGAAAGCATATCTTCCACCAATTCTTAGTAATTTTCAGCTTTTTGTTTCCAAGGAATTTCTGTGTGACTAAAACAAACGATTGCCATGCAACAGACTCCTTGTCTGTCATAGACTGCAAAAACGTGCATCTTTTATGAGTTTGCGGCTTTGAGGGCTATCAAAAATGCCTGCTTTCAGCTTTTTGATGGGCAAAGCAAGAAATGCTCTGCAAATATTACGTGCCCGGCTCAAGACCATGCGGCACTGGTTCGACACTCGGGATGTGCGCTTGAGCAACACATTCTAAGGACTGCTCTCCATTCAAAGGCACCTAATGGATGAAATAATTCTCCGGCAACAAGACTTCTACAATAATGGAAAACTTCACTCTGCCAATCTCGGTAACTGGCCCAGCGTCAAGAGCCTCTACATTCTACAAGTATGCGATCCTATTAGGAATAATCTATCAAGGCTTTATCAGTCCAAGGATAAATATTCAAAACCAACCAAACCAAATATAATTAAAGCAGTCGCCAGTCGTAGGCAAGCCTTTCACAAATTGCTTAATCAAACCAAGTTTGATGTGTAGTGGTGGAATGATGATTTTCTCTCTGGCAACTAAAGGTTCATTGATGATGTTAGCTTCACCAACTGTCATGGAATCTGTAGGTGGCCACCATTTTTTCACCCAGTGATTATTACGAGCTCGGCTGTCCCACAAGCAGATGAAACATGGATATTTTATACAGCCGCTTTGCTGGCCAGGCAAAAAATTACCATTTTCAAATCTACACAAATTAATCATTGGTGAGAGTCGTAATCCAGTTTCTGTGATGTCATTTTAATGTCATTATACTCTTCTTTTAGTTTTGTTAAAAGGCCAATTGGGAGAGATGCATATCTGTTACTGTTATGTAACAATACACATTTTAAACTTCTTTTAACCCTTTGCGGTCGTCTACAAATTTCCATATGTGCGTTTGTTAAGTCGTTTTCGAAATAACTAGCAAATAACTCGATTATTGCATATTTGAAGGACAAAAGTACATAATGACTGTAAGCAAATGATATGAGCCAGGTTCGGAAACTTGTGTAATTTATTGATCAAGTTTTTACCACAATAAAAACAGCTTCTTCAGTTTCTTATTCAAATAGAATTCAAATAACCCAATTATTGCATATTTGAAGTAGCCTATATACAAAAGTACATAATGACTGTAAGCAAATGATATGAGCCAGGTTCGATAACTTGTGTAATTTATTGATCAAGATTTCACCACAATAAAAACGGTTTCTTCAGTTTCTTATTCAAATACAATTTATTAGTTTCAAAGAGAGTCATTTGTATTTTTTTCTGTGTGATATTTTTTGAAGCATTTTTCTGGATGTAACCCAGGTTGTCTCGAACATGTTTCACAGTGGTAGCCGGTCTGAATTCGTTTCGTCTTTCTATCACTGCACAATCCTTTTGCTCTTCCATTGGGAATTTTTGCAATAAAATGCCGCCCAGAAAGTCGTTCAGTTTTCTGCTCGTCGCAATGCTTTCCGTGTCTTCTTGAATTTTTGTTTCGGACACTTCCTACTAGCCGTGTAACAAGGTTTTTACGAAAAGTCTTGTGTCTTGCAGCATTCAAACCTTGCTGTTCCTTGTTGATGTTGTACAATAAAAAGCCATTGGCAATACCCACTTCAAGTAACCAAAAAAACATCTTACGCCACCACTTAACCGATTTCCTCAAAAACCCATAAACTTCCACAGTAGTGATCGGCTCTGTCTACTCCACCCATATATTTTGTGTACTGTGATATTACCACCGGTTTTGAAATTGTTGTTGAATTTTCATTGCCCTTTCGTTGCACATTCTGTATTATATACGGATGATAACATTGTCATGGTGCGCGAAACGTCGGTGAAGCAATAAACCATGCTGTTTGGTGTTCCTTTTACTTTCAATTTTATCAGATGAACGTTGCAACTAGTGCTAGAAACGAAACGTAATTCAATGAGTATTCCAAGTTGTGCTAAAGCTACAACGACCGTCTTCAGCCTGAACAAGTAGCCACAATATGTTTGTGAAAGCTTGCAGCAGCCTACCCCAGGCCCAGATTTAGGGGGAGCAGGTGCCCCGCCCCCCCCCCCGACTTTTGAAGGCCCCTCTACGTGGAAAAAATATGATTTTGTGTTATTTTTTCTTCCTTTCAGCCTTTGAAGTTTCTGCAAAATGCTGTGCATTGTGCAGAGGTGGGTTTTCTCGCCGTAGGCGCAAACATTTTTTTTGCAGGGGGGCCTCCAATCTAAAAGTGCCCCGGGCCCCCCATCAGCTAAATCCGGCCCTGGCCTACCCTACGGTATGCCACTGCCAACTAAGGCACACGTGGTTTCCACTTTATTCGGTTTCGCAGCCTAACAATGCCTTGTTATCACGTGGTATTACGCAACGTGAAATTCTGCACAGTTCACTTTCAACACAACTAGGCTTTCTGACAACTAGATTTGCTTGGTTGACCAACCACAACTACTTTTATTTCGCATGCTTTGATCCTCTAAGAGAAGTAATAGCAACATATTTTCATAGCAAGTATGCTTGTTTGCCGAAAATTTACGTTTGGCAAGATCGCCTTACGACTAAATCGGCAATTTTGAAAAGGCGAGCCAGACTGCCAGACTCGCCTGTTACTGTCTATGATCAAGCGCCACTCTTGAGCTCTATATTGTGGTAGCCTACTCTCATTTACAGCAAAAGCTCTGCGATGTCTTTGCAGTAAACAAATTCATCTTACTGCCAAAAACATGGAAGCAATTATTTTTCTCTCGCACAATAAAATATTATGAATGCTCCGCCATTGCTCCGGTTCCAAGACAGTTTTTGTATGTGTCGGGATGCCAAAATTTCTGCTGCTTATTAGCACACTAATAGCACAGGTCGTCGAGCAGATTCTAAATCTGGGTAAAACCAAGTAGTGCTTTTCTTGTGACGATTGAACCCCTGTAGGTGTACCAAACAGAATTAGCAGTCATTGAAATGGCTTTTTGGTTCTCTCCAAACCATTGTACACCAAAATTAAGATTTTTACGTGTACCTTTAGTCCACTTTCTCAGGCTTTTTACACGTGCTTTGCAGACAGTATGACGTGCCTATGGCTTATCATGGTCATCTAGGCAAAATTTGAAAATATCGATATCTCAAACACAAGAGCCAATTCGAAGAAACCGATGTTATTTTCGGATTCAGTGGCCCAAAATTGCCCATAAACCGTTAAAATATCTTCGGCACTCGAAAAAAAGTTTTTTTGTTGGCCAGTGATGTATTGTACACTTGTACAGTAGGCTATGTTCAATCATACAACATCGCGTTTCGAGCAATGTGCTCATTGTGCATTTCTACGTGACAAGAATTTGACTTCCTAACACACAACAAGGCTGTCACATGGCACCACGACAAAACACGATCGTATGTGTCTACAAAGTTTCTGAATTTTTAAACAGGCCCTTACAACGATAGCAATGACCCATTAGCTGTTCAACAATTATGACGCTATTTTCTCGTTTCTTTACTCTTCCTCTTAATATGTCATCAAATACGAAGTTTTTCTTTTGCATTATTTTCAGCCCAGTGTGATGGTTTTATAAAACCACACCCAAAGATATCATGCATTTGAAGCGCCATAACGGTTGGAGATAAATTTTACAATCAGCACAGCGGAATTTTTGGAACAGCACTGTTGATGGCGTGTGTCGCTTGTAGAAGAATAGCCATTATTTGGTTGGCCTTCACTAGTTGTTCTAAGATGTCGATTTTAGACTTGGTCAGGCCTTTCACATTCAACTGCAGCAAGGTGATGCCTTCCTGTACGACAACCGAAGTTGTCCGCCCTGAACAGCTATTAGACATGAAGGGCGCATGCTCTGGGTCTTCATCACTCTGTACACTCATGTACCGTACAGGATGGAGTTGCATAGAGCTCTGTGAGCTACAATTGCTGTCTCACACAGCTGCTGTCTCGTTATGCTGTCTCGCTCAGCACAGCTGATTTATTATTACGCATATAAAATTGGAAAACATATTGCCCCACAGACAGTAGGCTATACACAACATAGTATCTACTAAAATGCGTACTTTGATTTACTTCTAACATCAGGAAACAACAGTAAATATGAAAAAGTGGGAAAAATATAGGCCAAAAATATTTAAAAGAGCTTTTTTACTATGTTAATTGCGATGGCCTAATCTTTTAACGGGTAACTTTCATTCGTGTGAAGATCATTTTTTCTGAGTTTTTATGAAACATGAGTTTAAATTCTGAATCTGCAAACACTTTGCTGTATCACTCGTGTATCACTCTCGACATTTCGTATCCTGTCCTAAATACCCTCTGGACTCTTACAGACATTTCTGACTATAAAATTCAGACATACGCTATCATGCGAACATAATCAAGTAACGAATATTTGGTATTTTTTATTGTGTTTCTAATGCATCAATTCAACTTTCGTATCCAATTTAATATGTTTGTAACTGCTGCAAACTGGAGACTGACTTAATAATTTCTCTAGTCTACAGGCATGCAACAATATGTCAGTTTTGAGATGCCCATCCATAGCCTACCCTAACTTTCTTTGGCCTCACCGCAATCGCATCTATTTGTCGTTTGCGAACATCCTCAGAAAGCATTGAACAGATTACTGCCGCCTTGGCAATACTGAGGACAAGTTTACCATGTATTTTTGTTTCACTTGAAGTGATGTTCTGACAGCAAAATTTATCACTTTTTACATTGATTCAATGCAGATTCAATGTCTGCAGGCGTTGAATCAATGTAAAAATGACTGATTTTGCTGTCCAGGTTGTAAACTAAGTATGACCAACACTTGTAGAAATGTAACACTAGTTCAGCATAGCCGAAGAATACATCTAAAAACTTGTTGGTATGATTTATTAGTCTATTTATACTTGAAAGCTTCTAATTGGTAACTATGTTCTGAAATATCTTTTTAATCACCAAAACTATACAAAGCTGGGCTAATATAAAACTTAGTAACAACCGCTCAATGTGGCAAAGTAAAATCTAAAATTTAAAATAGAAACGTAACTTCTATGTTTCTTGAAACTGCTTCTCATCTAATGTTTGTGCCAAAACCAGCCCAGTAAAGCAACCTTGTCGCTGAAGCTTCGTTTCAATAAAGTTCAAAGCAACGGTTTGCTCGAAAGCGTCGTCGCCGAACAAAAGCGTGAATAGCATGGCATTGTGGTAGAGGTGATCGCGGTACAAGCGGTAAAAGACTCTCTTCTAATGGAATCGCAACTTAATAGCCTATTTTCTACCAATCTATTCCACAACATTAGGAAGTCATTCGGTCAAAATAACACTGCAAAAATGATTTTCAATTAACAGTTTTAATTCTGTGTTTTCGTTAGGATCAGTCAAACATGATGAAGTGTCGGATTGTTGATGTCCTTCTATTGCAAAAATAAAATGAAAAACAAAATTTTCCTATTTGTCAAGACAAACGATTTTCAATTAATAGTTTTAAATCTGTGTTTTCGTAAGGATCAGTCAAACAGGATGAAGTGTCGGATTGTTGATGTAGCCTACTTCTATTGCAGTCAGACGAACAATTGCAACTTGCAGCTGGCAGAGCTGTTCGAAAAATAAAATGAAAATCGAAATTCGGAACAATTTGTTTTGTTTCGATTTAAAAAAAAGCCTGCCTTGGTTTTGCTTACAAACAAAATCGATTTCTTTTTGTGAACAATTCGAAACCAAAGCAATTTTCGAATTACTGTATGTACGATAATGTACCCTATGCACCTAAATACACAAAAATGGCCACACCGAGATATGTAGTATACCCATAGGCGCCGACTTTTCAAAAAACCTTGGGGGGCGAGAAAGGTGATGACGTCATAACCATAATGCTATTTTACTGGATTAAAATAATCTTTGATTAAGCTTACCGAGTTACCGTCTTGTTTATATTGACACCTAGGTCGCAAACCGAATTTATTAGAACCGCTGCTTGAAACGATTAGTTTTACGCATACAGTACGCCTAGTCGTAATAATTTTGATATTATTAGCTCATAATTGGAACAGTTGGAAAACAAGCCGATTCATTTCCTTTTCGTGCGAGTGAATAACAACGACCAAGACAGTGAAGTTATCGAAATAAAACGCAAAAAATCATGATCTCAAGCAGAGTGGAAACCCGCTATCAGTTTTATTAACCTCGTATCGCACGTTTTGCTAATTACTTACCTTCAAAGCGTTAACAACGGCGAAGTGTTTTCTCTTATGCTTTTAATCGAAAGTCAGTCTTTTATCGAATACCGTATATCGCAAGTGATTTTCACCTCAAAAAGACAGGTTCAACTTATACACGGGACAAGCTGTTGTCCCCAGCTCGGCAGTTTTCAAAATTAACGCATTTTTGCTGCGGCAAAATCATTGCCGACGTAGATTACGAAGTGTGAAATGGCGTCGGCCGAAGTAAAAGTTTTGAATACGTTTATTTGCAAAGATTCAAACTTAATTTTCAAATTTAATGATTCCTTGTCAATTCTAAACTTTATTCACTTGTTGAGCAATATACAAAGCTCACGAGACAAAACAGCAAAAAGAGCTGTTCTAGAGATCAATTTTTTTATTTTTGCGTGTAGGATATAATCGTTCTTATTACGTAACATTCCATGATCGTTGAAGTCGATGTCAAACCTTAGCGGCCGCATAAAACAATGATGTAAGGTTGGCTAGGTGATAATAGAGGTAAGAGACGTCGTTAATGCAAGCAATATCTGCGACCAAGACCATTAAACACCCTTTCTTTTATCGGTTTTCGATATAATTCTCACACATTGCGAACAAAACAATGCGTTCTGTTGAATCATAATTGATCTCACAGCGGGAAGACCTCGTTGAAAATAGCTCGTCTAATTTAGCTGGTTTACGTAATACTGCAGTGAACAGTTACGTGACTATTCCAGCAGCGTAAGTTACTCTACGCTCTACTTTGAAATTTCCATACGGTATGATTTCCAATCTGTATTCACGTAATTGTTCGGTGTGTCGTAGTTGCAACTCAATAAAGTTTGCTAAAATCGATTTCATGTTTGAAGTCACAAAAAATCTAACGGACGTTTGGATATCTCTTGAAATGAGACTAATTATTCAACCTCGCATTCGCTTTTTCGCTACCACGCGTTTTGACTTTGAAGCTGCTCCTCACGCGCGGGAAGATAAGCAGTGTGTGACTGTGAGCGTGCGTGCGGTGTGCATGTCAGTAGTAATTCACGTTCCAGAGAAAGCCATGTGATCAGCTGCTGTTTTGCGGGCAATAGCGTCGCTTTCGGCATTCTCTAAGTCCGTTTAAATGATCTAAATCTCTCGTGAAGTATTTTATCTTTGAAACACCACTTGTAATAGCCATTTTTGTTGCCCCTCAACCATAAATTTACGGGGGGCGCCGCCCCTCGGCCCCCCCGGGAGTCGGCGCGTATGAGTATACCCTCGTAGTATACCCTCGAGTATTCCAAGAGTATCTACTGCACTGATAAAGCAGCAAAGCCGTAACACAATGCAAATATTAACGACCAGTTTTACCCTGATGCTGTGAGTTTGCTGTGGTAATAACAAATTGCACTAGCTTTCGGAACAATGTTCATTAGTCATGTGCTGCCTCGCCATATATTTATGGGTGTCCGACGTTTTCTTCGTAAACAGTTCTTCGTAAAACAATTCTTCGTAAGCAATTCTTCGTAAACAATTCTTCGTAAGCAATTCTTCGTAAAATTAATTCTTTGAAAACAATTCTTCCCAAAGCATTTCTTCGTGTATGCAATTGAGATTTGATGTATATGAAGACATGCTTTACAAAGAATTGTTTTACGGATTTCGTTTCACCAACAACTGTTTACGAACAATTGTTTTAGGAACAAAACTGTTTACGAAGAATTGTTTTACGAACAACTGTTTACGAACAATTTGCCTATAACCACATTTATGTACCCTACGTATTTTAATTACTTCTGTGTAATCAACAATTTTTGCAGGTCTAGATTAAAGTGCAACTGCACGATGACTTTTACCGTACTTTATCTAAAAGAACATGTTTCAATCTAAAGGTACCAACCTCGCCGTTACATTTTAAGGCTATGTTTATCTCAATAAAAATTATCAAAACCATGGTTCTCCAGGCGCTTGTATTTTTGACCACGTTGCTGCAATGGCGGATTGTGTTACACAACACACCCGATTTTGACGTCATTCGAGACAGACCTCGAAGCGACAATCGCTTCTACAAGTCTTTTCGTTATTTTTTCGTTGATGCTAAGCTTATCTTGGCTAGTTTGGTCTCCACTCAGTTCGCCTTGAACTGACATCATATCACCAGATGGCGTTGACGAGTTTGCCACTTCCAGGTAGCGTGAGAGAAAAGCGCTAGAGAGCGTGGGAAAAAGGTCGGTTTCTTGGCTGTGGGCCTCAGTTGTAAGGAAGTGATTTTTTCAACCGGTACCGGATGTCTTGGGAACGGATTCTAGCCAATGTTAATTCGATTGTGCTGTTGCACTTAAAGATTTCAGTTGTTTTCGTAAAGTCAGTAATTAAAAGATTTGACAGCGTGATTGCATAAAAAAGGTTTCACACAATTCTCTGTAGTAAAATATCCAATTGCCTTTATGTAACCTACTCGTTACGCTGTCCAAAACAAATTTGTATCTAACAACCTGAAGAGTCTTTAATGGTTAATATCGGGAGCTGAGTTCAACCCTGCAATTACATTGTTTCTATCAAGTCTACTTGTTGAGATGTTGAATATATGATGAAATCTGGCACAACGCATTCTCAATAGTGTGTTCAACATGTAAGTGCAACATCCTAAAAAGTTACTAACAATAGCTGCTGTTACAAATAACAATATTCATGGAAGTATCAAAGCAATCTCTATAAAGTTTTGGTAGAGAGTTTGCATTTTTGAACCATAGACAACTTGTTGAGATGTTGAATATATGATGAAATCTGGCACAACGCATTCTCAATAGTGTGTTCAACATGTAAGTGCAACATCCTAAAAAGTTACTAACAATAGCTGCTGTTACAAATAACAATATTCATGGAAGTATCAAAGCAATCTCTATAAAGTTTTGGTAGAGAGTTTGCATTTTTGAACCATAGACAAGCAAAACAAAGTAACCTTAGCGGTTTAACATAATGTATTGCACACAAAACAAAATATATAAAATAATGATTCAAACGTTGTCGACACGTAGGCTACGTGTGTCCTTATCAGGAATTAAATCTGCAATATACATAAAGTGTAAAATCGTAAGGTAAATTTGACTTTGCACTGTAACTGTAACGACACTCTGGACTGAAAAGCATGAACTGAATAAATGATCACGAGTAAATTATACGGTGGGAAACAGATCACAACAAGTATAAACCACAGGCATTGGACAAACAATTAGAACACACACAACATGAACGATGATTTTGTGTGTGTTCTAATTGTTTGTTCAATGCCTGTAGTTTACACCTCATGTGATCTGTTTCCCACCGTATAATTTACTCGTAATCATTCTTATATCATTTGTTGGTGGCATAGTTAATAAATTAATAATATTTAATAATTAAGTTTTTACTAAGCGGTGAGATAATATTATACTAAAATATTATGTAATAAGATAAAAGACTTAATTAATCAATAACACTGTAGGGAGTGGTTCTTAACCTTTTTCCTTGTTGGAACCACTTGAAATCACTAAAAAAAGTTCTCGCACCCCCTTCTAGAATTACTTAAAAGTAATGTTGTTCTCATGGGTAAACAACAAAACGATTGTGTTTCTTTAATCCTTATTCATATAATTGATACTAAAATATCACAATATGATGCTCCCCATAGGCCTACGGGGGATCTGAAAATTGCGTTTTTTATGTTTTGTGTCTCTATCCGTCTCTACGATTTAACGTCTCCTGTTCCCCGTATTGCGAAGGTTGGGGGCCAACAATGTTCTATTCTGTAATGAAATTCTCCATTCCCCGAGGGTCGACCGAGACGAGATCTGCGGTTTTGCCAAGAACCGTAGATCTTCTCCAATGTAGTCTAATCAACGCTTCTTAGGACACTCACAAGGGTTATTTCCATAGACGTAGAACTAAACGTTCTTTGGCCTCGCGTCTTATTCTATGCGTTGCACGTGTCGGTACCAACGCAGCCTTCTCCATCTTACAACATCTCAAGCTGGTGGATGCCAAACCTGGATCTCAGCTCTTCCATAGTCATCCGGTCAGAAAGGCACTTGGAATAGATCAGTGATTCTTAATCTTTTTTGTATGTTTTACCCTTTTAACAAAGATGAATGTCAGATTTACTCCCAATAGATAAAATGGTATTCATATATTAAAAAACGAAAGTAACAAATTTCATGTTATATTCAATGCGACGGCTGCCGACTGACCGACTTTTTGGCAACGAGTTGTTCAATGTCTGGTGAAGTAGGAGATATTGCACAAAAAATATCGGATTCAACATGAAATTGGTTTCGTGCTTTAGATTTGATAGTAAGCAATGCAGAGAAGCCGCATTCGAATAGGTAAGTTGAAGAAAACGTGACCAGAACATTCAGAGCTTGAATACCTATCCTTGGATAGCAATATTATATTTTAACCAAAAACTTTTCTAGGTTGCAAGAATGAAACTAATCTTTTGCAAAAGAATCGTTTGTTATTCTATAAATTTTTCTTGGATTGCTTCAGGAACATTTTTCACTTTACATACAAAAGGATTTCTCGCTACTTTCATCAAAATGCTGCCAGTATTTATCTTGGGAAAATATCGTTCAAACTCTTCCTGCAAGTTTTGAAGATAGCTGATGACGTCATCATTCAAGTTTTGATTGAGATCATCTCCAGTTGTCTCCGTCAAGCGGTGAAATGATATATACAATACCAATACCTACAGTTGGCACAATTTTTCTGTCCCGTCAACTGATGTGGATATTTTGATTGATAGCTCATTTTCCCCCCAAAACGAGAAAATTTACCCCCAGGGGTAGATTTACCTCAGTTTAAGAAATGCTGGAATAGATCCATCGTTCTATGGAAATTATTGCAACATGGCCGATTTCGCCTTTTAAGAGTGGTAGATCAGGTCTCACGTGCATGCAGTAGAACATTCCTTACATACCGGTACATATTATGCATGTGACCTTGACCACCAAAGGAAATATCTTTGTCCATAAGAATAGGGATGAGCTCACGGAAACTCTTCCAACCCAATTGCACCCTCACTGCCATGGCATACTTACAGCCTCCCGACTGCCCAATCATGTCACTAAGATAGCAAAAAACAGGAACGACGTCGAATTCTGTCTTACCAATTGTCAGCAGTTGGCTCTAAAACTGCCTTTATTTTGTTAATTATGTAAAAAATGCAAAATAGTTTCTCCGTAGTGGTGATTAAGCAACAAGGTCAGCGACGTTTTCGCTGTTGTTTCCTGTTGATGAATATCCTGATTCCCTAATAATTCTTTATATCCAACCCTAATCATTCAGCATTTCTGCACCTCCTTATAGAAACAGCGGTTAAGAACCCCTGCTGTAGGTCGACTACATTCGAAACTTTTTTCTAAAAGTATAGGGATGTTTTAATTATTTCTGAATCAAGTTTTGCGCTGATTTCAAAAATTCAATCAGATTTTTGAATCTGGTCAAGTTTTTTTTCATCACCATTTTAATTATGCTATGTTTGATCGTTAGTATGCACAAAGTTGGCTAACTAATTTCTGTGGTAGCTTAATTGGTCAAGTATGTTGCCAATTTTTTTTAAGATGGTATTTTTATTTGCATGCAATGACAGGCATTTCAAATACTACAAAATTATAACGACATAGTTGAACTAAAGGCACTTACTACTAATAATAATGTTATGGTTTTATTTATTGTCGCTCTACAACAGCTAAGGTCTTTTAGCGAAAGGGCTCATTTTTCATTTATATCAGGTTTACGATGTTTTCACATTATTACCCGATTCATTCTCACTGCGCTATGCAGGATAGAACACAATCGGTACTGTTTTTAAAGTCTTCGGTTTGACCCGACCTGAAATCAATCTCAGATCTACCAGCACCAGAGCCGAAGGCGAAACCACTCGGCCACTGAGCTGGTCGGCACTTACCACTAACCAAGAAAGCTTCTTAACACACAATCTAAATACAATGACAATACGAATGATCTATGCCAGCGGTTCTCAACTATAGTGGGTGTGTGCAAACCTTAGCCCGCGGGCTGAATCTGGCCCACGAGCTTAAGCTTTTCGGCCAGCAGAAAAGTCAGGATTTGAAATGATTTGTGGCTGGCTAGACGATTTTCATTTGTGTCTAAAGTTTGCAACGTTTAGTAAATGTTATTTTTTTGTTTAGCAACACGACAAGTTCATCCAGTGTGGAATTAGGCTAGCTATCAGAGATGAACAGGATCGGGATTTTCGGTGTAACCGGAGCCGGAGTCCGGCTGTTTTCTACCGGAGCCGAAGCCTGAATTTTCGTCCGTAAACCTGAGCCGGAGCGGATGAGAAGGCGAAGTTTATTATTATTGTAACTGTCTCCGCCGCCAGTGTAGCCAAATCGTTTGGCATCCGCTGGCTTCGATCAGTCTTTCAACAAGGTAGATAGGATCTCCATTCTGTTTTGTCCATTGCGATGTTTTGCAATCGATGGAGATGTGGTGTGCTGAGCAGGGATCCCAGGCCAGCTTTTCTGATGTCAGATCTCAGCAGTGGTAATAAATTGGTAGGGTGACGTCCGGTTCGGCCTTGGTACTTTTTACTGCCAATTATTGCAAATTCAAGGGCTTTCTGGGGAGGTGAGTCCTGGTGAAGTCTCAGAATGTGACAGAAAGAAGGCGAAGTTTAGTGTTAAATAATTTGTTTTTTTAAATAGACAATAAATTTGTAACCTCTGTAAGTTAAAAATTTTCATAAAAATTTTCATACTATGCCTTAGGCTACCAAACGAAAGAATCCCAAGTTTCGGATTGATATCTCAAAGGGTTTGTCCATGGCGGCCATTTGAATTTCGTGTACTACCCTCGTTTTTGACTTGTGGAGGTAGCGTATAGCCATTTTTGCCATTTTCAGGGTTCCATAACTTCTATTTTAAATGTAATGGAAAACTAAAATTTGATATTATAGCTCATTTAAAACTGTAGGCTACTACATAATTTAAAAATAAAAAACAACATTTGTTGATACATGGGTATCAGGTGGGTAACCAAAATCTTAATATTTTGCCCCGTAAAAGTGTTTTGTTTTTTCAATTTTTGAATGCTTCTGACATCCAAACCAATCAGAATATTTGTATAAAACATGATATTATTTGTAATACTTGGAAACTTTGTTTCTGTCAAATCCAGTTTGAGAGTTGTGATGTCATTAGCAAAAGTGAGAGTCTGAAAACCTTATCAGGCAGAAATGGCCTTTTTAGAGCTCTAAATGACCATGTGGGCATTTTATGGCCTCATGGTTGTCCAACTGCATGTTGTAAAGTAATCAAAGATTAAAGTATTTTATTCATTGCTAGACGATCATGGGCACTTTCATCCTTGTCACGCACCATTACAAGGAGCACATTGACATAATGATTGATGAGCAAGATATGCATTTCTTTGCAAAACCTTAGCCTGATAGCAACCTCCCGAACATTATTATTTGAAAACAGAAGTGGGCAGTAGCGCGCTACTTTTTTGGTAAAAGTAGCGGTAGCGGCGCTACTTTTTAGTTGGAGTAGCAGCTGCAGTAGCGTCGCTATGTTTTTCCAAAGTAGCGGTAGCGAGAGAGGCGCTACTTTATTTCAGTCGCACTCCCGCTACGCGGTACTTTTTAATTTAAAGTGAAAAAAATACTCGTTTTTTTCACAACACTGGCGTGGTCAAGCAGCTATATTATATGGTAAGCACTTTAACAAGCAGATTTCTAATAAACCACGAACCAATCAGAAACTACGCTGTTCATGACGTTATCAAGGTTGCGTTTGGGAAGAATAAAGGAAAAGCGCAAAGTCTAGCTAAATCAAATCATCGCTTTGCCGTCGGTTGACTTGGCGCATTGGGTTAGGGCGGTGGTAGTCATTACATTGACGTAGGTTGGATTCCTACCTCTGCTAAAGCTCTTTTTTCTTCTGTAAGTACCAAACAAAGTTCAAAATAATTATTAATTCTCTAGCTGAATGCTGAAATGGTCACAATTGGACAGATAACGTATAGCATCTGATTGGTTCTTGGATGGATTGGACAGAAGTCCATGGATTGGATATCTGCATGTTAAAGTGCCTTCCATATTATATAGCCTATATAATGGGTTTGGTTGCAAACTTTCGGTCTTTTGGGAATCTCGTTTTCTGGTGTGGAGCTGCGAACCTGCGATCAAGGTATGAAATCGATAATGTTAATTTTTATTTTAATAATATCCGAAAGTAAAGTTGTAGGCCTATATGGTTGATATAATATAGACTACATGCAGTGAGCATTACCCCATCACTCATCAGTCATCACCTATATGCTAAGATGTTCAAAAATAAGGTTTTTATCGTATTAGTTAAAGTAAAACTGTCGACAAATGGTTAGCTAAGATATTTGTTGCTGATAAAATTTTCTTACACAATGGTTTTTATTAAAAAAAATCATTACAGAGCAATTTTGTGTGTTTTGTTTTTCTTACAACTTAGAAGTTGCAACATAGTTTATCTTATTTCTAAAAAGCTCATTTATTTCTAGCTGACGTCAACTTCTTCGGCGAATATCTCCGTGTGATGAAGCCTATCTGCTAGGCTTTAAACGTTCTCCAGGGCGAGTCCAAGGCGTATTACGGAGTCTTGCTTTCAACCATTACAACTTGCGCGAAGAAGTTGACCGAGATCAGTGATCTCAATTGTGACCTGTGAGGAGTTGAGAGTAAAGGTTTTTGAAGGGGTGAAGAAACGATTCAACAAGTGCTTCAACGACATGAAATGCGTTATGGCATCATGTCTTCATCCCTCCTTCAAGATGTCGGCTACAATTTCTACACTACGTCAATCAGTGATCAGTGATCACATCAGTGATCAGTGATCAGTGATCACAATTGTGACCTGTGAGGAGTTGAGAGTAAAGGTTTTTGAAGGGGTGAAGAAACGATTCAACAAGTGCTTCAACGACATGAAATGCGTTATGGCATCATGTCTTCATCTCTCCTTCAAGACGTCGGCTACAATTTCTACACTACGTTTCTACGGATAATGCTGACGCACTGCGAGAAAAAGTAAAGACAGATGTAATTCGACTGTTGCGGGAATCATCAAGCCAGGTTGATACCGAGAAGAGTCACACCAACAGCAGTCATGACTCCGAGGATGTATTTTTTGGAGTGTTGGCGCCATCCCGTGAAACTTCGGTGCAGAAGGAAACAGAAAATGTGGACGCCTTTTTTTCGGACAAGAGCAAGTCCTTGAGCTTTTCGAATACCGAGTTAAAACACCTGTTCATTAAATACAACACCCCCATTCCTTCCAGTGCTGCGGTGGAGAGACTTTTCTCTGTTGGAAAAGATGTGCTTAAGCCAAAGCGGGCAGGACTTAGTGACTCTAATTTTGAAATGCTCGTGTTTTTGAAAGATGCGTAACAATAAATTTCCTTAGAATGTGTTTTCTATAACGACGTTAAAATGACAGTGCAAAGGAATGATAACATTTGTTTTCAAGGTCATTTTTGCGTCACTAGGGACTTGAAGAGTGTTTCCTAGTGTCATTTAGACAAAAGTAGCGGAAGAAGTAGCGGTAGTGCGCACTACTTTGGTCCGAGTAGCGGTAGCGAGTAGCGCGCTACTTTTGTAAATTGGTAGCGGGTAGCGGTAGCGCACGCTATTTTGGTCCAAGTAGCGGTAGCGGGTAGCAAGCTACTTTAAGTAGCGGGTGCCCACCTCTGCTTGAAAACCTCTTTGCTCGTTCAACAGTATTAAAAAAAAGTTTGTTGATCCATCTGTGGACCTGATTTAAATATTATTAATTTATTAACCATGCCATGAACAAATGATGCCAGGAATGACTACGAGTAAATTATACGGTGGGAAACAGATCACATGAGGTGCAAACTACAGGCATTGGACAAACAATTAGAACACACACAAAATCATCGTTTCTTTTGTGTATGTTCCAATTGTTTGTTTTAGTAATAAAATGACATTTTTGTGTAGTAGGCTATAGTTTTTTACTTATCAGCAGTTTTTGACACCCTAATCCCGAAATTATCTGCAAAACTAGTAAAAAATTATTCAGCGTGAAATTGAAAAGGGATTAACTCCACCGCTGGATTTTGCGTCAGCAGTTGTCGGAAGAAAATAGGTCATGACGTCAAACCTTCGCTTTGCTTGATATCAGATGTGTTGCAAGCAACGTATTGTCCAGAAAAATCAGTGAACCATGGGCTGCAGAAATCGCAGGCACAACCTGCAGCAGGAAACAATGCCTCGCCACGTTTGTCCATGACCGGCTGAACTGGTCCTTGGTTGATCAATCCCAAGCTCAATCGGAAATCGAGTGGCTTTGTGTAGATGTAGCAAGCTTCAACATCGTCAATGTCTACAAGCCCCCACCTTTGCGGATAACATCAACAGCCATCCCAGTGTTTCATCAGTCCAGCCTCTACGCTGGCGATTTTAACTGCCACCACACTGACTGGGGCTACAACTCCATCAACAACGACGGAGAAAGTCTGGCCGCTTGGGCAACCAACAACAACCTCGCCCTCTTATGCGATCCTAGGGCGCACCGAGCTTTCTCTCTGGTCGTTGGAACATTGGCACGAACCCAGACCTGGCTTTCGCAAGTGATGACCCCGATGATCGCCAGCCTAACAGACGTGTGCTAGAGAAGTTCCCAAGGTCTCAACATCGACCCTCGCTTATCACGTCCCCTTTGCTCGCCACACCTATTCCGAGCAAGCCCGCCAAGCGATAGAACTGCAGAGAGGCTGATTGGAAACATTACAGCTTCCTCACCATCGAAGTTACGCAGTACCTCTCATCCCCACACACCATCAAAGTGGACGAAGCCTACCAGGACTTCAATGATGCAATCATATCTGCGGCAAAAGACTCCATCCGCGAGGTCGACGATAAAACTACATACCTTGCTGGGATGTGGAGTGCGACAGGCTCTACCACGACTTCCTCCGTTCACCCCAGGGCACCGCCACCACCAACTCAGCAACAGCCCTGCTGACAAGATTGAATTCAAAGAGGAAGGAGCGCTGGACAGAAGCTATCGACTCAATCGATTTCACGCACTCCAGCCGCACAGCATAGAGTTCACTCAACAACCTGACTGGCAGATCACGTGCCTCTCGTCGCCAAGGTCCTATTTCAGCAAATGCCATCGCCTCACAACTTGTGAAAAATGGAGTGCACAGAACGAGAGACCGTGAATCAGACAAGTCCGTCCTCAAGGAAATGGCAGACCTCTGGAAGGTCTCAACATCTGTCGAGGGCAACATCTCTGGTGAGTTTACTCCAGAGGAATTTGAATCCGCCCTCCAGCACCTAAATCCAGGCAAATCCCCGGGCCTTGACCACCTATGCCCAAAATTGATACCCCAAGCTGCCCCCACTATGAGGTTCTGGTTAAAAGACTTCCTTTCCTGCTGCTTGCGTCACCTGGGCATCCCAAGAATATGGAGAAGAGCCTTAGTGGTTGCAGTCCCAAAGCCGAAGAAGCTTCCAGGGGATCCGAAGAGCTACCGCCCCATCTCTCTGTATCCTCTTTAAAATACTCCATAGACTTATCTACGCCCGTGTCGAACCGATAATAGACCCTCAGCTCCCTCGGGAACAAGCTGGCTTTCGCCACGGAAGATCAACCGTAGACCAGGTCACTCTGATGACTCAAGACATCGAGGACAGCTTCTCGGCAAAAAATATGGCTGGCGCCGTGTTTGTCGATCTCACGGCTGCCTACGACACTGTATGGCACAGCGGCCTTACATGCAAACTACTCCGTCTCCTTCCTGACAGGCACATGGTCAATATGATTATGGAAGTTGTGCAAAACCGCAGTTTTACCCTTTCCATCGGTAGCGGCCGACGTAGTAGACTATGTAGTTGAATGAGTTTCGCTTTTAGCAGCATGATCGTTGCTTACTTCACAGTGTAGATTCAAACGATCTGTTATAGCCTGATGCTGCGGGTTCTTTTTGGCAATATCAAGTTACACTAGCTTTCGGAACACATTTCCCTAGCCATGTGCTATGACGAATAGGGTGGGCCGTTTTTGACTTTTTTTCGAAATTCAAAAACGGCTAGTCATAAAAAGTGGCACATGCATGAAAAAATCACGTGTGCAAAATTTCATCAGTTTGGGGGTGCATCTTCTGCCCCCGCAGGAGGGTCAAACTTTCAATTTTTTGAAAAAAAAGGGGAAATTTCACTTTCCGTTAACATAATTTTTTTTATAATTTTTCTACTGGCTAGTTATAAATTGTAAGTGGGATGTACCCAGAACTTTCCTATGTAAAGGCATGTTCGAAGCTTAAGGTTTACTGCCCCCTCATCGACGACCAAAATGCTGAATTTTCACCAATTTGAAATGCTGTTTTGTCATTGCTCAATAAACAAACTTGTCGCAAAAGGGCGAGATGGTGTTAACGCTGTACGCTCATTTATGTTCTGTCCACTAACTTTGCAGGATGATACGAGCTTACAAACTATAAGACGTAATCTTGCTTAAATTAAAAGCAATAGTAGCCTACGTTTGATCAGTTGCAGCTATAAAACGCAACCTATAATTTACTTCAGAATAAAAGCAATATGATCTGCAGGTTCCGTAAATGGAATGTACTGTACAGTTCCACGTGAATTGTTATCATGATTTTGTTTACACATATTTGTCATTTACAAACCATTAAACGTTCGCTTGATAGGCTACTACAGAACCACATACAAGAGTAAACTTTGTTTGACAGCAATGTAACGATAAAAAGAACTTGTGTTAACAAAAAAAAACAAAAAAAACGAAATTGTGTCAAAAATACAACAAACAACAAGGTGTTTTAGCCAGTTCCCCAGATTATTGCTCAAATTTAGTTCTGGCTGAAGTCTAATGAATCATAAAATCTTGTTTCGACTGGAACCTAGGAATTTTTTTCCTTGATTGTAATATTTCCTTGATTGTAATATGTAGGCTACCTATCTTACAACGTTGTCCACCACATGTGATGAGCATCTGTTGTGTGTGGCAGAGAAAACGTAGAAAACAACTGTTGTGAAGGCATCTTTGTTTTGATGTGCTCTTTTATCACATTTCTGTCAACACCACGCATCGCTGGGGGTTTCGTAACTGGAATATTTTGCCAGTCTATCATCTCAAAGTAACGTTTGGAACTGAACTGCAATATTGACAGGGTGAATTTTTGCTGACGAGTGCTGTGAGATGATAATATTCTTGAATTGAAAATTCTTTTCCATCCTAGTTCCCTTACATATACTCTTTGGTATAACATATGATTGCGATCAAAATGTTTTCAGGATGGGCATAAAACGCATTCCTCTATATTACTTTGTTGAGGATATTGCGAGCTTTATTCGAAAGCTTCTGAGCAGAGTGTAGAATTTTAAAGAAATGTTTTTGGCCATTAGTGAAATTGCTTTCCTTTATAATGGCAAACCATATTGGAATATAAACATTCATAATATAGTCCACACGTTCCACCAATACAGCTGACGCGTTAGATGCAACATATAAACGTAGAATTCTATTGGCTGTGTTCAACCATCTTGAGTGGTTCATCATACCTGGACTCCTACATGCGAAATGAATTGATATATCTCCACTTTTCACTGCTCTGTGCATGTGTAGAAGATATTTTTGGTAAGTGCTGAGGTCATTTTCATCAATTTCAATCTCTGGTGCCGAAACTGCTTTATATTTTACAACATCTAGTTGTGTAACAGTGGCTAGCTGCTTTATAAAGGGCCCAGTGAAGCTATATCAGGTCTGCTAGTATTGCCATAGCTTTCATAAGATGCCTAAGAGGCAATTCATTACTATGGAGTAGGCATATTAACCATTGAAAGTGGCTTTTGGAAATGATCTTCCAGGAGCTTTATCACTACGCCTTTTTGACCTGTGTTTATTGCGGTTCCATCGCATCCAATTGCCATTACATTATCGTAGATAATTGTATTGGATCCAAGATATTCAAGAACCCCGGTAGCTATTGACACATTAGATCAGTTGGCTGCAGTAAAATGACCAATGAAATGATGACTTGGCTCCTCAAGTAAAGTAATGTGTTCTTCAACTGCGAAATGTTTTCGAAGTCGCCCAGCAATTTCATTTTGTTTGATGGTTTAATCTTTTCGGCCATCAAAATATATGCTTTGCAAATTTATGCACATGATAGGCCTAGCCTACTTTCCATTTGAGTTGTAAACCTCATCTTTTTTCTCGCTCTTCTCACTTTGCTTTTATCTATGACTGATTGAGATTCGCTATCCGTTACAACTCCCGCATCTTGTAGAAATGATGAAGCAATAAGTGCTGCAGACCTATCTGAAATACCAGTACGATAGCATGATTCAGCAAATACAAAAGGAAGTAACCTTGCTTTTTCTGGGGTTTTCCGAGGCAAAACTGGGTTGATAATCAAAATCTTTGCAGCGTTTTTCATTGGATGACAAAGTTTCTGAGCTTGAATAAGAAGTTAAAGGTGTTTTAACCAAAGCGCTACTTGTGCTTGCTCCTGGGTTTTCACGTAAAGAACGGAATTGTTCTGATCTCCTCGAAAAAACGTTTAAAATTAGATTTTGTGGCCGATTTATCATGTTTATCAATCACCATTATGCGAGTTGTTTTTTGATCAAGAAGGAACTGTTGTTCTGTAACAGGGACACGATTTTCCTGCGGGCAAGTACATTGCAGAAAATTGGAACACTTAGGCTACAACAACCGATTTCCAATATTTTTGCTTTGCAGATTCTTTCATTTGGTCCAAATTTTGCTGAAATTTAGGCCCACCTCTAGAATTTGACTTCAAAAGGTTATTCATTTTTTTTGTAACTCTTTATCATAACTATGTACTGATGTTCGTACCTTATTCGTATCATCCTGCAAAGTTAATGGAAAGAACATAAATGAGCGTACAGCGTTAACACCATTTCGCCCTTTTGCGACAAGTTTGTTAATTGAACAGTGACAAAATAGCATCTCAAATTGGTGAAAATTCAGCATTTTGGTCGTCGATGCGGGGGCAGTAAACCTTAAGCTTCGAACATGCCTTTACATAGGAAAGTTCTGGGTACATCCCACTTACAATTTAAAACTAGCCAATAGAAAAATTATAAAAAAAATTATGTTAAAACGGAAAGTGAAATTTTCCCTTTTTTTTCAAAAAATTGAAAGTTTAACCCCCCTGCGGGGGCAGAAGATGCACCCCAAAACTGATGAAATTTTGCACACGTAATTTTTTCATGCATGTGCCACTTTTTATGACCAGCCGTTTTTGAATTTCAAAAAAAAGTCAAAAACGGCCCACCCTAATGACGAATGGTGTTGAAGTCAGTGAGTGGTTTTTTAAAATGGCTCTTTGTTTTAGCTTGAGGCTGCCGGCTGTTGAGTTTCTGTGCTGTTAGGCGTTATTGATGTGAGGTTTTGTTGGATCAGTTGATTAGTAGATTAGGTGACGTAGTTCTTCCCTTTCGGCGCGGTTGTTGATTTTAAGATTTTGTTTGCTAATGAATATGGCCTCTTTGAAACGTAATTGTACCGCGTCATTTTCTCTTCCAATAATTTTAAATTCAAAGTCTGCTTGGCATTGTTGTTGGTGATCAAATACCGAACTTTTATCCGAGCTGAGATGTTCTTTGATGCGGGAATGGAGTGGGCGAATCGTGCTGCCTATGTAGCCTGTGGGCGAATCGTGGCAAATGTAGCTACATAGGCAGCACGATTCGCCCACTCCATTCCCGCCTCAAAGAACATCTCAGCTCGGATAAAAGTTCGGTATTTGATCACCAACAACAATGCCAAGCAGACTTTGAATTTAAAATTATTGGAAAAGAAAATGACGCGGTACAATTACGTTTCAAAGAGGCCATATTCATTAGCAAACAAAATCCTAAAATCAACAACCGCGCCGAAAGGGAAGAACTACGTCACCTAATCTACTAATCAACTGATCCAACAAAACCTCACATCAATAACGCCTAACAGCACAGAAACTCAACAGCCGGCAGCCTCAAGCTAAAACAAAGAGCCATTTTAAAAAACCACTCACTGACTTCAACACCATTCGTCATAGCACATGACTAGGGAACTGTGTTCCGAAAGCTAGTGTAATTTGATTTTGCCAAAAAGAACCCGCAGCATCAGGCTATAACAGATCGTTTGAATCTACACTGTGAAGTAGTAGACTATGTCGACTCAGGAACGGCGTCCCACAGGGCTCTGTCCTGGCTCCCCTCCTTTTTAACACTTACATCTATGACCTGCCTGACACTATCTTCAGGAAGTATGTTTACGCAAGCGATCTGGCTCTCCTACATCCAGCCGGAGATTGGCAGTTAATGGAGAGGAACCTAAGCCAGGACTTGTCAAAATGGAATGGCAAAACAACACCTCCCGACTCCCTGATTTCTTACCCGACGTCGATCCCCACCCTCCGGGAATGTCTCTCGCAAGACTTGCGTGGGTCCGGCTTAACCGCCTACGAACCGGCGTTGGTCGCTTTCGCTCAGACATTTGCAGATGGGGCCTGGCCGCTCTCTCACCGGGTTGCGAGTGTGGTACCACAGACCAGACAGTAGACCATATCGTCCATGACTGCTCAATCCATCAACCACCACATGAAATGCTTGGATTGAAGGCCCTGGATGACGAGACTGTCGAGTGGCTGATGACTTCATGCCCAAACATAGTACGGAAGAAGACAGCTCATACGACGAAGAAGTGAACCATAACAAGTGGACTGGCAAACACATGCAGTTGATCTCGTGGGAATTATGTTTTTGCAAACAAAAGTCCATGAACTTTAGAACTCAACTTTGTCACAATTTTGTAATCGGCTTCTAGCAACAATTTCCCTATGTAAAAATTTAGGCTACGGAACTAATACAACCCTTCAAATTTTATGATTAATAAAATGGTTGATAAATAATATAAAACTGTAAAAAATAATAACGTTGGGAGAATAATTATATAAATACAAAGATTAAATGTAACCATAATTTTACTGCATATTTTAAATTTATTTTTATGGCTTTACGAAGGTCAAAAAAGAAGACTTTTATGTCATGTAAAACTGGTCATTTTTGACTTATCTTCAAGTATGCTCTGTACATTTTAGTTTACACAAAAAAGGAAAAATTTAGTTTCATTAGCTGTTGGAGCTTCGTTCACCAAAAATGACAGAGGTTGAAACTTCATTAGAAGTTTTGAGCTAATATCATCTCTAAACTAGTATCAGCTTTATGTTCAAAAACCAATGCAATTGCTTTGGCTGCGAAAGTTTTGGTTTATTTGAGATCACAATTTGTTACGAAATTTTTTGTTGTTGCTAAATCAATCTCACCATAAATTTCCAAACGTTAACGTAGGCCTATACACTGTAGCCAATAGGCCTATATACAATTATGAAAAGCGCGATTGGAACACCCCAATGAAAAAGTTTTAGGAATAATGATTGACTGCAGACTTTTACACTGATCAGTCAACTAAAACATCATCAGGGAGAGATTACTTTTATTTCCAAAGCAGATTGGCTACATTTAGCAACGTCGTATAAACTATCAAATGAAAAACATTCTTGCATAGCAATAGATAGAGTTTCATTTTTAGCAGCATGATCGTTGATTTGTTCTTTACAAACGCAAATACCTTTGTGAAGAGGAGTTCTTGCATAGATTACTCTAAAATAAATTTGGTTCGAACAAAAGATGATTTTTGTTCATTTGCGTTTTGTAGTTGCCAATACATCACTACGTGTTTTCATTTGTTATATTTGCTGATATACCATGTATACAGTGGTGTATGGTAGCCTACTACTCAACACACAACTTTTAAAATGTGCGATAAACCAGTTTTCGACATTGTTTTGTTCGATAATCTACAATGGGACAGTGCACATTACTAGGTTTAGAAGTAGGCTATGCAGCCTATTTGTTTTGAACTTTTGCAAAGAACAAAGTTGCACGTCTACTGATTAATTATAGTAGAGACGAAGCTGATGCACAAAAAAAAATTGGATTGTAAAACTGAGTTGCAAAACATATAAAGCAACTAACGGTATAAACAGTTTTGCACAATTATTTAAAAAAAAGGTCCACACGCCCATGCATCTTTGAAGAGCAAATATTTGAAATAACAATGACATCTGCGATGTTATTTCTAGAATTTTCAACATTCAGATAAATTTGAAGTTTTTTGTAGCGGAATAACATTTAGCAACGCTGAATCAACATGAAATAAACTTTTTAGCAAATACGTTTATTTTTATTTTGCCATTTAGTAATGACGCAGTAAATGATTAAAAATATGGATGCAAAACTAAACAAGTTTGCATCGATGGAACCAATTTCTTTTTGACTAATCTTTTTGCTAAAGTAGCGTTGTTGTACGTTGAAAGACCGTCTCAAACTGTTGTCGTACTGATTGCTTCAGGCTGTGGAAAGTTTACTAATTCATTCATCACTAATTGCTTAATTTAATTTTATGCTGTTGTTACCACACAAATCTATACTTCAAATTTGAAGTAAGTTTCATTGTGAAGCATGGATTGAACTAAACTGCTCGAAAAGTGCTTTGAATGATTTTAGACTGCACCCTTTCACAGTACCGTATTCAGTGAATGGAAACACCCTTATTGTTTTCATGTGCTTGAGACATTTCGTTCTATTCACAAAGCAGATTTGTTACATTGGCCAACGTCGTATAAACAATGGAATGATGAGCATTTTAGTATGAACGCAAAAACTGATAATTACTCACAGAAACCCTAAAAATCAGCAATTTCCTGTGAAACCATACAAATTAAATTCAAAATAATAATTAGGTTGAATAGTTATCGAGACGTTTGTTTGTTTGCCTGCGCTGTTTGTTTTTTCGATGCATAATATTGGTTGGTGAAACGTTTTGTGCTGATTATCTGGAAAACTTTATCATCTTGTACAAGCAAGTTAGCAAATATTTGTATTGTTTTGTGCGTTCCAACATTTACTGCTTGACATACATGACTCTTGACCATTTCGGATCACATGCATGGCTGGAACGTGTGTGCCTTTCACGAAAAGATTAGCGATTTCAAGGAGATTATGGCAGAGACATCAGACAAATTTAAACAAAAAGACTACTTTTAGCAAAAATGCATTAGCAAAAAACTGGTAGAGTATGTGTGTCTACTTAAACTTTTAACCAGTTTGTAAATAATTTTGCTCTAACTTTGCTTTTGCTCTAAAAAAAGCAACCTCGTAACGTTTTTATATCAAAAGTTATAAGAAAATGAAAGTGTGGATAGAATAAGTCCACACGTCAGGCCATTACCTCATAAAAATCGCCTAGTCCGAATGGGGTTAATCTAGACCTCCAAAAATTGCTGATTACATAGAAGTAATTAGGATACGTAAAATACATAAATATATGGCGTGGCAGCACATGACTAGGGAACTGTGTTCCGACAGCTAGTGCAACTCACTATTATCAGTACAGTAGATAGCTTACACTTGGAATTTCCACAAGGGTATACTACATATCTCGGTGTGGAGATTTTTATGTATTTAGGTGCATAGGGTACATTATCGTACATACAGTAATTCGAAAATTGCTTTGGTTTCGAATTGTTCACAAAAAGAAATCAATTTTTTTGTAAGCAAAACCAAGGCAGGCTTTTTTTAAATCGAAACAAAACAAAATGTTCCGACTTTCAATTTTCATTTTATTTTTCGAACAGCGCTCTGCCAGCTGCAAGTTGCAATTGTTCGTCTGACTGCAATAGAAGGACATCAACAATCCGACACTTCATCCTGTTTGACTGATCCTAACGAAAACACAGAATTAAAACTTTTAATTGAAAATCGTTTGTCTTGACAAATAAGTTAAACTATTATGTTAAACTATTATGACAATTAAAGTTAAACTATCGGATATAAAAACTGAGTATTTTCGCAGTTAAAGTCTTGACCGAATGACTTCCTAATGTTGTGGAATCGATTGGTAGAAAATAGGCTATTAAGTTGCAATTCGATTAGCGAGTCTTTTAGGCTACAGCTTGTACCCTGATATTACATTTCTACAAGTGTTGGTTGTAGGCTTTTTTGATGTTTATCTACATTTTTAGTGTAGACTTTTTAGTACATCCTTGGTTTCATATTATCTGAATAACAAAAATATAGCATAAAAATGGTTGAAACGACTAGGCGACATGATGTAGTCACTAGTCATTGTGGTAAATGCCGGCTGATGAGATGCTAGAAGCTGTTCACGTATGAGAACAGGCAGGAAAAATCGGTAGACTGTATGTAGCCTATGTACAGTGTGATACAATACAGGTGATAAAATGTCAGTGAATGAGCAAAGGTGGTGAGGGAAGGAATAATTTAGTGGACGTAGGCTAGGTGAAATAATGGATAGAATTGCAGTGAAATACAGTGGGAAACGGGTGATGATGCGATATCAGTGAATGAACAAAGTCAGTGAGACAAGGCGTAGCTTGAGGTATGATTTGAAAAACGGTAAATAGTAGTATCTGATAAGTGGGAATACCACATGACCATGTCATGGCGTAAGCTTACGGCTGATAGGGTGTAGGCTATGTAACAGCAGTAGCCTACAACAGTAATGGTGCACAAGAACATTAGGCTGGCCCCTTTTTGGGTGATTTTGGAAATTGATTAGGCCTGGGTGTTAAATTTTTGCTTTGACCCAAAAAAATGAGATTCCCAAAATTTTTTTGAAGTTGAACCATGTTTAGACTCTGCCCCGGGCCCCGGTCCGTCTCGCCAGTTGACGAAATTTAAAACAGCCGTAACTTTTACAATATTCATGTTAACTAGGTCATGTAAGTACTCATTTTCATTGGTTTTTCATGGAGAACAAGTATGTACAGGTTTTTGATAGGTTTGGCTTAATTTTGGAAGTTTCGTTTTTTAGTGTACAAGTAATACGTTGGCATATCGGTGCAGGTATTGCATACTACAGTCTACATGTTGTGCTACTTCCAGTTTGTCCTTGAATAGTACAGGTTTATCACATGCTTGTATTTCACAATCACTTTTTTTAATGAAATTTTACTGTGTATTCTCAAGCACTAAGATGTAGCAAGAAGAACAACAACAAGGTTTGTAACTTGGGTGGTGCTTGAAGACCACAGATTATTGCAACCATGCAATTTTCACTGCAATGGAGGACCAACAAACGGTACACAATAACAACTATACACTGAATGGCCCCTGAAAATACACATTACATTATAGTAACCATACAGTTGGGTTGCATGTAAAAGCACACATCATGACAACCATAATCTGGTATCAACCACAACTTGGTGACTGGTGAACCCTTGTTATTCTCGCAATGCAGCCTTTCTGGTTACACGGTAGTGTGGACCATTCCACTTCTTGCTTCTGCCAGAAAGCTTGCATAGTGCATCTCCAACTTGTCGGCGTTTGCCAGTGATGCGGCTTGTTGACTCTGTAGTTAGCTTAACTGCTCGCTCTTGTAACTGACTGTGTATGATTAGGGTAATTGAACTGAACTGGGAAGTTAATACACTGCTTGATGTCACAGTTTTGCAGGAGTGGCGGCTCATGTATTTGCTGGTATCCTTTGTTTTTTGTCAGGTATGTTGGTGCAGCTCTTCCATCACATGCCATTGTTATCATTTTGGTATAACATGTGGCATCAAAATTTAATTTCGGAAGGTAGAATTCTCGAAGTTTACCATGTGATTTGGTTCGTCGGATTTTTAGAATGATCTTTACAGCTTCTGAACGAATAGCTTTATTGTCTTCCCCCAGCATTCCAAGTAGAAGGTTTTCAGGGTGAGCAAAGTAGCAGTTATTCTGAACACAAGTTTGCACAACGTTGAGATCACCAACATCTAAAAGTAAATCTCTCTGGGTTGCTATTTCTTGGTATAAAAGTAAGGGACCTTGTTGAATTGATCTTCTATGTTTTATGTTGATGTGCAGTTTCCAGTATACACCAACAATATATGTTGCCAGCTTTTTTACTGCAGGATAGGATGGAGATTCAGGTGTAATGGAAACATACATCCTGAGCAAGCGAGATGCTAAAGTTAACCATCGTGCATGTGATACCAGACCAATTTCTTTTGTCTCCGTGCTTTTTCCTTCTGACCACAAACTGTCTTTCTTGTTACCACTGCTTGGTAACCAATGTCTTGGTTATAAGCAGTTAAAATTTGGGCTACCTGCTCTTTACCAACATTGATCTGCGCTGCAACAACAGCTGTATTTTGCAGTGATTGTGTGAAGTATGAAGAGCTAAAAGCTGACTGGTGTTCCTGACAAGTTTCTTCTTCCCATAGTTCGGAGCTACTTGCACTGCTCTTTTCAGATCCACTTCCTTGACAAGAGCTGTTCTCTTCGTGGCATTCCAACGTTGATGGTTCCGGTTGAAGACTGGTCAGCTGGAGTTGATTTCTGAGTTTACGCTGATATTTAGCAGTTTGTTGTTTGTCAACAGAGAAGGAATTCATCATTTTCCTGTCAGTGCACTGGTCATTGTAAAATTCTCTCTCTGGTATTGGTACATCAGTTGTACTTTTACGAACAGAGAAAATCAAACTTAGATGATCTGAGAAGTCAAGAATTCGTTTGGGATTCTTTCTTTTGTTAACTTCCTTCCTCATTTTTTCTAGTTCTTGCATTTCGGCTATTATTCTGGTCTTACTTTTTGCTACTGGAATGGATGCAGCTGTGTAGATTTTACAAATGCAGTCATAAACTTCATTGTAGAGCACAGTTTGTCCTACATCATTTGTGTACTTAATATTTCGCAGATACAGATAATGCCTCAGGACATCTAGCTTAAGCGGAAGCATTGACTGACTCATGGGTTGGTACGTACCAATATCAAGCGGATCTTTTGCAATTTTTCTTTTTTTCTCTCATTCATATTAAAAATTTGACAAACGTTACAATACCATGCTGAAATCAAGAGAATAAATACAGTAAACACAAAGGCAGTTGCTTCAGACATTGCTATGCAAAATGAAGCTAATAAGCGTAATAACAGTAATTTTTCAAATAATTACAAAAAACAAGATTTCTAAATCATGCCATATGTATCAAAAACCTTTAGATTCTTGTTCTCCATGAAAAACCAATGAAAATGAGTACTTACATGACATTATTAACATGAATATTGTAAAAGTTACGGCTGTTTTAAATTTCGTCAACTGGCGAGACGGACCGGGGCCCGGGGCAGGGTCTAGACATGGTTCAAATCCAAAAAAATTTTGGGAATCTCATTTTTTTGGGTCAAAGCAAAAATTTAACACCCAGGCCTAATCAATTTCCAAAATCACCCAAAAAGGGGCCAGCCTACAAGAACATACCGATATAAAATCGGTAGGCGCACGGCTAGTTTGTAGTGGTTATTCAATGTTTGAACAACGTGTGATGAGTGGTGCTGTTTTGTAGATTTCAGCACGTGGCAACGCTCCTGCGTTATCAAGAGACAAAATAAATTACATGACCAAATGCCAACCAAGCTGACACACAAAGTTCCATATTCAGGGTAAAAAACTATGCTTATATGCCTACTGCAATGGGGTTGTGCGACAGGATACCACGAAACCACTAGCGGCGGTACAACTGGGTCCTTCTAGACGAGAACTAGCCTTGCGCAGCATATAGACGATGCGTTGTACAGCGCTTCGTTATGCGTGGGCGAAAGAATAACTTAAAATATGATTCGGATATGCATTGCAGTTATCAAAACATGTTTGCTTTTAGAAGGTTGGAACGCAGAGTAAGAAAAACATCTCATAAAGTTACAGAATTCTCATAAAGTTGCAAAAGTGCTTGTAATTAACTAAGTGTACAGTAGAAGGTTGACACAGCTTACAGGTTAAAGTTGTGGAGTCAGTTTCCGCACAACACATGTTTTGAATACCATAGTGTACACATGTTGACTCATAAACTGGCGATGTTGTAGCTACCATGACGTAACTGTAGCCTTGGATCTACCCAGTCATCATAGTAAGACGAGAAACTACGATCAATTTGTTGTCGCAATAAATTTCGTTTGTTACTTAGGTTTGCACTAACACTTGTTTCATATTTGTTGTTGCTTGTTTTATTCCCGTTATCGAGTACGACATGCTGGTTATACAATAAATAGCAAAAATTAATTTAAGTCCACAATTTGGCTACATTTAAGTCATAAGCAAAAGATAATTTTCACTTTAACTCAAGCAGCGTAACACGAGAACGGAAAAGGGAAGATGCGGCAAAACGAGCTAGCGTTATAACATGCATTATAAAGCAGCTTACAATCAGAAAAAATAATTATAAAAACACATGGCCGCATCACCAGCAATGGTGCAAGGCCAGCTACGTTATGTGAGGAGGAACGCTGCTGCGGTACCGTAGTATAAAAAAAGAGAAAGCCGGTAGGCAAAGAAAACCTCTCGATGAGATTTTGCTAAGAAAGAAAGTAAACCACAAAATCAACTAACAATAGTTTTACGAAAGTTACACAACATGAAACATACAAACACGATACGTGATGCCATTGGGACATACTGGTAAGGCAGGGGGTTAGTCAAAATTTTATATGTCTTACTCAGTCCAATAACACGCTCGACATGTATGCGTGATGATGCAATGCGTCTATCCGAGACAACCACATCTGCATCAAGTTGGTGCTTCCCTCTCAGCATGGTAGGCGTGTTGATTGCAACATCATAAGGTGCAAAAAGATCCTGCACAAGAATACCTCTGTCAGCCATGATGCTATCCCCTTGTGAAAAGTGTTCATTAGCTTGCTTGTAGAGAGCACTTTGCTCGATAAGTTGGCGATCACTTGAACATCCACCTGTTAATGGGCCTACGTACGATACCAGCCCATTTGGAGTGATGCCAATCATAATTTTTAGTGTGTTCTTATTCATGTAAGTGGAGAACGTCATGCTTTGAGCATCAACTTTTCTTGGCTTATTGATTGGTATTTCAGTTGCATCTAAAATGACACGTGTTGTGGGGAATGAATTTTGAAATTGTGTGGGCATGTGTTCATCCACAACAGCTCGAGATGGCCAAATATTAAGTTCCTTTAGCTAAAAATACATAAAGTTGATCCATACCCTGAAAATTAATGAAACTGTGCTTTCACTAATGTGAAAGAGAAAACTCAGCTCTTTAGTTTCCTTTGATTGTCTTAGCTTCATTAGAGTAAGAAAGAGCTGGTTTGGTGGGTCAAGTTTACTGCTGATATAGTTCAAGTCATATGCAGCTGGCCCCAAGCAACGCAAGAATAACATAAAGTTATCATAATCATCGAAACCAGTGTAGTAGTTTATGACTTGCTTATTTTCATTGTAATGTTCAATTCTCATTCCAGTTGAAGCGCTTCCTCCGCTATTGTCGTTGCTATCCAGGCTGCACTGAATTGCAACTGAAGTCGCTTTCCTTCTCTTGCAATGAGGTTCCGTTGTACATTCAGCATGATCAACAACCTCTTCTTCATGCTGCCAATTTTCAATGTTACAAAGCTTTTCTAATCTTCGTTTCAAACGCGCTCCTCTTCCTGAGGTAGCAAGTGTTGGTTTGAAAGTGAACACTGATGGCACACTGTTTGCTTTCAAGCAATGTGTTGTCATGCAATGTGTTTGAAAACGCCTGTTTACTTATTTGCTTTTATAGCCACAGCAACGTTAAATCAAGCCTAAAATGTATCAATCTTTGTAATATGCACCTTCTTATCTTCACATCAACACAAAACTGCACTCCCATCCCACCCATATCAGCTTTACGCGCGTTACGCAAAGCGTGCTAAAGCTTGAAGCAATCACTGCGAGCGTGTTGCTAAGACCCAGTTGTAGCGCCACCGAGTGGATCGCACAACCCCATTCTAAACAAAAGAAAACAGTGGCCAAAATAGCTAAACAAAGTTTCTCAAATCATGTTAGCTCCTAATAATTCTAAAAAAATAATAGGAAAAACGATAACCAAACCTCCATGGGCGCAGGCGGCTTAGCATGATTTCCGATATCTTTGCGCCACGGAGTAAAACGAACTGATAGTTTCAGCTGACAACAAAAGGGTAGCAAAGTCGATGTCTCCTAGTCGGAGTAAAAAGACGCACAAAAATCGCAAATGGTTGCTTGGGAGCGAAACAACAACGCTTTGTAGAGCGGTGCCTGCACGTCTGTATAAAATAAGATTGGGACGCGTGCCTTGCAATTTGTTATGTCAACCTATGCTAATTGCAAGTAGGTTAAAGAAAAATAAAAGGAATATTAAAATGAGCTAAGTATTCAAGTTACATTTGACACTACGATTTTTCAACAAAAAATTACATGGTTATGTTTCCCTGAAAAGGCAACTTGTCGGCAATTAGTGAATCTAATATAAACGTTTAAAAACATTAGACGTGGCGAATGGCGCTTCAGCATGTAAATAAAATTGTCGACATCGGCGGCTAATGTAAGCAATTTTCCGCTGAACAATTCGCTTTATTACTTCTCATGAGTAAACAACAAAATCAGTTACGTTTGATAAGCAATATATTGCGGTGTTGCGCTTAAAAAATACAGTAGGTTACACAAAATTGTTGGTAAACTAACGTGTGAAATGTTATAAAGTAACAAGTTTTTAAAAGATATTTATAATGATGTGCTTTTTTTACCTTAGAAATAAAAATTTGTAGCATAGCCTACTTACCAGATTTTTCGTAGCTACTTTGGAGAGAATCTTTCTAAACTTACTTGTTTGAGTGTCACCAGAGTTGGGCGCAAATTATTAATGAAGCTTTTATTCATTTTCAACCCGACTTACCTTTGGAGGTCACCAATGTAGTAACATTTATGTTACATGTTTGTTGATAGTTTTATAAGTTAATTAATTATAAAAGCTAAAACCTCAATTGCTAAGGTAACAGGGATCAGTTGTCAGTAGATATTACAGAAAATATATTTCGCGCTTATTCAGTGCATCTTCAGTTCTTTAATTAATTATATTAAGACTGTCTAACTATCTGATAAAATTCTATATAATTTGCTATTTGACACCAACCTTTTGTGCACAATTATTGTTCATATTATATATGCGACTTAATTAGACGTTAATCATTGTTTTGTTTGGACGAGCCCCCAGTGTAGGCTTTTTTTGTTTACATACTTAGTTTACAACCTGGACTGCAAAATCAGTCATTTTTGCATTGATTCAACGTCTGCAGACATTGAATCAATGTAAAAAATGATAAATTTTGCTGTTTGGAAAATTACTTCAAGTGAAACAAAAATACATGGTAAACTTGTCCTCAGTGTGGCCAAGGCGGCGAATCTGTTCAACGCTTTCTGAGGATGTTCTCAAACGACAAATAGATGCAATTGCGGCGAGGCCAAGTAAAGTTAGGGTAGGCTATGAAAGGGCCTCAAAACTGACATATTGCTGCATGCTGGCAGAGAAATTGTTAAAGCAGCTTCCAGTTTGTAGCAGTTATTGAGATATTGAATTGGATACGAAAGTTGGATTAATGCATTAGAAACACAATAAAAAGTACCTATATCCGTTACCTGATTATGTTCGCATGATAGCCTACGTATGAATTTTATAGTCAGAAATGACTGTAAGAGTCCAGGGGGTATTTTGGACAGCGCACGAGATGTTGAGAGTGATACACGAGTGATACAGCAAAGTGTTTGCAGATTCAGAATTTAAATTCATGTTTCGGAAAAACTCAGAAAAAAACTGATCTTCACACAAACGAAGGTTACCCGTTGAAAGATTAGGCCATCGCAATTAACATAATAAAAAGCTCTTTTAAATATTTTTTACTCGTATTTTCCCCACTTTTTCATATTTACTGTTATTCCCTAATTAGAAGTAAATCAAAGGACTCCTTTTAGTAGATAGCCTATGGTATGTTTGTGTGTATTATCTGTGGGGCAATATGTTTTTCAATTTTACATGAATAATAATAAATCAGCTGTGCTGAGCGAGACAGCAATACGAGACAGCAGCTGTGCGAGAGAAATTGTAGCTCATAGAGCTCTATGCAACTCCATTATGTACAGAGTGATGCCGACCCAGAGCATACGCCCTTCATGTCTATTAGCTGTTCAGGGCGGGCAACTTCGGTTATCGTATGGGAAGGCATCACCTTGCTGCAGTTGAATGTGGAAGGCCTGACCAAATCTAAAATTGACATCTTAGATTCTAAGATTGATTCTAAGACAGTTTCTCATACTTGTGTTGAATTCCAGGTTATCTAAATGCAAAGTAAGCCTATTCATTTTTCACCACAAGTATACAGTAGCCTACATGCTACAGAAGTTAAAAACATTATTGTAGACCTAACATGCAAACCTCCAAGTCATGTTATGCAATAACTTTTCTTTGATGCTGATTATTTTATGTTTGCACTATTTTTTGACAAACAAAGTTGAATAGGTGCAATTTTACAACAATGTTGGAAAGATGGATGATGTTTTACAATCAAATGATTCTTCAGATCAAACAACCTCAACACTTGCTCGTTCGTTAGAAGAAGACTTCAAAATAAACTGTTCAGGTTGGAAAATTCATCAGGAATGGAATAACGCAGTGAAACCTCAGATCACTTTGGATCCAGACAAGTTTCTTTATCCTGGGCTAATTTTCGGACCGAACAATATGGTTGTTGGCTTTAAACAATCAATATACCTTGCCATAAAGCTGAACAGGTAAGGAGTCTTTTTCTGCTTGTGTTTCTTTTTCACAAGTGTTTTTCACAATCAACGATGCATTTCAGGTACGGTACCTTGTAGAACGGTCCTTTTCCGCTTTTAAAAGAAACCAACCATAGTTAGTTTCCAGCTATTTGTTTTCCCTATCAACGGTACAACAATGTAAGGGTTTGTGCATTAAAAGCGTGTAGTTAAGCTTAATGAATTGCTCTAAACTCAACTCTAATTTACTTCATTCGGTACTCACTCATCGCTACTACAATACAAAAAAAAACACAAAAAAACTAAAATTATTATCGGTTTGATCTTTTGGTAAATAAACATAACATTTTCGTCTATAGGGTACAAACAACTGATTTGATTAAACGCATGGCGTTGCAATCAAATCAACGCTTTGTACTCACCTCAATTACATTCTTTTCTCAGTATAAAACCCATGGCGGTTAATATCACTTTTCGTGAGTCTACTACCAGCTCAATGACCGAGTGGTTTGGCCCTCAGCTCGTGCTGGTAGATCTAAAGTTGACTCCAGGTCTAGTCAAACTAAAAACTTTAAAAACGGTACGAATTGTGTTCTTTCTTGCATAACGCAGTGAGGATAGGTCGGGTAATAATGTGACAACATTTTAAATCAGATGCAAGACTTAAAAATTGAAAAATTTCTGCTGTAGTATGAAATCATACGGTGACAACATACTCCAAAAATTGGCATAAGGATATACTTCACAGTATTTAAAAATTTAACCTCGTGGTATTACTTGATCGTATGGTTTACTTTTACTTTAAATTTAAATAACGAAGATATTTTTGTAGCGTTGACTTCTGAAGACCACTAGGCTAACTAATCTAAACATTTACAACATATTAAGAAGCTAAAAGGTGTTAAGACATCCCCTATGCAGTAATAGCTTCGTACGACATTTTCACACTTGAAGCTCGTTCTCTTCAAGCTAGTTTTATTGAAATATTTTCACATTGGTAAACAGTGTTGAAACCACAGAGGATTGCAGTCCATCGACAGTCTAAAATCAAATGATCAACAATTTGCCTGCTTTTTTACAATTTATACAAACTGGTGTATTTTGATAGCCCCATGAAAAGCGGTAGCAATTTGGGAATGACGGGATAAAATTCCATTATAACTGATTCATTCCTTTTTGTTGCATGTCGAACAATTTGGAAGTGGTAGCGTTGGATCGTCGATAATGTTTACACGATATGGTGGATTCTTTGTTCAATATTCTTTCCATTTATGACTTAAAATTTAGATCGTAGTTGTTGATTGTGTGGTTGTAAAACGAATGACGTGAGATCATAGTTGTTGATTCTTTGGTTGTAAAACGGTTGCGGTGAGTCTATAAATGAATCCCAAATAGCAGATGCATGATGAATCCAGCATTTTGTAAGACAATTTCCGCTTATGTGAGTAGGCTACATTGTTGTAAAGCGCGACTTTGTAAGACATTGTGCTGCTTTTGTTTTACATGTTTTTAAACCATATTTTTTAAGTGGTAATGTGGACGTACATCTAAAGTTACAACATTTTTTATGTAACTTTGTTATTGTTGAATCAACATCTACAGACTCAGAAGTGGAACTGTACAAGAACACTGCAGCAGTCGCTTCACCTCTCATGTTCCCCATTTTCTGTTTATTTGTGTTTTGTATTTCCAGACGTTTAATATAAAATAAGCAATTATAACAGTAGTAGCCAACCAAGTGAGAAAACCATTTACCTCTTGTTACTTACTAATAATAATAATAATAATGTTATGGTTTTATTTATTGTCGCTCTACAACAGCTAAGGTCTTTTAGCGACAGGGCTCATTTTTAATTTATATCAGGTTTACGATGTTATCACATTATTACCCGACTCATTCTCACTGCGCTATGCATGATAGAACACAATCGGTACCGTTTTTAAAGTCTTCAGTTTGACCCGACCTGGAATCGATCTCAGATCTACCAACACCAGAGCCGAAGGCGAAACCACTCGGCCACTGAGCTGGTTTGTTACTTACTGATTCAGTGTATCAAAGCAACACAATATATAGTAAGAAAGAAACGCAAAACAATCAACTAAGGAACGTGGTACAGCACGCTTAATTGATTACACGCGTTGTGCGGTGGTAATCAATTCCAGCGTCTGTACCAGAAAACGCTGAATGTTATTATGTAGTGACTAGTGAGGCAGGTCACAAGTTACATAAAATCAACGTAAATAAAATGAAGACTATAACATGGCCGAAGATTGTAAAAGAACAAACATAAGGTTGCACTTCTGCTGTGAAAAAGACATTGTCGATTCAGAAAAAAAAAGAACAGTGATTTAGAAATAAGTACTGCAAGAATTCGCATTCTAGCGATTAATCAACTGTGTGGGCCGTTTTTGACTTCTTTTCGAAATTCAAAAACGGCTGGTCATAAAAAGTGGCACATGCATGAAAAAATTACGTTTGCAAAATTACATCAGTTTGGGAGTGCATCTTCTGCCCCCGCAGGGGGGTCAAACTTTTAATATTTTGAAAAAAAAGGGGAAATTTCACTTTCCGTTTTAACATAATTTTTTTATAATTTTTCTACTGGCTAGTTATAAATTGTAAGTGGGATGTACCCAGAACTACTTTCCTATGTAAAGGCATGTTCAGAGCTTAAGGTTTACTGCCCCCGCATCGACGACCAAAATGCTGAATTTTCACCAATTTGAGATGATATTTTGTCATTGCTCAATAAACAAACTTGTCGCAAAAGGGCGAGATGGTGTTAACGCTGTACGCTCATTTATGTTCTGTCCACTAACTTTGCAGGATGATACGAATGCAGTGGCGCCGGAAGAGGAGGGCAGCTGCCTCTCCAATGTTTTGGGCATCATCTTTTAATTTTTTTTATTATTACGTATTGTTATTATGTTTTTAATATTTGGATCCCAACTAGTCAACTCAAGTGGCAAGGGGGGGGGGGGGGGATAAAAGCTTTCTCTTTTATTTGAAACTTGCTCTTCTTGCTGCTGTTATTATTAAGATTTTGTGATTCTATTCACGTAACAATTGTTACCGGCTGTTCAACAGATTGATTCTTGCTTGGTTCTTGAGTGATGGCAGTGCATACAGCAGTGGGTCATTCAATGTTTCAAGGATATAATGTAGATTTAACTCAACGAAGTCTACTAAAGTAATACAGTAAGTAACCAGTGATTTGATGACTATCTCCGGCTGGAG
This sequence comes from Aplidium turbinatum, assembly GCF_918807975.1. Classification (NCBI taxonomy): domain Eukaryota; kingdom Metazoa; phylum Chordata; class Ascidiacea; order Aplousobranchia; family Polyclinidae; genus Aplidium; species Aplidium turbinatum. Next base: position 17,922,448 of record NC_137489.1, read on the forward strand.
TATTCAGAAGCTAAGGATGTCGCATTTTGCTTTCCCTGTCGAGTTTTCAACAGCTTGGTATGTTATAGTCCTGTTAATATTAGTTAAAGTTTATTCTATTAAACTGCAATTATGCTCCATCGTGTTAAATGATTTTTTATTCTTAATGTTTCTTTATCCTATCCACGAAGATTTCATGCGCAATATAATGATGATAAAGTTAAAACACAAAATGAGCGAACAATTATATTATATACGTATTAAGATAAATGCAGTATGACGAAATAATGCAACTAAAGTCAACATGCTCCTACGTTTATTAGACATTAAAATACGTTTTACTTGTAGTAAAATTCTTTTTTCATGTTTTTATTTCTGATGATACTGCGTTGCTTATTGCTTTTAAACTAGAAGACTTGCGTCCCCGCGAGCAAGATTGTGCAATTTTTACATCGATTCAACGCCCTACGACGTTGAATCGATGTAAAATCAGCAGATTTAACTGGCTGGGGTTGGCGTTTTTATTGATTATTTTTACATTCAGTGTAGCTTGTTTTTACGTCTAACAAACGTAGAAACAACTTGACTTTAACTGTATTGTTCCGTCATACTGCATTTTTGGCATCTTAAGAAATACAGTATAAAAATTGTTCTCTAATGTTGTGTTTTAAACTTATCATTTGATATTGTACATTTTCCTATGAAATCTTCGTGGATAGGAAGAAGAAATATTAAGAATAAAAAATCATTTAACGCCGGCTGAGCATTTATTGCAGTTGAACTACGCCCGGTGGCCGTCACAGTATATTTATTCCATTAACTTTTATTAGCCTCAATTCTCACAAAGTCATAGGCTACGCAATACGCATGTGACCGCCTCTGCGTTTGATATAACTACTATGCTTTTACATCTGTATTTTCCAAGCATAGAAAAACGATTTCAAAACGTTTCAGTACAGTATTTGATAATTTCTCTGTCAACTAACAGACTAGTCAAAATCATGTCAAAAATGTGGGACTTTTGGTAGGCTATATTGCAGTAAACAATAGCAGTAGAAAACAAGAGAAATTAAATAATATATCACTGTCTTGCACCAGTGGCGTAGCCAAGGAGGGGGGTTTGGGAGTGTTAATACATTGTTTGCAAAAAAAGCTTTAGCCTGTGATGTAATTTCACGTCAAACTGTGCAAGAATGCAAGCCAACTGTAACTGCTAAGATCGCTTGTTCGATCTAGATTAACGTCTAAACAGCTATTCGTTATACAAAACTTGAATATATCAGAAATAAAGTAACTTCCTTCTCTCAAAGCTTTTTGTTTGACACTCATTAAGATGTATGACGTCTATGACGTTACATTTTCTAAACTTTGGGTTGACTTTAAAGCATAAAAGTTAGTGACTTACCGGAATAAGATCGCTTTTTGGATCAACCAAGGAGAAAATTGATAAATGATAAAACTGTAATAATGTCGCAAAAAAAAGCAATCAATCTATGTCTCTAAAACAAAGTTTGCCTAATTTTAAACGAAACTGCATGAAAAGATCAAGTTTTGCCAATACCAAACATTTAAATATCTCAGCCTGGAATTAGCAACAAGAAAACATAGAGACTTAGCTTTATTTCCGAAAAATGCCGAAGAAAACATGATCTTATCCTTTTGCTACGCCACCGGACAGCACCATTTTACAGGAACATTCATACCCACAATTTTGTTGAAAATTTTCTCAGAATGCACCAAACTGAAAATAATTTTCCAAAATTTTCTAGGAAAGGCCCCCCAGACCCCCCGCCGCTAAGTGTCTCCTTCAGCGAACACGCCATCGGGCTTTGCCCGCCGGCCGTCAACAGCCCCCCCTTTCAAAATTCCTGACTACACTACTGTCTTGCACTGTCAATATTTTGCCCCCTATTGATAAAGGTCTGGCGGCGCCACTGTAAAAATGAGGTACGAACATCGGTACATATTTATGATAAAGAGTTACAAAAAAAATGAATAACCTTTTGAAGTCAAATTCTAGAGGTGGGCCTAAATTTCAGCTAAATTTGGACCAAATGAAAGAATCTGCAAAGCAAAAATATTTGAAATCGGTTGTTGTAGCCTAAGTGTTCCAATTTTCCGCAATGTACTTGCCCGCAGGAAAATCGTGTCCCTGTTACAGAACAACAGTTCCTTCTTGATCAAAGAACAACTTGCATAATGGTGATTGATAAACATGATAAATCGGCCACAAAATCTAATTTTAAACGTTTTCCGAGGAGAGTCGCAAGATCAGAACAATTCCGTTCTTTATGTGGAGACCCAGGAGCAAGCACAAGTAGCGCTTTGGTTAAAACACCTTTAACTTCTTATTAAGCTCAAAAACTTTGTCATCCAATGAAGAACGCTGCAAAGATTTTGATTATCAACCCAGTTTTGCCTCGGAAAACCCCAGAAAAAGCAAGGTTACTTCCAGTTTAGTAGTATTTACTGAATCATGCGATCGTACTGGTATTTCAGATAGGTTTGCAGCACTTATTGCTTCATCATTTCTACAAGATGCGGGAGTTGTAACGGATAGCGAATCTCAATCAGTCATAGATAAAAGCAAAGTGAGAAGAGCAAGAAAAAAAATGAGGTTTACAATTCAAATAGAAAGTAAGCCTATCATGTGCCTGAATTTGCAAAGCATATTATTTTGATGGCCGAAAAGATCAAACCATCAAACAAAATGAAATTGCTGGGCGACTTCGAAAACATTTCGCAGTTGAAGAACACATCACTTTACTTGAGGAGCCAAGTTCTCATTTCATTGGTCATTTTACTGCAGCCAACTGATCTAATGTGTCAATAGCTACCGGGATTCTTGAATATCTTGGATCCAATAGAATTAGTTACAATAATGTAATGGCAATTGGATGCGATGGATCCGCAATAAACACAGGTCAAAAAGGCGTCGTGATAAAGCTCCTGGAAGATCATTTCCAAAAGCCACTTCAATGGATAATATGCCTACTCCATAGTAATGAATTGCCTCTTAGGCATCTTATAAAAGATATGGCAATACTAGCAGACCTGATAGCTTCACTGGGCCCATTATAAAGCAGCTAGCCACTGTCACACAACTAAATGTTGTAAAATATAAAGCAGTTTCGGCACCAGAGATTGAAATTGATGAAAATGACCTCAGCACTTACCAAAAATATCTTCTACACATGCACAGAACAGTGAAAAGTGGAGATATATCAATTCATTTCGCACATAGGAGTCCAGGTATGATGAACCACTCAAGATGGTTGAACACAGCCAATAGAATTCTACGTTTATATGTTGCATCTAACGCGTCAGCTGTATTGGTGGAACGTGTGGACTATATTATGAATGTTTATATTCCAGCATGGTTTGCTATTATAAAAGAAAGCAATTTCACTAATGGACAAAAATATTTCTTTAAAATTCTACACTCTGCTCAGAAGCTATCGAATAAAGCTCGCAATATCCTCAACACAGTAATATAGAGGAATGCGTTTTATGCCCATCCTGAAAATATTTTGATTGCAATCATATGTTATACCAAAGAGTATGTAAGGGAACTAGGATGAAGAAGAATTTTCAATTCAAGAATATTATCATCTCACAGCACTCGTCAGCAAACCAAAAATTCACCCTGTCAATATTGCAGTTCAGTTCCGAACGTTACTTTGAGATGATAGACTGGCAAAATATTCCAGTTACGGAACCCCCAGCGATGCGTAGTGTTGACAGCAATGTGATAAAAGAGCACATCAAAACAAAGATGCCTTCACAACAGTTGTTTTCTACGTTTTCTCTGCCACACACAACAGATGCTCATCATAGGAAGAAAAATTTCTAGGTTCCAGTCGAAACAAGATTTTATGATTCATTAGACTTCAGCCAGAACTAAATTTGAGCAAAATCTGGGGAACTGACTAAAAGACCTTGTTGTTTCTTATATTTTTGACACAATTTCGTTTTTTTTTATTTTTTAACACAAGTTCTTTTTTATCGTTACATTGCTGTCAAACAAAGTTTACTCTTGTATGTGGTTCTGTAGTAGCCTATCAAGTGAATGTTTAATGGTTTGTAAATGACAAACTTGTGTAAACAAAATCATGATAACACTTCACGTGGAACTGTACAGTACATTTCATTTACGGAACCTGCAGATCATATTGCTTTTACTCTGAAGTAAATTATAGGTTGCGTTTTATAGCTGCAACTGATCAAACGTAGGTAGGGTAGTTCGGGGCAAAACAAGTCGTCGGGTAAAACCGGTCAGTTTGATTTTAATCAAGCATAACTTTTTTTTGGGAAATAATACACTCAAAAAAATGCTTTAGAGCACTTGGTGGTTCTTTTGTGATGCGACAACAGCAACTGCTGTGCAGTTTTTGCTTGCTGTCTCGGTCTAGGTTGCGAAACGTAAGTTGGTGTAAAATTTTACCTTCATATTTTGGACTAACTTTTTTTTTGTGGTTTCGACTAAACAGAGCATTACACCATGAAAATTGTTAATTAAACCAAGACTTTCTAGTTTAAACAAAATTACAATTATGGTACTTTGTCTCAAAACTACTCATTTTGTAGTTCTTCCTTGGAAATTAGTTTTATTGGGTATTTATTTTTGTTCAGTCATTGCTATTTTGGTTGGGGCAACACAAGTCAGTCAAGAAGTGCTGTGCCAAATTTTTGCCTCAATTGGTGAAAATGCTAAATTCTTTAACCAAAGAATTTAGCATTTGGTTCATAGGGTATTATTTGCCTATTAAATCAAAAATCAGCTTATCCTAGTGTGAGCCAAGCATTTAGTTTTGGGGGGGGTATGCCAAGGGGGCACGATTTTTTTGATTTTTGGCCATGTTTGAGGCCCTATCACTGCTAAACCAAATTAGGTAACAACCCAAATTTTTTACAGGTGATAGTACTTCTTCCAAATATTGAAAAAACAACATCGTTTACATTGTCACTCTAAAAGGTCATAGACATCCAAAGTTGGCCGTTTCCAGCTCTGGGCTAAGATTTTCCAAAATTTAAAACTTTGCCAAGACCTCATTTTTGATTGGTTTTGGCTGAAATTTAGTAAAAATGTTGTTTATAAGATTCTCGATAAACTGAGAAAATATCAGTACAAAATATTAAAGGGTTTGGGAGTTTATTTAATGTGAAACGTGGGTCGAAATGAAAAAAAAGCAATAAGGTGGGGTCCTTTTAATATCTTGGTTGCCCATGACCCCAGTGAAAATTTGCACTGAAATTAATTTTGTCCACGTATTCACTAAGATATGGTAAGGCTACCATGCAAAATTTAACAATGGTTTTCAATGTTTTTTTATAGAAAGTGTGCGTCAAAGTTTGGACAAAAACGCAAAAAATCCCAAATGAAAGATTTAAAATAAATGTAACAATATTGAACTATAGAGGCTACTAGAAAACATTTGAAGTGTATTTTTGATTGTGTTTGTATCTATTGGTCACAAAGCAATTGTTCTAACATTTGACAACTGTAATGTAGCCTACCATGTGGACCTCATTGTCATGAACAAAATGGCTAATTTTGTCATAATCTTCCTTGCTCAGTTTGTTTTGTCGTCAAGAAGAACCATGGTTACTCGGCACAGCAATTGAACAAATAATGTCATAAAATAGAATCCAGCATGTTTGCTGATGTCTGTTCTGAACAAATGTGCTGCAGTAGTGCACTTTGTATGTGTAACTGCACTTTTTATGTGTGAATATACTCTTTCCTTTATCAAAAAAACACTGACCTGTTTTACCCTTACTTAGGGGCAAAACCAGTCATTTGACTCTGTCGTAAAAATGATGTTGTAATAACATAACTTAAAAATAAATCTCATTTTTTTTGCCATCTTGTTTAAGGAAGCCTTAGTACAACTGTTTAACACTAAAAATTGAGACATTTTTAACTTTATGTGAAGATATACACAATAATACCAAAATGTGACTAGTCTTGCCACGCACTACTCTACTATTGCTTATAATTTAAGCAAGACTACGTCTTATAGTTTGTCAGTTCGTATCATCCTGCAAAGTTAGTGGACAGAACATAAATGAGCGTACAGCGTTAACACCATCTCGCCCTTTTGCGACGTTTGTTTATTGAGCAATGACAAAATATCATTTCAAATTGGTGAAAATTCAGCATTTTAGTTGTTGATGCGGGGGCAGTAAACCTTAACTCTTTCGTGCCCAACATCATTTTAAAATGATTAGCGGTTTAATGTGAAACGCCCAGCATCATTTTAAAATGATGCTGTTTGATGCGTGATATAAAACTTTGTCTTTGTAACAGAATATCTATAAATTTACTGGTCCCTTGTAAAATGCTTATTTTATTGATATTCTCGTGTTTTTCAAAAAAAAAATTGCTCAAATTTGACAAAGTGTGGTTACTTTAACCAACAGTTAAAAGGAAAGTATGTAGCCTACTAAAGGAACAAGGAATGTTTAATTTTTCCTTAACGCTTCATATCATTAGGAAGTTCACTGAGGAAAAAATATCTTTTTAGCTTCTACAGAAAAGGTGGGAGTATTTTTTTTTGTAAGATGGTTCATTTTTCACAAAATTTTTAACAAAAAAAAAGTTAAAAAAATACACATTTTGAAAATACTGGATCTTCAAATATGTTGTATTAGGAAAATAAGTTCTAACAGTTATAGTCAGAACTTGAAATTATCTTTCCAATGAGATATTCCATATTAAAATACACAATCGGTACCACGCGTGTCAACTCGTTAAAGTTATAGATAAAATAGCAAAAATGCCTGGGCTTTGCAGTCAAACCGTGCAAAACCGCTGGGCGCGAAAAAGTTAATCTTCGAACATGCCTTTACATAGGAAAGTTCTGGGTACATCCCACTTACAATTTATAAGTAGTCAGTAGAAAAATTATAAAACAAATTATGTTAAAACGGAAAGTTAAATTTCTCCAGTTTTTTCAAAAAATTAAAAGTTTGACCCCCTGCGTAACACCTAAATGTCGTTGCATTGTTACAGCCTCTTCTATAGCACTTCCTGCGTATTCTTGACCCAGGTGTCATGACAATAGTTGTGTTGTTCTGTAGTTGGTGACACAAACATTCAATGAGCTTGAGTGTAAAGTCTCTTCGTGATATAAGTTACGTTACCAGCAAAGGTGGGCAAAGTTGCTTTCAAAATTAACTGAGTTACAGTTACAGTTACTTGGCCAAAATAGTAACTGAGTTACCGTTACAGATTTTAAAAAGTAACTAGTTACAGTTACTAGTCACAGTTACTAGTCACAATTACTAGTCACAGTTACTAGTCACAGTTACTAGTCACAGTTACTAGTCACAGTTACTAGTCACAGTTACTAGTCACAGTTACTAGTCACAGTTACTAGTCACAGATACTAGTCACAGTTACTAGTCACAGTTACTAGTTACTTTCAGTTACTCACAAAGCTGAACATAAAATTCTGCACCTGGCTACTGGCTAGCTCTGCATGCAAGTCCAGTTTAGCCTCCAGGGCCGTTGACAGGATTTCTCGGGCCAGGTACCAATTTATTTTGGAGCCCCTTCATGGACAATGTTATGAATATAAATGTTGCGTACAAACTTTTATTGATGTCGTTTAAGTATGGTCATTTAACAAATCTTGCACAATCTTCAAAGTTCTTGAACCGCAAAACTTACTATCTCCATCTAGCGTTTGCCTTTTTGAAATTTTTATTTATCCCATGGCGCTAGAGTATTACTTCCCGATTCCATTGATGTTTCACTGGTCATTCTAGGCTCACCAAAAGAGAATTTACAGAAAAGTTAGTGCAGACGGTCAGAAAGTTTTCAATGTGATTTGGGAAAGGTGCTTGGGCCTAGGTCAAACATTTGCTGATTGCTGCAATCTGAAAAGCTGTTTTGGTCTAATTTTGAGTGCAGAAATAGGGATAGCAATTTTCATACCTGTGCCATTTCAGTTTTTGAGTTTGAACATATATTAGCCTGTTTATTTTGAAATTCGTGTTTCGGGTAATAATCGTGGTTAGGGAAATCACTACACAGTACTAGACTAAATTCTTATTTTACTATTTGGTGGCTGAAGTGGGCCCCGTACCCAGAAGGGGACACGGTACTTTACCATCTGATGGCTGAAATGACTGTTTTAACCTCTGATGGCAATTCCTTTAGATCTGATTATATTAAGATCTTGATAATGCTTGAAATCGCCGGGAATTTTTTAAATCCGGGTCCCTTTAATTTTTCGGGCTCGGGTCCGAAAGTACCACCTAGACCCCCCCCTGTTAACGTCCCTGTTAGTCGCAATGTTTGATATATAGTGTTTGAGCCATCCATGCTAATATAACAGCACAAGTACAAAACCAACAAAGTTTCTTTAAAAAAAAACTTACTCAGTAGCCTATATGTTTATTTCCTTTGAGAAACACGAGCATTTTAACGTGCTTGTCACTTAGGCCTGCCCTTTTGGGCTTTAAAATGTCCTTACCCAATTGTCGTCGTCGTGTGAGCCTCTGGGGCCGAGGTTATATCCTTTTATCACTCTGGATTCACAATGTTCCCGGACTACACTGGAAGGCTACTAGAGAGCAGCCAGTCTTTGGTTTCATCATCTATAAAACGCAGACCTTCCACTCCATTAGGTGGCTTGAAAATGATACAGTCATTGATGATGTGGTCTGCGGCCTGTTTCTCGGCACCACATTCACAGGAGGAGGAAGAGGCCATTCTCCATTGGTGCATGGTTGAGCGGAAAAGCCCGACGCCCGTACGAAGGCTTTTGAGGCGCACCGATGCCTGTCTTGGTAGTGTTAGACCGATGGAGCGTGTGTCGGCGTCGGGGATGAACAAGTCAAGTCTGGTAATGAACAAGTGCTGCAATGAAAACAATATTTCTACTGCAGCTTTTGACAGAATGGGAGTGTTATGTTTTGAAAACAGTTTTTTCATCGGTCCGCTTGTGAATCTGGATCCGCTTAACTTGGGCTCAGGGTCCGCTTACAAATACTCTTATAACAGATTAAACGCGCATTGCTTTCTTTCCTTGGTTTTTGCGTAAAGTGGTGCAAAAAATGTCCTTGGTGACCCTAGCACTATCCACTTCAGTGTCGCTGCTGCTCCCCTCTTCAGCAGAGCAGTTTGCTTCTTCAATTGCTTGAAGCATGTTCTGTTTATTTTGGTCTTTAATTCAGCAGTGTCGCTTAATTGTCAGCCATTAAACACAGGTAAGTCTAAATTGTGGGTGGAATGCAGTCGCAAGCTGAAAGTCGCTGTCCTTGAACCAATGACCAAATCTGGTTTGTATTGCTTCCACAAGAACGTCCACCAACGGCAAACAAACAGCAATGCTGTTACTGGTTGGATGTCAAACAATCGTTTTAGAGGCATTGCAAGCGTTACACTACATGCAATAAATTTCAGCTTCTTGAAGGTAACTAACTAACTGACTATAAACATTAAGCTTTTGATCGCTGTGTGTTTGTTGATGCTTATAGTGAGTTAGATAGTTACCTTCAAGAAGTTGAAATTTATTGCATTTTTATAAATATTTTTAGATTCCTGATGAGGGCTTAAGTTAAACCAAAAACGTTTGACTGTTAAAGTATTTGTAAATATGTAAAATATATTCTTGTAATGCTCAACCCTGTTGTATTGTTGTGTCTTGCCGGTCTTTGATACACATTGATTAATTGCCAAAAACAATTAATTTAGCTAAATCAGTTATCAAAAATCGCCACAAAAAACCCAAACCATGAATATGAAGCCAAACGTCTTAAAAAATCTCCAGATTTCTGGATTTTGGCGATAAATTCTCCAATATGGCAACCCTTCTCTACAAAACCACAAAACAAAAATAGCACCGCGCATGCGCAGTGCTACGCCGATACAGCTGCGAGAAAAATGCATTATTGCGCAAAGCGCAGCAAACACGCACAAAGCAAGACTGCACAGTGCACAAACACATGCAGAGAAATGGACGACAATTAGAAACAGAAATTTCAATGCAAAAGTAACTTGTAACTGTAACTGTTGAAAAAGTGCTAAAATAGGAACTAGTTACCGAGTTTCGTTACTTTTGGAAAATACTAACAAAGTTACCAATTACAGTTACTCAAAAAGTAACTAGTTACTGTAACTAGTTATTGCCCACCTTTGGTTTTCCAATCTTAAAGTTCTAAACATCTTGCAAAACAATGCACTGAGATGTAGGCTATAGCCAACTGCGACTACAATACAAAACTTTCCTCCAAATATAAAGAGTTTGATATATTCAAGATAGAGGATATTCATCGACTAGAACTAGGAAAATTTATGTTTAAAATTCATCATAATATACTACCGAATCATTTTGAAAACATGTTCACAAAATCTAAAGACATTCACAAGTAATCAACCAGAAGTGCGAAGAAAGAGTCTATATATATTCAGCAAATAAATTCCAATTCTGGGAAAAAATGCATCAAATATGCTGGAGCAACCTTGTGGAATAACATCCCAAAGCAAATCACAATGTTGTCGTTTTCTTCTTTCAAAAAAGAATAAAAAAACAACTCATTTCAAATTACTAAAGCTGATTTTTGGCATTGTTTACATCCTAAACTGATTTAGGCTACTAGTTACTGACCCATTTAAGTGCCTTTCTGTGATTATATTGTTGCTTTAGGCTACCGTACTGTTGTTGATAACTTCTTTCCTTTTTTGTTGTTGTTGTTTTACTTTGTTGTTTTTCTTTGTCTTTGTGTTTGTGTTTTGTTTTTTTTTCCGTACTATTAATCCAATTATAGCCTATATTGTATCCAGTAAAACATCCCATGTGGGGGCATCTTGACTTAGATAACCGCATGGTTTTTTCGGTGCCTCCATGGTGTAGTTTCCATATCAAAAAAGCGATTTGTTATATCTTCTGATGTGTACATTGAAAATGAATGTGGAGCTATACCGAAATAAACTTGATTGATTGATGATTGATTGGTTACCAGCTGACTTTATAAAAAGAGCACATGCGTTGATTGCTGCTATATCGAGGATGTTACCCCGTACAGCTAATGGCCACCTCCTGGAAACTGATCGCGTAGTGTACAAACGAGCCATTTGATCAAAAACGTCGACGCCGACTTTGTTCTCATTGTAGAAACCGATCACACATGGCTTTTTGGCAGCCGTGGTGGTGTTCACATCTGGCGTAGAATGCATGGTGGATAGCAGACAGACTGTTTTTTAGCTTTTGGTTGGTACTTTACATAGGTAGGCTACTAAAGTGTGTGAAATGTAGGGCTACCATATGTCCTCTTTTAAGAGGATTTGTCCTCTTTTTTCATAAAAAATGAATTGTCTTTCGAGGACACTTGAAAATGCTCAAATGTCCTCTTTTTTGCATTGCTATCATTTTCAACAAGGTTTTATTTTATGTGACCTTGGCGAAAGCTAAATAAGGCTAAGCAACGGTACCAAAAAGGAAAAGTATGTTTTCTGTGCGCTGTGGCAGAAGTAGGCTATCCTTTAAGAAAAGTGTTTATTGACTTTGAGGTTGACAATACATTGCTTGCTGAGGATATGGTGGATACATTTATTTCTGTGGCAAACGATGGCAGTTTTATTCGATGACCATGTCAGATGTATTTCAATTGTTCGACTCTTGTGTTGCCTATGTGGATGAATAGACCACTAATTTCATTTTCCGAGTTCACATCCTTTGATTGGATGCTTATTGCTTATGCTGTCTTACACCAAAGATAAAATAACGCTTTTCAGCGGTGTGTGGAAGTAGCCTATGTGCCAGAGAAAAAATGTTGGCATTCTCATGTTGCCAACCTCCTTGTGGTGAGTCCTGGTAATTCAAATTAATGAAGCGAATGGCAACAATCAGAGACCACAACTCACAGGGCACTTGGGGTGGTAAAAGGATAAACCCTCGGCCCGGTGTCCAATGAGAGAAATTCATCCTCCAGTCGGAGTAACAATCTTGCAGCTAAACGTTGAAGGCCTTACCAAAGCCAAATGCGACACGTTGGAACATCTCACACAAAAGCATAACGTGACAGCATTACTCCTGCAAGAAACCCACACCACCGAAGTATCGAAGTCAAAGATCAGTGGATATGCCCTGACAGCATGCACCAATAGCATTATTTATGGAATAGTCACATATGTAAGGAACTCCGCTAAGTGGATACCGATTGCTTCATTCAACCCTGACTGTGAAGTTGAATGGACAGCCACTGAAATCGAAGGCACAGCTGTGATCAACGTGTATAAACCACCAAATACACGTCTGCAAGCTAACTCCATTCCCGCCTTTGCTCCACCATGCATATATGCCGGAGACTTCAATTCCCACAGCACAACGTGGAGCTACCGCCACTCAAATGCAGACGGCATAGCGCTTGAATCATGGGGAGCTGCTGTCGCTGGTGTCCAGTTAATGTTCAACCCAAAAAAACCAGACAGTTTTTTGTCAGGAAGATGGAAAACAACAACCAATCTGGATCTGGCCTTTGCCAACCTAAAAATATCTTTATCAAACCGTACCATCCTTTGCCCTTTTCCTAAGTCCCAACATAGACCATCGCTCATCACCCCTGAAAACCCATTCAACCCAGTCCCAAGCAAACCTGTGAAGAGGTGGAATTTTCGCAAAGCAAACTGGACCAAGTTCACACTCCTGGTTGAAAAGAAAACCCAGTACCTCCCAGAACCAACTTCTGACGGACTGGAGAAATCTTATAAAGCCTTCTGTAAAACCTTACTCGAGGCAGCAAAGAAGTCCATCCCCCGTGGATTCCGTCGTCAACTCATACCTTCATGGGACGAAGAATGCAACAAACGCTATGATGCGTTCTTGGCCCAAAAAACCAGTGAAGAGACATCCATGACTGCCACTGATCTGTTGAAACACCTCAACGTAAAACGTAAGCAGCGTTGGGAAGATACAGTACAAGGCATTGACTTTACACACTCAAGCAGAGCTGCATGGAAAATTTTCAATCGCCTTACAGACCGCACCTCCAATCCTAAACGATGCCCTGTAACCGCTAACGCCAAAGCACAACAGCTCCTTATAGCCAATGACAAATGTAAAGTGGTAAATAAGAAGCACGCCCTTGCAGTGAAGCAGAAATGCAGCAGGCTCTGGAACGCCCCAAGCGCAGATGGCCATTTGTCAGCCCCCTTCAGCACCAGAGACCAGCGGGAAAGCACAAGGGCCCAATAACATCCCTCCAGAATTCTTAAGGCACTATGTGTGGCCCCAAATGTCTGGCATGGTTGAAAATGTTCTATTCTGTTAGCCTCACTCTACAGGCCATACCTAAAATCTGGCAAAAAGCAACTGTAGTGGCATTACCTAAACCAGGGGTCACCAAACTGCAGCCCGAGGGCCGGAACCGGCTCGTGAACTGATTTCATCCGGCCCGCCACGTGCTGCGGAAATAACAGCTGCACTACAACTGTTAAGGAAAAAAGTTACCAAACTTTTTGTAAAGGACTGACGTTGCTGTTTATCATTAGGCCACCACAAATGGGGACAGCCTAGGCCAAATCTGGAAAAAATGCAATGTTTTTTCAAGAGCACGATGCCCAGTAGTGTATCACAGAGGGGATAACTATTCCAGCAACCTTTCGATTTTCATCACAACTTTGCTATTCCACCGCTGACTTTGTTATTTATTGTGCTCAATTCAAGTCAATGGAGATTCTAAATAGTTGTATATCTTTTCGCAATTTGCATCCGGCCCGCAGCTGTTAATCTCGCAGCAATCCGGCCTTCAGAGAAAAAAGTTTGGTGACCCCTGACCTAAACCAAACAAGCCAGCTGATGATCCCAAGAGCTATCGCCCAATATCACTACTCTGCGTCCCATACAAGATCCTGGAACGGCTCCTGTTAACTAGACTCGAGCCAGTTGTGGATCCCCTGCTACCAAAAGAACAAGCTGGATTTCGGCACGGACGCTGTACGACTCATCAAGCAGTCAAGCTGACCGAGGATATTGAGGAAAGTTTTGAGAAGGGCAACAAAGCAGGAGTAATCTTGGTGGACCTCACTGCTGCCTATGACACTGTGTGGCACCAAGGGCTAACCCTAAAGCTCCTCCGCATGATTCCAGACAAAAAGGTAGTGCGATTTCTTGCAAACATTCTGGCAAATCGGACTTTTTTGCTAAAGACGAGTGACGGGAAGTGCAGCCGGCCCCGCCGCTTAAAAAACGGTGTTCCGCAAGGATCATGCCTATCACTCCTACCATTTAACATCTACATCAGTGACATGCCAGAGACTGCATCACGCTAGTACGGCTATGCTGATGATCTGGCACTACTCCATTCTGACAAGTCCTGGCATGTGGTAGAGGAAGTACATACAGATGACATGGCCCAAATCGCAGACTACCTGAAGCTGTGGATGCTGAAACTGAGCCTGGCAAAGACCACCGTCAAACCTTTTCACCTTTGCGACATGGAATCTACGCGCCAATTGTCAGTTTCTCTCAACGGAAGCCCACTCCCACACAACCCGTGTCCCACCTACCTAGGAGTGAAGCTCGACCGACAATTAACCTACAAACACCATGCTGAAGCCCTCCATGCTAAGCTATCAGCACGCAACAACTTGCTGAGATGCCTAGCTGGAACATCCTGGGGTGCTAGTACATCCACACTCCGTACAAGTGCTCTTGCACTTGTTTACAGCACTTCCAAATATGCTTCTCCCACTTGGTACCGCAGCGTACACGCTTCCAAAATTGACATTGCCCTCAACACCACCATAAGAATAATCACTGGTTGCCTGCTTCCAACTCCCACTAACCTTCTGCCTGTACTATCAGGCATCGCTCCAGGTAGAATTCGTAGGAAAAACCACGTACGCAGTCTGGTCCTACAAGCTGTGTTCAGGGATGACCACCTCCTCAACCAGATTGTCCTAAACTCGCACTCCTAAAAGCCCCAGCGCTTGAAATATCGACGCCCATTCTCCCGACATGCTGCAGTTATCTGCAAATCCAACTTCCACATTTCCGAAGTTTGGAACAGTGAATGAAGAGAAGTTGCGAGACCAACCCAATTCACAGTCCTTCCAAATACCAACAATCCACCTGGAGCAGAACTACCCCGGAAGGAATGGGTGAAGCTCAATCGCCTGCGGACTGGAGTGAGCCATTTCAACAGCAACATGTTCCAGTGGGACCTCGCCGATTCACCATCTTGTGCGTGTGGCTCAGCTTTTCAAACTGCGCACCACATTATTTACAGTACCATTGTCCTGTATACCCACCCAAGGATAGATACGTGGACCTAACAACGCTCGATGAATGCACAGTCCATTGGCTGCTGCGCCTGGATGTAACAACGTGATCTGTGGTTTAAACGCAAGAAGAAAAAAAACTAACGTTTTGATCAAAGCTGTTACATTGAAAAACTATACATGAAAGAAGTTAGGTTACTTTCGTTTAGTCAATTTATATAATAAGTTCATTTACTTATATGCTACTGCAGTGTGAATGGTGAGGTAGGTTTTGTGCACAAAATAGCCTTGATTCGGTGTATGATATTGATCAGTGTTAATGCAGGAAAATCGATTCGGGCCCTAAGTAAGTTACTACAAAAACTCATATAACAAACAAAAATCCAGCAAGAAAAGGATTGTAGGCTAGGTGTTGATACACTACAAAATAACAACAAGTTTACTTTAGTTTTTAACTTAAATATTTTACAATAAAACGTAGTGGGCTAATGGGTCTTGCTCTGGGGCCACGATGCACTGCATCGACGGTAGTTACGGCCCTAGGCACAATTTAGATCAAATTTGACCCTTTTTGACGTTTGTCTAATTTTTGCACAATTGGATCCAAACATGTGTTATCACTCCGAAGAAGAGTAGGTATGAGAAAAAAGTAAATTGACTAGCAGCTCCAATATCCCTAAAACGCTAAGATTTCCAAACTATAACCTATACCTTGATACAGTTTATATTTTTTTCCGAAGGCCATTTGCGTGACTTACTTTCCCATAAATCTTTTCCTGGTGTTGCATGTTTTCTTTCAATTTCTACTTCAATCTTTCAACACTTGTCACTTGAATTTCAGGTTTACCAAAGTAGTTTCTCTTTAGTATAAACGTGTAAGCTACAGCAAATAACTTAACAGCAAAATGCCCAAATTACAATCGTGTCGGCACGTAATTTGGGTGTTGATATTATCTTTCTTGTGTTTGCAATATTATTTGGCAAACAAAATTAAACAGATGAAATCTTATAAAACTATTCGAAAGAGGGATGGTGCTTACAAATCAACTGAATCTTCAGATCAAACAACTTTAACACTTGCTCGTTCGTTTGAAGAAGACTTCAAAGCAAACTGTTCAGGTTGGAAAATTCACCAGGAATGGAATAATTCAGTGAAACCTCAGATCACTTTGGATCCCGACAGGTTTCTTTATCCTGGATTAATTTGGGGACCAAACAATATGCTCCTGGGCTTGAAGCAGTCTATTTACCTTGCCATAAGGTTGAACAGGTAAAGGAACTTTTCTAGCTGATGGTTACCGGTACGTGAAAGCATGTTTCAAACTGTGCAACTGCAGGACTGGCTTAGGTTTACGTCGAAAGTGTTTAAGTTGTTGTTGGTGAGTTTTAGCAAAGTAGCAAATAATATTTGACTTTTAAATGCTTTAAAAACAAAATGAATTATGATATAAGAAAAAATTTTTACGGCGTCGAGACTATAGCTCTAAAAGTAATTTAGACAATCGTTTTAAAATATTATTCTACGAACATCTTGTCTTATCCAAAAATAAATAAAAACAGGAAAAATGTTGAGTGACAAAACTTTTGTTGAATAAGACCCCTTAAAATCTTAAATTAACTTGTCAAGTGCACAACTGCACATCGCGACAATTGTTGTTTGAGTCAATCACTTCCACTGTGTACAACGCGACAACAGTCGACTTCGGTATCATAGTCTTTGATTTTGCTTCGTGTTCTTAGTTTGGAAGGCGCTGTGTGTAGAATCGAGGAACATTGTTTCCAATGACAATTGTGGTCTGACAAATAATGCAGCAATGATGCGATTACATCAGAAAACAGCACCTCAATATTGAATTTTCCAGAGTAGTTAAATCTACAAAACGAAACAAAAACTATAAACAGAATTAACAGAAAATCTTTTTTGCGTTGCGCGCTTCAGAACACTCTAGTCAAGTCTATGAAGTAAAAATGCGACAAAAATAGTGGTAGGCTTCAAATTAGACATGCAAAGAAAGGCGAGTGGCAAAATATTAGTTGCACACTTAACTGATTAATTATCATCTGTAGTCACATCGTTTTACATTGATTTCCAGAACTTTAGTCCTTCCATTCTTCATGGGCCACTACAGTAGTGGACCACCCAAAAGATTGTCGCCGTTTGAAGTCATCGATGTCGATTTTTTGTGTCGGTTCGTTTCGTGTGTTTCGATATCAACGATAAAGAGAAAGTGCAACGGTGCCTTCGACGTCGCTTTACAAGTAAGTGAACATTAATCTGTAAAAAAACACAAGTTTACTTCTATTCAATGCAGAATTTTTTTATAACGTTAAGATTGGAAACTGTAACGTAGCGGTTCTCAACCGGGGGGTCCGCGGACCCTCAAGGGGTCCGCGAAGCGTTTTCAAAGCGTCTATAAAAGTTGCCGAATTCGCAGAATGATTTATCATAGATTACTGCATTTAAAAATTAGTTGTGTTTTATTTATTTATTACAGTGATTCTCAAACTTTGCTTTGCGACGCTCTGATGCATCGTTTGACATTTCGATGAGCGTCGCACAAAGATTGGGTTTGCTAACTAAAAATTTTATACAAAAAAGTTAAATTTGTTTATTGGTTATGTGCGTTCAATTCAATTCTTATGAGACAGCAGATTGTTAATCAATGGTTAATTTAAAAATTTAAATTTTAGTTACTGTTCATTAGTCTTTACAGTTTGCCAGGACTGTGATTACAATGAAATATTGACTATAAATAAAAAGGGGAGTGTTCTATATGTAGCCGACCCCTGCAACACTGCTTTATTATTTTATTACGGTTGAATGCCTTCCACGTGTATTCATTGAACTTGAGGTCACCTGACCAGCAGTTTTGTCGGATGTAAGTGAATGACTGTGCGAACGGCTTCGTGCTAATAAAAGTTATATATGCACAGATATTACATGGTGTCAGAAATGAATTAAAGTACTGTATAGCCTACGTAGCTTACAGCATGGATCGAACAGTGCCAGTTCCTGCTCAAATGCAGTGGTCTGATAATATCAGCAAGAATTGGGATAGGTTCATTCAAAGATTTCGCCTTTACGTAACCGTCATCAATTACGATTCAAAGCCTGACAAGGTAAAGACTTCGCTGTTGTTATATTCGCTGGGCGAGGATGCCACAGAAATTTATAACTCGTTTCGCTTTGATGACGGTGAGGAACAAAAATATGAAATTGTTGTCGCTGCATTTCAAAAATATTGCTGTCCAAGAAAAAATATTACCATCGAACGCTACAAGTTTCATTCGTATGAACAACAGCAAGGGCAAACAATAGACCAGTTTGTCACAGAACTCAAGCTGCGTGCAAAGAGTTGTGATTTCGGCAAAATCACTGATTCTTTAATATGTGATAGACTGGTCTGCGGCTGTTCAAATCAGCAACTGAGAGAGCAACTACTGCAAGTAGAAAACCTCAGTCTGGAAAAAGCTCTCGAAGTGGCTAGGGCAAGAGAAGCTGCTAAACGTTACGGGCAAGTTATTGCCAACAAAGCGGAATGCAGTAATGCTGTAGCTGAAGTGAAGACAACCAACCAAAGATATGGAGTTCTTAACAAAGAAAAATTCGTAATAAACTGTAGATGTTGCGGGCGGCAACATGAACGTCGAAACTGCCCGGCATATGGAAAGTTGTGTTACAACTGCAACAAAAAAAAATCATTTTTCGAAGTTTTGCTCCTACCGCCGAAGAGAACAACGCAAACAAGTGAACGAAGTGTCAAACGAAAGCGTGATTGATTCACACCTGCGCGTTGATTCTGTAAGTACTTCTGCACGTGATTGGACTGTACCATTAACTATCAACGATACGGAGCTTCATTTTAAAGTTGATACTGGTGCTCAAGTGAATTTAATTACCTTAGAGGATTTCAATAAAATTAAGCACCCTCCTCCAATTACCAAGACTGACATAATGCTATCTAGCTATGGACAACATAAGATTCCAGTGTTGGGAAAGTGCAACCTATCAATTGCTTATAATAAGCTTGCTTTAAATATAGAATTTGTAATTGTGACAGTTTCCAACTCCTCTTCTCTGATTGGATTGAAGTGCTGTGAAGATTTAAAGCTTATTCGTAAAGTTGCTTCGGTAAACTCCTGCGACTATACTCAGTTGATAGCGGAGTATGATGACGTTTTTCATGGTTTGGGTTGCGTTGCAGGTTTACATTCCATAAAAATCGACTCGACAGTCCCTCCAGTTGTCCATGCAAGCAGAAAGGTACCGTTTGCCGTAAGAGATAAACTCAAAGCAGAATTGGATCGTCTTGAAAAACTCAACGTTGTTGAAAAAGTTAATGAACCGTCCGATTGGGTAAATTCTTTGGTGATTGTAAATAAAAAGAATGGCAACCTTCGTCTTTGTCTTGACTCTCGAGATTTAAATAAAGCGGTTATGCGAGAACATTGTAATCTTCCCACTAGAGATGAGCTGCTTTCACAGCTTGGCAACGCAAAATATTTTTCAAAACTCGATGCCCTCTCTGGTTTTTGGCAGATCATGTTGTACGATGCTAGTGCTAAACTATGCACATTCAACACTCCGTTTGGCAGATACAAGTTTCTTCGTCTCCCTTTTGGTATCTCATCGGCACCAGAAGTATTTCATAAAGTAGTGCACTTGCTGTATGAACATATCAGTGGAGTAGAAACGTTTATGGATGATATAATTGTTTGGGGATCTACAAAACAAGAGCATGATGCTCGGCTGAGACAAGTAATGCAAGTTACACGCGAGGCGAACTTGAAACTCAACAAAGAAAAGTGTGTGTTTGGAGTGACAGAGATTACGTTCATGGGAGATTTGCTCTGCAAGGAAGGACTAAAGCCAAATCCAGAAAAGGTTAAAGCTATCAAAGAAATGGTGAAGCCAACCAATAAGAAAGAAGTACAACGATTTTTAGGTATGATAAATTTCTTGGGAAGATTTATTCCGTCATTGTCAGAGATATCAGCTCAGCTGAGAAGTCTCACCCATGTTAAAAGTGAGTGGAGCTGGACGTCTCAACATGACGAAGAGTGGGCCGATCTGAAACGATTGGTATGTTGTGATGGTGTTTTAAAGTTTTTTAATCCCTTATTACCAATAAAAGTTTCAGCTGATGCATCCAAAGAAGGTCTAGGGGCTTGTCTCTTACAAAAACATAACGAAGAATGGCACCCGGTAGCATATGCGGCTCGAGTTATGCAGCCCGCAGAAACAAGATATGCTCAAATCGAAAAGGAGCTTTTGGCAACATCTTACGCTTGTGAACATTTTCACCAGTACATATATGGACAAAAAATTCTTGTAGAGACAGATCATAAGCCTTTAATTTCTCTGTTTGCTAAACCGTTAAACAACTGCCCTTTACGTGTACAAAGATTGATGATCAAGCTGCAGATGTACGACATAGACATATCGCATACACCAGGAAAGCACATGTACGTAGCAGACACCCTGTCGCGCAGTGTGTACATTTCAGAGCCATCGTTATCCATCATGGAGGTGCAGGAGCATGTTGAAATGACTATTGCCAACTTACCGGTAACAGAACGCTTCCTTGTTCAGCTTAGTGACGAAACACTCAAAGATAAACACCTCTCTATTGTGATGAACTATGTGCTCAACGGATGGCCTGCATCCAAACCGCTGTGCGACGATGAGGCCAAAGTGTTTTGGAACTGTAGAAATGAACTAAGCGTCCATAAAAACGTTTTACTAAAGGGGACAAAACTTGTTATACCTAAAAGCTTGCAAAAAGCAATGTTAAAAAAAATTCACGAAGGCCATTTAGGACAAGAAAAGTGTAAATGTAGAGCACGTGAAGTGATGTTTTGGCCTGGAATTACTCGCGACATTGAAAATATTGTATCAAGTTGTTCAACTTGTGCGTTATATAATCCTAAACATCAACGCGAACCTTTGCAATCTCATGAATCTTCAAAACTGCCGTTTGAAAAGGTGGGCATTGACTTGTGTAGTATTAATGGCAACAACTATCTTGTGCTGTGTGACTACTATTCGGGATATCCCGAAGTGTGCAAGTTACAAAATACTTCATCGCAGTGTGTGATTTCTCATTTAAAAGAAATATTTTCTCGCCATGGTGTTCCTACATGTGTTTTTTCCGACAATGGCCCACAATTTTCCAGTTATCTCTTTCAAGCGTTTGCTCAGACGTGGAATTTTCATCACGAAACCTCTAGCCCGTATTACGCCAGATCGAACGGCTTAGCCGAGCGAACAGTTCAAACTGAAATTTATTGAAAAAGTGTCTGTTGTCTGGTCAAGATGTAATGTTAGCACTGCTCATCTATCGATCTACGCCATTAAAGTGTGGCTCATCTCCTTCACAGTTGCTTATGGCTCGGCGCTTGCGTAGTAACTTGCCCATGTCTGATGCATTGCTTCAGTTTAGTGTTGTAAATCGTCCTTTTGCATTGGAAAAGCAGAAGCAAAAATTGTATTATAATCAACACACAAAGTCTCTACCCAATCTACAAAAAGATGATCGAGTTCGAGTATTCGATTTTAACGATCGTACCTGGTCTCAAAAAGGTGTTGTTTTAAAAATGGTTGCCCCAAGATCCTATGAAGTTAAATTGAACAACGACGTAATTTGCAGGAGAAATCGTTGTCATATCCGAAAAGACTACAATTATGATGATGATTTACCCAATGTGTTACCTTTTATCGCCGCCTTTTATTTCGTCTGATCAACCCAGTAACGTGGTTTTACCTCGACGTTCAAATCGAAGTGTAAAATCTCCGAACAGATTAATTGAAACAACGTAAACTTGGGTGAAGGCCAAAGTTTATTAATACTTGCTCAACTGCAGGGCAAGATAATAGTGGAGCCAACAATCCAGTAGGCTACATTTCTAATAAGTTATATTTTTTTCTCTTTGTATTGTACATTATCTTTTCTTTACAATTACTATTATTTGCTTCATTTTTTTGTTGGGGAAGATGTTCTATATGTAGCCGACCCCTGCAACACTGCTTTATTATTTTATTACGGTTGAATGCCTTCCACGTGTATTCATTGAACTTGAGGTCACTTGACCAGCAGTTTTGTCGGATGTAAGTGAATGACTGTGCGAACGGCTTCGTGCTAATAAAAGTTATATATGCACAGATATTACAGGGAGAAATTGTTGTAAAAGTCGCAAAAACATTAAATCAGGATATAGATTAATGATTGTTGATCCTGTGTGCCACCATATAGCTAATTGGTTGACAGAACGTCATCAATGTATAAATATCCATGTCATCAATCGTCATAGGGTAGTGCGGGGCAAGACTAGTCACATTTTGGTATTATTGTGTATATCTTCACATAAAGTTAAAAATGTTTCAATTTTTAGTGTTAAACAGTTATACTAAGGCTTCCTTAAACAAGATAGCAAAAAAAAAGTGAAATTTATTTTTAAGTTATGTTAATAAAACATCATTTTTACGACCGAGTCAAATGACTGGTTTTGCCCCTAAGTAAGGGTAAAACAGGTCAGTGTTTTTTGATGAGAGAAAGAGTATATTTACACATACAAAGTGCAGTTTCACATACAAAGTACACCACTGCAGCACATTCGTTCAGAACAGACATCAGCAAACATGCTGGATTCCATTTTATGACTTTATTTGTTCAACTGTTGTGCCGAATATCCATGGTTCTTCTTGACGACAAAACAAACTGAGCAAGGAAGATTATGACAAAATTTGCCATTTTGTTCACTAATAATGAGGTAGATGGTACATTACAGTTGCCAAATGTTAGAACAATTGCTTTTGTGAACAATTGATAGAAACACAATCAAAAATACACTTCAAACGTTTTCTAGTAGGCTATAGTTCAATATTGTTACATTTTTTTTAAATCTTTCATTTGTGATTTTTTGCGTTTTTGTCCAAACTTTGACGCACACTTTCTATAAGAAAACATTGAGAACCATAAATGAATTTTGCGTGGTAAACTTATCATATCTTAGTGAATACGTGGACAACATTTTAGTGCAAATTTTCACTGGGGTCAGGGGTAACCAAGATATTAAAAGGACCCCACCTTTTTGCTTTTTTTCATTTCGACCCACGTTTCACATTAAATAACTCTCAAATCCTTTAATTTTTTGTACTGATCTGATATTTTCTCAGTGGATAGAGAATCTTATATACAACATTTCTACCAAATTTCAGCCAAAACCAATCACAAATGAGGTCTTGGCGAGGTTTTAAAATTTTAGAAAATCTTAGCCGAGAGCTGGAAACGGCCATCTTTGGATGTCTATGACCTTTGACCTTTTAGAGTTACAATGTAAACGATGTTGTTTTTTCAATATTTGGCAGAAGTACTATCACCTGTAAAAAATTTGGGTTGTTACCTAATTTGGTTTAGCAGTGATAGGGCCTCAAACATGCCCTAAAATCAAAAAAAATCGTGCCCCCTTGGTAGACCCCCCCCCAAACTAAATGCTTCGCTCACACTAGGATAAGCTGATTTTTGATTTAATAGGCAAATAATACCCTATGAACCAAATGCTAAATTCTTTGGTTAAAGAATTTAGCATTTTTACCAAAAGTTTGGCACAGCACTTCATGACTGACTTGTGTTGCCCCAACCAAAATAGCCATGACTGAACAAAAATAAATACCCAATAAAACTAATTTCCAAGGAAGAACTACAAGATGAGTTGTTTTGAGACAAATTACAATAATTGTAATTTTGTTTAAACTAGAAAGTCTTGGTTTAATTAACAATTTTCATAGTGTAATGCTCTGTTTAGTCTAAACCACAAAAAAAAATTTAGTCCAAAATATGAAGGTAAAATTTTACACCAACTTACGTTTCGCAGCCTAGACCAAGATAGCAAGCAAAAACTGCATAGCAGTTGCTGTTGTCGCATCACAAAAGAACGACTAAGTGCGCTAAAGCATTTTTTTGAGTGTATTATTTCCAAAAAAAAAGTTATGCTTGATTAAAATCAAACTGACCGGTTTTACCCGACGACTTGTTTTGCCCTGAACTACCCCTACTGTGTGTTGCTTCGAAACTTATGAAATATTTGTTTTGTCAGTGTGAGGATAAAGATTCAAAACCAAACCAAACTAACCAATCTACACATGTTGAACTGAAATCACTCGGTATAAAATGCAGTAACATATGCGACTACTATTGGTGGGAATAAAGTCCTTGCGACTGATGTTCTTCTATCTAAATTTCAATAAATTGACGCACTGCATCTTGAACGCCTTTATGGATTTGTAGCAGATGCAATAACAGTGGCATCCCGAGCACTGTGGTGGTGGAGGTGATCTGAGTACAAAGTCAGTAATCCTTCATAATATTATACTGGTACATTACGATTCCAAGAGGATAGGGGAGATGCAGTGCAGCTTTAACCAAAACTAATAGAACTCACTGAAAGCATCATCACCGTTAAAACTTTGGTAAATAAAAGAGGTCGACCGGTCCATATCAATACCGAAATTAGTCAATAAACCGTCTCCAACTGGGCGCAGAGCAGAGCTGCAGAATAACGACACCTGTACGAAAAGTCATACTAATAACACTGTGCTGCGTTTGAAATTTTTTTCGCAAAGGTCAAAGATGTTTTAAGTGTTTCTGAATCAATTTTTGCGCTGAAGTCAAAAATGCAACCAGTTTTTTTCAATCAGGTCAAGTTTTTTTTTTATCGCATATTTAATTATGCTAGCTTTGGTCATTATTGTGCACAGAGAAACTAATTTCTGTGGTAGCTTAATTAGTCATGCATGTTGTCAATTTTCGCAAGATGGTATTTTTATTTGAATGCAAGGTTTTTGCAATGACAGCCATTTTAAATACTACAAAACTATAATGACACAGTTGAAATAAAGGCACTTACAATTAACCAAGAAAGCTTCCTAACACGTAATTTTGTTCAACGGCGATCAACCTAACAGTAGAAGTTAATATGTACACTATAGACACGTAAACACTTAACATCACAAATGTGTTTTAAATGCGAATTACTTGCCAACATCAATGTGTGAAATAAAAACGAAGTGTTCAAAATAGCTTAACACAGAAAGCGTTGTTCGGCACATGATGATATTCCGACGATAAATACAATAACAATATAAATACAAATGATTTATGCTGACAAAAATTGTCGCTTCAAAGATTTTCTTCTACGTGTGGAATTGGGAAGATCTCTTTTTAAGCACCAACAGTAATCTGCAAGCATGTTTAATTGTTTACGTCGCAGTATCCTTGGTACCTTTCTTCCATCTGGCGAAGGTCTTCGTGGAACCTCTCTCCATGTTCTTCGCTGTAGTCACCACAGTTGTCAGGAAAGTAATCCGAATGCAAACTCAGAAAGTGCATTTTCACAGACATCCGGTCTCCAAGGGTTGAAAGCTTTCAAGCAGCTCTTTAACCTGTGCTTCGTAATCAGGGCTTCTATGCTTTCTAATCAGGGCTTCTATGCTTCTATTCTTTGGTGAGATTTAAATCTCGTGTTAGGTCATTCAGCTCAAGCTGTGTAAGAGGCTTGGGTTGGCTTGTACTTTGCTCTGCATCCCATGTGTCTTGTTGACTTGCTTCGCTCTCTGCAGATGAGGAACACTCCATTTCACTTATTTTTCCAGGTGGTTCTGAAACAGGGATACCAGGGCCATGTGATACTGGTTTTATGGCTGAAGGAACATCAGGGACTTCACATATTGTTTGTTCTTCCAGTTTATTCCTGAAATGAAAAAGAACACTGTTACTCTTAAATCAAACAATAAATGAAAATGCCTCCATACAGTACAAGTATCAGCATACCTTGTAAGTTGGTCATGCGAAAATAACAATCAGTGACATGGTCTTTTCCTTCTCTCCATACCATAGGAATACCAAATAGAAAGCTCTTTATTTTCTTTAGGCTCCATAATCTCAAGCTTTCAACGAATGCTCTACAACATATGTGCGGAGCAAATGCCTTGTCCTGATCGCCTAGTTTTACTCCAAAATATTCATAATATGCTTTCTTAACAAACTGCATAATTTTTGCTTGGCGACTATGCAGGGTGACCTTGCCACATATAACAGAACCTGTCTGCATCATTTTTGCACTTTCTCATTGTACTGTAAAAACAAAATTTATCATATTACACAAACGTGTCAAATATACTGACGTGGTAAAGTATTGAGCGCACATAAGTCTTTACATGGCTAATTTCCAAAAAATACAATAGCCTAACTATCATCTTAACTGCACACTAACGCAGCCTGTAAAAACCAGTGCATATTTTTAACTTTTCAAGGATCGGGTACATTCGTCATGTTCTTCTCATTGTGATATCACTGAAGTTTCATCAAAACTTAATTCATTTGCTAAATCATTTTTATGACATCACAAATCTCAATCGCAAGACGCTGAAAGCAGCAGTTGTCGAAAATTTCAAATGCAATTTGCCAAAAAACTAGACCTGATGGAAGAAAACGGATAAGAGTTTTGGATTCAACATCAAAAAGTACACTAAGAACCGTCAATACTTTAGTAACCTTAAAATTAACGCAGCACAATGTAATCAATCTTATAAAAGAGCCCTATCTTGATTGCAGCAGTTTGTTTAGAGCAGTAGTGGGATGGTACGCACTTATGGGGATGAAAAAATTGTAATGCAGATGACTGTCACGGTTTGTCTGATTTACAAACGCGCGCGGACTGATATGCAGAAAAACACTTTTTGTGTAGCCTTAGTCACTTTATTAAATACAGTTTACAACATCAATTAAGTCTTATTCAAATAGAATCGAGCATGAAAAACAAAAAGAATGGCGGTTAAAAATACATAACACACCCCAGTTCTCTTAGTTAACCAAGTAAATGGATAAAAATTAGTAGTTACTTACAGTCTCATTATAACTGCAGAGCTGGGCTAACTGGTCAGGCAAATACTTAAGGTAAAGTAATAACTATCTAGTTATTACAGACGACACAGGATAAACGACAGTTTTACTCAACTATAACAGAATAATTGACCCTTTTACTCAACTATGATACATAAAGGTCAAAAACAGATAAAGTAAGCTTTCCTTTGTCTAGCAATAAGCCATGCCTCAGCTGAAAATGAACTTTGACCAGAGTTGCCAAATAAAATCACACAATAACATAATAAAGTAAAAAGGACCATGATAGGTCACCATAACTGGGCTAGACTGAACGCACAAGCAGCTGAACAATTGAATTTGTGACAATGACAAACCTGGTGCGGATGATGCGGATGGAAATTTTGTCCGAATTTTAACTTTTTGTATGTGCAGTATAATAATTCAAATAAGTTCAATACAGTCGGCCTGATGTATTGTTGGTGATGGACGTGTATCAGTGATGCCCGTGCTCAAGAGAACCTACACAACTATAGCCACCTTCCCCTACCCTGCCTCAAGAGGCCTAAATAATTTCATTTTTGCCAAAATCTGGCATTGGTGACCTGTTAAGCCATGATCCTGACGGTGAAACTCAACTGTAAATATAATTTAATCCAATGCCTTACTGATACCTAGCAAGTGAAAATCAACTTTTAGATATTTGACCTGAGTTTGAGAAGTGTGAGGGGAAGATTAAGAAGCAGTACTTAGCACCACTAGTGATGAAAAGTCATTTTGCTTATTTCAGGCAACTTATTTTTATCTGCTTATTTCAAGAGTCCTCAGATTAATTTGACGATGACGTCAATGTGGTGTCATAAAAGTCAGGAAAACGTCATCTTAAATTTTTAAACTTGTGTTATAATGATCTATTAAAGGACAAGAGATTAGCTCATTAGGGAAGGCGGGGCAAAATAAACATGCCAACTTCAAAGTGTTCTATTTAAGCAAACAAATCAGATATCATGGACCTATTGCGCTTTTTGAATCAATCATGTCACTTAGCAACAAATGCCCAGAGTATGAAACTTAACGTGTTTTTCTTTCTTTGTTTATTTACAAAAAAATGATTTTATTGTGGGTGTCTGTTTTGCCCAGGCGATGGGGCCAAACGGACATACTATAAGACCACTCTGCCTCGTAATTCATTTTGTTGATTGGTTTTCAAGATCAAGCAATTTTTTGTGATTTTGTTAGAATCATTATCCATTAACAAAAGCAATCAGGTTTTGTATCCAGTAAAATTATTGTAATTAAAGCTTTAGACGACGTAAAGCCAGCTTCTTCAGTAGTCTTATTAAAATAGAATCAAACTAACTGTTTGTCAAACATTGTTTGACAAATGCATATTTGTAGCTACCCGTTTGAAAACAATTTTTATGCCAAAAAAATACTGCTTCTTTTGGGCTGTGTTGCAAGGGATATCGATATGTTCGTTTTACCCAAATCATCCATTGCCCATTTCGTCCCCAACAAGCTACCTAAAAAATTCTATAATCATGAGAAAAGCTAAAATATGTGGAAAGCTCGTTTTTTGGAGGATAGTGATCCATAATAAATTGTTAACTAACTTTCAAAACTAAAAGAGAAACAAAAGTTCTATAATTGATTAATTGTTTATCTATGATTGTTTACTAACTCTTTATCTATAATTGTTTACTATCTATAATTGTTTACTAACTTTCAAAACTAAAAGAGAAACAAAAGTTTTCACAAAACACATAAATATCATCACATTTTAGTCGACAAGTTTTAATAACAAAGTACTGAGAAAGCTATTTCAATCTCTTTTCCGTCGAGTGTGGCACAAAAGTTTCAAATTTTTTGTGTGGAATAATATTATACAGGAAATTTAGTTTGTTAGGAAAATGGAAAATTATTTGGAAAATTAGTCAGGAAAATGGAAAATTAGTCAGGAAAATTAGTTGAGTGTTTTTTTTTGTTATTTGCGCAGTACTGGTACAATTGTATTCCCCTGTGCAATTTGACAGGGATAGGAAGTAGCAATAATAGCAATGTACAGTAGCCTAATAATTTTACTGTCTTTTTTTACAGAGTGATGAGCTCATATGTTGCCCTTTAATGGACCGTTATTGCACAAGTCTAAAATTGTAAAGATGACGTCGTCACAGTGGCGCGGGAACTATTTTTCTCTAGGGGGGGCTGAAGCTGCCGTAGTGTTGTCAGCTTCTGGGGGGCTTCGCCCCCCAGACCCCCTTATGTGGGAGGACATTTTAAATTGCTAGTGGGCATTCGATCATCTCCTGTGTAAAACAAACGCCTCCAAAATACACGCGTCTCCTCTCATTGCCCTATCTTCTGTCATGTCGGTCAGACATGACAAAGCAATATCATGTATTAGGCCTATTGTAATGTTCAGAAGTAGGCTACGCATGAAATGTAAATATTGCAGAATGATGTCCAATAAACGATGGACCGCCGTGTTAGTAGGGAGGGTGGCTAGCAGTGATGCCTCCAAAATACGCCTACGCGCATACAAAAAATATTAACGCTGTCAGCATATACGCAAACGTTCGAAAAACCATACGCCGTATGCGTCAACGTAACTTGTAAAAAAAGTTAGCAGCGTCAGCGCATAGCCTACACTAGCGTAAACTTATTTTGTTTGCTAGGTGCCAAACATTCACACGGTATAAACCACTCGAAACAAACAAGTTTTATTTTGAATTTCCACGAAGAAGCAAGCATCTGAAAGTGTTCATCTGACATTTTGCTGCGTTTTGGTTTCAATGTCTTTGCCCATTGAAAACATTCTTTCAACTGCAGCGCTAGAAGGTATTGGCGTGTTGTAGCGAAAAAAATACATTAAAAAGTATGCGTTGACGCTATGCCCTAAAAAAACGCGAAAACTTTACGGCGTAGCCTCAAGCGACAACTATCCAACAAAATGTGGCCGTAAGCGTTAGCGCAAACAAAAAGTCTACGCCGCAAGTCTACGGCGTAGAATTTGCGGCGTATACGTACATCTCTGGTGGCTAGTACCGCTACTGCGAGGTATAGATCCCTATGATTGACGACTCTTTATTGCAAATGATGAGCGCGACCACACGTAACAGGAACTCGATTCATCGTAGCAATTATTGTTCGAAAAAATTTCTGAAGATATGTTATGTAGGCCTACCTTAAATTGTCAGAATTTTCTAGGGGAGGCTGAAGCAATTATTGAAAATTCCAGGGGGGGCTGAGTTTGTTCTAGGAGAGGCTGCAGCCCCTTGAGCACCCCTACTTCCCGCGCCCTTGCGTCGTCATGAATTTTATGACATTCCATTGACATCATCGTAAAAATAAATTTGAGGTCTCTTTCTGTCAAACTAGACCCACTGACAATGGTGCCAAAGTAGGGAGGATGAGGAGATATATTCCCCACAATATTTTGGCAGCATCTTCCCCAATAATTTAGAAAAAATATTTGCTATGAACTTTTGCTTTGAGTCAGTTGTTTACAAGCATCTCGAATTGCTGTTGTTTTTCTTTTATTGATGTTTGATCACAGTTCTAAATTGTCTTGGATGACGCTAGACAATGAAGAACCATCATTGAAGCACGAGTTGGACCAGGCAACTGGCCACGGCACTGCAGTAATGAAGAAATTAGAGAAACATACTTAGGACTTGTGCTGATTTTGAAGCCTTTGGCACTTATGGAGGTATTTAGTACCACGTTGCAAGGTGAAAAGCTTGACATTGACTCTTGTGAAGAGCTGTTTCAAACCTTGAAAATCACTCTAGAGAAATGTTGCGATTCGGAGTTTGAGAACAATTACAAAAATGCAGTTTCATTTCCGAAAAAATTTGCTGTTTATTTTATCACGTCTTTGCAAGCAACACAGCAAAGAAGAGTCCCTGAAAGATTGGGTAGAGTCTCGATGGCAGCTACAGTACTGCAGACACTCAACTGCATTATAAAATACTTTACAATCAGTTCATGGACAGAGTTATATCTGAACTGACCTAACGGCTTGAAAGTAGCTTGAATTCCGATTCGGCAAAGTATAAAGAACTTGCACGAATTTTCAAGACCGGCTGAGTTCCTGAAATGGTCAAAAAGTATTCAGAGCTGAATAGACAATCGATAAGTTATCAAATGGATTTATTCAGAAAGGCAACAGGAGCAAAATCTCTGTACGATGCTAAAAGAGCTTACCAGGTCTAGGCTTTGTCCGAGTAGGAAATCATCTCTATTCTCAAATACTCCAGCTGATTAAGATCCTCTTAGCTTGTCCGGTAAGCTCTGCTGCTTGTGAGAGGTCGTTTACCAATCTTCGTAGATCGAAAACCTGGCTGAGAAATACTCTGAGACAGAAAAGGTTGAATGCTAGCATTGTTTGCAACATTTACCAAAATATTCTTAATGACATCAGCATAAATGACATTGCTAATGAGTTTTCAATGCGCACTATCGTAAGACACAATATGTTCGGTTGTAACAAGTTGTTGTGATGGGAAAGTTATTATTTTTGTCATAAATTTGCAGATGTTCTTCTGTAGCTTCGATTGTTTTCAGTCTCCTAACTAGTGACTTTGTCCTATAGTGCACTAAGTGTAAGTTAGTGATTCTAGTGAAGGAGAGGGCATGGCCACCTTGAGATGCGGCCTGATTTGTCACATTTTGCAGATTTTGATTACAGCTACTGCTACTGCTTGAGTGACATTTTTTGAGATGTTTTTAATTTTTGCGGTTTCCTAATGACAAAAAACTTTTTTGTTGCCTTGGGGAAGCAGTAGCAAATGAGAAAAAGTAAGTTGAAAAACGCAAAATCAGACTGTTATTGAAAATTAACAGTCTGACTAAAATCTACAAAATCAAATTTTCTTTGTTTTTCAACATGTGCGGATGTTAAAACCTATTGTGTCATCTGGGGAAGAGAATAAAGAAAGCGTACATATCTAGTTTTTAGAAAAATTTATTTAAACGTTCGCCCAAAGTTAGAAAAACCTGAAAAATTCTGCAAAATGTGACAAATCAGGCCGTATCTTTAGGTGGCCATGGAGAGGGCAAGAAGAAAAGTATAACTTCTGTTTGTTTTTTTGGTAAAAACTAAGCATTCATTACAAGGTCATAGGTTCGAATCCCGCTGGAGGTATACCAATTTTTTTTGCTTGTTTCTCATGCAGCAGTCGTTCACAAGAGCACTGGTAGCACTTTTAGCTATGCTGTTAGCAGCTAATTTACCCAGGTCCGGTGATGGATATTTAATAAACTTAACACCGGCACCACTAAAATTGTGTATAAAAATATGCATCTCCCAATGTTCAAAATTGTCTAAAATTTGATAAAATGTTGATTTATCCCCCCCCAATCCTCAACTAACTTCGGCACCACTGCTTACTGAGAAATTTTAAAAATTGTGTATAGGTTGCCCGAAATAAGGAACATCTCTTTTCTCCACCAGTGGCGCTAAGTGTTGCTTCTTAATACCCCACAATTCGCAAAATGATTCCAAAATCCAAATAGCATTGGATGAAAGTGTTTTCAGTAGAAAAAAAGAGTTCGATCGTCAGGATCATGGCTTAACATGTTAAAAATGGCTGAATTTGGCAAAAATGAAAATGTTTTCTGTTTAGGCCTCTTTGGGCAGGGTATCCTATCAGTGCTAATATTTGGGGTGTGCAAACCGTGCGATCGCACAGGGCCCGCAAATTAGGGGGCCCGCAATTTACTCAGAAAATGCAGTAATTTTGTCATTTCCAATGGAAAAATTCAGCAAAGGAATTAGCAACAAGAAAACATAGAGACTCAACGGGTGCAACCTATTTTTTCTCCTGAGCATTTCGTACCCTGAAAAGGTCGAGAAAAAAAACAACAGAGCCAAAGTCGCTGATAGGAGTTGCCGCAAACATTTCAAAATTTCTCTCGATGTTTTGAGGGGACGAAAAAGGTCGAAATTTGATTTTGTTACTCCGATTTCAGGGTAGAAAATCGGAGCACAAATATTTCAGGGGATGAAATAGGTTGCATCTAGATTCAACATTGAGACATAACTTTATTTCAGAAAAATGCTGAAGAAAGCATGATCTTATTCTTTTGCTATGCCACCGTACAGCACCATTTTACAGTAATATTTATACCCAAATTTTTGTTGAACATGCTCTCAGAATGCCCCAAATTTAAAGTAATGTTTCAAAATTTACTGGGGGTAGCCCCCCAGATCTCTCGCCACTGGGTGTCGCCTTCGGCGATCAATCTGTCAGACTTCGCCCGCACACCGTCAAACCACTCCCCTCCTCTTTCAAAATACCTAGCTACGCTACTGAATTAGATCATTGTCATTGGGGCCCGCAAAGCATATTCCGCACAGGGCCCGAAATACTCTAAGACCAGCACTGATCCCATCATCCAAGAGCAAAATGTTTGTCATTTTCGGATTTCTCATGGTCAAAACCATGGGAACAGGTGTCCAGGTGTTTAATAAACCGGTGTATAATTTAATGACAGTTTAAACTTTGAATTTCTTTAAACGATATTGAAAACTTTTGAGCAACGTGTAGTCCATGTAATTTTACATTTAACTGTTTTCAGGCGCAGCCGTCGCGTGATTGGAACATGGAAAGATTTGAAAGCGATACTGCAATGGAAATTTTTGACATAAAAAAAAATTTAACTCGAATCAAAGGTGCTAGGCAATTACAGTTTGATGGCAAAAGCAAAAAGCAAATATCAAATATTCCAACCCTTCCAAATGCTGAAAATACGATTGGATATGTGCCATGGTTGTCATCAGACACTTCAACTATTCGAAAGATATACGGCACATCGGCACGTTGTGCCCTTCACGCTTCTACGTTGACCTCAATTCGAGTGGGATTGAAAAACAAGCTAGCATTGCCTTTGGAAAAGTCTGTTACCAATATTTCAAACATTGCAGACAATGTGCTTTATTCTGCAGTCACTGCAGCTGTGAAACATTCTCCTTGTATAGTTGAAGCTGCAAGAGCATACATAAAATACATCTTAAACGATGAAGAATACATAGGAGTGCACTGGAGATATGACAACGAGTGGAAGAAAGATTGCCATGTAATTCCACATATGGATAAACGAAAAATGTGTAAAGCTTTGATTAACATTACAACCTTGGATTTAGCGAATGCATTAAATAATAGCCTACGGGATGAAGAACAGTTTTTAAAACAGCTTGGAAGAAATATTGTTGTTTATATTGCGACGCCACCTTCCATGAACGATTTCAAAGAAAGTACGTATAAAGAATTACAAGCAATTAATGAACATTTGATGACACCTTCAGAAAGTTTACAATCTTTCATTTCCAAAAACTACAAAACATGTTGGGAACAAGAAGGCTGGAATCAGCCAAGCGAGATACTGTCCATGATAGAAAAGAGAATAATGAAGCAAAGTACTTGGTTTTTTAACGCGTTGCATTCAAGTTGGTCAGACAATATAGTCCCACATCGCTTGGAAAAACTTGCTGATGGTCGTATTTGTATGAAATACACTGTTTCTATTTATGATGTTGCTTTTAATGAAATGAAAAAGCGCATAACTAAGTTTGATGTAAAAAAACTAGACAAAAATTCCACAGATAGATTAAGAAAGGATGTACGAGTTTAACTGTTTTCAAAACAATTCCATCGCTACTCAAACAAATTGTGCATTTTGTTTCGTATTGTATCGTTTTGAACTAAGATTCTAAGTTGGCAGTTTTATTTTGACTTGAAAAAAGTAGGCTACCTTTCAAACAATAGCAGAATAGCGCTTCAACCGCTGCATTTAGGCTTTTCTTTAAAAAATTGGTTTAATGTGTTGTGGCTGCAAAGAATTAAATGTGGTGTAGTCTACTTGTTAGGTCCCCTACCAGCAAGAAAACCTATGATGATATGTATTTTCACTGCACCGATATGGAAAGGTGGTTCTCTTTAAGTAATAGTAATTTTTATTTAATAGCAAATATTTAACCCTATCTGTAGCGACACGAGGTTTTATGAGGACGCCCCTCTCTAGTAGTGAAATATTTCACAGAAAGAAATATGCTGGAAATGTGAAATTTATTGATTTTTAATTTTTTTCTTTGCGAATTTTCTAAACCTAAACTGGTCATTTTTCTACTTTCTTCACAATAAGCATTTCGTCTCAGATGGCTAGACATTTTCGTGCAATGGTAAATATACATATGTTAATGTTATTGCAATATAAATGTTAGTGCAATTACTTTGAAACGTAAAAACGCCCAAAAATGTCTTATATTTATGAGCAAAAGTAATTTTTGTTTAGTTTAGCATTGCTCTATGTTAGGGCTCCTCAACTGGCGGACTGCGGTCCGAATCCGGACCTTCTTGGTGTTGAAGGTGATCCTCGGGCTTCTGGAAGAATATTTTCATTGCCACATGTTAGGGCCTCTTAAAACAGATTTCCATTAGGGAAAAGCAATTTTTCGTGATTATCCAAGGAGCTGGGGACTTCGCCCCCAGACCCCCAACGCTTTGCCGACTTCTCTGATGTGCGATCCACACAGCTACACTACAAATAAACACAATACATTTTTTCCTTTTTTATTTCTTTGTTTGTGTCAGACAAAAATCCAAGTCGTGTTACATACTACCTGAAAAGTGTTTCGGTGCTCGTACTGGTTTAATTTTTGTGGTTGCATGTGAAATATTTACCGGACTGCAAAAATATTCAACTTGTCAAAATGGACCTTTGCTAAAATTAGTTGAGTATAGCCCTGCTCTATGTTATAATTCAAAAATTTCAATTTTGAAGCTATTTTTGGAAAATTAAAATAAAAACCGACTTTCTGACGTTTTTACATCTCAAACACTTTATTTTAATGAATTTGTTGGTTAAAAATTTAATTTCTATACGCACAATACACATGAAAGCTAAAACCTCAATTGCTAAGGTAACAGGGATCAGTTGTCAGTAGATGTTACAGAAAATATATTTCGCACTTATTCAGTGCATCTTCAGTTCTGATCAGAACTGAAGATGCACTGAATAAGTGCGAAATATATTTTCTGTAACATCTACTGACAACTGATCCCTGTTACCTTAGCAATTGAGGTTTTAGCTTTCTAGATATGGAACAGGGATCGTTTCAGAATAAGACTAGGTCAGAAAGCGAGGCAGACTCCGACGCAGCTCAGCATCAGCCTAGAGCAGTTAGCTACACAATACACATGGATATTATCTTGTAAAATATTTTGGCTCTGTGATTTTCATAACTCTCGTTATTAGCGATAGCGATTGCTTTGGGTATGTGGAGCCAACTGATTCTTTCAACTAATTCATCTATTTTAAACTGTTAGGTTTGGTGGCCGTGCTTAACTTTACTTTCATCAATGTATGCTTAATTTACATCGCATGCACGTTTTAAACTTCTGTGGTTTTGCCGCCGTTTCCTTTTGTTGGTTTGTTCCCGTAAATCAGGGCTACTCAACTAATGTTAGCAAAGGTCCATTTTGACAAGTTGAATATTTTTGCGGTCCGGTAAATATTTCATATGCAACCACGAAAATTAAACAACCAGTAGCCTACGAGAACCGAAACACTTTTCAGGTAGTATGTAACACGACTTGGATTTTTGTCTGACACAAACAAAGGAATAAAAAAAGAAAAAATGTATTGTGTTTATTTGTAGTGTAGCTGTGTGGATCGCACATCAGAGAAGACGGCAAAGTGTTGGGGGTCTGGGGGCAAAGCCCCCAGCTCCTTGGATAATCACGAAAAATTGCTTTTCCCTAATGAAAATCTGTTTAAAGACGC
This sequence comes from Aplidium turbinatum, assembly GCF_918807975.1. NCBI lineage: Eukaryota > Metazoa > Chordata > Ascidiacea > Aplousobranchia > Polyclinidae > Aplidium > Aplidium turbinatum. Next base: position 17,959,324 of record NC_137489.1, read on the forward strand.
CCTAAAATGTGTGAATGAGGTTATTCTTCCAGAAGCCCGAGGTCCACTTTCAACACCCAGAAGGTCCGGATTCGGACCGCGGTCCGCCAGTTGAGTAGCCCTGCCGTAAATTATTAGTAACTTTATCATTGCTGTTGTTTTCCGACAAAAAAAAATTGAATTGAATTGATTAATTAGCACGGGGTTAAGATTTCCCGTGACGTGCTTTTTGCGTGCGAAAACAGCTCGTATTAAGATAGGGTTAGATAATAGCAAATACAGGTCTATCCCCAGGCAACAAATCAACCGATTTTACATTTGATTCAACGTCTGCAGACTTTGAACCTATGTAAAAAACGGTTGATTTGCTGTCTGGGTCATGTCATAGCTACACCTTTGCTCGGAATGAAAGTGAAAAGCTTCAGCAATTCAAAAAATACTGGCAATGGTCATTGGCATGGGGCGTTCAAGCCAGAACATACATCATACAGTAGAAGCTGGCATGAAAATGTTGGCATGCTAATCAAATTGACTTTAAAAGTTTTTCTTTTTAAATCGGACAAAAATTGGCAAGATCATGAGAATTTTAATTTTAATTAGCCACTTTACGATTATCACTGTTGGCAAGTCTTCGGCAGAGAAAGTTCTATATTTACGTCTAAATTGTCCTTCTCTCAAAAAACAAGTCTACGACCAATGCATCCTTTTAACTGTTACATATGACGCGGAAACTCGGAACCTTACAAAAAAGTTAACTCTTACACTAAGATCAATGCGAAGAGCACATGAACGGATCATGATGGGTTTAACATGGCGAGACAAAAAACTGCTGAATGGATTCGAAATCAAACAAAATTCGAAATTTATGAAAAAACTGAAATGATTATGGCAAAGTCATACAGCGCCTCCAAGAGAAATCAGAACTGGTCTGAAAACAATACTAAAAATGGGCCCCCAAAAAAAAACAGTTTCCAGCAAAAATAAAAGCAACAAATTTGTATCGTATATTTCATCATATCTCTTATGCTAAATCTGGCCTAATTTCCTCACTGTGAACCTGAATTTCTTTGAAGTTAAAAGAGTTTGGCCTGGCAGTAGCGTTGTTCGACTAATTTTGTTGCTGCGGTATTCTAAGATAAATATTAACAGCATGTTACGCTGGATACTGGGCACGAAATGCGTTCTTTTCTAGCATAAAAGTCAACCTACCTAAAATTTTATTAGTGCGGCCCGCTACAGCTCTCCTTAGTGCTAAAGTGGCCCGCATGCAAAAAATGTTGGTGGCACCTGGTTTAGAGTGTTACAATCTATCGTTGTGAAAAAAACTTCTTTCAATATGAAAATTAACCAAAATTACTCGACTACATTTGCAGCAAAATTGCCATTGTTCCTCATGATTTTGTCCAAAAAAATTGTAGTAAGCCTATGGCCGTATGGTGTGCATATCGCATATGCGGTGCTTTTTTTGACGCTTACCCAGTGTAAACGTCGTCACATGCGTGTAAGCTACTGCTCCATATCCGCCACTGATGTTGGTGCATGGGCAATCCTTGACCAGGTGATCGACGTCCTGAATGTTGGATTCGTAGTGTGAGCTTTCAAGCAGAAAGGGTTTACTTTCTTTAATCTTGCTTGAAAAATGCTCTTCTTTCTAGACATGTTGGATCAATATGCCTGGCCAGTGCAGTTTTTAAAGTCAGGTTGATCAAGCAAGAATAGTAGCCTAAGCTACACGCTTAGCCAAAGCAGCACCAGTTTTCAAGTTAAAACAACACAAATCGTTCGGTGACACAAAAATCAGTAGGCTTAAAAGCAGCAGATGTTACGTATTGAAGCAGTTGAACATAGTCTGCCTTAATACGACAACGATTTGTTTTTGATGAGAAACAAATGAAGTATATCTACAGTACAATGATGGAAAAATACTTGAAACTCATTTTCCAATCTCATCTCAAACTCATTCACAAAAAATATTGGTACTCAAAAATTTGTTCATTTTTAAGTTCATACATTTTTTATTTTAGTAGCAAAAATAGGCCTCCTCAAAAAGTTATAAAAACGAATAACTAGGGATGCAGGGCCTATTATTCATCTTTTTCTTTTTCCTCTCATTTCTTCAGCTCATATAAAAGTTAGACAAAAATTTTTAGGGATTACGGCCAATGTCAATGTTCAATTGTTTATTGACTGTATTAATATCTTAAGAATCAAATTTATCTTTGCAAAGTTAAAGCTTATACAAACTTTTTTGAAGAGTGTATCATAGGTCCTGTCCCTGAAGGACCTATCGTACGCAAGCAAACATTGAAAAATAGAACATGTTTTTTTCACTTTTATTACAAAAAGAAGCACATAAAAATTTGAAATAATAATACTTAATATTATAGAAACTTTAATTGCTAAATTAAGATTGTTTAGCATTACAGCATTTGCTCCTAACTGGGGGAGATATATTTTCATAAAGGAAAGTGTCAAATTGCTTACCACCACTGCCAAACTGTTAAACTCTTTTCCGCCACGGCCAAGATTCACTATTTTTGTTGAAATGACGGTGCTTCCATGTAATATAATGCTGCTAAAAAAGTAAGGTTTACTTTTAAAACATTCAAAAGTTAATTCTTCAAGTGCCTTAACTCGTTGTACAATAGGTCCTGGACATTACTGTATAATAGGTCCTCCAAGGATTCATTTTTAATTCTTAGTAAATACAAAAATATTTAAACAAGCAATTATTCTGAAATTTTGTTACAACTATTTACCACACAACCGCAAATGAATGCAAACTTTTGCAAAGAGCTTTCACAACAAAAATTAAATTAATTTCAAAAATGACATTAAAAGTTTTGTAATGTTAATTAGTTCTGTCAGAAATTGTAATTTTTTGAAAGGATGATTTCAAGTTAATATGTATTAGCCTACAAATAGTTCTTGCATGGCGTAAAAATTGCGTAGGCTACCACACTTTAAAAAAATAATAATAAAAAAACATAGTAAGACAACCAAAATGGACAGTGGACACCTAATCAAAAATGCACATTGGAAATAATTTTTAGTTTCTTTGTTGTGTCAACCTCCCGTACTATACTCCAAATGTAATCTCCCTTCAAGAATTTATCCTAGCTCCTTTGGTAACGTTTTTTTATTACTGAAATGTTTTGATGAAACCGTTCACCACGCACCTCGCTTACATCGCCCAAGTTTTGACGGAAAACAGTCTAAATGCAAATAGTGCAATAAGAGCATGCGGCATTCAAGCTTTTGGTAGCTTTCAATCAAACTTAACACAATCATAACGTGGTCTTCCCTTCTACAGTCACCAAGAAATCCTTTCACTGTTATTCGAAAAGATTGTCATGCACTTTTTTTCCAAAGCATGTCATTGATTCCTCCTGTTATTTTGATACTAACATTTTTCTTATTTGAGGCAAAACAAATATCAACATCTTGTACTTTAGCTTCAGAAAGGTTTGGAAACATTGAGCGAATGTGTTGAAAGGCGCAAACGTGTTGGACCCAATGCTTTTACAACTGTTCAGAAAGCCCAAGTTTTATATGTGAAGGTGGAAGGAATACTTAAATCCATTCAATGAGAGGGACGTTTTTAACATTGTGGAAGCCTGGGGTGAGTTATTTGCTTACTGGCCAGTCTTTTATCAAGTAGCCTACTGCTCTTTTATTCCACAATTAAAGGAAGCAAGAATGTTTGGTATAGCAGCCTTGCAAACCCAACATGAAAACCATCATTTTAAAATCTCTACACAAGTCTCATTTGTGGTTCTTGTATTGTGTTAAGTACAGCAATATTTTCACAGATTCGCGATCTTTCATTTAAACAGAATGTGCAAATTTACAGTAGTAGTTTAAACAAGCGATCCTCAACCTTGTTACTATCACGGACCGGTGTAACGGTCCAGGAGTTACTGCGGTCTGAAAGTTACCGTAACTTCTGGACCGCGAATACGCGGTCTGAAAGTTACTGCCAGTCCAGAAGTTACTAAAACAGGGTTGTCAGATTGGACGCTTGCAGCAGATTTGTATAAATGATTTTAACATTGGAAACGTGTTGAACTTGAAGGCTTATCCACCATTGCATCTAATAGGCTACAGGCCTACATCGTGCAAAGTTTGCATTTGAAGACTGTCACAATCAATGTGCAAGGCCTCGCGTCGGGCTGCTTTGCGTCTTGACAGAATGTGCTGTTTTCATTATAAAATTCTTGAGCGGTATGTTATTATCGGTCAATGACCAGTAGTAACCTCTAATTGTGAAGTCGTTGTTCTGCAACGTAATTCTAGATCATTCTGTATCTGGAACGTTCTGTTGTTTTCACAATTGCCAATATCGTTTGTCATGATGTCACAAGGTTGTTTACGAATGGACCTCTGATTACGAAATCTGTATTATGTAACAGTCTTCTACTCCTACGTGACATTCTTTAGACTTCTTTAAACTTGCTTGTTTATGCCGCTCAATGCTACGTGACCGACGATGAGTTCGTGTGATGCAACACTACGTAACCTTCTCGAAGTTACTAGACCGAACAAACTTTTTATAAATAGTGGTGTAATTTGCGTAATGGATTATTATGATGATGATGATTATTATTATGAGTTGATTATGAGAGTTGTGCTATGAGTTGTGGATTGGTAGTTGATGCAGAAATTAGAGTTATTTGAGAAGCCGTTCGTTAAAGTTCTTCAAGAAGTTAGATTATCATTTCGCTAGTAGAATTATTCGACATTTAATTGACTGCTTTTCGGTTTGACCCATTAAACTACGTCATTGAACCTTTCCAAGTCTTTTTCCTGGTAAGAGATAGAAAGAAATCGTGACAAAGACTGACTTGTTGGCCACTTGTCTTGAGTTGTAGCCTAGTTGACGCACATAGTCTTTGACTATGTTTTATGTATTTCATGAAAGTTAAAACCAAAGTTTTCTAGTGAATGAAGCACTGAGCCTATTTTTGGTCTGGTTTTTCATAACTACCGTTTGGAGAAATATAAAGTAACTTAGGCTACATGTAGGCTAGGCCAACCGGTAGTCAAAACTCCATCAACCTTCAGTGAGTATCAGTCTCACACGCGGGGAAGGCTTTAACTTTTACGAAAGTGTTGAGCACTTTGAAATTCCAATGAATTTCCATTGGACTCCCATCGAAAACACGTGGCACGAAACTGGTTTCGTGGTGAGAATATTTATTCTTGGGATTCATCTTTCGCACACTTGCAGAGGGTTTAATCTACTGACCAAGTGAAGTGTAAACTGCAGGATTTTAACTGCAGTTAAAAAATGTAAATGGACACTTGTATATGGACTGAAAATTTTGCAGTTAAAACTAAGTTTTCCCAAACGAATTTCGAAAAAGCGCACCCACTAAAAAAGCAGTAACTTTTGGACTGCTTCTGCTGCGTTGCAGTCTGGAAGTTCCTGTCAGTCCAGAAGTTATCAGGGGTGCCCGACGTTTTCGCAAACGATAGAAAAGCGGAAATTGTTTTAACTAAGTGTACTGAATTTATTGCTCTCAAACTAATGCAAGCTTTTCAGTTAACATTACAAAATACTTATAATTATGAATCTGACCTTTTTGAGAGGTTAAAAATTTAATTATTTTTCAAAACAAAATTAAATAAAATTTGAATGAAATATTTGGCAACCCTTGTAACTTTTGGCCTGCAGTAACTCTTGGACTGCTACACCGATTTTAAAATGAAAATAGCCTCGCGAACCGGCGATAGAATAAGCTAAGTTTGACATCTAGTACAAACGTTTTTAGCAAATATCTTTCAAACCATTGACACTAGAAAACAATTAGCATCAAATTCGGCATCAGCAACCCCAAAAACTATACGCTATACGCTAAAAACACACGAAAGCTTTACGGCGTTGCCTCAAGCAACAACTATCCAAAAAAATGTGGCCGTAAGCGTTAGCGAAAACAAAAAGTTTACGCCGCAAGTCTACGGTGTAGAATTTGCGGCGTATACGTAGGCCTACATCTCTGTATCTTTCCATGTTATCGCAGCATGTAAAACCATTAACAAACGCTGTAATTACACTGAAATATTAAAGATCCACACTTTTATTATTGCTTTTTTCTATAAGGCTGTATGTTTGCGTTTCAGAATAAAAAGATATTTGATTTATCGCCTTTGATAAAAGGAAGTGCAATTAAGGAACGTAATTAGTTAATAAATTAATGATTGAACTTATTAACTATGCGGCGAGGGAATCGATTTCTCATATACTGAAGTATTTCATCAGAAAAGGTTGAAAATCATTGTTAGCAATACAGTAGCTACTACAAGTAATTTGAAATAATAGGAACGGCTGTTGAGTTTTTTGTTTTCAGAAACAGAAGCTGATCCTACAGATAAACTAAAGGATAGAAGCTTTTGCTCATTCAATTTAAAAAAAATATATTTCATTCTGGTATGCAAGCACTATCATCTTTAGTTAATGGCCATAACTTCATCAATGTATAGGCCAAGTACACTTACTATAATAAATGTTTAAAAAAGGTATAGGCTCTTCACTATCACTAAGTGATTCTAGCTATGCCAGTGCAGTGGTTTTCAAACTTTTTGGAACTACGGCACACCTAAACAATTTCGGAATTTATCGCGGCACATTGACTTATTACGTTACTGTTTCTTTAACCCATTAAAAACCGCCACAAGTTCCCATTGCTCTTTTTAGGTGATATTTCAACCTCAAAGTTGTATTGTCATAACTATTTAGAAATATTAAAAAAATTTGGTGCTTTCTGCTTTTTTGATGCATTTTTTTGTTTGCCTTTTAAAAGGACACGGCCACATAGTCAAATGTAAATCTCGCGATACCTTAACAGAAGCAGGTGTTTGTTTCGGTAGAAATTTGTCAAATTTATTTTAAAGGACGTTTCAACATTATTGTAAAAACATAGTAGCCTATATTCACTGTAATCATCGGCGTAACTAGTGTGAGGGTAATCCCCCTAGTGGGCAGTCCCCCCTCCCCGGTCAGCAGCTTGTGGGTGGCGGAATTTTTACATGCAAACGAAAAAGCATAGTAAAGATCTTTTTTAAAAGCTTCGGCTCGAATTCTATTTGCTGGCTCCTACTTCACGCGATCAGAGATGGAAAAATTATGGTCAACCCGGGGCGGCACAGACCCCAGCTATACGCCATTGACAGTAACAACTCATTTTTCAATTAGTTTGGCAATTAAATTTAAATTTCGTTAAAATTAGCAAGCATCATATAATGCAAATTAACACCGTTACTGTGTAATAACAATGATACGCTTGTGCTGGTAGCACAGTATGCTTTAATTTGCTGTGATACAGTGGTGCCGAAGTAGGGGAGGGGATATATCTCCTCCAATATTTTGGCAGCATCCCCCCCAATAATTTAGAAAAAATATTTGCTATGACGTTGTAGGCCTGCTTCGATTTAGTTGTTTGCAAGCATCTCGAATTGCTGTTGTTTTTCTTTTATTGATGTTTGGTCACAGTTCTAAATTGTCTTGGATTTGACGCTAGACAATGAAGGACCTTCATTGAAGCAAACTGCGGCCATTGTGCCCAACGAGATGGTTGTGCAAGGTGACACCGATAGGCTACAGTCAACAGTGGTCAACTATCATGTCATCACGAAAATTTTGTCAGAAGTTGTTGCTTTTGGTCTACTGTCTACGCTAAAAGCAAAAATAAAAGCACAAGGAATTTTAACAAGCTTTGTTAAAGCTGAAACATATTTAGGACTTGTGCTGATTTTGAAGCCTTTGGCACTTATGGAGGTATTTAGTATCACGTTGCAAGGAGAAACGCTTGACATTGACTCTTGTGAAGAGCTGTTTCAGATCCTGAAAATCACTCCAGAGAAATATCGTGATTTGGAGTTTGAGAACAATTACAAAAATGCAGTTTCACATTCGGAAAAATTTGCTGTTAATTTTATCACGTCTTTGCAAGCACCACGGCAAAGAAGAGTCCCTGAAAGATTGGGTGGAAACTCGATGGCAGCTACTGCAGACACTCAACCGCACTATAAAAAACTTTACAATTAGTTCATGGACAGAGTTATCTCTGAACTGACCGAACGGTTTGAAAGTAGCCTGAATTCCGATTCGCCAAAGTATAAAAAACTTGCACGAATTTTCAAGACCGGCTGAGTTCCTGAAATGGTCAAAAATTATCCTGAGCTGAATAGGCAATCGACGAGTTATCAGATTGATTTATTCAGAAAGGCAACAGGAACAAAATCTCTGTACGATGCTAAAAGAACTTACCAGGCAGTGTTCGAGTTGGAAAAACCTCTCTATTCTCAAATACTCCAGCTGATTAAGATCTTCTTAGTTTGCTTGGTAAGCTCTGCTGCTTACGAGAGGTCGTTTTCCAATCTTCGTAGATTGAAAACCTGGCTGAGAAATACTTTGAGACAGAAAAGGTTGAATGCTAGCATTGTTTGCAACATTCACCAAAACATTCTTAATGACATCAGCATAAATGACATTGCTAATGAGTTTTCAATGCGCACTACCATAAGACACAATATGTTCGGTTGCAACAAGTTCTTCTGATGTGTTTGAAAGTTATTACTTTTGTCATAAGTTTGCAGATGTTCTTCTATAGCTTCGATTGTTTTCAATCTCCTGACTATAGTGACTTTGTCCTATAGTGCACTAAGTGTAGGGATTCTAGTAAAGGAGAGGACAAGAAGAAAAGTAAAATTCTGTTTGTTTTTTGGAAAAACTAAGTATTCATTGGAAGGTCATAGGTTCGAATCCCGCTGGAGGTACCAATTATTTGTCTTTGCTTGTTTCTTAATCTTGCAGCAGTCATTCACAAGAGCACTGGTAGCACTTTTATCTCCATGATTTCTTATCTGTATTATGCTGTTGGCAGCTAATTTACCAAAGTCCGATGATTGTTTAATGAACTTAATACCAGTAGGCCTACCACTAAAATTGTGTATAAAAATATGCATCCCCCAATGTTTAAAATCGTCTTAAAATTGATAAAATATTGATTTATTCCCCCCAATCCTCAACCAACTTCGGCACCACTGTGTGATAAGGTACAAGGCAATCAATATGTAAACCAATTTCACACTTTCTACACTTTCGCTGTAGGCTACTTTCCCACTGCAGACTGCACAGTGCACAGCGCACTTGAGCCTTGCAAAATATTACCAGATGATACCGCTCGTCATAACGGATTTATGGTGGAACCTTTGATCTCACCGCAAAACTTCTCTTCTTGAATGAATGTAAAGCTAGGTAATTCTGATAAATTCTGCATGTAAAGTGCAGTAAGTCCAGTTTTCAAACCTCTTGCTCTTCACTAATTCCACGGTACACTTGTCATGTATTTTGCACTGACACTTTGAGTAACCACGAAAGCAGTGGCCATCACCGTTTTTTCATGCGGATCTCGATTCTGAGTTTGCCGATTCATTGACGAATAAAAAATGTTATAATAAGAAATCTTCCCTTGGGTAAAGACACGAAAAACCTGGTTTTGAAATAAACGTTCTATGGAGATGCTCTTATTGACAAAACTTGCAATTGAGGAAATGTATCACTGCAAATGCTTTTGGGAGAAGCCGGAGAAATAGCGTTTTTGCAAACAGTAATTGTGAGATACACTCAAAATTATGAGTAGGCTCCATTTACACGTAGCAGCTAACTCCATGGCGTCCCTTCCCTGCTTTATGTCTCCTACAATAAAGATGATAATGCCTCATCTACATTACAAAATATTTTGTAATGTAGATGAGGTATAAAGCTAGGCGTCACATCAGACAAACAACAAATCAGCTTTCTTGATCATTGATTCAACATCTGAATACGCTGCGCCAATGTATAAGACGCCGGCTATTGTGAAGAACCGCCATTTATAAACGATCCGATTATACCAAAAGTAGGACAAACTAGTGGATCAAAGAATGAATAAACAATGCTGAGAAAACTAAATCTAAGTGACGAATAATACCGATGTCTTCATTTATCTTGGAAAAATGCTGCATAAACTTATCAACAAAAAATACCGTAAATAACGGCAAGGATCCCGAAAGCAGAATTTGCTCGACTTTGGCATGAATTTAGTCAGACATCTAATAATTCCACACATACAATAACGGGCTCTCAATGGCTGTAAGATACATAATCAACCTGGTTCTGGGCGGTTTGTGTAACAGCTCAGGGGAAGACACCACTTGTAACGATGCACCACACAAAATATTTTCAATGAATACTGAGTCTAAAAACCAATGTGGATTGTGCTTCACAATGACTTCAAGTTTAGAACAGAAAAGGCACAAAAATATCACGATAAAAATAAAGACCTTGTGGGAAATTTTCGAGAATCATAACACGATGCAAATAGCATAAATGCGTAGTTTGCATGCTGCTCTAAGCTGGCCGGCAACCACAAAGGTAGACAATACAGGCAGTTTATAATTCGATAACAGCGCAATAAACATTATAAATACGTAAACCGAAAATTTTTTTTTACACACGTTTTACGTCTAATAGTAAATTTTCCCCCAACAATTTTTTGTGAAGCGCTTGAAAACCACGGTTTTGTAAAATAATTCATCATTATTATTTTTTACTTCTCGGATGTTGTAAAACGTCATCAGCAAAATCACAAAAAAAACATTTCATTACTTCAATGTAGTAGGCCTAAGAATTTTTTATAGAATTGTAGCCACGTTGTTTCAACAAAGAAGCCATTTTTTGGCAATATGAAGTTATAGAAAATAATTTGCAATCATGTAAATGTTTGAAAAGAATCTAGGAAATCTTCTCACAATCTGGCACAAAATGATTATGTTTATTGTATCTCTGCAATATTTTTTACGACAAACTTTGAAGCTTCGTTATAATCATTTTTATCTTTCAAAAGTCTTTTTTTTTTGGCCAGAAACATAATTGCTCCCTTGCTGATGTTGTCGCCTTTACGCGTATTTTTTGTGCGTCAAAAAATAAGGACCCAGTCAGTAATCCAGTCTTTTTACATTGATTCAACATTTGTAAATGTTAAATTTATGTAGATTTGCTGTCTGTGGGTTATTTCACATTTCCTTTGTTAACGCATGTTCCTCAATTCACTGTTGCATTGTTTCGACCGCACACACACTTCGTGAGGTTGATCGAGCTTTTTGTTATTCAGAACTTTGCATGAAATCGGATTAGCACGGTAATTAACACTAGAACAACCGAGGTGTCGAAATCGACACTTTTAGAAACTTAGCTCACTATTTTGAGCCTTAATTGTTATTGCAACGTTTTCAAACTTTCAGTAGCTTTCCGATTCTGCTTACACTTTAGTAATATTTTTATAAAAAATCTTTTCGTGTTATCTACAATGTGCGGATATACCTCCAACGGCCGAGGTGTCGAAATCGACATCTCATACAAATTTAATAAGATTTGTAAAGTATAAAAAGCTTTTCTGATTGAAAAAAACTAATTCAATAGTTTTCACACTTACTTATAGCGCTTCTCACTCATGGTAACTGTCAAACGGTCGGCTTGATGTGTGTTATCGCTCGACTTGATTTTAGGTCATCCTACTGAGTTCACAAATAGATTCCACAAATCTATCAGCGATTTACAACAGATAAGTTTTAGTCATATTCAAGAGCCAGTGGAAGGACTTGTTGCTAATTGCATCAACAATTACACGCTGGATTGGACTTGCCAATCGATGAAGAGCTATTTCCAATGAAAAAAATATGTCCTTTTATCGTGTTCATGCCAAACAACCAGAAAAGTTTGGCATGAAATTTGAGTGTTAGCCGAGGTTCATTCCAAATACGTATGCAATACCGTACCGTACTTATCGTACCTCGGAGCTATTGAAAGAAAGCAACGAAATTGAAGGCTTCTCCCCGAGGATGTAGTGATCAGGATCACCACCAATTTACACACACAAGGCGGGTACAACGCCACAACAATTAATTTCTTTACTAGGGTGAATCTTGCTGGTTTGCTACAGGAAAGAAATATAGCCATTGTTGGAACTGTTCGAGCTAACAGTAAAGGACTGACAAAGAAGATGACCAAGGGTGGAAAAGAAAGATTTTCCAGTAAATTCTTCTACAATTCAACGAACAGCTGCATGGTTGTGAACTATCAGTGCAAACAAACGAAAAATGCAATTGTCCTTTCCACTATGCATGACAGCCCCAGTATCGATGCAACAGAGAAAAAGAAACCCTCTGTGATCCATTGTTATAGCGAGAACGAAGTAGCAGTTGATGTGTTTGACCACATGGCAAGAAGAAAACGTTCAGGCAGCAACATCGGCCGACGAGATTTTATCCTCCAGATTGAGAGCTTGAGAACTGCTCATGTGCTGAAACGAAAGCCGTTACTAGAGAGAAGAAGAGCAGAGACGACAACTTAGAAAACGTGGAAAATGTGCTGGACATTATTGCAAAAACAATACAGTTACCATTTGCCACCACTGTCGAAAAGTGAAAAGTGTGATAATGGTGACCGGAAAGTTACAGAGTGCAAAAACTGCACTGCGTGAAGTGTTTGTTGGTTAGTTTGATTTTTTTCTTTTAAATAAGAAAACTTTGTGCCATTTTTATGATAATTATGTCTTCGCTCTGTTGAATCGTACAGAGTCAAGATACAGATACAGTCAAGCTTCGAACTGATCAAAACCTGGTAGCCTACGTCATAATTTTCGTCTAAAACCAAAAAATGAACAGCGCAAAAAGGTGACAAAAGTAATAAGTGCTTCAGATAATTTTATCACTGTGAAATAAAACGAACTCTTACTGATAATTTTGCGGAAAAATAAAGTTTTTGTGAAAAGTGTCGATTTCGACACCAGCGGCCGTTGGAAGTATACGTTTTTTCGGCCGTTCAAGTGTTAAATAGCGACAAGATAAATCAAAATTGTCGTTTTTGGGTACCTTTGCAAAAATTGAAATATCAAGTTTAACATATAAAATTTTAAAATAATGACTTTTCAAACTTGTAGACAAATGATTTGTTTTCACACCAGTGCAACTTCTGTTGAAATAGCACCAGCGGATAACACGTAACAGCTGATTGAATTTGATCCAAAAACGGCCTCCCCTTGAGCAGTTAACTTCCAAAAAAAGGTTGAAAAGCAAAGGGTTAAAATGTAAAAATGACCTTATTGACCTAACAAAAACTTGACCAAATAATTCACTGTTTTTTGAGATTTCACGTTAAAACTAATTGATTTTGATCAATTATATCGTAACACAATTGCAAAATTGCGATACAACACAGCAGTCTGAGCCACAAAACTGGTGACATAAAACAAAACAAATTATTGAAGGTGAGCTTTTTTTTATCAATGTAGAGGAAGCACTTTGCTTAACAGTGTCCATTTAAACAAACTGACTTTACTGACTTAAAATAAGTATAGGTATTGAATTGACTTTTTATTGATCTATTAAATAAGTATCTGGACCTGTTCCTTACATTCAGAATCCTTACAAAAAACGCACCGCGCAAGCTTGCTACAAAAAGCTAACTTCATTGAAAAAACATTAGATAAGCTATGTAGTATTATTGAAACTAACGCAAAAATCACTACACTGCATACCCAGGTGTGTCCTAAAATTTAAATTTATGAATAATTACACTGTGCTGCGTTAACTTTAAGGTTACTAAAGTATTGACGGTTCTTAGTGTACTTTTTGATGCTGATTCCAAAACTGTTATCCGTTTTCTTCCATCAGGTCTAGTTTTTTGGCAAATTGCATTTGAAATTTTCGACAACTGCTGCTTTCAGGGTCTTGCGATCGAGATTTGTGGTCATAAAAATGATTTAGCAAATGAATTAAGTTTTGATGAAACTTCAGTGACATCACAATGAGAAGAACATGACGAATGCACCAGATGCTTGAAAAGTTAAACATATGAACTGGTTTTTACAGCCTGCGTTAGTGTGTAGTTAAGATGATAGTTATTGTATTTTATTTGGAAATTAGCTATGCAAAGACTTATGTGCACTCACTACTTTACCACGTCAGTATATTTGACACGTTTGTGTAATAATGATAAGTTTTATTTTTACAGTACAATGAGAAAGTGCAAAAATGATGCAGACAGGTTCTGTTATATGTGGCATTGTGGCAAGGTCACCCTGCATAGTCGCCAAGCAAAAATTATGCAGTTTGTTAAGAAAGCATATTATGAGTATTTTGGAGTAAAACTAGGCGATCAGGACAAGGCATTTGCTCCGCACATATGTTGTAGAGCAGGGGTCACCAAATGGCGGCCCGCGGGCCGCATGCGGCCCGCCACGCTGTATCGCTGCGGCCCGCGGAAGTTATCAGCGTACAAGTATAACCAAAAATACTTTTCTTGAAGGAGTTAAAAAGCACGAAAGCAAAAAATCTTTCCTGGAAGCATATTTTCGCTTTGCATACGATTCCACCGATCGACCAATCAGATTATAGTTCTAGGTGGGGGTTGCTTAAAGTTATTCCAATGCGATGTCCAGCCACACTGTCCCAGTGGGTGATTAAAACGTCTGTTTTCGAATTTTGAAATTGTCTGTGAGCATAGGGTTGCTTACTTTAAGTTTGCAAATGTCATGTAAACACTAGTGCGAGTTTCACCGTTATTGTGTTTCACGAGCAGTGTTCTCTTTATGCAAGTTTTTGTTGACAAAATGGGTCGGTGTGCCAACTCAATTTATAATAAATTGGCAATATATTACATATAAATTTAGAGACTTTTTCTGATTATATTATGAAAATATTTAGCTTAGTAGGCCTACTGCAAAACTTTTTTTTTTAAGAAATATGAAACGCTTCACGATTTTGCGTGTCATCCTTGCGCAGGAGCCATGCTAATCTGTATCGTTCCAATTATAGTATATGTACTGCTGAAGCAAGTACTGCAAAATGTTGTTAATCAACAAATTCTTGCCACGCTGATGAGCACCGCAAGTGACAGTTGTCTATAATAAAAGAAAGACGGTTTTATAGATTCTCACAAAAAGGATGAAAAACCAACTCATTGCTTTTTTGAGGGAAGACTGTTCATAAATTACGACTTTTCGGTGATTTCCACAAGCGTTTGTTTCATGGCACCTGGTGTGATGATGTCTAGTTTAGCGTTGGTGGTGCCTTCAACATTTAGTTGCAGAATGGTCACTCCTTGACCTACAACAGCTGGTGCTGTTCGCCCTGACAAGGGCGCTGTGCTTGGTCTGGGGGTGCCATTCTGATGATTGTTCTTCCGCATAACTTTATAGCGACAGTTGTAGCAAGTTTAGTTTTCCAAAGTCGGTACTTGCGGGGGCGGCCAGGTGGAGGTACTTGCTTTCTTCGGCAGAGAGTGCTGCTTGTGAGTGTGGTGAAATGCAGACGGCAGCCCACATTATCAAGGATTGCCGGCTATACAGACCTCCTCATGGTATGGAAGGCCTAGTTTCCATCGATGACGACACCAGGCAGTGGTTAGCCAACGGATGCCCTGACATATAGCGACAACACGAGAGAAGAGAAGATGGTACCTGGTTTCTTTTTCCCTGTTATTGGAGCCTATTTTTCGCTGATATGTTTGCAGGTCACTATTGTTGCCTGTATTGCGATGTGTCAAACATTTCCTTGTTTACTGAAACTGTTAATTGCAAGATATCTTTTGCGAAGCGAAGTAACAACACCACTCTTGCTTGGCGATGAATATTCTGATGAAACCGCTCGCCTCGCTATAAGTGCACAAAACAAGTGGCCTCTATTTATTAGGCATTGTTAAAAAAGTCAAAAGTGTTGTAAAAGGAGCTTGGCCTAGCAGTAGCGTTGTTCGATTAATTTTGTTGCTACGGTATTCTAACATAACTATGAACAACATGTAACGCTGGATACTGGGTACGAAATGCGTTCTTTTCTAGCATAAGAGTCAACCTACCTAACATTTTATTAGTGCGGCCCGCCACAGCTCTCCTTAGTGCCAAAGTGGCCCGCATGTAAAAAAGGTTGGTGACCCCTGTTGTAGAGCATTCGTTGAAAGCTTGAGATTATGGAGCCCAAAGAAAATAAAAAGCTTTCCTTTTGGTATTCCTACGGTATGGAGAGAAGAAAAAGACCATGTCACTGATTGTTATTTTCGCATGACCAACTTACAAGGTATGCTGATACTTGTACTGTATGGAGGCATTTTCATTTATTGTTTGATTTAAGAGTAACAGTGTTCTTTTTCATTTCAGGAATAAACTGGAAGAACAAACAATGTGAAGTACCCCGATGTTCCTTCAGCCATGAAACCAGTATCACATGGCCCTGGTATTCCTGTTCCAAAACCACCTGGAAAAATAAGTGAAATGGAGTGTGTGTTCTTCATCTGCAGAGAGCGAAGCAAGTGAACAAGACACATGGGATGCAGAGCAAAGTACAAGCCAACCCAAGCCTCTTACACAGCTTGAGCTGAATGACCTAACATGAGATTTAAATCTCACCAAAGAATAGAAGCATAGAAGCCCTGATTAGAAAGCATAGAAGCCCTGATTACGAAGCACAGGTTAAAGAGCTGCTTGAAAGCTTTCAACCCTTGGAGCCCGGATGTCTGTGAAAATGCACTTTCTGAGTTCGCATTCGGATTACTTTCCTGACAACTGTGGTGACTACAGCGAAGAACATGGAGAGAGGTTCCACGAAGACCTTCGCCAGATGGAAGAAAGGTACCAAAGATACTGGGACGTAAACATGCTTGCAGATTACTGTTGGTGCTTAAAAAGAGATCTTCCCAATTCCACACATAGAAGAAAATCTTTGAAGCGACAAATTTTGTCAGCATAAATCATTTGTATTTATATTGTTATTGTATTTATCGTCGGAATATCATCATGTGCCGAACAACGCTTTCTGTGTTAAGCTATTTTAAACACTTCGTTTTTATTTCACACATTGATGTTGGCAAGTATTTCGCATTTAAAACACATTTGTGATGTTAAGTGTTTACGTGTCTATAGTGTACATATTAACTTCTACTGTTAGGTTGATCGCCGTTGAACAAAATTATGTGTGAGGAAGCTTTCTTGGTTAATTGTAAGTGCCTTTATTTCAACTGTGTCATTATATTTTTGTAGTATTTAAGATGGCTGTCATTGCAAAAACCTTGCATTCAAATAAAAATACCATCTTGCGAAAATTGACAACATGCATGACCAATTAAGCTACCACAGAAATTAGTTTCTCTGTGCACAATAATGACCAAAGCTAGCATAATTAAATATGTGATCAAAAAAAAACTTGACCTGATTGAAAAAAACTGGTTGCATTTTTGACTTCAGCGCAAAAAATTGATTCAGAAACACTTAAAATATCTTTGACCTTTGCGAAAAAATTTTCAAACGCAGCACAGTGTCATGATTGTATTGCATTATAATTAATTATAGTACTACATCGGACTAATTGAATCATCTCATGCTTTATCAAAAATGCTAACAACAATAAAAACAGCGATATGCAGTACCTATACGCACTCACCAATGCTTTTCCAGACGACTCTAATGATGTTATTGGAGGCTGGAGCTTGTAGATTTCAAATCTCCCGCAATTTCATTTTTTCTGTTTTTTACTTTTTTGACATGAGAGAAATACAAGAAATGTCAAGTTGCGCCTTGCCGACATTGCAAAGCAC
This sequence comes from Aplidium turbinatum, assembly GCF_918807975.1. Lineage (NCBI taxonomy): Eukaryota > Metazoa > Chordata > Ascidiacea > Aplousobranchia > Polyclinidae > Aplidium > Aplidium turbinatum. The sequence goes on from NC_137489.1 coordinate 17,976,932, forward strand.
CGCAATCCTATCTTTGTAAGTCGTACAAGCCGTCACACAACTGTAAATAGATTTCAAGGCAAGGCAGCACGGGAAAAAAATGAAAAAAGAAGAGGCTGACCTAATTAACACCAATGCATGAAATAATTCACAAAAAACTGTTCATGGCCAGCCAGCAAAGCATACTTTTGTATCAACATCTGTGAACGTTGAATCAATAAAAGTCAAATTCTGCTTTGTTGTCCGGGTGAATCTAGTAATTAAACTTAATTCAATTCAATCAAACTTTGAGTTAAATCATTGGCAAACAAAATCAGTCATTTTACATTGATTCAACATCTTCAAACATTGGATTAATGTGAAAAAATTGGACTTTGCTTTTCAAAAGAAACTTTTAGGTCGAAACGAAATACTGTACTTCGCAAAGAAATCAATTCGAAGCAAACGAGATGAAAACAACAAGTTTTATGGCGAAAGGAAGTGATTTGTATTGAACACTCGTAATTCTGAATGGTTGAGAAATAGTTTTTGCCCACCACAAACATTCATATGATCATTTGTGGGCTACTTTATGGGGGATATTTTGGGTTATTGTAAAAACATGATGAAGCCATTTTTTTGGTCCAAAGTAAATTATTTTATTTAGATGTAGTTAATTCTAGTCTAAAAGTGCAATTAAAGAGCACATCGCCTCTTGTCAAACGTGCACTGACAATGTCTCGATCGACCAATTTAAAATCATCTCTCGAGGCAGATCTGATTTTCAGACTGAGATCATGGAAGCCTTAAGAATCAAACGTAACAATCCATCTCTCAACCGGCAGTTATTCGCCTGTGGCTCATCGTTTCTTTTGTGTGTGTTCTAATTGTTTGTCCAATGCCTGTAGTTTACACCTCACGTGATCTGTTTTCCACCGCATAATTTACTCGTAATCATTCTCGTATCATTTGTTCAGTTTGTGCTTTTCAGTCTAGAGTGTCGTTACAGTTACAGTGCAAAGTCAAATTTATCTTACGATTTTTCATTTTATGTATTGCAGATTTAATTCCTAATGAGGAAACACGTACGTGTTGAAAACTTTTGAGTTTATTTTATTTTAATTATGTTATATTTTGTGTGTAATAAAGTATGCTAAACCCGCTAAAGTTATTGTGTTTTATTTCTCTATTAATTCTAGTCAAACGTTAAATACAACAAATTCTAGTTCTAGTCAAATTCTAGTCAATACGTATCGTTATACGAAAAAAAATTGCAGCCTTAACCAAGGGCGCGGGAAGTAGGGGTGCTCAAGGGGCTGCAGCCCTCCATAGAGCTAATTCAGCCCCCCTGGAATTTTCGATAATTGCTTCAGCCCCCCCTAGAAAATTCTGACAATTTAAGGTAAGTTACATAACGTTGTAAAGGAGGTGAGGCTTGTTGCCGATGCCCACTTCGTTTAAACAGTTGCAGTTGTAATTCGTGAATCGTCTAAACGTAAATATTTATTCATGTCGCTTTTTCGTACCGATGAAGTTGCGTGCAATTTGCTGGGTTTGTGTCCTACTCGTTGGTGCGTTCGTGCTTCTGCCCTCGCTCGTGTTGTTAAGTGCTACCCTACCCTGTTGCAATGTCTGACAGACATGACAGAAGATAGTGCAATGAGAGGAGACGCACGTACAAAGATATTCGGCTTGATAAAACAAGCACGCACGATGCGACCTTAGTTTGCGATTACCTGCAGCGGTAAAGTTTTTCAGCCTGCAGAAGCCGTCGCAAGGTAACTCCAAAACAAGAAGATCTCTGCTTCTACAGCTTTAGAATCCATCACCATTCTCCACAAACGGATCAAAAATCTCAGAAAATAAGTTATGAATCCGTTTACAAGCCTATGGAAGCAGCAAACGTCTTTACGTCTGCTAATAACCTAAAGACGCCAAAAGATTCCGGAGTGAGCAAAACTCCAGTAAGATTTCAAAACACCGAGGAATCGGATGCTTTGTCGTCTGCGGCAAGCTGAGCTTGATCGAAGATTCAACCAGGCGGATCTGCTTACAGCAGCCAACAGAGAGAAGGCCCTTCTGAGCTGTGCAAACGGTGACGAAAGGTCTGATACTGAGATCAGCTTACCCGATGCCATCAGAATAATCTTCTAAAAACGCAACTTACCTTGCTCAGCGATGTTGTAAGTGGAAAAATCCAAACTCCGTTAAAAGGGTTGCTGAGATACTATCGCAACTAAACCTCCAAGCACTAGATCTTTTCAAAGAAACGCGGAAATTCGTGGAGCTCTGTCTTTGCCTCCCGATTTCAGCTGCATCATCAGAACGTTCTTTTTCTGCTCTAAACGCCTGAAAACATGCTTGAGAAGCTCAATGACACAAAAAAGATTTACTCATCTTGCGTTGATGCATGTCCGGCTGCGTAGTCGTCGGCATTCGTCGGCTGCGTAGCCGAGTGGTGAGAACGTCTGCGCGACGTTCGAAAGGACGTGGGTTCGACACCGCTCCAGAGCACGCGTCTGTTTCTCGGCGAAAGACACTTAAAGGCAAGCCAAAATAAGAGGAACAGCTGACTCGAAAACTATATGTCACTTCGCTGCTTCCTGTCGTATCGCATCTGTGATCGCAGTGTAGCCTACTGTATGTTATCGCAATGGGCGCAAATAAAAACATGATTATGTCCACCAAAACACTGTCGATGTCAAAGAACTCATGACACAGTTTATAAAAAAAAAACACTTGAGCGAAAAACACTCTTCGGAAGCGTATTTCATATTGATTTCCTGAACAGCTGCTTTGTTGTTACCGTTCTTCATTTGTTACAATAACAAAGTGTGTGATTTGGCGTCGTTTTTTGCACAGGAAGGGACCAAATTCTTACAACCCGCTCTTAAAGTTCGCCTGCAGAAGGGGGGTCTGGGGGACGAAGCCCCCCAGAAGCTGACAACACTACGAAAGCTTCGGCCCCCCCTAGAGAAAAATAGTTCCCGCGCCACTGCATGAAGGTTTGGAACGTCTTCAAACTTAATAGGTTGTCACTGCAGAATTGTTCTTTCAAATTTGAATTTTTTGCTTGAATGATGGAATTTTGGATATCGTTTGAATATTATCGATTCCACATCTTTGTAAACTTTTTAACTTATTGGGCATACCGAATATGCCAATACCACCCGGATTTAGGGCAAGACTTTGCGCACAAAGAAACCGCTAGCGGCTAAAACAAGTAACGATGGTTTGACTCTCGAAGTGTGCTTTTGAGCACGGGCAATCGGGCATCACTGATACACGTCCATCACCAACAATACATCAGGCCTACTGTATTGAGCTTATTTGAAATTATTCTACTGCACATACTAAAAATTAAAAATCGGACAAAATTTTCATTCGCATCATCCGCACCAGGTTTGTCATCTGCATTACAATTTTTTCATCCCCATAAGTGCGTACCATCCCACTACTGCTCTAAACAAACTGCTGCAATCAAGATAAGGCTCTTTTATAAGATTGATTTTTAGTATGACTTTTCGTACAGGTGCCATTACTCTGCAGCTCTGCTCTGCGCCCAGTTGGAGACGGTTTATTGACTAATTTCGGTATTGGTATGGAACGGTCGACCTCTTTTATTTAACAAAGTTTTAACGGTGATGATGCTTTCAGTGAGTTCTATTAGTTTTGGTTAAAGCTGCACTGCATCTCCTCTATCCTCTTGGAATCGTAATGTACCAGCATATGAAGGATTACTGGCTTTGTACTCAGATCACCTCCACCACCACAGTGCTCGGGATGCCACTGTTATTGCATCTGCTACAAATCCATAAAGGCGTTCAAGGTGCAGTGCGCCAATTTATTGAAATTTAGATAGAAGAACATCAGTCGCAAGGATTTTATTCCCACCAATAGTAGTCGCATATGTTCACTGCATTTTGAACCGAGTGATTTCAGTTCAACATGTGTAGATTGGTTAGTTTTTTTTGGTTTTGAATCTGTACCGACTGCTGTCTTATATTCGTCACAAAACAAATATTTGATAAGTTTCGAAGCAACACACAGTATGACGATTGATGACATGGATATTTATACATTGATGACGTTCTGTCAACCAATTAGCTATATGGTGGCACGCAGGATCAAAAGTCATTTGCCTAATCTATATCCTGATATACTTTTACAAGAATTTCTCCCCTTTTTATTTATAGTCAATATTTCATTGTAATCACAGTCCTGGCAAACTGTAAAGACCAATGAACAGTAACTAAAATTTAAATTTTTAAATTAACCATTGATTAACAATCTGCTGTCTCATAAGAATTGAATTGAACGCACATAACCAATTAACAAATTTAACTTTTTTGTATAAAATTTTTAGTTAGCAAACTCAATCTTTGTGCGACGCTCATCGAAATGTCAAACGATGCATCAGAGCGTCGCAAAGCAAAGTTTGAGAAACACTGTAATAAATAAATAAAACACAACTAATTTTTAAATACAGTAATCTATGATAAATCATTCTGCAAATTTGGAAACTTTTATAGACCCTTTGAAAACGCTTTGCGGACCCCTTGAGGGTCCGCAGACCCCCCGGTTGAGAACCGCTAAATTCTGCATTGAATAGAAGTGAACTTGTGTTTTTCCACAGATTAATGTTCACTTACTTGTAAAGCGACGTCGAAGGCACCGTTGCACTTTCTCTTCATCGTTGATATCGAAACACACGAAACGAACCGACACAAACGGTCGACATCGATGACTTCAAACGGCGACAATCTTTTGGGTGGTCCACTACTGTAGTGGCCCATGAAGAATGGAAGGACTAAAGTTCTGGAAATCAATGTAAAACGATGTGACTACAGATGATAACTAATCAATTAAGTGTGCAACTAATATTTTGCCACTCGCCTGACTTTGCGTATCTAATTTGAGGCTTAGGCTACCACTATTTTTGTCGCATTATTACTTCATAGACTTGACTAGAGTGTTGTGAAGCGCGCCAGGAGAAAAAAAGATTTTCTGTTAATTCTGTTTATAGTTTTTGTTTCGTTTTGTAGATTTAACTACTCTGGAAAATTCAATATTGAAGTACTGATTTCTGATGTAATCGCATCATGGCTTACTATATTACATGCCTCCCAGACGCGCAGTGCCACCTAAAAACTGGAGGCGAGTGTTTTAAAATCACATTCAACGTGTAATTGGTTCAGACCAATCATTTTACAGTTTTGCAACCATTTTTACATTTCTGACTGTCAAACCTACTACTTCTACACAGAATAAATGTTGCTAGATATTGAAACAACATAAAATAACTGATTTTGCTATAGGTTGTGTAATGCTTAGAAAGCATGCAAAATTGCAATTTAACCAAATAGTCAGGTTCATTATGTATTTTCGTTCAAATTTTTGGGAGATTAGCAAACCTATACATTTTCGGAAAGCTTAGACTATAAGGAATCCGAAAAATGTTGATTACATTTGCAGAGATGTCCGCATGGCCGCCGTTTTGAATTTTCAAAATGGCCGCCCCAAAATATATATTTTGCTCTATCTCGGCTTCTAATAAACTTAGAAAATTCATCAAACATGCTAATCCCATATTTTAAGGGTCAAGGAATTCATTACCAGCATACCTAGATGCCTAGCGTTAACCACTTTCCAATTATCTCCATATTGGCTTTCAAAATGGCTGCCGAAATTATATTACATTACTACTTATATACAGGAAGCACAAGTAAACGGCTAACCAGTCCTCTAACATTTTTTTAGGGATTACTGTACTGGTATAGTTTCCGAAATATATGCATATTGCATATCTGTTTGAGTGAGAATTCATTTGATATTATCTTGCTGGAGGTGGTATATTGATGTGGTATTTCTTCTGTCACTTCAGGGCAAACACAACATGAGTGAAGACTCCACAGGTTTCAAGTTGTCCGTCACCAAGACGAATAAAACTATAGACTGGAATCAGTATATTTTGTGTCAAGAGTGAAAGCGTGAGAGTTGTTTAAAATCCGAAAATGGATTCCTATGAGAAGTTGCTTGAAAGTCTTCTGGAAAGATCAAGCATACAAGATGGAGAATATGTTGCTCTCGAGAGACGTCTCCAGGGATTCTCTAAAGAAACTATGCACAAAGGAAAAGCAACATGGCATCGAAGTAGTTACCTCAGTGCAACCAATCAGGTATCAATACAACGAGCTAGGGATCGATTTCAACATGCCGTGTCAACAGGAAAATATGACTCCAAAAACGAGGACACAAACGAACAAGCGCGGAAATGGATGCGAGCACATCAGCTACAGCAGTGCCATTCACTAGATCTGCAACAGAGTCTCTGTCGAAAAACCGATACTTCTGTCAGGTAGATGATGGACAATCGCTCTGCAAAGTCCGAACAGAGAATTCGGGAAGAACACTCAGGCAAACTGTGGAAATTATTCAGGATCCGGTCCTAATGACAAGGTTGAGTAATAATGCGATATGTTCAAGTGATGCCCATGCGATAAACGTGAGATGCCACAAGTTCTGCTGGATTCGGCATGTGCTTCATGTCCTCAGAGATGAAGCCAGTGACAGAGAAGTCTACCAACAATGAGTTACCAATGCAGATGGCGTGCTTGATCGAATTGATCAATCTTGTTGGGATCCAGACAGGAAAGCAAGCTTACCTTCCCATGCATGACATCGAGAAAACTTACCTTTCCATGCTTGGAGACAGAGAATCACAAACAGAAATTGACACGACAGTGGCTAAAGGATAAGATTTTTTCAGAGTTGCCAAATATTAAATCAGTGAGACAGAAAGACAGAAGAAAGCCATCTATTCTACACAACCCTGAAGCATGTGAAGAGATGGTTCACACGTCTATGATGCAAAGTTATGGCAGTGAAATGGACAAAACCAAGATGTTGTACAAGACAACCAAACTAATACGAAGCGCCATTACTAACTTCAATCTTGAGAAAGACGTGACAGACGAAGCATGAGAGAAGATGTTCCATCTAAGTTGTACAGCCTCATACGTTGAATTTTAGTGGGACCTGAAAAGGAGCTTCGAACAGAGATGAGAGGTCGAACAGTAGACATGTCAGCACTAACGATAATCCAGAACATAATGTAATATATTTCAAGACCAGACACCAAGTACAGCATTAACCCAGCAGTCAACGTGTGTCTTCCGGACACTTGAGGTTCGTGAAAATCCGCAAGTACTGAGGTTGTCATTGAGTGTTCATCATGACACCCGAAACAAGAATCTGGTAGGCTAAGTTTCCTCCTTGCACAAAACTATTGTGTATCGTACAACCGAATCCTGCTTTTGGAAACCTCACTTGCCAATGCTGTTGTTGTGAAGAACACCAGGAAGTTCAATGGGCTGAATGTACCACATTTCCTCAAGAAAGGACAGTTTCTCTTTGCTGTTAACACATACTTTGCGGAGGACACAATCAAGGGGAAAGGCACCACACATGGAACAATCACTGCAGTATATCAAAAAGCAAATGTTCCAGGAGAACTAGTCGCACCAAAGCTCGAACTTACTGCAGCTAAGAACTTATCAATCCTTCCATATCATATGCCCATTAAGCCACGTGCCAAGCCAAAACCAAAACCTTACAACAGAGCGTGGAGGTTTGATGCCAACACAACAAGTGTTGCTCAATCATATGAACTGACCCAGTTAGGGTGGGTCATAGAATCTACTTTGTCCAAAGAAAGAGAGAATGGTGAACAGAGAAGATTCCCGGATGGGCAAGATACAAGTCATTCATCTCATCTTGCCAACCACTCACCCAAGTTGGTGCACTGCCTCTGCTACCAGAAGTTGCTTACGAGTGGTCTATTATGCTGACTGTGATTCTACAAGCATCCCAGTTGAAGACGTTAGTCGTTGGTTAGGGGTACCCAACTGTGATAACCTTCGGCATGGCCCTCTACGAAAAAGCAGTGCAGTTGCTAGACGCATGGGTCGACCTGAAAAGAAAAATTGTTCCCTGACTGGGTTAGCTGCATGCTGTGATGGCTGCACTAAGAGCTCTCGAAACTTCCATAGAGAACTCTGGGATTGATGATGTCTGGACCGAAGCCGATGTGTATGGATCTGCAACCACAGGACAAATTCTCAAGTGTGCGCACTACGAGAGAACTCTTCGTGCACACATCCACACTTGCATAGCTTTGTATGAACTGGCTTTGGATCAGTTTTTTGCAGAGAAGCCACAGCCGAAGATTATTTGTTCAAGACCAGCAGATGAGGTCCAGGAGGCATGCACATCGTCATCTGATAACAGAAACATTAGTCCTGAACCCATCTCGACTGCTCATGACCATCTGGAACGAATCCTCATAGATGAGGATGGGATGCAGAAATTAAAAGCATGGAAAACGAAGAAGTCCTCTAATGCGATGTTTATGTCAATGATGAACTATATGTTCATCGTGTGGAAACGATCTTATTCTTTGTCGAGGCATCCCGGAATGCAGATCTCAATCTCCATTTGCAAGCTGGTGAGGAACCTAACAAGTTGTTCTTTGCCCTCGATCGGATAAAGTACAAACGCCTTTGGCCACGGTATATTGCGGATATGCATGACCTGTCATGTGGCAACAGCTCCTTGGTCCACTTCGGCATGGCTACCATCAGGATGAAAGTGGGATTTCACCTATCACCACAAAGATTCTACCTGCACCACAAGCCATCATTCAGCTAGTCCGATGCCAATGCAAAACCAACAGCTCAACCCAGAGATGTTTGTGTCGAAGGAACAACTTGACCTGCACCGACTTGTGTCTGTGTGGGACAGACTGCGAAAATGACGTTGACTGTAGGCCAGGGCTACTCAACTGGCGGATCGCGGTCCGAATCCGGACCTTCTGGGTGTTGAAGGTGGACCTCGGGCTTCCGGAAGAATAACTTCATTGCCATATTTTAGGGCCTCTTAAAACAGATTTCTATTAGGGAAAAGCAATTTTTTTTTATTATCCAAGGAGCTGGGGGCTTCGCCCCCAAACCCCCCGACGCTTTGCTGTCTTCTTTGATGTGCGACCCACACAGCTACACTACAAAGAAACACAATACATTTTTTCCTTTTTTATTCCTTTGTTTGTGTCAGACAAAAATCCAAGATGTGTTACACACTACCTGAAAAGTGTTTCGGTGCTCGTACTGGTTGTTTAATTTTCGTGGTTGCATGTGAAATATTCAACGGACCGCAAAAATATTCAACTTGTCAAAATGGACCTTTGCTAAAATTAGTTGAGTAGCCCTGCTGTAGGGACAGTAGATACCAGGATGGTTAACTACATCCGCTTTTTCGTTCATCCGCAACATTAGAAGGGTAATTTTTTTTTTTTTTTACAAAATAATGTATTTTTTATGGGTTATATAAAAAGAGTGAAGTTGGTTTTGAAGTAATTTAAACTACTTAGTTGAAAGCAAGCCAGCAGCAAAGCGTGAAACAAATGTCAAATTGGCAATTTACCCTTCTAATGTTGGCGGAACAACGGAGTTGCGCGTCCCGGTATCTACTGTCCCTAGCCTGCTGTAGGCTAATGCTGGAAATGAAACTCAGACAGTGATGACGAAATGTGAAATAACAACTGTTCAGTGTGGTAGTGTTTGTATGGGTGTAGTGATGTACATTGGTAGTGGCATGTTGAAAATGATCCTCGCTATCAGACTATGCAGATATTGTAAATAACAACAGTTGTTAAAAAATTGAATTGTTTTTCTTTTGTCTTTAAAATATGACAGTGGTGTGCAGGCTTGCTGTTAATGAATTCCTCATTCAACACAACTTAGCACTAGCTTGTTGAATGAAGTTTATATCTCAACTAGTAAGTAATAATAGGCTATAATGAAATATAATTTCGGCGGCCATTTTGAAAACCAATATGGCGGATAATTGGAAATTGGTTAACGCTAGGCATCTAGGTATGCTTGTAATGGATTCCTTGACCCTTAAAACATAGGGTTAGCATGTTTGATGAATTTTCTAAGTTTATTAAGAGCCGAGATAGAGCAAAATATATATTTTGGGGCGGCCATTATAAAAATTCAAAATGGCGGCCGTGCGGACATCTCTGCAAATGTAATCAACGTTTTTCGGATTCCTCATAGTCTAAGCTTTCCGAAAATGTATAGGTTTGCTAATCTCCCAAAAATTTGAACGAAACTTTTGTTAAAAAGACAGGCAAGGCAAGGCAAGACACAAGACAGGCAAGACACAACATTTTGGAGGAAAAATTGCTTTCAAATGTACAACAGCCCACTGTACAGTTACCATCATGTTCAGCCTGTGGTAACCCACTCCTGAGCGAAGGCCTTCTCCTTTTTTTGGCAATGCAGTCGATCGTGTGTTTTTGTAAACCACCTTGCTGTTCCACATTCTTTTTGAATCTCGGCCTTCCATCTCATTTTTGGCTTTCCTCGTTTGTGTTTGTTTTCCCAGGGTGTCCAATTTGTTAATTTGTTAGTCCATCTGTTGTTCTGGTGTCTTGCTATAGGCTATGACCTGCCTATGACCATTTCGGTTTTTTGATAGTTATCACAATATCCAGGAATTTTGTTTGATATCGAATCCATTCAGCAGTTTTTTGTCTCGCCATGTTAAACCCATCATGATCCGTTCATGTGCTCTTTGCATTGATCTTAGTTTTAGATTTAACTTTTTTGTAAGGTTCCAAGTTTCCGCGTTATAAGTAACAGTTGAAAGGATGCATTGGTCGTAGACTTGTTTTTTGAGAGAGGGGGAATTTTGACTTAAAGGGATACTAAAAGAAAAACCTGACTTGGCGATAATATACGTTCTTTGTGTTTAACATGCTACCATAAAACGATTTTCAATAAAATTTAGCCCCATTGCGGTCTGATCAGCATTCCGCGCGTGCTTTTGTCAGAGCTTTCAAAACGGGAATGGGCGTGAGCAGCGAAGCGTGCGACTGTACTCTCTACGTCACTATGGACTAGCAATCAGCTGATCGTGCAATAGTTGTTACTGCCGGCGTTTTAACTTTAGGCTATATATGTACATCAAAACATCAGATTTCAACTTCAAAACATCAGACAGTTTGCTCAAAACATCAGATCTGATGTTAGTGTTATTGTGGCTTTTGTTATAGCTGTCTATAGTGACGTATTCTCGAGCAGTGTTTGCACTTATTGGTCATTTTGAAAAAATTAAAAATAAATGAAACATTGGACTTTGGGCCTTGCCAGTACGATTGAAAACAAATTTTTTTCGGTAATTTTTTTAAAATGTATTCTTGAATGTTCAGTTTGCTCATTTTAATGCTTAATTCCAGCTTGAAAATTTTATTTAGTATGTCTTTAAATATTGAACTTGTTCTTCTAAAGGCTTTCCAACCAAGTGATATACAGTACAGTGGCTAACCCAATTAAAATTCTCATAATTTTGTCAATTTTTGTCAATTTTTGTCCGATTTAAAAAGAAAAACTTTTAAAGTCACTTTGATTAGCATGCCAACATTTCATTCCAGCTTCTACTGTGTGATGTTTGTTCTGGGTTGAATGCCTCATGCCCATGACCATTGCCAGTATTTTTTAATAAAAAATTGCTGATGCTTTTCACTTTCATTCCGAGCAAAGGTGTAGCTATATGACATAACCTAGACAGCAAACCAACCGACCAACGTCTGCAGACGCTGAATCAAATGTAAAAAAAACGGTTGATTTGTTGCCTGGGGTAGACGTGTATTTGCTATTACTTAAACTTGTGTTGTTTTCTAAACTGTTTATGAAGTCTATTGAAGAGAACCACCTTTCCATATCGGTGCAGTGAAAATACACACGACTGTATCATAGGTTTTCTTGCTGGTATAGTCTGAGCGTAAAATGCGAAAATATAGGGCCGCCTGGAATAAATTGCGACCTTAACAAATTTGGTATCGTTGGAAAGCTTAATTCCTCTAGTTTAGGATTATCACTCTCCTCCAACCGGGGACCCTTGGCAAAAAAAGTTGTGGCCGTTTTTTAAGCAACACTTTGCGCCGCTAGTGGCGCAGCTAATCTAGCTATGTTTTCAGCAGAAACAGCGAGCCGTGTAAAATTCTGGCAGTCGAAGTTGCTCCGGTGACCACTGACCAGCTTACTAGCCATGTAGTGGTATCCATTTTGAACTCTGAGCGTTGCGCAAAAAGAAAAAAAAAATAGCCGTGAGGTTTGTAAGTAACTAGGCAATACTGAGTAGGTTTGGGACAGCAAAGATTCTTGATCTACCACTCTGCACTGGCTGCAGTACTAGCCTAAATATCACAGAACTGAGTACCGTACCAGGCAAGCCTACCGTAGTTTAATTTGCTTTGGAAACTGTTTGCAAGAACATCATTATCGGTACCGTAAGTTATGTCAGGTTATTAATTTAATTTGGTTTGCAACAGAAGTCAAAACGTGGTCACAGCGGTAAACCATAATCTCTTCGTGGGAAAATTGTAACATAAGATTCCCGAATCCGTTCGTCTGCATGTAATGACCGAAAAAGAAACACTCCTTTGAAACGTCTATTCAAAGTTGTATTTCTGTAAAATTAGCCACCTGGCTGTCGAAAATGGGATGCAACGCCGTACACCACTAAAACTTGTCACTACAGAACAGATTACTTGGATAAAAGACGGAAATTTTCGTCCAGCTGACAAGCACTAAGCAAACCAGTTAAACGTGCGACCAACCTCTTCAAGCAACAATTTTAAAATGAATGACCAGAATAGATATCAATATCTCAAACTCACGTACGCAGTACTGTGACGTAATAGTGAAAGACATTGTCACGCAATTCAAACAGGTGTTCAAAGGTGATGATGCAATATTTCATGTTTAAACAGGTTTGACACAAGTCTTACGAACGATGGTGCAATTTTGGCTCATTTTTAGGAAAAATTCCATGACGTAAGATTCAGTAGACCTGAACGGTTTTATATGATGTTTGATTAGGTGAACAATTGTCTGGAACATAGCGGCCCCTAGTTATGACAGTCTGACATGGCATAACTAAAAAAGAATTGACGACAATTGTGAGCCAATGAATAAAAACACATGATACACAAATTGTTTGAATCACTCACGTTTAAGTTAATACGCAAATACAAAGGGCATGCAACGAATGAACAGCAATACGAATAAACACGACGATACATGAAATTGGTACCATAGGTACACGCTGAAATAACGTTATATACATACAATAGTTGCGATAATAACCGACTGTTCTGGGCTCAGACAAGTATCGGCCACCGCAGACAAAACCAGGCTCAAACCCTAACACTTAGGTGTTCTTTACGGGGGCGAGGCACGAAATATCCCTCAACACATAGTCTACTTTCATTTTCCCTGTACTCTCATCATAGTTGCAGACGGCAACTTTAGCTCTACGAACCACAGGCTTCCCTTTCCTAATTTGTGGGACCACCTCATGCACCCTCCCAAGTTGATACTTACCACGTTTACCAATGTCTTGAAGAGAACCCACCACTACAAGTTGACCAGGCTCCAAATTGTCGGCCATTTTTAACCATTTTTTCCGGCCCTGAAGCCCTGGCAAGTAAAAATCGATCCATTTACTCCAAAACTGCTGAGAAAGTGACAAATTGAACCAATAATCCCTTCTTAGTTGGTCACGATCATGTGGTTGCCCAACAGCACAGTATGGGTCTAAGTATGGGGTCAAAAGTGAGGCATGGGGTGATGACAGTAAAATCCCTAGGGTCGTCACTCAAAGGTACCAAAGGGCGTTCGTTCACGATCCGAACGGCACTGCTGGTGTACGTAAGCAGTTCAATAAAATTGGGCTTACGAATTGAAGAGTCCAAAATGTGATAAAATGCAATTTTAAATTGTTTTACCATTGCCTCCCAGGCGCCACCTTGCGCTGGAGCATACGGAGGTATAAATTCCCAGTTTATATCCTTCTGTCTCAGGGCGTTGTGAAATTCAGCTGATTTTATCAACTCGGGTAACTTCTTAGATGCTGTCTGAAAGGTGCTTCCATTATCGGAATAGATTGCATTAACCTGCCCACGTAAATCTGTAAATCTTGTAAAGGCAAGTAAAAAATCACTCAGCGACAATGACGTAACCAGCTCAACATGAATAGCGCGAGATGCCATACATGTGAACAAGAGTCCCCAAGCTTTTTTGTGACTTCTACCTTCAACAAAAGTTAAAGGTCCAAGATAGTCTAAGCCGCAATCAAAAAAGGGTTTCCTATGCGCAGTTGTGCGAGACAAAGATAAATCAGATATGAGCTGCCTTATAGGTCGAGCTTTCTCAATCGCGCATACACCACAGTCATTAAGATACCTCTTCACGGAGGCATTACCATTAGCGATCCAAAACTTCTGTCGCGTAGACAACAAAGTGTGCTGTACTCCACAGTGCGCATTTCGATTATGATGCGACAGTACAACAAGCCTAGTGAAGGGGTGTTTCGAAGGCAAAACGATCGGATGCTTTGCTTCAAGAGATCTCGGGAGAATTACTTAAGCGCCCTTCAATGCGGATTACACCAGCGTCATCTACACAAGGTCTGTACTTTTTAAGTGAACGTAATTCTTTCAAGCGTTCCTTCTCACGTTGCGAAGCGCCAACACTACCCCGCTTTATCACTTCTTCAAGGGCATCCGACGATCGCTTGGTCATTAAATGTACCACATCACCATACACGCTCTTCTGAACAAACTTCACAGTCAACTCCAAAGCATTATTAAGATAAGACGCGTCCAGTTTTGGCTTCACAAAGCTACGCTTTCTCGTTTTACAGCACAAAAATTCAACAAAAGCAACCAAATAAGCGATTCTCTTTTTCATAACATACAAAGAAGGTGCGGTCTCGATCAATCTGTGAAGACCACCCTGTCCAACGTCAAGCGACCCCTCTTCGTCACGAAGATATAGGCTATGGACAGGTACTGGAGTGGCGTTTTCTACAGATGGAATAGTAAATGTAGTGACGCTAAGTGGTGACGCTAGATTGGGAGCACAATTTTCTGCCGATTTGAGCGGGTAATAACGGTTGATTTGAACCAGGAAGTGACAAAGTGTAGTTCGGCTAGATTGTGAGCACATTTTTCGGCTGATGACGCTATATCAAAGGTAACACATATTTTCGGCCGATTTGAGCGGGCGGTTGATTTGAACCAGGAAGTTGCAAAAAGAAGCTTTGAGAAGAGTTCTATTAAAAGCGAGTAGATTTCATGCCGGCTGTATGGGTGCCTTGAAAGAAGTGAAGTATTTCAAGACGAGCTTTAACTGCAGATTAGTCAGAGTTCTTACAAAATTTATGAGATTTATGTTTGAACTAGCACGAAATTATGGAATCGAACTCATTGAACAAGTGAGTGTTATTTTTGCTTTTTCTTTATTCGAATTCAGTGGGTTTCTAAAACATTCATTTCGTTAGATTTTTAGATGAATGCTCGCGAGATTATGAATGTGAGAGGTGTCAAAAGACATTTAAAGATGAGAGTTCTCTCCATTCTCATGTGGAGTTATCGTGTCTTTTCTGTCAAATCTGTGGGGTAATGTTTGGAAGGTATTTATTTTCCTTGTTTTGATGTTTGTTGGGATTAGGGTGTGTGTGTGTATCATTGTTTATTTTCCCTGAAATTTTGGTCAGTTTCAAGTCTTTTCATGAAAATAAAATTGTGGGTGGGTGATAATTAGTTTTTTTCGTTTCGTTGATAATGTCAAAAGCAAAGACCAACACAACCATAAGAGATGTAGGTTCTGTGAAAAAGAACTAGCATCCAACTGGGGAGTGAAAAGACACGAAAGAACGTGTGGAGTGTGTCGGAGATGTAATGTTTCTTTTCAGAGGTGGGTTGTGTGTATACATTTGATATGGTTTATGATTATGTGGGTTCATTGTTTTTTTTATTTTATTTTTTATTTCAGTCGAGAGGAGAAGATGAACCATCAACACCTCCCAACAGTTCACAAATGTCCGACTTGCGGACGAACTTACAAACACAAGAAAGGACTCAAGCAACATTGGAGAATTATTCACCGCCCTCCTCCACCCGATGCAGGAGAAACAACCCAAGAATCAGATATTTGGTAGATATGTATTTTAATTTCTTCTTCTTTGTAGAGAGTGTCTCATATGGTAAAGTTCGCTTTAGTGTCATTTATTTTCTTGAAACCAAGCAATTTTTTTTTGGGGAGAGAACAGCCCTCTCGCATGATGAACTTGTGGGTTATTCTTAATACAAAATACTTAAAAAAATTGAAATTAATGTTAAAATAATGTAAGTTAAAAGACTAAGCATACCTCTGGAGTGTAATGAAAATGATTTGCAGGGGCAATGTTTCTGATGAGGAGATGTACGAGGTTGCGGAGAAATTGTCACAAAACAGAAAGAGGTGGGTTTATTTTAACTTTTGTGAGCCTGTGTCTTTCTGTCTTAAACACGTTTTTTTAAATTTTATTTTGAAAAATAGGAGAAATTATAATTAAAAACATTCAATTAGAATTTGTAATCATTTTAAAGTCGAAATAAATGTTAAAATAATGTTAGTTAAAAGACTAAGCTTGTGTTTATGATGAAATATTTATTAAATAGTGAACAGAACGAGGAAGCTCTCACAGACATTCAAGTCTTAGAAGAAAGTAATCTGGTGGATTTCTTTCATTCCGACTCGCAGATTGAGGGACTTCAAGAAGACTGGAGGTAAACCTGCAGTATGTTTGACTCACTGTTTTTAGCCCGTGTCTAATTCATCTTCTTAAAAAAAAATAATAATAATAACTTCGTCTTACCAGTTTGTATATGATTCCTTCAACGAGAAAGATTTCTTTTGTATATGATTCCTACAATGAGAAAGATTTGTTGGGTATTCCATATTTTTTGTTTTATTTTCTTTATTTTTTTTTAAGGAAAGTTATCGAGGAATTCGATCTTTCTTGGATATGGAGCCAAGAGCATCCTATCGAGGATTCAATCAACCTCCAGTCAAATGATCCTACTAACGAGTGGGATATCAGAAGTTTTGAACACCAAGGGTGCGACGCGCAATGTCTCTGCGAACTTTTTAATTCATTTAAGGAGGATGAAACTCTATTTCAATCACCAATCGATTTGTTTAGTGATGAATTTTGGAGTGTTCATTAATCGTGTCAATAAATATTATACCGTCGTTGTTATGTTCTGTATTATCGAAATATACCACACACAAATTGTCAACAGTTTGTTTTATTGCACTGCACAAGCGAAGAAATTGTAAGCGAAGTTACACAGCAATTAAATCCTTTTTATTGATCCAAGTGTTGAATTCAGGTGGATAACCCAACCATTTCACTTGTACTTGTTTATTCCTTCCTCGTTTTCGTTCTCCGACAATAGCTTCAATTAGATACTCATCATCATTCTTTATCATTTTTTGAAGTTCTTGAGGGTAAAAACGACCTTGGAGTTCTTCGTTGTTGTAGTCTTTTAGTGTGTAAAGAGTAGGATTTCCAATCAAGCGTTTCGAAACGGTAAAAATTTCTTCAGTAAAGTTAGGCATATAACCTTTCTCAAACAGTTGCTTCACCTTGCTGATGCGAACCTTATCTCCAACCAGAAATTTGGAACCTTTAAGGGATCGTTGTTTTCCATATAGAACCTGCCAAACTTCTTCTTGATTTTCCTTATAAACCGAGGCAGGAGTCCGTTTAATTGAGCGATGATAACTGTGATTGTAGCTCCACAATAAATCATCCAAGATATTAATGTAGGTTAGAGTGTTTTTCGCGGTGAAGTATCGCCACATCTTTGTTTTTAACGTTCTGTTGAATCTTTCTACAATGCTAGCTTTAGTCTCATTTCTTGTTGTGAAAAAATGTATGTTGTTCTCTTTTAGAAAAGCTTGAAATAGACGATTGGTGAATTCTTTCCCTTCATCGGTTTGTAGACTATCGCATTTTCGATCTTGGATAATGTGAGAGAAAGCTTCTACTAGGCTTTTTCCAGTTTTATCTTGCAAAGGGACAGCAAAGGGTGAAAGCACACCAATACATGTTAACAAGTATTTATAATCTTTGTTGTATTTTGTCAGCTTTGATAAATCACACAGATCTGCTTGAAACTGTTGGTTGATGCTTCCAACAATCACTTGCCTTCTCTTGAATTTGCTCTTGATTGGTTTATGCAATGTGTAGGTGTCTTGTCCCATTAACCATTCTTTCACTTTCTTTATAGGCTTTTTTGAACTTTTTTGCAAAGCACTGACGCCACCAAAGCTCCCAGGGTTACGGGGATTGTAGTAAATTTCCTTTAAAGACATGTTTTAATATGGTGACCAAACGAGTTGTTTCAATTTCTGTTCAGTTTTTTTCTCCTTGATCGTCTAGGTGTTGTTTTAGGTTTGGTTTGCTTTTGTTCTCGTCCCAGAGAGCTGCTTGGCACAGAAGGGTGCATGTAGTCCCACCGTTCTATATTTCCAACTAACGTTTGTGGGGTGTTGATCTGTTTTAAAGCGTTTCCAAATTCTCTCCAACCTATCGGTTCAAAATTGTTTCTTTTTCTTAATACATCATTGATTAAATCCTGTACATTTGAACCAGAGAGTAATTTATCCTTTATTTTTACCTCGCCCAACTCATTCCAGCTTATGGTGTCAGAGCTTTTCATTAATTGAAGAAGATCTTGAGCTGATTTTCGTTTTGAATTTGGCACGCTATCCAATATTCTCAGCTCAATTGGTGGAGTGGTTGTATGGTTAGGTTTTGGTAGTTCTTCTTCAACTCGAATCCGGATTGGTTGATTTCTCTTTTCTTGGTAGGTTAAGTAACGTTGCAAAACTTGCTGATATAATTTCGCTTTTTCATCGTCCGGTGAATCACCGCTTAAGATGGTATTCATTTCCTCGTCTAAATTTGAAAGCATTTTTGAGGTGGGGTTGGAGGCAGGGTTGTTCAAAACTCGAGGATCAACCAAAACCATCTTTTTTGCATGCATCATCACTTCCTTGTGAAAAGGCTTGTTATAGCAGAAATGACAGCCCCAATGAGTGGTGCAATTAAACTTCCGAGAAAACCACTGTTTTGTAAAATTTTCCTTTTTTTGGAAAGTGCTGTGCATTTGCTTGCAAGAGTTCTCAAGTTCTTTCTATGACGAAAGAGTTTTTGCTTCTGGTTTGGTGTGAGAGTCACGTTCCTTTTTAAAATATTGAGAGCGCACTCACAGAAAGTATTTACCAAGTCTTTGTCCGCGCTTTTGATGATTGCCTTCCGTAAACTGGGTTTCGCTTTTGTAAGAACGTGAAACGTTCTAGCGTGACGTCTAACCCTCGCTGACATCATGAGAAAATGAATCGAAAAGTGTTCACTCAGCTCTTTTTATCACTTTGGAACATAAACAGTTTGTTGCTCCCCAGAAAAAATAGACGTTCTTAATCGTAAATTATCCGGTGTGCCTTGCTTGAGGTCAACAAGTAAATATCCGTGTGGTGGAGCTGTTGCATCACAAAACGCTTCAACCATGAATTTCGACTTTGAAGGGTACATCTGGCTTGCTAAATGTCGAATCTGTGTGACATCGCGTGGGTTTTTGAAAAGAACCAAGTAATGACCATTTAAGCTCACAGTCCTATGACCCTTTCCTTTATGAAATAAGTTTTGCACAATGTGGATCACGCTTAAATTTTTATGGTGAGACTTCTTAGTAAAAATTTCAGAAATCGCTTTATCGTGGTTTCCCATCAAATCATCAATGATGAGCAGTGTTCTTTTAGAAGTATCAAGTCCGGACAGATCTGGAAGCCCCTCAACAAACTCCACATTCTTTATAGTTTCGTATAATGGTTGCCATTCTGAAAAGCACCATATCACTCTGTCTGGGGGAGGGTTGACTAAATGAGATGATTCTTTAATAAATTTGCTTGTAAAGAAGGATTTTCCAGACCCACTTGGACCTGCTATTAAGCAACTGAACGGGTGCTTCCAGCGCGAATCCATTACTATAACTGTCAAAAATTTTCATAACAACACAATATAAATCACATTCGAAAGACTTTTATTTTGCGATCAATATCTTGTCTACAAATAGGACACGTTGTTAAAGCAGAACCACAAGACGTACAACAGCATAAATGAGCACATGGTAAAAATAACGTATCAACATGAGCAGTCAGACAGACACTACACTCTCCTCTGTCATGAACTTCTTCAATGTCTTCTCTCGGACTCTGTGCTCTGGAATCCGAAAGTCCCGTGGTTCTCTGTTGTGGTATGACTTGTCCTCTCATCAAAACCTCCCCAGCCGAAGTGTCCATGTGAATCAAATTCATGATTCTTCGTGTTAAATTAGAGATGTGTGGGTTTCGAATCCGCAATCGCTCTATAGAAGGAGTTTGAGAAACCACTTGGTAAACATATTCAGGGCCTTTACAGCATAGTATGTACTCGCATAAAGGAAAGTGCCTTGCATGCTCCTCCCAAGGGTTATCAGTCACAAGCCAATTCTTCAATCCTCCACTGCAATACCAACATTTTGTTCGATCGCGATCTCCAGTGTAATATAAACCAGCTTCTGCGAGGGAGAGACAAGAAGGGCTAACGCCATGACTGAACCAAGCTCTTCCACCTCTATAAAATGTTTGCAAGCGATCTCCTACATGGCGCATAGACGGATAGCCGGGTTCTTGACATGCAAATACCTCTCGATTGTCGGTTTCACCAGTGCTCGTCATGATTTTATTTTTCTATACAGTTACTGCCTTTTATAGACTACCACCACCTTTTTTCTTTCATTTTATTTTTCAACACTTTATCAAGCGGAATAATCAAACATCACATTTCGATTTTTATCAACCTCCAACACATTATCAAACTCAGCATATACTGTACAATAACATTGATAGAATGGGCAAGGGCGTCAGCGAACTTAACATCCAAACGAAGTGTGCCGTGCCTCACAAGATCAAAGTGACCACCATCACTCAAATCTGGGCTTAAATCAAAAGCAAATAGAGAATAACCCTTGGCATAATCGGTGTAGTCAATACAATTGCCCAAATCTTTAAAAAAAGATCCTGTTCCAGTGAAAAGGGTGCTGTACGAACGAACATACTGTGGTGGGTCAGAGAATCTTGGAGTTAGAGGCTTTGAAGGAATCTGTTCTCCATTCAAATACAACGATAAAAAATTGATATTGAAATGTTCAAAATGAAATGGGTTTTGATCGTAAGCACCATTATAAGCCGTATTTTTAACAAACCCAATCACAACACGTTTCGGCATCTGACCCATGAAAACATTCTCATGCGTTGAACTCATATCTCCACGTGGAATACTAAACGTTTTAGTAACAACACGACGAATAGGATATTTGGCATTTGAAACTTGCAATGCTTTTGTATGTCCTGTGATGACAGCTGGGCTTAAATTCACTTGTCGAATAAAGAGAGATACTTCTTTTATGACAGTTTTAAACTCGGCATCAGCAGCTGCCATCAAATTGAAAGCATGTTTAGAACGAATGAGACGCAATTTCATATTAACACCACTCAGTAAATATCGGTTTTGAAAGAAAACGTCCAAATGAAGTTTTCCCAGCATTCCGACTTGACGGCTAGTGGCAGTCAAGCCTTTTCTTTTTGTGAAACCGGTATTGTGCTGATCAAGATCTGACATGTGTGATGGGGTATCTTTACTCCACATTGATGCGGAGAGTTGAGAGTCTTTGGCAGCTGGTCCAAAGCTGAGTAATGTCTCGAGATAAGATCTATAGGGATAAGTGTTGTCTGAAGCTGTAATGAGTTTATCATTGAGATAAAGATTCACTTGAGAAAACATTGAATGCATCCAATAATTTGTACCAGCCACAGCCGCCTGTGCGGTTATATTCGTCCCATCTCCTTTAACGATTTGCGCTTTCACAAAGAGCATGGAATTGGACAAATCAAAATAAGTGTTTCCAGAGAAATTCATGTTAAATTCAATAGAACCGCGTTCAGATATGTTGTTTAATGGTTGAAATTCTATCCATTTTCCATCTTCAACGCTTGTTTGCGTCGGATTCACACTGAAAAGATTCAACTCTGACTTCAAACACTCACAAGACAACGGATGAACTAACGCCATTTAAGAAAATATATCTCTTGCTTTCCTCTTTGCTTTCTTTGATTTGAATGTCTTTGAGGGTCGCTTGCGCTTTTTATTTGTGTGATTCATCATGGAGTGAAGGCTAGAGCCAGCTTCTCTACTTCTTTTCACCACTGCCTGCTTTGCATTTTTTTCCTTCTAAAACATCTCCTAGAAACTCTGAGCCGGAACGGATTGCTTGATGGGCAATGGCTTTTCCTGTCTTTTTGAGGAAGGGCATCACCATTTTTGCAGCTGAAGAGAATATATTTGGAAGACCATGACCTCGTTGAAATTCGGCTCCATGAAACACCGGGAGACCGTTTCCCGCTTGATCAATAAAATATTTTTCATAAGATACTGGATCAGACTGATGCATCATGTTGTTTTCTGAGATGCACAATTACGACAACACGTCCTGGAAGGAATGGCATCTTTTCTCCAGTGTCTGTTCTTAAATCCAATTCTATGATATCAAAACTTTTGTGTTGTAATGGGTAGTACTGCGCTTTTTCATATTGTTTTGATGCATATTCTCCCCATTTTCGATCAAGTGGAATCACACGCAGAAGCGGGGCATAAACACCTCCAACCATGCTTGGTTTAAGCAAATCACAATAAACATACATTGAATAAAAACCCGACTTGAGGTTCACAGGGTTTTACAGTGTGTGGTTTCCAGGTAAGAGAACATCTCCAGCGATGCCAAGTATGGTGCACAAGCGCGGAGAGAAACGAATGGTGGTTTGTTCCATGATTTCAATTATGAGTTTTCTTGTTAAATTATCATAATGAGCTTGAAACACGTGACCTGGTTGGACGCAAAGAGCATCAATATCATCATGCGAAACGCCTCTGTCAATTGTTGACCGATAAACTTGTTGGCTTAACGCATTCAAAATCGAAACAAGCTGTTTAGGATCATAGTGTCCATCAGGGAGAGCGGGGTGAAACTGTTCACCCATGCAATTTATCACCATAGTGCAGGATTTTGCAGAGATGTTGTTGAAGTTGATTGGGAAGTGGATTTCTGATAAACCCATCTCCCATCCCCCCTCCAATCGCACTTGATGGAGAAGCTTTACTTTGAAGTTTGCGAGTGTGTTGTCTGGAAATTCATTCATGGAGGCATTCGAAGGGAGAGTAATATACATTTTCACTTGATGACTGGATTTGGTAATAAATAACCTAAGCAAGAGCTGAGCAGGGAAATCCAAAGATCTTTTTGTTCAACACTAGTCGAAAGATTGTAAATGCTTGCTATGATGACAGCATACACAATGACAACTTGACAAATGAACACAATTTCGTTGCGTGGAACTTTTTTCCCAAACAGACCCCAAGATCTCTCAGAGGATGGACGTTCACTCTCTTCAGGATTCATTTTCCTTCTGAAATATAAATAGCCTGGCATTTGCTTATAAAACACGATTGAACCGTGAAGTGATAAACTTTTTTGCCAGTTCATCGTTCTTTGATAAATCATCAGAGTAGATTTTCAAGATCTCTTTCAACTTATACCCTCTTGCAGATAGCATACCGAACAGCAAAACGTAATGTCCGCAAGATGTCGCCATTAAACCTTGCACTGTCTGTTCATTAAACTCGGTTGAGATTGCGTTTATTCGGAGGAAGAGATAGATTTCTCGATACATTGGATGGAGTCCTAAAGGATCAAAATAAGTCGCTTTGTGGTTTTCATCAATGAAAATCCCTACCCAATGTGAGCCAGGTTGATCGGACCTGTCAAGATTGATAACACAGAAGCTAGGGTTTTTAAAGTCAACTTCAATCAATTGATCCCTCGCGAAAACTCCTTTAAAGACTGTCCTTGCATATGGATCGGTCTGTAAAACATTTGCCAGTTGCTGAGTATCCATGATTCATTTATGATACTAATTCAAAAAAACACAACAACATTTCTCTTTATTAGCAAAACAAAAAAAAATGAGAATAGTCTTTTTTTTTCCTTTTCACTGTATAAAAAGAGAGGAATAAATGTTTTTTTTTATTATGAGATAGTTTGGAAAACATGGAGAAACAAATGTCACCAATCTATGTACCACAATCGTATGTGCGGGAACCACTCTATGAGGCTGAACAAGACTTAGCTAACGAATAAAAACTTAAACGTGCTACAGCAAAAGTTGTTGACATCGCCAGGACTTTCAATGTGAAGCATGAAATTGGATTCAATCCTCACTTAAGACGAGCTTCATTATCTGTTCGCGTTGGAAGAAAAGCGTTTCATCCTGAACAACTATGCAAAGTCGCGAAAAAGCTAATTGTGAAACAACCGTTTTTTGCTTTCCCCTCCACCAAAAATATCTTACAAATTTTATACTGGAGCAAAGAAGAAGATTTAAATTATTGTCCTCATAGCGAGCATATCCAGCGTGTGAAAGAGGAGCTCCTACCTCAACAAATTGATTTGAATTTTACCAGTGGGAAAGTTTACGCGCCAGCTGCCTATCTCTCTTATATTATCGACGGTAAAGTGAATGTGAAGGTTTATCATGAAGCGTATCCCTTGCCAACTCCAGAAGACCAACACCCACTACAAGAAATTTTGAAATATTTAAAAGTCCTAAAGGATCAATCACCAAGTGCTTTTCGACTTCAAAAACGAATCAAATTAGATTCTATTCTGTGATTGTTTTGTACGATTTGTCAATAAAATATGATTGAAACTGCACTGTCTTGTTTCTTTTGTCAGTCAGCACATAAGTTTTATTAAACAACAAGATTTCCAGTAAAAAAAACACAGCAAAAAAACTTAAAACACAGTAAAAAAAAATAAGTCGTAAAGCACGTACACAAAGAAACATACACAGATTATATAGATAACGGTAAAGTAGTGACATCATCAGAACAAACGACACGTTTCGCATAAAAATACGCCAATCCTTTTTTAGTTTGATGATACGTGTAAATTTTCTTGTCTCTGACACGAAAGGAAACATTAACCCCTTGGCCACTTTCATGTGAACTCAATACATTTAGATAGGAATTTTTGTCAAATTTGTTTTTTGTAGTACTCAAACCTTTAGAGACTTGCTTGTCCACAGCACCAAAGCAATAATATGTTTTACAGGGATATCTATAACTACGGGATTGGAAACTCTGTGAAACTGAAAACACTTTTATACACCAGTAGGGTCACTGTTATTTGCGTCGCTGTGATAAAGGTTTACATAAGTTGACCTTGTTAAAATAGCAAGTAGTAAACAGACAAGGAAAAGTGTAACAATCAATGCACCTGCGGTAAACTGTAAAGTATACACCTGCCTTGTTTGTTTAATGTGTTTGTATTCCATTTGTGCAATCCTGTTGTATTTCGTTTGCTGCTAAATAATTTCAAAACTGAGTATTAGTTTTAGTTCTTAATCTTATGACATCTTAAACGGACTGATTTCCTACTGAGTTAGTTTGTGAATAAGTTGATCATAAAAGCCTACAACAACAAATTTCACTGATCGTTGAACACTCCTCGTTTACTTCTGATCCTGTTTGCAATACGCAAGATGCTAATGAACAACAGGGAATTTTTGGATTCTCTGCATTTATTTATTTTTTGGATTCGTGGTTTTAAACTTTTATACATCAAATAAGTTTGGATGTGAGTGTGTGTTTTATATTGCTATTGTGAAATTGAATTTTATACATTCTTTAGTTGATACAAACAGTGTTTTATTTTAATACGGTAATTCTTCTATAGTCATAGTAATATGTTGACCCTACTGATGTATAGCACTGAAAAGAGTTTCCAATCCCGTAGTTATAGATATCCCTGATGTTTTAGAACACAATCCCACAAAACCTGTACCGGCCCATTCTTCCTTAAACAAACCAGGAGTACGCTTATCAAATTTTTGTTGGGCAATACAACATTCCTGGGGAACAAATTCACTGCCATTACACTTCAATGAAACGAAATCTGCTCGATGTACAGGACAGGCAATAGATGGAAACCAAAGATGATAACAACTAAAAAACTCAAAACGCTTTTCGGGCTTCACGACTTGTTCCAATGATGAAGCAGATAAAGCGAAATACTACGAGTCAGTGTCCATTTCGAGACACTGAAAATCACTTCGATCAACAAATTTATCTAAGAAGTCGTAATAAAACTCTAGCATTCTGAGTTTGGCATAACCGTAGACAAAAAATCCAATTTGGAGGGGGAGGTCAAACTTGATGGATTTTTTAAAACTTTCTACTTCAAACAGATTTTCATGGACAGGGTTCAAATGGTGAAAAAAGGGTTTATTAATTTCTTTTGCCACTGTGTCACTATCACAAAACTTAATTTTCTTATGTTTTTGTTTGTTGGTGATTGTTTTACCATAAGCCGAGTTTCCCCACAATTTAAATGTATCAGCCAAGATTTTCTTGTCAGGATTAGAATCACCTCTTCGCCTTGCATCGGATACCTGGTCTGCAAATTTTTGAAAGCATTTGTTTGGTTGGAATTGAATGACTTCATAGATTTATTTAACAACAAGGCCGTGTTCTAAATACCATTTTACCAAAGGTGTGATCAACAAAATTTTCGAACCAAAATAACTTGAAATGAGCATGCGTCTTGGCTTGGATAAAATTTGATTTTTTTCTGCAAACTCCTGCATGTATTCGCCTATAAAATGGAAGAAAGAAATGTGTCCTGAGTCATATTGTACATCGGTTTAAGCACATTCAGAGTTTTCAAAAATTGTTTCACACTGCACACTTTTTTTTGCTCAAGCCACTCACATTCATACATTTGCACCACACGATAACCTAGATCCTGCAAATATTTACAATTTTTTTCTGTATTTTCCCTGAGTTGTTCCATCGAAAGTCCATTACAAGAGTTTGTGTCCTTCATTAACCCAGTAGAACGATCGATGTTAAGCCGACACGAGTGTCCATGCCAAAAGCATCCCTGGAATTGGTACACGGTTTGAGATTCTTTACAGAATCCATCCACAAAGAGTTTTCCAACTTTGATTTCCCCACCATTAAAATCATGCTGAATATAGCAACCTTCTTGAAAAGAAACAAATTCCAACCATTTCATGGCAAGGTAGTCGTACTTGTGAGAACAAATGGGTTTAAAATTCTCAGCCTCCTTATAGCGGATGAATCGACCTGTGGGAGCTGGTTGAGCTATCGATCCCAAGTAAAGCGCGTTCGCATCCAGATCAAGAACACTTTGGCATAATTTAGCATTGTCACCGAATTCATGCTCTCGAAGTCGCGTGACACCTTTCTCGTGGTGGCGATGAAAAATAATAGAAGGACCACCAACAATATTACTCTTTAACAGTTCATGGAGATCTTTGTTCTTTTCATCTATTAAGGAAAAATTGACATCACGCTCGAGAGTAGAAAATAGATATTTTAAAGTTAACCCAGGAAAAGAAATTCCATTTTTAAAGAGGTCTAAAGATTTTGATTTATAAAATTGAAAGCACTTTTCAATGGCAATTAAAAACGGAACAACATCTAAATTATTATAATACACTAAAAAATCTTTCATAGTTTTCATTCTTTTTTCTTTCCAAGTTTTTTGACAGAGTGAATAGTCTTCATCAGATATATTACAACCTTTCAGGTGACTGTAAAAACATTCGTGCTCTGGAAGAAACGTCTGATTTAACTGTGACAAGTCTGTTAACCACTCGTAGGGGAAAAAAACTTGGTTTGCTCCACTCCATAAGCTTTAATAAACTTGTCATAAGAAAATCCAGGCGCAATATAATTCATTATGTCAAGAAATTTAAAATTTTCCGTTTTAATGCACATGTAATTGTTGTTTCTCTTTACGACAAACTCAATGTCTTTCTGGATCTGGCAAAAAAATTCTCTTTTCACCAAATTCAAATCGTAGCGGCCACTATTGAACCCAATAACTGGAAGTTCTTTTAAGTATGAGTGAAAACGTGATGTTAATTCTTTGAAAGGTTTGTTTTTAGGGTCTTTTTCATCAGATGAGCAACGGGATTCAAGTTCTTCAAACACATAACTAAATTTATCGACAAGAATCTGATATGCAGCAGCTGAAATTTCACCTAAATAATCTAACTTTTTTCTCATAAGATCGTTCACATCACCTTCATCCACAAAACACACAGGATTTTCAAACCCACACACATTACTGCACACACCCACAGAACAAGCTTTATGTTCCGCTTCCCAATGAATCGTGTCAGAATTGTTTGGTAATTGATCTTTTGAAAAAAGACACTCGAAATCATACGTAGCCCTATAGGAGAAGTAACGTTGATTTTTAGGAACAGTTATATTAACATCCTCCAAACGTTCAAAAATGGTTTTAGGAATGTTGTACACCCCACCTACAAATTTGTTTTTGACATTCATGTCGCATGTTTTCGCATGTCTCTCACATGAGGACCCACGAGCCCAAATTTTTTGACACTTTGGACACACAAATGTTTTGGAGTACAGGAATAAATTGCAAATATAACTAAAATGGTTATCATACAAGTTTAAATACATAGTTTCAGAAAAGCGATTGGCACTTCGTTGAACTAAAGAAGCAACAATTTGTTCTTTTTTTCTAACTTGTATACGGAAATATTGATTTGAAATAATTTTTCGATTTTATCTAAATCAAATAATGACACACCTGAAAATTGAATCGGATCAACATTAAATTTCGAACAGTAAGCATGAAACTTTTCCTTTGCTACTTTTTCTAAGTTATGAGGTAAACAGCCAGCTTGCAAGGCCAAGCAACGAAACAGACACAAGTGATCAGTATAAGTTTGATTACTTTGTTGACTTTTTATAAGTGCATTTAAACCAAAATTGTTTAAAATAAAATCAGGTAATGTTAGCGAATGACCAATGGGATGATTTGGTAACTTGTTAACATAAAAGCAAACATTGGTGACATTAACAACAGTCCAACTTGAATCAGGGCGTTGAAGTCGTGCAAATTCCAAAATATCTTGATGTATTACGTTTTCTAGAAAATCATCGAAATCATGCGAGTTTGAAATTAAAGGAGAAATTTGTAGAACACGATCTGCTCCGTGCGATGGGTGAAAAAACCTCAGACCACCATGAACACGGTGAAGTAAAATAAACCCGAAACTATAATTAATTTTAAAAGCAGAGTTTTGTGATTGAAATATGACACGTCGGAATTCGTCTCTTCGAGATAGCAAATCATTATTGTTTAATGCAAAATTAAACCGATCTTGCACTCTTTGATGGGTGATGTGTTTGGCGTGGATGCTTCTTGAATGTCGCCTCAAAAACTGTCTGTAATACAAACCCTCTTGAAAATGTTTGACAAAAAATTAACAACTAGGCCAAGTGAAGCATAGTGTTGGATAGATTAAAATTTAACAACAACTCACTGAATATCATGTTCTGCAAGAGGTTGTTCACCACCATTTCGATTTTCCACATTCTGCGACCATTGAATATCTCTAAAAAAAAATTGACTATAATTCTGACCAACATGTTGCTATTTTGTTAAAAAAAAATCATCACACAAATCAGTGAAAGAAAAGTTTTTTTTCAATGTCTACTAAAACACTTATCCTTTTTCAACATAATCAGACCATAAAAAACAGAAAATGTTTGAAGGTCTCCCTTAACAAACGTTTGAAATGCTATTTAACCAATAATATGTTACTTTTTTTTGTTAAAAAAACATTGACAAAGATAATATGTTTCCAATCAACTTACCCCCATAAATCAGGGTTCTTCAAGTCTTGTTCGACTTCGTACTGTGCTTCCCAGTCAATGTCTCTACAAAGGAAAGTAAAGTTTCAAAAAAAAAAATCCTATTTTGCAATCATTTTAACTAACTTCAAACTAAATAGTTTAGAAATAATTTTGCTTTGAATATATTCATTTTGCAACACTTTTAATTTACATTCTGAATTTAAAATGAGATCTTATTGCAGAATTCTTACCCCCACAAGTTTGGGTTCATTAATTCCTCGATTTCATTCTCTCTGGAGACCTTTTCCCTTTCATTCTCACCCCCTTCAGCCACTCTGAAATTGTAATCAGTCAGACAACTAAAATTAAACAATTTCATAATTACGTGAACAATCAAACTCACTTGTGAAACCTCCGCTCATGTCGATTTCTTGACACCCCTTGCGAAAACGTCCTTGCACAAAACCTACAAGCATAACGAATGCTTCTATGTTTTCGCATATGCAACCATCTCCCAGTCTTTGACTTGAATTGGGCATGACATATTTCACAATTATACATTTTGCTATGTTTTTTTCTTATCAACCTGAAAAAATATTCAGCTCATAATCGAAATAGTAGACATAACTTCCTGCTAGTTCAAACAGAACTTTTCATAACTCGACTGGCTCCTCAAGCATAAACCTCATAAACTTTGGTGCGAACTCTGACTAGCCTGCAGTTAAAGCTATTGAGGATAACAATGTGACGTCATGAGCAAGTATTTCTTTCGTGTTTATATAGAAATATCAGAGTAAAAAAAAAGGTAGAGTGATGTCATGCGATCAACAAATGATAAATCGAGAAAAATGTGCTCACAATATTGTCCCAAAAAAAAAATCCGTTCACAATGCGCAGGAAGTTCAAAATGAGCTGGACCCAGAAAAATATGTGCTCACAATCTAACCGAACTACACTTTGTCACTTCCTGATTCAAATCAACCGTTATTGCCCGCTCAAATAGGCAGAAAAATGTGCTCACAATATTGTCCTATTGCAGGTTATTACTTTGGATTATTACAAAAAAGGCTTGTATTTGACATTTACTTACTACTGAAGCATTTAGTCACATCAGCCATGAGACCAAATCTACCAAGCCGAAATCTAGCCAAAACATCTACCAGAGGGTTTAACAAGTCAAGTAAACAATGCGCTTTTTTAATTGTGACGTAACAAAGTAAGGTAAATACCATTCAAATCCTTTTACATTTCCTGCTTCACCAGCACGCTCAATATAGCCATTAGATTTAAGATCCTTCATGGTGTCAGTAAGGAAATCACGAAGTTCAGGTTGTTTTAAAGCCTTTTTCCTTAAAGCAGCAGCTCTGTCTGACGCCAACACAAAATTGTTAGGTAAATCAATATCTTCCTTCAACGGTACAGGTATCTCAAATCGACCATCTTTCAACTCAATATTCGGTTCGACAAGTTCTCTAGCCAAAATATCATTGCGAGACAATTCACAGGTTTCATTTTGCAAGGTCAAATCTTGAATAACTTTATTCAGGTCTGCTATTTCCATATCACGAGACTCAATTTTACGCTGAAAGCCAGAGATGACATCCGACTCTGAAGACGTCTGCACTTTGCACACTTTAGCAACGCTTTCAACTAAGGGTGACTTACCACCACAAACCAACCAACCGAGAGGAGTGAGTAAAGCATGCGGTTCACTACGATTTTCACCAACACGTTCTTCTTTTGCCCACATCAAATAAGCGTTGTCGTTGCCAATCAGTACATCTACAGTACTAAAATCATTTAAATGAAACATATTCACGTCATGAAAATGACGAAAACCACTTAAATCCTGTTTATGCGGTAAAGTTTTAACATCGTCAGCCCAAGCTGGGTTAACCACCGAAGTTATATCACAAAACAGTTCATCTGTCTCTAACGACTGGATGTTGAGTTTGACAAGGTCAGCACAAGTAGCTTTCTGACCAGCCAGGGTATCCATTTTAAACGACGCTTTATCGTACTTAAGACCAAGTTCGCACACCAAATCACTCGAAACAAACGTCAACTGCGAACCAGGATCATGCTGACAATACACCAACTTCGATTTGCCAGTCATTGGATTCAAAACACGAGCAGCAGTAACGCGGTTAAAGGCTGCTTTAACATTTCCAAACTTAACATTACGCACAGGAACTCTGGCACCAGCATCACCTTTGCCGATCGAATCCAGAGAATCACGTGACGTCACATAAAAATCATGCAGAAGAAAATAGTGTTTCCTATCGTTGTTAGGGCCACATTGACGACAGTTGTTTGCATGAACGCAATCCCTAACCATATGCTGGCGCAAACAATTCAAGCCTTTGCCAGCTTTCACAATGACATCTCTCCGATCTTTAGGTGTCAAGCGCAAAAATTCTTTACAATTAGACAAAAAATGATATTCAACTTGACCACGTGACGAACAATAAAAACATGCCGGTAGGTCACTACGTCTGGCCACACCACCGCGCGGTGCGCCAACAGCAGTCGAGTACTGCGGACTCCCTGAAATCACATTATCATGGAGTTTAACCGACGTCTGCCTAACCGGACATGAAGGCAATTTTCCTTTGCCAAACTTTTTAAAATGCTGCGACTCACCAGAATCGCCCAGAATCGCCCATCGAAGTCAATTTGCTACCATAGCGATACTTTCTAATTTCCGGTTCGGCGAAAAGACCTCCACGAACTCCAAAACGCTGGGACAAGCGAGCTAACGACATTTCTATCCTGTCTTCCTCTGACAAGCCAGGAGTGTCGGAAACCAAATTAGCAATCGTTTGCGCAGCTGTTCTAACACAAGCTGCTTGTAACAAAGTCAAACGAGTTCCTTTAAAGGGCGAAGCTGCCATTAAGGCCGTAACACGATTTTTAAAGAAGATAAATGGCATATTATTACCATCGTAACCAATCAAGGCCGCCTTATCGAAAAACGTCCTACTATTTTGGTATTCAAAAAAGCAATCCTGTTGTTGAGAACTCGATTTAGCGGAAGAAGACAAGCTATATCCCTTAAGGGGCTGATGGGGCTCAGTCACATGCCCAGCCCGATCACGATCCTTACACAAGTTAACATCAGGAGACGCGATACGCCTCTCACAACCACCCAAATTACGTGTAGCTGGGCGATCAAAAACTAGCGGTGCAGAAAACTGTGAAGGGGGCAAAGCATTACTGCTAATGGCGGCCCCGTGACCTGTACGCTCTGGGGGAGGAGTTCGGCTATAATTCGCAGGCCTTGGCTCTACAGCCTTCGGAAGACCTTTAGCAGCGGCCCCGAGACCTCCTGAAACAGCTGGAAAACGTGTGGATTGCGCTGGTCCACTCACGGACTGAACAGGCGTCTGGAAAAGGTTATGTAAATTAAACTGCGATTGATGTTCACTTCTGGAATGGCTAGAAGAACCCTTCTTAGAACTACGCCGGGAGCCCACCTCTGATCGATATTCAGCCAAAGCTACCTCTTTACGTTGTTCAGCCCTCAACTGTGCGTCTTTGAGTGCGAACTCAGCAGCTCTCGCTTCGGCTCTCGCGGCGGCCTCAGCAGCTCTCGCTTCGGCTTTCGCGGCGGCCTCAGCAGCTCTCGCGGCAGCCTCAACTCGTATGGCCTCAGCTCTTGCTTCGGCCTCGGCTTGTATCTGGAGCTCCTCTCGTCTTAGCTGTAGGTTAATTTGTGCAACTATCCGAGACGAACTCCTAGACATCCTAGTGCTTACATTTGAGGCGCTATCCTCAGGATGTATGTCAGCATCCAACATATCTGTAAACTCACTTACTTTTTGTTCGAAGTTATTTTTCAACGAGTTAAATTCGGGATCTACCCTATCACGAAGTTCTGCCAAATTTGCAGAGTTAAAAATTTTACTCAAAATAGCATGGAAATGTCTTAAATCCTCTTCCAAAGTAGAGAAATTAGATCCAAAAATTAACAGTTCCTGCTTATCACTCAAAGAACCGAGGGCTACAGATAGTTCCCCAATTTGAGTCAAAATATCCCTTCTAAGATGCCGGGCCTCTCGAACTGACCTAGCCTCATCGTTACTGGGTCCCTCCCCAGAATGGCCTGCCCGACCGCAAAGAACATCATCAGGCCTAAACTCAGTCGAGTCGACGGCGGCCGAGTCCCTGTCGCCACCGAGTGTAGATATATTAAATGTTGAGGCTAAATTTACCAATTAAAAAAATTAAGTTACACAAACACACAAAATATTAAGTTATAAAAAACTTAACTGCAAAGATCGTAAAAATACAAAAAGAATTTAAATGCACAATACCTTAGTTGTACGGGTATATGAAGTCCTAAAGTTCCACAAAACTTGCTTGAATTCGTTCACTTGAATCTTCAAGCACAGATGGATTGTCTTTAATCTTCTTTCTTACCAATGAATGTCAAAGTTGTTTTCCTTCAGAACCAACAAAGAAACGCCTTTAATTTTTAGCTTGAAGTTCTTCAGTACCAACTGAGAAGAAATGTCTTTAATTTTCTTTTGCTTCTGCACCAAACACTAGACAGAGTAACGTCTTTTATTCTTTATGGTCACAGCGGTAAACCATAATATCTTCGTGGGAAAATTGTAACATAAGATTCCCGAATCCGTTCGTCTGCATGTAATGACCGAAAAAGAAACACTCCTTTGAAACGTCTATTCAAAATTGTATTTCTGTAAAATTAACCACCTGGCTGTCGAAAATGGGATGCAACGCCGTACACCACTAAAACTTGTCACTACAGAACAGATTACTTGGATAAAAGACGGAAATTTTCGTCCAGCTGACAAGCACTAAGCAAACCAGTTAAACATGCGACCAACCTCTTCAAGCAACAATTTTAAAATGAATGACCAGAATAGATATCAATATCTCAAACTCACGTACGCAGTACTGTGACGTAATAGTGAAAGACATTGTCACGCAATTCAAACAGGTGTTCAAAGGTGATGATGCAATATTTCATGTTTAAACAGGTTTGACACAAGTCTTACGAACGATGGTGCAATTTTGGCTCATTTTTAGGAAAAATTTCATGACGTAAGATTCAGTAGACCTGAACGGTTTTATATGACGTTTGATTAGGTGAACAATTGTCTGGAACAAAACGTTAGATACGGTACCGGGCAGCAGGCGATACACAGGTGCACTAGGCCTATAACAGTGTACAGTACGGTATGCTGGGCTATGATGAATGTTGAAGGAAACAGGTCTAAATGTTCTTTACATGCAGCATGTCTTATCATCTCTAGCTTATGTTAAATTTTTGAGTTTTTTGTTCTTCTTTTAGTTGAGTTCTCTTTCATTTAACATCTTGGATTTTAAATGGCACTGCATGCAGGTGTGCAGTATTTGTACCAATGAATGCATCATGGTAATAGTAGTAGTAGTAGGCCACTGTTACCAGTGCACTGGTGCACAAACTGACAAAGGAAGGGTGTTTATTGAGACCTGGTAGCTTCTAGTGATATCCATGCAACAATACGTTTTCTGGTAATTGCACACACTATCAGTTAAATAAGGAGGCCAGCCTACCAGTATAGGAGCTATGGTTCTTGTTACTTCTGAGACCACCTGTAAAGGCTATAACATATTCAGATATAGATTAAGTTTGAAAGAGCAAATGTTCTGTGTGGCCATTTTTTTCCCAGGTCTGATGTTAGTTTTCTCTCTTTACAGCTTTAAAGATTTTTATGAAATGCCGGTAATGATTTCTAAGTTGTATAGCTTAGTTTATTAAACAGTTAGAATTGATAGACTAGTTTTCAGATGTTATGGAGATAATTGAATAATGGAAAATCAGAATCAAGCTTTTTATAATGAAAGTTTATGCATCAAATGCCAATCTCATAATTTATCGAAGCTACAAGAAGTGAAACGAGGTGGACTGAAGACATTAATCGGCTATGCACAAAACATTGGTGACAGTCATGTTTATCAATATCTAAAAGAAAAAGAAGAAAGCGAAAGTAGTTGTAAGGTGCATGAGGTGTGTCAAAAATTACTTGCTGTTTGCTTATGCTTGGAGTGGATGTGATACAACTTCTGCAATATATCAACAAGGTACCAATATAATTAATCAGCTTTGGTAGCAGTAGGCCTACATTTTAATCTTGCTTTCAGTGATTTATATATAGTGCTTGTTACAGTGTTTTATATATTCCCAAATTGCTTACCATGCTTGTCTGAAAGTAGGCCTACATTTTTACCATTTTCTGATCAGCTTTTAAAAGATATGCAAGAATTCAGATGGCAGTCATTATCAAATCCACTCAATATTATTCTAATTTTGTAATACTTTTATTTGGAACGCCAATGTATGGAGTGTATGCACACATTATTTGGTGACAATGATTAATTATGTCATCTGTCTTGTTGCTTAGGAAAGCTAAAGATGTTCAATTACCTGAAGAAGGAAGAATTTCAGCAATCTGCTGATGTATTTGGAAGATTAGATTCTACACGTGAGCAAATAGCTGATGCTGGAAGAGATTTGTTATTGGAAAGGTTAGTTACTGGGACTGTATTGGTGCACAGTTAATTCAATAAGAAGAAATGAAAATTTTGCTGAGTAGCCTACCAGTCTGAATGGGATTCACCGATAGTAATGCTATATTTTGTTGATCCATCAAGCTTTAGTGCAAAACCTGCCGATTCACTTGGCCAACTACGGTACGTCAAGTACATGCAGATGGTTGCAACAGCTTCCACTGTTCATCCTGAAAGATTGCCACCCACCGAAGCTGCAATTCGTTTTCATTCCTTCAGAGTACATTTGCAGGTGAAATAATAGTGCTTAGCCTAATGGTATTGTAACACAATACCGGTAATCATTTAGTATAAAAGCGTCTTTGCTCTATAGATTATACCACTTGAAGATATTTTCAAGAATTGTTTACTGTCGGTAACTTCAAAATATTACAGCAAATTGCGCTATTAAACTGCTGTAAGAAAAAGATGCAAGTTATAGCAAAACAACTTGCGTTATAATCAGGGCCGGTATTAGCTGATGGGGGGCCCGGGGCACTTTTAGATCGGGGGCCCCTGTGCAAAAAAATTTTTTGCGACTACGGCGCGAAAAACCGTCTCTACGTCTACAGTAGCATCAGTCCAGTACTGCATAGCATTTTGCAGAAACTTTAAAAGCCAAAAGGAAAACAATAACACAAAATCACATTTTTTTCCACATAGGGGGCCCTTCAAAAATCGGGGGGCCCGGGGCAACTGCCTCCTCTGCCCCCCCTAAATCCGGGCCTGGTTATAATATGACTAGCATAAACATGTGGTGTACTACAAATCAAAAGTTTTTTGGCAGCAAGACTTGATTTATCTAAGTTGATATAAAACTGTTGCTTTAGGTATGTCAGTGGAAGCATCTTGACACTGAAATCTTGGATCTCGCACAATGGGGATGGAAAGCTGACGCAGCAGGTGCAGTTATGCCAATAAAGGCCAATTTAGATCCGGCACCAGAATGGCTATTGAACGTTGTACGATGCAAATGCAAAGAAGGAACAAAAAATCAATGTGGTACAATGTCTTGCAGCTGCAGAAAACATGGCTTAAAGTGCGTAACAGCATGTGGAGAGTGGGGAAACTTGTTGCAATCTCAGTTGTGTACAAGAAGACTGCCCTGAAGATTGCGACATTTTGATCATGTTTCAATAAATGATCTGTTCTGCCAACAAATTAATATCAAAATTTTACACGTGCTCCAGTGATATTAAAAATATTCTATTCCGTTCATATTGTACTCCAATGTATGCATATCATCTGTGGGAAAATTATCATCAACGTAACATTAATCGCCTTCGTGTTGCCTTCAATAACGCATTTAGAATTATACACAATTTGCCTAAACATTATAGCGTACGTGAACATCAAGTCTTGTGCAACATTATAACATTTGATGCATTACTTCGGAAATATGTTTTTTCTTTTGTTGGAAGATGCGAAGTATCGTCTAACTCTATTGTTGCCTCCCTGATGAGGTCCGATTGTCATCATATATCAAATTATCGTCTTCATTATAATAATTCTATGTATGCTGATATCTAGTTTTGATGGCTGCCATGTCGTCTGATTGTTTTTATCGTTCTCAATACTTTCAGTTCTTCTAACTTGCAACACTACCGTACCATTGTCTGTAAACTTGTAACATTAGATAGCCTATTTAGTGAGATTTTGTGCATTTGCAGTTTGTGTATTATTTCGTTGTTGTTGTTCGTTATTTGTGCATTTGCAGTTTGTGTATTATTTCTTTGTTTTGTATATTGACAGCTTTGTCTGATGCAAACAAATATTATTATTTGTGTAGCCTATTGCCCAAATTTGGGTTACCCGAAAGATTCCACTGGATAGTTGAGCTGTACTCCTCAGACATGGCATATCCACTAGCAGTGTGAGTCGAATTTTTACCGTCGACAAGAACAATAGTTACAGGCCTTGGGCACTGGCAGCAGTGGCCAAGTGGTTAGCGCGTTGGGCTCGCAGTCGAGAGCCTGCACGTTCGACTCCAGCCACCCGCACTTGCTGTTGTTTCTCTGGGCAAGAAACTTTACGATAATTGCCTCTACCCAGTGATTGATTTCGAGTAATGGGTAGTACCAAATTTAAGTCATAAGTAGAGTAGACAACCGGAAACAGACCTTGCAGTCGGCTGCAGCGTGGGTCAGGTGTACGTCGGAAGGCGTACACCGATGCATAGCGCTCAAGTCCGCTTTCCCGCAATGCAGGATAAAGATAATAAAACAAAAACACTCCACGGCATAATTATTGAAGTAAAGTTTTAAAATTTTTTTATATAATGCCCATAATATACTCTCGCCACTTGTAGCGCTTAGTTTCGTCATTAAACCGGACCTGGGGTCAAAATGCCCCCTTGAATCATTATATGAAGCTCCGTTATGTCTAAAAACGATCTTTTAGAACAAATGTATTGGATCTGCAATTATCAATGGGCTGAGAGTAATAGGTAAGCAATTTTAATTTGATGACGTCAGAGTGACGTCATTTAACTATAAATAATATTTTATCAAATGTGAGTTGTCTCTTTCTTATACACATAGAAAAAAAGTTAAAAATGAGCCTAAAAACTAGTGCAAAAGGAAAAATACAGTTTCGCCACTAGCGGCGCAAGGTGCTGCTTCAAAAACGGCCATAACTTTTTTTGCCAAGGGTCTCTGATTAGAGGAGAGTGAAAATTTTAATCTAGAGGAGTTAAGCTTTCCAACGATACTTAATTTGTTAAGGTCGCAATTTATTCCAGGTCAATACGTTTTACGCTCAGACTAGTAGGGGACCTAAATTATCCTAAACACATGGCCCACAAATTGCTTAACACAACACTAAATACAGTATCACTTTAATGAGATATGCTTCAGTTGCATGTTGCAATTTTTCAATTGTCTTCTAATTTACGGTCGTTTGACTGCAGTTAGTGTTTGAAAGACTGCAAAAAGTATTTTTTTTGACTAGGGATTGCACATGTCGCTCATCTGTGACGTCACTAAATGTAAGCTAAGTCTACTGCAGTTGTGATTGCCTACGCTATCAGTTTGATTTTAGTAAGAAGGCTTTGATAAGGTTTTTTTTGAGGATTTTGTTTTGAAACAAAGTAAAGAAAATTCCTATTTACGTTTGCTCAATGTTTTCGATTTTTCGTGTTTGCATGGTTTCCAGAACAAAACCTTCTGAAGATCCAACTTGGGTTGAACAAAAACTGTTAACCCTTTGTCCTGTGGGGGGGGGGGGTCGGGTGGGACTTGGCGATTTTCAAAGCAATATCACTAAAGAACTACGCAATTCACACCTTTGAAATTTTTTGACTTTTCCTAAAAATTATTCAAGTATTTATTCCGCTTTAAATGGCATTGCTATTGTCTATAGTTTTAGAGATATTACATGATTTTCATAACATACTCGGATATTTTAGCCTGCTACTAGCTAGTCCTTTTGTTTTCTAATTATACGGATTAATAGGATTACTGAGCGCCGTCGTGCGTGGAACTGCGACGCAGATATCTCGTGAGTTGGCTTTGTTGTAAAGCATTCGACCGTAATGATTCCGCCTTTTGTTTGCAAACTCGAGTTTTGAGTTGCTTTGATTAATCTTTTAATTACATCTGGGTTTCTTTGAAATTATATCAGAGAGTAAGTATACGATAAGCCATGCTGAAAAAGATGTAATTTTACATAGTTTTCTATGGCCAATACATTTTGTTTCTAACTTATAACAAGAAGCCGTACGAAAATTTCTTGACAAAACTCAGTCTATCTCACAAAACAAACAAACTGATGTGGGAAGTTTTTTGTTGATTTCTTGTCGGAAAGCAACAAGGAGTGAGTTTTTGACCCGCCAATAAACTTCTGCATGTACCGGTACACTTATATTCACATAAATATTTATGGATGTTGTTAAAACGTTTTTATAAAAACGAGAGATTGAAGGATATTGAAAAGAACTTGACATCGTCTATCTAAACTGCTCTGCTTTTGTGGAAAAACACGCGCAGCGAAATTGTTGTGCTTTGACAAACATTGCACATACTGTATTGTCAGCAATGAATCTTTACCTAAATGGTAATTTTGCAGTTGCTTGAGAGATTACAAAATTATTTTTTCTCTACGAGGATTGAAATGTTTTGATATATCTCAGCAGAAACACTATTAGGACCAACTCAATAATTTCAAACTTTGTTTTCAAATGTTGATCTTCAAAAGCTTATTTTCACAAAAGCTTACCTCAAAAAGGTGTAGGCATATATCATTTTCTCAATCAATTTGGATGTTTATGTCATTTGGAGCAAAGTTGTTTGCTTGGTTGAAAGAATCTGAAATCAATGCCTTGTTTTTGTAACGTATCGCAACGTAACCTATCAGTCAGCCGCTTTTGAGCCTTTTTGTTTTCGAATACATTTCCGTGACAAAAGATTGGCTTTTGTAATAACGCCATCAACCGCGAAGTTGCATTCTCTGACTGCATCTAAAACGGGATACCATACTCAACAATTTTTCTAAAAAATTGTTGCACGAAATACATATCTGACAAAATAAGGGAAATATGTTGAATTGAATTATTTTTTATACGGATTGTTTTCCTTGTCTCCTAAAAGTAACTAAAAAAAAATAAAAACGATTTTTATCGTTTGGCATAAAAATATGATATTGAGGTTCACCTTGGTTTGCATGATGAAAAATGAAAATCATAACAAACAATTGCTCGAAGTGATTTTCACAGCTATTTGATCCTTCGCGATGATATCAATTGTAGTTTCTATTACATGAAACCTGTTCAAACTATTTTTTTTTAAAACTGTGGTTGATTCAAGAATATAATACTTTGTAAATATAACTTACTTCATTTTTGTGTTTTTACTTCGACTTTTTCACAAGCAAGACTTTACACAAAACAACTTCAGTGTGAGCCTACCCAATAATGTCGATAAGTTATTTGCAACGTGAGTCGATTGACCAGAGTAGCCTCAGTGGACCAGAAAGCTGTGGCCAAAACTTGATTACTTTTATCAAAAGGTTTGCACATTGGGAACAGCAATCACTTTGTTTCAAATCAGCAAATCACTTTTTGTCATTGGTTCAACGTCTGAACTAATATACAACAAAATTGGTTTTCTGGGTCTTTGGTTCGGAAAAACATCATTATGATGTATTGTTACGTGGTCTATCAGCCAGCAGTAGTTTATGCGCCTTTTGTTTTTGGTTATGTATCAATTACAAAAGATGGCTTTTGCAGTAATGCCGTCAACCGCAAACTGCATCTAAAATGTTATTTCAAAATTTGAAGAGAAAGAAATCTTCTAATGCGTAAGAAATAGCTTGACACAAAATGCATGTCCAACAAATTAGAAAAACATGTGGAAAACCTTATCTTGCAAATCTAGTTGACAACATAAAAAAGCCGTTTCAATCGCTTAGACACAAACGTGCATTTTCAAAATATCAAAAACCTTCAATTTTGCAGAAGAGAAAAGTCAAAATTTTAGTGATTTTTTTGTATGATAATAACAATCAGCCTAAAAAAGATTTTTTTTGCAAGATTTGATATCTTGCTAAATGTATTTATTTTTCCTATTGTTATGCCACGACTTTGAGTTTGTCACGCAGAACGGGAGTTCCCTTTGGCAATGTACAAACGACCTCTTCTATAGCCTACCAATGATTTGACTAAACGATTATTGTCACTTCACTTTATCAAAATTGTTGCAAAATTATTTCATTCAAAGTGATCATTGTTGGTAAGTATGGAAACAAATCAGTTTTGTAATGCATCGTGACATAGTTTATCAGTCAGGAGTTCTAGACACTTTTTGTTTTTGAAGTGCATGAAGGTCCAAGTTGGAACGAGCTCCTATCGAAGCAAGTAACTACCTTTGGATAGGTTGTGGTTCAAACACCATGTGACACCAATAGGCTACCTTACTTTTCTGTATCAACCGCTAGCTAGAAAGCAAATCAGATACTTTTAGATCGATTCAACGTCTCTAGACGTTGAAACAATGTTAAAAACAAATAAATAGCTCCCTGGGATGTGCTGTAAACTGCAAAGTGTTTCTTGATCATGTATAACCAAATTGGACAGTATGAGTGTGAAAAGAAAACTGAACTGAACACAATTGTTACAAATAAAATGTTTACTAAAGCTCATTGCTTGATTTAGTTTTAATATCAAGCGATGACAGTACATTTGAAAATGTGTAGACTATAACATATGGCTCAAAAATGACTTGAAACAGTTTATTTTGCCGTGATTTTGTCTCATTCTCTGCAAATGTTGAGACAAAGCGAAAGATTTTTGCAATGCCTCGGGCAAAACAACAAGCAAACGCAAGTCAGACGCCAATTACGATTTCATTGAAGCGTGGACGACGTCCACGCGTAAGAGATTAAAATCCAACACAATGGAATTATCCCGTCACACTCAATTATAAAGTAATTAAGAAACGATTTCTCAAGTTAAATAAAAAAATATGACCAACCATCAATTTATTTGATTTTTCAAGTTACGCTGTTGAACAAATTGCAAAAGATTTTCGATGCTATGTTGTCAGATAAATTATCTGCATCATGTGAAAATTTGATTGATCTATTTTGCGTAGTTTTTGAGTTACACGAGCTGAAAGTGATAGTGTCGCACCGACCCCCCCCT
Organism: Aplidium turbinatum; assembly: GCF_918807975.1. Taxonomy (NCBI): domain Eukaryota; kingdom Metazoa; phylum Chordata; class Ascidiacea; order Aplousobranchia; family Polyclinidae; genus Aplidium; species Aplidium turbinatum. The sequence goes on from NC_137489.1 coordinate 18,019,842, forward strand.
CCGCAAGTCAACTGGCCAAAATACGTCACAGGAAATAGGGTTAAGTTTACAATGTTACTTTAAACATAGTGACATCAATTACTTGACTACAAATATTAAATACAATACGTACATGTTGAACAACAATATAGTCTACTATGCAAGTAGACTACACCACATTTAAATTCTTCACAGCCACAACACATTGAACCAATTTTTTAAAGAAAAACTTAAATACAGCGGTGGATGCGCTATTCGTCTATTATTTGAAAGGTGGCCTATACTTTTTTTAAAGTCAAAATAAAACTGCCAACTTAGAATCTTAGTCCAAAACGATACAATACGAAACAAAATGCACAATTTGTTTGAGCAGCCATGGAAATGTTATAACAGTTAAACTGGTACATCTTTTTTTAATCTTTTCCCATCTGTGGAATTTTTATCTAGTTTTTTTACATCAAATTTATTTATACGCTTTTTCATTTCATCAAATGCAACATCATAAATAGAAGCAGTGTATTTCATACGAATATGACCATCAGCAAGTTTGTAGAAGCGATGTGGGACTATATTGTCTGACCAACTTGAAAGCGAAGCTTTAAAAAACCAAGTACTTTGCATCATTATTCTATTTTCTATCATCGACAATATCTCGCTTGGCTGCATCCAGCCTTCTTGTTTCCAACATTTTTGGTAGTTTTTGGAAATGAAAGATTGTAAACTTTCTGAAGGTGTCATCAAATGGTCATTAAGTGCTTGTAATTCTTTATATGTACTTTCTTTAAAATCGTTCATGGAAGGTGGCGTTGCAATATAAACAACAATATTTTTTCCAAGTTGTTTTAAAAACTGTTCTTCATCCCGTAGGCTATTATTTAATGCATTCGCTAAATCTAAGGTTGTAATGTTAATCAAAGCTTTACACATTTTTCGCTTATCCATATCTGGAATTACATGACAGTCTTTCTTCCACTCGTTGTTGTATCTCCAGTGCACTCCTATGTATTCTTCATCTTTCAAGACGTGTTTCGTGTAAGCTCTTGCAGCTTCAACTATACAAGGAGAATGTTTCACAGCTGCAGTTACTGCAGAATAAAGCACATTGTCTGCAATGCTTGAAATGTTGGTTGTAGACTTTTCCAAAGGCAGAGCTAAGTTGTTTTTCAATCCCACTCGAATTGAGATATACGTAGAAGCGTGTATGGCGCAACGAGCAGATGTGCCGTACATCTTTTGAATAGTTGAAGTATCTGGTGACAACCAACCTGCATAAAATTTAATTGCATATTTACCATTTGGAAGGGCTGGAATATTAGATATTCGCTTTTTACTTCTGCCGTCAAACTGTAATTGCCTAGCACCCTTGATTCCAGTTAAACTTTTTTTGATGTGAAAGATTTCCATTTTCGTATCGCTTTCAAACCTTTCCACATTTCGATCCCACGATGGCTGCGCCTGAAAATAGTTGAATGTAAAATTACATAACTTACACCCCGGACCTACACTGTGCTGAAAAATCTTCAATAACGTTTTAAAGAAATGCAAATGATAAAACTTCATTAAATTACGGAACTGTTTAAAATTCAAAAATTTGCAAATGTTTTACCTCTCGCATTGTTTTCCATGGTTTAGAACATGAGAAATCCGAAAATTACAACCAGATCTACAACCAGAATCTTTGTTCTCAGATGATGGGATACCCTGCCTCAAGAGGCCTAAACATTTTCATTTTTGCCAAACTCGGTCATTTTTGATCTGTTGAGCTATAATTCTGACGATTAAACTCTTTTTTTCAATTGAAACCAAATTCATCCAATGCCTTACCGATAATTCACAAGTGAGAATCAACTTTTGGCTATTTGGCATGATTTTCAGAAGTGTAGGAGAGGTTAAGAAGCAACACTAGTAGTGAAAATACATTTTGCTTATTCCAGGTATCCAATTATAGGCCTACACAATTTTTGAAATTTCTCAGTGGGCCTAGTCTGACAGAAAGAGACCTCAAATTTCTTTTAACGATGACGTAAATGTGATGTCATAAAAGTCAGGATGACGTTATTATAAATTTTAAACTTGTAAGAAAACGATCTATTAAAGGGCAAGATGTGAGCTCATTATTCTGTAAGACAAGACAGTAAAATTAGTAGGCTGTATTGCAGTGTTGCTACTTTCTATCCCTGTCAAATTGCACATAGGGGAATACAATATTATTGTACTGGTGGTCCCTCGTCCCTCAAGGTTGCTTAAAGAGACTTTCAAATTTATGAAGCTTGTATTGTAAGTCTCCCTATCCTTTTCTAAGACTTCTTTTAACACACAACTTTTTAAAGCTTATTTGATTTTTTATTTAAAGGATTAAAATAGTTCTTTACAAACAGCAAACAATAATCAAACAAAAGATCTCAGCCATCCGGACGGCATTAACAAAAAACTGAAGTGATTGAAAATAAACAGTCAAACAGTCCTGGCTCTACCTTTGAGAAGGCGTCTTGCCGCAAGTAAAGTGTTAAAAAATTAGGTGACGCGTGCGCAGAAACAATTAAGCAAATAAGCTTCGGAACAACCAGTATTGCGCAAATAAAAATAAAAATTTACTCTGAAAAAAAACTGTAACTGCAATATGGACACTACCGTTTTTCAAAACAGACTAAATTTCCTGCAAAATAATACTCAGAAAATAAATTGCAGCTGAACATTACTAAAATACATAGGCCTATACTAAAACACTGGTATGTGTAGCGGACAGCAAATAACTTAACTTATCCGCCCATACCTAGCTGTAATACTAAGTCTACAACGACATTTCGGGCGCAACAATGTGGCAGAAATGATGCGAGAACGGAGTCTGGGCTTCTTTACTACGTATATGAATTTATTGTCACCACATAACCTAAAAGATTGCAATCGTCTTTCCACAATAGATCATAATCCAAATTAGGAGTTCAACTCAGAAAACTGCACACTGAACGTTGACTGACGGAGCCAGAAGTAATATCACTACTGTACCAAAATCATATTATAGTGAGGTGCACCAAACTTATGCCATACTGGGGGCGGTTAAATCAGACCGTGCTCTGATAACAGAAAAAATCATTTGTACTGATTGCACCAGAATCATACAGTAGCCTACTCTGACATACCCTCCACACCAAAAAAATACACTCTGTGTTGAATTGAAGGCCAGGACACGATATACATAGTCGCTGAGGCATCCGGCATCTGTAGGCTACAACGTTGAAAAGACGAAAAACTACGTATATGAGATTGAAGCTGCCGGTTGCAAGAATGCGTTTAGCTTATGGGCATGCAAATTCTTGAGAGGCACGTAAATTCCTCATCATGCCTCAGAATCCCGAAGCACAAATGCACCAATTACTTAAATTCTTAGCTAGCGTTACATACAGTACATACATACTGTATAATTATGCAAAACGAACGATGATTTCAAGACGGTAACAAACGTTGTAAAAGACCTAAGCAGAAATGCAGTGCGCTACAGTATGCAATGTTACACATTGCACACTAGGGAGGGCGGTCAACGCACTTTTTTTGTCAAATCACTTAGCAACTTCGCTCAGGTAAAGAAGGCTTAGGTCACAAACAAATAATCTGAAAACCTTTTTTAGATCGAGTAGCGGGAAAATGCCGCACAAAAAAATCAATATCAGCCAAATAAAATAAAAAACGTTTTTCCTCCCCAAAAAAAACGTATTTAAAAAAATAAAAAATACACAAAACGACGCTAAACAGTCAAAAACAATCAAAGAAGGGTTTTATCCTTTCTGCCGTCAAAGTAAAAGCCTTCAATTATTGTGCCGAGCAAACTTGAAGCGAAGTGATATGTCTCTAAACGGAGCCGTTTTCGTGCACGAACGAGCTTGTTTTTGTCGACTTTCATGGTCGGATTCTTTTGTGCCTAGTAATGTTGCGGTTGCGAGGGCAGCTGCTGCTAGACTCGGAATTCCATACCTTTCCACCTCACGCGCAACTGTACGAAGATCGAAAGTACCTCGCTCCTGCTCTTCTTCGAGTTTTTCTCTGTCTATCGAGCACTCTGAAGGGAAGCACCTTTTGGGAGATTCTTCTGTATTGTCATCATCCGAGATATTCTTCGCGTTCCTTCCGCTCGTTTTCTCGCTTCTCTCTCGAAAGCAGTTGCTCCTTCCGCTCTTCCCTCTTCTCAGATTTACCGCCTCCCAATCGACGTTTCCAATGAAACCAATGCGTGCTCCGCGTTGTTCTTTAACGAAATCGACCTCTCGTGAATTCAACAATTTGTCGTTAACGACGTCGAAAAGTGTGTCGAGGAAAAGACTGGCCTTCATTGAAGCTTTCCATTCAGCCGTCTTTCTTGCCGTGGAGATTTTATTTTTTGTGTTAACCATGGCCCATTCTTTCAGAATCTTCTTGATCACTCCTTCACGCGTGATGATTGCCACTGTGGCGAAATCTTAGATACTTGTTATCTTAGTCGTCAGTGCTTCCGCCATTTTGCGCAGCCCCAATTTCTTCTTGTAATCTCCGGTGTCCTCCTTCTTCATGATTTTGTAGCCTATTCTTCTTTTACTTGGGTGCAATATCGGAAAACGTCACCACTGGTGGAAACAGCTCATTCATTTCTTTGGTAAAGCCGAACACCGGATCAGCAGATCGAGTATATGCGGCCATGTTATAACTATTGAAAACCAATTAACTGCAATTAATTGATAAACTGCCACCGGTAGCCTATTGATTTATTTATTTATTTATTTGGATTTTGTTTCAGACACAAGTAGAATTGGTCCATAGGATACAAACACACAATGAAAACGAAATACAACACCACACAGAAATCGAGTAGGCCTAGCAGCTATCGGTACTACACAAATATTAAGCACAAGTTTCAGGCTGGAGAGCACGTTCACGATGCTGGAAGAAAGCAGATTGATGATAACACTCGGAATTCATCAAATGCTGAATCCACGTATTCGATGTGTTAAAGCAGCGATCAGTAAATTTATATATACTTTTACGAAGGAGAGCATGAAATGTCGTAATTTTGTTAGTTACCATCACAGAGCTTATACTTATACGTCTCGGAAGATGAAATGTAATTCTATAGCTGTTGTTATACGCTACACGTAGACGATTGATACTGTAAGAAAAATATTTACACCACAGCTGAGATCCATACATTGGCATACAGTAGGATCGAAATAATACGTTTTTGACAGTGGTAGAACACATGGAGAATCTTGCTCTCAGCATATTGCCAGAGCAGTAAAGTGACCGGAGCTGTCTTTTCATGTCTTCATCATCAGACAGCATGTTGTTAATCACAATGCCCAAGTACTTTACTGTCGTTTCAAAACGAATACATTCATCACCCAGATAAACAAACGGTTGGAAATCAAGTTTTAAGAACTTAGTTTTGAACATAACTCCAACAGTTTTATTACAATTAAATATAATGTCATGCAACATAGCATACTGCTGGCACACATCAATAATTCTTTGCAGGCCCTTAATACTGGGTGCAAAACAACATACATCATCTGCATAAATAATGTGATTAAGGCAGGAATTCCTAACATAGCATCCTACGGCAAGGTTATTCAGCTCACACGACAAATCATTCATGTACAAAGCAAAAAAATATGGACTTAATACACCACCCTGTCTCACCCCATTAGACACATGGAATGGCTGGGAGAATTGACCTCCCCACTTTACTGTCATACATTGATTGGCGTACCAGAATAACAATAGACGTACAAACAATATGGGAACAGACCGTTCAATCAGCTTTGAAAACAGCAAAGAGTGATTCACTCTGTCAAACGCTTTGGACGAGTCTAAAAATACAGAATACACAGGGGTTCCATGCTTAACATACTGAGAAATGGTCTGCTTTAGCAGGTAAACACACATATCTGTGCTATGCTTAGCCTTAAAACCAAATTGGTTGTCAGAACTACTCAACAGTGGCTCGATACAATGAAGAATAAAATACTCAAAAATCTTTGATATGATTGTAGCAATTGCAATTGGTCTATAGTTGGCAGTGCTAGTAATGTCTCCTTTGTTACTTTTTACCATAGGCAAAATCACAGTATACATGAAATTGTTAGGCACAAATCCATGAAAAATACACATATTGAAGAAGAGACTGAGATACAGGAAAATTACAGGATGAGAATAGAGAATATGTTCAGCAGAAATCTTATCATGGCCAGTAGATTTATTTAAACATAGCTTCTTGCACAGCATTTTAACCACATCCACATTACACAAGTACTGATTACAGTCAACATATTTACAGGCATTTGTTATGTTACTTTCAACTATATTTTTAGCATGGTATTGAGGCTGCACAGAGTTGAGGTGCTTGCTGTAATGATTTCCCCACATACTGGCAATATCAGCACTGCCTGTTGCCCCACCAACTGTTAACGAAAGAGGTGGGTGAATTTTGTGTTTTCTAATGCGTGTCCAGAATTGATTAGATGGGCAGCCAGCAATAAAGTCCTTTGCCAAGGCATCTGCTTGATGTTGTTCTTTTTTATTCTTGCACCTGCGAAGTGCATACTTGAAAGCACGACGGGTTGTACACATTTGTGAGTAGACTGTTCCACTTCTAGGTTTCTCACAATTCAGCCAGGAGTGATATGCTTCGCGAGCCTTTTTATGAGCTGACTTGACATTGTCGTTCCAACCAGCAGTGTGAAGGTCGGCTCTTTTCTTTTTCTTAGGTATATTCATAGATGCCCTTTGCAATGCAGATGTAATACTGTTATAGAACAAATCAATATCATCTAGGTGATTCTGATCACTACAATGAGAGTTTCTGCAAGAAATGGAGTGAGCTGATAGAGGAATTTGAGCGAGCAATTGGTATGTGGCATCATAATACACAGACCTGTATTCATCAGTTGTGTTGTTCCACAGTAATGAAACATCATCAGTACAAGCATCATTGAAGTCCAGCTTAGTGAGAGAAGCCTCAGAAAGCTTGATAACAAGAGGTAGATGATCTGAAGTGAATGAGTCTTGGAGGACTGATAATTTGTTAATTGCTTTATGGACAGTGAGTGAGGATAGACAGTGATCCAGCCAGCTAGTCGTACCATGGGCATCACTAATGTAGGTAAATGTATTACCAGGCAACCGTATTCTGTCAGACATAATCAGATCCAGATCTTCACAGAAGGTATCAAGATGTGGACCAAATGCATTGTTATCACTGGCATTGAAGTCACCCACTATTAGTAGGTCACAGTCACCCAGGTCTTCACACATAATTTCCAGTTTGCTGAGATAGTCAATGTAATCATCCAGATTCTCATTACAACAGTATGGCATATACACATTCAATATTAATAATGACGATTTATCAAACTTCAGTTTAATACCAATGATACTTCCATCATGGCTTTGGAGTTTGGTAGCATTAAGACTCTTATGCCATAAGATTGCCGTGCCGCCAAATGGCCTTCCAAGTCTGAAGCCATCCTCATCATTCATAGCAGAGTATCCACACGAGTGATGACTTTTACTAAGATTACTCAGCCTATCAAGTTGTTGTGATGATAGCCAAGTTTCTTGCAAGAGAATAATATCATATTTTTTACAGAATTGTCTTATTTCATCTGCAGCGCTATCTAGGCCTCTGCAATTGTAAGACACAACCTGAACATTATGTGCAGCCATGAAGATGTTTCATTTTACATGTGTGTCTTCCGACACAGGCACCCGAGGTGAGAAGAATCTTTTTACCAGTATGCCGCTTGGCCAGGAATTAGGGTTGACAGAGTTTTTGAACGACACTCCTTTAAGGACCACCTTGAAGGAGGAATAAGACTCATGTTTTGTATTTAATTTTGAACAGCTAATGTTGAGAGCATCAGGAAACTGACGTTTTACAAATGCTTCAACACTCACGGTGCTTGTATCCGGTTCCAGTCTGGATATGAATACTTCTGCAGCTTTATAGTTAGTAGAAACAGCCTTTAGACCGTCATCTAGTAACTTTCCAATTCGAGGGAGTCGTTTTCGTTTCTTCACTAGATTCCATGATGCAGAAGGTCCAGATTCAATCATGGCAGTTTCTCCAGATATCAAGCCAGTAGTTTTTTCCTGAGGTGCACTGACAGAGACAGCAGCCTCAGACTCTGATGCAGGATTCAAATTAGAGGATACTTTCTGGGCATAGCTTAATGGTGCATGATTGGTGACATCAGCAGAACTTACTTGCTGTCTTTGCAGGGTAGAGTTTGAGTTCTTTTTTATCAAAGCTTTTGTCTCTGATAACATACTGCGCAATTCTTTCACTTGTTCATTTAAGCTTGTTGTTATTGCGTTGGCCTGCTTAAGCTGTTGAATATCAGAATGCATGGATATCATTTTGTCATGCCATTCAGCAACATCAACATTTTTTATATCTAGTGATGGAAAATCACAATTTGATGTCACAAAAGATACTTGTTGTTCATTCAGTTGTTCATTATATTGATGGAAAATCTCTAACATGTCCTTTATGTTTTTGGAAGATTTGCTCTCTCCTTTTCTTTTCACCAACCGGTGATTAGCGAATTCAACTGGGAGTTCATAAAGAGCATCTTTTGCTGCTTCAATGGCAGATTCTTCATAATGATCAGTGACTAATTTGACAATCAAATCACTTTGCAGAATATCAATTCTGTTGTAGATGTACCACAAGATTGAGTTCACCACAATGTTTGGCATTGCCATTGTGGCAATCAGATTCAGCAAGCCGCAGAACTTTAATCAACTTTACTTTTATAATAGATTAGGTTTCAGTTAAACAATTTACATAAACCTTAAACCTTATTCAAATAGAATTATTATTTGTATTAAATCGATCAGTGTAAAATACGACTGGTAGACTACCACTACGAATTGCTGTACAGAATACCTAAAATAAATTGCAATATGTGTTTTAAATTTCCCTCCACTTCACTATCGTGAATAAATTTTTCACTGAAATAGAACCCAATTATACTTGCTTCAGTCAGTAGGCTCACACCCTACCTGTTCTGCCTTCTCAGAGCACTGATAATTAGGCTACCTGATACCTGAGTAGTCCATATACCCTGCCTTTACTTTTATACCTACCCTACATGCAATGACCATACCCTGATTTCACCTTTTATTATAGGCTACCTAAGTTTTAGTAACTTACTTACTTGCAAACCATGCCATCACCTTTTATATAGGCTGCCAAATAGGCTACTTATATACCCAGCTTATTTAACCTAGTTACAGTAAATAGCCCTATAGTCTATCTTACTTTGAATCCAGGCAACCCTGCCTGCCAGGAGGGTTACAATTGGACAGTAGCCACTTTCATCATGTTCTGATTAGTTAGCGGTGTCGAAGCTGCAATTGGGGTCATACTGGGAATTAACATGATTAAGTGGCTGCCAAGTACCAACTATGTGTGTTTTAAGATTTGAGCACACATGTTTCTAATATATTTTTTCGCTATTTCGTAATATATTTTATGTTAGAGCTTCGGTAGAGAGTTTGTCTTGTTGAATCATAGGCATACGAAGCCGAGCAACGTTATCAAGTTTAACATATTAAAGTTTATTATATTTACAGAAACACAAAACTACGCAACAAATTAAATATCAAATGCTTTCGACATCACAAGATGTCCTCTTCAGGAATAACATATATACAATTTTACTACATCTGAATAAAATACAATGGTTATTATAACTATAAACAAGAAAAAAAACTGCACAGTACTTCTGACTAGCTCAAACTCAACGATATAGGCTCTGCGAGAATCAAAGTTAACTGCATCAAAAGGTGTTGAACAAATCACATGATGTGGTAGAAAGGCAAGGTGCGAAAAAACTAATTTTAAAATACAGAGAGCAAGAAAGATGAGCCGCAAGCACACAATTGTCTGTTCAAAGGTGGATCGTTACGTTTTATGTACAAGGCTTCTAAGATTTTAGTTTGATACTCAGACCTGTCTGCTGTCTCTGGACATGATCTTAAATTGTTTTTTAGAAACGTTGTTTTTGCATTCTGTACACGAGAAAATGTGATCTTTAATGGCACTTTTCTGTATGGAATTCAAATTCAAGTGTTCCCCAGCTCTAGTCGATAAATGTCTTGTTGACATACCGATGTTTGTGTATCAATTCAGTTGTTTGCGTGATGCAAGCCTGACATACATCGGTATGTCAACAAGACATTTATCGACTAGAGCTGGGGAACACTTGAATTTGAATTCCACTAGTGGCGCTAAATGCTGCTTCTTAACGGTAGGCACTTTAACATGCAGATACCCAATCCAACCAATAACCAATCGAAAGCTACGCTGTTCATGACGTCATCTAGGTTGCGTTTCGGAAAAACAAAGGAAAAACGCAAATTCTAGCTAAATTAAATCATCGGTTTGCCATCGGTTGAGTAGGCGCAGAGGTTTAGGGCGGTGGTAGTCATTTCATTGACGTGGGTTTGATTTCCACCACTGCTATAGCTCTTTTTTCTTCTGTAATTACCAAACAAAATTCAAAGTAATAATAATCAATTCTCTGACTGAATGCTGGAATGGTCACAATTGGACAGACAACGTAGCATCTGATTGGTTTGTGGTTGGATTGGATATCTGCATGTTAAAGTGCTTACCCTTTTTAACCTTCTTATTAGTTATTACCCACACTTCTCAAAATTATGCCAAATATCCAAAAGTTGATTTTCATTTGTGAGCTAAAGGCATTGCATAAAAGTGTTTTCAGTTGGAAAAAAGAGTTCTACCTTCAGAATCATGGTCACTAGGTAACAGTATTACTATAGGCACTAATGGCAAAAATGGAAATGTTTAGGTCTCTTGAGGCAGAGTATACCATCATCTGAGAGCAAAATTGTTGTCATTTTCGGATTTCTCATGGTCAAAATCATGGGAAACCATTCGAGAAGCTAAAAAATTAAACTAAATTTAAATACATTGTAGGCCAAAAGTAAAGTAGAAATAGTTACAAATTAATATGATTAGTTTTATTACATTTTATTCATATTACATTTAATCGTGAACTTTGTTTTCTGACGTCACACAATAATGCATCCTTTACGACATGACGTCAGACTTAACAAAAATCAAATTTCGAAATCCTTGGGTTTGCTTCTTTAAAGCAATTTACAATTTTACATGATTTTGAACCATTGGGTAATCGAAATTATGAACGCAAAAGTTGGATTGCTTTCGTAAAGCTGGATTTTAACACTCCAGTTCTGCTAATTCCGTCATCCATGGTTTAGGTTTGTTGCAGAAGCCTATATGTGCAAGTACATTGGTGTTAAGGCAGACAACCACTAATATCTACGTACTTCGCAAAACAGTTCAGTATGGAGTGTGGATGCAATTTAGTCGTGATTGTTGCAGTTGAATTTGTTTATTCTGCTGTAAGATATTCGTGATAAGTGAAACAACTTCACGAGTTTGCTTTGACGTACCCCTTTTGGTGCCCTGAAAGCGGTTGCGGACACCCAAAATTTTATTTATCTAAAACTTTAGTACATCGCGTCTCCCAACGTAAACACATGTTATGGCGATTTATGACATTGATATTAATATAGATTAGGCCTACTGACTTTTACTCGCGTGAGCCAACATATAGTTCATTGGCTAACAGAACTTCATCAATGTATGATTAACCCCATCTGTAGCGACACGGGTTTTATAAGGACGCCCCACACTAATAGTGAAATATTTCACAGAAGGAAATATGCTAGAAATGTGAAATTTCTTGACTTTTAGTTTTTGTTCTTTGCAAATTTTCTAAACTTAAACTGGTCATTTTTTACCGTCCTGCCCTTCACAATAATCATTTCGTCTCAGGTTGTTAGGCATTTTCGTGCAATGCTAGTTTATAGGCTAATCTAATGTAAGTGCAATATAAATGTTAGTGCAATTACTTTGCAATGCAAAAATGCCCAAAAATGCCTTATATTTATGAGTAAAAGTAATTTTTTGTTTAGTTTAGCATTACTTTATGTTATAATTCAAAAATTTCAATTTTGAAGCTATTTTCTGGAAAGTAGAATAAAAACCGACTTTCTGACGTATTTTCTTCTCAAACACTTTATTTCAATAAATTTGTTCGTTAAAATTTAATTTCTATAGCCTACGTACAATGCACATGGCTATTATCTTGTAAAATATTTTGGCTCTGTGATTTTCATAGCTCCTATTATTAGCGATCAATTAGCACGGGCTAAGATAGCCCGTGACGTGCTTCCCACTTGAGACAACAGCTCGTATTAAGATAGGGTTGTTTTTCTAACAATTTTATCGAAAATTTTGCTACTTTCACAAGGATTTCTCCCTTTATTTATAACCAATATTTCGTTGTGAGTGATAATAAATTGTAACTAAAGTTTGAATTTTAAAATTAAGCATTGATCAACAATCTGCTGTCTCAAAAGAATTGAATTAAACGTACATAATCTTATAAAAAAAATTTAACTCTTTCGTATGAGATTTTTAGTTAGCCAACCTAATCTTTTGCGACGCTTCTCGAAATGTCAAACGACGCACCAGAACGTTGCAACGCAAAGTTTGAGAATCACTTTATTAAATAAATAAAGCACAACAAAGTTTTAAATGCAGTAATTTATGATAAATCATGCGGTAAATTAGAAAACTCTTACGCCCGCACCCTTTGAAAACGGTTCGCGGACCCCGGATGAGAACCGCTACGTTAGAGTTTCAAATCCTTTACGTTATAAAAATTCTGCATTGAATGAAAGTGAACTTGCGTTTTGTCTACAGATTAATGTTCACTTACTTGTAAAGCGACGTCGAAGGCACCGTTGCACTTTTTCCTCATCGTTGATATCGAAACACACGAAACGAACCGACACAAATGATTGACATCGATGACTTCAAACGGCGACAATCTTTTGGGTGGTCCACTACTGTAGTGGCCCATGAAGAATGGAAGCACTAAAGTTCTGTAAATCAAAGTAAAATGATTTGACTACAGATGATGATTAACCAGTTAAGTGTGCAACTAATAATTTGCCACTCGCCTTACTTCGCGTATTTAATTTGAGGACTATCATTATTTTTGTTGAAAAGGAGCGATCTTCCTGGCGTCAGCACTCCCTGACTACTCACTATAGAACAGCGAGCATTGTGTTTCGCTAACCATACCGGTGTAGCTTCCACACTAGCCATCAAGATTTTTCCAAAAACATGTGTTTCTCGGCAGTCGAGTGTAGCAGGAACTCAGCGATAGACACGTGTTCGACTGCTGAGTTTGACTGCCGTGTTCAACGTGTTCGACTGCACTCGACTGCCGAGAAACACATGTTTTTGGAAAAGTCTTGATGGCTAGTGTGGAGGCTACACCGGTATGGTTAGCAAAACACAATGCTCGCTGTTCTATAGTGAGTAGTTCATGTGTCGTGCTTGTGGGAAAGCGGAAGAGACTCTCCCCCACATGTTGAATCACTGCCCTACCGTGATGACTGTCGTCACGGAACGACACAATTCAGTATTAAGGGAGATCGTGGGGCACGTGCCTGCCGAATGGCAACCCGGGCTTTCCATAGATAGTACGGTTCCACAGCACGTGGAAGCGGGCGGTGCTGATCTGCGTCCTGACATCGTCTTGCAACGCCCTGACGGTGTCACGGTCGTATGTGACGTCACATGTCCGTTCGACAACGGCGCGGATTCTCTTCGAAAAGCCGCCGACAGGAAACACGACTGTTCCCGACAATTTTCACCAAATCAAACGTCATATAAAAACCGTTCAAGTCTACTGAATATTACGTCATGGAAATTCCTAAAACATGAGCCAAAATTGCACCAGCGTTAATAAGACTTGTGTCAGACCTGTTTAAATCTGTTTGGACCTGTTTGGGCCTGTTTAAACATGAATGCATTGGTTCACTAGCTCGAACACCTGTTGAATGACTTCATAATTGTTTTTCATTATTGCGTCACAGTACTGCATACGTGAATTTGAGATATTGATATCTATTCTGGTCATTCGTAAAATGATTGCTTGAAAGTTGGCCGCTCATTTAACTGTTGGCTTAGTGCTTGCTAGCTGGACAAAAGTTCCGTCTTTTATCCAATTAATCTGTATTGTAGTGACAGTTTTTTTAGAGGTGTAGGCGTTACACCTATTTTCGATAGCCTCGGGCTAATTTTACTGGAATACACTGTTTGAATAGACGTTTCGAAAGTGTGTTTATTTTTGGGTCATTGCATGCAGACGAACGGATTTGGGAATCTTACGTTACAATTTTCCCACGAAGAGATTATGGTTTACCGCTGTGACCATAAAAAATAAAAGACGAAGTTAGTTAGTTGGTAGGCCAAGAAGCACTTAGAAGCAAAGAAATAATAAAAGAAGATCTTATTGGTTGGTAGTCTAAAGAAGCAAAGAAAATTAAAGACATTTCTTCTCGGTAGGCAACTGAAGAACTTTAAGCTAAAAAGTAAAGACATTTCTTCTCAGTTTGGTACAGAAGAAAAATAACTTTGACATTCATTGGCAAGAAAGAAGATTAAAAGGCAATCCATCTGTGCTTGAAGATTCAAGTGGAAGAATCCAAGCAAGTTTTGTGGACTTTAGGACTTCATACTCGTACAGATACGGTATCGTGCATTTAAATTCTTTTTTGTATTTTTACGGTCTTTGCAGTTAAGTTTTTTATAACTACTGTAATAATTTTGTGTGTTTGTGTAACTTAATTTTTTTAATTGTTAAATTTAGCCCTGACATTTAATATGTCTACACTCGGTGGTGACAGGGACTCGACCGCCGTCGACTCGACTGAGTTTAAGCCTGATGATGTTCTTTGCGGTCGGGCAGGCCATTCTGGGGAGGGACCCATTAACGATGAGGCTAAGTCAGTTCGAGAGGCCCGGCATCTTAGACGGGATATTTTGATTCAAATTGGGAAACTTTCTGTGGCCCTAGGTTCTTTGAGTGATAAGCAGGAACTGTTAATTTTTCGATCTAAGTTATCTACTTTAGAAGAGGAATTACGGCATTTCCATGCTCTTTTGAGTAAAATTGTTAACTCTGCAATCTTGGCAGAACTTCGTGATAGGGTAGATCCCGAATTTAACTCGTTAAAAAATAACTTCGAACAAAAAGAAAGTGATTTCTCAGATAGGTTGGATGCTGACATACATCCTGAGGATAGCGCCTCAAACGTAAGCACTAGGATGTCTGAGAGCTCGTCACGGATAGTTACACAAATTAACCTACAGTTAAAACGAGAGGAGCTCCAGATACAAGCTGAGGCCGAAGCGAGAGCTGAGGCCATACGAGCTGAGGCTGCTGCGAGAGCTGCAGAGGCCGCCGCGAGAGCCGAAGCGAGAGCTGCTGAGTTCGCACTCAAAGACGCTCAGTTGAGGGCTGAACAACGAAAAGAGGTAGTTTTAGCTGAATATCGATCAGAGGCGGGCTCCCGGCGTAGCTCTAAGAAGAGCTCTTCTAGGCATTCCAGAAGTGAACATCAATCGCAGTTTAATTTACCTAACCTTTTCCAGACGCCTGTTCAATCTGTAAGTGGACCAGTACAATCCACATCTTTTCAAGATGTTTCAGGAGGTCTCGGGGCCGCGGCTAAGGGTCTTCCGAAGGCTGTAGAGCCAAGGTCTGTGAATTATAACCGATCTCCTCCCCCAGAGCGTACAGGTCACGGGGCCGCCATTAGCAGTAATGCTTTGCCCCCTTCAAAGTTTTCTGCGCCGCTAGTTGCTGATCGCCCAGCTACACGTAATTTGGGTGGTTGTGAGAGGCGTATCGTGTCTCCTGATTTTAACGTGTTTGAGGATCGTGATCGGGCTGTGCATGTGACTGAGCCCACTCAGCCCCTTAAGGGATATAGCTTGTCTTCTCCCGCTAAATCGAGTTCTCAACAACAGGATTGCTTTTTTGAATACCAAAATAGTAGGACGTTCTTCGATAAGGCGGCCTTGATTGGTTACGATGGTAATAATATGCCATTTGTCTTCTTTAAAAATTGTGTTATGGCCTTGATGGCAGCTTCGCCCTTTAAGGGAACTCGTTTGACTTTGTTGCAAGCAGCTTGTGTTAGAACAGCTGCACAAACGATTGCTAATTTGGTTTCCGACACTCCTGGCTTGTCAGAGGAAGACAGGATAGAAATGTCATTAGCTCGCTTGTCTCAACGTTTTGGAGTTCGTGGAGGTCTTTTCGCAGAACCGGAAATTAGAAAGTATCGCTATGGTAGCAAATTGACTTCGACTTCTTCCAGTGATCTGAAAGAGTTTAAAGATGAATTGTCGCAGTGTCTGCTTTACGCGCAAGCTTATGGTCAGCGTGATAAATTAGAAGGACGTTTTGTTCTGGATTTGGCTAAGCGACTCCCGTTTGACGCTAAGCAGCGCTATCTTGACTTTTTAGGTGATCAGTATGGTAGCACTGAGGAACCTACCTTTCAGAGTTTGTTTGAATTTGTAGTACGAGAGGAAACGCGCAAGTCGACTGATTTTAGCATTATGCTAATGGGCGATTCTGGTGAGTCGCAGCATTTTAAAAAGTTTGGCAAAGGAAAATTGCCTTCATGTCCGGTTAGGCAGACGTCTGTAAAACCCCATGATAATGTCATGTCAGGAAGTTCGCAGTACTCGACTGCTGTTGGCGCACCGCGCGGCGGTGTGGCCAGACGTAGTGACATACCGGCATGTTTTTGTTGTTCGTCACGTGGTCAAGTTGAATATCATTTTTTGTCTAATTGTAAAGAATTTTTGCGCTTGACACCTAAAGGTCGGAGAGATGTCATTGTGAAAGCTGGAAAATGCTTGAACTGTTTGCGCCAGCATATGGTTAAGGACTGTAATCATGCAAACAACTGTCGTCAGTGTGGGCCTAACAACGATAGGAAACACTATTTTCTTCTGCATGATTTTTATGTGACGTCACGTGATTCTCTGGATTCGGTCGGTAAAGATGATGCTGGTGCCAGAGTTCCTGTGCGTAATGTTAAGATTGGAAATGTTAAAGCAGCCTTTAACCGCGTTACTGCTGCTCGTGTTTTGAATCCAATGACTGGCAAATCGAAGTTGGTGTATTGTCAGCATGACCCTGGTTCGCAGTTGACCTTTGTTTCGAGTGATTTGGTGTGCGAACTTGGTCTTAAACCGTATGATAAAGCGTCGTTTAAAATGGATACTCTGGCTGGTCAGAAACCTACTTGTGCTGACCTTGTTAAACTCAACATCCAGTCGTTAGAGACTGATGAACTGTTTTGTGATATAACCTCGGTGGTTAACCCAGCTTGGGCTGACGATGTTAAAACTTTACCTCATAAACAAGATTTAAGTGGTTTCCGTCATTTTCATGACGTGAATATGTTTCATTTGAATGATTGTAGTACTGTAGATGTACTGATTGGCAATGACAACGCTTATTTGATGTGGGCAAAAGAAGAGCGTGTTGGTGACAATCGTAGTGAACCGCATGCTTTGCTCACTCCTCTCGGTTGGTTGGCTTGTGGTGGAAAGTCACCCTTAGTTGAAAGCGTTGCTAAAGTGTGCAGAGTGCAGACGTCTTCAGAGTCGGATGTCATCTCTGGCTTTCAGCGTAAAATTGAGTCTCGTGATATGGAAATAGCAGACCTGAATAAAGTCATTCAGGATTTGACTTTGCAAAATGAAACCTGTGAATTGTCTCGCAATGATATTTTGGCTAGAGAACTTGTCGAACCGAATATTGAGTTGAAAGATGGTCGATTTGAGATACCTGTTCCGTTGAAGGAAGATATTGATCTACCTAACAATTTTGTGTTGGCGTCAGATAGAGCTGCTGCTTTAAGAAAGAAGGCTTTAAAACAACCTGAACTTCGTGATTTCCTTACTGACACCATGAAAGATCTTAAATCTAATGGCTATATTGAGCGTGCTGGTGAAGCAGGAAATGTCAAGGGATTTGAATGGTATTTACCATACTTTGTGACGTCACAATTAAAAAAGCGCATTGTTTACGATGGAAAATCTGAATTTCGAGGAACTTGTGTTAATGATGTAATGTTTTCTGGTCCTGACTTGTTAAACCCTCTGGTAGATGTCTTGGCTAGATTTCGGCTTGGTAGATTTGGTCTCATGGCTGATGTGACTAAATGCTTCTTTCAAATAATGTTACCTGAGTCGCAAAGGGATTTGTTTCGTATATTGTGGTTTGAAGATGATGACCTTGAAAATGGTAGGATGGTACCATTTCGTTTTTGTGTACACCCTTGGGGAATAAAGAGTAGCCCGTATATCGCTTGCTTGGCTATAAAGAAAATGATCGAGCAGAATCCCAGCAGTGCTGGTGAATTGACTCTCTGCAATATTGCAAAGAATATGTACATGGATGATTTTATATTTTCGGCTGATAGCTTAGAGGAAGCTCAGCAAATCACTCATGAATCAATTGCTTTGTTTGATAGTCGTGGGTTTAAACTTGTTAAGTGGAGTGCTAACAAGGAGGCTATGATTGTCTTGTCAAATTTGGATAATGAGATGCTTTCACCTTTGATTCGTGACATTGACTTTCAGACTGAAAATATGACTTTGCCATCAGCGAAGACATTGGGCTGTGTGTGGCAAACCGAGTCTGACGAGATGCGTATCGCATGTTCCTTAAAGCCCTTAGCTAAACACACGCGCCGAAGTATGCTCAGTCAGCTTGGACAAAATTTTGATCCGCTAGGCTTTGGAGCGCCATTTTTTCTAAAAGCACGCCTTATACTTCAGCAATTGGCGATAGACAAGTTTGATTGGGACACCGAGGTCTCTGATAGCTTTGTTAAAGAGTGGGAGTCGTGGCTTCGCTCTTTGGACCTGCTTAAGGATTTTTCGTTACCGAGATGGTATTTTGCAAACTCTGGTGTGTGCAGTCCGGATGATATTGTCTCATATCAATTGCATGGGTTTAGTGATGCTTCGAATCAAGCTTTCTCTTCTGTTGTTTACTTACGTAGACTGGTTAACGGAGTTCCGAGTGTGTCTTTCGTTCTGGGTAAATCTACCATTGTTGTAAAAAATCAGTTTTCTTGGCCGATAGCTAGGAAAGAGCTTGTTGCCGCTTTAAATACAGCAAGACTCGTGAAGCAGGCCTACGAGGCATTGAAGATGCCCGACTGCAGTAAGTATTTTTGGTGTGATTCTCGGACTGTGTTGCAGTGGGTTAAGAACCCTGATTTACGTTTGAATAAGTTTATTACGCGTCGAGTTGAGCATATTTTATTGTTGTCTGGAGCCCAGGATTGGCGTTTTTGCCCTACCGATATGAACCCAGCTGATGTTGGCACAAGGCCAAATCTTATTACAAAGAAAGAGTTTCGAGAGTTGTGGTTAAATGGTTCTAGTCTTCTCTATCAGTGTGAAGAAATTCCATCTGTAGAAAACCCCACTCCAGTACCTGTCCATAGCCTATATCTTCGTGACGAAGAGGAGTCGCTTGACGTTGGACAGGGTGGCCTTCACAAATTGATCGAGGCCGCACCTTCTTTGTATGTTATGAAAAAGAGAATCGCTTATTTAGTCGCCTTTGTTGAATATTTGTGCTGTAAAACGAGAAAGCGTAGCTTTGTGAAGCCAAAACTGGACGCCTCTTATCTTAACAGTGCCTTAGACTTGACTGTGAAGCTTGTTCAGAAGAGCGTGTATGGCGATGTGGTACATTTAATGACCAAGCGATCGCCGGATGCCCTTGAGGAAGTGATAAAGCGGGGTAGTGTTGGCGCTTCGCAACGTGAGAAGGAACGCTTAAAAGAATTGCGTTCACTTAAAAAGTACAGACCTTGTGTAGATGATGCTGGTGTAATCCGCATTGAAGGGCGCTTAAGTAATTCTCCCGAGATTTCTCTAGAAGCAAAGCATCCGATTGTTTTGCCTTCGAAACACCCCTTCACTAGGCTTGTTGTACTGTCGCATCATAATCGAAATGCGCACTGTGGAGTACAGCACACTTTGTTGTCTACGCGACAGAAGTTTTGGATCGCTAATGGTAATGCTTCCGTGAAGAGGTATCTTAATGATTGTGGTGTATGTGCGATTGAGAAAGCTCGGCCTATAAGGCAGCTCATGTCTGATTTACCTTTGTCTCGCACAACTGCCCATAGGAAACCCTTTTTTGATTGCGGCTTAGACTATCTTGGACCATTGACCTTTGTTGAAGGTAGGAGTCACAAAAAAGCTTGGGGACTCTTATTCACATGTATGGCATCTCGCGCTATTCATGTTGAGCTGGTTACGTCATTGTCGCTGAGTGAATTTTTACTTGCCTTTACAAGGTTTACAGATTTACGTGGGCAGGTTAATGCTATCTATTCCGATAATGGAAGTACCTTTCAGGCAGCATCTAAGAAGTTACCCGAGTTGATAGAATCAGCTGAATTTCACAACGCCCTGAGACAGAGAGAGATAAACTGGGTATTTATACCTCCATATGCTCCGGCGCAAGGTGGCGCCTGGGAAGCAATGGTAAAACAATTTAAAATTGCATTTTTTCACATTTTGGACTCTTCAATTCGTAAGCCCAATTTTATTGAACTGCTTACGTACACAGGCAGTGCCGTTCGGATCGTGAACGAACGCCCTTTGGTACCTTTGAGTGACGACCCTAGGGATTTTACTGTCATCACCCCTGCCTCACTTTTGACCCCATACTTAGACCCATACTGTGCTGTTGGGCAACCACATGATCGTGACCAATTAAGAAGGGATTATCGGTTCAATTTGTCACTTTCTCAGCAGTTTTGGAGTAAATGGATCGATTTTTACTTGCCAGGTCTTCAGGGCCGGAAAAAATGGCTAAAAATGGCCGAGAATTTGGAGCCTGGTCAACTTGTAGTGGTAGGTTCTCTCCAGGACATTGGTAAACGTGGGAAGTATCAACTTGGGAGGGTGCATGAGGTAGTTCCACAAATTAGGAAAGGGAAGCCTGTGGTTCGTAGAGCCAAAGTTGCCGTCTGCAACTATGATGAGAGTACGGGGAAAGTAAAAGTAGACTACGTGTTGAGGGATATTTCGTGCCTCGCCCCCGTAAAGAACACCTAAGTGTTAGGGTTTGAGCCTGGTTTTGTCTGCGGTGGCCGACCCTTGTCTGAGCCCGGAACAGTCGGTTATTATCGCAACTATTGTATATAGCGTCATTTTAGCGTGTACCTATGGTACCAATTTCATGTATCGTCGTGTATTATTCCGTATTGTTGTTCATTCTTTGCATGCCCTTTGTATTTACGTATTAACTTAAACGTGAGTGATTCAAACAATTAGTGTATCATGTGTTTTTATTCATTGGCTCACAATTGTCGTCAATTCTTTTTAGTTATGCCATGTCAGACTGTCATAACTAGGGGCCGCTATGTTCCCGACAATTTTCACCAAATCAAACGTCATATAAAAACCGTTCAAGTCTACTGAATATTACGTCATGGAAATTCCTAAAACATGAGCCAAAATTGCACCAGCGTTAATAAGACTTGTGTCAGACCTGTTTAAATCTGTTTGGACCTGTTTGGGCCTGTTTAAACATGAATGCATTGGTTCACTAGCTCGAACACCTGTTGAATGACTTCATAATTGTTTTTCATTATTGTGTCACAGTACTGCATACGTGAATTTGAGATATTGATATCTATTCTGGTCATTCGTAAAATGATTGCTTGAAAGTTGGCCGCTCATTTAACTGTTGGCTTAGTGCTTGCTAGCTGGACAAAAGTTCCGTCTTTTATCCAATTAATCTGTATTGTAGTGACAGTTTTTTTAGAGGTGTAGGCGTTACACCTATTTTCGATAGCCTCGGGCTAATTTTACTGGAATACACTGTTTGAATAGACGTTTCGAAAGTGTGTTTATTTTTGGGTCATTGCATGCAGACGAACGGATTTGGGAATCTTACGTTACAATTTTCCCACGAAGAGATTATGGTTTACCGCTGTGACCAACGACAAGTACGGCGAGTTATGTGTCAACATAAAGGAAGACAGGAAGCGCCCTTGCAGGGACGTCCTGTTACTTCCGTTCGTCGTAGGCTCCCTCGGGAGCTATGCCACGACGAGCTCTCGAGCTCTGACGGCCTTGGGCGTTCCTTCTCGTGGGGTAGCAAAGGTGGCTAGAAAAGTGGCTTCCCTCTCAATCAAAGGATCCTTCCGCGTCTGGAAAGCTTGGAACGCCGGGCTCACTTGTGGAGGGGCTACGTCATAGAAAAGACGACTTCAGCGATCAGAAACTTATTCCCCAATAACAGAAACGTTGCAGTAAGTATCCGAGCGCGCAAGACAGCAAACCGTTTAGACGTCATAACCTTATATCAATTGTCTTAAAATTCATCACCTTATATCATCAACATATGTCTATAAACCAGTGTCATCTTTTTTATAACGCTCCAGTCTCATCAAACCCAAGCATTCAAAAATGAACAAAGGAAAGGAATAAAATGTCTAATGTACATTGTGAATCGAGACTGGTTTAACAGCAATTAAGTAACTTCAATCATCACTATATCTCTATGTATTAATCAATCAATTGTTTCGAATTATCTTACGCTGCCTTCGCCTTGTAACGCTGTTCTTGCCCGCTCGGATCAACCTCGCTCTGCTTTCAACGCATTGATCAACACGATCCCCTGATCAACTCGATGCAGCCTCAAAATTTCCACCCCAATTTTATACTTTTTCCTGGTAATGTAGCCTATCAGTGCCTCTGGTTTCAATCGCTAGCCTCCCCGACCCAGCTGGGCGAACCTGCCTCAACGTCTGGCCAGTGCACATCCGTGCTCGCCGAATCAAAGCTTACTCTTCTCCAGTGAGTACTGTATGTATTACATTCCGACCTATATTTTTTGTTTCTATTGATTAATCGAGCCTCTGCTCCACATTTTTATTTGAATTTTGTTTGCCACGCGAGCCAAATTATCCTTAAATAGTTGACTCTCTTTCTCGTGGTAGACCCCAATTTTATCCGCTCCGCCTACTGGCAGACCGGGTATAAGAGTCAAGTACCTGCGCCGAGGTCGCGTGAGGGAGACGTGGGCGCCGCCCGGCGATCAATTACTGCCGGTTCCAGCGTCCACACGCGACGGGTCGCCCGGCCCGTCGCAGGCCATCATTCTGGGCAATGCAGAAAGAGCCTGTCTCCCTGGCCCACTCCGCCATTCTAAATTTGCGGACGGGTCATGTAACGTTTCGATCCACACTCTCCCTCCACAGGTACCTCGACTCCCCAGCCTGGCCTCCGCGACCTAAGCTGGTGGACTTACCCCTCCGGGTGCATCGTCACCCCTAAATCACGCCGCTCCCCGCCGCCGCGGGGTGTGGCAGGCCGGTTTCTGAAAGTCTTCGACCTGGCTATTTTTGTTTGTGCTCTCTCGCCGTGTCAATTATTTGTACCCGTGCGCTGTTGATGCAAATAAAACAGTTTAACACTACTTAACTGCTTTCAACGCATTGATCAACACGATCCCCTGATCAACTCGATGCAGCCTCAAAATTTCCACCCCAATTTTATACTTTTTCCTGGTAATGTAGCCTATCAGTGCCTCTGGTTTCGATCGCTAGCCTCCCCGACCCAGCTGGGCGAACCTGCCTCAACGTCTGGCCAGTGCACATCCGTGCTCGCCGAATCAAAGCTTACTCTTCTCCACTGAGTATGTATTACATTCCCACCTATATTTTTTGTTTCTATTGATTGCCTCGTCTGCCACGAAAGCCAAATTATCCTTAAATAGTTGACTCTCTTCCTCGTGGTAGACCCCAATTTTATCCGCTCTGCCTACTGGCAGACCGGGTATAAGAGTCAAGTATCTGCGCCGAGGTCGCGTGAAGGAGACGTGGGCGCCGCCTGGCGGTCAATTACTGCCGGTTCCAGCGTCCACACGCGACGGGTCGCCCGGCCCGTCGCAGGCCATCTTTCTGGGCTATGCAGAAAGAGCCTGTCTCCCTGGCCCGCTCCGCCATTCTAAATTTGCGGACGGGTCATGTAACGTTTTCGATCCACACTCTCCCTCCACAGGTACCTCGACTCCCCAGCCTGGCCTCCGCAACCTAAGCTGGTGGACTTACCCCTCCGGGTGCATCGTCACCCCTAAATCACGCTGCTCCCCGCCGCCGCGGGGTGTGGCAGGCCGGTTTCTGAAAGTCTTCGACCTGGCTATGTTTGTTTGTGCTCTCTCGCCGTGTCAATTCTTTGTACCCGTGCGCTGTTGATGCGAATAAAACAGTTGAACACTAGTGGAGCGGTACTGATGAGTCCAGCCTCATGGGAAAAACACGTGTCTATCGCTGAGTTCCTGCTACACACGACTGCCGAGAAACATCATTATGTTTGTCTCGTTATTACTTCATAGACTGGAGTGTTGTGAATCGCGCAACCCAAAAGCGTTTCTTTTACTTCTGTTTATAGTTTTTGCTTCCTTTTGTGGATTTAACTACTCCGGAGAATTCAATATTGAACTGTTGTTTTCTGGTGTAATCGCATCACTACTGCATTATTTGTCAGACCACAATTGTCATTGGAAACGATGTTCCTGGGTTCTTCACACGCTGTACTGTAATATAGCGCCTTCTAGAGAACGAAGCAAAATCAAAGGATGTGATACCGAAATCGACTATTGTCGCGTTGTGTACAGTGGAAGTGATTGACTCAAACAACAATTGTCGCGATGTGCACTTGACAAGTTAATTTAAGGGGGTCTTATTCAATAAAAGTTTTGTCACTCAAAATTACCCCTGTTTCTTTCGGATAAGACAAGATGTTCGTAGAATAATATTTTAAAACAATTGTCTAGCTTACAGTACATTGCATTAAGAGCTATATTCACGACGCCGTAAAAATCTTTTCATACTTTATAACTTCAATTTGTTTTTAAGGCATTTAAAAGTGAAATATCATTTGCTGATTTGCTAAAACTCACCAACAACAGCTTAAATGCTTTCGACGTAAACCTAAGCCAGTCCTGCAGTTGCACAGTTTGAAACATGATTTCACGTACCGGTAACCATCAGCTAGAAAGGTTCTTTTACCTGTTCAACCTTATGGCAAGGTAAATAGACTGTTTCAAGCCCATGAGCATATTGTTTGGTCCCCAAATCAATCCAGGATAAAGAAACTTGTCTGGATCCAAAGTGATCTGAGGTTTTACTGAGTTATTCCATTCCTGGTGAATTTTCCAACCTGAACAGTTTACCTTGAAGTCTTCTTCAAACGAACGAGCAAATGTTAAAGTTGTTTGATCTGGAGAATCAGTTGAGTTGAAAACACCATCTATTTTTTCAATAGTTTTGTTGGATTGCCGTTTAATTTTGTTTGCAAAAAAATATTGCAAACACAAAAAAGATAACATCAACACACAAATTAGTTGACAACACGATTTTAATGTTTGCATTTTACAATTATGTTATTTGCTATAGCTTACACGTTCATATTAATGAAAAACTATACTTTGGTCAACCTGAAATTCAAGTGACAATGTTGAAACATTGAAGTAGAAGTTGAAAGAAAACATGCAACACCAGTAAAAGATTGATGGGAAAGTAGGCTAAGTCACGCAAATGGCCTTCGGAAAAAAGTATACACTGCATCAAGGTTGCCTAAAGGTTACAGTTTGGGAATCTTATCGTTTTAGAGATATTGGAGCTGCTAGTTAATTTACGTTTTTCCCATACCTACTCTGCTTCGGATTGATTACACATGTTTGGATCCAATTGTGCAAAAATTAAACAACAGTCAAAAACAGTCAAATTTGACCTGCATTGTGCCTAGGGCCGTAACCACCGTCGGGTAGCCTTTTACAAAAGTAACTTAACTTCTTTCATGTATAGTTTTTCAATGTAACAGCTTCATTCAAAAAGTTAATGAAAAGCAATGCTCTTAAAGAAACAGTGACGAAATAAGTGAATGTGCCGCGATAAATTCCGAATTTTTTTTGGTATGCAGTGGCGTAGCTAAGGAGGGGGGCGGACCGCCCCGGGCGGCACGTCTGGAGGCGGCACTTTCACACTACGATTTTTGATTTTGATTATAATCTAATGAAAAACACATTTCATTTTCACATGTTTTTTCTTGAAGGGGTGGCAAAATCTGAATCCGCCCCGGGCGGCACATTTCCTAGCTACGCCACTGGTATACAGTAGTTCCAAAAAGTTTAAAAACTACTGCACTGGCATAGCTTGAATTACTTAGCGATAGTGAAGAGCCTATACTTTTTTATAACGTTTATTATAGTAAGTGTACTTGGCCTATCCATTAATGAAGTCATGGCCATCAACTAGAGATGATAGTGCTCGCATACCAGAATGAAGTAGGCCTATATTTTTTCTTAAATTAAATGAGCAAAAACTTCTATTCTTTAGTTTATCTATAAGATCAGCTTCTGTTTCTGATGTGCTAGCATTTACTGTTATGTCATTCTTTCCACCCATGACTTATTAGAATAATATAAAATATTACTGTTGTCTAAAACAAGAAAACAAAAACTTAACAGCAGTTCCTATTATTTCAAATTACTTGTAGTAGCTACTGTATTGCTAACAATGATTTCAACCTTTTCTGATGGAATACTACAATGTATGGGAAATCGATTCCCTCGCCGCCTAGTTAATAAGTTCAATCATTAATTTATTAACTAATTGCATTCCTAATTGACTTTATTCTAGCAAACGCAATAAATCAAATATTGTTTTATTCTGAAAAATAAACATACAGACCTAGCAAAAAGAAGCAATAAAAATGTGGATCTTTAATTGTCACAATCAATGTGCAAGGCCTCACGTCGGGCTGCTTTGCGTCTTGACAGAATGTGCTGTTTTCATTATGAAATTCTGGTGCGGTGTGTTATTATCGGTTATGACCTGAAGTAGCCTTTGAATGAGAAATCTGTATTATGTAACGTGTATTCTAGGTCATTCGATTGCTACGTGCAGTTCTAGAGTCTTCTTTAAACTTGCTTGTTTATGCCGTTCAATGCAACGTGACCGAACGATGAGTTCGTGTGATGCAACATTACGTAACCTTCTCGAAGTTACTATACCGAGAAACCTTCTATAAATAGCGGTGTAATTTATTTATGATGATTATTATTGAGTTGATTATTATGAGAGTTGTGTTATGAGTTGTGGATTTGTATTTGGTGCAGAAATTATTGTTGATTGAGAGTTGAAGTAATCGCATACAAGTATAGATGAGAATTGGTGCTGATATAAATTGTGTTTGAAATTAGAGTTATTTGAGAAGCCGTTCGTTAAAGTCCTTCAAGAAGTTAGATTATTATTTCACTAGTAGAGTCATTCGACATTTAATTGACTGCTTTTCGGTTTGACCCATTAAATTACGTCATTGAACCTTTCCAAGCCTTTTTCCTGGTAAGAGATAGAAAGAAATCGTGACATTAATATATCAGCGTAATTACTGCGTTTGTTTATGCTCCACAAGCTGGTCGATGCGTGGCGCACCTATGTGTGCTTTCAGACCAAGTCGTTCATTTCTAAAAATTCTTGCCTCTATTCCAAGATAGCAGAAAATGTAGTGGTTGGTGAATAGGGTAATTTGACTAACGTTAGTATTATAGTGAGCAGTGTTGAGAAATGGTTTAACAGGCTGCAGTAAAATGGAAAGATATAACTTCTCAAAAATATCTTTAAAAGCTCCAAGTAGTTGCTTTTTAGTTGATTAAATTTCCTTGATGACTTATAAAACTATAAACAAATACAACCTAGCAACCACAGCATTTAACATAATACAATAAAGTGAAAACAAACTTTATATGACGATCGATTTCGGCCATACACATGTTAACTTTTATCAAGTAACAAACTGACTGATCTTGTACGTTAATTGAAAATACATAACTGATCAACATACAATGAATCGAAAGCAAGAAATGCACAAGAATGAACCGGCAAGAGAAACACGTCACATGGCGGTTGATTACGAGTGGAAAAAATTTGTCTTATGATGCAAAATTAAATAAAGATGTGCTGCATCACAAACAACTCTAAGTGATAATGTGGCGTTCCCCTTTACAATTCTGCCTGCGTCTGAATAGTTCTGTCCGCTAGAGGTCACCAATGCTGGAACGTGGCTCGCGCCGCGGATGAATACTAAACAGGGACTTTGGAAACAACAACTCAGCGATCGGACGTGAAGTGAAGTGAAGGAAAGCGATGCACAAAAGACAATAAAGAAATGACATTCGGAAATCGGAACATGGCTACAAGGTTGAACCCGGACTATTGATTAAGGACATTTGTTCTATTAAGTAATATTACTGTGTGTGTAACCTGGTCTGCCCTGGCGACCTTTATTTGTATTAGCTTCTACCATTGTTAAGTAATGTTATTGTGTTTACTTTGAATTATTATACTACTTCTACAATGCTTACTTTAGTGTGGTATTAATAGACAGTGCACTCTAGAAGAGATAAGGTTAGAACATCGCACCTTCTGAGCTAGGAGTCGCATGTCGGTAGTGCTTAGCGTACACTATCCGACCACCTACAACCTATACGCCAAACTGGTGACCCCCGACAAAGCCTTCTTCTAGCAGTGCATTGCCTGTTAGTGTTTTGTGTAAATTTATATACCATAATGTGTGTAGACTAACTTAATCTTTTTTTCTAATCATTTTTTGTTATCATTGTGGCTACACACACCTACAATACACGCCACCAATCACGCATCACACAAAACAATTCTCATACCTCACCAAACACTAGTAACAGCGTGATGACAGAGAACAACCCAACAACTTCCATTTTAAAACCGGGTAAACGAGTCACCCAAGAATTTTGCAAATCTGCCCCTAAGGCATGGTTTGCTAATTTCAATAGAGTGTGCCAGAAGTGGAGCATAGTTGAGGATTCAGACAAGATTGAAGCTTTAATGTCTTGTCTGGATTCATCAACTATGATTGCAGTGCAACCACTTTTGGCAAGACAAAAGCAATTCCCGGACATCCAAAGCTTTCTGATAAGCAAATTCACAGAACCCTTATGTGACCAAATTCAAAGGTTAGTTTCTGTCAAGCAGTTAGGTGATGTAAAACCTTCGGAATTTGTGGCTAACATGAGAATAAATATCTCGGAGTCTGACATGTCTGACTCTGTGGTTAAGTCCATGTTGGTCGACAAACTTCCTCAAGAAGTTAAAATTGCATTGGCACCACTTCATGAGGCTTCACTAGAGGAGTATGCAATAGCAGCAGACCATGCTATGAAGCATACTGCCCCTTTATCTTTTGTGGGTGCTGTAAACAAAGAGCCCCAGCAGTCTGAAATGGTTAGGGTAAATTTACAGCTGGAGTCATTGACCAAGTCAGTGCAAGAATTAATGAGGACTCTTCCAAGCCAAGCTTTTTCCCAGAACACAGGTCCATCACATGCTAGGTTTGCACCAAGACCACAAGCTCCACCCTCAAATTACTCTCGCGTGGCTAGAACACACAATACAATGTGTTTCTATCACCAACGGTTTGGTGCAAATGCTCGCAAATGTAACCCTCCTTGCTCTTTCCAGGGAAACTGGTAGGTTGCACTGCGAGATCGACTGTGCCCAGTGCGACAAAACTTCCATTTCATAAAAGTCACAGTCCACTTCTTCACATTAGGGATCACAAGTCAGGTTTATGCTTCATGATAGACAGTGGCGCTGAAATAAGCTTGGTTAGGCCGTATAAGTCTGAAAAACATTTAAAAACACATAGTCATTCTTTAGTGGGGGTGAATGGAACTTCCATTGCCACTTTTGGACATCGAACCATGAACTTGCAGTTTGGTGATAAAACTTCAAGGTTTCGGTGGATTTTTGTAGTGGCCGAAGTATCTCAAAATATTCTTGGTGCTGATTTTCTCAAACATTTTAATTTATGCGTCGACTTTAGTCAATCTTGTCTGAGAAGTGTTAACCAGTCGATTGCATGGCCACTTTACCCAAAAATGGTAGCACATGTAGGTGCACCCAAAGCATTTGTAGCCACCAATTCCTTCTTACAAATTTTAGAAAAATATCCTGATTTAACGCGTCCACCAAACAAAAACAAACCAATCAAGCACAATATCACCCACACTATTGAAACCACTGGCTATCCTTGTTCTGCACGCGTTCGCCCTTTGTCACCTGAAAAATTAAAAGTGGCCAAAGAAGAAATTGACATGCTCCTGGAAGCAGGCATAATTAGTAGGTCCAACTTTAACTTTTCCTCAGCCCTGCATATGGTACCTAAAGGAAACTCTGGTGTTTTTCGTCTATGTGGAGACTATCGTTCCTTAAACGTCCAAACAGTGCCTGATATGTACCCTACACCTTCGATCAATCAGTTGTTGCATAGATTGCAAGGTTCTTCTATCTTCAGTAAAATAGACTTAGTTCGAGCTTACCACCAAATCCCTTTGTCGTCCGAGTCAAGACATAAGACTGCCATCACATGTCCTTTAGGTCTGTTTGAATATAATTTTATGCCCTTTGGATTAAGAAATGCTTCCAGCACCTTTCAGCGCTTCATTGATCATGTCTGTCATGGTTTGACCAACGTAATGGCATATGTAGATGACATAATTATATTTTCTGAAAATGAGGAAGACCACAAAATGCATTTACATAAGTTATTCCGCAGGCTGGATGAGTACGGAATAATCATCAATCCTACAAAATCTGAATTTGGTAAGAGTGAATTACTGTTTTTAGGGCATCTGGTGTCTAAGGATGGTGTGCGACCCACCCCTGACAAGGTCAAGGCAATTTCTGAATTTCCCTTGCCTGAAACAACAAAACAATTAAGACGTTATCTGGGCATGGTAAACTACTACCACAGATTCATACCACATGCAGCTCAATGCTTAGCACCCCTCAATGACTTGATTTCTGGTAAAACACGTGCGGATAAAAAGATTGTTTGGACTAAATGTGCAGAAAAAGCTTTTTTCGACAGCAAAGTAGTTTTGGCTGAAGCATCAATTTTGGTGTATCCACTGGAAAATGCTCCTTTAAGTATGATGGTTGATGCCAGTGACACAGCAATAGGTGGTGTGTTGCAAGTGAAAATTGATGGGTCCTGGTCTCCTGTAGCTTTCTTTTCGAGACGACTGGATAAGACACAGAAATCTTATTCTGCCTTTGATAGGGAGTTATTAGCGGCCTACAGTACTCTTAAACATTTCCATCATTATGTAGAAGGAAAGGACTTTACTCTTTTTACTGATCACAAGCCTTTAGTAAGTGCATTCCTTTCCAAATCTAATCAATCTATCTTGAGGCGAGTCAGGCAGATGAGCTACATCACAGAATTTACTTCAAACATTAAACACATTCAAGGGTCTGCAAATTTTACTGCTGATGCTCTTTCTCGAATTGAAATTAATGGTGTGCTGCATGTGCAAAGTGGCATTAATTTCTCCGAAGTGGCTGCAGCCCAAGAGTGTGATGAAGCTGTTCAGAGCATGCTCAACAATCCACAGGCATCTGGGCTGTCCTTAGACCAATATGCTATCCCAGGTGTTCAAGATAAACTCATATGGTGTGACACTTCAACTGCTGTCGTTCGACCGGTAATCCCACTAAGATATAGAAAGATGGTTTTTGACCAGTTGCATTCATTAAGTCACCCTGGAGTAAGGGCAACCCATGATCTTATTTCGCGTCGTTTTGTGTGGCCAGGCATGCGAAAAGAGATTGCCAGCTGGGTAAAAGAGTGTCAGTCGTGTCAACGAAGCAAAGTCATTCGCCACAACATTGCTCCATTAAAGGATTTCAAAATGCCTCAGTCACGGTTTGAACACATTCACATTGACTTGGTAGGTCCCTTACCGGAATCAAGCGGCTATAAATACCTGTTTACAGCAATAGATCGTTTTACTCGTTGGCCAGTGGCAGTACCCTTGAAGAACATTTCTACAGAATCCGTAATAGATGCCTTTATGTATGGTTTTGTTTCACAGATGGGAGTGCCCAAAACTGTCACTTCTGATAGAGGAGCTCAGTTTGAATCAAATTTGTGGGGTCAGCTCATGAATTTCCTTGGTTGTCGTCGAAACAGAACTACTAGCTTCCATCCGCAATGCAATAGCCTAGTAGAGAACATGCACAGACGACTGAAAGATGCTCTACGCAGTTGTAACAACCCAGGTGATTGGTACCATAATCTACCCCTTGTGCTACTCTCTATGCGCAATACAGTCAAACAAGAGCTGAAATGTTCTCCAACAGAGCTTCTTTATGGTGCCTCCGTGGCCATGCCAGGAGATTTTCAGGTTGAAGGAACTGCTGCTGCTGTTCCTCAGCATGAGTTTGTAAAGACACTGAAAAATCATTTCAAAGACATTCAGCCTTCACCAACTCGACCTCACCCACAGCGCATAAGCCATATTGACCCAGAGCTGATGTCATGTGAGTATGTGTGGATTAGAAGAGATGCAACTGCATTTCCTCTGCAATCACGTTACACAGGTCCTTACCGGGTGATCTCTAGAAATGAAAAATATTTTACTTTAGACATTAAAGACAACAGGAAAACTGTATCCATTGATCGCTTAAAAGCTGCACAAATGCCAGAGCTGAACAATCAGCCTACACCTAAATCTTCACCACCTCTGACTCCAGTGACACCGACTGCAACGAAGATTCGTCGCACAAGGTGTGGTCGTAATGTAAGTCTTCCTGCACACTTCAATGATTATGTGCAAGTGTAAAGTCTGTCCTCTCACTGTATGTTCTTACATACCATAGTTTCTTTGCTTGTAGTAGGAACTAGATTAGGACCAGTGCGAGGAAATATATCAGCTCTTTTCTTTTCAGGCAGTTGTAGATTCTCTTTCAGCAGGTATTTATTCTGGATGACCAATTCTCTAAAGACTCAACATGTGTTGTATATAACAGGACTGCATACACAGTTCATTTGTTTTATATACACTTTGTGTCTGATAGCTGCATGTTATTTCTAGTTTTCTTTGCAGAAGGTTGTGGCCAACCCAGCCATGACATCTGTCTGTGGGCTAAGTCAAGCATGTAACTTTCCTAAACTCTTTAACGGTGCACACAATGCATTCAACCATTCGTAGTGATGATATCATTATGTCCTCTGTTGTACTCACTCATGTACTTGAGCATAATTGTACCACTCTGCATGTCTGTGGTGTTGTTTGGTACATCCGGAGTACCATTCGACGTTTGGAGAGTACTAAGATCTGCAATAGGCATCAAGTTCTCCCTTCCACATTGTTTTCTTCCATTTTTCTTCGTATACAAGTCATACTCCATTTTGACGAATGTTTGAGAACCGTTCATCCAGAAGTATCTTGACAGAGTAACCTCATCTTGACAGAATCTTGCCTTGTTTTTCTTTTGTCTATTCGCACGTACAATTACCTAATCATTGTACACATACTACATTTCATTGACATGGAACACACACTGTCACGCATCATGTTGTACCAGTTGATTCGTTTATTTTTTTGTATGTTCGCAACACTTCTGTGTTGGAGTAGTTTTCACTCTAAGCAACCGCAATTATTGTTAACCCAGCAGCCGTCATGCTGTTATGTTTTGAGTAAGTTTGTGAGCATCATTTTTATTATTGTATGATAAGTCATTGTTTTATGTTTGAACCATTCGAAGTTAACTACTACGTCATTACCAGGGTAGACTTGGGCAGCAACCCCGTCGATAATTGCATTTGTTTACCTATCTTGTGCACGTTTAATGATCAACCGACAACACATAGTTTTGGCCGCATAATTTGAAAGAAAACTAGTGCTACAAACAAGACTGTTATAAAGATTCCTGCAAACGCATCAGTCCGAGCCACCGGCATCCTCATCGAGAAGTCACACCAAGAAACATGTCGATGTTTGAACATTTCGTTTACTCATGATCTAATCATCTGGCGCCAAGTGATGTGGCGTTCCCCTTTACATTTCTGCCTGCGTCTAAATAGTTCTGTCCGCTAGAGGTCGCCAAGGCTGGAGCGTGGCTCGCGCCGCGGATGAATACTAAACAGGGACTTTGGAAACAACAACTCAGCGATCGGACGTGAAGTGAAGTGAAGGAAAGCGATGCACAAAAGACAATAAAGAAATGACATTCGGAAATCGGAACATGGCTACAAGGTTGAACCCGGACTATTGATTAAGGACATTTATGCTATTAAGTAATATTACTGTGTGTGTAACCTGGTCTGCCCTGGTGACCTTCATTTGTATTAGCTTCTACCATTGTTAATTAATGTTATTGTGTTTACTTTGAATTATTATACTACTTCTACAATGCTTACTTTAGTGTGGTATTAATAGACAGTGCACTCTAGAAGAGATAAGGTTAGAACATCGCCCCTTCTGAGCTAGGAGTCGCATGTCGGTAGTGCTTAGCGTACACTATCCGACCACCTACAACCTATACGCCAAAATAACTCAAAACAACAATTTTTGTTCATCTGTCATATTCAGTGTTTCTCTATATCTTTGGTTGCTGAATGCTGATACCGAATTTGATGCTAGGTTTTTTCTAGTGTCAATGGTTTGAAAGATATTTGCTGAAAACGTTTTTGAATATTGCTGGACTTGATACAATGCAAGGCGGCCATACCAAACATTCTTGTTTTCTTCTTTGTAGAGTAAAAGAGCAGATAGCAGCACTAGGCCTACTAAAAGACTGGTCAGTAAGAAAAGATCCAACCCCAGGCTTCCACAATGTCAAAAAAATACCTCTCTTTGAATGGATTGATGTATTCCTTCCACCTTTACATAAAAAAAACTTGGGCTTTCTGAACAGTTGTAAAAGCATTGGGTCCAACTAGTTTGTGCCTTTGAACACATTCGCTCGATTTTTCCAAACCTTTCTGAAGCTAAAGTACAAGATTGGGATATTTGTTTGGCCTCAAATAAGAAAAATGTTGGTATTAAAAGAACAGGAGGAAGCAGTGACTGCTTTAGAAAAAAACTTTTAATGCCATTTTTATTTTTGAAATTAGCGACCCAAAAAACAAATAAAGACACTCTGATAATATGATAAACAAAATTTTTCCAAAAAATTCTTGTTCAGTGTCATCGATTGTAAACTTTTACAAACTAGCTTAAATTTGACAAATCAATCTATAGTCATGAAAACTTAAGCACTCTATTTGAGTAAATTAGCAGGCCTATTGCCAACCGCGCTGTACGCGGTACGCGCTGTACGCCAACCAGCGCGTTTGCAGTATTGCCAGCGCTCGTGAAGAATTTTGATGCGTGAACATCGCTGCGCGGTTACAGCACAGACAAAATCTGGGAATAAAACAAAAGTGTTAAAAATATTGTTTTCTATTGGTAGCATGGCCAAACAAATTTCTCTATCTTGAAGTGACTGTAGCAGTGAATATTGAAGTGAATTAATTTTGCGTATTCATAAAAGGCCTGTGGAAATTTGAAAAACTGGAAAAAAAAGCAATTGTAAAGACAGTATTAAACTAATTTAAACCTTGAAACTAACTTTCACAGAGATCTAGTTATTAATCAGACAATTTGGTCAATTAGAAAGGTATGCGTCTTAAACGAAAAGACAATGCATTAAGCCACAAAATACGCAAAGAGTAACCATACCTAAACAATATTTCTGGGACAACAGAAATCTTTGACTAAAAATGATATGGTTACTTTCATTGGTTTGGTTTGGTTTTGAATCTTTATCCTAGGACTGACAAAGCCTTGATCGGTTATTCCTGGTAGTTTCGCATACTTGTAGAGGCTCTTGACGCAGGACCGGTTAACGAGATTGGCAGAGTGAAGTTTCCGATTGTTGAAGGGTTGTTGCCGGGGAATTATTCCATTCACTAGGTTCCGCTGAATAGAGAGCAGTCCTGAAATGCGTTGCTCAAGCGCACACCCTGAGAGTCGAACCAGAGCCGCGTGATCTTCACCCGTGCGCATAACCACTGAGCTAACGGGGCAGACTAACGGGGCGGGCATTTACTCACACTCCTGCTATAATATTTCCATTTTGGTTCCTCCAGGCCAGTGCTACTCAAACTGTGGTACGCGTACCGGTGCCGGTAGGTAAGCACTTGACTGCCGGTTTAAGCGATTAGTTTGAAAATAATTTATTTAGTCTTGTTTTGATCAAAATGTGTTTTCACCATGCTCAGGTTGTTTTTCTTTCTCTGCATAATTTCTGTAGTTCTACTTCCTTATGGTATTAAAGCGATATAAACTGATAAGGTAATTTTTTAAATGGCAAAGTGTGGTCGTATGAACATGAAAATAATGAAGAAACAATTACTTTCGGGCTCCATTAATACGAATCTGGTTTGGACAAAAGTGATGTCGAAAGTGTCAAAGAGTTAGCGGCAAAAATTTGTTCAACTTTTGGTCGACAATGTGATGCATCAACATCTTTAGAACTTCCTAGGCTTTATAGCAACAGATGACACTGGTGTGCCGAAGCCACAATGTATCGTTTTTGGAATTGTGATCAGCAATGTCTCTGTAACATGTACCATGTTTCTAACTCACAAATTTAAATTATGAGAACATTTGGCCAAAACCTATGAGAACTGCAATTTGAACTTCAATGTGCAAATTGCAGTCCATTAGGTGGCTTGTAGATGGTCTGCGGTCTGTTTTTTGGCGCCACATTCACAGGAGGAGGAAGAGGCCATTCCCCATTGATGCATGGTTGAGCGGAAAAGCCCGACGCCCGTACGAAGACGGTTGAGGCACACCAATGCCTTTTTTTGTAGTGTCAGGCCAATGGGGCGTGTGTCGGTGTCGGAGATGAACGAATGGAGTATAGTGGAACTTGACTTTCATTCAGAATTCCATTTATGGTCCTCCCAAGTATCCGCAGAGATGTCCTCATCTTCATTGTTCGTTCATTGGAAGTAATAAAGCAAATTGTTCAGCGGAAGACCGTTTATTTTAGCCGCGAATGTTGACTATTTTATTTACCTGTCGAAGCGCCATTCGCCACATTTAATATTTTTAAACGTTCACATTAGATTCACTAATTGCCGACAAGTTGCCTTTTCAGGAAAACGTAACCATGTAATTTTTCGTTAAATATTTGCAGTGTCAAACGTAACTTCAATACTTAGCTCATTTTAATATTCCTTTTTACCTTAACCTACGTGCAACTAGCCTATATAGCATATGTCGAGGCATGCGTCTCAATCTTGTTTTATGCAGAAGTGCAGGCACTGCTCTACAAAGCGTTGTGGTTTCGCTCCCAAGCAACCATTTGTGATTTTTGTGCATATTTTTACTTCAACTAGGAAACATCGACTTCGCTACCCTTGTACTCAGCTGAAGTTTTATTCCGTGGCACAAAGATAGGGGAAATCATGAGAAGCCGCCTGCGCCCATGGAGGCTTAATTATGGTTCTCCCAATTTTTTTTCAGAATTATTAGGAGCTAACATGATTTGAGAAACTTTGTTTAGCTATTTTAGGCGCTGTTTTCTTTTGTTTGGAATTGTACTGATTTTACCTGCCTGCTTCCTCATACTTAACCCTCTGTCTAGCGTGGGGTCCAATGGACCCCAAGCCTGCTGCATTCGAAATAATCTTGTATTAAAACAGCACTAAAAGAGGATTTGACACTATTGACACAATGGTTAGGAAATACACTTCCAAAAGAATGACAAGAAGATGACCGATAGCTCTATTTTAAAATATGATTGATATCACTGCTGTCAATGCTTTGTGATATGGCCTCAATTGCAAGGCGAAAATAGCAGCACAACATTCAGCATGAAAGAGAAGAACATTTTAGATCCAATTAGGAAAAGAGCTTGCTGGATTGCCAGCTTCGACTTCATTCACACGACATCTAAATCCGCAACAAAATAAAAGAAGGCTAGATACTATCTTTGCGAAAGGCACAAACACCAAAAATGTAGACAATTCTGTGCTACTTGCAAACTCAACGTTTGCCAAAAACATTCGCAATTCATTTGCAATGAATGCCATAATACATAAACTCACAATATTTCTTGTGAACTAATATGTAGGCCTAATATGCGTTTTTTAGCCAAATGTCTAAATAGTTTAACCATTGCTCAAAAATAGACCAATTCCGTATCAGTTTGGTTTGTGCATGGGCTACTGTATGACTTCTTTATTAAATTTCAATTATTTTTGCTTTTTCTACAGTGTTTATAACTTATGATTTTTGTGGTCTGTTACGTCCTTTCCTATTGAGCTTTAATTTCATCATCGGTGCTGATTTTTTTTGTCTAAAACAAGTAGTTTGAAATTTGGGGTCCAATGGACCCCAACGGTAAAACTTGCATATTTTTTTTCTATAGACAGAGGGTTAAACAGCTTCTAGCTCCTCATCAACTGGCATTTGCTGCCATGACTACGTCATACCGCCTAGTCATTTTAACCACTTTTATGCTTTAATTGTATTATACTAACGTATCTAGCTCTTCATCAACTGGCATTTGCTGCCATGACGACGTCATACCGTCTAGTCATTTTAACCACTTTTATGCTTTAATTGTATTATAGGCCTACTAACGTGTACGTAATACGTAATACAAGTACGGTACCTTACTTATTACATGTATCTCGCGGATGCTACTCTATCGCTTCTTGTAGATGCTCCCCTCACCACATGGTTGCTGCTAGACGGGATGCGATAGACCTTGAGAGACTTACAACACAACGATGGATGACACAACCGAATTCTCAACCGCATCACCGCTGCTGCTTGCGATACACCGACGTGCACCACAGCTGCACCGTCACCTCAGCATTTATTTACTCCAGACGTCTGCTTTACAGCTTGCGACCTTACAAGCTTGCCACTCATTCATGACATGCCCATCATCCGTCAACAGACATAAACTGACCTGCTCATCAGCACTGCTGTCATAGCTTGTCCCAAATTCAACATGCTCGAATCCCTATAGGCTAGCATATCTTGTCCTCAAAGACATTACTCTCATGAATTTGAGGACATCTTTGTCTCGCACAATCTCAGTGCACGCGTTGTTCACCGCTATCCCATTACTATTCTGGTTGGCTTCTATGTGTGTCAAGTCCTATCTTTCTGGAGGCAGGGCATGGACAGTCATGGACACTTACCTGCCTATAGCCTACGATATTTATGTACTTTATTTAAAAAAATATTCTTAATGCTTACTCAAGGATGACGCAGCAACATAGCAACTGCAGTAACACAATTCTCAAATCTTCCTGAGCATGAAGTGAAACTGCATCCCTCCTAGACAAGAGGTAAAACTGTACCCAACCCATTAGCCTATATAAAACCGAAACGTCATCCAACCATTCCAATTTTTTACTAAAATGCAACCAGTAGAGCGACTTTACTTTTGCCCTCCTCCCCCAGCACAAACCGCTAGTTAAGCCACTGCTGTCTTGCCTAAACAAGCCAAAATGCTACTTGGGGACATAAGACATCGCCTTATCTCTTATGATAAACGAGTATTACCAGCAATGCGAGTATTACCTGCAACAGCAATTACTGTATTACAGTCCTGCAATTAGTCTATATCGTACTAAGCCAAAAGGGGAACTACGACATCGCCTTATCTCTTATCGCAAACGAGTGTTACCCATGTTACCCACACAAATGCTGTGGACCATAGAAACCATTAAGTGAGGTATAGTACACACAGAGATGGGCATGATCTTGATCTTGAAGATCACAAGTGATCTTGATCTTCAAGATCACTTTTTTTTTAGTGATCTTGATCTTGATCTAAGATCACTTTTTTTTGTGTGATCTTGATCTTGAAGAACAATAAGATCAAGATCACTTTAAAATTGAAGTTTACTTAGTAGATAGAGGCATTTTTTTAGAACTCGTACTGCACAAAGTAGTTAGTGGTAACTATTAACATTAAGCCACTGTTAATATGATATGTGTCTAACAAAAAACGATTTAAAGTCTCTATCTAATCTGGTCAGTGTTGCCATTTCAAAATTGAAAAAGTTTTCTGTGTTGGTCATAATAAAGAAGTCAACTTCCGTGTACTTTATGTTGACGTATAATAAAAAATGATTTAACTTTGTTCACAATTTCCATGTGTGAATTAAAAGAAATGTTTGCTTTCTTTGACCCAATTTTAGATGCTTCAAAAGTCTAGAATGGCGGTGTTAAAAAATCTGGACTCCAGCCGACTTTGGTCATGCAAAGTGGTTTATTGCAGCAAATCAACCAGACCAAGACTTGTTTACGGTCTGAGTATGGAGCGGTTTGTCTGACCGCAAACCTCTGAACTTTTTTGATAGCAGACAACAGTATCAAGACTATCAAGGTTGCAAGATGGATAAATGGTGCAATAAACATTGACATATTACAGTGAAAGCTAAAACTACTTAGTAAGCCTAACACGTATAAAAACTCTCACATGAACCAGACAAAAATTTGGTAAAAAATTATGCAGTTTGAAGTTTATTTATTTTCATTTATTATAAATAAAAAGTATACAAACAATTTCAAATTTTGCGACTTTTTCAGTAACTTACTACTGTAATTAACCTCGGCCTTACGTGTGACGTTGCGATTCTACGCAAACTACGTCAAAAATTGATAGGCCTGATAGCAACAGTCACTAACTTATTACAATTCTTAGGCCAGCGATCGAGTAGTTAAAAGTAAAAGTTAGCAATACCAACTATATACCTTTACCCAGGTTGCTTATAGTGATTATTTTTTACTACATCATTGATCAAAAACTTCATTTTTTTTCAAGTACCGGTACACAAAAAGTGATCTTGAAAGTGATCTTGATCTTCAAGATCACGATCTTGATCTTGATCTTCAAGATCACATAGTTTGGTGATCTTGATCTTCAAGATCACCTATTCTTGGTGATCTTGATCTTGATCTTCAAGATCACCAATACTGGTGATCTTGCCCATCTCTGAGTACACATATAAGTAATCACAACAAGTTTTGCTGAAAATGCTTGCAGTTGTTGAATAAATCCCACCACCCCTACGCACCTACTTTGGAAAAAATAATTCAGTAACAGTAGCCTATGTGTTATCTACTCGCTTATGTGTGCGTCCAATCTCCTCATCCCACGAAATCAGGGGGTCATGTGTCTTCCCCTACTAATTGTTAGCCTACAATTGTCAATTTTATTTGTAAAGTATCTTATAACCACACACCCGTATAGCCTATTATTTGCATGATGCATAACCTCCTTATTGTTATATGAATTATCTCTTATTTTGCCATAGCGAGGGAAGTGTGTAACACTATAACATGTTTCTAACTAACAAATTAAATTATAAAAACATCTGGCCTAAAATTCACGGCTGGAGAATGTCGATTTTCTGACACCCGTCGCAATAACCTAAATTGGTTAGAGTTAGACAGGATACGGTAATTATTTCTCAATTTCCGAATAAGATATTGTAACTTTGATTAACAAAAAATACATTTAGCATTACATTTAACTTGTTTAATTTTTGTATGCAATCATCCCCCTAGGGCCTATAGGGCCTAGACAGAAACCCTAAATTATCCTTTTGTAGCTAGAGACTCAGAGTCTCTCAATAAGCTAAGGTCCACACTAAAAATGTAGCAAGACATTAAAAAATCTACAACTCAATCAAGCTTTCAGAAAATCGCTTTCAACAAACTCCATAATTATCTCTGCTAATGCTTTGACTTAATACCGTGCTTGTGATCCAGAGCAGTGATTTTCAACCGGTGTTCTGTGGAATACTAGTGTTCAGTGAAACATTGTCAGGTGTTCCGCTAAAAAAATGTTAATTTAACCAGTGTTCCGTAGAACACCGGTTAAGAACCAAAATCACAAGACCTTCTGGTGTTTTTTTTTCAATTCTTGCCTGAGTAGCATATTGTGCTCATGCAAAACAGGCCTAGATATCACACTTCTTCTTCCATCGAGTCTTGTAAATTTTGTTGATACACCACAGATTGGCACACTTTTTTGAGACGGAGTTGTATATTGAAAGGTCCCACTTGCTGCACTGGTGGTAAGCTGGAGGCACACAAGAAGATGGTCCGCTGTTTTGGGCTTGGTATCACAGATATATGTATCTGAGCTCGCGTGGTAGCCCCAGTTTACCATTGGATATTTAGTACAGCTAACAGAACGCGGAGACAAATGGAAAGTGAATAAATTGTTGTAGTGTTGTTTATCTTATTGCAACATTATAAAATTTCATTTGGTCCGCAGGATTATTTTAATACATAAAGTGTTCCGTGGCTCAAAACGGCTGAAAAACACTGGTCCATAGAAACTGTATACATCACTATTAGAAAGGCTTATGATGTCCCAATCCACAGCATTATTTGTCAACCAAAATTGATACACGACACACTTGTGTTATTGCGATATTTAACGATTCGGACAAAACATGAAAACACGACATAATAGAAGACTTTGTTGATTTTAAAACTTTTCTAATGTTAACAAGACAAAATAATATTCGTATGGTGTTGCTTATCGTTTCCTGTTGGCGTTGCTATTTGAATATGTGCGCCTAATATCGTTACTATGTATTCGACGAAGCGCACACCGACTGGAGCAAGTAAGTACTTTACCGCAACAGTGACGCACCATTTGTAAATCATTTATCAATAGAGCTTTGTTTTAAGCTAACCAAATCTTAACGATTGCAGTGCGTCCAATAATGGTTTGAAAGAAGGATAGAATTTATAAGTGTTACGCGTGTACCTATTGTAGGCTAAGAGCCTTCGGTTCACTTTGATTATTTTTTTTGACCGATTTGAATGCGTTTTACCCTGAATATCAAACAAAACGAATTAAAGTTGTCGATATAACTATCCCAAAACCAAACAGTATCATCCACACAGAGAATTGCATACAGCTACAAGAAACATAATATGACAGTAATTTTAGGCTGAAAGGAATACACTAAAACTGATGCTAAATGCAGTAAAAGCATTCTGAACAAGGAGGAGAGGCTGTATAGCTGTTAACAGACAGATCGAAACAATCAGAAGCAATATGGTAGATATCGGGCATTAAAACTGTATACAGAAGAGCCAAGAAGCGAATGCTACACCTTCTATCATCTTTAATTAAATTTTCCCCTGTGGCTGTGGTGTCGTTTCACAAAACTATGGACTGCAGAAGTGCACAAGGCATTGAAAGTTGAAAGTAAATGTGACGAGTTTGTATAAGTTGCGTTAGGTGGAAATTATATATGCTAACCGTCATTGGAGAACAAATCAGTTAAAAGGGAAGCGTAAGTCAGCAGCTGTTTCAAATATTTTTCAGATATGTACCACAGCTAAAGCGGTGGGATGGCGCAGCGGGTAAGGCGC
Source organism: Aplidium turbinatum (assembly GCF_918807975.1). Taxonomy (NCBI): domain Eukaryota; kingdom Metazoa; phylum Chordata; class Ascidiacea; order Aplousobranchia; family Polyclinidae; genus Aplidium; species Aplidium turbinatum. Next base: position 18,063,074 of record NC_137489.1, read on the forward strand.
TCGCTTTCCAATCACGCAATCCTGGTTCGACTCCCTGCTTATATGCTGGTTGTTGACAAACACCGTTCACCTCTACCCAGGGTGTAATGAATTGGGTGGGCGTGGTTGCTCCAGGAAAGGCGGCCGAGAGAATGGAACTAGCCACCCTACTCTCATTAGTGATGAAGGCTTAGTATAATGAGAACCTTATCTTCTCATTCCCAGATGCTTGGATTCAAGTATGGGACTCACCTTTTGTTACCACAGCTAGGCATCTGATGAAGGCGTATTGGTGCTACTGGGATACAACTAGTTTTATTTGAGAAAGATTTCAACGAGTTAGAAGCTAGTAATTTTTTAATGAGATAAGTTAATTGCACTTTTTCCCATATGAACATAGTGGCGTTCCTTTTAATTTTCTAATATTGCATATTGCCAGCAATTCGGTGAATTGCTTGCGCTTCTACCTCTGATTTGGGTAAATAAACGAGAAATACAGACAAATCGACCGAACTATTGAAAACAAGTAAAGCAGAGCATGTGAAACTAGCCTAGACACCAGTGTAAGATGGACGTGTTGTGTGCAATCGAAAACAATTTCGGCTAAAATTTCAAACTGTTTGGACAAAGAGCCAAGCAACCGACAAACTCGGATTCTCATTTTTTGTTTGTAACGTAAAAACTGACGTCACTTCACGTATGCGCTGGTTTCTCGGTTTAGTTAGAGAATAATTAACCATGTAAGGATCTAGCACAGGGGTGTCCAACCTTTTTGGCCAAAGGGCCACATGTAGTTTACGAATAGTTGCGCGGGCCACTTGAGTATTTACTGCTAATTTGTAATCTTAAAAATGACTGTCTGATAATTTCTAATTAAAACCCTCACACCCAAATTCTAATCTCAAAAATGTGTTTGTACATTTTATGGGTTATATAAGAAGAGTGAAGTTGGTTTTAAAGTGGTTTAAGGTTTTTAGTTGAAAGCAAGCCAGCAGCAAAGCGTAAAAAATGTCAAATTGGCAATTGACCCTTCTGATGTTGCCGGAACAGCGGAGTTGCGTGGCCCGTAATGTATTGTCCGGCTGTCCCTAGGTTTATCCACAAAAAACTTGCTCGCACAAGTAAGTGCTGCCGAATAATGATGTCACGAAAAGCAAGAAATATTGCTGATTGACTGACTCTTGAAGCACCAGTACTATTGTGTGGAAAAGGGTGGACGTAACAATGTGGAAAATGTGATGCGTAACAATGTGCATTGTGATACAATAAAATTAGCTTGAACAGTTGCGCACCCCATGCACTAGGGAATACAGAGTAATAGAGAAAGAAAGCAAACAATAAATGCCAATTTATCGGAATGTAAGTTCGCCATAAATTACGTTGGCGATTGAGTTGATTATATAATATATGTCATTTCGAAAAATATCACGCGGGCCACTCAGAATCTTCTCGCGGGCCACATGTGGCCCGCGGGCCACGAGTTGGACGCCCCTGATCTAGCATGTGAAATAGGCTACATTTACCTTATTATAATTTGAAATACATTTAGCCTTCTCAAATAGATAATAAAAATTCGTTTAATTCCAAGATGGAATCTTTATAAGGTTCCAAAAAACATACAAACAATTTAAAAAAAGAGAAAAATAACAAAAAACTTAAAGTTTACTGGACGTCATATTCAGCAAAAGATACTGAACATTTTAAAAGCTAACACGGCGTAAATTGCAATCAAGTTGCCTTGTTAGGTCGAATTAAATGTATTAAAACTGTAAATTACAATTTTAAATATTTATGATTATGATCTTTACAAGTATATGAACTGGTTTTACGGTGACGAAAGATGAACCTATAAATGTTTGAAAAAATCTCTATCCTCGAACTAATTGTGATTCTTTGTTGTGCTTCCAGAGCTTTGATATCATCGTAGGGTTGCCATTGCTCCAAAAACATGTGCTGTGGAATTTTCAAAGGGATTTTTAATGTAAGTTTTCCATGACTATACTTTCATCTGTTTTTGTCCAACATAAGCTTTTTCTCGAATTGATGTAAAAACAAAAAATGTCACTATTGATATCAACGACTGTTGGAAGTGATCGAGAATTAATAAGAAGATCATTATTTACAAAGTTGATTTTAACATCAGAATGTTGAAGCTACATCCCAGCCAGCAAATCAGGCGTTTAAACTTTGATTCAAGTACTACAGATATGGAATATTGTAAAAAAACATTGGATTTGCTGATAGGGACGGTAGAGGCACAAATAAATTATGTGATTAGGCCTATCTCAGGCATAAAGAAAAAAAAAAATTGCACGTGTATTCAGTTTGATTTGTAATTGCCTCTAAAAGCTTTGTTTTGAATTATTTTCACTTTATGTTTCCAGTGCTTGAAGAAGGCTTTATGCTGCTGTTGTGGGACTGCTTTCTTTGTTTGCTGCCCTTGCTGTCGTGAAGTGATTTGCTGCGTCGCCATTTGCAAATGCTGCTGCTGTTGCTGCATGGATGATGACTAAGCACTGTGACTGAATAACCAACCATTATGACTCTACTGTGTTGCAATACGCCTTATGAAATAATTCAACACATGGTTCATGCGAAACAGTGTACAATAATCTTGTTTTTATTTTTGCTCAGCCTTGTGTTTTTGACATATAGTTTGACGACGTTGCAAATTGTGACAAAAACAGTGCATACAAAAAAGAATATGAACAATGCGCAATAATAACAGCTTGTGGTATAACCTAACAACTTGAACAATATTTCCTGAAGTAGGCTGCAAAATTGGTTGGCCTACTTCCGAAGAAAGTGAAGCTGCATTTCCTAGCCATAAACTGGCATAACTGAACGTCAAGAAAATTTTTGAACCAAACACAAGTTGTAAGCTTAGACTATGTTAAAAGGTTAAACAAGTCTGTTTTTTGTTGTATTCAAACCGTACAAAAATGACCTCCCTCAAAGCTGTTCTTGGGGCAAAGTGCTTGTACTTGTACTTTGGGTTTTGATACATATATTGATTTCCATTAAGGATATGCTAGGGGATCTCCTGACTAAGAAGCAGCGGGCCAGCGATTCTCCATCAAGTATCAATTAATCATTCTTTATTACAAAATACATGGAAAATCAGCAAAGCCCTATTGGCATATGCATTTCGCTCTAACTTTAGAGCATCTTTAGTGCCTTATTCAAATAGAATCTTATTCAAAAATTATCAATTCTATTTGAATAAGGCACTAAAGATACTGATATATAGCCTACTAAATAATTTTTCATTCAGGCACGTTTTAAACCTTTCAAGGTTTTGCCATCTTTTCCCGTTCGTTAACGTGCTGGTAGGTTTATATCGATTTTTGTAGTTAGTATCTTTTTCGTCCCGGACGCATAGCATCTTTTCACATATAAACTAGGTGGGCACTTGCCCACCTAGTCCCTTTGCTTGCCCCCCTAGCCCTTTCTTTGCCCCCCTAGTTTGAAACTAGGTGGGCAATTACCCCCAAGATCAATTTTCAAAAACAACGTGTTTATTGCTATGAATTTCAAAGGGCTAACTATGACAATCAAAATGCAATACAATACTGAATACAAGATAACAATGCGCGGTAAGCATTCAATGAGAAGGTTGGACCTGGACTTCAGCCGCCAGCTTTGTGATCCTGGGCTTTGTGGTACTGCGAGGGCGATTCTTGTGCGCTTTCGACATCCAGGCGATTGGGCTTCTTTGTCTTCATTCCCAAGAGTCAAGACAGTTGAAAACCTTTGTTCACGGCGATACGTTGTTGAAAAAGATGTCAGGATATTTAATGCAGTGTCGCTAATGTTGGTGCGTCCTGAAGTCTGCCAAACCAGAAGGGTTCCAATCCAAGCCTTTCCCCTTGAAATCAAGTTTCAACGCTTCGTTCATTCGGAGAGTGATAAATTCTTTTTTGGCCGGAAAGTCGTCATCATCTACCTGGTTGTCATCACATGTGAAGGGCTCAGCGCAACATTGGAGACGCCGTGCCCAAGCCGGGTCCAAATTCGAAAAGTAGTTGGCCAATGTCCATCTTTTTGGCTTACTGGTTTAAGTGGTCAGCTCAGGGAGGTCAGCTACGTCGTCCTTCAACGCCGCTGTCAACTCAAGTCCATTGCCTTCGAAGTGCATGTCAAGCGTCTGAAACTGCACTACTTTGCCTCTTCCAACTCGGTTGTTCCACAATTTAACCTTTGCGATAAACGCAGCTACGGCTATTTGGTGTCGATCACAGTTACATTCTTGCCTTGAATTAAAATATTGTCTTTGTTTAATTCACCAAAGATTTCAGCCAGATAGAACAGCTGGGAAATCCACTGTTGGTTAGGGAAATATTCAGCCAAGTCGGACTTCTTTTCTATCAGAAAAACATGGACAGCCTTACGAAGTTCGACCAAGCGGGTTAACACCTTGCCACGAGACAGCCATCGTACTTGTGTGTGGTACAGTAATGCTTCTTATCTTTCTCCCATCTTCTTGCACAGTCCCTTGGAAAGACGGCTGTTCAATTCCTTCGCTTTTATAAAGTTCGCAACCTTCACTTGCTTCATTGTTTCCAACTCAGGTCTTGTTACCCCCCCAAAATAGGAAAATTACCCCCCGGAGGTAATTTACCCTCAGGTTGGGAACCACTGAGCTAAATGGAAAGCTTTAGCATACATTTAGAACCTATGAGCCTACCTTTAACCTACTTATAATATCCTTAATGTTCCATTCAAGCAGATTAATTATCAATTTGTGTTGTGAGTACCTCAAATTTTGTGTAAGATTCTATATGTCTAAATTACCGAGGTTTGTTTCCTGATTTTTATCAAAATAAACTACCAGCTCTTTAGAATCATCTAATTCTGCAAAGATTCAACTCATTATTGTATCTTAGCTGTTGTGTTTCATATAGGCTATTACCATAGTTGTTCCTTTTTACTTTAGTGCAAGAGACCTCTGCAACTAAATGTTGCTAAATTAAATTTTATTTCATTATTATTTACAAAATATTGTGGGCGAGGATGAATATAGGAATCAATTATGGGTCTCAAAAGTTTATTCTAATTATAATATGCTTTTTCACCCACAATTTGCCTGAGAAATCTACATTTTTAAGCTTACATGTTTTACGCTCGGGAAAAAAATGCCCTTTGTTACATCATTTACGCGCAAAAAGTACCCTTTTTAACATAACTCTCGCGCTAAAAGTGCCCTTTTTTGAAAATTTGCCCACCTAGTCTCAATTTGTGAAAAGATGCTATGCCCGGACGCGTTAATGACGAAAAATAAAATGATTGATTGAATGATTGTACAGGCCATATTTCTTCAGTAGTGAAATATCCTACAAAAAAAAAAGAATTTCAGTTTTTTATGAATAAACGTTAGTTTATGACCAAGATCCGAAAATGGTTTACTGTTTTGTACATTAGAACGCTTTGCTATATAGAGGAAAAAGCAAATATCAAGCAAAAGTGTCGACACCCGGTTCATCTTTTAAACACATCTAAAACTTTAAAATTTAACTTTACTTAACCTATTAAATGTTTAGTTAATGCAACACAATTTTTAATTGCTGCGTTTTGTGTTAGAGGACACACAATCTGTATTGCTAAGTTACAGCTTAAAATGCTCTCCATTTGTAATACGCGACCAATAGGCTATTATCAAGCTTCAGCGCTATACAAATAGCAAGTAGCCTATCTTTATTAGAATTTCAAGTTTGAAATTTGACACATTTTAAATTATAATTTTCAGCTTGATATCTTCTTTGTCTTGTGCAGTAGATGAGCTTGGCTGAAACTATTATGCAATAAAGCATCTTAAAGTGCAAACCTTGTATATACTGTCAGGGGCGCCGGAACGATTTTTGACTGGGGGGGGGGCAAGATTACGAAAAAAGGGCACTTTTGTTTACTAAAAGGCCAATTTTTTTTTCAAGTTTTAAGATAAAATATAGCGATAATGATAATCCAGTATACGAAGAAGGGCACCATGCATGCTATGTTATAATGATGCAACCTACTGTCAATTCTTAAAGCAGCCTGCGGCCATGGCCGCTAAGTACTGCTTGAATGAACCGCCGGTGCTACTTCCTCAATCGACCAAGTTTGGCCGCCGGTCTCTTCTAACCAATTATTTAATTTCGCAATAGAATGATCGTGGATTAACTGTCGAAAATATGTAGTATCAAAGAGTGACGCAAAATTAGGTCAGCGCGTCATAATCGCCACTGTTGCATTGTGCGGGGAATATTTGTTATTGATGGAATATATCCATCTGCGATCGCCAGCGCTGTAGCGTAAGTCTTGTTTGTAATTCCCGACATTTATTTTAACAAAGTCTTGCGAAGTGCTAATTTACATCGGCTGGCAATATTGTCGTTTTTATGTCGATTCGATTTTGTCGGACATTGAACCGTTGTTAAAAAGGAGAACTAGGTTAGTTGACATCAATGGGGAAAACATTTTTTGATCAGATTTTGCAAAAATTATGCTTCTTTTAGTAATGTCTTTTAGTAATGTACATCATTGAAATAGCTAAAACCTCAATTGCTAAGGCAACAGGGATCAGATGTCAGTAGATGTAACAGAAAAAATATTTCGCACTTGCTAGTGCATCGTCAGTTCTGATAAAGGGCAGTTAAAGCCTACAAGTAATGTTTTAATCATTGAAATACTTATTTTATTACCTTGCCGTCATCGTCAACACAGTCATGTCGAACGTTGTTTTTCGTTGCTAAAAATAATTCTAGGGGAGTGGCGAATTTCTATAAAATCAGCCACATTGGAGACACTCATACGAGTGTCGCTAGAATAGTAATGGATTACAATCCCGATAAAGCAGTTATTGCGTGGTGCAATCATAATAATAATAATCGTGTTTTTATTTGTGCCCATTGCGATAACATAGGCCAGCGTGGTCCAACTACAGGCCCACGGGCCGCATGCGGCCCGCGGATAGAATTTTTGCGGCCTGCGAGCTTTCACAGTATTGATTTAATTTGTATTTATGTTACAGAAAGTAATTTTAATTAGAACAAGTATAGCATTTGGACAAAAAGTGTCAAAAATTTAATTCAAAGTTGTAGACAGCAGGGCCTATACTGTTTTAACCTATCAGGTCTCGTCAGTACAACTGGGCTTCTTAAAGGCTGATATGTAACTAGTGTTAAAGGCTGATATGTACCTTATGTACCTAAACTTCCTGTGCAATCTTGCTTTCCTTACAGACATGACAATGCACATGAATGTGTTAAACCTAAATTTGCAGGAGCAAAATGAAACCTCAGAGTGCTTCTGGAAATTAGTCAGCAAGGATAGATTTCCCAAACTGAAAATTTTTGCATTAAAAATGCACTCAATGTTTGGAAGCACATTCATGTGTGAGAGTACATTTTCTAGAATGAAGCAAGTCAAGTCTAAAAACAGAAATCGAACGATAGACAAAACACTGGAAGATAGTCTCCGACTTGTTACCACTAACATTGAAATTGATGTAGAAACGATAGTATCAGAGAAACCTCGACCACAGGCATCTCACTGATAGAGCTTTGCAATAAATTTCAATTTGCTATTAATTTTAACAATTTTAGCAATTTCGATTACGCACTCACTATCATTTTATTGGAAATGGCCCGCAAGTTGTCACGTTTTTGTAAAGTGGCCCGTAAGTTAAAAGTAGTTAGACCACGCTGACATAGGCTACAGTACACCGCGATCACAGATGCGATACAACAGACAACAGGAAGCAGCGAAGTGACATATAGTCTTCGAGTCAGCTGCTCCCCTTATTTTGGCTTGCCATTAAGTGTCTTTGCAGAGACACAGCCGCGTGTTCTGGAGCGGTGTCGAACCCACGTCCTTTCGAACGTCGCGCAGACGTTTTCACCACTCAGCTACGCAGCCGGCTTTGCAACGATTCTATTGTAGGACGTCGCCCAGGCCCAGACTTCAACAACGCTAAGTGATCATTTTAGCATTGTTGCAAGTTTAATTCTGTTTACTTGTGCTATCGTTATTTTTATTTTGTATTTTGGCCTCCAAGCACGCAGATTTAGCCGCCGAGAAGGAGCTCCCGGTAGGCCACGATGGCTGCCGAAAAAAAAACGAGTTTTAAGGCCTGTGCTGTGTTGCAAAATTTTGTGCCGTAAATATTATTTTGAGGCAAAAATGAAAGATTATAATTAGGCTAAAAGCGAATAGCAGAAATTGTTATATTGCAAAATGTGCAGTAGCTTACATGACTTTAAAAGGGCACCATTGCCCCCCTGCCCCTCCATCTGCAGAAAATTTGAGGGCGGGGGGGGGGGGCATTTGCCCCCCTGCCCCCCCGCTTCCGGCGCCCCTGTATACTGTATCAACCTTTAAAAAGTGCTTAGATTTTTCATCAGATGTTCTCTTTTGGGAGGGGGGGGCTGTCGATTCTTCTTATGCTTTAGGAGTGATATTTCTGTTATTTTTTAAGGCACGGTTTCAAAATTGGAGATTCACTTTGTAAAATTATTCACGCAGAGCATATCCGAAAATTAAAACTAGTGAATTTTAGAACTGCTCATATACGTTAAAATGTTGAGGTGACTTATGACTTTTGGATTATCTTGCGATTGCATGAGTTTACTCATTATTTTTTGGTAGAGTAATGAAGAACATGCATTGCAATGTTGTGATTAAAATTTTTTTACATAATCTCAATTTGAATCTATATTTTTCATGCAAAATAATATAATAATGCAAAATAACATATAATTAGAATATGAATAGAATATGAAGAATATGAATATATACCAAGGCGTTAAAGGTTAATTAGAATATGAAATATTTCAGCGGATCTGCTGAGAAATGCCTTATATCTCTCAAATTATAACCTTTATTCGCTCAAAATTTCAGGTCAATAGAAATGATTAAAAGTTAGGAAAAGTCAAGAAATTTCGTAGTCGCAGCCTCAGTGGTTTTAGAGATACAACTGTTGATACAAAAAGTTGAATTGACAGCCCCTCCCCCCTCCCCAACCTTCAAAGGGTTAACGCATCATTAGACAAATTATCCTCATTGCTTAACCCTTAGGCGGTTGGGCTCCTGGAGTCTTGCTCAGTTTGGGGGGGGGCTGTCGATTCTTCTTATGCTTTTGGAGTGATATCTCTGTTATGTTTTAAGGCACGGTTTCAAAATTTGGGATTCACTTTGTAAAACTATTCACGCAGAGCATATCCGAAAATTAAAACTATGTAAATTTTAGAACTGCTTAAATACGTTGAAATGTTGATGTGACTTATGACGTTTGAATTATTTGGTATTTTTTGATAGAGTAATGAAAAACATGCATTGCAATGTTGTGAATAATTTTTTTTTACATAATCTCAATTTAAATCATTTGATTAACGAGACATGGGCCAAATTAATTGCTTTCATCCAGCTGGTGGGAAAATTTTGAGCAATAGAATATGAAATATTTCAGAGGATGTGCTGAGAAATGCCTTATATCTCTCAATTTATAACCTTTATTCGCTCAAAATTTCAGCTTAATAGAGGTGAATAAAAGTTAGGAAAAGTCAAGAAATCTCGTAGTCGCAGCCTCAGTGGTTTTAGAGATACAACTGTTGATACAAAAAAGTTGAATTGACAGCCCCCCCCCAACCTTCAAAGGGTTAAGGCATGGCCACCTAAAGATACGGCCTGATTTGTCACATTTTGCAGAAATTTCCAGGTTTTTCTAACTTTGGGCGAACGTTTAAATAAATTTTTCTAAAAATTAGATTTTTACGCTTTCTTTATTCTTTTCCCCAGATGATACAATAGGTTTTAACATCCTTACATGTTGAAAAACAAAGAAAATTTGATTTCGAAGATTTTAGTCAGACTGTTAATTTTCAATAACAGTCTGATTTTGCGTTTTTCAACTTACTTTTTTTCATTTGCTACTGCTTCCCCAAGGCAACAAAAAAGTTTTATGTCATTAGGAAACCGTACAAAGTAAAAACATCTCAGAAAATGTCAGTCAAGCACTAGCAGTAGCTGTAATCAAAATTTGCAAAATGTGACAAATCAGGCCACATCTCCAGGTGGCCATGCTTAAGGCAAGAAAGACTACCATTGGAGCAGTTTTTTAAATTTTAAGTATAACCGACCGGGAATTGAATCCAGACCTACAGCACTAGCAAGAAAACCAAAGGCAAGCCATCGTAGCCTACTTTATGTCACTGATCTGATATAAGTCCCTGAGAGAAGTTTTCAATGCAAACCCAGCTAACAACAAGTATTTTTTTTATTTTAATTTAAATCTCTAAACGTTTATAAGAAAGATGGACTTCGTTTGTTGAAAAGATATTTGACTCAATTTTTTGGCTAAAAGAAGAATGAACACGCACAATATCGAAGCCAGTCAGAAAAAGCTGTTTTTTTTACATCTCATAAAGTCCAGTGACGTTGTAACAAAACACAAAGTTTCCTTTTTGACCAAAATTTGGAACAGTTGCAATGACATCTTTACCATTTGTTGAGTTATTATAATAATTTCGAATAGCCGGTACAGATTTGCAATTTTCACGGTTTCACAGTTCATTCAATGTCTGCAGACGATTAAAGTAAAAAACAGTTGATTTTTTGGCATTTAGTTTGATGTTGAATGCCCTTTTTGCTGCCAATGCCAACTCTCCTCTTTTACCAGACTTGGGACAGGCATCTTTCATTTTATCCCTTGGAGAAACCAACGTTTCAGAACTGAATGCAAATAGCGGAGTGGAAATATAGACTATTCCATAAACCCAGTAACTCCATTGTTGTTTTATTTAGTTACGTCTTCTGAACAAACAGCTCAATGATATATTGCTCAAATGTGGAACAAAATGCTCTTACGCATTGTTGCATATCTGATGTCTGATGTTTAAATTTGAGCATTTTTACCATTTCTCTACTGAAAAGTTGAAGTCTTCGAAAGAAGAAGGTTCAAGGTTGGTTTTTAATCTTTCTCCTCCGACTGAGAAAGTTAGTTCCTGGCAGTTTCGCATACTGTTACTTGTTTGCGTTAACTAGTACTTGTAGAGAATTTAAACTACTGGCGCAGGCCCTGTCACCGAGATTGACAGAGTGAAGTTTTACGATTGTTGAAGTCTTGTTTCCGGGGAATTATTCCATCCATTAGATGCCGCTGAATGGAGAGCAGCCCTGAAATGCGTTGCGTAAGCACACACTTTGAAAGTGGAATCAGCGCCGCTTAATCTTGAGTCTGGCGCTCACTGAGCTAACGGGGAGGACTGCGAGTTGCTTTGTAAACAATTTGTACTGTCGCTAGCATGTCACAATGCTTTGTGCATGTTCGGACTTCTTTGTGTCTTCATGAAATTTCTAATTTTCTAAGTTAGTTCATCATCAAACAAACAAAAGTTTAATTAAAAAATAAAGAGATTAAATGTAAATAGAAAATCATGTTCATCAAACGTTGCAAAAACTGGTCAGTTATCACTGAAAACCAAGACAGTACAATTTTCGAAATGTTTGCTGAACATGAGTTCAGTGTTCAAAGTTTGAGCTCTGTATTTTTTTTATTAGATTGACCAGGCGTTCAAACCATTTTGCTTCTCACCTAGGCCAATTAAAGTTTATTATTATTCTTTTATAACGGATTAAGTAGATTAGCACAACTAAACCAGTTTAATGTTAACTACTTCAACCGGGTGAGTCCCATACTTAATCCAAGCATGGGGGGATGAGAAGATAAGGTTCCCTTTATACTAAGCCTTCGGCACTAACGAGAGTAGGGTGGCCAGCTCCTTTCTCTCCACCGCCTTTCCTTCAGCAACTACGCCCACCCAATTTATCAAGTTTGTTTGTCAACAACCAGCATAAGCCGGGAGTCGAACCAGGATTGCATGATTGGAAAGAGAGCGCCTTATCCACTGTGCCATCCCGCCATTCAACCGCTACCGAAGTTTCATTTTACAACTAACCTTTTTTATTACACAGTCCAATTTGTTAGACAAAGTCTCTGGCCTAAACTGATGGTGAGCATAAATCGGAAATATCTACTGTAAAGCGATACATTTTGCAACAAGAACTCTAGTTCCGTAGGCATCTCATGAAGGGCATGTCTAGAAACGTTGGACCCCTGGTTGAAATAAAGTCGCCTTTTTCTACTGAAAATTAATCCCTGCAATTGATGAAACAAACTTTTATGCTTAGTCATGGGGATTGCTTACCATGATATGTTATTCCGCATTAGATGGAATGCACGACAGGCTTAAAACATCGCTGAACAAAATGTTATGTCATAGAATAGAAAAAGAGACCATAACGCAACACTCAAATCAGGCTTGCGGATATACGCAACCGTTTGTATGCTGATTAATTGGAATATAAACGTACTATAAACAGTTCTGTATGTAATTTCTGGCCATAGTTAAACATGGCAGACGTTTTGAAAAAGTACTTAGGCCATGTTTTGCATGTTGGTTTACTTTTGTAGACACCTTAAGAACATATCTGACAGGTTAACTTAGTATTCGGAAATCACTCTTTATCAACAAACGTTTGATACAAACAAAGAGGCTACTCTAATTTACAATCAGTCTACAGTACTCATAGAGTGAAGGTGTGCTTTGATAGCCCCATCGATGAACAATGGTAGCAGTTTGGGCACGAAGGATAAAATTCAATTATAACTGATCCATTTCTTTCTGTTGCATGTCGAAAAGCATGGGAGTAGTAGCATTGGATCGTCAGTAATGTCTCCACCATATGGTCGATTTTTTGTTGAATGTTCGTTCTATTCATGATTTAGATCATGGATATTGGTTATTTGGTTGTACCAGAGAAGAAGTGATTTTAGTCGAAGAGTGTTTTGGCTTTGTTGAGTTATGTTTTGTAATGGTGAGCTACTTCAAGTATTGCCAGCTTTTTGAAGTCTTTAATTTGCTGTGATTTGTCCTTTTCTCAGATATGGTGGGAAAATTCCACACATGGTGGGTAGCCATTGTATTGGAGTCGATTTGAGCGCTCTGGTGAGTGAGCGTGTTGACTTACAATTGAAGGTCAGATTTTATCAACTTTGACCATACGTTTGGTTGATTAAAGTCTTTACTTTTGTGATGAAATAAGGTTTATTTTGACGTGTTGTTTATTACACCAACCAAGTACGCCACACTTGCGACTAATCAGATGAAAACCACTGAATTACAAAAACGGTTTGTAAAGTAAAAGGAAGAGTCATGCGACCTGGCCAAATATGAAAAGTGGATAAACGATCTCTTATGTTTAACAATGGTTTTATTTCATCAGCTTTTAGAATGAACAACTTAAAATGATAATGCCTTGTTGTCAGTGGTTGAAATACAGCAGAATTCCTGGCACTAACTTGGAAACCGTTAGTGAGGAAGATGTTGACAAGGAAAATTATGATAAACCTCCTGAAACGTTCAGTTTGAAACGGGTCATAGGGTTCTGGAGCGGAGTATTTGTGTCTGCAAATGTTATATTTGGATCTGGTATTTTTATCTCACCAAACGGAGTCTTTAGTAAGTAGAAAACAATACAAAGAAGAACCGAATATTTTTATACATGTTTTTGGATTATTTAATTAAGGTCAAGACAAAATTATCCAATAATATTTTTTAGCCAACAACTCCTTTTTGGGTCATTTTTTTAAATTTTAATAAAGAATGAGGCAATTCTTCAATTACGGTAGTTTGTGGTAACCTAGTTGTTAGGCTATTCGTTTCCGCAACGTAGCTATTTACAGGTAAGTTGAACATCACAAGCATCAGCATGCTATGCTTTGCTACTTCAATTTTAAAAATAATTAAAATTATGCAGATTGAATAATTTCTTATAAAAAAGTTGTTCCTTTTCTTACGTTTCGATCAACCAAGAAACCTAATCACTCCAAAAACCAAGTTTTACAAGTTCGATTGCCACTCCACAACCTCACTACATTGAAGAGAACTTTAAGTCCGAAACCGTTAGTCTTGGTCTGCAGGATAGCGATCTGCAGTTAATGATGCAAAGCTTTTCTCTTTTTCAAAATGAAACAAAGATGTGAAATCAAGTGATTTCCCTTATGTGGGAAGCTACATGCCCTGAAAAGTTTGACCAATTTTTATTTAAAAAAAAAAGAAACTATTTGACTGATTAAAAACGTTAATTGCAGTACGAATGAACAATCAGTGCCGGTCTTGGGGGTGTGCAAACCGTGCGATCGCACAGGGCCCGCAAATTAGGGGGTTCGCAATTTACTCAGAAAATGCAGTAGTTTTGTCATTTCCAATGGCAAAATTCAACAAGTGAATTCAACAAAGGAATTAGCAATCAAGAAAACATAGAGATTCAACGGGTGCAACCTATTTCGTCCCCTGAACCCTTCGTACCCTGAAAAGATCGAGAAAGAAAAACAGAGCCGTGGTCGCTGATCGGAGTTGCCGCAAACATTTCAAAAATTTTCTCGATCTTTTCATGGGACGAAATAGGTCGAAATTTGATTTTGTTACTCCGATTTCAGGGTACGAAATAGGTTGCACCCAGACTCAACATTGAGACATAGCTTTATTTCTGAAAAATGCCAAAGAAAGCATGATCTTATTCTTTTGCTATGCCACCGTACAGCACCATTTTATAGTAATAAGCATACCAAAATTTTTGTTGAACATACTCTCAGAATGCCCCAAATTCAAAGTAATTTTTCAAATTTTTCTGGGGTTAGCCCCCCAGGCCCCCCGCCGCTGGGTGTCGCCTTTGGCGATCACGCCGTCAGTCTTCGCCCGCCAACCGTCAAACTACCCCCCTCCTCTTTCAAAATACCTAGCTACGCTTCTGAATTGGATCACTGTCATTGGGGCCCGCAAAGCATATTTCGCACAGGGCCCGAAATACCCTAAGACCGGCACTGGAACAAGATAGAAAAACAAATTTTAACATAGTGATTGACTTTGAGTAGACACATAAATAGGTCCCATCCATAGAGATTTATTGCTATGAGCTAAAAGCATCAAGATGTGTTTCCCTCACGACCATTCCCACTCTTTAAAACGCACCATTGCCTGTCTTCACAGCAAGTGTCTATTTATACAAATCTTAAAAATATCAGCTGAAAGTCACAGTCACAAGCACGTTTTAACGTTCGCGTTTTGTGGCTTCTACCTTTTTCTCGACCTTTGCTATGTTGACGTGTATTGGTTCTGCTGTGATAGTCAGAAATAAAAACAACTGAACTGAACTTACATAGTTCGCTATGGTCCAAGCAAATAGTTCTGGTTTTCGTTGAAATAGAATCGTAGATTGTTTACAAACTGATGAACTGGTTAAATACAAAATGGGACTGTTCACCATGCATTAGAAATTATAGATAAATTTCTGATGTTCTTTCGGTGACTGTAGACTATAGAAAAAATCTAGTTATCATTTCAACACCTTATAATAGTCTAGTCTACAGTCACAGGAAGAACGCAAGAAATAGATGTATGATTGTCACAGCGGTAAACCATAATCTCTTCGTGGGAAAATTGTAACATAAAGTTCCCGGATCCGTTCGTCTGCATGTAATGACCGAAAAATAAACACTCTTTTGAAACGTCTATTCAAAAGTGTATTCCTGTAAAATTAGCCCGCGGTTATCGAAAATGGAACGCAACACTGTACGCCTCTAAAACTGTCACTACAGAACAGATTACTTAGATAAAAGACGGAAATTTTATCCAGCTGGCAAGCACTAAGCAAACAGTTAAATGTGCAACTAACTCTCAAGCAACCATTTCACGAATGACCAGAATAGATAGCAATATCTCAAATGCACGTAGACAGTAACTGTGACGCAATAATGAAAGACATTGTCACGCAATTCAAACCCGTGTTCAAAGCGGCTGATGCAATATTTCATCAGGTCTTACGACCGATGGTGCAATATTTGGACATTTTCTAGCAATTTCCAAGACGTAAGATGCCAGCTAGGTTAAGTAGACCATAACGGTTTTATATGACGTTTGATTTGGTGAATAATTGTCGGGAACAATGATCAACTGGTTGTCAACACTATGGAGGAATAGGCGAACCAAAAGTGTGGCTCTAGTGAGGAAATAACTAACATGGACACATTTGTAATGGTGCCATTGCCAAACTTGATCCAAATATAAAAATTAGCTCATAGTTTTATATGTACAGTAGGCTAGTTCTCCAGGACAGTGAGGTAAATTGCTTTTGCAATAGCCTACTGTTCTTTAAAAGGCTACCTTTTAGGACTTGTTTTCTTTCCAGAAGCGGCAAATGGGAGTGTAGGAATCAGTCTTCTGATCTGGGTGTTTGGAGGATGCATCGCCGCTTTGTCATCTCTTTGTTACGGAGAACTAGCGATGTCTATTCCAGAGTCTGGAGGAGACTTTGTTTACTTCCACTTTGCATTTGGACCTTCAATTGCGTTTCTCCTACCCTGGATAAATGTGTTGGTACCAACCGCTACTGCTACTACTATGTTGATGTTTTCAAACTATGCATTGTCTATATTTCTACCAGAAAACTGCTTGATGTCTCTTCCATTTGCTGATAAACTTTTATCCATCGCGGCATTGCTTTTGATTGTGTTTGTAAATTGTTGGAGCGTGAAGCTGACAGTGCAGATTCAAAGCATTTTCGTTGCTTTCAAGTTTGTAGCGATGGGCTTGATATTGGTTGGTGCAATCACTGTTCAAATCAAAGGAAGTAAAGTGGGAGTGATAAACTTTCAAACCGCGTTTGATGAGGAAGCCCTCAGTGGAATTACATTCTCGTCTATATCGACAGCATTTTATCAGGTAAAGTTAGGTATACAATTTGGGTAGAGAAGTTACTTTTTTATACCATAAACAATCATAAACTATATAACCATATAGCCATAAACCATAACAGTGACTACACTATAACAGAGCAACCACACAACATTTAACGTTATAAAAACAAAACCAAAATAGCAAAGGTTTTCGGCTATGCATGTAGGCTTTATCAAGTCTTTAAAAAAACAATAGGGCCTACTGTACAGGAAATACAAGAGAAACATAGGCTACAGAACAACAACAAAATACGGTCTAATCTAAACATTTGAAAAACTGCTTATCTTGCTCACATACGAAATGATAACTGAAAGATTACGCAGCACATCGGGTCAAGTATTTGTAAAAGGAAAATTTAATTGTTTAAAGAAAAAGTAGGCTACCTATCCAAGCAGGTTATACAAGACGGACAGAAAAACTGGTAGCCACTTTAACGTAACCAACTTTTTTAAGAGCCCAATGGGCTTCGAACCAATCAACTAATCAGATGTTACACAGAAAACAGCGTTTTAACTAATCAGAAGTTACAAGTAGAGCAGAAAAACGCTCACATTTCTGATAAAAAGTAAATTAAATGAATCTTTCGGCAGCTCGGCGTAGAGAATTAGGGCTAGGGTAGTCATTTCATTGATGTGGGTTTGATTCTCATCCCTGTCTTAATTCTATTTTCTTATGTAATTACCAAACAAAGTTCAAAGCAAAGATCAATTCTCTGACTGAATGCTAAAAGGGTTACAATTGGACGGTAGCAACATGTTCTGATTGGTTGGTTGGCGGTGTAGTTGCTGCCATTGGGATCTAAGTGGAAATTGACCTGTTAAAGTGGCTACCAGAAGCAATAATACGAGACAACTGAACAAATAAATTTCAATACGAGAAGCCCAACAAGCGACTATTAATCAAAGGCAGTTATGAGATAGGAGGCTCGGCCGGCACACAATCGCATGTTAAACTCTGGAATCATCATCATCATCGGCCATGCCTGAATAAGGCGTCGGCTGCCGTGAGTCTCCACATCGATCAATTGTCCATAGTTCTTATTAAATTTTCAAATGAAATAGAAGATGTGATAAAATATAATTAAATCCTTTTACCCATGGCTTGACAGGAAACTGTCACTTAACTGGAGGGTGTTAAGCTGGCCAAAAAAAAATTGTAGACAGCAGATGCATCAATTTTTTCACTCTTTTGGCAAAACGTAACTGGATGAATGCCAGCACTGCCTTCAGTAACAATGGCAGATTGTCTTTTAAATTTGAACGCAAACATCTAATCACAATAACCACAAACGTATTGAATAAATTCAAACTTATTTTCCATGGTTGAAGATTTCGATTAAGACTAAGTGGAAAGGAAGGCCGCAAAGTCATACTTTGTGTCAAATTTTAGATGTGTCATTTAGTGCTTTGCAAAGATACACCTGGTCCAGCTTACTCTTAAACCGGAACAGGAACTCTTTCGAGCGTTGTAGCCTACCAAGGCTCTAACATGACTGGATAGTTATTGAGGTGGATATATGCACTGGGGTGCCAGATACTGGGCTATTTGGTGATTGAATAGACAACGCCTTGAAAATATTGTATGTGACCATTTATTGACAGTTAAAGATCCCGAAGAAAATTCTTTAAACTTGTTTATACAGTAAACTTTCGTCAGAGTCTTTTTAGGTTTTGCAATATTCTTCCCATCACAAAATTCTTCAGACAGTTATTTCCGTTTTTATCTGGGAGTGCAAGTAAAGGTTCTAAACCATAAATGACCTAAAGTAAAAGAGCAAGCACTTTGTTTTATTTCCACATGCTGCTTTTGTGATTTTGGATACGCTTATGAGAAAATTCATGCCATGCATCAAGATTAGAGAATAATAATAATAATAATAATAATAACAATATTTATATAGCGCCACATCCACAGTCAAACTATGCTCCTGGGCGCTGTACATGACAATGGTGATAATTAATACGGTAAAGAAACCATCCCAAATATTTTTTGTTTTGTGTATTTTGTTACTTTCATCATGTCTATATAGCACGGATGGAGAACCTGCGGTTCGAAAGATGATTTTATGCGGCTCGCGATTGAATTTCGTTACTATATGAAAATAAAACTAAACATTTCGTAGGCTACGTTCAAAAATCATAAAATGTTTTAGTGATTTCTTACTCGCTCAACATTAACAGTTGAAAAACTTTCTTAAGTTTTTGCTCGCGTCCTGCAATGTTGTGCTAATAACTTAATTAGCATCTGCCATTATACAGTAGGCCTACATGTGTTTGAAACTTTGTTAGTAGTAAAATGTGCAAACTGTATCTGCAAAGGAAAGAAAGACGTGATGAATGTTTAGGTAAAGATTGAGCAACGAATTTTTTTAGCAGAAGTATATCACAAGATTAAACGAAAGTGGTAGGGTATCAGACGTGCTACAAATTCCCAGCAGAAATGTTATGCTTGGCTTGCGCAGAAGGAAACTGCTTGTCTGTTAAATCTACTCAAAAATTTAAAAAACCGCAAATAAAATTTCAGCTAGCCTACTTTGTGTGAACTCATCTCACTAGTTGTAAAATTACGTTGGATCTCTTTTTTAATGAAAGTTGACATTTTTTGTCAACCTAATTTTGATAAGCTATTTTTTATCACTTTTGCAGTATTAGATATAAAATTCATGTTTATGCAGCCCGCCCATAATATTTTGTAGTTTGTATAACTGTTATTTAATTATACAGTAGGCTATAGACAGTAGGCTATATACTGTAGTGTACTAACTGTGTGTGTAGCCTATCGTTTAATAATAATTGGCCGAATGAATTTGTTTGGAACAAGTTGGTACTCAGTAGGTAGTAGACCTATGCGTCTTTCAAGTGGTTGGACTTCTGTAAAGGATCGAAAATCATTCAACTTGATATATTAATATTTGTCATAAAATTATAGAAAGCGTAACATAGAATTGAACGTTTTCATTGCTACAGGTCATGTGGTCGTATGAGGGCTGGCCAGTGCTAGCTCAGATATCAGAAGAAGTTAAAGATGTGAAAGTGATTATTTCGTCGGTGCTTTTCACGCTTGGAATTGTAACTATTTCCTATGTACTTTTAAATGTTTCGTATTTACTGGGTAAGAAATTTGTTAAATTATAGACCACTGTTTTACCTATAGCCTACGTATCTGTGCTTATTAGCCTACTTTGTGTTACCAAGTTATACGTTGATGCTAACATCAAATAATATCTTCCAAGAACGTCAACAAATAAAAACATTGAAAGAGTTAAGTTGGTCGTTGTGGTTTTAAAAGTAAAGTACATTAGAAAATAAATTCTTGGTAACTCGCAGAGCCGCGTGAGCACCATCTCTCTCCTCTTTTTTTGGAATCCACTAATGGGCTTACTTTTAAAAATAGGACCAGAAAGCGTTTAGGGCAAAACACCTTTTCAATGTGGGGAAAAAAATTATAAACATTAGTTTTGAAAAGAGTAAACAACTTTTAAGATTTTATAGAAAAAAAAGTTAATAAGCGATGCCGACAAAGCAGAAGAGGATCTAAAAAAAAAGTTGAAAAAACACCAGAGTTTTAACAAAGTACATTTTTTTACATGAATGAGCAATGCAATGCAAAACTTAACGTCCAAAAAGGGGTGTGGGAGGCTTGCCCCCAGAAAATTGTGACAAATATAATCTTGTTTCGGTCACTTTTTTTGCAATTTTTATTTCATTAAATTAAAATTGAATTGGGGTAGAAGTTTTGTTTAAAATTTAAGTTAGCCTACCATTTCAAAATTTTTTTTATTCACAACCACAAAAGGATTTTATTTTGCCTTCGTCCGCCCCGATAGCTCAGTTGGTTAGCGCATGACTTATGGAACGAAGAAGCTTCAAGATCAAGAGGCGCTGGTTCGACTCTTGGAGTGTGCGCTTGAGCAACGCACGGGACTGATCTCCATTCAGAGGCGTCTAATAGACGTAATAATTCCCCAGCAACAAGACTTCCACAATCGGAAACTTCACTCTGTCAATCTTGGTGACCGGGCCTGAGTCAGTGATTCAAAGCCTCTACAAGTATGCAAAAACTGCCAGGATTAAGCTCTGCAAGAAGCTTTCCCAGTCCGAGGAAAAAGATTCAATCAATCAATCAATTTTAATAATTTATTTCTTGAAAGTTTGTATAACCTAGTGTGTTGTAGCCTTTCAACAGACCAGAACTTCAAAAATTTTACTTGAGGTGTCCCCACCCTTAGGCTATAGATAACATTTTCACTTTATAACCAATCTCGATTCATATTGAAATTTATCATTTAAATTATTATTAATTAACTAGGATTTTTGAGTGAGTAGTGTTTACTGCGAAATATTGCATCATTTTGTAAGTTGTTTTTTTAGACACAAAAAACTTTTCATTCCCTTAATCCCTAACTATGCTAGCCCAATACCGAGATAAACGAAATGTAGTTGAGCAGGCGAAAATTTTTTACAAAAAAGGAAAAAGAATTGTAAAATTACAAGCCGAAAAACGCTGCACGAACTAAATATGAGTGGGCCCCTACTTAAAGGTAGGTCTCCAGTCCGGGGTTCGGAAAGCAGTAAATACGGCCTTGCATGATTTAATAAGCTATTGATTATCGCGCTTCTGTAATATATTGTTTGAAAACGGTCAAGAGGAGCTCAAAGATTCACATTTTTGCACAATTTTCAACCACATATCAAAAACCCTACTAAAATTTGGCAAGACGCACGAGATCGATCAAACTGGAACATCATTGTACATCGAGGGCTGTATCAGCCGTGATACCTACAGAGAAAGAGTATTTTTTTATTTTTAAAACAGTCAAAAACATTAGACAGACTAAAATGAGTCGGCTCCTAACCAGCCGGGGAGTAGCCTACAGGAGGCGGTTAACATGGCCCATGGCCACCTAAAGATACGGCCTGATTTGTCACATTTTGCAGAAATTTCCAGGTTTTTCCAACTTTGGGCGAACGTTTAAATAAAATTTTCTAAAAATTAGATTTTTACGCTTTCTTTATTCTTTTCCCCAGATGACACAATAGGTTTTAACATTCTCACATGTTGAAAAACAAAAAAAATTTGATTTCGAAGATTTTAATCAGACTGTTAATTTTCAATAACAGTCTGATTTTGCGTTTTTCAACTTACTTTTTCTCATTTGCTACTGCTTCCCCAAGGCAACAAAAAAGTTTTTTGTCATTAGGAAACCGCAAAAAGTAAGAACATCTCAACAAATGTCAGTCAAGCACTAGCAGTAGCTGTAATCAAAATCTGCAAAATGTGACAAATCAGGCCGCATCTCCAGGTGGCCATGCATGGCCCTAATAACTCGAAAGAACATGGGATACCGTACCGTTGCAAAATACAGTAGGCTACATGTGATTCTAACAAACATTCTTGTTATATTTAATGCAAAATATCCTAACCTCTTTTCTTTCACTTCATTATATAATAGCGTTTATTTTTGAGTAAAAGAAATCAACTAGAGTGTTTGAGAATTAACATTTTAAACACGACTTTGATAACAATCAAAATAACGCTAAATACCTTTTTTTTACATTTCAGTACTTACACGTGAAGAATTGATGAACTCACAACTTGTAGCGGCAACATTTGCCACAAAAGCCTTCGAAAAAATGTATTGGCTGGCTCCGGTGAGCATTTGTGTTTGCACGGTGGGTACCACATTGAGTTCCTACCTCACATTCGGAAGACTGAGCTTTGTAGCAGCAAGGAGAGGGTATTTTCCAACGGTAAGTCTCCACTCCGCAACTACGCCCACAAATCAAAGTATAGCCGACTAAGCCTTAATGGTTGCACAGTTTGCTACCAGAGTTGAAAATTGAGCCCAGATCGGTTAGGGGAAGGTCGGGTTAGTTGAGCTACTGGGTGAGTTGATTCACCCCTTCTAACGCTTAAATTCGGTGAGGTCACCACAATTCGTTATCACGTGATCTCAACGTTTCGCATCATATGGTCTCGCTTCTAGTGTTGACAATTGATATCACGTGTGGTTCTAAAGTTAAAAAGTTGTGTTTTGACCTTGAAAAGTAGATTTTGGAATAAGAGATAAGTCCAATTATACTTTTTTATACTTAGTCATTAAGATAGGTTTATTTAATTTGTTTGATAGCTTACCAAATAAGCTACACTTTGAATAAATAGCGACCGTCTGTGCAGTGCAGTTTTGGCAAAGTTTTAATGTTTTCATGGCGTTATGGCTGAGGTGTTAGTTGAGCCAGTGGCTCAAGTAAAACTCAAGTGACTAACCCCATGCCTGGGGTTAGTTGGAAAATGCCTGGGGTTAGTTGAAAAACGTCAGTTTCCCGCCCACTAATGAACTGGATATTCCTTTTTCAACCAACAAACATTTACATGGGGTTGTAAGCAAATATGTTTATTTGCTTTGAAATCAAAATGCAATGAATTCTACACCTAATCACCGTAAAAAAGCTTTTTAATATAGGCCTACTCGTTGCTGAAACTTGTGATATCGTATATATTCAGTGTTGTACGTTGATATTTAGTGTCATTTGACGGCGTCAACTTTTTGTTGACGCTGAGGCTAGAGCCGTTAGTTTATTTTTTAGTTGACGGAAGTGATAGCGCCGTCAACTATTTTGCTGATTTTAAGCGTCAAGCGCTATGCGTCATTTTTTGTGTTCATTGAAAATTTCGTATCACAATCAGAGTTTCACGATGTATTCTGGCCAGCGCGACTCATCCGAATTAGCCGATTTCGCGTTGGTGGGAATAGCTACCTGGAATACAAGCGGAAGAAGTTCGCCTAATGGTGATCACTCATAGTGAGCAGTATCGAGAATGAAGGATCAGAGAGAGAAAAAGGAAAATCAATGAATGTCATTGCGGAGGTTGAAGATACTTTATTTCAAGAGCTCTATATGCCCTTGAAAACAGCGATGTTGGCGGAGTGGACCTCGTTAAAAGATTTATATAGGCCTATGCTAAACTAGGGTTTCCCAAACTTTTTCGGGCAACAGACCACTAATTTTTTGTAAAAAACTTTGTAACTGCAACGAAGATGCAACAAGCAAGATTTACAATACTGGATAGTAAAAGCTTTCAAAATCATTTAAGTTGTAAAGAACTGCGGCAATTATCTTTGACAGGGTACGTACTGTACAACGTATATACAGGGGCGTTGACAGGAGGGTCTAGGTGGTACTTTTGGACTCGGGCCTGGAATATTTAGAGGGCCCGGATTTAAAAGATTCTCCGCGACTTCAAACATTATCAAGATCTTAATATAATCAGATCTAAAGGAATTGCCATCAGTGGTTAAAACAGCCACTTCACCCGTCAGATGGTAAAGTACCGGGCCCTCTTCCGGGTATAGTGATTTCCCTAACCACGATTTTTTTTTTCAAAAACACGAAATATTTTTCATCACCCACTCTTTAATTCTGAATATATGTATTTTTGGTGGTAATCACTTCTAGCTACTTGCATCTACAATGTAGCCGTAAGAGGTGGGGGGCAGGGGGGGCGGTCGCTACCCAGCTCTAAAAAATGTCGTAAATTTGGGCAAAAATGTCCAGTTATTTGGGCAAATTAATCTTAGTTTAGAAATTTTACATATGATAATTGTTGTAATTTATGAGATACATTAATATTTTCAATAAATGTAAATGTATTATCACCGAATTTGAAAACTGTTGCATGTGGTATTGCAATCTGGGCAGAATGATCAATTTCGATTCGACAACTGCAAAATAGAACTGTAAAAAAGCACAGTTGAGAAACAGAGGTAAGCTTATTACTGATATTCACTAACATGTAGGCTGCATTTCTTCATGGGTAAGATTTAAAAGCCTACTGGGTACTGGAAACTTTATGAGTTTTTTTGTTTTTTCTCAATATCCTACTAATGTAGTTAATTATAAAAATTAGTTGGGCAAAAATGTCTAGTTATTTGGACAAATCAATTCTTACCATAAGTTTTCAACATTCTGCCAGTTTAATAACTTTATAGTGTTGCATTTCGCATAAAAACCATTTTGCTTTGAATGTAAAACAGAGTATCGGCACTTTTGAAAACTTTTATATTTGGTACCATATTAAAATTTGGGCAAAATCTTAAGTTTCGATTCAGTATTTGCAGAAAAAAAAAAGCAAAATAATGCTTCGACAAGCTGAGATAAGCTTATTACAGATGTTCATTAGAATATCACACTAGCCTACATTCCTTCATTAGTAGAATTTTAAAACCCTGCTGGTTTGTGGTGAGCTTATGAAGTTTTTGTTTTTTCTCTATATCCCACTAATGTAGTTGTTTGTAAAAATATTTGGGCAAAAATATCCTATTATTGGATGAGTCAATTTTACCATGAGTTACGCTATGCTCGCAAAACTTGACTTAAATACTTGTTCCAGACAATTGTTCACCTAATCAAACGTCATATAAAAACCGTTCAAGTCTACTGAATATTACGTCATGGAAATTCCTAAAACATGAGCCAAAATTGCACCATCGTTCGTAAGACTTGTGTCAAACCTGTTTAAACCTGTTTCAGTTGAAACCTGTTTAAACATGAAATATTGCGTCACACGAACTGCTGATGTGCCTTTGAGTTATCACAAATTTTTCTGATTCATTCTCGAAGTTGTTTGTTGGAAGTCGGTCGCACATTTAACTGGTTTATTTGGTGCTTGCTAGCTGGACAAATTCTCCGTCTTTTATCCAAGTAATCTGTATCGTAGTGACAGTTTTTAGAGGTGTAAGGCGTTGCATCTCGATTTCGATAGCCGCGTGCTAATTTTACAGGAATACACTTATTGAATAGACGTTTCAAGGAGTGTTTCTTTTTCGGTCACTACATGCAGACAAACGGATCCGGGAACTTTATGTTACAATTTTCCCACGAAGAGATTATGGTTTACCGCTGTGACCATAAAAAATAAAAGACGAGTTCTTGTTAGCTGGTGGGCCAAGAAGCACTTGAAGGCAAATAAAAAATAAAAGACGATTTTTGTCAGTTGGTAGGTCAAGAAGAAATTAAAGCAAGAAAAATAAAAGACGATTTTTGTTAGCTGGTAGGCCAAGAAGCACTTGAAGGCATAAAAATAAACAACGTGTTTGTTGTCAGCTAGTGCAGAAGAACTACTTAGAAGTACAAGAAATAATAAAAGAAGATTTGTTGGTTGGTAGTCTACACTCTTACAGAAGCAAAGAAAAGTAAAGACATTTCTTCTCAGTTGGTACTGAAGAAAAATAACTTTGACATTCATTGGCAAGAAAGAAGATTAAAAGACAATCCATCTGTGCTTGTAGATTCAAGTGGAAGAATCCAAGCAAGTTTTGTGGACTGTAGGACTTCATACCCGTACAGCTACGGTATCGTGCATTTAAATTCTTTTTTGTATTTTTACGGTCTTTGCAGTTAAGTTTTTTATAAATACTGTAGCCTAATAATTTTGTGTGTTTGTGTAACTTAATTTTTTTTTTTTAATTGTTAAATTTAGCCCCAACATTTAATATGTCTACATTCGGTGGCGACAAGGACTCGACCGCCGTAGACTCGACTGATTTTAAGCCTGATGATTTTCTTTGCGGTCGGGCAGGCCATTCTGGGGAGGGACCCAGTAACGATGAGGCTAAGTCAGTTCGAGAGGCCCGGCATCTTAGACGGGATATTTTGACTCAAATTGGGAAACTTTCTGTAGCCCTAGGTTCTTTGAGTGATAAGCAAGAACTGTTAATTTTTAGATCTAAGTTCTCTACTTTAGAAGAGGAATTACGGCATTTCCATGCTCTTTTGACTAAAATCTTTAACTCTGCAATCTTGGCAGAACTTCGTGATAGGGTAGATCCCGAATTTAACTCATTAAAAAATAACTTTGAACAAAAAGAAAGTGAGTTCTCAGATATGTTGAATGCTGACATACATCCCGAGGATAGCGCCTCAAATGTAAGCACTAGGATGTCTAGGACTTCGTCTCGGATAGTGGCACAAATTAACCTGCAGCTAAGACGAGAGGAGCTCTAGATACAAGCTGAGGCCGAAGCGAGAGCTGCTGAGGCCGTTCGAGCTGAGGCTGCCGCGAGAGCTGAGGCCGAAGCGAGAGCAGCTGAGGCCGCCACTAGAGCCGAAGCGAGAGCTGCTGAGTTCGCACTCAAAGACGCTCAGTTGAGGGCTGAACAACGTAAAGAGGTAGTTTTAGCTGAATATCGATCAGAGGCGGGCTCCCGGCGTAGCTCTAAGAAGAGCTCTTCTAGGCATTCCAGAAATGAACATCAATCGCGGTTTAATTTACATAACCTTTTCCAAACGCCCGTTCAACCTGTGAGTGGACCAGGGCAATCCACACGTTTTCAAGCTGTTTCAGGAGGTCTCGGGGCCGCAGCTAAGGGTCTTCCGAATGCTGTAGAGCCAAGGTCTGCGAATGACAACCGAACTCCTCCCCCAGAGCGTACAGGTCACGGGGCCGCCATTAGTAGTAATGCTTTGCCCCCTTCACAGTTTTCTGCGCCGCTAGGTTTTGATCGCCCAGCTACACGTAATTTGGGTGGTTGTGAGAGGCGTATCGCGTCTCCTGATTTTAACGTGTGTGAGGATCGTGATCGGGCTGTGCACGTGACTGAGCCCACTCAGCCCCTTAAGGGATATAGCTTGTCTTCTCCCGCTAAATCGAGTTCTCAACAGCAGGATTGCTTTTTTGAATACCAAAATAGTAGGACGTTTTTCGATAAGGCGGCCTTGATTGGTTACGATGGTAATAATATGCCATTTATCTTCTTTAAAAATCGTGTTACGGCCTTAATGGCAGCTTCGCCCTTTAAGGGGACTCGTTTGACTTTGTTACAAGCAGCTTGTGTTAGGAAAGCTGCGCAAACGATTGCTAATTTGGTTTCTGACACCCCTGGCTTGTCAGAGGAAGACAGGATAGAAATGTCGTTAGCTCGCTTGTCCCAGCGTTTTGGGGTTCGTGGAGGTCTTTTTGCAGAACCAGAAATTAGAAAGTATCGCTATGGTAGCAAATTGACTTCGACCTCTTCCAGTGATCTGAAAGAGTTTAAAGATGAATTATCGCAGTGTTTGCTTTACGCGCAAGCTTATGGTCAGCGTGATAAATTAGAAGGACATTTTGTTTTGGATTTGGCTAAGCGACTCCCGTTTGACGCTAAGCAGCGTTATCTTGACTTTTTAGGTGATCAGTATGGTGGCACTAATGAGCCTACTTTTCAGAGTTTGTTCGATTTTGTTGTACGAGAGGAAACGCGTAAGTCGACTGATTTTAGCATTATGCTAATGGCCGATTCTGGTGAGTCGCAGCACTTTAAAAAGTTTGGCAAAGGAAAATTGCCTTCATGTCCGGTTAGGCAGACGTCCGTAAAACCCCATGATGATGTGATGTCAGGGAGTTCGCAGTACTCGACTGTTGTTGGCGCACCGCGCGGTGGTGAGGCTAGACGTAAAGACCTGCCGGCATGCCGTACGAGAGGAAACGCGTAAGTCGACTGATTTTAGCATTATGCTAATGGGCGATTCTGGTGAGTCGCAGCACTTTAAAAAGTTTGGCAAAGGAAAATTGCCTTCATGTCCGGTTAGGCAGACGTCTGTAAAACCCCATGATGATGTGATGTCAGGGAGTTTGCAGTACTCGACTGTTGTTGGCGCACCGCGCGGTGGTGAGGCTAGACGTAAAGACCTGCCGGCATACATTTGTTGTTCGTCACGTGGTCAAGTTGAATATCATTTTTTGTCTAATTGTAAAGAAGTTTTGCGCTTGACACCTAAAGATCGGAGAGATGTCATTGTGAAAGCGGGCAAATGCTTGAATTGTTTGCGCCAGCATATGGTTAGGGATTGCGTTCATGCAAACAACTGTCGTAAGTGTGTCCCTAACAACGATAGGAAACACTATTTTCTTCTGCATGATTTTTATGTGACGTCACGTGATTCTCTGGATTCGATTGGCAAAGATGATGCTGGTGCCAGAGTTCCTGTGCGTAATGTTAAGATTGGAAATGTTAAAGCAGCTTTTAATCGCGTTACTGCTGCTCGTGTTTTGAATCCGATGACTGGCAAATCGAAGTTGGTGTATTGTCAGCATGATCCTGTTTCGCAGTTGACGTTTGTTTCGAGTGATTTGGTCTGTGAACTTGATCTTAAACCGTACGATAAAGCGTCGTTTAAAATGGATACCCTGGCTGGTCAGAAAGCTACTTGTGCTGACCTTGTTAAACTCAACATCCAGTCGTTAGAGACAGATGAACTGTTTTGTGATATAACCTCGGTGGTTAACCCAGCTTGGGCTGATGATGTTAAAACTTTACCGCATAAACAAGATTTAAGTGGTTTTCGTCATTTTCATGACGTGAATATGTTTCATTTGAATGATTGTAGTACTGTAGATGTACTGATTGGCAACGATAACGCTTATTTGATGTGGGCCAAAAAAGAGCGTGTTGGTGAAAATCGTAGTGAACCACATGCTTTGCTCACTCCTCTCGGTTGGTTGGCTTGTGGTGGTAAGTCACCCTTAGATGAAAGCGTTGCTAAAGTATGCAGAGTGCAGACGTCTTCAGAGTCGGATGTCATCTCTGGCTTTCAGCGTAAAATTGAGTCTCGCGATATGGAAATAGCAGACCTGAATAAAGTCATTCAGGATTTGACCTTGCAAAATGAAACCTGTGAATTGTCTCGCAATGGCATTTTGGCTAGAGAACTTGTTGAACCGAATATTGAGTTGAAAGATGGTCGATTTGAGATACCTGTTCCGTTGAAGGAAGATATTGATCTACCTAACAATTTTGTGTTGGCGTCAGATAGAGTTGCTGCTTTAAGGAAGAAGGCTTTAAAACAACCTGAACTTCGTGATTTCCTTACTGACACCATGAAAGATCTTAAATCAAATGGCTATATTGAGCGTACTGGTGAAGCAGGAAATGTCAAGGGATTTGAATGGTATTTACCATACTTTGTTACGTCACAATTAAAAAAGCGCATTGTTTACGATGGCAAGTCTGAATTTCGAGGAACTTGTGTTAATGATGTAATGTTTTCAGGTCCTGACTTGTTAAACCCTCTGGTAGATGTCTTGGCTAGATTTCGGCTTGGTAGATTTGGTCTCATGGCTGATGTGACTAAATGCTTCTTTCAAATAAAGTTACCTGAGTCGCAAAGGGATTTGTTTCGTATATTGTGGTTTGAAGATGATGACCTTGAAAATGGTAGGATGGTACCATTTTGTTTTTGTGTACACCCTTGGGGAATAAAGAGTAGCTCGTATATCGCTTGCTTGGCTATAAAGAAAATGATCGAGCAGAATCCCAGCAGTGCTGGTGAATTGACTTTCTGCAATATTGCAACTAATATGTACATGGATGATTTTACATTTTCGGCTGATAGCTTAGAGGAAGCTCAGCAAATCACTCATGAATCAATTGCTTTGTTTGATAGCCGTGGGTTTAAACTTGGTAAGTGGAGTGCTAACAAGGAGGCTATGATTGTTTTGTCAAATTTGGATAATGAGATGCTTTCACCTTTGATTCGTGACATTGACTTTCAGACTGAAAATATGACTTTGCCATCAGCGAAGACATTGGGTTGTGTGTGGCAAACCGAGTCTGACGAGATGCGTATCGCATGTTCCTTAAAGCCCTTAGCTAAACACACGCGCCGAAGTATGCTCAGTCAGCTTGGACAAAATTTTGATCCGCTAGGCTTTGGAGCGCCATTTTTTCTAAAAGCACGCCTTATACTTCAGCAATTGGCGATAGACAAGTTTGATTGGGACACCGAGGTCCCTGATAGCTTTGTTAAAGAGTGGGGGTCGTGGTTTCGCTCTTTGGACCTGCTTAAAGATTTTTCGTTACCGAGATGGTATTTTGCAAACTCTGGTGTGTGCAGTCCGGATGATATTGTTTCATATCAATTGCATGGGTTTAGTGATGCTTCGAATCAAGCTTTCTCTTCTGTTGTTTACTTACGTAGACTGGTTAACGGAGTTCCGAGTGTGTCTTTCGTTCTGGGTAAATCTACCATTGTTGTAAAAAATCAGTTTTCTTGGCCGATAGCTAGGAAAGAGCTTGTTGCCGCTTTGAATACAGCAAGACTCGTGAAGCAGGCCTACGAGGCATTGAAGATGCCCGACTGCCTTAAGTATTTTTGGTGTGATTCTCGGACTGTGTTGCAGTGGGTTAAAAACCCTGATTTACGTTTGAATAAGTTTATTACGCGTCGAGTCGAGCATATTTTATTGTTGTCTGGAGCCCAGGATTGGCGTTTTTGCCCTACCGATATGAACCCAGCTGATGTTGGCACAAGGTCAAATCTTATTACAAAGAAAGAATTTCGAGAGTTGTGGTTAAATGGTTCTAGTCTTCTCTACCAGTGTGAGGAAATTCCATCTGTAGAAAATGCCACTCCAGTACCTGTCCATAGCCTATATCTTCGTGACGAAAAGGAGTCGCTTGACGTTGGACAGGGTGGTCTTCACAGATTGATCGAAGCCGCACCTTCTTTGTATGTTATGAAAAAGAGAATCGCTTATTTGGTTGCTTTTGTTGAATTTTTGTGCTGTAAAACGAGAAAGCGTAGCTTTGTGAAGCCAAAACTGAATGCATCTTATCTTAACAGTGCTTCAGAGTTGGCTGTGAAGTTTGTTCAGAAGAGCGTGTATGGCGATGTGGTACATTTAATGACCAAACGATCGCCGGATGCCCTTGAGGAAGTGATAAAGCGAGGTAGTGTTGGCGCTTCGCAACGTGAGAAGGAACGCTTGAAAGAATTACGTTCACTTAAAAAGTACAGACCTTGTGTAGATGACGCTGGTGTAATCCGCATTGAAGGGCGCTTAAGTAATTCTCCCGAGATCTCTCTTGAAGCAAAGCATCCGATTGTTTTGCCTTCGAAGCACCCCTTCACTAAGCCTGTTGTGCTGTCGCATCATAATGGAAATGCGCACTGTGGAGTACAGCACACTTTGTTGTCTACGCGACAGAAGTTTTGGATCGCTAATGGTAATGCCTCCGTGAAGAGGTATCTTAATGATTGTGGTGTATGTGCGATTGAGAAAGCACGGCCTATAAGGCAGCTCATGTCTGATTTACCTTTGTCTCGCACAACTACGCATAGGAAACCCTTTTTTGATTGCGGCTTAGATTATCTTGGACCTTTAACCTTTGTTGAAGGTAGAAGTCACAAAAAAGCTTGGGGACTCTTGTTCACATGTATGGCATCTCGCGCTATTCATGTTGAGCTGGTTACGTCATTGTCGCTGAGTGATTTTTTACTTGCCTTTACAAGGTTTACAGATTTACGTGGGCAGGTTAATGCTATCTATTCCGACAATGGAAGTACCTTTCAGGCAGCATCTAAGAAGTTACCAGAGTTTATAGGATCAGCTGAATTTCACAACGCCCTGAGACAGAGAGAGATAAACTGGGAAGTTATACCTCCGTATGCTCCGGCGCAAGGTGGCGCCTGGGAGGCAATGGTTAAACAATTTAAAATTGCATTTTTTCACATTTTGGACTCTTCAATTCGTAAGCCCAAATTTATTGAACTGTTTACGTACACAGGCAGTGCCGTTCGGATCGTGAACGAACGCCCTTTGGTACCTTTGAGTGACGACCATAGGGATTTTACTGTCATCACCCCTGCCTCACTTTTAACCCCATACTTAGACCCATACTGTGCTGTTGGGCAACCACATGATCGTGACCAATTAAAAAGGGATTATCGGTTCAATTTGTCACTTTCTCAGCAGTTTTGGAGTAAATGGATCGATTTTTACTTGCCAGGTCTTCAGGGCCGGAAAAAATGGCTAAAAATGGCCGAGAATTTGGAGCCTGGTCAACTTGTAGTGGTAGGTTCTCTCCAGGACATTGGTAAACGTGGGAAGTATCAACTTGGGAAGGTGCATGAGGTAGTTCCACAAATTAGGAAAGGGAAGCCTGTGGTTCGTAGAGCTAAAGTTGCCGTCTGCAACTATGATGAGAGTACGGGGAAAGTGAAAGTAGACTATGTGTTGAGGGATATTTCGTGCCTCGCCCCCGTAAAGAACACCTAAGTGTTAGGGTTTGAGCCTGGTTTTGTCTGCGGTGGCCGACACTTGTCTGAGCCCAGAACAGTCGGTTATTATCGCAACCATTGTATATAGCGTCATTTTTGCGTGTACCTACTACCTATGGTACCAATTTCATGTATCGTCGTGTTTATTCTTATTGCTGTTCATTCTTTGCATGCCCTTTGTATTTGCGTATTAACTTAAACGTGAGTGATTCAAACAATTTGTGTATCATGTGTTTTTATTCATTGGCTCACAATTGTCGTCAATTCTTTTTTAGTTATGCCATGTCAGACTGTCATAACTAGGGGCCGCTATGTTCCAGACAATTGTTCACCTAATCAAACGTCATATAAAAACCGTTCAAGTCTACTGAATATTACGTCATGGAAATTCCTAAAACATGAGCCAAAATTGCACCATCGTTCGTAAGACTTGTGTCAAACCTGTTTAAACCTGTTTCAGTTGAAACCTGTTTAAACATGAAATATTGCGTCACACGAACTGCTGATGTGCCTTTGAGTTATCACAAATTTTTCTGATTCATTCTCGAAGTTGTTTGTTGGAAGTCGGTCGCACATTTAACTGGTTTATTTGGTGCTTGCTAGCTGGACAAATTCTCCGTCTTTTATCCAAGTAATCTGTATCGTAGTGACAGTTTTTAGAGGTGTAAGGCGTTGCATCTCGATTTCGATAGCCGCGTGCTAATTTTACAGGAATACACTTATTGAATAGACGTTTCAAGGAGTGTTTCTTTTTCGGTCACTACATGCAGACAAACGGATCCGGGAACTTTATGTTACAATTTTCCCACGAAGAGATTATGGTTTACCGCTGTGACCAATACTACAAAAATAGCTTATCATTTTTAGATATGGTCTAACAAAATAAGCATTTGTTATAAACTTTAATAATCAACAGTTGTGAGGCCACATATACACCACTTTTGTGAGCGTTGATCCCGGCCACTAACTATAGTTATGTACAAAGTAAAAAAGTATATTAAATGAAAACAATTTGTGAATTTTCGTGTATTTAATTTCATGTTTTTGTGAGCTATAGTTTAACTACTTTTTATATTGAATTTTTTTGTATAAACTGCTGTTTGTCTTTGCCAGTCCCAGGGTTGATATGCTCAGCTATTTACTATCTATGACACAGTATTAAAGCAATAACAATCAAATATAAAGACACATGTTATGTTGTTTTGTCATCCAATTCATGCAGTTAATAATAATATATCAGGCAATGTAAACAGTGCTATTTTTGTGTCATGTTTTGGTAATGTGGTCTGTATTTTGTGGCAACGATTGAGTTTGAAGTTATTATCTGGGAGTCATTTTTCTTCAGTGCTTGTGATTTAAGTAGGCCTAGCTGCTTCATTGTGAAGAAACATTACCTTTGTAATGATCTTCTGAAAAAACATTGACTATGATTTCATTGTAATATAATATCAATATTTTTGGTATCAAAAGTAGTTTTGTTCAAAGGTGGAAGTTTGATGCACAAAGCAGGGATATCTAAAGAAGGGGATACGAAGGCTTTTATTTCGTCTGACAATAGAAGGGTTTTTGTTTATCGTAAATAATCTCTGTTTATCGTAAAATGACAATTGGCACCGATAGTAGTTTAATAGATCTTGTTAGGATAACTTGTATTGTGTTATTAGCATCAGGCCTGGATATTCACCACATGCTCATGGTTGCTTGTCAACTACCCATATACTTGCTTTACATCTAGCCTCCTGCAAAGGCTTTGATATAAAAAAAACAGCTTAGGCCTACTGGTAACTTTTCAACTGTCTTTGTAAACAAGTATTCTTTA
Organism: Aplidium turbinatum; assembly: GCF_918807975.1. Lineage (NCBI taxonomy): Eukaryota > Metazoa > Chordata > Ascidiacea > Aplousobranchia > Polyclinidae > Aplidium > Aplidium turbinatum. Next base: position 18,097,681 of record NC_137489.1, read on the forward strand.
AATATGCTCTACGTAACATTGGCTAACTGTCTTCTGTAGCTCATAGTACCAGCTGCACTACAAAACTTTTTACGATTTTAAAAAGAACCACATGTTTAAAGCACTACAAACTACCGCCCTGGTAGTGTCATGAGGACAAGGCAATCGCTGCGAGCCTTCATATTCCCTTCTCTAGATATCTCTGGCACAAAGCATGGTAAACTGTCAAATTCTTTTCATACTGTAGGATTTGAAGCAGCATGGATTAAGTAATGTTACTGGTTTGATAAGTAAACGGATTGTCATTTTAGTTTTTTTCAATGCAAATCTACAAATATTGAGTCTTTGGACTGTCTTTGAATTGAAAAGATTGAGCTATTTTTGGTCAGACCTTGTATTGAAGTTGGGCTGGAGATTTTCATATAATCTGGTGACATGAATATTCAGCAATTATTGTTATCCAGTTATTGGTGAAGTCTCAGTTCAAATTTTTTTGAATCCAGTTAGGCTTAATATATAGTACGGTACTGTATATTGTTTTGTGATACACAAGAATGTTTTAATTTGATGGCTTATTTAATTGGGACACAGACAGGTCTATGAACGTAGATTAAAGTAAGTTCAGCCTTGTTTTGCTGTTGTACGTGTTTTTTGGCTGTGGCTATATTTACACTATATAGTGTAAGAATAGCCTCAATAGTGTTGCCAGATAAGGAATTCTGCCCTAATTTGAACAAAGTTCAAAACTGTTGAAAACAAAAACTTGTATTTGGAAATTTTTTTAGTTCTGAGCAAAGATCAAAACCCTAAACTTATTGCTAACTCTAGCCCTCACCCCTTACCTTAACCCTTCCTAACTTTAATCCTAACTCTGGCAACGCTTCATTGTGTAAAAATAGCCACTTCCTTTTTTTGCTTGTGTTTCGTACATGGCCAAGTTGATGACTCTCAAAGATTGTGAGTAATTTTGTATTTTTGAAAATATATACATACGCAAAGACAAAATTTGGGTAAATTTTGAAAAATTTGGGCAAATTGTGTTCGCCCCCCCAAAATGTTTTACTCTCCTACGGCTACTCTACTTTAGAAAGAATTAATATCAGCCGAAAACTCCAGCTATTTTAAACATACCGACGAAGATCGTGATTGAGAGCAAGGATTTTGCGGTTTACGGAGAAGTCCGTAAATGCGTAATGGCACAGTTGGGGTTGAGAATATATAAATGATATTCCTCTTAATTTTCTACTTTGAACGGCATGTGTCATCATCATTTTAACAGCATATCAATAAAAGTTTGTACACATCCTTTATATTCATAACATTGTCGATGAAGAGGGCCCGAAAATAAATGGGTACCGGGCCCTAGAAATCCTGTCAACGGCCCTGCGTATATATGTGACTTTTTAATTTCTTGTCGTATCGCCAGGCCCGGATTTAGGGGGGCAGAGGGTGCAGGTTCCCCGGGCCCCTCTTTTGAAGGGCCCCCCTACGTGGAAAAAATGTGAGTTTGTGTTGTTATTATTTTTTTTCCTTCAGCTTTTGAAGTTTCTGCAAAATGCTGTGCAGTGCTGGATTAATGCTACTGTAGACGTAGAGGTGGTTTTTCGCGCCTAAGGCGCGAAAATTTTTTTTGCACCGGGACCCCCCGATCTAAAAGTGCCCCATGGCTCCCCATCAGCTAAATCCTGCCCTGCATATCGCCACGGACCACATGTGCAGTCGTCGCAGACCACCAATAGTCGGCGGACCACAGTTTGGGAAACCCTGTGCTAAGCCATCACAGCACGCTTGCAACAGTGATCCCTTTCCGAGTAAAAGTTTTCAAGACTTGTTTTTGAAATACAACACACCAATATCATTCAGCGCTGCTGTGGAACGCATGTTTTCATTTGGAAAAGACATTATGCGTCCCAAACGCAGCAGATTGTCAGACAAACGTTTTGAAATGCTAATTGTGTTTCCACAAGTAAATAACTAATAAGCTAAGCAGCTCACTACAATAGTCTCAAAACATAAAACCTGCTCTTTATTTATAGCCATTGTTCGCCTAAACTTGGTTGCAATATTTCCGTTTTGTGAGACCTTGGCTAAAATAGCGCTAGAAATTAGCGCTGACGCTGACGCCGTCAATTTCTCTAAGAGCTGACGCAGTACTTTACGCCCTAAAGTTTTTAGGCAATTTCCGCTGACGCCGCCAATTTATTTCATTGACGCGTACAACACTGTATTGCACTTTCCAAGTTATTCACATTAACATTTTACCAGTATATCTGCTTAAAACAAGTACATTTGAACATATACTACTTACTATCATACCACGACGATATACTCCTATCATACTACATCGTCATACTGTTATCAAAACATTTTCCAACAAACCCCACCCACTATTTTCTAACTAGTTCCATTAGCATATGACAAACTATTTTCTTAAAATATTCAAGCATGGTGCATTTGACTAAAATTTGTTTATTTCTTAGTGTTGTAGAACACCTACAGCTGGCACACACCGAAAAACTTATGCCTATCTAACGACATCGACACAAAAGATGTTTCTTAAAACGCCAAAAATTTTACTTCGAAAGTAAGAAAATACAAAATTGTCAGCAAACAGGCATAACTGGACTCAACAAATCGAAACTAACATGGATTATGTGTTTTTATAAATTACATCACATGATGGCAGTAAATATTTTAAAAAGTCATCGAGAGTTTAAAAAAATGATAATTTTTCAACTAACCCCGCCTTCCAACTAACACCGGTAACCCCTACAAATCAATTCTACAAATCATCACGAGAAATTTGTCGTAAATTTGCATTTGAATTCGCATATGCTAACCAACTAAAAAATGCCTTACAGTAGGCTATACCTGGCAAAGAGATAAAAGGGCTGACAAAGATTGATAGCTGAGGTTTTAAATTGAGACACAACTTTCGCAGCCTTGAAGCAACATCTAGGGTTAGGGTTAAGAACTGGTTTGCAGCGGATCCGGTGGCAATGGAAGTGAGGTTTCAATGGAGTTAAATGATGACACAGACGTGTAAAGTAATTGTGAGGAAATGTCGTAGTAAAAACTCATGGCAAACATCATAAAAGATGTTTATTGTTAGATTGGAAGTTGTGGATGATCTTGAATGTGAGGAAATATTTCTCAAAAAATTGCCGAGTAAATTTATGGGAGACAAATCGTTTGTTGTCAACATAAATGACATGGCATCCATTTGTTCGAGAAGACATTGTCTTCAAACTGCCAACTCCAGGTCAAGCGGAGGCACAAAACGCGTAGAATGCTAATTAGTAATTAGTCTTCCATTGCAAACTGGAGCATTGAAATGTTTAACGGGTATATGGAGGCTAATGAGATGATTTTATCTCATGCAACACTAAGCCAGTAACATAGGCCGTTTATACCACCAAAGAAAACTTTTCAAGTGGTTTATTTAGGTCTATTTCACAACATCAGCCACCGTAGCATGATAGTCAAATTTTCGTTCGAACCTCCTAGGTAAATTTTATAACCTTGTAGTTTATACTTTGCTTGTGCAATCTGCTTTGAATTCCAAGCTTTGTTGAGTTTTCAGGCTGTCTCTTTATGAAGTTGATGTTGTGTTATGATCGTTCTAGGCCAGGGGTTTCCAACCTGGGGGCCATGGCCCCCTAGTGGGCCATGAGCCTTTTTCAAGGGGGCCATGGAAAAATTTGAAAAATAATAATTTTTTTAATATATCATCTCTAAATCCACTCCAACACTATATAACAAAAGAAATAAATTAAAATTTAATAAAAATGCTAGTACATTTTGCCCAAATCTTCATGAAATGGTCTTTACCGGTTACTGTATAAACAAGTTTTTTAATTAAAATGACGTTTCTTAATTTTTTCAAAAGGTTGAAAAATAGAGGGGCCAAGGATTTTTCAAAATTTTCAAAGGGGGCCACAGCAGTATAAGTTATAAAAGGTTGGGAACCCCTGTTCTAGGCTATTTGCTCGGAATTTGCAATCAAGTGTTCATTCTTTTGATGCTGGCATCGCAAAACAAGGAAATTTTTCTTTGAACTACAAAAACATCAGACATAGAAACATGTCCAAATTCTAGTAGAGTGATATTGTTTGAATACTGTGGCAATAAGCAGCCTCCATTATTTTATGACTAATGTGCATACTGAGTGTTGAGCGAGATCTGGAATCTTTGTTAACCTGTTTTAATGTTTTGATATCATCATATCAAAAATAAATATGCTTAAATTTGTGTTTTCAATAATTGATAAATTTAGCTCAACTGACCCTATAGTATGTGTCACAACTAACTCTCACTGAGGTGTTAGTTGAGCTATTTGACTACTCGCTTTTAAACGCCTCTAAATCTGGTTGCGGTCGTTCGATAAAACCCATGCTTCCTACAGAACTTGTTTGATATGCTACAGATGTAAAGCACTGTGAAGGACAAAAATCATAACAACTCATAATGAAAAATATTTGAAAAATTTGAAAAGTGGCTCAACTAACCCTACCTTTCTTTACTCGCTTAGGGTTAAGTTTGGTAAATATCTCAAGCCAGATTTTAAGATCTTAAAAATCTTTGATTGACTTTTACAAAATAATTTGTGGCAGTGATGTAGCCAAAATGGAAAAAAGGTTAAATTTTATATAGGCTTATTGATTGTTCTGATTTTTCACATAGCCAAAGTTTTCTGTCGTATTTCTTCATCGGCACAGCTTGGTGATTTTAGTTTAGTTGTTTTTAAAGAATAGAAAAGACGTAGCCAACCGTAGGCCTAGTGCTATAACGTACTTTTTTTTATTGTTTTAAGCTTAGAAGTGGTGCTTAAAAAGTATACTAGGCTCTTGTCGCGTCCCGGCTTGTAGGTAAATTAGTTGGACGGTTTTTCATAGAAAGCTTACGAAATGTAATTTTGAATGAGTCGTATCAGTTAATTTGTTGTCTGTTGAAACAACTCTATTGAAACTACAAAAGTGAGAATATCTTTTTCAAACAAGATTTCTAAAGACCTTCTTAGCTTTTGAATTTAGATTCTCAGCATGCTGCATACTGAACGAGAAACACCGGTTCCAGGGCTTTGCTGCAATGCATTCTTTGCCATCATTTTGATTCTCATTGGAGATATCAATTCTCTCATAGAAGCGTTTGGATTTGTTGGATGGATCACTTACGCGATGAATGGCATTGCTGTTGTAGTTATGAGATATCGATTTCCCGATCTTCATCGGCCTTTCAAGGTAAAGCATGTGGAGTGTAAGGTGTCTATACAATGCGGCTAGTTAATAGTTTCAAGAATATTATTTTTTTGTTTGATTCTTGAAAAATAATTCAGAAGATACTTTAAATTACCCCGGGCGAAATTGCCAGGTAATCCTGGAGAAATTCAGACAGTAGCCTATTGATATGAAATAAGGACATTTTAGGACAAATAATGTAAAATGTTTTAATTATGGCCTAGCACTTCACTGATATCATACGAGATTAAACGTTTGCATAAAAAAATATGTCCTAATGACTTGCTAGCTGTCGGACGCAATATATAAAATTAGACGAATTTATAGTTTTTTGTCCGAATATTAGGCCACCCAGTGATAAGCATTATCGGCGATAAATTTTTATCGCCTATCGTTATCGCTCAATTATTTTTTCGGTTATCCTTTATCGTTATCGCCAAAGGCAACATTTGATTATCGCCGATAAATTTTATTTCGGATCAACACACAAGTGGAAAGACCTTAAAAAGTAATATTTTACTAGCCATCTAGTTAATGAAACTAAAATTGAAACCTGTTCTTCTTCAGTGCCTGAAGTGTGTGTGCACAGGTCGTTGTCAGGGGAGGGGGCACGCCCCCCCTGCAGCGACGGTCCTGACAACACAATATATTTTAGAGTTGCAAATTGCAATGCAATGAAATGCATGCAACAATTCTCTTGTTGTTTTGCTGCAATCGCGAGTGAATTTTAGCCTACAATTAAAATGTAAGCGCACAGGCGGCACAGCTTCCTTTGAAGCGAAGCGAAAGAAATCGGCAAATGCTTTTTTTCGGAAAATTTAAATATTGCATAATTATGACTTAAAAACATATCACAATTATTTTTTTCCTAATTGTGTTTGCACTTTTTGAGAAAAACGCCGTCCTATATATAGGACGCTAGGCAAATCCGTTATCAAATTTCACAAGTTTCTTGTGCGTAATGCGTCAGCGTTATTACGTTTTACTTACCGCTCAAAGTGATAAATGGGAAATGTCTTGTTCATGTCATGTCATCGAGCATTTTATTGAAATGAAAGTTCAAAAAATATGAAGATGAAAATTAGCAAAGTAACACAACATCACTGAAACAAGTCATTGCGGAATATGATATTGCTTGAAGCATTTAACATGCAGACCGACATCACATTTTTTGCATCTTGTAGTAGTTTTTGCATGACAATAGGCGCATCGAGTTGCGTGGTAAAATTATGCTAAATACCGTTATCTATGCGACATAGCCTACCTCAATCAAATATTTTTATTCCCACTACTGTAATAGCCTACAGTGCCTATATTGTAATTCTTATCTCAACAACTCAGCGTTCTGCCATTGCTTTAATGATAGTGTTCACAAAGAAAACAAAAAAAATCTCTGAAATTATCAGTAAAGTATTTTTTCCAGTAGGCTACGTGTAAATTGTAAAATGTGGAGTTGTAGGCTTCGAGTAGCCTATCGTTAGGTTGTTTTCAGTTTCCATTCGAATTAAACCTTTCATAAATATCACAAATGTGTATTTCGCACTGCTTATCATTTTTACCGTGAAGGGTCGCGGGAAATTTTAGGGGATTGAAAGAGAAAGCGAGCAAAAAAGTTTGGGAAGCCCTGCTGTAGCCCACTTTTAAACAAAATGCTAGTTTTGACATCAGTTGAGCTACTAATGGTATTATTTTGACAGGTACCTACTGCTATCCCTGTGCTTGTGACTTCGATATCAATATTCTTTGTATTCTCCGAGATCACACAAAACTTTGGAACTTTGTACATTTATGTGATCGCATATCTTGCAGTTGGCCTTGGAGTTTATCATTTGCTTCTAAGTAGATATAAAGACGCTTGCGAAGCAAAGCACATTACTTTATTTCTACAAAAAATTCTTTCCGTTGCCCCAGAAGAAAAAGAATTATAATAAGGAATATTTAAATCTGAAAATAATGAGGGTGGTAGGGGAGAACCTCCATCAATGGGACAAATTTTGCGTTTTGCTAATTTTTTTAATTTTGTAAAGAAATGCAGTGGTTGTTTTTTTGCAACACTTTTGCCAATGCATTTTTTTTTTCAAATAACACTTGGTTTGATTTCATTATCTCCAGTGGTTTAGAAATAACGCACAGTTTTTTTAAGGTTACTCAAAACGTCCCATTGTTGAATCTGGCTCCACCATTGGGACAGGCAATTTCTAACAATGGGACAAAATTTATAATCTGTGTAAATGCATATTATAAACTTGATATTCACTTTGTTATTGATTATATTACTGTAGTGTATTATTAAAGTTTTCTACATTTTTCTTATCTTCATCATTAAAAATCTTTTTGACACCACAATGAGGTTGAAAACGTAGATTGCCTTGATCATTATTTGCTTGGGCTTTTTTGTATATGTGTCAATCCAGTTTTTCAATGTTTATCTTGGTAGCCTATGTCAAATTCTCTTGCTACAGGTCTATTTTTTCCGGTTTGTATTGCTTTTTCAACTACAGTTTTCATAGTTAAAGGATCTTGTTTCCCTTTTTACGAATGAGTCGAGTTGATTTACAGTGTCCCATTGATGGGCAAGACCTGCTGTCCCATTGTAAGATGCCGTCCGCAAATGCAAAAAAAATCAGCTAGATTCTTAAAGACTACCTCACTGACAACAACGTTTTGTCCTAAGAACTACCAGACATATAGACTATGCTACCATGCGTTTTCAACCTGCTTCGCCAAGTATGTACAAAAATATCTTCAAGACAAGTGACCTATCTTTTTTTACTTTGGGTAGCAAAAAACACACTTTCTTTAACAAACCAGTCATGCGTGCAAATTGAAGGATCCCACTGTTGGTACAAGCTATAGACTACATGGCGAATTGGAATTCGTCATGTACGTTGTGCTCGCTTGATCAACCAAGCGTGGGAGACCAAGTGTCCCATTGTAGAATCGTCCCAATGATGGAGGTTCTCCCCAACAACAAGTAGGAGCGTAAACCGATCAAGAAAGAGTGTTTAGTTGGTATAAAAATAATGGAAGTTAAAGTAATAAAACGTTTTCGGGAATTTTTTACTTTGCAACTGAGATTAAACTTTTCAATTTACCAAAAGTGGAACAAATACAAAATGCGTTTGAAAAGAAAATAAACTAAAAGCGCCCAACACTATATGAAAGTATTAATGGAATATCATAGTGCTTCATACAACTGGCAATCGAGCACAGATTTGGACAGTCACAAACGTCGCAGTTGTGAAGCGGGCGAGTAGAAAAGCAGTTGGAAGGCAGTGTTCAAAGTAGTTTGAAAATGAAATAACAAAAAAATACAAGAAATGAAACAACAAAAAAAATACGCTACGTGAGTCACCGCAACAGACATTTGTACCCAGCAACATGTTTTATGGTGTACAGTTAAACGCGAGATGTTTAAGTAAGCAATATAATATATGACAAGCCAAAGAAATATGGTAAAGTATGAAAATTGAGATAAATCCTTAGTGGATCATCCTGAAAGATATCATCCAGGCTTCTGAAAAAACATGAATATAACTTTTCAGCTTATGTAGAGACTGGTGAATAAGGCGTCAGCGGATTAGCAGGTGTTTAATTATATGAATATGCGTGGTTGCGTATGCAATGCGTTTTATGTTCAGGAAGTGTGGTACTGTAGGCACCTTTAAGTCTATAATGGAACCAAACTAACCACATATGCCTATATTCTGTCTGCAACATTCTGTGTTAAAGACGTACCACAATAGACTGTTCGAACTTAGTTCGACACTCAGCTAAGATGGATGCCGAAAAACATCGTTCACTTCCATCTAAGGTGTAATAAATTGAGTATTTGCTGAAGAAACTGCAACCGAGAGCAAGGAACTGACCACTCTACTCTCATTGGTAGGTCTAGTACAAGAACCACATCTCGATCACGTTTACCTCTGCAAAGGAAACGAGAAGTGATAACATTCGAAGATCAACAGCGTTCAAAAACTTTGTATAAGTCAGGCAAGTTAGCAAGCTGTAAAAAGACACCGCAATCCGCCATACAGGATGTCGGCAATAAATGTTGCCTCAACGCTCGAAAGATGACGTGTTCGATCGTCCACTGCCAGGATCGTTCGTCGGTTTGTGTCGCGTCGTTCTCTTCCTCCGCTTCGTGGGGGAGAGTCCCTGTTTCTACAGCAACGGATTGCTGACATTCTTTGATAATATCCTGAGCATCGGTGTAGCCTTTGCGTACCGCATAAAATCTAAAGCGTGTTTGAGATTAGATGTCACGAACTTGATGTTATTATTTTGGGATTTACACGAAAGTTTACTGAAACGGGCCAATCAAGTCAAGTATGACGTCTACATTACAAATGACACAGCAACAGTGGTGTCGTCACTGCAAGGTTGTGGTAGGAGGTTGAGGCTAAAGTGGGGAACTGAGAATATTTTTTATGCAACAACCACATATAATATATCTAATTCAAACAAAGAAACCAATGGCTAGGGAACTAAGTTCCGAAAGCTAGTACAAACTGCTACTACCACAACGAACCCGCAGCATCAAGCTAAAAACAGGGCGTTAGTATCTACATTGTAAAGAAAGAAACATATGCTTTATATGCACTTTTCAAGGAAGCAAACGCTTTTTGTAACTCTCAGTTAGTCCTCGCCCAGCATCACATAATCAGCACAAAGCATATAAGCAAGTTCTTATAGTTCGTAACCAAAATGTGAATAAGACGAAGCTATTGGAGTGGTGTACTATACAATACCTGGCCAACTCCCGACAAAGTGTTTTGAAACAATCTTTCTCCGTTTCCCAATTCACTTCAGTGGACAACCTCAATAGAAGCATCGGTAACCCTTCTAGAGGAGGCGAATACTTTCTCAGAAGCATCGGCAGAGTAGTGACGTGGCCATCCTGTAAGCAATCGTCACAACCGTACAAGGCTTGCCATATTGAAGGATTATTAAAACATATTGACTTCGCAATTGGTATCACAACTTTATATTAGATTATTTAAATGTGATTATAAGATTATGTAAATGTGTTTTCAGGCAGGCATGAGGCATGTAATTAAACTTTGCAAAAAAAACACCCAATATTCCAACACAAGCATAAAGCTAGAGGTGAAACAAGAACTGTGTCATCGCCAACATGAAATATGAAACAGCAATCAAGCTTATTTAATGAAGGACTTTTCAAAGTTCACTTTTCACTTAAACACGACATAGTTGTCACAATCACGGAGCTAGTGCTATATTGAAAGTCGATTAAGATGCAGCAAGAGTGCTTGGTTCGACGCGCTGGCAAACTATTGGTCCGCACAGAGAGAATCGAAAATGTAACAAATTTAACAAAGTACGAAAAACGTCAACAATATTGTAAGCTTTGAATCCAGAGCTATCTTAGACAACACGCTTACAGTCTACAGACAGACATCATGGCACTTTTAATGTCACATCCTTCTAAATCTAAAGGACATTCGGCGACACAATGTATGAAGAAGCAACGGCTATTATACGCTTAATTGCATATTGTAGAGATTATTATACAGTACACAATGCATGCATTGAAACCGAAACTTACTTTAATTTCCAATGAAAAGTAATCCTTCAACATCTCTGCTTTTTCTTCCATAAAAGTGCAGATAAATTCGGCCAGGTTTTCTTTACTCCCATCAGCTGGGGTCCATCCTGACTCGCCGCTGTTCAACCCAAGCATAGCCAGCTCAAACATCGGGGCGGGTTCCTAGGAAAGATGTTGGGTGGTGGCGTCATCACAAATATAGATATTAAATAATGATTCACACAATGAAGACACAATGAAACGCAACAAAGCTGCCTCCTGCACTCACCAGATCTGCATCTGTCAAGACATTATTAGCTAAAGACCCTGTCCACGCTTTTGAGAAGTAGCAACTAGCAACCATGTAGCCGTAAAAATTACAACGCTAAAATTTATTGTTGCTTCTTCTACACCGCGGCGTAACATGTGAAGAACTTCGGAAACTATCCCATGCAGCAAATTAGTTTTTTGTACCAATTCTACATCTGCAGACGTCGAACCAATTGAAAAATGACTAATTTTCTGACTGAGATATATCAAACGAACATTGTAACGCGGAATTCGAAGAAGATCTATATTTACGTCCTTTCGTAAACTTTCTATACTGTTCGTATGATGTAGATTCACAAACTTTGTCTCTGTGCTGCGCTTTTGTTGAAAAAACATGGTAGGCATGGAGCTACAGTAGAAATCAATTTAGTTATTGTTTAGAATTATAGTATCATAAATAGTTGGCGTTAAAAAATAACCCACCGACAGACGGTACAAAGCAAAGTTTCCAAAATCTGTGATGAGTATTTGATAAAAGAGTTCTTCCGTTAACTTAGTGATGTTAGCGAGGTAAAGCTTGGTAGAGTGTTGGATCATTGCAAACTCTGCATCGGCTACTCCCACAAACGAATGGTCCCGGAGCAACTTCAATAAATCTGAAATAGTAGTTTGGACGGTAAAGCCTCGAAATGTGTTGACTAGAGAGGTCTTGGTTGCCAAAGCATTAATGACGCAATCCGTATGCCACAAGACCAAAATGACACGAGGTCGGAATGACACAAGACCGGAATGACACGAGGTCGGAATGACGTGAGATCGGAATGACGTGACTACTACTATCAAGTTTAGGGTCCTAGGATCCTTAGGTTTCGGATCGAAAGTCATGTCAACCACTTCAAGCAATTTGAACGCAGAGCACTTTTCAGGTCAAAAATGCCTAGCGCTTGACTCAATTCAGTCATTGACTTCCGCGTGCCTAACATTGTAGAACAAACCCATCTTATTATTGCCATGTCATTCCTCTCGAGTCAATTCATGTCTTTAATTTTCATTGCCCATGCTTTGGATGCATATAGCAGCACATTTCTGGGCATCCTACAGCTCGTGAGAAAAAGAAGTTTGCGAAAGGTTTTCAATGTTGATTTGACCAGTGCAGTAGCAGTGTCATCAATATCTGATAGGTCAACTACGTCACCGTAATAACAGAAGGACTCAACGATCTCAAGTATATTATTACCGACGTGTTAAAAGCCTGGCATATCTAGCAGCCAACTGATCATCACATCTTCTGCATTTCAACTGAGAATAAACACATAAATTGAAGGTAGTGATGCATCAGCGGGTGAATCTAAAGGCATCGATTAGCGAAATAGCTCGCGGCATTCAGAAATTTAATTTTGCTGTGCTAGCACTGCGAGCGATTTCTCTGAAGAGTGCAATCTCACAACAGACATTAAAAATAACCAAATCTGGTGTCATACAGGTCTCGCAGCATTCAGGTTCCCGGCATTCGAAAGGCGCCATAATGTCGTAAACCGTTGAGGCCATTGCACTTAAATACTTGCATGTTGAAAATTTTACCCCAACAAAATCACCATATCTCATGGACCCAAGCCATGGTGGGCTCGCATTAGGCAAACACTGAGTCTTCTGTGAAAGTAGCTTCTTTATCAACTACAAAAAAGAACATTGACATTAATGCTGCAAGTTAGCTTTCCTCTTTCCACGACACGTTTGACAAAAGTAATATGAAATCAACAGCACAACATTGTAGCCATTCCCTTACCCTGATCACAGGAGGTTGTAATATCTTCTTGTAACTCCAAAACACTGGTCAGCCGAATTTCTCTTCTCCGAGGAAGATCAGCTTTTGTTCTGCGAGAATCTCCATGCGACGAAGGAGATCTGCAACAAGTATTAGAAGTACATGGTTTTATTGTGGTAGCGATGCTGAAATGGAGATTGATAATAGGCAACTAGAGTTAGGTAAATAGTAAATCAGCGTCTCACTGATAGCCCATGCGTAATGACAAATCAATGACATCACCAAAACTACCAAAAATGCTTTGTAACATTAAATCAGTGCTTTATGACCAAGCCAACAACATAAAAACGTTTCAACTTTGCTGCGTCCATCATTGGCCTTCTCAAAGAAAGTACATGTCGATTGTCGAGGATAAATTGTAAAAACAATCTTTTGAAGTGACTTCTCATGAAGCTACAGAAGATGTACACATGATCTATGCTGTTCTTTTAATTTTGTTTTGAAAGTACCGTCCGCACCTCTCATCCTCTGCAGGGTTGCCAACTGAGGTTTTTGACTTATCGGTCTTTTTATTGGTGAAGAAAGCATCGAGCTTCTGTAGCTTGCTGTCCGTCCTCACAAGTTGGTGGTCGTAAGGTCGGGATTGCTGAGAAATAACTCAATGAAAAATAAAACGCAATTGTCAATTTTTTACGTATGAAAACAGATGAAGCCATTGAGGAGTAGGTAGCAGTATGCACGTACATCCTGCAACAAAAATAAACATCGATCAAAAAAATCGATCTAAAGCGTGTTTGATCTGTCTGCACCAGATCATTTTGAATAAACAAGGTTTTCAAAAAGGCAACAAACGTCATTCCTATGAGAAAAAAAACACACACAATTGTGTGTACCTGATCTCTTTTCCCAGCGACTTTAACTTGATCATCTGCAGTCACTTTTGTTGAAGTCGGAAGAAGTTTCTGGAACGACAAACAAAATAATTTACCACAGTCTTGATGTAAGAAATAAGTGGATGCAATATAGTTATTATGAAGCAACAATTCCGTCAACTTATTGTCTTTAAAATGTATAATGATCAAAACAGACTAAAACAGAAACTAATTTGAAGAATTCTTCTAAGGCTTACTTGAGTGTAAAAAGTTCTGGAAGTATCACACGACAACAGTTTGGCTTCCACGACTTTCTGAACACACTCTACCACTGCTTCTTCATTCAGGAAGTGAACCTTCATAGACGTCGACAAGACAGATGAAGCACAATGGTCCAGATTTAAAATCACAAACTGCATTTACATATCTAACCACGAGTCTATGACAACATCGGTACAAGACATCTGGGCGAAACCCTCTTGGGCGAGACAAGGTAGGCGACGGTGGAAGTGGGCGACGGTAGCAAAAGTTTAGCCGTTCGGAACGGTGGTGACCTGACCATGCTGAAGGGGCTCATCGGAGACTACAGATCTCACAGACATTTACCAGACAAGGAGCTAATTTGTATTTCTGAAGTAAAACTTTCACAATAATTGTTTGTAAAACCAATCTTGACAAAAGCGCATACCTCGTGTTTCGTAGGATGTACATTAACGTCTAGATTATCAGGAGCCATCTCCAAGCTGAGGTACACAAAAGGGTGACCGCCCTTCGGCAAGTACATCTGAAACATCACAAGTTTTAATAATAGCGCTGTTGTTACCTCAACTGTACAAACGGTGATCAAACAAGCTTCTATAAAGGTAAAGTACATTGACATACCAGTAGCTCTATAAATCAAGCAAATACCTGATAGACCGCATCCAGAGCTCGTTTCAGGGACGAGCAGTCGACCAATCTGTTGTTTATAAAAAGCAAAAAAGTAAACTTTTTGGTAGAACAATTGGCGTTGCTGACCCATCCGTTTATCTGAAAGTGACGATCAACCCTTGTTAGCATGAGACAATGTGACACAACGTGTATACCGTGCAGCGTGCGGTGATGTTGCATAGAACCAAAGCTTAATGCACTAAAACCTTCCACAGCAAATTAAACGATTCATAGTTCGATAACAACAATACAACTTTATAAGGAGATGTTAATTTGTTGAACTATCATTTGATGCCATTTTATTTTTTCTTCATATCTCGTTTATGAATTTAACGTTTTTTATCCACTTGTGTCAAACAATATGACAATAATTTCAGCACCACATGTCACATCCATTTCTAAACTTACTTTCAACTTTAAATTTGTTTCCTCGTGACAAACTTCGAGGAGCTCTTTACCAACGTTGGAGCCGTAAATACACGCGATATTGTCAGCAACTGACGCCTCCTGTTGTGTGCGCACACTGACGCCAGCTACTTGGCCGGAGTCAACATCGGCTTTGCGCAGAGTGATCGCCACTCCGGCGTTATGTACGGCGTACCTGAAGAAAGCGAGTTTCAATAAGACTCAGTTTGTTCTTCATGTGCGAAAAAGATATCTTTGCAAGTAACTTACACTCGTTTCATTGCCCCTAACAACGTCTGCTTTGTGCACAGAGAAATAACGTCAGTGGTTGACCTTTTCTTAAATAGGGTCAGGGGCATTTATAAACGGAATGGCCCGTTTCGGTGAGTCCGATTCGGTGTCCGATTCCCTATTCGGTGATTTTTTGAATTTTTTTTTTTTTAATTATCGGGTACCGTAGCCTAATTATCATTGCCGTTTTAGGGTTAGAGGTTAGGAGTTAGGAACTCACCGAATCGGACTCACCAAATAGTAGCAGACCCTTTATAAAAGACTGAGGATTACTTTCAAATAGGAGAACACTAGAAACGATGCGTATCAGCCGTAAATGGGGGATATAACTGATAAACATATTATTGCTTTATGCTGATATATGGTGCAGTACTGTAGTGGCCTACGTGGCGACAATGTCTGAAAGACGACTGAGTAAATGCAGGATAAGTAGTTAATGGCATATTGGATGATGATCAGAAAGACTGGCTTCTTTGTTACTTCAAACAAAAGTTTTAACAATCATAAAAGAGGTCACCTTGTATAAATAAAAATGTAGCGGAAAGTCTTTGAAAAAAGTAAGCTAAAATAAGTAGCCTACCGAAAGTGTAATAAAAAAATAAAAAATTTGTTCAATAGTTTAGCTACAGCTTGGCTGGTGCAAAAACTAAGGTGAAAAAACTCAGTCTCTTTTCAAAAGGTTCCAGAAGAG
This sequence comes from Aplidium turbinatum, assembly GCF_918807975.1. NCBI lineage: Eukaryota > Metazoa > Chordata > Ascidiacea > Aplousobranchia > Polyclinidae > Aplidium > Aplidium turbinatum. The sequence goes on from NC_137489.1 coordinate 18,113,669, forward strand.
TATCGTACAACTTGGGTTTTACCACGCAGTTGTTGGCTCGAAGCCTAATTTATTCCACATAGAATAAGCTGCTGCGTACAAAATCTATCATTCAGGTCAGCACAATTGTTTGTTTCACCTCAAGAACTCACCTGGTAATAACGTTAGCTATTTTCTGATGCTCTTCTGAGTGACTCTTAAATGCTTTTCGACGAGTGGGAACGTTGTAAAAAAGATCTTCGACAGTTATCTGAGTTCCAACGTTTCCGGCAGTGGGTCGAGGGGATGAAGTCACTTTCCCTGTTACATAACCAATTTCCATTGACCCTGAACTTTATTAACGGAAATGTTTGCACGCCCCGCTGTTAAAGCGCAATATTAAACATACGTCGGTTCTGTTTGTAAAATTCTTCAAATTTAAAGATTCAATATATCTTCTATCTAGCTCCAGTACGCTGCTTTGATAACAGAGGTTGTTTTCTCACAACAACATAACAACCCATTTTAGGGAGCAATATACAACACTCTGCTGTCAAATTACGGTATGCTACTATTCGGGGAATCCAATTCGGAGACAGTCTTTTTCGGAGATTTCCAAAGTCTGACAGCGGCATCAATAGGTTAATTAAATAAAGTCTCAATCAAAGTATTAGCAAAAAAAGTTGTCCAACGGCGTTTTGTGATTAACAATAGTGATTAATCAAATGAAGTCTCAGCGAAAAAGTCTTAACTAAAGGTGCAAGATATCACTATAGCCTATACCCGCAAGATATCAGCTAATTTACAACTACCTCACTGAAACAATAAATTTCTCCTTTTCATGGGTATGGGAAGGTAAACACAAAAATTGCTAACCAAAACGATCCCTACAAATTTTCTAAATAAACGAAAGCGGTCGCTGGATTAAAGAAATCGCCCAATCGGTTTTCTCCAAAAAAGGCAGCCTACAAAAAGGGATTTCTCCGAATCGGATTCTACGAAACGGGCCATTCTGGTCAAAGTAAATGCACGCTGATTAGGGTAAGCTGTTTTCATTCTATTTCTTCATTCCGCGGTTGTTCTGATAGCCTATGCAATATATCAATATTACTTTATTAGTCATAAATATCAATCCTCATCAGGTAATTATATGTATTATATTAGTTTGATGCACTTTATCACTGAAGCAATGGCTTCTTCAGCATCTGCAATGCACAATTAAGCCATAATAGAAATTAAAAGATCAAGTTTTACTTCACCACTGGTGGGTCTGCTACTATTCGGTGAGTCCGATTCGGTGAGTCCGATTCGGTGAGAGCCTTATTCGGTGAGAGCCTTTTTCGGTGAGAGCCCTATTCGGTGAGTTTTTTTTTTTAAATTATTGCGCGCCGTAGCCTAATTATCATTGCCGTTAAAGGGTTAGGGGATAGGGGTTGGGGGTTTTTGTGTTTTTTTTTTGAATTTTTGTTTGAAAATTATCGGGTACCGTAGCCTAATTAAAACCCCTAACCCCAAACCCAAAAACCCCAAACCCAAAAACCCCTAACCCAAAAACCCCTAACCCCCAAAAACCCCCAAACCCCCAAAAACCTAAAAACCCAAAACCCCCCAAACCCAAAACCCCCCAAACCCCCCAAACCCAAAAACCCCCAAAACCCCCAAACCCCAAAAAACCCCAACCCCAAAAACCCCCAACCCCAAAAAACCCCAACCCCCTAACCTCAAACACTCCAAAACCCAAACCCCAAAAACCCCAAACCCCCAACCTCAAAAACCCCCAACCCCAAAAAACCCCAACCCCAAAAACCCCCTAACCCCCAACCCCCTAACCCCCAACCCCAAAAAACCCCTAACCCCTAACCTCTATCCCCTATCCCCTAACCCTATAACGGCAATGATAATTAGGCTACGGCGTGCAATAATTTAAAAAAAAAAACTCACCGAATAGGGCTCTCACCGAAAAAGGCTCTCACCGAAAAAGGCTCTCACCGAATCGGACTCACCGAATCGGACTCACCGAATCGGGCCATTCCGACCACTGGTACCGCACAATCTAATACTTTGAAATAATAAATCTTTTCAAAGCGATCACAGTTAAAGTAGGATTAGACAACAAACCCACTTACCATCCACATAGCTAGCTTTGTATGCACACTGACTGTCCTTGGTGCGGCTAGTTATGCAAAGATGAGCCACATGGCTTATACTAGCTAATGCCTGAACAAAAAAAAATTGCATTTATGCTGGACTAACATGATGTCAGCTCATCGCCATCATCAGGTTCCTTTCTCTCGTTGAGGATTGGAATCAATGAAACGCCTAGTTTTATTTTTCGAGATATGACAGCTACCACCTCGCAAATGCATAATTCACAATGGAAAAAGAAAGAACAGTACCTTGCAATAAGAGAAAAAATAGTCAAAAAATATACCTCACCACGAAATCCAAATGTGCTAATGTTCTTAAGGTCATTAAATTCTTGCAATTTGCTTGTCGTAAACCTCTCACAGACAATGTTCATATCTTCTTTTCTGATACCATGACCATTGTCTATTATCTGCAGCATCTTTAAACCTCCAGACTTTATTGCAACCTGGTTCAAAAATAATATCTCGAGTTATAATAACACAAAATAAAAACATTAACAAAACTTAATTTTTGGCTCCTGTGATAACGAATTGAAAAAATTAGACCTCTGCAAAACTGTATTGAAAATACTGCTGATTGACACCAGGGTTGCCAGTTCTGTGGATCTTTCCAACCGAGTTATGTAGAACTTTTAGAAGTTGCAAGAAACAATAAGGGATCAGGTTGTTTTGGCACAACTGATCTGGCGACACAATTGACTCACCAATTGACCGATGGGTAACAGGGTGCATCTCAACGTGACACTACTTGACGCAAATTCTATTTCATCTATTGAGCGTATCTTAGGCCTACTTAGTGAAGCTATTTTTGTTGGACCGTGTTAAATTCTTAACACAGTTTTATTACAGACACTTGTGGTGCAAGCTGCAAACAACAAAAAGAGAAGAAGATGATGTCACAATGGCATTAAACGAAATTGTTTGGATGTCATAACAAAATTCAACATGAGAAGTTTGTTTTTCTTGGCAGTCGAGTGTAACCAGAATTGACAGCAATAAACACGTGTTTTGCCATTCACTCATCAGTATCGCACCACTAATTCTTGCAATTCATAGTTCTTAACCGCTGCATTTGTCAATCAGTTGAATCCTTACCTTAGTGAAATAAAAACAACTAAACTAACTGTTGCCAAGGATATGCACTGTCGATTTCTCCGAATTGGATTCTCTGAAATCTGGATGGATGATGGATGGTAACTTTTCAATGGCACCACCAGACTTACCAGAGTTTCTCCAGCTCTATGTCATCTGAGTTCCTCTGGTTCAGACATCTGTGTCAACCACCTATGCTTTCCTCCAGAACAAGACCCCAGACATTTATGAAGAACTTTTGCAAGCAGTCATGGATTGTTGCCATGAATTGGACCTCACCCTAGGTGCATTGACTGTTATTGTGGACTTTGAGCAAGCCGCATTCCAAGCCATAGCGTCATCTCTAGGGCAAGGTGCACCCAGAGTTGCTTTAACTTCTTCTTCGTCGTATGAGCTGTTCTTCTGGACTATATGTTTGGGCATGATGTCATCAGCCACTCGACAGTCTCGTCATCCAGGGCCTTCAGTCCAGGCGCTCCATGTGGTGGTTGATGGATTGGGCAGTCATGGACGACATGATCTACTGTCTGGTCTGTGGCGCCACACTCGCATCCCGGTGAGGGAGCCAGGCCCCATTTGCACATGTCTGAACGAAAGCGACCGACGCCGGTTCGTAGGCGGTTAAGCCGGACCCACGCAAGTCTTGCGAGGGACATTCCCGGAGGGTGGGAATCGACGTCGGGTAGGAAATCACGGAGTCGGGAGGTGTTGTTTTGCCACTCCATGTTCCATGTGTAGTTCGTCCAGTGTGCCGCACTTATTCCAAGATCTTCAACGTTGTTCAGAAGCTGTCGTGCGGCGGGCACAAATGGGCGTCTTGATTTCAGTCGCCGCTGTCCTCCAGGTAGGCGCTGGAATGTACTGTGGAGGAGGTGGTCGGGGTCCAGTGCGCGACGAGCAAGGGAAATCATGGCTCCTTTACGGCGAAGCTCAGCAGGTTGGATGCCTGCAAGGATGGGAAGGCAGTCCGTTGGAGTGGGACGCAGGCATCCAGTCACAGTGCGTAGTGCGTCATTGATGGCGGTGTCAATGTGGCGGGTGTGAGAGCTGCGGCACCACACTGGTGCGCAGTACTCAGCGGTAGAATGGACAAGGGCCAAGGTAGCTGTGCGAAGGGTTTTCGCATCAGCTCCCCAGCCGGAACCCGCCAGCCGCCTCAAAAGTGCAACGCGCGCAGATAGTTTTTTGCGCAGTGACTCCAGGTGTCGTCGGTACGTGAGTGACCTGTCCAGGGTTACGCCGAGGTAGGTGGGTTCGGCGCAGTAGGGTAGGTGTTCGTCATCGGTGGTAATGTTGATCTCACGTTTTGCTTCCTTGTTGTTTAGGTGGAAGGCTGCCGACACTGTCTTTGCCTTGCTGAGCTGTAGCTTCCATTTCTGGAGATATGTTGATATAGTTGACATGTCCTGGCTTAGGTTCCTCTCCATTGACTGCCAATCTCCGGCTGGATGCAGGAGAGCCAGATCGTCTGCATAAGCATACTTCCTGGAGATGGTGTCAGGCAGGTCATAGATGTAAGTGTTAAAGAGGAGGGGAGCCAGGACAGAGCCCTGTGGGACGCCGTTCCTGAGTCGACGTAGTCTACTTCGTCGGCCGCTACCGGTGGAAAGGGTAAAGCTGCGGTTTTGCACAAGTTCCACAATCATATGGACCATGTGCCTGTCAGGAAGGAGACGGAGTAGTTTGCAGGTAAGGCCGCTGTGCCATACAGTGTCGTAGGCAGCCGTGAGATCGACAAACACGCGCCAGCCTTCTTTTTTGCCGAGAAGCTGTCCTCGATGTCTTGGGTCATCAGAGTGACCTGGTCTACAGTTGATCTTCCGTGGCGAAAGCCGGCTTGTTCCCGAGGGAGCTGAGGGTCTATTATCGGTTCGACACGGGCGTAGATAAGTCTTTCGAGTATCTTGAAGGGGATACAAAGCAGAGAGATGGGGCGATAGCTCTTCGGATCCCCTGGGGGCTTCTTCGGCTTTGGGACTGCAAGCACTAGGGCTCTTCTCCAGATTCTTGGGATGCGCAGGTGACGCAAGCAGCAGGAAAGGAATTCTTTTAACCAGGACCTCATAGAGGGGGCAGCTTGGAGTATTAGTTCCGAGCATAGGTGGTCAAGGCCCGGGGATTTGCCTGGCTTTAGGTGCTGGAGGGCGGAGGCAAATTCTTCTGGGGTAAACTCACCAGAGATGTTGCCCTCGACAGGTGTTGGGACCTTCCAGAGGTCCGTCATTTCCTTGAGGACGGACTTGTCTGATTCACGGTCTCTCGTTCTGTGCACTCCATTTTTCACAAGTTGTGAGGCGATGGCATTTGCTGAAATGGGGCATTGGCGACGAGAGGCACGTGATCTGCCAGTGAGGTTGTTGAGTGTACTCCAAGCTGTGCGGCTGGAGTGCGTGAAGTCGATTGAGTCTATGGCTTCTGTCCAGCGCTTCTTCCTCTTTGAATCCAATCTTGCCAGCAGGGCTGTTGCTGAGTTGGTGGTGGCGGTACCCTGGGGGGAACGGAGGAAGTCGCGGTAAAGCCTGTCGCACTCCACATCCCAGCAAGGTATGTAGTTTTTCCGTCGACCTCGCGGGATGGAGTCTTTTGCCGCAGATATGATTGCATCACAGAAGTCCTGGTAGGCTTCATCCACTTTGATGGTGTGTGGGGGTGGGAGGTACTGCGTAGCTTCGTTTGTGAGGAAGCTGTAGTTGCTTTAACCATCTAACTCAAAGAAATTTAATTCCTTTTCTTTATTTGATTGATCTTCAAATTCAACAAAGAATCATTGTGCCATTTTTTCCTGTTTTACATTTGTGCCATTTTTTCCTAAAATTTGCTCCAACACATCACATAACTTTTAAGCTAGCTACAATAAGTGTCTAGTGAAAAAACTGTGAAAGCAATTTAATTTAATGTATATTGATAAATAAAATTATCTGTACAAGGAAAGCTATGCTTAATGGATGAAATGGAATTATGCCAAATACTGCAAATAGTCTTTATAAAGATGTACCCAGTGAGAAAATGTCCTATGACAGGATAAGTGTCTCGTGTCAGGTTGGCCGCGCCCAGTGATAGGCATTATCGGCGATAAATTTTTATCGCTTATCGTTATCGCTCAATTATTTTTTCAGTTATCGTTTATCGTTATCGCCAAAAGCAATATTTGATTATCGCCGATAAATTTTATTTCGGATCAACACACAAGTGGAAGGACCATGAAAAGTAATATTTTTACTAGCCACCTAGTTAATGAAACTAAAATTGAAACCAGTTCTTCTTCAATGCCTGAAGTGTAAGTGCACAGGTAGTTGTCAGGAGAGGGGGCACGCCTCCCCTGCAGCGACAGCCCTGACAACACAATAATGTTTAGAGTTGCAAATTGCAATGAAATGCATGCAACAATTCTCTTGTTATTTTGCTGCAATCGCGAGTGAATTTTACAATTAAAATGTAAGCGCACAGGTACACAGCTTCCTTTGAAGCAAAGCGAAAGAAATTGGCAAGTGGTTTGTGAAAGTGTCGCAATACGAGCAGTCGCGTAGCCAGAAAAAAAATTTGGGCGGGGGGGGCAAACATTTGATGAATTGAAGAGAACAGCAAAGTGTTTGATTTAAGCCATCGACACTTGATGTGCAGTGGCGTATCTTGGTGGGTTGAGCAAGGCAAGCAATGAAACCGGTGGGGGGTTAGAGCGTGCCTAAGGCACGCGTATCTTAGGGGGGTCTGGGGGCAGAACCCCCTGGAAATTTTTGAAAAATTACACTCAAATAATGGATTATAGCGCTTTCTGGAAACACTTTTAGGGTAATATTTGTATGAAATTTATTAGCAGATAAACAGCTATTAACTTATTAAAGGTAGCTCTTACACACGAGCGGGCAAAAGTGCGGCTAAAATTAGAGAACACCAAAAATTCCGCTACACAACAACTCAATAACTATGGTACACAAAAACCAAACAGAGTAAGCCATTATGAAATTGCTTCCACAAATTAGTTCAAAGAAACGCAAATTGCGCGATTTACGATTTGCAAAATTTATTGGTGTCTTTTTGTGTGTCTAAAACAAGTCCTTGGAGGTGTTAATAGCCAGATGTCTTGGAAAACGTAATAAATTTCTACAAATTTCATTACATTTTCAACAAAGGGCTCAACTTCGGAATCCAAACTTGGAAAATTTGGGGGGTTAAGGCCCCTTTTGCCCCCTGGCTACGCCTATAAAAACGAGGCTGCTTTCAAGTAAGCATTGCAGCAGAAAGAGTACTCTGATTGCAGCATCATGCATTTTACCGTACTTTTCAAGATCAAGACTCTGGAGAGTGGGATTTTATTGCATAGCCTAGGCTTAGATTAGGGGCGTAACAAGTTAAAAGTTGTTACTGTTTAAAGTTAAAAAAAACTAGCCATGCAGTAAGTATGAAGTAGATAAGCTATGTATGACCGTCGAGAAAAGATGCAAGAACAATACAGTAGGCCTATAGTTCAGTGCTCTCACCAGAGCGAAAGAAGTAGGGAGGGGGGAACCTGCCCAAAGTGAGAGAGCACCAACATGTTAACCTAATGAACAAGTCATAAAAAAGCCGGTCACATAATAAACGTCATAAGTTTTCGTGGGGCAACAATATTATGAATGCTGAATGGTAATTTTGCAAATCAGAGTTAACAAATAACTATATTCAACATAATAAGAAATCGGTTTATAAGGAGAGGCCACAGAGGCAAAAACGTAACAAATAATAGCCTAGTGAATTTGAATGAAAAATCATTTAAAATTCAGCCAGAAAACTGGGAAAGCACTGCAAACTCACTCAGTGGAATCCGAGGATCGGAAGCTCAGGGAGTTTATCAGAAAGTTTATGGCATTAAATGGCTAATTTTAACATTGAAAAATCCAATATTGTTGTTTCGATATAGGCCTAAATTTCGTTTGATTTTGCGTTTTTTGGAATTTTTTCAATGATTGCTGACTTTGCTGTAAACAACCCTTTAAGCAGAAAGCAAATACAAAGTTTGAAATTTTTTATGGTATTTTCAGTTGATTTAATTATTTTGCCTACTGCACGTAAGCGGCAGTGTAACTCAATTGATAAAAGCATCCGACTGGTATCTGAAGGTATAATTATAAGCACGGCGGTTACCTCAGTGGTTTGATTCTGGATCAAGAGGTTGAAGATTCGATACTCACTGCCGCTGTTGCGATTCTATTGATACATAACTTACAAATAGTTTGATCCCTTTACAGTATAAGCTTATTATGTTTAATTTTTCGTCATGTTGATGAAAACAGTTCGTGCTGCATGGGATGAGTCGGCGCTAATCAAGAAAAAAAAATTATCGTTATTGGACATTATCGGCGATAATTTATCGTTTATCGTTTAACTTTTTTTTGATTTATTGTTATCGCTTTAGGCATTTTTCGTTTATCGATTATCGTTATCGCTTAACTGAAAAATGAGTCATCGCGCCCAACACTGGCCGCGCCAGAATGTCTTGTTACCAATTATAATAAGCAGTCGAGACTGGAAAGTCTGCACCATATTTATCTTTTAAAATTCATTATAAAACATACAGTCATTTCAATGTTCCTTGAGTTGAAAGTTAATTGCAAAAGATTGACATAATTTTGTGTGCAAAAACCTATGTCAGCATTGCCAATTCGCTACAAACGCTTTATCAACACTTATGATTTCAAGAAATAACATTAGTTTAAAAACAAGCTAGCATTATAAAACTCACAGTGATTGTAGTTGAACCAGCATCCAAGGAGTTTTCCAACATTTCTTTGATAGCATTGGCAGGACGTTGAATAACCTCACCAGCTGCTATTCTGTTGACGACTGCTTCATCAAGTCGTTTAATAACACTTCCAGTTAGAGCCATGTCTGCAAGACAGCATGTACTTTACCGTTTGTGACCAAATGAAAAGAATTTTTCAAACAAATTCTGTATTTCTGTTGCTATTCTGTTGACGACTGCTTCATCAAGTTGTTTAATAACACTACTAGTTAGAGCCATGTCTGCAAGACAGCATGTACTTTATCGTTTAATGTGACCAAATGAAAGGAATTTTTCAAACAAAACAATTTAACTTTAGCGGGCTTAACATGTTTTATTACAAAGAGATGCAACATAATTAACAAATCAAATCAAACGTTTTCGACACGTACAGGTGTCCTCATCAGGAATTACTTAAATCCACACACAACAGCACACACAGCAGTGGCCGAGTGGTTAGCGCGTTGGGCTCGCAGTCTAGAGCCTGCATGTTCGACTCCAGCCACCCGCACTTGCTGTTGTTTCTCTGGGCAAGAAACTTTACGATAATCGCCTTTACCCAGTGATCGATTTCGAGTAATGGGTAGTAGCCTACGAAATTTAAGTCATTATTAGAGTAGACAACCGGAAACAGACATTGCCGTCGGCTGCAGCGTGGGTCAGGTGTACGTCGGAAAGCGTACACTAGGGTGCGGCTGATGCCCCGTAAAATTTAAAACTTGATTGTAGCAACCCTAACTTTTTTTTGGAAGTGAGGCTTGGTCTACAAAGCTTAAATATAAAGTTTCAGCAAAATTGAATAACGTCTAGGGGGTCCAGATTGCAATCAAACTTTTATAGGATTATCGATTTTCCCAAATTTCAATTTTGACATTAAATTGAGTGATTTATGTTTAAAAAAAAATTTGAGTGATTTTTGTATATTCATTGCTCATGTGATACCAGCTAATTTTTTGTAAATTATTGCACATTATAGTTTTTATGCTGTGAACAGAAGCTTAGGTTTCACTTAGAACAAGTGTGTCAATTTAGGGGTAATTTAACATACTTCGTGCAATGGAATTTCTGAAATTTTTGCAGAATTATGGCAAACGTTCTAAGTTTAGGCAAATCTGTGAAACATACTTTGCAAAAAGTTTCAAAAATGGTGTCTTTGGATTGCAAATTCTTTGAATGAATACCATGTTCAGAACATACCATAACTGACACTAGAAAATCAGTGTTTTATACTTTTAATGCCGTTTACCACAGCGCTGTGTAGGCTTTAACCATAATAAATTCAATATAAACACTCCTTTATTGCTTTTGAGTTAAACTTTAGATATTACGAAGTGACATTCTAACATTTGTATTTCAGTACTCTATAATACATAATTGCATATCATTTCACCACAGGTTTTCACCTTAAAAAGAATTACTTCACCCACATGGTGCCTACACGCAGCCTAAAGTAAGGGGCGACCTATATCTTCTTGAAGTTGTATACAACAACAAGCACCAGTTTTAATGCCCTGTATTACAGCTTGTTGTGTCAAAATCAAGAGATGTAACAAAATCTTTGCAATTTCCAATCTTCAAGCAACTGCATAGTAACTTTGGGCACAAGTGCTCCAGCTGTTTCTGTTGAATGGGTTGGAATTATTGGAACACCCAACAATTTAATGCCACCGATGCCAGATATCAAAACTCGGAGATTTTCATCTTGCTGGTTAAAGTCTCCAGAAGCTTTCCATTCCAATGTACAGCACCAACAGCAGGTGGTGACCATGCGGAGAGCATTTTTTATGAGATATGTTGCGCTGTTTCAACTCTGTGTCTGTGTGACTGAGATGGATGGAGATTTAGCTTCAAAGCATCTCCAGAACAGGCTTGAACCATAGAATGGAGAGTAAGAGATAAGGCAGTTGGTGTAATGCTGTTTCTGATTGCTGCAGAGACTAATCCTGGAGATTTCATTATGTCATGAGAAATGAACATGGCTGTTCCTGTTTTTGATCTTCTTTCATGAGAGTGTTTTTCCTCTACCTCACAAATCATTGAATATGTGCATGGCTCGTTGTCCACGTCATCCTCATCCTCAGCTTCTAAATGAATAGCATTATTTATGCCATTAACTCGGGTCTCCTCCTTTGGCAGCTTTGCTACTCGTCTATCTTGTTGTTGTGGCCTGGTACTAATCTTTTTAACTTTTGCTTCTAACACTTTATCTTTTCCAGCCATACTTGCTTCCCGGGGTAGGCACTTTAACATGCAGATATCCAATCCAGCACGAACCAATCAGAAGCTACGCTTTTCATGACATCATCAAGATTGCGTTTGGAAAGAATAAAGGAAAAACGCAAATTCTAGCTAAATTAAATCATCGCTTTGCCATCGGTTGACTTGGCGCATTGGGTTAGGGCGGTAGTAGTCATTACATTGACGTGGGTTTGATTCCCACCTCTGCTATAGCTCTTTTTTCTCTGTAATTACCAAACAAAGTTCAAAGTACAGTAATTATTAATTCTCTGGCTGAATGCTGGAATGGCCACAATAGCAGATAACGTAGCATCTCATTGGTTCGTGGTTGGATTGGATACGCGCGTGGATTATTAGAAATCTGCTTGTTAAAGTGCCTACCGCTTCCCGGTTGCCTTGTATACTGATAAGGAATAGCATGTCTTCTTCATTGCTATTTTTTTTTCATTACATTGCGTGGCCAGAAAGGAAAGGTTTTGCTAAGCTTTTTCTGAAATTCTTGTGTATTTTTAGTGGTTTGCCTTTGTCTCTCTTAATCTTCATTTGAAATTCTTGCTTGTAAAATAAAATTATTTTTTTCTGACATTTTTTGCTTTGCAACTGTAGAAATGTTAGCTCACAAGTAAAACGTAAAAACTTGCTCAACTGTACTGTAATTACCTGCCTTCCTGATAAAATTGTTTGAATTAATTTGAAAATCACTTGCTTGTAGGTTGGTAACTTGCTACGTTTGATACCTTGATCTGCTTTTGTGGTAACCGTAGCGAGTAGAACATACCGAGGGTCATGTTGTGTATAAGAAGACATAGCCTAGCAAACTTTTTTTCCATTAAATGGCCTACCAACTGAATACAAACTACACGTATTGAATTGATTCTGGACTGCATTCTGCAATTGATAAATATGATTCTATGCATGTTTCACCACAAAGCATACTAAATGTCTAAGGTAATTCACCATTCCTAAGTTGTCACAATTAAAATGGTTAGGAGCCTTGTCTTGATATAGGAGAAGTGCTCTGTAACGACTCCTTACATTTAACCTTATTCTGAACCTGGGAACATCATCATCATCATAATCCATCGTCGGTTTGTTCCCCACTAGTGGGGGTGGCCGATTGTTTCCGCGCAGCAATTGTCTTAATCCCTTTTCTCCATTTTACCCTGTCCCTTGCATCTTCCTCCTTCAGTCCGACTTTTTTAAACTCATCCTTCACTTGTTGTTTCCACGTTCTTCTGGACGACCGCGTTTCCTCTTCCCATCCACCTTTAGATCTAGTGCCTTTCTAACAATGCCTTAGAAATGATCTGCACTTACTCGACTGAAACTGGAGGTATTTGACTGAGCTAAACAGTGGTAAGCCATTTTGAAGGTATTATGACATCACATATGCATGTTTTCACTTTTAGCGATTCTCAAGGGAAAGCTGACAATAGTGACCAGGAAGATTTCAGTCACTCACATTTAATAAAAGTTGTGTATTGTACTGGCTAATAGTAATACACAGACTATGTTGTTCTACTGCTTAATACTTGCATTCTCCAGCAATTACATATCAAGCATATTTTGCAATAGGTTGTCACGTAACTTCTCAAATTAGTGTTTGGCTGTCTGCTTGTAAAACCTTACTTGTTAAAAAATAGTATGGAACATAATAATAGCCTACTGTGTAAAAAATTGCAACTGTGGAGCATAAATCACCTTAAATACAGAATTTACCATGATAAATGAAGGACTATGTAGCACTGTAAAACTACATGATTACGGCAATTAAGTACCAAATTTCTCAATTTTCAATTCAAATCTGGACCCCCTAAACATTTATAGATTGGTCTTAAACTTCATAGATATTGTTTTTGTACCAAGTGTCACCTATAAAAAAAAGTTAGGGTGTTTTGCTTCAGGTCGGGGCATCAGCCGCACCCTAGCGTACACCGATGCATAGCGCTCAAGTCCGCTTTCCCGCAATGCAGGATAAAGATAATAAAACAAAACAAAAAAACACAATATACATAAAATGAAAATTAAACAATAAAAACTATTAATACTACAAAAAGTGCTCAATGCCAATTGCCAAGCCAAAAGCAAAGCGAATTATATCAAATATAATTATTATAGTGATTCCCCTAAACACGAATTTTTGGTAAAATAACCCGAAACACGAATTTCAATAAAACATGCTAATGTTTGTTTAAACTAAAAAAACTGAAATGGCACAGGTAACAAAGTTGCCAGACTGAAATTTGCAAAAAAGGCCAAACAGGCAGAAAAAAGGCCAAAAATAAGCCAAACTCAAACAAGATGAAATAAGCATTGTAATCACGGTTGTGCAATTCAATCATATTTGGGGTGCACTTGAAGTCTTTGCAACACATTTTTTAGTCCAATGCAGAGTTGCCAGATTTTGAAAAACAAAGTAGCCAAAAAAGTAGCAAATTTGCTCCCAAAGTAGCCCAATTTATAGCAGGGGGCGCGGGAACTATGTTTTCCAACTTCTAGGGGGCGAAGCCCCCCAGATCCCCCGTGAGGCGTTCTAACACTGACACAGCCACAATCTTTTGGATGTCTCTGTTAGGCATACTTCATGACAGAACTGCTTAGCCTCAGTTTTGTCATGTGCATGGGTCCCACTCGGCATAAAATCATAAAATTTATCATTTTTTGAAAAAACCATAAAATAGTCATAAAATTTTACCTCAGTCTTAAAAAATCATAAAAATTGCAGCTCATTTGATTGTTCGTCTGACACATTTGATGGTTGAACACATTTGATTGAAAACGTTTGCAATTTTTAGTTATTTTTCCTGTGTATCATGATAAACGCCATGTTGTTGCTTGGTTTCGTTTGCTTATGGTATATTAGTTACCGGTAATAATCAAAATTGCTTGAAATCCCTCCCTTAAGTCGCTGGTATCTTGTCAGTAGTGTGGATTGCTTCCAAACTTTTTTAGCGAATGTAACTTCAGTTAAGCAATATAATGTGGCCGGTGCAAAAGCATAAACACAGCATAAAATAAGCAAAAAGATCATAAAAAAAGCATAAAAAAAGCCAATTTTTCTCATAAAATCATAACAAAAATTAAGATTTGGGGAGTGGGACACCTGCATGTGTTGGGTTTTTTTTTCACTGAAGGACAAGGTGTACAATCATCATTACACAAATTCAACAAACATACATTTTCATCAAGCCATTCATTCTTATTCCAATTATTACTACATTGATTAGTAAACTATGTAAAAACTGCATGCCAGTCAGTGGAAGAACCTGAAAAAAAAAAGTTAATTAATAACATACAAGCCGTCAAATGCTCTTGAATGTACAGCTAAAAAACACACATATGAAAAATCAGCTTAACAAACCCAGTGAAATTGCACAAATTACTCTGCTAAATAGCAACAGAGTTACCGGTACAGCAAGGCACGTTTACATCAGGCTCTATCGGGTACAGATTAGATTCTCACTACTTTTTCAGCACACTACTCTTCAAGGGGTGCAACCTAGTTCGTACCCTGAACACTTCGGACCCTCAGTTCGTACCCTGAAAAGATCGAGAGAAAAAATTAAAAAAGCCGAAGTCGCTGATCGCAGTTTAATGGCACAAAGCCGAAGTCGCTGATCGGAGTTTCCACAAACAAACTCGAGGGTTAGGGCTAACGGAAAACGCGGTTAGCGGAAACTGCGGAAAAAATATTTGCAGAAACTGCGATCAGCGAGAGTTAGAGAGCATAGATTACTCGATGGTTAGAATTAGGGTTAGGGTAAGCCGAAACTGCAGTTAGCAAAAACTGCGAAAAAATGTTTGCGGAAACTGCGATCAGCGAGGGTTAGGGTTAGAGCATAAATTGCTCTATAGTTAGGGTTAGGGTAAAGGTTAGCGGAAACTGCGGAAAAATGTTTGGCGGAAACTTCGATCAGCGAGGGTTACAGTTAGAGCATAGATTACTTTATGGTTAGAGTTAGGGTAAAGGTTAGCGCAAACTGCGGTTAGCGGAAACTACAGATAAATGTTTGCGGAAACTGTGATCAGCGTGGGTTAGGGTTAGAGCATAGATTAGTCTATGGTTAGAGTTAGGGTTAGCGGAAACTGCGATCAGCGACTTCCGCTTTTTTTAATTTTTTCTCTCGATCTTTTCAGGGTACGAAGTGAGGGTACGAACTAGGTTGCATCCCTCTTCAAGCACTTCTGCGTTCTGACTTCTACAGTAAGAGTAAACTGTAAAGACATAGAACGGAGATAACGTAACGCTAGAATAGACTAGAAACTCACTCAACCATGTCCCTTGCTACGTCTTGGAAACGTGAGAATGCGCTGTAAAATTTGTAAACTACAAATAAACTGTCAGTAGACTGCAAGCGAAACTTACTTTAGTAAAAAATTTCCAATGTAAAAGAGTCGCAATCTTGTTAT
Source organism: Aplidium turbinatum (assembly GCF_918807975.1). NCBI lineage: Eukaryota > Metazoa > Chordata > Ascidiacea > Aplousobranchia > Polyclinidae > Aplidium > Aplidium turbinatum. Next base: position 18,129,272 of record NC_137489.1, read on the forward strand.
ATTGTCGCCAATCTAAATTTAAAAGTAGCCCAAAAAGTAGCAAGTCGCCAAGCTCAATTTTTTGTCGCAAATCACATATGGAAAGTAGCCCAATTTGCGATAAGTAGCCCAATCTTTCACCTTGCACATTACTCAGTATAATACTCGGCTGGCAAGCCGCCGGTTGCGTTAGACTACCGATCGATCGAAACGTGAACACGTTACGTTTCTGTATAGGGTACCTACTTTTGAACGTTGACATTATCATTCCAAAATAATATCTATAATATTCATATTTATTGATATTTTATGACTTGTACTGGATTTTAATAAATTGCAGCAAAAATAATTCTGAAAGTAGCCCAAAAGGGGCAAGTATAAAATGACTGTAGGGGATGAGTTTTAATCCGCTACAGTGGTGACATCTGGCACCACTGGCTGCCTTAGCGGGTGACAGTATGACTCGGCGCCGGCATCACATTATGGTCAAGTGATCCAGAAAAATGGGATTTTGTAACCCACCCTCTCAGATTTTAATGAAAATTCACACACTGATAAAACTTTTTTTTCTGATTTCAAAAAACTACTTTTTTTTTTAAATCGGTCAACTAAAGCAAAAGTTGCGGCCACTTAAAGTTGACTGCTTTTTGTGATCGCTGAAGCGTAAAATCCATTTCGATTTCACAAGTTTAACTGTAGGAAGATATTTCTCAGCTCGTAAGGAATTGTACTGATTGATATTTTTAGGTATTGTAGGACATATACTTCTTAAGCCATATCACTCAAAACTAAAGCTCTTGACCATCACCTTTGACCTTTAACCTCATGTTTATACGTAGCCCCATTTGTGCTCAATCATGTGGAACATAATTTTTGATCATAAATTACTCATGGTGCTCACTAGTTACAATCATATGCAATGCATCATTTTAAAGGTATTTTCAAGGAGAATTGATATCAGAAATAAAATTAATGGCTTATTGAGTATTTCACCTCACAAAGTGAAAACAAAAGCTTGTGTCTGAAAATCAGTACTATTTTTAATTGCAATTGTGCTATGCCAAGTTCCCCTAATGATGTTTTGTATATTTATAATTTAAAATAGGCTCATTAAATATTTGATTGAAGAAGATTGTAGCAAACAATGCAAAACCACTCTCCACACCTCCAAGACACCCATTTGAATGCTCCAAGCTTCCAACTTCCCTGGACACAACCACCCTATGGACAAATCCCACAAAAACGACCAAGCTTGTGGCTGTGTGGGGGGTGCACGGTCGATTGGTCGACAGACATTTGGTCGACAGGACAATTGGTCGACAAGACAGTTGGTCGACAGGACGTTAGGTCGACAGGTTAGGCTTAAGTGCGTAGGGTTAGGGTTAGAGTTAGAGTTAGGTTAGAGTTAAGGTTAGTTAACTAATCCTAACCCTAAAATGAATCGTTCTGTCGACCTAACGTCCTGTCGACCAACTGTCTTGTCGACCAATTGTCTGTCGACCAATTGTCCTGTCGACCAACTGACCGGGTACCGTGTGGGGGAGGCCATGGCTTGACCACTAAACAACTTGGAATAGCTCTTCGTCAATGACTTTGAGGGAGAGGAGCCAACAACAAGATTGTGCCAAAAATTTATGTTTTTAAACTAATATGGGTCCTGCTACTTAAACATTTTAAGCTATAGATTCATCTGAGCAACAATGATAAATTCTAAATTCCAGAACAACATTTTGTCACTTCGGGTACATACTTTTTCTTGACCTATTTTTCCACAACAAAACTAACACATCAAAAATGCCATACAACAATACACTGAATCATAGGCGCCGACTTTTCAAAAAACCTTGGGGTCGAGAAAGGTGATGACGTCATAACCACATAACTCAATTAAAATAGTCTTTGTTTAAGCTTACTGTCTTGTTTATATTGATACCTAGGTCGCAAACCGAATTTTTTAGAGCCGCTGCTTGAAACGATTCAAAGTTTTACGAATGCAGTACGCCTAATCGTAAACATTTTGACATTGTTATAGCTCATAATTGGAACAGTTGGAAAACAAGCCGATTCATTTCCTTTTCGTGCGAGTGAATAACATCGATCAAGACAGTGAAGTTATCGAAATAAAGCACAAAAAATCATGATTTCAAGCAGAGTGGAAACCCGCTATCGGTTTTATTTACCTCGTTTCGCTCGTTCTGCTAATTACTTACCTTCAAAGCGTTAACAACGGCGAACTGTTTTTTCTTCTGTTTTTTATCGTATGTCTTTATAGTCTATTATTGAATAGCCTACCGGTAGTGCAGTTCTCTCATAATTGTTGATGTATATAGTGTGAAAATAGTGTGAAAATACTGTGAAATCATCATCATCATAATCCATCGTCGGTTTGTTCCCCACTAGTGGGTGTTCCCCACTAGTGGGATGCTGCATTTAAATAATATTTTGGAGCATAGATTTTCCAGCCGGATGCCCTTCCTGACGCTAACCACAGTTATTGGCGGTGGGCCTAGCCTTTACTTAAAAAGTATTTCCTGCAAGGCAGCAAGATTTCTAACAAGTTTTAGCCAACCAGTCGAGGTTGTTGCCCATGAGGTGGGACGTGGACCCACTTGTTAGTTTGGTGTGTGATCAAGACCAGTGTTCCCCGAGACCCATGGTGTAACAATCCATGGCGACTGCCCAGTGTTCAAAGGTGCTACTTGTACCACACACCATACTGTGAAAATAGTGTGAAAATATATACATCAATACAGTGATTATTGAAGCAAAACATGGATGACAGTTTTAAAAAATGCATTTTTTCTTTAAGCTGTATATTCACGTAATTGCTTGTTGTGTCGTAGTTTCAACTCGATAAAGTTTGCTAAAATCGATTTCATGTTTGAAGTCACAGAAAATCTCACGGACGTTTGGATAACTCGTGAAATGAGAATGAACATTCAACCTCGCATTTGCTTTTTCGCTACCACGCATTTTGACTTTAAAGTTGCTCCTTACGCGCGGGAAGATAAGCACTGTGACTGTGAGCATTGAGCATGCGCAATTTGCGCATCTCAGTAGTAGGCTAATTCACGTTCCAGAGAAAGCCATGCGATCAGCTGCTGTTTTGCGGGCAAGAGCAACGTGGGCTGTTTTTAGCTTTTGGCATTCTTTTGTCCGTTTAAAATAAATAATGTAAATCTACTTCGCCAAGTATTTTATCTTTGAAACACTACTTGTAGGCCTAATAGCCATTTTTGTTGCCCCTCAACCATAAATTTACGGGGAGCGCCGGCGCCCCCGGAAGTCGGCGCGTATGCACTGAATAATAACATAAGAGTTCACAAATGGTTATCTAAGGGTTGGAATCGGGTAATTGGACATTAAAATAACAATTAAATATAATAAAGATTAAGAAATTTGGAAAGAGACTCAGTCAGAACATCTAGCAATAATGCAGGCATTATATATAAAAACACTTACTGCACATATGCATATAAGTTGCATGTGTGCATACATACACTACCTGCCATTGATGGTCCGCTATATACATACATATGATGTAACTGACTTGTTTGCTGAACTATACAGTATTTCGCTCTGATTATATCATTGAGCACTCTGAATCTACCGTATTGGCAATCATACCAATTATATTATATATCATAATATATACATCACAAAGTGAAACAGATCACATTATAGATTCATATTTCATTAAGTTCTCTACTGTTGGTTTCGCCCTTAGGGGCTCATCAGAAGAAATGCTAAAAGAAGGAGAACTTAACTATATAAATATGAATCTATAATGTGATCGGATCCACTTTGTGATATTATGCTCTGACTCTGGTCATCGAGCACTTTCATATATTTGTTGAGGCATGATTCACCATGGTATATATAATTATATATGTACAGCGGTGAATCTTGCTTATAGGCTACACATATATACTGAAATACCACAAAATACCAAAGTACATATACCATAGTCTTATAGTCTACCCCACACATATAAATCAAACAATGAAAAGTAACAGATTATTCAGGCCTTGAAATATCCTGCGGTCATGACCTTCGGAATGACCTCGAATGTCTGTCGAAGCCGACTCATTGGTCGGTCACAAATGACCGTCGCAAAATTCTTGACAAAAATAGACCTAATGCAGCAAAAATATATTTTAAATTTGAATTGTTACAATTGTTTGTTTTACGCGAACAACTACGGAGCTGAAACAATAATAGTACAGGCAATTGCTTTAAAGATCACATTGGAGTGGCGTGGTTAACCAGCTGATGGCAAAAGTATCCATTTTTGCATCATTTCAACGCCTTGCAATGTTGCCTTGAAATAAAGTTGTCTGAACTTTTCCGCAGGATATGTATTCTAATTTTAACAATGGGGATTATTGCGTTACATTGATTGTTTGTTAAAAAGAAACGTCACAGAGAAGCAAATCTCAGCTGGGTTCCGCACGTGCTTAGGCGAATGTGGCGACCTTATTCACGCTTAACCTGCTCCAGTATACTTTAGGGTCGGTTAATTAAGCCATCAACCATTGCAGAGCTATTCTGTTGTAGAAATTCTTCTTCTACAAACACGACCACACAATACTGTAGTGCGATTTTGTGCAAAATGTATATGCAAAAAATATGTCCGGTTGAGAGACTAAATGTCCGCTGAAAGGGCCAGTCCGGTAGGACATGCTTGACCGCCAGAAAAAAAGTATATACAATTTCGAGACTTGTTATTTGATACAAGCATCTAACTAATACAACGATACTAGAATTGATACAGAATATTCTAGACTAGATTGTGACTCAAATTAGTACATATCAGTTTTTGATTAAGTCTTTGAAGCTGTCTAACCTCAAGGCACGCACATTGTTTTTTATCAAACAACACATCTTGCCTCAACAAATATATGAAAGTGCTCGATGACCAGAGTCAGAGCATAATATCACAAAGTGAATCCGACCACATTATAGATTCATATTTATATAGTTAAGTTCTCCTTCTTTTAGCATTTCTTCTGATGAGCCCCTAAGGGCGAAACCAACAGTAGAGAATTTAATAAAATATGAATCTATAATGTGATCTGTTTCACTTTGTGATGTATATATTATAAAATATATATCTGGTATGATTGCCAATACGGTAGATTCAGAGACTCTGAATCTACTTAGACTCTAGATTCAGAGACTCTGAATATAGCGGACCATTAATGGCAGGTAGTGTAGGGGAAGGTTTGGTTAGTTGAGCCGGGTAACGGTTGATCCATCCGGTTTTATCGCAACGTCGTGCATGATTAGTCAACCGTTTCATACCAAAAATATGGAAAAACTTGAAGTCCATCAGCACATGTAGTTTTAGGGATTTTCTACAAGCAGAAAAATTGTAAAGCAGTTAAATGTAAAATGGTAGGTAAAAGTAGTTTTGAAAAAAATAAGAAATGTGTTATTTTTTCCTACGATGTTTCATCGTTGTCTTAATGGAAATACTGGGATAGGTGAGGGTAACTTACTCTTTGTTTTAGTAGTTCTCGTTGCTTGATTAGCCAGTTGGTTCTTGGCAATTTTTCATGAATTTTGAAAATGGCGGCGATGTTAACAGTTGAGCCACTTGCAATGTTCACGGTTGAGCCATGCCTTTATCATAAGGAATGTAGTTTATGAGCCGATGGTCCTTACGTACTGCCCTAATTTTGTTGTACCGTACTGTAATTGATGCGTAAAACTGGTGTCCTAGCCGGGGGCGGTCCACTGCCCCCCTTAAACTTCCATAAGAGTAGTTTTTTTGTAATGCGCCAGTTTGAGGGTATTTTTTTTAGCACTACCTCCCTTATATTTTTCTCGATTGCAACGCCACTGGTTGCTAATGTTCGTTTTCTTCACAAACCTCGCGAAATCGTTTCAGAAAGGTAAAAACATCTTCGTGCAAAGTTTCCTATTCAATGATTCTCAGTGTTTTCAGAAATATAAATTTCTGTTCGTTCAGTGTTCACTGTTCTTTCATTTTAAGACACTAGACACAATACACAGTTTAAAGTTTTTTTGATTGTTTATTTGCAAGATGTTCAAGAGAAGAGTTTATTGTGTTTGATGCAGATTGAGCTCTGTTTTGGGATATCTTTTGGAAGTGAAATAATGGTGGATCAACCGTGAACAACGGGTGGCTCAACCGTGAAATTTAGGGTATCATTTGAGCCGGCTAAATTTCAATTTTAAAATGCCGATAAATGATATAAATCGGGGTCAGTCGCAAACACAAACATGTTCACAAGAACCGCATAAGACTGAAATTTATCATGATGGATTCGGATTTTTGGTAAAGTTTGTCGTTAAATTTTTATTGCAGAAAAATCGATTTCTGGCTCAACTAACTACACCTTCCCCTATGTATGCACACATGCAACTTATATGCATATGTGCAGTATGTGTCTTCATATATAATGCCTGCATTATTGCTAGATGTTCTGACTGAGTCTCTTTCCATATTTCTTCATCATCATCATCATCCGTTCAGTCATTTACGACTCTCGGTCACTCTATACGTCATCTTTCTCCACATCTCTCGATCCCACGCAGCCTCCTTCAATTCATGCACTCCCATACCACTGTCATTTTTACAATATGATGTATTTTTCCATTGATTTGCTTCTCATTATGTGGCCAAAATATGAAAGTTTCTGCCTGACGATTCTAGCTTCTAGGAATATGTCCGGTTTAATTTGTTCAAGAATTTTCTCATTTGTTATTTTGGCTGTCCAAGGAACACGCAGTAACCTTCTCCAACACCACAATTCAAATGCGTCAATCTTTCTTTTGTCTGTTTTGTTCATTGTCCATATTTCGCATCCGTAAGTTGCAATTGGGAATATTATAGTTTTGATCAGCTTCTTTTTTGTTTCTAATTTTATATCCTTGCTCTTCCAAATGCTATTCATTCCAACAAATGCATTTCTTCCCAGCGCTATTCTTCTCCTTATCTCTGGTGAGTTATTAGAATCCCAGCTTATTTTTGAGCTAAAAATATGAATTCATTCACAGTTTCAATTTCTTGATTTTCGATCTTGATGTTTATGTTATCTGCTTTACCAGTTGTTATAATTTTTGTTTTTTTGATGCTGAGTTTCAATCCAGCCCTTTCACTTTCCTTTTTCACTTTGATGATTAAGTCTTCAAGATCTTGTGCGTTCTCGGCCAAAAGGGTAGTGTCATCTGCATATCTCAAGTTGTTTATAATCCATATTTCTTAATCTTTATTATATTTAATTGTTATTTTAATGTCCAATTACCCGATTTCAACCCTTAGGTAACCATTTGTGAACTCTTATGTTATTATTCAGTGTATTGTTGTATGGTATTTTTGATGTGTTAGTTTTGTTGTGGAAAAATAGGTCAAGAAAGAGTATGTACTCGAAGTGACAAAATGTTGTTCTAGAATTTAGAATTTATCATTGTTGCTCAGATGGATCTATGGCTTAAAATGTTTAAGTAGCAGGACCCATGCATATTAGTTTAAAAACATAAATTTTTGGCACAATCTTGTTGTTGGCTCCTCTCCCTCAAAGTCATTGACGAGGAGCTATTCCAAGTTGTTTAGTGGTCAAGCCATGGCCTCCCCACACAGCCACAAGCTTGGTCGTTTTTGTGGGATTTGTCCATAGGGTGGTTGTGTCCAGGGAAGTTGGAAGCTTGGAGCATTCAAATGGGTGTCTTGGAGGTGTGGAGAGTGGTTTTGCATTGTTTGCTACAATCTTCTTCAATCAAAGATTAAATGAGCCTATTTTAAATTATAAATATACAAAACATCATTAGGGGAACTTGGCATAGCACAATTGCAATTAAAAATAGTACTGATTTTCAGACACAAGCTTTTGTTTTCACTTTGTGAGGTGAAATACTCAATAAGCCATTAATTTTATTTCTGATATCAATTCTCCTTGAAAATACCTTTAAAATGATGCATTGCATATGATTGTAACTAGTGAGCACCATGAGTAATTTATGATCAAAAATTATGTTCCACATGATTGAGCACAAATGGGGCTACGTATAAACATGAGGTTAAAGGTCAAAGGTGATGATCAAGAGCTTTAGTTTTGAGTGATATGGCTTAAGAAGTATATGTCCTACAATACCTGAAAATATCAATCAGTACAATTCCTTACGAGCTGAGAAAGAAACTTTACGATAATTGCCTCTACCCAATGATCGATTTCGAGTAATGGGTAGTACCAAATTTAAGTCATAAATAGAGTAGACAACCAGAAACAGACATTGCCGTCGGCTGCAGCGTGGGTCAGGTGTAGCCTACGTCGGAAGGCGTACACCGATGCATAGCGCTCAAGTCCGCTTTCCCGCAATGCAGGATAAAGATAAACAAAACAAAACTATAGTTAAACTTGTGAAATCGAAATGGATTTTACGCTTCAACGACCACAAAAAGCAGTCAACTTTAAGTGGCCGTAATTTTTGTTTTAGTTGACCGATTTAAAAAAAATTAGTTTTTTGAAATCAGAAAAAGTTTTATCAGTGTGTGAACTTTTATTAAAATCTGAGAGGGTGGGTTACATGGTCTGGATCACTTGACATGGAATGACCCTTATTAAACAAGCATAGAACATGTATTGAACAATGGTGAATATGGTTTCATCTGGTAAGGTTACGATATATGAGAAATATTGATTATTATGCATTTTGAAGAGTAAGTTTTAAAAAAGGCCGAATCTAGAAAAAGGCCAAACGTATAATTTCTAAGGCCAAAAACCTTAAAAAAAGCCAAATTTGAGAAATTTGGCCTTAAAAAGCCCAATCTGGCCACCCTGACAGGTAAGAAGATTGCTATCCCTATTTCTGCACTAAAAATTAGACCAAAACCGCTTTTCAGATTTCAGCAAATATATCACCTAGGCTCAAAAGGATGCAACCTAGTTCGTACCTTGAACAGTTTGTACCCTCAGTTCGTACCCTGAAAAGATCGAGAGAAAAAATTAAAAAAGCGGAAGTCGCTGATCGCAGTTTCCGCAAACATTTTTAAATTTTCCCCCTGAAAAGATCGAGAGAAAGTAGCACAAAGCCGAAATTGCTGATTGCAGTTTATGCTAACTCTCACCCTAACGCTAACCCTCGCTGATTGCAGCTTCCGCAAACATTTTTCTGCACTTTCCGCCCGGCTTTCCGCTAACCCTAACTCTAACCATAGACTAATCTATGCTCTAACCCTAACCCACGCTGATTGCAGTTTTCGCAAACATTTTACCGTAGTTTCCGCTAACCGCAGATTCCGCTAACCCTTGCCCTAACCTTAGAGTAATCTATGCTCTAACCCAGGGACGGGCAACATACGGCCCGCGGGCCGGATCCGGCCCGCGACGGGATTTTGAGCGGCCCGCAGACAGTTTCCGGTCTTTACATAATGTGGCCCGCGGCCACTCTACCGCAATCCTCCACTACTTGCTTACTACGTCAAATAATAGTGACTGTTGGTTATTTTTTAGTTCTTTGATTATTTATTTTCGGTTTTTAGTCAAGTGACAAGCATGTTATGTTGCGTCATTAACGGGCCTTCCATCCCTTTTCTTTGTCTCTTGTAAGAACCTCCTTCAGTCTCAAGCTGGAAAAATAGATCAAAGTGAAATTTGGCTGATTAGTGTAATAATTGCACGGGGAACGTATACAAATAATAGTGATTGTTGGTTATTCTCTGGTTCTTTGTGTTTTTAGTTTCTTTGTTTTCAGTTAGAATTAGATTTTGAATGTAGCCTACAATAAATATTTTCCTATGGATTTTGCCAAGAAACGTAAAGTTGAAAAGGAGTGTCGCGAATTTAACAAATATGCTCAAGCGCTTTTTCACACAAGTCGGCAAGAAAGCAGTAGGCTACCATAGATGTTTCAATGAAAGTGACAACTTTGATCGACTACAGATGTCCCATTGACTTCAGAAGCTACATTACGTTAATTGTTAATAAATTCATTAAAGACTATTTTTGGTCTTTATGCTTTAAACTTAAAGTTTACATTACATTAAATAGAATTCATTCTTTGTCTAGGTCAGTGCTCTTCAACAGGGGTTCCGCGGAACCCCAGGGTTCCGCGGAACATGAAGTGGGGTTCCGTGAGTTTTTTGATGCGTCATTCCGATTTCTTTAGATCACTGCACCGCATTCACACTCCAAGTAGACCATTTTGTTAAACAAGAGGTTGAATGCAGTCAACAACCGAATAAAACATTGATTTAATTATGGCGTCACTTGCTGTTTATTGTTATTCTATTAACAAGAACGTTATTGTTGCATCACAGTCATAGAATGTTGCCATGTAAAGATCACAGAAGTACAAGCAGACTAAGTATAGTAGAGACTACAGACTTGAGCTGCTGTTGAGTGTTGAGCCTTTGTGAGAATAAAGTAAAAACAGTGTTTAACCAAATTTTTGTTAGTGGGGTTCCGTGACAAACGCGAAAGTATATGAGGGGTTCCGTGTTGACAAAAAGGTTGAAGAGCACTGGTCTAGGTGGATAAATACACGCTTAATGTAGCAATTCATGAATCCGGCCCGCCAACTACTTCATTTTCCCATATCAGGCCCGCCGCCTGAAGAAGTTGCCCGCCCCTGCTCTAACCCTACCCTCGCTGATCGCAGTTTCTGCAAACACTTTTCCGCCGTTTCCGCTAACCCTTACCCTAACCATAGAGTAATCTATGCTCTAATCCTAACTGATCGCAGTTTCCGCAAAAAATTTTCCGCAGTTTCTGCTAACCGCAGTTTCCGCTTACCCTAACTCGGCCCTAACTCTAACAATCGAGTAATTTATGCTCTCTAGCCGTAAGTCTGGCTGAACGCAGTTTCCGCTATGCTGAAAAGCTGGAGAGAAAAAATTAAAAAAGATCGAGAAAAGCTGAAAAACCGCTGAAAAGATCAAGAGAAAAAATTAAAAAAGCGGAAGTCGCTGATCGCAGTTTCCGCAAACATTTTAAAATTTTCCCCCTGAAAAGATCGAGAGAAAGTAAGCATAAAACCGAAGTTGCTGGTCGCAGTTTTGTGCTATTAAACTGCGATCAGCGACTTCGGCTTTTTTTATTTTTTTCACTCGATCTTTTCAGGGTACAAACTGTTCTGGGTACGAACTAGGTTGCACCCGCTCAAAACCCTGTCCCTAATAAAATTGAAAACTTTCTGACCATCTGCACTAACTTTGCTGTTAAATCTCTTCTGGTGAACCTAGAATAGACCTTTTGCACATTCAAAATCACCAGAGCGTGACGTTTGATTTATGCGGAGTCTGAGAGTTCAGAATCGCTTGTTTTCTACGGTTTATGAAGGCGTTTCTTGTTATTGCAAGCAAGCGTGAGGTCGCTGGCTGGTGAAAGTAAATTTTTTGTGTTTATGAATTGTTGTAGGTTATCGGTACACTTCAGTTCTTGTTCGTTTTAATCATCGTGTTGGCTAACAGACTAGAAAAGGCAATTTAGGACGGCCATTGTGGAGCATGTGCATTTTGACCGGGAATTATGGATCACGTTGGTGGTACCTTGTCTTGCAACATTTTATTTTCATTCTGCATAACATAGGCCAATGCAACAAACCAACCACACTTCATTGGTGATGCCAAGCATAGTCACTGGTATTTTCCTGTCGAAGATATGAAATTGACGAATTTTTATTATGGCCCGCTCTCTACATGAATGCGATGGCGTGCAATACTTCGTGTATTCAACACTTCGTCTTCACTCATTTGAGGCTTACCTAGGAAGGGTGAGATATTCAAATGTAGACCAATACCATGTATGCTAAATCTTTTTCTATAAGAAACCCTTTATCGGCCATAACAGCATCATTGAAGTGCAGTTCATTAGCAGCTATTTTCTGCTTTAAAAGGTGAAAAATCCACTCCTCTGACATATTTCTTTGTCACTTACATTACCAGTGTACAACTGAGATACAAACATAATACCCCCATTTATTGCATCAACTCCCACTAATCTAATGCCTTTGTAGTGTTCGTACTTTTATAGTTCGAGTACGTTTGCGACTGACGGTGAAGTGATCGAGCATGGTGTTTCGAGACGTAGCCTACTTCAGCGCAGTCGATGACGATCATGGTGCTTGAGTATTCCTTTTTGAAGTCTGGCTTCATAGCTGCTATGATAACATCACGATGACGGAATATGTTCAAACTAATCAACCTTAAAAACATGAGATGCATTCATGAATGAAAAGTACGGTGTACAGTACCGTACGAATGCAGAACTAATACCAAACCTTGTGCTTAAGTCTGTATAAAACAAACCCAGGCGAAGCTTCATCAGCACAAAGAAAAATATCCATCTTCCACCGCTAGTCTATGTAGCCTAGATGCAGTGCTCCTGTATCATTTTGAGGTATTTCGAAAGTAGCATCGTCATCAAGTTCTGCATCAAAACATTTTGATTTGCATGCTTATAGCTTTTGAAGCTGTATATAATACAGGAAATTCTTCCTATCTTTGCCTGGCAAGATCGCTTCCAATACAGCAAAGAACTTGTCGAAGGTTAACACTTCTGTAGCCTAAGTTTACAACTTAAAAAGAATTTTATTTTCTGGAAAGTTATACTGAAACAATGATACACGCCTGTAAAGACCAAAAAACAACAGCTCAAGCAAACGTTAAACAATTTATTCGCCTGCAAACCACGCCACTAACCCTATCGCACAGCATTGCAAACAGCGGCTAGTCGTTCACGACTCCAACGTCACGCTCCGTTGGTTTGTTATTCAAAAGGTCTATTGCCATTGAAACATCAACAAAATCGGAAAATAATATTCTAGCGCAGGGGTCGGCAACCTTTCTTCAGTCGCGGGCCAAAACAAAACTGCGCAGATGTCAACGGGCCGTACAAGTTTTCCATTTGCACTTCCGTTTTCTTTACTTTTCATAATATTGTTAAAATTGGCGTTCTTATCAGAGTATCTCCATGTTTAGCTACTATAGGCTTATATAGATTAATATAAAGAAAATTAGTAACAATTGGTAACGAAAAACACCAAGTACTTTATTTATTGACAGCACAACATTAATGTGATATTTGATGTTGTTTCCTGCTAGAAAGTTTCTGAAGGTCAGGTGATAGGTTGGATGAGGCAAGAATCATAACATCTTGCAAGTGGTCATCAGTAAGTTGTGTTCTCAACTTGCCGTTAAATATACGGTTAATTGACTATTACTAACGCAACTCATGTAGCCTGCAACTAGCATGCAGTAAATAGGCTAATATAACCGGACTTCAAGGTGAAACTGTCAAGTACCTTGATGCTACCTTCTGCAAGCTTAAGCTAAATTTTGCCCCAAACCTAGTTTACTATAACAAAGCAACCCGTGATCGATAGGTCGCGGGTACAAAGGCGCTTTGTGATAATTTCCTATGCTTGGTGGATTCTAACAAGCAGCAAATTCTTCAAAGACAAGAATCACTTGTTGAAAAAAACGGAAAAATGGAACTAGGAGTAAATTATAACTCTAAAAAATAAAGTAATTTAAAAGTCTGGACCGGCTGTCACTAAAAAGGCCAATTCCTGCTTCCTAAGCTACACATATTTCTAAATTATCAACCTTCAAACAAACTAATTCTTAAAACTTCAAATCTATCAAACTATCTGTCAGGCCTGCAACGTCGCTCTCTCTAAAATGCAGTTCGCAGAGAAAGAATATCAAGGAAATTCAAAATGGCGACAATGCCCTAACTAAGCATTGTTGCGGCATAAGTACACAGGCTACGTGATTACAAGTGAGCGTTACGGATAAATATGGAAAAGTAAAAATTGCGAAAGTTTTACATAACATTTAGTAATCTTAATTCTGTTATGTAAAACCAAATGGCAGCATAAAATAATGGGATGTTCGTTTTGGCCCGCCAACTACAATTTGCAAAAATGCTGCGGCCGGATAATTTTGCTTGGTGGGCCGTAGGTTGCCGACCCCTGTTCTAGCGCCATGTGGTAATTAAAAGTTCAAAACAGCAACCGCTAGATGGTGATAGTAAATATCGTGCATTCGAGCAATTTTACCATTGCACAAGAGCGGCCATGCTTTTATTATATATCCGTTTTGATCTGGTCATGGAAAAGGTAAGTAAGTGTAATGAAGAGTTAGCCTTTGCCTAGGATGCAGATATAGTTCAGATATGTGCATTAGAGAATGTAGAAACTTATTTAAACATGTAAATATATTATACAGGCTAGTGTGGGGGTGTTCAGAGCCGGAGGCAAATTTACGAATGTCAATCAATCAATGGTTTATTTGTCAGTAACAAGAACATTACGTACATGTTTGAAATATTTCAGTACATGTTTGAACGCATTTCAGGACTGCTCTCCATTCAGCGGCACCTAGTTAATGGAATAATTCCACCGCAACAAGACTTCAACGATCGAAAAAACTTTACTTAGGAACAGTAGAATATCAGGACGACTCACTTTAGGTCTACTGATTTTTCTTGCAAAATGGACAGAGTGGAGGATTACTAAGAAATTCAAACATTAGTAGAACTGCACAACGCCTTCTTCGCTTTTAGGTAAATTCATTCTCATAAAATGAATTGCTAACTTGGTTAAAATTTCGGGTGCTGAGTCATTCCATCCTTAATTTAAGAAAAAAAAATATTTGTACACCCATGGTTTCAGAAGTTTATGATATATTGTATTCAGATAGAGCTCATCGAGACAACTCTTTTAAAAAAAATAGTGTTCTATGACCTTCGGTTCTTGAGATATGAAGGATTGCAATTTGGCCACACGAGACACAAATCTGGTTACCCATGAGTGATTTTTAAGTATATTTCTTATATAGATGGTAGAAGAGTAGGGAAAATTGCTATTTGGGGGTTTTCAGGGATGCTGAATTCAATAAAAAAGGTTCCAGATGACTCAGAGCAGTAGTTTGTCTCTACAGTTATTTTTTACTCCTTAACTTCAACCGGTCGAAATCCGCATGCAGCCACGATGAAAGTTTTTGGTTCACATCTCAAAATGAAGATAAAGAGTGCTTTCAACAGGAATGAGAAAATTTTTTCTGTGTATATTTATAAAACAATGTACCAATCTTTTATGGCCATGTTCAGAATTTCTCAAATGCAACCCTACTACTCTGCCAGTGTTAACCTAGTGCAACACTCTTCATGTATTATACTGTTTTAAGCAAATGTTATGTTTTGTTTTGAAACAAACTGCTGCTGAATTCTGTTATGTAAATTGCGAGCTAAACAAAGATATGGACACTGATTGGTTTTGATTTCAGTCACAAGCAATACAACTGCACAAGGTGATTTCAAAAGCAGAAAATTAGGCTAGCAACAAGGCGTTTTCACACAAGGTTAATAAAGAATTTTTTTTTTCACTTAAAGTGTATTACAGTGAAATCAACTGCAAAGGTTGCCAATCTGTTAAATTCTGTTTTACTCTCCTGAAATGGCATACAGTTCTTTTTTGAGAAAGCCTTGTGTGTAGTGTGACCCTGCTCGATCTAATATGTTTCAATAAAATGTTTTTGAAACCATAAAATAACATCAGTTTTTGTTCAACATTATCATAAGCATTAGGAAATGAAAGAATGTTACCGTAGTTTATTGGTGTTGTCATTGGGATTTTTTTAATTCACTGTTGGTGCTTTATAATTATGTAGTGTTCTATATGGACACCTTACTGCAGCATTTTAAATTTGCCGGAATGGCCCGTTTCGGTGAGTCCGATTCGGTGAGTCCGATTTGATGAGTCCGATTCGGTGAGTCCGATCCCTTAACGGGGGATTTTTTCAATTTTTTTTTAAATTATCGGGTACCGTAGCCTAATTATCCTTGCCGTTTTAGGGTTAGGGTTAGAGGTTAGGAACTCACCGAATCGGACTCACCGAATAGTAGCAGACCCTAAATTTGCATTGGTGCACTAGGCCTATATTCTTTGTATTTACAAAATACTGGTAATGCATTCCCGTGTTCTTTTGATGACTTCACATGCACTAGTAACATAATTGTATTATAATGTTCATTGTTCATCTAAATGCAACATAAAAATAGTATTATTGTACTTGCTGTAATTTTGGAACATTAAGACTGCTATGTTTTATCCAATGTATCGAAAACATGCCAAGGTGCAAAGTAGGTGCTTTGCACCTGCTCTTGCCGGCATTTTGGATAGTAACAGTACTCTAGTGTGTGTTTATCCTTTGATCAGTTTGACAAAGAACTCTTTGAAACCAATCCATGTTTTCTGTTATACAGCCTTTGTCAGACATTAGTTTGTAATCATGAGAATTAAGTTGTAATTGTATAATGTATATACATTTATTGTGGCATAATGATCGAGGAATTATTCAATGATGCACAGCAAAACTGAATGAATGGCTAAGTTGAAACAGCTAAAGAATTTGGACAATGGTTTAACACTGATTTTCCACATGGCCATAAATGATAAAAGATTGGTACATTATTTACATTTTATAAATATACACAGAAAAAATTTTCTTACTCCTATTAGAAGCACTCTTCATCTTCATTTTAAGATGTGAACCGAAAATTTTCATCGTGGCTGCGTGCGAATTTCAACCGGTTGAAGTGAAGGAGTAAAAAATAACTGTAGAGACAAAACTACTGCTCTGAGCCATTTTGAACCTTTTTTTATTGAATTCAGCATCCCTGAAAACCCCCAAATAGCATTTTTCCCCACTCTTCTACCATCCATATAAGAAACATACTTAAAAATCACTCATACGTAACCAGATTTGAGCCTCGTGTGGCCAAATTGCAATCCTTCATATCTCGAGAACCGAAGGTCATAGAAGACTATTTATTTTTTAAAAGAGTTGTCTCGATGAGCTCTATCTGAATACAATATATTATATCATAAAATTCTGAAACCATGGGTGTATATACATTTTTTTTTTCCTAAATTAAAGATGGAATGACTCTGCTAGAAAATCTGCAAAACCTTACTGCAGCAGTGTGAGGCTACCTACTATTACCGGTGTTGCGTGAAGTCTACCACTGCATTATCATAACTTGAATACTATAATATTAAATAAACATGATATCACATATTTCCTACATTTATTTTGGCGATACACACTTTGTACACAAGTGGGCACTGGGCAGGTCATATAAACTGCAACTGAGTAATGAGTATGCGATTTACTTAGTATTGCTTTTACTTAGGTAAATTCATTCGCAACAAATGAATTGCTATATTTGAATGAAATTTTGGGTGCTAGAAAATCTGCAAAGCCTTACTGCAGCAGTGTAAGGCTACCTTTCATTGCTGGTGTTGCGTTAAGTCTACCACTGCATTATCATGACTTGAATAGTGATATCACATATTTCCTAAATGTATTTTGGCAATACACACTTTGTACACACGTGGGCAGGTCATATAAACTGCACCTGAGTATGCGACATATGGCAGTAGACCTCAAGCTGTAGTTGCATCAAATTTTGTCATAACATTGTGACCCTCCAGTTGTCCACCTTACTTTTGAGTGTGCAATCCTCTACTTCTACTATCCCTAACTTCACTCTGCCAATTTCGGTAACCGGCCCTGTGTCAAGAGCCTCTACAAGTATGCGAAACTACCAGGAATAATATATATATAGCCAATCAAGGTTTTGTCAGTCCGAGGATAAAGATTCAAAACCAACCAACCAGAATCCTAATTAGGGCTTACGTTAAGCCGAAAACGTTCGACTGTTAAAACTATTTGTAAATATGTAAAATAATATATTGTTATAATGCTCAACCCTGTTGTATTGTTGTGTCACATTCAAATCTAACCTGTTTTAGCAAAAGATATAAATGGGGAACATACAAAAATTCATTTTTTGTGGTAGGTTTGGGGGGCTTGATCCCCTTTAGCCCCATGCTGGGTGCGCTACAGGTGAGAAACGATATCGCCTGCTTGTCGGACATATTTTCCAAATTAGTTTAATTTATCCCTTCAGGGTAACGAAATTAGCTCGTGTTGTAGAAGCGAAATTTAGCTGGACAAGAATTTGTCCAATTCTCAAGCTTACATCAACTTGATACCAGTAACAGTCTAGACATATATATCTGATGTTGATATAGCCTAGAGGTGTACAGCAATCATCTTCAGGAAGTAGGCTACACAAAGACATGGGAATTCGATTCCAGTTAGTAATCCCTGACTGGATAATAGGGTGGATCGAAAAATCTAATATTTTTATTTTTTTAAGCTAGTATGTCAAAAAGGTGCGAAATACCCATAATAACATGCATGCAAATTTTTTTTGTTTTGACAATTTTTTTATCGCCCCCCGCAAGGTTTTATTTTCCCTAATATCGGGTTTGAGAAAGTCTCCTAAAAGTTGGTCAAAAGCATAAACACTGTGTGATTCACTTATGTGCTTTATGATGTCATAATAAGCGACTTGTGTTTAAACAGATACAATTGGCCGTTTTATCGCCATGGCTAAAAATAAAAATACTTGGTTTTGTATCTCAGCAATCAGCAATGCTGATGCAGCATTTGATTCTACAAAAGAATTCTAGATATAAAAGAAGCTTTATAGAGCATTAGAATTTGTTTGCTCTGCAGGTTCCACAAAGTTTAATAAAAGTTGACTGCGCTTCTTACAGATTAAAAGACATTTAACTCAGACTTGCTCCCGTAACCCTACTGGGTGATGGCCTAGTTTTATTATTACTTGGTCCTTCCCTTCATCAATCTTCACCATTCAGCGTACCAGTTTGACTGCACTGGTAAATGTAGCATTGATCTGGCGATGCGAAACCCAGGATGCTTGAATCACTCACACACTCACGATGGCTGATTACAGCTAATTAATAGAACCCTTAGACTATACGTCAGCGATAACAATCCGTATGACAAACTGCAAGCATTGGTTATGTTCATTATCCATGTTTGTGCTCCAATGTGGTTCGCAATAAAATCACACTTATCTTGCAAAGATGGAGCTAGACACATTCACCAAATGATAACCACATCACGATATCTTAGTCAGAAGCACAAGAAAATTATCGACCTATTTATACACCGCAACTCATACTTTGGTCATCCGGAAAATATAATTTTGTCATGATAACTTACCATCGACCACATATTCGAGAATTAGGCCTGCGTGGAGTGATGAAAGCTAGAGCTGCAAAACCCAGCGAAAAAATACGAAAATTTAAAGTTTCTGCAAAGCTTAATTTTGATGCAGTGAAATGCTTCGAATTGATTAACTGGACAGATCTTCCTATCATGGAGTCTCCTGGAATTAAAACAATGACGGATGCTGAGCTCCGGCAATTCATCATGATAGATGTGACTCCCACTGTATTTTTCCCGAATTTTCATGTCACACGCAGGCTGTTAAAAGGCTCGTGAAGCTGGTTACCGACGCATTTAAAGCAGTTTGTGGACCGAAATATCGAAACGGCTTCATTTGTGCCCGAATTACTTCTTGTCAGTTAATGCCAACATTTGAGTCTAAACATGATTTTACTCACTTTAATTTGTAACTGTTTATTATATTGCTTGCAGTCTCTGTATGCATGAGTGCATAAATTAATAGGAAGTGACTTTGCGAGTGGGCCACCTGTCAATCCTGTCATATAAAGTTTAAGCTTGCGAGTCTATACTCGGTCATTTGATGGTGAAAGTTAATAGGCGTTTGCCTGTTGTAACCGCGGGTGGTCCATCGGCCAAGTTACTTTAAAATTAATATGCTGAAAGAGGGTAAAGTCAAAACTCTTAAGTGCACACATTTTCATTGTATTTGGTGTTATATTAGAACCTTTTGCCATGTCTACACAGCGAGTTAAAATCAAAGAAAAAATTTGCCATGCAGTACTTGTATGTATGAGTGCCTAAATTTGTATGTCGCGGGGGGAGATCAAAAACTTGTTCAAACCTCTTCAGTTTTTACATTGTGTTTTGGTGATATATTGGCAACTTTTACCATATCTAGCTAATTAAAATTAAGAAAAAAATTTTTTTTTGCTATTTTTGATCCACCCTACTGGATAATCGACCCATTCTGTGATAAAATTGTCGAATTTAGAACTTATATATGCGCTTCTTGTCTTTTGCTTTGAAAGAGAAAAAGAAAAAAAAGTGACTGTATAATAGTGTATACTGTATAGTGACGTCATGACCGGTCAAATAGTGTTTCAGATTCAAAGACCGGCTCCGGTCAAATAGCCAGTGCTGCCTTTTTATAAACACTTTACTGTACGTGTACAGCAATATGCAAACTAGCAAAAGTCTTGTTAAAACAGCCCAAGTCTTGCCAAGGCCTCAAATTCGTAAGGATTTAAATCAAAATCCAAGTCCATTTCTGATAAACAGCAAAAATGAACTTAGCAGCACTAGCATTTGCTTTTCAAAGTGTAACTGCCCTCTTGTGTAGTTCATAAAGTAGGTTAGTGGTGCACTAACTTAACTGAGCGAAGCCAGATTTTTCTGATCAAATATAACTGTATAGAAATAAGGCGTTCTGTCTAGTTTACTGTGCTGAGGAGACGTTTAGGTCAAATTAACAGTAGCATTCTGTATGCAGCTAATTTTTATTTTTCATATGGTAAGCCACAATTTCATGTTTGTGTTCCAGCTTATGTTTAACTTAATAAAGATGGAAAGTTTACCTGATTTAGTGCTTTTAAACATATTTAAAAGGTTAGATTTCAATAATTTTTTTGCAGTTAGTTATGTTTGTTCAAGATTCAACTGTTTATCTTCTTCTGAAATACTATGGAAACACTTCTGTAAGGAAATTTGGATAATAGATGAAATCAAGGAATATAATTCTTGGAAACATGCATTTATTTTACATTACAAAAAGTATGGAAAATATGCCAATTGCTACAAAAGTATCAAATCTTCATGGAACATTATTGAACGGTGGTTGCTAAAAAACTGTCCAGAAATACATGCAAGCTTAAATTCAGGAATTGATGAAGAATTGTTGAAAAAGTTTGAGAAAGACAACAATGTTGTTTTGCCATCAGATTTTAAGTTGTCTTACATGCTTCACAATGGTCAAAAGCATTTAGAATTAGGAAATGTTGGTTTATTTGGTGGTATTCTACTGCCTAATGAAAGCTATTTGTGTGCTTCTCTATATAGTTTTGAATCAGCAACTACAAAGTATTCACTGCACTGCCCATGCGCAATACCTATTACATGCAATCCTGTACTTAAGTATGCACATCATCAAGTGGTTTCAAAAACCTACAATACAAATCAGGAACCGTGTAAGCACTTGTCAGAAATTGTACTTTTGCGTGATGGCCAATATCATTCTGTAGCTTCCTCGTTTTCAGAATGGTTTTATCAATATGCAAAGAAACTGGCCAATGATGAGTATCTTGTAAAGGGAGGTAGAGTCCTGTCATATAATAAAGCCACTGAGGTGAAAACAGTGACTAACAATATTACTGTTGCCGTAAGATGGGCTTACGATCAAGTGTTTAATGCCATATCTTTGGAAAAGAACTTATATAGCTACATAATTACAATAACAATGTCACCAGATGCACCACAGTCCATGTCTTGTAAACTGTTATCTCGACATTGGGATATTGTAGACGAATGTGGTACTTCAGACACTGTTGATGGACCTGGGGTTGTTGGTTACTTTCCTGTTATGCGTCCTGGTGCAGAATTTACTTGGACCAGTTGTACTTCATTCCGTACTGACCATGGAGGTAGCATGGAAGGTTACTTTACGATGCAAAATCTTATGGATCCCAGCAATAGTTTTAATCTTAAGTGTCCTAAATTTGTGATGTCAAAAATGTAATTTTATTTTGGCCTATATGTTTTTATCAACTACACTTGCTTAGAGCAATCAACAGCTCACATTTATTGCCTGTCCAGCCAGCCTCCAACTCTGGCTATTTTTTCAACTTCGGGCCTGGGCTGATAGTTGCTCTGGCTCAGAGCGTTTGTGTGTATATACAGTACAAGCTTACCTTACAAACTTCATGCTTGCTTTGAAATATATGTGCTTCAAAAATCATTCCATGACAATATAGCATGGTCCGAATGCTATAAACTCTACACAAAATCAACCGATGTGTATCTGCACGAATGTAGCCTACCGTTTTGCCATATCTTGTCAGCTCAACACGTAAAGTCAACTACATTCCTGTTCCTTTGCCAGACGTCTACGTCGCCGTCGGATTTGCACTAGCAACAAATTCCTATACTTTTATAATACAATTTTGGTAAAGAGGTCAGTTTCTTCAACCACAGACATATACAACCAAGCAACCACACGGCATTTAACATTATTTTTTTGTGTTACTTGATAAGGGCTAACGTGTGGATGGCCGAAAACGTGTGTAGCTTATAGTTTAATTTTAATGGATTATGTTAAATGCCGTGTGGTTGCTTGGTTGTATATGTCCTATACTTTTACCTCACAATCCTCAACGGGCATTTTTTAAACGTGGATACAACTACAAAACTGTCAAGCCAAAATTAACAGCCGAAAGTCTTGGTTATTTTAGTCTTACATGGATAATCCTTCAGCCACTACTACATCCCAGCTAGCCATGCCTGTCATTTTTGCATTAATTCAACGTTTGCTAACGTTGGATCGGTGTGGAGGTGACGAGTTTAGCTGACTGGGGTCTAAAATTATCGCTTTATCAACTCAACTTTATAACAAAGCACGCTTGATATCTTCAAGACATAACTTTCCTGGGTAATAATTGGATTTCCGCAAGATGATGTTGTTTTTGCTAGTTTGTTTTATTTGTTTTTGTCATTGTTTTCATGTCAAGTTATGGCCTATCTATTTTGTGATTCGTGCAAGGCATGGTGCGTTGCGCTTGAAATGGCTTTGCCCGTGGTAGGATTTCTTTGTGGGGTTTTCTTTGCCTTCCTTGCTCTTCTTTGACTATGAGCTAAACGCATCAAGACGTGTTCCCCTGACGACCATCAGCACTCTTGATAACGCACCATGTCCGATCTTCATAGCAACTGTCCATACAAATCTTAAATATATCAGCTAAAGCTATGTGGGCTAATAAAGCCATTGCCTGAATATATGTTTTTTATTTTTTATTTTTTGTAACATTTTCTTCTTTTATTTTCCCTTTATATCTTAAATTTTTCTGAAGGTGTTGCGACCGTGCCAAGTTTTTTCAACTCAATAACTTACTTCGGTTACAAGCACGTTTTAACGTTCGCGATTTGTCGCTTCTACCTTTTTCTCGACCTTTGCTATGTTGACGTGTATTGTTTTTGATATGATGGTCAGAAATAAAAACAACTAAACTTAACTTCAATTAAGAGTGCTTTATCCCACCTGTTTTGTATCATTAAATTACAGTCCAAAGAACAGTTCTGCTATTTCATTTTCAAAAATCTTTCTGCACTTGCTTATCGTATATGACCTACAGTACATTGCTTGATATCTTAATGTTTTCTAAGCTTAAACCTTTTTCCAGTGCCACTGACACCAATGAATTTTCTCTACCCTAACAGCACAAAAACGTTTTCTGCTCTATCCCAACACAAAAACCAAATAAAATCGAATTCGTCATGTGTTTTCATTTCAGTTTGTCAGATCACAGCATTCATGATTTTCAAGTTTTTTGTAGATTATATTGTTGACCATTAAGCTGTATTTTTTCGACGACCCATTAAAAAGGGCGAAGATAAGTGTTGGATTGAAACTCTCAACACCATAGAAACGTCTGGTCTCAACATTCAACAAGTTCAGTTCAGTTTGTTTTTTGTTTCTGACCATCACAATGAAAAAAACAATAATATATGCCAAACGTAGCAGAGGTCTAGAAAAAGGTAGAAGCGACAAAACTCGGACAAGAGAGACCGATTTCAAATTTTCCTTTACTGATTTTTTATGTATTGGCGTAGATTGTTCTTTTCTTTTCACCACGCCTCACTTTGTGAAATGCTGTTTCAAGATTATTTTTTTCATGTTTTATTGGTTAACTTGATAATAAACGATTTTAGCTTGAAATGTGGAAAATCGCTGTGGTTGCTGTGCATTAAACTGCCTTGACATCAGCCATGTACAAATTTAACAATTTGGCGGTTCCATGCTATTACAGTAATTCCATCATTCATTGCAAAATAGCCCACCAAGCACGGTGAAAGTTGGATTTCTAAACGAATCTTTCGGAAGCATTAGGTGTCTACGTTTTAGGCTGCTGTCCTGCATCAGATTTATAAGCTAAGCCTTTTGTATTAATTTTGTTTTTGTACAAAAAATGTATTTTTCTACATCATTTACAGCGGACCTCGTTTCTCTATCTTTCGCAATGAATCTTATGTAGCTTTTCAGCAGTTAAAAAAATGCTTGTTTTAAATGATTTTCACAGTGTACATTTTATTTCACTGGTTAATCATCAGCCGGTCATGCCATTCCTGGCAGATGGCTTCCACATAGCCTATATTTGCACACCATTTTGTCATTAACTGTTCTCATCCAGGTGATTCCAATCTTTTCTTCAATGTCATTCACCATCTTCTTTTCGGTCTCTCTCTAGCTCTTTTTGCATATCTTGGTGTCCATTCTGTAGTTATTTTGGCCCGTCTGCTGTCTGTCATTCTTGATAAACGTCCGCCTATTGCCACTTTTGATTTGTTGCTTTTTCAAAGACATCATCTTTGATATGTGTTGTTTTCTATTTCACCGGTTAATAAATTTTTATGTTTTCATTTGCTTGTGCTTTTCCAGATACTAAACAGCCTACGCACTACGTAGCCGCCTTAGGCGACGGAAGCTTTGTTATACAAGTTTCCAAACCTGGCTGATTTTAGTCGCTTTATTGTATTTACTAGGCTAACACTCGTTAAAAAATGCAAGACAGCTGTAAATAGTTTTTCTGGTATGTGGGTTTGTGTAAAACCTGATAAAGTGCTCATTTTGATTTGTGCACATGTGTAATAAATAACGTAACGGATTCAGAAATGTTCTGCAGGTAGGCACTTTTACGTATTACACTGCCCGAAAAGGTAACCGCAACTATGCGTGACATACGACATCGCTGATGTTGGTAGCGCTATCATGCGTGACATGACTCAACACGTGATTATCTGGTCGTCTTTATCGAAAGATTTTGATACAAAGAAATTTAACTGATTGCTTCGCCACAACCAACGTTGCCTAATGGTTAGGGCAGAGGAGTAGTAATTTCGATTGCATGGGTTTGATTCCCGCCCTCTGCTAATACTATTTTTTCTTCTGAACAAGTAGAATTGTAAGAAGAATCGTTGTGACTGCAATCAGTGGAGTTTATGAGAAAAGTTGTGACTAAAACACCAGTAATGTCATATACGTTACGCATGGTTGCGGTTACCTCTTCGGGCAGTGTAATACGTAAAAGTGCCTACCTGTTCTGCAGGTCTATTGAAGAAATAGAGACTAGGTTGCCACATTAAATTGATGAAACAAATAAGAGTATTGTCAGAGGAGGGCATACACTACGTTGAAACAAACGCGCTACCGCTAAAATATGACAAAAGAGCAACCCTAACGTTGCTCGAATCAAAATTCGCTCGCACTACTTTAATTGGTCTTGATCTCACGCGGAAAAGCTTTATTCAAGTAACCTACTTTATGAAGTCAAATGCTCTTGAAAACAAATGGCGTTTAGAGTTGGAGTCAAAATTTCCTTCTTAGAGATTGTGCACAGGAACTTTGAGTGCTTGAATCGCCAGGTGTTTTTCAGGTCCATTAAAAAGGCATCATTAGCTGCTTAGACCAAACTCGTAAACGTGTTGCAAGACAGCCACACTTTTTTCCATGGTAAACTTGAACAAGTAGCACGCTTTTCAATATAAACCTCAAGCAAAACCAGCCCAACAAACCTGCAACTGCTGATTTTTTTTCCGCTATTACAAATCAAAACCGCGAAACTGGCAACTGTGTTCTAGTCTTTGAACCTAACATGTGAGCAGTGCTGTGTTAAGGGGGGGCCAAGGGGGGCCCGGCCCCCGGGCCCACCATCTCAGGGGGCCCACAAATAATAGACTTTCGCGCTTCAGTAAAGTTTTTTTGAGTTGCTAAATTTACTGCGTGTAGGCTACTTGTCAATTAGGACGATTTAGGTCTAATTATACTAAAACATCTCAAATTTGGGCCCTTTACTACACTGAAACATCTCTAAAAACACCATTACTATCTTAAAAGAAAGTTAAAATGCTATAAAGTTAGTATCATGATCTGCAGAAGTGTATTTAACATATAACAGGTGGGATGCAATTGAATATGTGAATCCAAGAAGGGCCCAATTGCCACAAAGTGTTTTTGCACACCCGTTTTAATTATTTTGGTTATTTACTTTTGTGGTAAAACTTCGATTATGATTACATGCTTAAGCCTACTGATTAGAAGCATCATACGTAAAAAGTTCACTTGGTGAAGATTCTGTGCAGAAACAATGGAGAAGTTGAAGTGTAATTGCTGTAGTTGGGCCCATTTCAAAATCAAAGGAAATTTGATAGGGTATTTTTTATGTGTTTACCGATATGTTGGAAACATTTGGCCATTTTTTTTTAAAGTATCATTTAGAAGACATTGGAAAGCACAAATAGTGAAATGAAAAAAAAACTGGAGGCCCCTTTGTGAATTCGCATATTCAATTTGTTTTCATCGAAAGAAATCAGAAAGCACAAAAAGTGAAATGAAAAAAGTGGAGTTGGGCCCTTTGTGAATTCACAATTCACATATAGCCTATAATTCAATTTATTTTCATCAATAAAAGTGTTTTGTTTTTAAAAATTGTGAGGTGTTGGCAAAATAACATTTCTGATAGTTTAATTATCATTTTATTTTTAACATTTACAATACCGTAATTTTAAATATCTTTGACGAGTGGTGTCGCGAGCAGGAAAATCTGTCCGCTGCCGCACTGCACATGTCTCCCCGTACACTGCTCCTGCACCACAAAAAATAAGAGTGCACTTGCACAAGTGCAGAGCAAATGCAAGAGAATTTATTAAATGAAAGCAAATTTTGGAAAAAATTTAAGGCCTATTTAGGAGATTGAGTAACTTGCAGCACTTAGTGTCTACCTTTGATAGCTCATCTGAGTTGCCTTTTATTGAATGCTGTGGGTACTTTTAGCAGAAACCTTCTTCTATATTTACTTTTTTTTTAAACATATGCACATGAAATTGCTCTTATCTTCAAATACCTTATAGACCTGGCATATCACATATTGTACGGTGGCCTACTGAAATTGCTTTGATCCAAAACAAAAATCATTCTTATCACAAGTGACCTGTGTATTCTTGCCACTAACCTAGGCTACCATACCCTAAAAACATTAATTAACTTGAATGTCTGCACAAAATAATGAAAGCTTTGCCTTGGAATGAAATAATGTTAAATAAAAATAATTACACCTGATTCTCAACACTCTTGACACTGCTTTTGTTTATAAATTAAACTTTACAATCACAATGTTTTTACAATGGTTGACTGAACAAGTAGTGTTGCCAGATAAACCATAAAAATGGTGAAAAACAACAATGTTACCAGACCAAATCTGAATGAAAATTAATAATTTCTTCAGTTTTGGTTTTATCCTCAGATTTTACCGCAACGCAAAGTTCAAACAGTCAAAATTCCGCGCGGTACAGTGGTATTTACGCGTCGTGAGTGACCATACTCTATTTCCAGTATTTATTTATTAGAAATTTTTAACACTTTTGGCTTTCATTCCGAGCAAAGGTGTAGCTAAGAAATGGTAGACCTGTGTTTGTGTTTACTTACATTTGTGTTGTTATGTAAACTGGTGAGAAAGTTTATTGAAGTGAACCACATTTTCATATCGGTGCAGTAAAAATATATTATACACAATACTATAGGTCTGCTTGACGATAGGAGGCCCAAAATTATTCTAGCCCCGGGGCCCACAAAAAGTTTAACACAGCACTGCATGTAAGGCAGAGGTTTGTTCAGGATCCGCACCGGTTCTTACTGTTTTTCAGCAGAGCAGAATTTTGTTTTGTTGGCAAAAGCCGGATTCTAAGTTAGCGTGACGATTTTTTTACCCAAAAACTTTTTTTTTAAGTTTCTGGCAACATTTTTAAAGCCCGAGAAAGTTTTGAACCTTGGCGTTTGTGTGCAAACTGCGTAGCTTAACCCTTATTAGCACAGGAATTTTAGGTACGGTAACTTAATCGGCACTGATGCTGACAAATTGTCAACATGGCATTTCCTTGTATTTTTCGATACAAATGCGCTGGTCTCGAAGTGAAGTTGTTATTTTAGATCAGGGGTGGGGAACCTGCGGGCCGAATGCGGCCCGCGTGACTGTTCCATGTGGCCCGCGTCAACAATTTTTTTCCCAAAATATATTGAGATAACAGCTCAAAAAAGAGTAAGCTCTGCATTCTACATACCGGTATACCCAGGCGCGGATCTATGGAGGGGCCCGGGCCCCCCCGAAATTTTGTGAGAAATTGCTGAATGGTTCGATATGCTTCTAAACAGCTGATATTAGTCCCAATGCGGACTTAACTTATCCCGGATGGGGGGAATTATTTTTTGTTATTCTTAAGGTTGAAATTATCCATCGATTATACATTTTAATAGCAACATTTGTTGGAGCTGGCTCAGCTGAAACCAACGCTGAGCCAAATGACGTCAGTTGAAACAATCTGAAACCTGAATTGTTTTATAGTTTTTAGTCTTCATCATACAATTTCAATCAATTACCGTAGGCTATATGTCTGCAAACATACAAATATCCAATTGGTCATGGACACTGCATACAGGGTTTTAAACCAGATTTCAAGTTTACTTTGCATGCTTAGCAATTTTTATTTCAGCAAAATTTATTGATTAACATGGCTGTTTTAATGTCTATTTTATAGCATATCGTATATGCCTTGTATCATTGTTCACAGTGGCATAGCCAAGGGAGGGGGGGGGGTAACAACCCCCCTTTGGCACGCGTGTGACGTCACGATATTGAAAATGATGCTTTCAGTTTCTATGTCTCTAAAACCTTTGCCTAATTTTAAGCGAAACTGCATTAAAAGAGCGAGTTTCGCCAATACCAAAGATTCAGTCATCTCAGCCAGGAATTAGCAACAAGAAAACATAGAGACTTAGCTTTATTACCGAAAAAATGCTGCAGAAAACATGATCTTTATCCTTTTGCTATGCCACCGGACAGCACCATTTTACAGGAATATTAATACCCATATTTTTGTTGAAAATGCTCTCAGAATGCACCAAATTCAAAGTAATTTTTTAAAATTTTCTGGGGGAGGTCCCCCAGACCCCCCGCCGCTGGGTGTCGCCTTTTGCGAACACGCCGTCGGGCTTCGCCCGCCAGCCGTCAAAACCCCCCAAACTCCTAGCTACGCCACTGATTGTTCATACCTGTTTTATGTTTTTCTTACTTTTTAATTCATTTTCAAATTTTCTGCCCCCCCCCCCCAAAAAAAAACTTCTAGATCCGCGCCTGGGTGTACCGTATTGCGAATGGCCTTCTATGAATAATCAGAGAAACCATGTCGTTGAACTCACTGATAGCCAATGGTTGTGTGACCTGGCGTTTATGGTTGACATTAGCAAGCACCTCTCCGAGCTCAACGTCAAGTTGCAGGGACCGAGTCAGTTTTGGAACTCCTTGTTTGCAGAAGTGAAATTATTTGAAGCTAAACTACATCTGTGGAAAGTACAACTTGAAAACAATAACACCATACATTTCCCTACCTTGCAAGAGCAAAAACCTTCTACAACAGCCAAATATGCCCATGTAGGCTATGTACGTGTCAATCTTATGGAGACATTTAATGCAAGATTTTTGGACATAAAGATTAAAGAAATGGAGTTAGATATTTTTGCCTCTCCTTTCAATGTGGTTGCAACTGATGTTCCTAGTACCGGTAACTTCCAACATGAAATAGTAGAGCTCCAGAGTGACGGTAGCCTACGTTAAAAGCGATGTACCAAAACATTCCACTGCTCAACTTTTATCAACGATACATAAATGCTGATGATTTTCCAGTCATGCGGAATATGCTTTGAAATATGTGTCTCTGTTTGGAAGGGTAGCCACTTTAACAAGTCGAAATTCTGCCACTGAAATTGACTACAATGCAACCGCCAACCAATCAGAACGTGTTATAAGAGGCTACCGTCCAATTGTGACCCTTCTAGCACTCATCCAGAGAGTTAATGCTTGTTTTGAACTTTATTTGGTAATTACAGAAGAAAAAGAGCAATAGCAGTGGTGAGAATCGAACACGCGTCAATGAAATGACTACTTTCTAGCCCTAACCCTAACCCCTAAGCCAACCAGCTGACAAAAAATCCATCACTTAATTTGCTTTCTATGATCTTCTTTTCGCCATATTTTACGTCACTAAACCGTAGCTTATGATTGGTTGGCGGTTTCATTCTAGTCAATTTCAGTAGCAGAATTTCGATTTGTTAAAGTGGCTACCGTTTGGAAGTAGGCCTACCTACCGTTGCGAGCAGTTTTTTTCCAAATTGAATCTAACAAAAAGTTGGCTTCGCTCCAGACTGACTGATAAAAACGTGGAGATGCAGTTAAGAGTTGCAACATCTTCCGTGTCAGCAGACATCACACGACTCACCAAAAATAAAAACTTTCAACCATCCTACTAGCTGTGAAAGTGAAATAAATCATTGTCTACTTCGCTGCATTTTTTATCTGTAGACTAAATACAATTTCGAAATTTTTAGTGGCCCGCCTGTGTTATTTCTCATTTTATGTGGCCCGCAATACTAAAAAGGTTCCCCCACCCCTGTTTTAGATGATTTGATGTTGATAAACCTTTAACAAAACAACCATTAATGTTAATTGGGTAGGTCTGCTTCCTACCCAGGACATACTTTTAACTTACTAGCTCTCAGATAAAATGCAAAGAAATCTTAACAAGCGAAGTTTTATCACGTATATCTCAAACACAAAAACGAAGAAACGTGGAGCACTACAACAAATTTGTTCAGCATTCCAAGCAATATTGGTTCTTCTGAAGTTTTTTGTGTCGTGGGCAAACCCAACGGCTACAAGTGACACATGCAGATCGAGTATGCTTTGCACATTAGGGTGGGCCGTTTTTGACTTTTTTTCGAAATTCAAAAACGGCTAGTCATAAAAAGTGGCACATGCATGAAAAAATTACGTGTGCAAAATTTCATCAGTTTGGGGGTGCATCTTCTGCCCCCGCAGGGGGGTCAAACTTTCAATTTTTCGAAAAAAAGTGGAAAATTTCACTTTTTGTTTTAACATAATTTTTTTTATAATTTTTCTTATGGCTAGTTATAAACTGTAAGTGGGATGTACCCAGAACTTTCCTATGTAAAGGCATGTTCGAAGCTTAAGGTTTACTGCCCCCGCATCGACGACCAAAATGCTGAATTTTCACCAATTTGAGATGCAATTTTGTCATTGTTCAATAAACAAACTTGTCACAAAAGAGCGAGATGGTGTTACCGCAGTACGCTCATTTATGTTCTGTCCAGTAACTTTGCATGATAATACGAATTGACAAACCATAATACGTAGTCTTGCTTATATTAAAAGCAATAGTAGCCTAAGCTCGATCAGTTACAGCTATAAAACGCAACCTATAATTTACTTTAGAATAAAAGCAATATGATCTGCAGTTTCCGTAAATGGAATGTACTGTACAGTTTCGACGTGAATTGTTATCATGGTTTGTTTACACAAATTTGTCATTTACAAACCAAAATTAAACGTTCACTTGATAGGCTACTACAAGAACCACATAGCCTACGGGAGCAAACTTGATTTGACAGCAATGTAACGATAAAAAAGAACTTGTGTTAACAAAAAAAAAAAAAATTGTGTCAAAAATGCAACAAACAAGAAGAACATTTAACCAGTTCACCAGATTATTGTTCAAACTTAGTTCTGGTTTAAGTCTAATGAATCATAAAATCTTGTTTCAACTGGAACCTAGGAATTTTTTTCCTTGATTGTAATTTTGCTTTAATGTAGCCTACCCATCTCTTTCAATGCTGTCCACCACATGTGATGAGGCATCTGTCACGAGTTTAATGGTTCTCTCAACGGCTTGTGTGTGGCAGGGAAACATAGGAAACAACTGTTGGGGAGGCATCTTTGTTTTGATGTGCTCTTCTATCACACTGCTGTCAACACCACGCATCATTGGGGGTTCCGTAACTGGAATATTTTGCCAGTCTATCATCTCAAAGTAACGTTCGGAACTGAACTGCAATATTGGCAAGGTGAATTTTCGCTGACGAGTGCTGTGAGATGATAATATTCTTGAATTGAAAATTCTTCTCCATCCTAGTTCCCTTACATACTCTTCGGTATCACATATCATTGCAATCAAAATGTTTTCAGGATGGGCATAAAACGCATTCCTCTGTAGTACTTTGTTGACGATATTGCGAGCTTTATTCGATAGCTTCTGAGCAGAGTGTAGAATGTTAAAGAAATGTTTTGGGCCATTAGTGAAATTGCTTTCTTTTTTAATGGCAAACCATACTGGAATGTAAACATTCATAATATAGTCCACAAGTTCCACTAATACAGCTGACGGTTCGTTAGATGCAACATACAAACGTAGAATTCTATTGGCTGTGGTCAACCATCTTGAGTGGTTCATCATACCTGGACTCCTAGATGCGAAATGAATTGATATTTCTCCACTTTTCACTGCTCTGTGCATGTGTAGAAGATATTTTTGGTCAGTGCTGAGGTCATTTTAATCAATTTCAATCTCTGGTGC
Source organism: Aplidium turbinatum (assembly GCF_918807975.1). Classification (NCBI taxonomy): domain Eukaryota; kingdom Metazoa; phylum Chordata; class Ascidiacea; order Aplousobranchia; family Polyclinidae; genus Aplidium; species Aplidium turbinatum. Next base: position 18,161,970 of record NC_137489.1, read on the forward strand.
CGGAACTGCTTTATATTTTACAACATCTAGTTGTGTGACAGTGGCTAGCTGCTTTCCAATGGGCCCAGTGAAGCTATCAGGTCCGCTAGTATTGCCATCCAGTTCTTTTATAAGATGCCTAAGAGGCAATTCATTACCGTGGAGTAGGCATATTAACCATTGAAGCGGCTTTTGGAAATGATCTTCCAGGAGCTTTATCACGCCGCCTTTTTGACCTGTGTTTACTGCGGTTCCATCGCATCCAATTGCCATTACATTATCGTAGCTAATTTTATTGGATCCAAGATATTCAAGAATCCCGGTAGCTATTGACACACTAGATCCGTTGGCTGCAGTAAAATGGCCAATGAAATGAGAACTTGGCTCCTCAATTAAAGTAATGTGCTCTTCAACTGCGAAATGTTTTCGAAATCGCCCAGCAATTTCATCTTGTTTGATGGTTTGATCTTTTCGGCCATCAAAATATATGCTTTGCAAATTTAGGCACATGATACTTTCCGTTTGAGTTGTAAGCCTCAGTTTTTTTCTCGCTCTTCTCACTTTGTTTTTGTCTATAACGGATTGAGATTCGCTATCCGTTACAACTCCTGCATCTTGTAGAAGTGATGAAGCAATAAGTGCTGCAGACCTATCTGAAATACTAGTACGATCGCATGATTCAGCAAATACTACTAAACTGGAAGTAGCTTTGCTTTTTCTGGGGTTTTCCGAGGCAAAACTGGGTTGATAATCATCATCATCTCCGCAGCTTTCTTCATTGGATGACAACGTTTCTGAGCTTGAATAAGAAGTTGAAGGTGTTTTAACCAAAGCTCTACTTGTGCCTGCTCCTGGGTCTTCACGTAAAGAATGGAATTGTTCTGATCTTGCGACTCTCCTCTGAAAACGCTTAAAATTAGATTTTGTGGTCGATTTATCAAGTTTATCAATCACCATTATGCGGGTTGTTCTTTGATCAAGAAGGAACTGTTGTTCCGTAACAGGGACACGATTTTCCTGCGGGCAAGTACATTGCTGAAAATTGGAACACTTACAACAACCGATATCAAATAATGTTTGCTTTGCAGATTCTTTCATTTGCTCCAAATTTTGCTGAAATTTAGGCCCACCTCTAGACTTTGACTTCAAAAGGTTATTCATTTTTTCTTTGTAACTCTTTATCATAAAACATATACGTTTTTGTGAAAGGTGCGGGATCGATGCAAGTTTCCACAAGTACTGCAGCTTTTCAGCAACAATTTGAGTGATGGCCTGAAAGGTTGGCTCCTTTTTTTCTCGTAAATGTATTCTCACAAATTGGTAATATCTCATTACTTCTTCGTACGTAGGAAGATTTCGTAAACTTAGCTCGTTTGCCGGACCAAATATCGGACACTCTGAAGCACTGCGAGTAGCCATTTTAACAATTAAACCATAAATTAACCATAACAGAAGTTCTGGAATAAATATTGTAAATGATCAAAAAAACCTTTACTTTTTGTATGAATTATTTCTATGTCACATGGAAATATTAAGCCTAACTAGTCTGCTAGCCTCATAGATTATCGTAAGTTTACACTGTATTTACGGAACCTGCAGTTCATATAGCTTTTATTCTGAAGTAAAGTATCTGAACAAACCGACCACTGTAATTTATAAGTTGCGTTTTATAGCTGCAACTGATCAAACTTGCTATTGCTTATCTCTTTTATCTCAGTTCGTAACTACGAATCAACCCAGTCAGCAAAGTTTGTCAGCAAAGCAAAGCAACATGGTCCAACAAGAGTAACGTGGCGATACCAAGTGAACTGATGTACCTCATTCGTATCATCCTACAAAGTTAATTGACAGAACACAAATGAGCGTACCATCTCGCCCTTTTGCGACAAGTTTGTTCATTGAGCAATGACAAAATTGCATCTCAAATTGGTGAAAATTCAGCATTTTGGTCGTCGATGCGGGGGCAGTAAACCTTAAGCTTCGAACAAGCCTTTACATAGGAAAGTTCTGATGGGTACATCTCACATACAATTTATAACTAGCCATAAGAAAAATTAAAAAAAAAAATATGTTAAAACAAAAAGTGAAATTTTCCACTTTTTTTCGAAAAATTGAAAGTTTGACCCCCCTGCGGGGGCAGAAGATGCACCCCCAAACTGATGAAATTTTGCACACGTAATTTTTTCATGCATGTGCCACTTTTTATGACTAGCCGTTTTTGAATTTCGAAAAAAAGTCAAAAACGGCCCACCCTATTGCACATCTGTAGCATCTTCTCCGTTTGATACTTCGAACTGTGCGATTGAAAGTGCTTGAAGTAGCAACATCGATGAACTTGTGGCGCCCGAGAGCTAATTTTCTCTGACGCAACACGCGTCACTGTGACGTCATGTAGTATTCCAGAATCTTCCTTTCCAATCAACAAATACCGCGTACTTTCGGAATGCAGTCTTGTGATCAATCTTTGCATTGTGCCTGAATCGCAGTAGGCTACCACTGTATTTCATTGACTATAGTGAATCCACCGTTGTATTCGGTTACGTTAGATGATCGCATGTAGAATTGGCAATGCCTGTGGATGCGCCTCTCCAATTTAAACTATAGAGTTCTTTTTAAGAAACTGCAACTATGATCCTTCACCATACTGTACTATTCGAGACGATTCGAGGATTATTCAACTCAGACTCGCTACTTTGCAATCAAGTTGGTTGTTTGATTTCTGTGGCTTCTAGAACGTAAAATGGTGAAATGTAATATGCAGAATTCTGTTCTCTGGAAGATGTAGTCGTAGACGCCATTTCCTTTACCAAAGTTGAAGTTCTTTTTGTTATGATGGAGTTTGTAATCAAGGACGCCAGCATGCTAGTATGTCGGTAGTGGGATGGTTAATAGTTCGGTGTTCTCGTTTTGTTATGTTTGGATTTCTGTTCTTCTGAAACTAGCAACCAAGTTAATAAACAATGCAGTCTTAAATAATTCTATTTCATGGTCAAAGTCTGTTCCGTCAAGCCAGTCGATAGATAAGACAGTGAAGAAGACTATCGTGTCCTGGTCATTCCTCGCCAGTTCTGATTTCGGTTCTGCCCAGGAGTGTCGCCGTCAGCACGGACGGCTGTATATGAGCGCGCGAGCTAAACTACCGCGTCCGCTACAAACTCCAACTTTTCGGCAAGTAGCCTAGTTTAGTTTCTCCCGCCAATTTTCTTTTTTTGACATACGGTTGAGCAAAGCTAAGTTGTTTGAGAAAATCTGGTTTTTTGTTACTTAACTTTTACCATTGCCTCCCATTATGAGAAATGCGTTGTTACTGATAACATTTATCAAATTGTAATTTATAACCATTGGCTAACGATTTTTTTTCCTTAAGCAATTGAAGTCTTCACAGTTTTCATCAAGAGTGTCAACTCCACCTTTATGCTTGTTATAATCCATGATAACTGATGTAAGTTTACTGTGAGAGTCAGCGATGGAAACAGAAGAGTGTGAAGAAGACACCATGAGGACATTCCTATTTCGTTTTGATGCATAGGACAATAGCAGAAACTTGTTCAAATGGTCATACAACCTTTCAGTACTTTTCACCTCTCTTCCCCCTGCTGATTTGAGCTGCGATGGAACTTCACGGCGATCAGCCATCAGCCTACTATTCCTACCAATGTAAGATTTTAAAGCAAAAGTTTGCAAACCAGTCCATGAGATGTAAAATACCTGTCAACGTATATATCCTGACCACGACCAAAGTAAACAGAACACAGGTTCATCATTATATTATCTGCAAGATTTCTGTGAGGAGCCGAGTCGAGTTCTTTTCCTGAATAAAGAATGCCACTTAGAGCAAAACCTGTTGTGGCTTCACACAGCCAAAAGAACTTTAGACCACATTTCCTTGGTTTCGATGACGTGTAGCCTATGTTCTTCCAGGAATTTTGCTTCGATATCCGACCACAGTCAATGCTTCCTTAGGAATGTAGACGTTGCGCAGGCTACTGTTGAATGCTTCCCAGACCTCTCGAATAGCAGCTGCATCGTAGCAAAAATTTGAATCGATTTAGTACCATAACCACTGTATAAAATAGCCTACTATCAAGAGGATCCCACAATCGACGTAAATTGGTGAAGTTATCTCTGTCCAAGCCAGCACGTATCATAATTACAAGACCTGTCTCAACTTCTTCAATTGTAAAGTTTTTGTGTACAGAATTAGGCAACATCTTACATTCGTGTCTCACGTCCCTTGCTTTTCTGTTCATCTCACGTAGCCTACTATCTGAAGTATAATTTCAGGCCGCTAAAATAATTTGAAGGCATCCACTTCAAGTTCAGGAGCAGCATCAATCCGAGGCTGTTGCGTCAATACATTTCTTCTTCTGAGCCCGCCTGGAAAAGGATTTGCATAATAGGTGGCATTGCCAGCTGTTATTGATAGTTTATCTTCTGTTATCTGTTACTTTATCTTCCTTAGCTTTTATCTTCATCTTCTGAGGAACCATCATTAGATTATTGATCTGCATCACTACCAGTCTCGTCATCTTCACTTTCTTCCTCAAAGACATCTATATCGAACAGTTCCTCCTCTTCCAAAGGCAGTTTATCAACATCTGGTTGAACTCACATTCACTAGGCCTACTACTTGTAGCCTCAGCACGAGAGTCGCTATCAACATCATCAGAAGTTATTTGCAGTTCTTAGGGCCTCTTGAATTGAAAATCTTCTCTGTCTGTCCATCAGTAAATTTGCACCTTACTGTAATTAACCGAAACAACCTTTGAATTTCAAGTAGTTGGCATTTCATGCCAAGTATCTTGTAAGAGCTGATTAGAGCTAATAAGGCAAATGTTTCCGACACAACTGCTTAGACAGTATTTTTCTTCTGAGTTATATCAACTGGCAGTCTAACTCCTCCTAGTGACTAGGACCTAGGTGACTAGGATGACTAGGTGACTAGGACCTAGTCAGACAGCGATTCACTAAATACACGTGCAACTTTCCTGTAAGTCGCCGGTTATCACTTTGTGATAATACCTAGCTACTGCATAGTGGCTTTAAATTCCAAACTCCTATTGTTTCTGATTGTTGACATTTTGTCAACAGATGTGCCGATTAAGTTAAAACACAAATAACTCATCGTAGAAACAATTTAACGTTTTGAAATCGCTACAGCAGTAAGCTACTCAGAAGTTCTCCTTCGTCACCGGATGTTGCTGAGCTAGTGCATAAGGGGCGAGAGCAATCTCACACAAAAAAGTCTATGTTGACAAAATGTCAACGCATGTGCTGATAAGGGTTAAAGCTTATAGGCTACATGTCATTCATTCCCCTAGCAAATAGTTATCATGCCTTAATGTTTTGCAAACATCTTTCAACAAACAGTATGAATATATTAATCTGTCCTGTAGTGAAATATTTTTTACTAAATTTTTAAAAGTAAAATTAATTCGGATCTGAGATTATGTAGGCTAGAAGAGGTTGAATCTGAATCTCTTTCTATTTTACTTCAAGAAAGCCTAGTGTTCATCCTGAAACATTAGGGTCGACCAGCTATTTGCAGTAGGCCTAACTCCTCCATTTTTTGCATTTTCATAATTATTCAAGGCCTTTTTTGTCAGGTCATCCTTCACAGTGTCTTTCTGTGTTTTCTTTAGTCTTTTTCTCATTTTTCCCGTTATTTTTTTATTATTCCAAACTTGCTTTGTCAAATTATTCTCATCCATTGACACAAGATGTCCGAATCGAATCTTAGAAAGCAAAATCAGATCAAGATCCTAAAAACCTTGGATTCGTAGCTTACACCTCTGATATGAGGTCAACGTATCAGTTGGCTAACTTCAAAGCGGACAAATAAAATCACAATATTCCGAATAACAGAGTCAACAACTTGAAAAGACTTGTTGGCATGTGGGAATCAAAGACACACGGCTATCTTTTTCAATAGCCGACCTTATTATTTGAAATATTGCACATAATGAAAGATAGATAGATGTTTATTAGCTGCTGCGAAAAAGATGCACAACAAGTCAAAACACAATGTACATAGCAAAACTGTTGGAATGATTACAATTAAAAAAAAGAAAATGATGAAAGCATCACAACAGCGGGAGGCTGCAAAGTGACCATTCAAGGTCTTCAAGTCAAGCAGCCACCCCTTAACTCATCAATGATGACTTAATTATAATTGGTTAATTGAGAAAAAGACATAGGCTAATAATAAATAAATAACAGTGAAGCTGTCCAAGATGTGAAGAAATTAAAAAAATTTTTAAGTAGGCCAACGTAGCCTGTGTTACATTTGCAAGGCAGATTAGTAGGGCCTAATTTAGCATTTGCCTAATATGTGTCAATAATTTTCTTTTTACTAATTTTCAACTTACCTACATTTTACTAATTTTCAACTTACCTACCCCACGTGGTAAGTTGAGCCGGGGTGTGAGGTAAGTTGAGCCACTCGTTTAAGTTCAATAATAAAAGCTGTAGCGATGGTAGCCTAGCCTACATATAAAATGTTATTCACGAAATTATTGCCCGGCTATTTGTCCCGAATTGTAACATGGACTGTGACGCAATGGTGACGTCATCATTGCAATGCACTGTCATGCTTGAGCGACAATCTCTTATTATTTTTTCATTATTCACTAACTTGTGTTTTCGCTGCTTGGCGAAAACGTGGTTCGGCCTTTTACGATGTGATAAATCTATCGGACGGACGTATTAGAGTATGCAACAGTGGCGTAGCCAAGGGGAGGGGTAATTTGGGTGTTAAACTCCCCCCCCCCCTTGGCACGCGTGTGACGTCACGATATTGAGAATGATGCTTTCAGTCTAAAAAAAAATTGCCTATTTTTAAACAAAACTGCATTAAAAGAGCGAGTTTCGCCAATACCAAACATTCAAACATCTCAGCCAGGAATTAACAACAAGAAAACATAGAGACTTAGCTTTATTTCCGAAAAATGCCGAAGAAAACATGATCTTATCCTTTTGCTATGCCACCGGACCGCACCATTTTACAGGAATATTCATAGCCACATTTTTGTTGAAAATGCTCTCAGAATGCACCAAATTTTTTTTTGGGGGGAGGCCCCCCACACCCCCGCTGCTGGGTCGCCATACCCCCCTTTCAAAATTCCTGGCTACGCTACTGGTGTGCAGTGACTATTCCACTTCACAATCGATCCAGTCTCTTGATGGCAATAGGCTATGTAATCTTCACTCAACACATGTGGAAACTGGAGTCGAAAGTTGGAAAGAAAACAGGTTGGGTAGCAGTTAATACATAGCTGTTACCAGGAAGAAAGAACAACATGTGAAAAGATAAATTTATTTTGTTGTGACTGTTCGACTGTGAAATTGCGCACTTCCTTGCCGACAAATCTGCCACTTTTTTGTTGATTAAACGTCAACAGACGTTGAATCAATGCAGTACTAGCAGATCGTGTTAACTGAGCTGCAGAACAAAAAATAAAACGATGAATTAATACACAATCCTGATAAACCTCCCAATGTGAATTTTCTAAATCAATTTCCGTTGTCTGTCAGATCTAAACTTATTCCATATGCCACTGATCAAGAGAGCATGGAAACCGGAATTTCTGCTGACGGCAGAAAGTTTCTCCAAGTGGTCGCGTGAGGAAGCTTTAACGACATCCTCTTTAAGAAAAGCACACTCAGTGTCTGCTTTAAAGACAAAGGACAACCGTTCCTTTCTGGCTTTTCTTAAAAAGGCACTTTTCTTACAAAGTTGGCCTCAATTTCTCCATCTTCATTGAAGCATTTGATTTTACCAATGTAATGCACAAGTCGGGTTCTCCCTTGCATGTTGCTAGTAGGCTGCAGGTTACACTACAAATAAATTTAAACTTCAATAGACCAATTGACAAATTATTTTTCCAGCGATTTAGACTATTAAAGAGTAAAATACACTTTGTTATCCATTTAATGACTACATATATCATCACTTAACACTGGCAGCTGAAGTGAGGTAAGTTGAGCCACCGGCAGTTGAGTCAACTTACCTCAAGGCCGCCATTAAAAGTTAAACGGGAATTTCTCCAGTCATATATGAGCTAGCAACCTCACTTTAATAGTTTCTGAATAAGCTAACATTAGTGATTACTGTTAGACATATCAATACTGGTGAATGCCACAGACATTTTGTACAACTCAAAAAATCTTTTTTTTCAAAAAGTTCAAAAAACTTCCCAAAATCACTAAAAGTAGTTTTTCTGTCTTTCTACAAGACAAAGACCTATAATCTTTACAGAACAGCTCCATATAAGATAAACGGTCAGGCAGGTGGCAGTAGAAAGTTGATGCGATTTTTATTTTTTGAGTTACAGGGGGTGGCTCAACTTACCCACTGGCTCAACTTACCTCACCTTCCCCTATCTTATTCCAAATTTTTGCGCCAGAGTATTTTATTGAGCGTTGTAGTTTTGTGGTTGTGTATCGATAATAGTAATCTAGGTTGGTCGAGTTTCGAGTAGTAAAGTGGTGAATTTCGTTGCATTTTTTAAAGTAGTTTTGAAAAGAATCGGGTAATGAGTTAAAACTAAACTGGTACATAAATTTAGCAATATCGAAGTTGTACAGATCTTTTAACTTGAGGATATTGAGTTGTTTATAAAAGGGTACAAATAAGACATGGGAGTTCGATTTCAGAATGTATTCCAGTTAGAAATCCATGACTGGATAATCGACTTATTCTGTGATATTTCCGAACATGGAAATCTTGAGAAGGAACTGATCACATTGCAAAGCACTCAAATCGGAGTTCAATATCTCGTATCAATCGTTCTGGCTACAGAACCAAATCAAAGTGAAATACCCTCACGTGTGGAATCGGGTCAAAGTTTTTATCATTGCCTTTCCCAGCTCATACTTGTTGGAGCGTGCTTTCAGTGCCTTGATAACGCTTCTGGATAACAAAAGAAACCGTATTGATATAGTTAGACGGGGAGACTTAAGATTGTTCCAATCCAAACTGGAACCCGATATCAAGAAGCTGATGACATTGCACTAACCTCATTCGTCTCATTAGAGTTAGACTTTAAGTTGTGATGAATGGAAAATAACTTTGGTTTTACTATGTTTGTCGAAAGGGGCTTTTGATAGGCTACTCTGTTCGTTGTCCAGAGGGGCGCTATTTAAAAAAGTTAGAGAAACACTGGTTTACTCGGACGACTAAAGAAAATTCCTGACATAGCCTAAATTACATGGATCAAAAAAGCTTGTTTTCACCTGTGAAATCACACAATGCTAATTACTGTCAAACAACTCTCCACTATTCTGGTTTTCATTTGAAATAGCCTAACTGTAAAATTGGTGTTTTCCAATCAAAAAAATCTTTATAGTTTACCAAGGACTAAATAATCCGATGTTCTATTGGCCTCACTGTATCCATAGGTCCCACATGGCCACATCTCCCCTAACTTTTAGCCTTTTTAGGCTAATAGTATTTTTAGTAATTTCTACTCTTTACAACTTTTTGTTTTTTAGTAGCCTACCCTATGTTTAGCAGAAAAGATGCACGTTCTTGTGTTCGTGGAAACTATTTGCTTTGTTTTCAAACTGTAAACAATCGTGATTCATCACGACAACTTCAAGAGTTTTGGCTCAACTTATCAGGAATAAAAACAACTGAATTACTTTCAATTCCTCAAATTATTTTTAGCCATTTACTTTCTTGCCAATGTTTCAGCTATGAGTCATAGATAAAATGCAGCTTAGCTTTCTGCAAAAGCATATTTTTATGTTGCAGCATTTCAGGCGATGGCTTTGAGGTGAACCCCCCTCTCCGTGATATCTGATTATTTTGATTGTTTTGTGTTTAACATGGCTTTGAACTCGAAAGGTTATTTTCTATTTAAATTGAGTTTTGTAAACACGTGTTTTTGTTGAGATAGCAATCAATAGCAAGAAATTACCTGCAAAGGAACAAAAAGTAAAAAAAGTTGGGTAGCCTAACTGGTAGGCCTATCAAGCTTTACAAATTTTTGCTTGCTTTAAGCCTAAAAGATATAATTTGTTGTTTCAAAGCCTTGTAGGGCTTGTTGAGGCATAACTAGGCTGTTGTGGACCCAGGCCAATCACCTGCTTGAATAATTGATCTGTTTTCACTGGTGAGCAGCCAAATTTTTCGTTGGCAACAGCTTCCACCGTTTGTTGAAACAGCTCGTTAATACGAGCAACTTTATTTTTGCGCTTAAAAGTTTTGCAAACAAAAGTTTATCTCATTTTGACGTGAAATTATTTTGTCTTTCATTTCGAGATCGTAGCCTACTATTTATTTTGTTATGTGCTTAAAAAAATATAGCCTAAGATGCATGAGATTCGTACCATGCAGAAAGCGTCACAAAGTAAAACTGGTTAGGCTTTTCACTGGGCAGCATTTTTTAACTTATTTTTTATTCCTTGCTCGTTTCAAGTTTATCTAGATTCTAGACTAATGTGGCCATGCTGAATCCAAATCTGGCCTTAGATTTTTTCTAACACATCACGTTTTTGAGATATGATATATGCACACGACAACCAGGGACGCCGGAAGCGGGAGGGCTGGGGGGGCGGATGCCCTCCCTGCCCTCAATTTTTTTGCAGATGGAGGGGCAGGGGGGAAAAGGTGCCCTTTTAAATTCATGTAAGCTACTGCACATTTTGCAATATAACAATTTCTGCTATTCGCTTTTAGCCTAATTATAATCATTCATTTTTGCCTCAAAATAATATATACGGCACAAAATTTTGCAACACAGTACAGGCCTTAAAACTCGTTTTTTTTTCGGCAGCCATCGTGGCCTACCGGGAGCTCCTTCTCGGCGGCCAAATCTGCGTGCTTGGAGGCCAAAATACAAAATAAAAATAACGATAGCACAAGTAAATAGAATTAAACTTGAAACAATGCAAAAATGATCACTTAGCGTTGTTAAAGTCTGGGCCTGGGCGACGTCCTACAATAGAATCGTTGCACCACGCAATAACTGCTTTATCGGGATAGTAATCCAATACAGCGGGACCATCTAACGACACTCGCATGAGTGTCTCCAATGTGGCTAATTTTAAAGAAGTTCGCCACTCCCCTAGAATTCTCTTTAGCAACGAAAAATAACGTTTGACATGTGTTGACGATGACGGCAAGGTAATAAAATAAGTATTTCAATGATGTGAAGGAGATTACTAAAAGAAGCATAATTTTTGCAAAATATGATCAAAAAATGTTTTCCCCTCGGATGTCAACTAACCTAGTTCTCCTTTCTAACTAACCTAGTTCTCCTTTTTAATGTCCGACAACATCGAATCGACATAAAAACGACAATATTGCCAGCCGATGTAAATTAGCACTTCGGATTAAAACTTTGTTAAAATAAACGTCGGGAATTACAAACAAGGCTTACAGCGCTGGTGATCGCAGATGGATATATTCCATCAAAAACAAATATTCCTGCACAATGCAACAGTGGCGATTATGACAGGCTGATCTAATTTTGCGTCACTCTTTGATACTACATATTTTCGACAGTTAATCCACGATCATTCTATTGCGAAATTAAAGAATTGGCTAGAAGAAACCGGCGGCCAAACTTGGCCGATTGATGAGGTAGCACCGGCGGTCATTCAAGCGCTACTTATCGGCCATGGCCGCAGGCTGCTTTAAGGCTTGACAGTAGGTGACATCATTATAACATAGCATGATGTCCTTCTTTGTATACCGGACACTTGTAGGCTATCATTACTCAATACATAGTGAGCTGATAGATTAGCATTGTCGCTACATCTTACAACTTGAAAAAAAAGTGGCCTTTTAGTAAACAAAAGTGCCCTTTTTTCGTAATCTTGCCCCCCCCAGTCAAAAATCGTTCGGCGCCCCTGACGACAACCCTTAATTGTCATTTTAGCTAATTTTGGTTGTGCAGAACAAAATATTACATGTAATCAACACAGTAATTGGTAGTGAAATTAACAGCATTATCATATTGCGCAATTCAACATAACCCAGGATGATTAAACCAAACCAAAATAGCATTGCATCCCCTCAAAAGTGCTTTATACACTTGCTCAAACCAGCAGTAGTCCTCCATCATGTTAGGGTTAAATCGACCTTTATACCGCGATTCCATCAAAGAGATGTCTTGGTGAAATCTTTCACCGTGCTCGTCGCTCACATCACCCAGGTTTGGTGGGAAAAGTCCAAGTGTGAACGAAGAAAATGCAGTTTAAGTGACATTCTGCAGCCCATTTCGCGGTATGATTCCAGCAAATTTTCCACTAGATCCGAGTAATTTTCTGCTCTATATCTATAGTTCCCAAGAAAATGTTGTACAATCTGTACAAACGCATTCCAGGCTTCCAATTCAATTGAATTAAGCTTGGATGGAAACACTGGGTCACGGATCAAATCACGTATCTGGGGGCCAACAAATATCCCAGCTCTCAGTTTAGCATCACTTAGTATAGCACCAAACTTTTCTTTTATGTATAGGAATTCATCTCCATTGACATCCATTGCCTTCACAAGTTGTTTGATCAGGCCAAGTTTAATATGAAGTGGTGGCAAGTACACTTTGCTGGGATCAATTAGGGGTTGGCACTTGACATTATATCTTCCAACAATGTAGTCAGTTCTCATTGGCCATTCGGTTGTGTCATAGTGGTTTGCATCGTCTCGACAGTCCAACAAACAGAGAAAACATATATGCTTGGTGTAACCTAACTGCAATCCGAGTAAAAGTGACACAACTTTAAGGTCTCCACAATCCACATATGTTCCAGTTATGTGCCCGGTAGTCAATGACCCTTAGGATGTTTTCCATAGACTCGTACGTCTCCTTCAATCCGACAGCATGAGCAATGGGGACAGAAGGCTTTTCATTCCCATTGTGGAGTAGGACAGCTTTCAAACTAGCTTTGCTTGAATCAATGAACAGTCTCCACTCAGTGCTAATGTGTTCATGTCCAAGCTCATACATGAGAGAATCAACATCAGTGCAAAAACACACACAGTCTTTGAATTTGAAGTAAGCGGTAGATTTGCATGTCGTCGACGAAAATGTGAAAGTTTTGTTCTTGGCTTTAACAAATTTAGTTCCTTTAGGCGAGACCCTAGAAGCTCAGCTCTTTCTTTGGAAAGAGATAAATCACGTACTAGGTCATTCAAAAATGCCTGATCCATGGGAATCATTTGGTCGTTTTCATCATAATCCGAAAAATCTGAAGTGGAATCTGCATCTGCCACGTCTACTTCGTGTGTTAAATCCATTTCAATAGTACCCGATGAAGGAGGGATTGGTACAGGAATTCCATTGCCAGCATCATGCTCTATACTGGTTTTAAAGCGGACTCACATGTCGGATAGGCTAGATGATTTTCGACTTATTTTTAGACGAAAATCCAGCAATATTTGTTGTGCAAAAATAACAATCCGACGTATGGTTTTTAGGTTCTCGCCAAATCATAGGTACCGCAAACGGCATGAATTTCTTCTTTCCATTAAGTCATTGAATTAGATTGGCATAGCAGATGGTACAGCAGCTGTGAGGTACCCAGTTCTTGCCTTGGTCACCAACTTTGCAACCAAAGTAATATTTGTAGCCAATCTAGACACGATTGGCAATGTTTCTTCGCTTAGACTTCGGCGTAAATTTTCCACAAATAAGCTTATAGCAGAAGTTATCTGGGTGGTTCGTGCATTGTCTTCTGCTCGTATTCATTGTAAACAAAAGCTTAAATTCACAATCAGTTACAAACTAGAAATTCTGCAAAACGCAGTGATGTTGTTGGTTTATCGATACAGCCTTACCATCCACTCCGCAAGTCCCTATAGCCATGGCCAAGTGCGCATAGTCATCGCCAAGAACACTCAAGAATGCATTAATTATCAAGTAGAACATTGCATTTACAAAATAATGTCTATATTAACCGTACACAAAATGCATTGACGACCAACAATTCGCTGAGGAAGAAAATTACGCAATACCTTATACTGTAGTAGGCTACCATATAATATAGTGCCAATCAATGCAAAATTCGAATTTGTGAATTTTTATATCTTTAAATCTTGACATGATAGACCAATTCTGTTTTCAGATTTGGAATTAGCATCCCAAAGTTAGTCTATGTAACATATTTTCATTTGAGGAATAATTTTGATGTTGAAAGTGAATTATTTGAGCTGTATTTCACTTTGGGCTATTCCAAAAAAGACACAGCGTATTTCAAAGTATCGTTTTGTATGATAATAATCAAAAGGTTTGTAGCCTGATGATTTTTATCATCTTTGACCCAATTTTTTTTTGTCGTAGGTATAGCAAACTAGTAGGCTACAATAAGTAGCCTACTTAAAATACCCTGATGCGGCTAGATGCAATCTTAACATTAGGCCTACTTAGTGAAAAGGGTTTATCGTACTTCACAGGAATGACCTGCCAAACACCACGTGCAATATTTCTGGACAGTGAATTGTATTCATAATTTACATTGTATTGCCCACTCAACCAACAAATTTACAACTTTTTAACGAAAAAACGTAAGCTCGGCCATCGGGTAGTCCTCATCATTAGCACAACCACATAGCCTACCTAGCCTACGTTTTGTGACCAGTCATAAGGCCTACTTTAGTTTCTTCCATAAAGTAAATGTAGGTCACAACAGTTTGACACGATCCCATAGTGACGTAGCTAAAAAGAAAAATTTAAGGGAGGGCAAAAACAACTGTTAGTGGGCAAACACTTTAATGATTTAAATATAGCTACTAGCTACATGCAGCCAAACATTTATAAAATGTCATTCAACATGTAGCCTAATACAATATCATTAAAACGTTGTAATAGTATCAAAAGCATATTTTTGGAAGGCAAGATAGGGATTCGACTGCTTTCCCAAGGTCCCTTTCCCGTGGCTATGTTCCTGCGGTTTGTTTTACCCTCTCCCCCCCTTATAAATACTATGCGTACGCCACTAATTTCAGGACATCTTGGTTCTGAATGTTTATCGTTTCAGGTATTTAATCAAAACTGTTTTTCATACAGTAGCGCTAATGGCTACAGAAGCATTAAATTTGCAAAGGGTAGGTTATTATTTGTAAAGTCCTCGACTGGAGTTAATCCATCAGACATAAATAAATTTGTCCTGAAAGAATATTTCACTGAGAAAAAGTTTTTCATTCAGCAATTTGAAATTGCTCGGAGGTCAATTTTTATGTCCACCTTTAAGCATGCTTTCTGTGTCTTTTCAAAGACCTTCATTCGAGGTCAAATGAGCTGCGAATAGGTATTAATTCAGAATAGACCTACTATTGTCATCAACTCGATAATTGCTTCAACTCGATAGGTTCGGGATATCTAGGCCTACTTACATTTTTTCACAGAAAGGATATCTTGAAATTAGTAGCCTATGTTCATTTTTTTTCCACTTCTCATACATAAACACAACGAAAACATAATACACAAACTGCAAACAATTTTGTTCCTTTTGAGAACAAAATTATAAAAAATTTGCGTCTTGAAGCAGAGCACAAAAAGGCACGACATTGTAGCTATTAAAATACATGTAAGGCTAGACTGTAAATAGAAAGATGGCTAACTTTTTTTAGTTTGTTCAGCGGAAAAGAAGCACGTTTCTCGAGTTCATAGAAAACTACTCGCTTTGTTTTGAAACTAAAAACAATTATTGTGATTTATCACACTACACAATTCAAGAGTTTTGCTAAACTTATTAGGAATAAAAACAACTGAATTGCTTTCAATTCCTCAAACTATTATTAGCCATTCACTTTCTTGCCAATATTTCAGCTTCGGGTCACATATTTACGCAGTTAACTGCAAAAGTACATTTTATGCAACACTCCAAGACATCAAAATTGGTTCAAATTATTTATCGTTTCAGGCATTCCATAAAAATGTCTTTCATTGCTAATGGCTAGAAATGCAGTGAATTTACAAATGTTAGGTTATTTGAAAAGTCTTCGACTGAAGTTTTTCAAAAGAAGAGAAATAAAGAAATACTTCTTCAAAAAAAAAAAATTCTTTGAAGATTATTTTTTCTTCAGTGAAAGCCAAAAGAATGATATAAACCTAAAGAATGATAATATAGTTTGATGGCTCGCTTTATTGAATGGCTGATGCAACAGGATAGTTGCTTTCTGTGGAGTACGTTAATTTGATAAACAAACAGAGCTGAGTAACGCCACAACATTTAACATTATAAAAAACAAAAACTAAGATAAAACAATCGTTTTCAGCTGCACAAATACTCCTTATAAAATTTATTTGATGACAGAGCCTTCTATCTTTTAACCATCTTCCTAATTTATCACGTGTTGTGCTTTGTTTGTGCAATTGTCTCGTTTTGTACTTCTGTCCATCTTGCGCAGGCCTAGTATGTTTGGACATTTCCCCTTTGAGCATGTTTTTTTCGTCTTTCAAATACTCGAACCGTGCTGCGTAGCCTATAATCCAGTTTTCATTTCATGTGAGCAAGATAAGCAGTTTTTTAATGGTTAGATCATACCATATTTTTGTTATACTTTAATATTTTTTTAGGCTTGATAAGGGCTACATGTGCAGCCAAAAACGTTAGCTCTATTTCATTTTTGTTTGTTATAATGTTAAATGTTGTGGTGTTGCTTAGCAATGTTTGTTTATGATTGAAAAAAGTAACTTCTCTACCCAAATTGTAAGTTAATTTGTTTTTGCAGAAAAAAACACTGTTTCTATTGCGCTTGAATACCGTTTTTGGTTGAATAGCTAAAATTAACAATTGTGTGCCTTCTCCTTTTCTTTTGGCTTTATTTCTACTTTTAGTGGGGTCGCCGGTGCAGATTGCAGTCCTCTCTCCACATCACTCTGTCAACAGCATCTTCTTCTTTCACTTCGATGTCCATATTTTCTGCCACAAAGTCCATATCTTCTGCTTCTCAGTCTTCTTTTAGGTCTTCCTCGCTTTCGTTTCCCTTCTTCCAATTGTCGCACACTTCTTCCGGCGTAATCTTCGTTTCCTTAACCACGTGACCCAAATTTTTAAAACGTGTCTCTTTCAGCTTATCTTTCAGCTCTCCGACTTGCATTCGCTTTCTAATTATTTCATTTTTTTTCCTCGGTTCTGTTTTGCCAACTCTAGAGACTTTCACATCATTTTCATTTTAGCCACTAGCATTTTTCCTTCCTGTGTTTTCGTCAGGGCTAACGCCTGCATCTCATACAATTGCTGGTTTTATCATCGTTTTATAGAGTTTCTACTTTTCTGGCACCTTTTTGTAACACATAACTCCTGTTTTTTTCTTTCATGGTCCCAATCCTGCCTGGCATTTCCTTATCAAATCTCTTTCAGTTGTTTTGTTCTCATGGACTGTCGGTGTAAAAGACACTCATGGACTGTCTGAGGTGTAAAGCTAACATTTTTTAACTCAATATTTAGTTGTTTCACAAAATAAGTTACAACAATAATGTTCACTTTTGCTTATGGGGAGATGTGATATGTGGGTTACTCGTTTCAAAATTTCGTACAAACGAAGTATTTTTTATTTTAAAACTGATCGATCTAATTAAGCGCAAATTATTTTGTTTGGAGCTGGTTTCAAAATCTGTTAAATTTTTATTAAGCAAGACATAAAAAATGCAAACCAACACAGAAATTCGACAAACTGCAGTATTAACACAAGAAAATTGAAATATTTTAGCCACATGATTTGCAATAATTCTATTCCAAAGCAACTACTCGAAGGAAAATGAATGGAAAACAAAATACTGTAGGAGCAGACCACCAAGAATTTGGGCTAATGATATGAAAGACATAGGCTACAAATATTTTTATATGTCCATGGTACAACAAAACGAATTCTCAACCAAAGTTTTGATATTAAAGTCTGGTCACGACTTAATTGCAAATCTGCAATCGGAAAATCTCACAACAGAGAAATTTGGTTCTTCCTCCGATCATAGCGATCTACATACACAAGCTTTGCCAACGTGCGGTCGTAAGACGTGACTGAAGATCGAGGTAGTTTTCATTGCATTACCCTTGAATAATCGTTTTTGATCTTAATTATCATTTTAATATGTAGTGGAATATTTATATAAAGCATTACTCATTAAAAATGAAATAAAATGATTTTTAATGAGTTTTGCGCACTATGCAAATAGCAGCACGTTTCTTATGTTGATTGGATTATTTACAATGAATGATGACTTTGCATTTAAATTTTATAATACATTCTTCGTAAAACACACATCACAACAGTGCTTTGCAAAACCCTGTTGTATTTTTGAAAAGAAACAAAATGGGATTAAGCCGTAGCGACAATCGGACAGGCAATTAGCAAGAAAAACATCAGTAGACATTACCATTACCAGTTTACACCAATCGTACTTTTGTTAATAATCGTACTTTTTTTAATAATCGTACACAAAAGTAGGCCTACACATTACCAGTTTACACCAATCGCAGCCAATGCATCGTGTGATTGAAGCTCTGCATTAAAAAATAACTTTGATCGCATAACAAAAAGAAACTCAATGGTGATAATGATGATGAAAAAAACATCTTTCACGTTGATTCGATCTCTAACAACAATGAATCTACATAATATTACAGAGTTCCTTGTGGAAGATTTGGTTCTTTTTTCGTTTGTCTGACCACGCCTTCCTTACGTGACAGAAGTCTCGTCTACTGCATAAAACGCGAGATGTTGAGCGCTTTTACGCAGTGAACAAGTTGTTTTGCGCAGAAAACAACCTAGCCATGGTTCGAATCCAGTGTTGGTCAATTTAGAAACAGTAAAAGCATAGTTTTTTGTGTTGTTTCTGTCGTGAGGTTAAGTTAGAGTTAGAACAATAATGTATAAATTCCGCTTAAATGATTCTGTACCATTCGATGTTAAACGAGGTAGTCTGTGGCCATGAAACATGAAGACCAATAAGCGTCAGTTAAAACTGTTACTTTATTGCAATTACTCTTAAAAAATATCTTAAGGCATTCTTCTGGTGAATTCAGACTGTCACCAAAAGATGTTGACCGCGATAACCAGCTTTATTTGCGATTTTTATTGCCAGTTAGCAAAACTGAATTTATTAAGAAGACTGAAATCAATAAAGACCACTTGTTTAGCAGCAAAATAGTAGCCTACTCCTCCAAAACATATTGACAGATTGAAGAAATTTGCAAAATGCAAAGCTTAACAACTTACAAAATTGCCGCCCACTTTGATTGACCAGGCAGATGATGCGTAATAAACAGCACTGTCCAGTCAGTAAATTTGTCAATCTCCTCATTGGCTTAACATCAACAGACGTTGAATTAATGTGAGAAGACTGAATGGGGTGGAAGTCAGCAAAGCTGATATGGTGGAGGTTAAGTCAACCTGACAAATAAAAGCAAACTGACGAAGCGGCAGAAATTATGCTGGTTATTATTTTCAAGACTTCGTGGCAGCCCAGTATGCAGTCACCAAAAAAATCTAAGAGAACATTTCATGATTTATGAGATGATTTTATTAGATTTTATGACATTTAAACATTTAATGAGCTACCCTATTTTATAATTAAATGCCTGGTGAACGGCCTCGTTCTGTGTTTTGTTTTACGCGTTTCTGTTGGTTTGCTCAAGATAACTTAAAATTTTGTTTGATTTGTCAGATTTACTTTGATAAAAGCGAGATTTATATGACGCACAGGTGTGTTTTGTGGTCTCAACTACAGTGGCAAGTTATATTTTGTTTTATTGATTAACGGTTAACAAAACAATTAAAAATGTCTTTTCCACAAAATCAAGAAGAAAACATGATAATTTCAACTGAGGCAACAGAACGCGAACGACCCTTGCCAGAAAATTATGGTAAGTTTATTTTGAACGATTTGTTCAAGGGGCTGTTCAAATATTGTTTGACGCCCTTTGGTGTGTGTTAAAATTTTTGTATTACCATTGTATGGTTGACTGCATAACCAAATGTTGAGAATCCTCCTTAAGACGTTCGAAAGGGCGCCGGTTTGACACCGCGCATGAGCACGCGCCTGTGCCGTAATGCTTGAAGGTGGACACAAAAACTGGCTTTCTTGCTTTTCCTTTACTTAAAATATAAGTTTTCAACCTACATTACTTGTGTTAAACGTTTTATTACGTTGTAAAAACCAGGATGTTTTTTACAGAACAACCCCAGATCAACAGATTGAATGTTGTCCATCACCATATAGATCAAGTGGTCCAGGTTGACAACCGGCAAAATATAACCAAGATTATACTTCAACCCAAGAAAACTAATGTTCGATCTGGAGATCAAAAAGGTGTATAAAATGTTTATGTCCGTATCAAAGATGCATAGCTTTTTCACAATAATGACAAAATGGACTAACCTGATAAACTTAAATACCCTGGCATTTTTATGTTGTATCGTAGTTTTGGTGTTTTATTGTTAAATGAAGAATATCGTTATTTAAACATTCAAACAAAAAGTGCAGAGTTGAAATAGGATGTCATCACAACAATAACCACAATTACGTGGCGTTGTTTGATCATAATGTGCAAATAAAACTTGTCATCATTCCAAACAGTGGTTTCCAAGATTTTTTGCAAGACTTTAATGTTTTAAACTGTTTGAACTTTGTAGGTCCAGTGGCTATTAAAAAGTCATAATTTTGCTTGTTTGATGACTTTTCACAAACATTTAAGCCAGTGTTTCCCAATTTTCTTTTTAAATAGCGCTCC
Source organism: Aplidium turbinatum (assembly GCF_918807975.1). NCBI lineage: Eukaryota > Metazoa > Chordata > Ascidiacea > Aplousobranchia > Polyclinidae > Aplidium > Aplidium turbinatum. The sequence goes on from NC_137489.1 coordinate 18,182,631, forward strand.
CCTGGACAACGAACAGAGTATCAAAAACCCCCTTCGAAAAAAATAGTAAAACCAAAGTTATTTTCCATTCATCAGAACTTAAAGTCCAACTGTAATGAGACAGATGAGGTTAGTGCAATGTCATCAGCTTCTTGATATCGGGTTTCAGTTTGGATAGGAACAGTGGCGTACGCAGGATTTTCTCAAGGGGGGGGGGGGTTGACGACCGGCGGGCGAAGCCCGACGGCGTTTTCGCTTAAGACGACACCCAGCGGCGGGGGGTCTGGGGGAGCCTCCCCCAGAAAATTTTGAAAAATTACTTTGAATTTGGTGCATTCTGAGAGCATTTTCAACAAAAATGTGGGTATCAATATTCCTGTAAAATGGTGCTGTCCGGTGGCATAGCAAAAGCATAAGATCATGTTTTCTTCGGCATTTTTCGGAAATAAAGCTCAGTCTCTATGTTTTCTTGTTGTTAATTCCTGGCTGAGATGTTTGAATATTTGGTATTGGCAAAACTCGCTCTTTTAATGGAGTTTTGTTTAAAATTAGGCAAGTTTTTTTTAGACTGAAACCATCATTCCCAAGCATAAAAAAACTGAAAGCATCATTTTCAATATCGTGACGTCACACGTGTGCCAAAGTGGGGTTGTAACCCCCAAGGCCCAACCCCCCCCTCTTTGGCTATGCCACTGGCCATCGATATCCCAGACGTCTTTATGATATCCCAGTATGGTTTTAGTTTAGACTTTATCCATTTCTCTCTCACTAATCACTATAATAGGCTTACAGAACACTATGCTACATTGGCATACCTGGGGTGGGGTAGGTGGATTGGGCCATGTATTTCATATTGGCTTAGTCTATAAAACAACATTGTTACAGTAATTGCTTTGACAGAGCAATGCAAAACATATTAAATGCTTTAATCTACGTCGTTAACTACTAAAACATTTTTAGGTGGGGGGGCATGGCCCAATGCCCCCCCCCCCCCTACGTACGCCACTGGATAGGAACAATCTTAAGTCTCCCCGTCCAACTATGTCAAGACAGTTTCTTTTGTTATTCAGAAGCGTTGTCACGGGCACTGAAAGCACGCTCCACCAAGTATGAGCTGGGAAAGGTAATGATAAAAACTTTGACCCGATTCCACACGTGAGGGTATTTCTCTTTGATTTGGTTCTGTAGCCAGAACGATTGATACGAGACATTGAACTTCGGTTTGAGTGCAAAATCGCTTTGCAATGTTATCAGTTCCTTCTCAAGATTTCCAAGTTGTCTCACTGGAATACATCCTGAAATCGAACTCTGTCTTTGTGTAGGCCTACTTCTTGGAGATAATTGCTGCCTACGTCTCTACATCAACATCAGATATGCCTTTGTCACTGTATCAAGTTGATGCAAGCTTGAGAATTGGAAAAGTTCTCGTCTAGCTAAATTTCGCTAATACAACACGAGCTTATTTGGTTACCCTGAAGGGATAAATTCAATTAATTCAATTTTAAAAATATGTCTGACAAGTAGGCGATATCATTTCTCACAACCAGGACGTCTTTCGCAAGGCCAGGATCACACTCACAACTCTGTAGAAATTCCATAGCAGTTTCAAACAGCGAATAAAATCGTGCAAGGCAATTGCCCTTGGAAAGCCATCATACTTCAGTGTGGAGTAGTATGCGCTCAAAAGCTTCATCATTCTCATTGCACAATCGTTTGAATAAACGTGTATTCAGAGCGTGCTCTATAATTTCATTCACTGCTTTGATGACAGTCTTCAAAGATAGTTTAAGACGAACGCTCGATCAAAATACTCACAGAATGTAAGATCAGATTTGCGTAATCGCAGTGGTTCAAAGTAAGTCATGCGTTACGACCTCAACAAACTTGTAAGGCCCTGCGAAGCGACGTTGCCAACATAATTGCAACAATATCTGCCACAGAGCTCTTATAGTCACCGTCTTCTTTTGTATTTCTTTGAAGCGAAACATGACAAAAAATGCTTTGCAATCTTTTTCTTGTAACTGCCCCGATTTACTCTCAGCGCCTGTCAATCGCCCACTTTATGGCCAGTGCCCTCTTCATGGTCGCAAACGCCCCCAGGGGGGGCGCTGGTGCCCACTTTGGAAACCACTGATTTAAGCTAACATAGTGTAAAGGTCAGTAGCGCACCCAGAAAAAAAAATTAGGTGGGGGCTAATTCAGAAATGTCGGCCGAGTGATTTGACAGTGACAATTGGCCATGCCACAATGATGACGGTGACAATAGGCCATGCCACCTCTTTGATTAATAGTTATTTAAAGGCACTCACGGCCCACAAACCACCGGTTGCCGGTACATAAAGATTCGTTCTCTCAATCAGATTAAAAGTTGGCCTAGTGAACCCCATGCTAATAGCACCATCAGCATCCTCATCCCTACGTCCTCTCTCGCAACCTTCTATAGATCTCGACTTTTTCGTCATGTATGACAAAATTGAATTAGCTTTCTGTTTGCCAACACAAATAAATGCGAAAACAACAACTAGCACGAAAACAGTTTGAAACAAAACACTAATTTTGTAAACAGTAAATTTGATGTGGACGTATTTTCTAAGTTACTAACAAAACATTCAAAATTAGTTCGTATTTTCAAATAAAGTCCCAGACGCCTTCGTCTCTCTGCTGAAATGTTCTATACCAGGGATGTCCAACCTGCGGCTCGCCTGAGATTTTTGTGCGGTCCGGTATTCATTTTCACTCTAAGTAGTATTTTGAACTTTGAATCTTAGCCTAATTAAAATGTAGCCTACCAGTCAGTCTTTATGGGCGTAGTAATAGAATAGTAATAGTAATAGTATTGTCGGCAGCAGTGGCCGAGTTGTTAGCACGTTGGGCTCGCAGTCGAGAGCCTGCATGTTCGACTCCAGCCACCGCACTTGTTGTTGTTTCTCTGGGCAAGAAACTTTACGATTAATGCCTCTACCCAGTGATCGATTTCGAGTAATGGGTAGTACCACATTTAAGTTATAATTAGAGTAGACAACCGGAAACAGACATTGCCGTCGGCTGCAGCGTGGGTCAGGTGTACGTCGGAAGGCGTACACCAGTGACGATCGGTGAGGGAAAGCAAGGAAAGCAGTGCTTACCTGAGCGAAAACTATGCAAAATATAATAACTGAATTCTAGGTTTAACTTATTATTTTTATCACGTCTATTTTAACTTGAAAATTACTGTGTTCGTGACTAGAATTACTCGTAACGCTTGTGAGTAGTCTAAGTCCTCACCAAACCGCATGTCTTGCCTATAAATGCCAATTAACGCAAACGCTCCTGTCAGAAACAACCACTGAGGCTCTCCACGTTCAAAAACGTCAAAAAACGCCTTCGTTTTATCTAATCCTCACTCGTTTTGCAAAACGTCACCAGCTGCTTAGCAAATCAGATGTTTTATGGTTAGAGTTGCTTTTCTAGTGATGTCAATGCGTACAATCGCTAGACTATCTCGTCATACGCACAGAATGGTCTCTCGTCACGGTACACAGCACAGCATCATAAAGGCGAAAAGATTGTTGCTGTTTTTGGATGTCTCCTCGCCATGTACTTTAGCCTACTAGCTTTCATAGTCATGCCTTTGCCCTTTTTACAGCGTTGATATAACGTTACTTCGCCAATGAACGTTCAGGTGCGGATGCAATATTTAGTTCCTTAAGCTTCTATATAGTAGGGTCAATATGCTGACCAACCCGAAAAAAATTGCAAGAAAACGTTTTTTGGTGTTTTCTAAGAGATTTCGGTTCAGAGAATAACATATCAAAAGTTTTCCAAAATTCGAGCGTCACAAAGGATCGAAATATTACGTAATTCAAGATGGCCGCCATTTTACCGAAATACTCGTATATATACGAAATTCAAAAGAAACATTGATTCTTAACCTATAACAATGGCAAATTTAACCTTAAACTGCATTACCTCAGAAATCTTAACGGTTATCACAATACTCTAACGTTCACTTTTGACGCCATCTATTACATCATCATGACGTTTTCACCTATTTACACGAATATTTACAATTTTAAAGTAGCCTATGTGGAGATATTGTAATAAAATACCGTGTGCGAAAGATACTCACAGTAAACTTAATCAGTTTGCCTCATCTCCGATGACATCAATATGCTAATATCGTCATTTATACGTATATATATTCATACTTTTCTATCACTAAATACGTTCAAAGTAGACTTTGATATACCAGAAGTCACAAAACTGTCTTATCAGGTGTGAGTTATAAATCAGTCATCAATATTTTCTAGAATGGGTGCATTGTTAATGTTTGCACAGTTCCGTCCTGGCAAGGACCACATGCCCTTGTACACTCAAGTCAATACTTCTTACAACCGCACCTGAGTGTATTGCACCCAGTTGAACAATTACAGTGAACCATTTTTAGTAGAATTCAGGAGCAGGGTTTTTGTCCGTCATCACTGGTACAGTAGAATTCGCCTATATAGTGACTTTGGCTATAGTGACACTTCGCCTATAGTGACACCTGTTGCAAAGTCCCGTTTGCATACGCAACAGTTGAGTAGAATTCGGCTATAGTGACACTTCGGTTATGGTGACACTTTTTCCGCGGTCCCTTCAGGTGTCACTATAGGCGAATTCTACTGTAATAGCTTATCCCCTTGAATTTTCCAACCCCATTTTTCAGCGTCCATTTGGATACTTAAGCCCATCCATGCCATCACTTGCAAGTAGCAGCGTAATGAGTGGTATTTCAATGCAGATTCTGTCGGTGGCAACTGCTCAGGCGTCACAAATGTGCTTGATGTCACAACTTTTTTGCAAAGATAGCCATAACGTAATGATGCTAGCGAGTCAGATGTTTTCCCATTAAGTATATAGTGATACTACAGCCTTACATCCAGCACTTTCTACATCACTTTATTCAAAGTGTGGTGCACACAAAATATTTGAGCATGATCGCAATACAGAGTCTCCCTTGATAACTTTTTGAAACACAGATTTTTTTCCAACACCAAAGATTCTGGAAGATGTATCACAGCCTGTAAATGCATGAACAAACAACAGGTCAGTGCAGACGTGGTTCCCAAGTAAATCTTTCAGAACTCTGATGTTGTAGATAGTTGGCTTCACCTTGTCTGATCGGGAGTACAGATCTTTACAGTCTACATCACCATAGTAGAGAAGAAGTATGAGGAGATCTGTATCCTCTCCAATGAGCGGGGTAGTTCTCTGTTTAGATGAATCCACCGTTGCTCGTACTATGTCTACATCTGCATCCCCCTCTGCTTGCACAACATAACAGTCACACTATTTTAGTCGAGTTGCTATCATATCAACGAGTGACTGCTTGTTGGCATCATTTGACAGGAAGTCTTGCTTCTTCCCAACAAATTGGTAGATTCGGTCACATTGACCTTTCTAGCAGCAGATGTTTTCCGTTTTTGGTGTGCGTTATCCTTTGTACTGGGCCCTCCATATCCATTGAAAACGACAGTTGCTTTACCATACAACCCAGTTGTGAAAGATGCGTAATCATCTACAATTGAACTATATGTGCATCCTTCTGTCCATTTCAGTCGATGTAAGAGAGAAACCCCATCTAGGACGTAGTGCTCCGTCTTTGGTGCAGTCCGAAGAACAGCATCTTCCACAGAAGCGGCATAGTTCCGTATTGCTTCCAGCAGGGCAGGTTTGTCTGGCGTGCGTAATAGATTTTGAGCTTCAAACAAAGATGGTGGATATGGGCAGAGTTCATACTGCATCACTTCGTCCAAGCTTAAGTCTCCAGACTGCGACACAACTATAAACCTCTGAAATAGGATTGATGGTTCTATCATTCGCTCATCTGCAACCTTGACTGCATTGCTGATGCCAATGTTTTCACCTTTGTGTTCCGTCTATGTGAATACGAAAATATCAACTGGCTATCCATTTTGGCAACAGTTTCCATACCAACAGCAAAAAGGTTGTGTACATTCACGTCTGCGCCAGCGACCCAGCGTTCATCCCAGTAATGTATGTGACTTCATCTTGAAATGGGCTATAGAGTTCGAGTGTAGTAGCCAGTTTAGTCCGATCTACTGTGTCCCTTGAAATTCTTGCTGAAGTTTCCTCTTTGTGCTGTTTACTGCTTGCATACCTCATCTTGCATAGCACAATTGTAGGCAGATGATACACATGTAGGATGATGATATAGCATTGTATCTCCTGCGGTTGCCTGTCCACCAAGGACATCCGGAGCAACTGCGGACGCTGCATTTTCCTCAAAGCGTTGGACTTCAGAATAGGAATAGCAGTAAGCCATGGCAGATAGAGTCAATGAGGAACCTGGAGCGATAATGCTGGTGCATCTGTACTGCAAGTCCCAGCTGTAAAGGAGCTACGACTGTTCTTGGGCGAACTGCTTGAATCATTGAGTGGCCAATACTTGCCTGCTCCTTGCGGGTATCTTTTCCAACTAGAAGTTGCTGGAGCATATATCGCAAGCTTTTGGGAACATATTCGAGAGTAACACTGACACTGTAACTAGCTTCTTATCGGCAGCAGCACTTCGCACATGCCAGTCACAGCGGAGAAAATATTGCGTAACGCTCCATGTCGTAACAATCGCTCAGTGAAACTGCTTGCTCAGAGGCGGCTATCTCTTCCAGGCATCATGACATAATAATGACGTCATAATATCAATTGCAACACAAGCAAAATCTATCTATATTCTATTATAATGGAAAAATAACAACACTAGACACTTATTTTATGAATTCATTGTCAACAAATTATAGATAAACAGCTATGTTGGTTCACAATTGGCAGTGTAGAGAGATTTTTTACAGGAAATAGACCACTTTTTGTGACGTCAGATTTCAGACTTTGTGATGCTCAATCATGGAAAACTTTTGATATGTTGTTCTTTTGAGGTTAAGCCAAAGGAAAAACTAATAAAACGTTTTCTTGCAATTTTTTTCTGGTTAGCCCATATATTTCCTATTTTGACCCTACTAGGAGGCAAACTTATCCAGCTTTTTGTACAAATTGCTTGCGGTTGTAATGTTTAGGCCTAAGTGTTAGTTTTTGTAGTGTAGGCCTAACTGAATATCTGAAAATGAACATTCATGACGAATTAAATATTTAGACAACTATTATTCCATGTCTAACACTGGATTTTGGTCCTGCAACGTTAAAATTAAGATTGTTCATGACTTCTAAACAATAAATGGATGTATGATCACGACATAGTAGGCGAAGCACAATTTGACAGATTTTTATTTTTGATTTGTTTTGGAAATGCTCTCAGAGCGCACCAAATTGGAAATGTTTTTCAAAAATTTCTGAGGGAGGCCCCCCAGACCCCCCCTGGGGGGCCTCCTGTTTTCATTTTAGTGTGATAAAGCTCCACCCGAATTCCAACTTGAACTGATTGAACTGCAAAGTCGAGAAAGTTTGAAAACTTTCCACAGAGAACACACTCTTCCTTTATTTTATAAAGAATTACATTCATGTAATGAATTTAATAAATTAGATAATTTGTCCAGAAAGTTATTGTGCAAGTGGGGTAGCACATAGGCGAGCAGTTATTTTCATCCATGAAAAACATAAAAAAAAAACTGCAGAATGAGATAGACTGACCGACTAACACTTAACATACATCCTAAGAATCAAGACAACGTCCTTTAATGCAAATTGCAAATGTTGATAACATCTTAGCTGGAAAACGATCTCAAAGATATTGTAGAAATAAATTTTTGTTTTTTTCTATGTGTGTGTTATTTGTTCCCATTTTTAAAAGTGAAATTCATGGTTTTTAATTGTTACTTTATGTACCAGTTTTCTTGAAATTTAATAGTTCTGCCCCCATTGAATTATTTCAAGTGACAATGCGGCCACTATAATAAAAGGTTGGACATCCCTGTGCTATACAGTTTTACATGTCCGTGTGATTCGGCATTGACGTACGGTACATCGGTATGTCCACCAGACATTTGACCACGAGAGTAGGCCTACGTGAGCATCTGAACTTTAGGGAGTAAAAGAAAAATGCTATCAAAGACCATATCATGGAGTGTTCTTTTTGTACAGATCGAAAAATTTCTGCTGATTCATTTAAAATGTTACGCAAACGCAAATTCCAATTTGACACCGAAATTCGGGAAGCGCTGTTAATCAAACGCTACAAGCCAACAACCTAACAAACAATTATTTGCTGGAGTCGCGTCCATTCTCTTCAACATTTACTTGATGTATCACGTTCCTTGTGGTGCAAAATTTTTTGTAGTTATTTATGTAGTTGCCTTTTCCTAATGTAATTTTATTTTCAAGAAGTTGAAATTTATTGCGTTTTTATAAATACTGTATTTTCAGGTTCCTGATGAGGGCTTAAGTTAAGCTGAAAACGTTAGACTGTTAAAACTATTTGTAAATATGTAAAATATATTGTTATAATGCTCAGCTCTGTTGTATTGTTGTGTCTTACTCATATCTAACCTGCAAGCAAAAAGTAAAAATGGAGAACATACAAACATTTTTGGTGGCGGGTTTGGGGGGGGGCTTGCCCTATGCTGGGTGCGCTACAGGTTATGGTTCACTTTTCAAAATATTTGCAATAAACAAAATATGTTAATCTTACAAATGCTAGAACTTTAATAGAGAGTTTCGCCTTGTTGTAATTGTTACACTAATTGAATTAATCTTATAAATGTAAACTTAATTCAAAGGTGAGAGTAAATAATAGCCTATTATGTAAAAAACGTAGCTTTATTTATTTTCTGCCTTTTTAGTTATTCAAAAACGTTACTTTATTTCTATTACGTGCTATATTTATTCAGGTTTACGCAAAGCCTTCGACAAGTTAAAGGAAACCACTGGAAAACTTTATGATCGCAAATTCGATGTGGATTTGTCAAAGTTTGATAATCCAGCATCAAATTTTCCAGAAGTTTACCCGGAGCTTCTGTCAGTCGACTTCTACGAGGGGAGGTTGATTCCCAACGACGACCAGTATAACCCCAAAACCAAACAAATTCAATTTAAAGAGTGCGATAAAAAAGTGAAGATTGAGCAATTACTTTGTCATTTTCAAGAACAAAATTTCATATCAATTGTCGGTTACCCAGGGGCGGGAAAGACAACGTTATCCAAGCGTCTGGCAAGACAGCTTGACCAAAATAGGGACTTTCTCGTTCTGAGGATAACTTTTATGAACATGAGTAATAGCAGTGATGAAAAACTAACCCTAAAAAACTTTTTGCTGGGAGATGTAAAATTTAACTTAGAGGACGAAGAAAAAAGTATAATTTTCAAATGGATGAAAAATCACACCCAAAATTGTTTTTTTATTCTTGACGGATTCGACCAGGTGAACTGGAATTTGATAGATAAAGTAAAACAATCTAATTACGACACTTTGCTCACCTGCCAAGAGCTTGTGTCGAATCTCTGTCAAGGATTATTTTTACCTAATTGCCACATTGCATTCACTTCACGACCACACGCCATGCTTGAAGTTCCTCAAAGATGTCGTCCTAAGCAAATGTATTTTGTTGGAGACTTAACATCTGGAAACATGAACAAGTTATTTAATGCTTTAATCAATGATGAACAAAAATCACGCGAGATTTTGGACAAATTAACTGTAAAAACCCCACATTTAGAACCCATGTGTCACAATCCTTTGATACTACAATTATACTTGAGAGCTTCTCTTCGTACATCGCATAAAATTGTAAATATCTCGACAATGACCGGAATATTTCATAGGGTGCTTGAAAACCTCAAAACATCCGGACACGCGGTATCTTTATCGGACCAAATTGTCATTAGTTTATCAAAACTGGCATTTAGAGCAACTCAGAATAAAACGGTCTTAATTGCAATTGATGATCTTAATAAAGAAAACCTGACAAGCGAGCAAGTTCAAGCACTTGTTGTGACATTATTTGGGTCAAATAGAACGTGTGGTCTTTTGAAGGGTAACCGACGGCTGTATTTTTCACACCAAACTTTTCAAGAATTTTTTAGCGCCTTATACATTGTTCATCATCTGTCGTTAAAACATTTTACATTATTTGTTCAATCTAACCTGTTGGTCAATCACTGGTCAGTCGTTGTTCAGTTTTTGTCTGGACTTCTATTGGACCCAAACATGAACAAAGGTAACTTTAATATATTTTATTTTGGTTTTTAAGCTATGTACCGTAACAGATGTGCATTTATTGACTATGTTTCGTTTCTTAAATTATTTTTAATGAAGGAAAACTGCTCTTAAAAGTAATTGATTGAACGTGTGTTGCGTTTCTTTATTTAAACAAAAAGACACTGTATAGGCCTATAAGGAAACGTCATTAAATCATACTAAATTTTTCAGAAAACTTGACCTCTGAAGCTATGCAGCAACCCGCAAGGCCGTCTACCTCATCACAAACGCCATCATCTTCGCAACTACTAAGTTTTTCTAGTAATACCACCAAATAAAAGTTTAAGTCTAAGTCTACATCACATGCACCGCTAAAACTTTTGTGATTTTATCACTTTCTTCTTTTGTTGATTTTGTTCCCGCACTCTATTAACATCATCATTGCTGTTGTATTCGGACAAAAAATTAGTATTACCGGTAGGCTTTGTGATTAAAGATCAACCAATAAAACAGTTTAAAAGTTATCAAAAAAGTGGTTATTCCTTTTACAAGTGAAAGGTTTTTTTAAAGCATTTAATTCATTAAATTGGTTTCAATTTGTTACAGTAACTTCGTCTTCTCAAAGCTCTTCATTTGCTTTTCAACTCAAGTCAAAATCACAAACATTGAAGGGAAGTTTAAGGTCTACTATGAAAAAAGTGTTTCCACGTGAAGTTGCCGGTAAGTGACAACTGGTACAAATAGTAGTAGGCCTAAGTAGCTTCTTGTGGGTCACAAATCACCGTCAAAATTGGAATTAAATAAAAAAACAAGTTTTTGTGTTTTACTCGTTAGCGCGATAAATATAAATAGCGAAATGGATATGTTGGATAGATACGAACTTCGTGTTTGGCAAAAAAAAAATAAAGGTAAAAAGATGGTGTTATACTTTTTAACACAAAATTGAAAGTTTAACAGTGTTGTCATTGCGTTTCCATTATAATTCCATAAGTGGAAGGCCTACAAGTGGTTGCATGCTAATGTTGTTGCAATGTCTTTACAACTGTTACTCGAGAACAGAGCTTTTTCAAGTGTTTGCTGCGGCACACCGGTGTGCCGCGAAAGGGTTGCAAGTATGCCGCAAAAGTATGCTGATTTAAATGTTGTAGCCGTAGCGCAAAGCTGGGAAATGTCAAACTTGTAGCCTACAAAAGAAACATTTGCTTTTGTGCTACTGTGCAAGAGACCAACGACCCGACTTTATCGCTTGCTAATGAAAAACTACGTCAGTTGGCTGAAAATCGCCAATTATGGAGACTTTTTATTGACGCTATTTAGCACTCAACTGGTGTGAAATAAATTATTATTCTTATCATTATTATATCGCTTGATTATCAGACCGCTCTCAACTGATGGTAAGACCATTTGCGCACAAGAGCAAGCACACCTTTTACATTACCTTAAGTCAACGAATTTACTGTTATAACTTACATTGATTAATATAAAGCTGCCTTCAAGTAACTTGTATGATGTAGGCTATATTGTATAATTTGTTCAATGTAACAGCTTCTATGATGATTTTTAAACCAAGAACCTTCCGGGGCGTAGGCCTATCCTCAATGGAAGCAAGGGAAGCGTTGCTTCCCTTGTCAAAATTGAAAAACGAGAAGACGATATTTTTCAGTCAAACGATTTCGTATTTTTTTTTACCTGAATACGAATTAAAACAGTTTCTAACTCATGTCCCCGTATGATTTAGCTCGGTTTTAGTTTTAAAAAAGTTGGAAGCTTACGGAAGCAAAGATTCGTATCGCTTCCCTTGCTCCCGTGTTTGCTATAAGGAGTAACAAGTGAGAAAGAAAGGAAAAAAGCAGCGCAAAGTTTGCGCGATTTACGTTTCTTCTGACAAAGAAAAATAAATTGAATTGAATTCTAATCTATGGAAGCAATTTCAAAATTGCCTCCTCGGTCGCAAAGTTGCCAGATTTGCCAAATTCCTCGAGTTATGCTTTTTTTTAAATTAACTCTTCAAAACGCATAATAATCAATATTTCTCAAATATTGTAACCTTATCAGATGTAACCGTATTCACCATTGTTCAATACATGTTCTATACTTGTTGAATAGCCTACTCATAATGTGGTGGATTAAAACTCATCTGCTAGAGTCCTTTTATACTTGCTATTTTTCGGGCTACTTTCAGAATTATTTTTGCTACAATTTATTAAAGTCTGCTACAAGTCATAAAATATGTGTACATTTTATTATTTTTAAGTGAAACAGGTAAATATACCCATTAGGCCTTTTTGCTTAATATTTTCCTTGTTTTGGCCTTTTTTGTATTATTTTAACTTTAAGACCTTTTTATAGTCTGGCAACTCTGCTCTGTTGGATACTGTGTCAGTGGGCTATGTAATGAGAAAATCTAAGGCGCTGTTATGGTTATAATATCGGCCTAGTAAGCAAAAGTTTGCGCCAAATGTTAAGACAGGATATGTGAGGTGTAGGCTAAACTTGACTTGACTGAAATGAATTCTGGCGCTACTACAGCACAGCAGTAGGTAGCTGTAGCTAAGTTTTTGGTGTTTCTAATTTTAGCCGCATTTTTTGCCCATTTGTGTGTAACAGTAAGAACTACTTTTATTAAGTTAGTAGCTGCTGTTGATCTGCTAATAAATTTCATACAAATATTATTCTAAAAGTGTTTCCAGAAAGCGCTATAATCCATGATTTGAGTGTAATTTTGCAAAAAAAATTCTCGAGGTAATAAACCAAATATGGTTATTAGCCTACTCTAAGCATCAAACATAGATTGTAATGGAATTATTTCAATCATCTTAAAAGCCACATTACAAGATTTGATTGAGTGATTGTGAAATCTTTATCTGCGGACTGAGAAAGCCTTTTTGGGAGCTTAATCTTGACATTTTCACATATTTTCACTAGACGAGTCAATATAAGGTTGAACCTCAAAAAAATTGATACAAAAGGTTTTTCAACGGATTCTGTTACCTATGGGCCTACTAAATAACATACTAAAAGTCTACCAAAATCGGACCTCCAGAAAGGGGTCATTTTCAAGATGGCGTCCAAGATGGCCGCCGGGATGTTATATTGCCTATATCTCAATTGCTATTCAAGCTAGAAAGGCGGTTTAGGTGTCTATCCCTAGGTTTTCGGGGTCAATGAATCGAATTAAATAAGTTAAATTACGATAGGCTGATTATTTGCTGAGATACGTATGATTTGTATATAATATACGACCTGGGGGAGCCCGGGGACATTTCGGACGCAGCGATAGGCCAACATCAGATGGAGCAGAGCACGATATTAGCAAATTCACTTGAGGCTTGAGATAAACCGCAAACAAAATCATCTTGACTTCCATTATGTAACACGAGCTTGAGAAAAGTGGTTTTCCAACATTTCAGTTTCTATACTTTTGGCAGCTTGATAAGCCGAATAGTGGTAAAATTTTCAGAGACAACTCCTCACTTTTCATCTGAATAAATTCCATATGTATTGGTGCAAAACGGTTTCCAGTACACTTTAAAATAAAACATTTTTTCGAAAACAAAACACTCGAAAATCCGTCCATCCCCAATCTCCCCTAATAAGATGGAATTATCATAGCAGCATATTACATGCGGCATAACAGGTACTATCAATACAAGCATCTAAGAAAAACTGCAACCAACAGGAGGCTCATACTTGACCTCCTACAGTAGATGAATACAGGGGATTAATCTGTTCTAAAGAATGGCGTACCATTAAAGTCTGGACACAGACACATTCAGAAAATTATCGGAATTACAACAGTAGGCTACAAAGGTAAATCGTAAACCTGGGTGATCAGCCCGTTTGTTGTCTTATTGCCTACGGCTGTCTCTATTCATCATCTTCCGACTCGTCTAGAAGAAACTTGTTATGTGGATTGTCACATTCTTGCAGTTGGCATGGTCCACATGCAGCGGTACATGGTAGTCCGTATCCTCTACAGGAGCAGCGGAGTGCCTTACAGGCAGTGGAGCAGTTGCAATGAATGACCTTCAAGAGACTTCCTGGAGCAGCGTTCATTTTTGACATAAGTGGGATGAGCCGATTCTTTTGCAGGTTCCACCCCCAATTCATGACATCCATACTCACTGCTTTTCCCATCCAGACCATTATCTGGTAGTAAACTCGACGACAGTGAAATTGGGTAGCAGATTCAGTTGGTGGCAGACGCTGATGAAGCAGAGACAACTTTCTTGCTGAAGGTGTTGTATCGCATTGTCGCAAGGGAATCTGTGCTCTGGCCATCAAAGAAGACAGCCATTACTTGGCACTCAAGGTCATCGATTATCTCTGTGGTCTGGTTTGGGGCAGTGAATGCTTTAGCACAAGACCGAAGAACAGGAGCTCCATGCACAAGTTTCTGAAAAGCAGTCTTCTTGCCAACACTGAATATCCGAGACGTAGTGTCACAACCAGTCATGGCATGGATAAATATCAACTCAGAACAAAATGTCATGTCCAAAGATTTTTTCAAACGGTTGATGTTGTATACTTTGGTACTGCCATCAGCTTTGGACTTGTCTGACCTGAAATAAAGGCCCATTACTATCTTCTTGTGCATAGTAAACAATTAACACAAGGAGATCGGTATCCTCTCCAATCAGCGTTGTTGTCTGGAGAAGAGATGTCTCCACTGCGGCCTTCACAATTTCTACATCATCATCCCCAGATGCATTTACCACGGTGCAATTTTGTTCCCAAAGTTTACCACTTATCATCCAAATCAAATTTTGTTTATTGGCATCTTGTGAAAGGAACTCCTCCTTCTTGCCTGTGAACATAGTCTCAGCTGTAAAGTTGACAACGGGATGAAGATTACGTCCTCTTCTTTGATGCATGTTGTCTTTAATGGTCGGCCCTTCTTCATAGCCGTCAAACACAATGGTCGTACCGGATCCATATTACCGGATGGGGAAATCAGTATATGACCGTGCTATTTCACCATAGCTTTGTCCACGCTGCCATGGTATGCGGTGAAGGAGTGAACCACCATCAAGTACGTGGCACTCCGTTTTTGGCACAGAATGTAGGATTGCATTACTTGCGTGATCACAGATCGCGTGTGCTAACTGTGGCTAATCAGCTTTCGGAATACATGTCTCGATTCAAAGAGAGCAGGAGGGAAAGGACTAAGCTCGTAATACATAACTTCCTCCAGTGATAGATGTCAAGCTTGGGAGACCACAATGAAGCGTTGAAAAAGAAGTGCAGTATCAATGGTTCGATCAGGAGCGACCTTGATAGCAGATTTTTGCCCAAGGGTCCTGGCTTTATCCTTTCTACTGAATGAGTATGCGAATGCAGGTTGTCCTGTCATTTTTTGTAAGATTTTTTGTCTAACAGTCTTATATTCGTGCACGTTCACACTATCATCGGCTACAACACCAGTGACAACGTTCCTTAACAAAGCATCTTGCAAAAAAGGTGAACATACGACAAGTTTTGAACTGATCTTCTCCAGGTCAGCAGCGTCTCTTTTCATCCTGGCCTTTTTTGAATCCTTGTGCTGTTCAGATGTCGTGAATGACAAGTTTGTAAACTCCTGCATAGCGATGTTGTACATTGATGTTATGGACCTGGACATGGTCCAAAGGGCTCTCTGCTTTTCATCCAGTTCAGGGCTGCCAGTGAGATATTCTGAAGAACTTCCGATCATGGCTCCACAAAAACTCCAGATCCAAACAAAAAGCCCCAGCTTTTAAAAACACCGAAAATACCGCTTGATTGTGTACAAAAAACGCCAAACTAGCCAAAGTAGGCGGGAAAATAGCACGCCTGGCAAAACTCTTGCAACTAGCATGTTGCTCCAGGAGGGTCAAAATAAAACTATGCAGCAAATATCGCGTCGATGGCGCGAAAAAATGTTGCTTTTTTCATAACTAACTTTCTTAACACTATTAGCGTTTTAGCACTTAAAATATCCTAAAAATAGCAAAATGAAAGCCTATAAATTATGGTTCAAAAACCCCAGACTCAAAAATAAAACCACAGAAGTGCATTAAAAAAACAAGCTCTGGCAGCCCTGAGTGACTTTGCCTGAATAAATCTTTTTGACTTTAACAACGATAACTTCGCTTGCATTGTGATGCGACTATGCACGCATTCATGTGATTATGATGTCACAAACACAAGAACAATAACAACTTGAATACCACCATCTACCAAATACGGAAAATTATTTAGAAATATGCCGCATGTTTCCTTGAAAATGACCCCTTTCTGAGGGTCCGATTTTGGTAGACTTTTAGTATGTTATTTAGTATGCCCATTGGTAACAGAATCCGTTGAAAAACCTTTTGTATCAATTTTTTGGGGTTAGGTGCCTTTTTTCCGTATATTGACTCGTCTACACATACTTGTAGAGGTTTTGAATTACTGATGGAGGCTTTGTCACCGAGTTTGACAAACAGAAGTTTTCCGCTTTCAGCCACTTCACGTTTCCAAAGATCTCTATTTTATTTTCATGTTAAAATCTCGAAAACTGAAGCAAGTTTTAAGGTTGAGATAAATAAATTTACTGTAGTCCCGTAGCCTAACCTTATCTAAGCGGTATTTACAAGTCATGATTTTGATAACAAGTTTGTTTCAGATAAAAACCTGCTAAAAAAGCATATATTTATTAAGGAGCTACGGAAAGAAATTCGGAAAGTTGCTGCAGGTAAGCAAATATTTGCGAATATTTACACAAAAACAAAATTTACTTTAAAACTTGCAATCTCTGGTTAGTTTAATGTTTTAACAATACTTCAGTTCCAACTGCAAAGTTAGTCTAAACAGGGGCGAGTTTAAGTGATGGGGGCCCAGGGCACTTAGGCTATAGATCGGGGGCCCCCGTGCAAAAATTTTTTTCGCGCCGAGGGAGGGAAAAGCTCTAGTCTACAAGGTAACTTGAAAGTCACCCACACCGTTGCAAATGCCTTTACGCCGAGCTTAGTCGCCATCTTGTGACTAAAAATTAACCTTGAAAGAAAAAGGAGACATTTTGCAGACACTTCAAAGGCTGAGAAAAAATAATAACACAAAATCACATTTTTTCACGTTGGGGGCCCTTCAAAAGAGGGGCCTGGGGCAACTGCACCCCCCTAAATCAGGGCTTGAGTCTAGATTTGTTGAAGTTATTTTCAAATTAGTACTTTGCCTCCAGCGTGAAAGTTTTGTTCAAAATAACTTTTATAGGCTATATTTTTGTTAGCAAGATAAATAAATTATAATTTTGAGAGAGAGTTTCCTTTTTTGTACCAGAGACAGGCAAGACACTTTACATATTTACAAATAGTTGGGACAGTGCCGGTCTTTGGGGTGTGCAAACAGTGCGATCGCACAGGGCCCGCAAATTAGGGGGCCCGCAATTTACTCAGAAAATGCAGTAATTTTGTCATTTCCAATGGACAAATTCAACAAAGGAATTAGCAACAAGAAAACATAAAGACTCAACGGGTGCAACCTATTTCGTCCCCTGAAAAGATCAAGGAAAAAACACAACAGAGCCGAAATTGCTGATCGGAGTTGCCGCAAACATTTCAAAATTTCTCTCGATCTTTTCAGGGGACGAAATAGGTTGTATCCAGACTCAACATAGAGACATAGCTTTATTTCCGAAAAATGCCAAAGAAAGCATGATCTTATGCTTTTGCTATGCCACCGGACAGCACCATTTTACAGTAATATTCATACTCAAATTTTTGTTGAACATATTCTCAGAATGCCCCAAACTCAAAGTAATGTTTTAAAATTTTCTGGGGGAGGCCCCCAAGACCCCCCGCCGCTGGGTGTCGCCTTCGGCGATCGCGCCGTCAGACTTCGCCCGCCGACCGTCAAACCACCCTCTCCTTTCAAAATAGGCTACCTAGCTACGCTACTGAATTGGATCATTGTTGTCATTGGGGCCCGCAAAGCATATCCCGCACAGGGTCCAAAATACCCTAAGACCGGCACTGGTTGGGACAGTCGAACGCTTTCGGCTTAACTTAAACCCTCATTAGGAATCTGAAAATATTCATAAAAATGCAATAAATTTCAATATTGTTGAAGGTAACGTTTAATCAGTTAGCTAGTTATCTTCAAGAAGTTGAAATTTATTGCATTTTTATAAATATTTTCAGATTCCTGATGAAGGCTTTAGTTAAGCCGAAAACGTTCGACCGTCAAAACTATTTGCAAACATGTAAAATATATTGTTATGATGCTAACCCTGTTGTATTGTTGTGCCTTGCCTAACTTTGGTGGGCCTATGAATAAATGTATCATTAACAGACATAGCTGAGCAACACTACAACGTATTAACTTCATGTGAAATAAACAACTTGTGGTAACTGTGCGATTATTTTATGGTGAGAATAAACTAAACTGTGGTTTTAGACTAGAGTCTGTTTAGCCAAGGTAATATTGATTGATATAATTCTTGCATTGTTAGATCACGAAGATGATCGCTCCATCATCAAGATCAGCAAAATCTTGAGGGAAAGCAACGACCAGGAAATGATCGTGACCATGGGAAGTCATTTTGATGGAGGGAGGATAATAATGTATGACTCCGACACTCAAAATGACTTTCATGCCGTGACGTCATTCCTCAAGTCAATGACGGGACAAATTCAATACCTTGGTCTGTTTAGATGCAAAATTACTTCCGACCAGTTCCGTCTATGGGTCGAAGCGATCAAATCGATGCCTGGATCTGTAAGCCGTGTTTGACTTTCAAAAAATGTTTAATGTTCAATTAAAAAATGACAAAATGTAAAAAATTATCTATAGTCATTTGATATTTACGTTGACTCAACGTTACATTACACTGATTTACATTCTCGAATTTCCAATTTTAATTTTATTATTTTCTGACAAGTTTTCACAAATAAATCAAACGTCACAAACAGCAACTATTATTGAACTGTTGAATCATAATTGATGAAGAAGACACTGATGTTTCTCGCCCTCTGTTCCGGTTATTCGACATTATTTAGGATAAAAAGTTATGCAAGGATCCTTCATTTAGAATGCAACCGAACGAAAACATAATAAGTGAATAAGATCAACCAGGTTCGCAAACTTGTATAATTTATTGATGAAGCTTTCTCCGTCGTTAAGGCGGCTTCTTCAGTATTATATTCAAATAGAATTCATTGAAAAATTAAAACAAGTTAAAATTTATTTAAATAAGATACAAGAAGCCGTCTTTACGACAGCGAAAGCTTTATACTGTAAATAAATTATATTAGTTTCCGAACTAGGTTCCGAACCTGTGTGATTTAGTTACTTGTTATAATTCTCTAATAAAACTTTTCTGTTTCTGTGAACTATCCCAGCAAACAGACCGCTAGAAGTGGTTGACTGTCTGCTGTCTCGTATGTCATTGAAATAAATCTTGCTGTTCATATAACAGTCAGTTTACTAGCCTCATTTTTTTATCATTATATCAACATAATTATTTGTGTTTAGATTGTTCGAATGGATCTTCGTGGCAACCTCCTGTCAAGAGTCGATGACGTCATCGAGGTATTGGACAAAGTGAAGGAAGTTGTGATGTGGAACTGCCTCGATGATGGTGATGGGAGGTCGAGATCTCCGAACATAGAGGAACGAGCCAAGTTACAGGAAGCCCTAAATGGGTTAGAAAATGAAGTAAGATTTATTTCCATAGTGGTACTAGCGTTATTTAACGTAACATCCATAAAATCCTAGGTAGCCTAAAGGTAGGTCTGAAATCGAATTTTTCATAAAGAATTTTGCAATATTTTGTTTTTTCTGGTAATTGTAACCTACTAGCTTATGGTAGCTAAACCAAGCCTAAACATTCATCAAGGTTCGTTGTTCTATTGTTGAAAGATTTGAAAATTTCTTAATTTGATTATTCGTTTCGTCTTTTACAGAAGTTAAAGATCAGGGTTGACTTTGATAGTTACCTCGATGATGATGAAAATGATCATTTCCTCATGCACAAAAATGGATGATTTGAGAGATGGTGTTATTGATTTATTTGATGACATATTATGATAAATTGATGTTTTCTGTTTAGTTTGTTTATTACATGGATTGCTTGTTTGACAACAAAGTATCAACGATAGACGACATTGTATTGTAGGGTTTTTACGTGATGACGCCCCTAGTGTAGGGTTCTGCCTAACTTAAGTCCCCAGCGTAGGGTTTGGCTGTCTAATTTGTCGTAATTTGTTAATAAAAAGGAAATAAAAGGATAATTTAAAGAATATTGAGAGACTCTAAGTCTCTAATTAAAAGGATAATTTAAGCTTCTGGCTGTCTAGTCTAGGGGTATGACTTCCTACAAAAAGTAAACCAATCAAATAGAATCATACATTTTATTGTTTATCAATGTTACAAGTTTTAGTATTCGGGGAGTTGAGAAAATTGACTGACTAATCTTGTTTATTGAGACGGGTGTCGGATGAGTGACATTCTCCCGGCGTGAATTTTAGTTCTCTCGTTCTGCCGTTGTTCAGTCTGTTCGCTTTGCAAGTCTAATTTCAAATGCCTGAGTGTTTGCATTTTTCAATTCCCCGCTTATATCATGGTATCCCGGTAGCAACTTTTGAAAAGGTACCATTATAAAATCCCCTTTCAACTTGGTTTGGTAATTACAGAAGAAAAAAAGAGCAACAGCTGTGGTGGGAACCAAACCCACGTCAATGTAACTACTAATTACTACCACCGCCCTAACCCAATGCGCCAAGCCAGCCGATGGGAAAGGAATGACTAAACTGAGCTAGAATATACGTTTTCCTTTGTTGCTCAGAGGGGATTTTTTTATGGTACCTTTTCAAAAGTTGCATCCCGGTAGAGCCTTTTCATCAATAATAGCTATCGTAAGAATCAAGGGAAATACTATACCGGTTTCATAGTTATGTCGCATTAGAAATACAGATGTGTTGAGCTAGATTCTGTGTGAGTGGCGTTTGTTAACAGGAAGCTTGACTTATGTTCTATGAGAACGTTAGGTTTTGAATTTGCAGCATTGAAATGCATTTTGCAATACTGATAAATTTCGGTTAAGTGTTAAAATATAAATTTGTTATTTAAAAACATGGTACATGTTACAGTATCAACGTATAGTGCAATGCTGCCAATAATGCAGTTTTAATGTGTTACTAGCAAAGAGAATGTTTCCTCTGTTTGAAGATTTCTTCTGCTATAGGCCAGGGGTGGCTAACCTTTTTTGACCAAGATCTACTTTTTAAGTAACCAACCTCCTGAGATCTACTAGATCAGCATCAAAATTGCCAAGCCATCGTTATCAATCATCAACAGAGCCATAATTTGACATGTCAACCTAACCTAAATTTATTGAGAAGTTTTCGGACAAACCACCTGCTCCTCTTTAGCAAAACTAAAACTAGTTATACAGAGTAGCCTATAACTCGTTAGGCATATGCTGTTCAAACGAATAGCAACATGTTTAAACTATGTAGCTTGACCAAAAACTATCAGTGACAACACCACAGTGGTGTACATGTACATTTGAACGAAACATAATTTTTCTCGCAAATCTCCTGTTGTTTCTTGGCGTAATCAGACTTATGTTTGGCAGTTGAAGATTTAGATTCAGTGGACTGGAAGCCAAAGAAGCTAACCTTCGTGTCCACTGTCAAGCATGCCTTTAGGTGTCTTGCCAAAGACAAAGCATAAAACAGGCATATCTCTGAGTTTGAAAAAAGAGAAATTACTTTCTGGATTAGTGTGAGACCTGGGGTGAAGATATAAAGTTCTTGTAGTCAGAAGTGTGGAAGCCGGTTGCAAGACGTAGGCAGGCTGCAAAGTAGCCATTGTTGATCTTACTTAAAGTAGACTTGCACAACTAAGTTGATCCAAAAGAACTGTCAGGATCACAGCGCATCTTTTGAGATTTGGATACATCTCCTCCACCAATAATTTACAAAACATTGTAGCGGACGGGGCGTAGGCCTACTGCATGTAGCGCACCCAGAAAAAAAATTAGGGAGGGCTAATTCAGAAATGCCGGCCGAGTGATTTGCGACAATAGGCCTATGTCTATTCCTTTGATTAATATTTAAAGGCACTCACGGCCAGGCATGGAGGAACCATGTGGGCCTGGGTCAACCTACTTTATTTTCTGAGTAGGCCTGGCCCACCCACTTTTGAAAGCCAAATTTCTTTGAAAAGGTAGCGAAAATGGCAAATCAGAGAGGGAGTTCCAAAAAAAGGTTTTCACTCATTTGATACACACTAGTTTGATTATGTTTGATAGCTCAATGATGAAATCCAATCTTTAAACTTTTCTGTTGGCCCACTATTGATGGACAGCACATGTGGGTGTGGTTGCGTGTGATTGGTGGAGTAATCTATCAATCAATATGATTATTCATTATGAACTCTATGGTTAAAACAATGATATCATTACATATGCACGTATTGTATGTATAATGCTGCAAATTATTACTCCGATGTGGTATTATAACTGTGTGTGTCAGGGGCGGCGCCAGCCAAAAATGACTGGGGTGGACAAAAATATTTCGAGGTAATATACTATCGTAAAGTAGGCTATGGTCACTAAGATTACCGATTGTGATTGCAGACTCACTGCAGCTCGGTTGTGAAAGTTATTGAAACATAAACAAAGGAAATTGAAAGGGGGCAAAAGCTCGTTTTACATTGAGTGCACTCTAAATTATGAACAAAAGAATAGAATGGGGCCAAACGCTCCCATACATTTCCTCTGCGGTCCGTAGAATTGCCGACTACGATCTTGATGTTAGCAAGCATGTCGTTATTTTATGTCATGGAGCTGCTGCAATGATAGGCAGCCTCATAAAAACTTATTGGGTGGCCCTTTAAACAGAATTTAAAAAAACTGGTTATTACCCAATAATACCCATAGCCACAGGTTAAGAATCACTGCACTAAAGTTTTATTTTGCTCTCGCAGGTCAGTTTAAAAGCTTTCACCAATTTTTGAGGACCAGTGTTATCGGCAATGTCTCGCTCACTACTGATCTGCACCAGATGTTCAAGTCTTTGTGATGACACGGCAGGTTGCAGATAATAATAATTTATTGTCTTAACTTTGCTGTGGATACGTTCACAAGATGCCACAGTCACGGGCAAAGTAGCAACAATAGCAATAACTTGAAACAAATCGCTGTACAAATGATTTTAGATCGTTTTGTCCACACAATTTCAAAAGTGAAGGCAAACACAACCACGCGGTCTTGGTCAATCCACTCTGGTGCTTTTCAAATCTAGCTTCCACTTGTGAAAATTAGCTGACCTCAAAAAAAGAAGAGCCTATTGCTGCCCAACCTGATTTTCATCGAAATTATAGAATTTGACTAAATATTCAACTTTAGGCAAATTTGATGGAGACATGTGCGTGAAATAAAATGCAGTTGCATTTGACAATTTAATTCACATGCTTGATCCAAGAAACGCTTTTTAAGTTCAGTTAGCATTCTGTCAAAGGATAAAGAAAAATCTCTTCTTAACTTTTCTGTAATGGATTCAGATTCACTCCACAGAAGACAGTTGCAACCTATCAATAATATCTGACCATCTCGGAAATGGTTTGGTGGGTAGCTTGTTTGTTATATCTTTATCCTGCATTGCGAGAAAGCGGACTTGAGCGCTATGCATCGGTGTACGCCTTCCGACGTACACCTGACCCACGCTGCAGCCGACGGCAATGTCTGTTTCCGGTTGTCTACTCTGCTTATGACTTAAATTTGATACTACCCATTACTCGAAATCGATCACTGGGTAGAGGCAATCATCGTAAAGTTTCTTGCCCAGAGAAACAACAGCAAGTGCGGTAGCTGGAGTCGAACATGCAGGCTCTCGACTGCGAGTCCAACGCGCTAACCACTCGGACTCGGCCACTGCTGCCTACTGATGCGACATCGCTTAGCCGGCGTGGTGGTTTCACTGGTAATTTGATTTCTATCCGCAAACTGCGATGAGTTGAAAACCAATTTGTTAAAATCTTCTTCGGAACGCAGTGAGTCAAATGCTCTTGTCAAGTCGTTGATAGCAGCAACCCCAGTGGTGAGATCCATTTCTTCACTTTTTAAATAATCTGAATTCTGAAGCCTGTTTACTTAACGAAAATCATTTATGAGGAATAAGACTAGCAGTAACAAATTTCGTTTGCTTGATGCGGAACAACAAACCAGTAGCTACACCATTACCTTCGTTTGACATTTGTTGGAACATTGAGAGCA
Organism: Aplidium turbinatum; assembly: GCF_918807975.1. Lineage (NCBI taxonomy): Eukaryota > Metazoa > Chordata > Ascidiacea > Aplousobranchia > Polyclinidae > Aplidium > Aplidium turbinatum. The sequence goes on from NC_137489.1 coordinate 18,206,957, forward strand.
GTGCTGGATATAGGCTACATTAATAACCCCATCCAAATCATCTGAACGTGCAGACCATCTAGTAGCGGAAGTAGCCTATCAGATAACGAGTGCAATGCAATGTTTCCAGACGTGATTCCCTCCTTTTTCAAATGCTTTTTATAGAAAAAATGTCTCTTGAGAGAACAGTCCATAAAGTGGTAGATATTACCAATTGTTTTGACTGTCGCTACGTTTTCAACACTGTGCCCAAGCACAAGATTTAATCGGCGTGCAAAACAATGAAAATATACCGACAGTTTGGCACCCGCTGCAACTAGGTGTTGCTGTACACCTTCATCCTTGCCTGTCCCGTCAAAACCTTTGCCTATTAGGTCTTACAAAGCTTAGGCCTATGATTCATTGTCTCAGCTGTGATAAAAGCCATCACCTGAAAATGGTAAAATTAGACTACAATCAATCAATACAACGATAACAATGAAGATTCTTCATTTCTTCGTATGTCAATGCTGCAAAAGTAATTCATATCTAAAAAGTTGAAATTAATTTATGAGGCAGTCACTAGGCACCCCTAACCCCCTGCATACACCCCCAAGTTTTCTCATCGGATCTCCACGAATTACAAAATTGACCTTAAATAGGATTGGGGTGGACATGTCCACCCCGTGGGGCCGCTACTGGTGTGTGTATTTTTGCCTTTTTATTTGTGTGTACTGTACATCGCCATACTTTGTACAGCGCTATAGAGCAATTTTGTAATTTTTTTTTTTAGCCAAATTGGGCCAAAAATGGAAAATTTTCGCTTGTTGGCACAAAAGGCAATCATGAAAACACAATGTAGGCTATAAACGATTTCAAGTATTAGGAATGCAACAATGTTATTGGGGGTCTGGTGGGCGAAGCACCCCAGAAGTTGGATTGACTTTGACTGCTGCGCCTCTGGGCCCACCTACTTTCAGAATGGTTCCTCCGTCCCTGCTCACGGCCCACAACCCATCTGTTGCCGATACCTGTGCTAGGGTTCCAGCTGAGCGCTCAAGCTCTTTTGGAAAATATTTGATTTTAACGATGAAAATACACCCTTATTAAAGGCTTCTAACAAGGGCCAATATACATTACTTTGCTAAACTTCGCGTTTTCACTTTCCTGAATTTCTAATGGAATAAACCAAAACTTTTTATTCCCCATCATTACATTATGCATTTGTACAATGCCTTGTGTAAACATTAAATTAGGTGTAAAAATGCAAAATCAAAGAAAGTTCTTAAACAGACGAACGAAAAGAAACATGTTGTAACATAACTCTACAACGAAAAGAAAATTCGCCAGCCAACGAGCTACAGTTTGATGTCAAGCCGTCTTTGATGTTTTTGAAGTTCATTTAAAATTTCTGTTGGTGAAATTGGAATTTCCTAATAGATGTTCAACATTGCCAATCCATTTAGCCTTTCTTCTCCCATGCTACTCCGCAGATAGCTTTTGATCCTCTTCAGTGTCGAAAACGAGCGTTCGCTTGTACTAGTGGTAACTGGCAAGGTAACAAATATTTTTAACGATTTGTAAATATTACAGTAGATGTCTGAATCGCATAGCAACATTGCTTCAATTGCCGATGTCGGTGGAGGCACGTCATTAGCATTAGGCTACTGCGAAACTGTTCGTTCAAAAGCGTTAATTCATTTTGCTACAAAGAATCAGAATCCAACTCCAAATACTCGCAGTAAATTTCACACAAATTTGAGAAAAGTTGCCTATCTAGGTTTGTCAACTGATATCCAACGGAAAGTAACAGAAAAAACGCCTGAAGTATATTGCGATGCTTCAAAAAACTGATGGTAAGTTAGAAGATGAAATCGTCGATGAATGGAATGAATATAAATATCCGGTAATAATCTTCTGGCGTTTCTACAACAACATTGTTCAGATGAATTCAATGTTCAGCAATTCTTCTCAGGGCAACGCTGTCTTGAAACAAATCAGAAATAATTTTTGCACCTTTCGTGTAGATTGCGTTGAACTTTTCGACCGCATCCAGCCCCACTCATTTAAAATTTTCTCAAGAGCTTTCGCGTGTGTAGTTGTAGGCTACTTGCCATATCCATTAGGGTGGGGTGAACCAAAAATTTTGCTTTATTTCGTTGATATTTCTTGTGGAACAACATAAAACGACCAGAAACCGAATTTGAGGAAATTTTGACCTTGGGAACCTACCCACCTTTTGGGTTGAAAATTCTGCCTTTTTCGAAAAATATGCAAAACATGCTTATGAAAATAGAACTTTAAAGACACTTTCTTTGGCTATGTTCAATATACTATTTTACATTGCACTAATAATGACTTGGACTAGCTTCTAATACAAGTTTTGTTTAGGTTTTGAGATTCGATTGCTTTAATTTTTTTGCAAAAACATGCTATTTTTTTCAAAAATCGAATAGGCCTACCATTGCATTTTAAAATCAGTTTTGGGAATATAAAATGACAGTCATGCAAAATCAATTGGATTTAACAGTCACTAATTCAGTTGTAACACAAATATACTAGCACTTGATTTTAGTGTTAACAGTATTTACAAATATGCTTGGCTGTAGTGCGCCTTTGTGTCTGCAACAGGAATCAGATACCTGGAAGCTATACCAGCACGGATGAATCCATCTCTTCTATCAAACCCACACACTTTGTACGATGCATCAGTCACCAATTTCACAATTCTTTCTACTGATTGGGAGTGGTTTGGATAGCTTTTCACTTCTATTTTGCTTTCACGGTATGAGATGATGTCATCAGATGTAATTGTGGTTGTGAAGATAGGTTCATAACATAAATCTACGGTGATGTCGGAATAATGGTTGGCCTCATAATTTATCGTTGGAACAACAAACTTCCGAACGGATCTATCACCAATATTTGCCTTATTGCGAATTTTCAATATTGCCATGACTGCATTTTCTCGAACTTTTCTGGAGTCATCCGCAAGCATTGTGATTATCACATTTTCAGAGTGTGCTGCGGTCGTAGAAGTAACTACACTCCGTGCTGGGAAAACAAAGTGCGAGCGCCTCTACCAATCTTTTGTTAGCTCTTCAGATGGTCAAACAACACCCTCAGCCGCCAAGGCTCTTCTGGAAAGACTCGATGCAAAAAGAAAAGAACGCTGGACAGAGACCAACCGATCTCTCGCACTCAAGCCGTACAGCGTGGAGCACACTCAATAACCTTACGGGACGATCAAGACAATCACCCCGACAATGTCCCATTCCTGCTAATAAGATCACATCGCAGGTAATAAAAAATGGGATATATAAGCCGTGTGACCGTACCTCCGATCGGTTTGTTACCAAAGAAGTGACAAAGCTTTGGAAGATCAACACACCCGACCAGGAGAGCATTTATAGCTCCTTCTCACGGAGCGAATTCAATGCTGCCCTCAAGCACCTAAATCCTGGTAAGGCCCCTGGTCCAGATAGGATATATCCAGAGCTTATCATGCACGCTGGTTATGTTCTAAAGTCCTGGTTATGCGATTTCCTGTCGTCCTGCCTGCGCCGCCTCAAGATTCTTAAAGTATGGAGAAGATCTCTGGTCGTCGCGATCCCTAAGCCAAACAATCCACTAAACGATGCAAAGAGCTATCGCCCCATCTCCTTGCTCTGCATCCCTTTCAAGATCCTTCAGAGACTGATCTACGCCCTTGTCGAACCAATAATCGACCCACTGCTTCCTAAACAACAAGCTGGTTTCCGACATGGGAGGTCAACTGTAGACCAAGTCACACTACTAACTCAGGATATTGAGGAGAGTTTCTCGGCAAAAAAGAAAGCGGAGGCTGTTTTTATCTACCTAACAGCAGCCTATGACACTGTTTGGCACTGTGGCCTAGTCTACAAGCTACTCCGCCTACTCCCTGACAGGCACATGGTCAAAATGATCATGGAACTCATCCACAACAGGAGTTTTACCCTTACCACCGGAAGCGGAAAACCAAGTAGACTGCGGCGACTCAAAAACGGTGTCCAACAGGGATCAGTCTTGGCTCCCCTCCTTTTCAACGTCTATACGCACGACCTACCATCAACAACATCTGACAAATATGCATATGCTGATGACTTGGCCATCTTGTACTCTGCGAAAGACTGGCAATCATTACAAACGACGTTGAGCCAAGACATGACGACCATATTTGGATACCTTCATCAATGGAAACTGAAGCTCAGCGAAAGTAAAGCTGTGACGGCAGCCTTCCATCTCAACAACAGGGAGGCAAAACGTGACCTGAAAGTGACCGTTAACGGCAAAATTCTGCCACCCTGCCCAGAACCAACATACCTTGGGGTTACACTTGACAGGTTACTCATATACCGTTTACAGTCACTACACAAAAAGCTGACATCTCGCGTCGCCCTGCTGAGACGTCTGGCAGGCACAACTTGGGATGCAGGTGCAGACACCTTGCGCACTGCAACCCTGGCTCTGTTTCACTCCACTGCTGAATACTGCGCCCCTGCCTGGTGCCGCAGTGCCCACACCCGCCTCATCGACAGCCCAATCAACGACGCATTGCGAACTGTGACTGGATGCCTGCGCCCAACTCCAACAGAGTATTTACCAATCCTTGCAGGCATCCAACCTGCTGAGCTCCGCCGAAAGGGAGCCATCATACACCTGGCTCGCCGCGCGGGGGATCCTAACCACTTGCTCTATGCAAAACTCAACATCCCACCTCAGGAATCCCCCCGGAAACTAAAGTCAAGACACCCCTTTGTGCCAGCTGCTGTTGAATTACTACATCCATTCAGCGATCATGCCATCAGCGCAGCACACTTCATGGAAGATACTTGGAATGCAGCGTGGAGCGCCACCGACATCAAACTACATGGTTTTGTACCCCACCCGGTGGCGTGCCCCCCTGGTATGGACCTGCCTCGGCCGACTTGGGTCAAGCTCAACAGAATCAGAACCGGACTCGGTCGCTTCCATTCCAACATGCACAAGTGGGGTCTGGTTCCCTCATAGGCCTGCGAATGCGGCGCGGAGGAACAAACTGCTGACCATGTCGTTCTCGAATGTCTCATCTACAAGGCACCAAATGGAACGCATGGTAACTTATAACAACGCTGGACGAAGCTACACTCACCTGGCTCTCCACCACCTGCCCTGAAATTTGATCTAGTCTCAAATGAAAGAAGAAGACCGTCTCCATCAAATTTTCAGACAATCACAAAAGGGTAAACGGCTATTCGACGCGGCACTTTTCGACGAGGCCCTATTCGACGCGGAAACTATTGGATGCGGGAATTATTGGCCTATACAAAACTAGATACTGTAACTTTTGACTTTGGTAAATTTTTAGAAAAAACCCAAGATTTTTACACGTTTATGATTCATTTCCCTACTTTAATTTGCATCTATTGGCCCCATATTGGGAAAAACACATAAGTAAACTAATAGTTTTAAGTATAAAATAAATATTGCAATATTATATCAACTTTAAATAATGCGAAAAAATTTTAGGGATTTTTTGAAATATTATGAAATTTCAACTCAAAAAGTGGGAAGGTTCCTGTTGTCAAAAATCGCTCAAATTTTTGTGTGATGTTTTCTCAAACCTCCACAAGAAATATCTGCAAGAGAATGCTCAAATCCAAAATTAGTACTTTTTCACCCCACCCTAATATCCATTATCCAATTGTTTACATTGTAATTTCTTACTAAGTGGCAAACTGAACGAAAATGTTTCGTTCGATATCAGGAGAGAAAATACAAAGTCCGGTTGAGATATTCTTATGCAGAACATACAAAAACTTCATTTTTGGTGGCGGGTTTGGGGCGGCTGAGGCCCGTTAGCCCCATGCTGGGTGCGCTACAGGCATGATGAGACGCCTGCTCATACACAGCCGCCGTAAGGCGACAACACTTCTGGGCACAATGTTGGCTAGATGTGACCAGGTGTTCCAGACAATTGTTCACCTAATCAAACGTCATATAAAAACCGTTCAAGTCTACTGAATATTACGTCATGGAAATTCCTAAAACATGTGCCAAAATTGCACCATCGTTCGTAAGACTTGTGTCAAACCTGTTTAAACCTGTTTCAGTTTGAAACCTGTTTAAACATGAAATATTGCGTTACACTACTGCTGACGTGCCTTTGAGTTATCACAAATTTTTCTGATTCATTCTCGAAGTTCTTTGTTGGAAGTCGGTCGCACATTTAACTGGTTTATTTGGTGCTTGCTAGCTGGACAAATTCTCCGTCTTTTATCCAAGTAATCTGTATCGTAGTGACAGTTTTTAGAGGTGTAAGGCGTTGCATCTCGATTTCGATAGCCGCGGGCTAATTTTACAGGAATACACTTATTGAATAGACGTTTCAAGGAGTGTTTCTTTTTCGGTCACTGTCTAAAACGTTTTTTGCCTAGACTGGATAAAGTGCAGGCCTTACTTATTAGAAGAAATGGTGTATTGAAAACGACAATAATAAAACGAAACAAACAGTTGCTTACCGAATTCTTACATATTCCCTAGTCACTCCAAATCTCCAGTTCTCCAGGTTTATAAAACAATGACCACTCCAGTCCATGCCAAAACGTAAAAAGAAAGATCAACTAGCAAAAATTGTTAATGCATGGCCGGGTCACTCAAGCATGAAAATAGAATGGAGCAGAGATACAACAATAATATTAAATGGGCGGGGAATCGTTTCTAACAGTCACTACATGCAGACAAACGGATCCGGGAACTTTATGTTACAATTTTCCCACAAAGAGATTATGGTTTACCGCTGTGACCACCAGGACACGATGGTCTTCATTGTAACATTTATTCTATAAATCCAGGTAGGCTTATCGGAACGAAGGTGGAACACAGTAAACATAACGGAATCCAAAAAATAGAACATTAAGCAGAAAACATCACAACTAAAAGGTAACAGCCCTGAAACCAGAAACTATGATAATAACAATTAACGCTATGCTGCACTACATTACTGAAATCTGAAGTCTAAACTGACTTTTTCGTTTGTCAGTTAGTTAGTTTATCAAATACCATTGTTGCAGCCGCAAGGAACCCCAGTTTTGATTGGAAATGTAGCCTACTGTTGGGAGCAATGCAATCACTATTCACAAACACACAATGTAAAGAGACTGTTGAACTACGAGTACGTATATGCGACGCAATTGCCAGAGTGCGATTAAGCATTCTTAAAGATCCAGTGCTTTAAATTCCATTGCGAAACGCGAAAGTGTGCTACGCCTACGGTGTTGCACAGATTAGGCCTAGGCCTACATTGATTCTAGAATTCTAAATCGAAATGAGAGAAGGTGGCGTCAGACAAAGCTCATGAGAGCTACAACATCATATGATTTCCAAATTGAGAGAATGTTGGTCTGGCTTTCATCTTGCACTATTTAAAGATGGGTCTTCCATATAGTAGAGCTACCATACGTCCTCTTTTAAGAGGATTTGTCCTCTTTTTTTAAGAAAATGAATTGTCCTCCGAGGACACTAAAAATGCTCAAATGTCCTCTTTTTTGGCAGTTTGGGTTTTCATGCTTATATTTTCAACGGGATTAATTGCTTGATGACGTTTCAGCGACGGCCTGTAGGCTATTTGTTTTCTAAACATTTTGTGTCCCAATGTAACATGCTGATTTATAAAAACTACAAGAAATTGGTGCATTTTATGGAACCGAACTGTCGTTTAACGCTCATTGTCGGTTCCCATGCTCACACTTTCACAAAAAAATTATTTTTTTTACCTAGGCCTACATCTTACGTTTTATATTGATACAACGCTTGTAGACGTTGTTAATTACGTCTATTTTAGGGATTTTTTCATTGTCGGTTCCCATGCTCACACTTTCACAAAAAAATTATTTTTTTTACCTAGGCCTACATCTTACGTTTTATATTGATACAACGCTTGTAGACGTTGTTAATTACCAACTCAGTTTGGTTTGTTTGTTACTTGAAACAAATCGAAAAGAAATGTCTATAAGTGCGATGTGTATAACACCTAACCTTCAGCAAAAGAAATCGTGGCATGGATAGGCCTATAGCTTCGCAAGGAAAGGAACAGCTTCTTAGTTCACGCCGTTTTTAGCATTTTTACGGTTATGTGCAGCCTACTGTTTTAGCAGTGCCGGTTTTAGGGTATTTCGGGCCCTGTGCGGAATATGCTTTGCGGGCCCCAATGACAATGATCCAATTCAATAACGTAGCTAGGTATTTTGAAAAGGGAAGGGCGTGGTTTGACGGTCGGTGGGCGATGCTTGATGGTGTGTTCGCCGAAGGCGACACCCAGCGGCGGGATGTTTGGGGGATCACCCCCAGAAAAGTTTGAACAATTACTTTGAATTTGGGGCATTCTGAGAGCATGTTCAACAAAAATTTGGGTATGAATATTGCTGTAAAATAGTGCTGTCCGCTGTCAACAAAATCGAATTTTAACCTATTTCGTCCCCAGATAAGATCGAGAAAAATTTTGAAATGTTTGCGGCAACTCCGATCAGCGACTTCGGCTCTGTTGTTTTTTTCTTTCAATCTTTTCAGGGGACGAAATAGGTTGTGTGTCTATGTTTTCTTGTTGCTAATTCTTTTGTTGAATTTTTCCATTAAAAATGACAAAAATTACTGCATTTTCTGAGTAAATTGCGGGCCCCCTAATTTGCAGGCCCTGTGCGATCGCACGGTTTGCACACCCCAAAGACCGGCACTGGTTTTAGTCATATCTCTTGCAAATAATTTAACAATTTCGTTAAGGCTGACCATTCCTTGTTGAAAAAAGTTAAGGCTTGACCTGGAGGCCATGCCTGGTTTGTCATATTTTGCAGACTTTTGCGATCATTGCTGTGTGACTGAAACTTTTTCACTTTTTGCTGACTCTTAAAAATATAAAATCATTTGTTGTCTTAAGGAAGCTCTAGAAATGAGAAAAAATAAGTTTAACGTTCAGTCAATCTGTTTTCTTGTTTTTTTTTTGGTAACTTTTGCTGCGTAGGCCTATACTCAGGGCCGGATTAAATTGAGTTTAGAGCAGGGCTTTTCGACTTGGGGGTCGCGAGCCGTTTTTCGGGTGTTCGCGAGGCGCTTGAAATTCAAGTCCAGTGTATTGTTTTCAATTCTTTTTTGCCAGAAAAGATTAAAAACTGTGTCTTTTTTCGCAATCGCCCATTCCTCTACTTGAGGTTATTATATCGTTTAAGCTTTCAGACGTTGCAAAGGCCTTAACTGTAGGAAAGCATTCGATATTTTTCACCAAGTTCTTTGTAGGCTACGTTGTTTTGTGCTAAGTAAAGTTAACCAGTAACAACGCTATGGTAAAAAAGCAAAATTATGTAGAATCCTACGCAAAATATAGATTTCTTAGTATTGTTTTCTCAATGGCATTGGAAAAAATTAGTGTCGGCTATTTTGTTTGAAAGTTCTTTCAGCAACAGGTGCACGCATTGACAAACTTAGTTAAAAATATGCAGCCACTACCATCTCACTGAAGTTGATTTAAATAAATCCATAAAAGATTCCAATAAATTTAACCGGTGAAAGTGCGAAAACGTAGATTATTATATTCTCATTATTTTTTTCTCCTATTATCTAGCTAAGCTTGATAGAAAATGGAAATAACAATCGGAGGAAATGTAATTAAAAGCCGTGATAACATCGCAAAAAAACGTTTTTCGTTTCGGAAGTTTACGTTGGAACAGCAAAACTAAACATAACTGGATGTCGGCATGAATATAATTTGGTTAAATTTTGCATTAAATATGCTTTTGTTGAATACTTTTACGGAGGGAGGGGGGGGGTGAGACTACATTGATTTCTCTGAGGGGGTCGCGGTAGAAAAAAGATTGAAAACCCCTGGTTTAGAGTGTCATTAAGTAAAGTATTACCATAGGTACCTACTATCCATTTCTTTTTTTCCAAAATTGTTTCCATCTGCTTCAAATTTGACAATAAAAGTCGTGTTTGTTTCCAAAACCTCTCATGCGCAATCATTAGCTATTTTTCTGTTATGTTTATGTTATTTTGCAGTAAATAATTTCAATGTTTCATGTATGTACTTTTTGTAGCTTGGTTTGCAAAAATAGGCCCTTCTTTAGTAAACAGCCTTAGGCCTACAGTACCCTTAATCCGGCCCTGCCTATACTGTAGCCTAATGACCTAAAAACATGTAAAAGATTCTTCAAGCGTAAAACTCTACTTGCTGGCGAAACGTGTCCTCTTTTTAGGCGATGAAAATATGGTAGGCCTACAGCTGCAGTCGGGCAACAACATCCCCAGCACGGTGGTGGCCCTGGTGAGGATGAGCAATGAGCATTGAGCAGAGAACGGCATCTAGGCCTATGTTCTTCAAAAAAGAAAGTAAGACCGGTCTGACGAAATTAAGCCTTTCAAAGAATACAAAACTGATTGAAATCAACCTTGAAATCAACCTTGAAACTGAAGCCCATAACCCATAACGAGAGCTTCTACAGTTGGAGCACATTGCTCATGAAAATTATTGAAACTGCTTTTCTACATTCGACTGCATGTTGAAACTTCTTGAAACATATGCCAAACTTACATATTGAAATCCAACTCATTTCACAACTTATCCAAACTTACACAAAAGCGTTAAAACTCCTATTTATAGTTTTCATACTAAAAATTAAGACGCTGGACGTTGCAGCTTAAGAACCAGATTTCAGATCACCAACATGGCCATCGATTAGCCTAAACACAGCACATGTGGTAACTTAACGTAGCAGTTTCGTTGGGCGTTTTCACACTTGAAGCTCGTTGTCTTTTAGCCAGTTTTTAAATATGTTTCCACATTGGTAAACTGTGTTGAAATCACCGGGTAGGCCTAGTGCAATTCATGGACAGTCTAAAACCAAATGATCAACAGTTTGCCTGCTTTTTTCGCAATTTTGACAGCTTGGTGTGTTTTGATAGCCCCTTCGACCCGGGACGCACCCAATCTTGTTCCAGCTAGTTTTTTGATTAACACGTTTTTTGTTTTGAGTTTAGCTGCAATGTGTTGGAGATGGTTTTCGATAGTTAAGCTCCGTCAAGTGTAACTCTGAAATATTTGAGATGTTTTTTATATGGCAATGTTATTTAGTCTGTTTCAACGTTTCGTCTCAGCAAGAATTGATAGCGATAGACACGTGTCTATCACCCAATTCTTGCTAACCCCTCAATAGGCCCACTTGCTATTGCTACACTCGACTGCCGAGCACATGTTTTTGGGAAAAAGTTTTGATGGCTAGTCTGGAGGCTACACCGGTATGGTTAGCGAAACACTATGATCGCTGTTCTATAGTGAGTGAGTAGGCTACTCAGGTAGTGCTGACTCCAGGAAGATCGCTCCTTCTCTATTGATTTGGCATATTAACTAGGGTTGCCAGAGGTTAATATAAAAAAGAGCCCAAGCTTATGCAAAAAGTAGCCCAAAAGTAGCCCAATTTTTTTGGGGGTTCTAAAATGGAGTCCAAAATGGAGCCCAAGCAAAGAGATAGGCTATTATACAAAATTCTTCTAGAGCGCTTGATCATCAGTCCCAAATTATAAGTGTTTTTCCAGTTCTTCACATCTTTCAGACAGATTGGCAACCATGCATTCACTCAACTGTTTGTTAAAATGACTAGGCTACAAACAAGCACCTGTACTACTGTACGGTACCTAAACACAAAAAATGGTTTAATTGCTTTTCGTGATGAGTTAACGCATCAAAAGTGTTCCCCTCAAGACCATCAACAGTTTTGATAACCCACCAAGGTCGATCAACGTAGAAACTATCTTTTTGTCTTGTTTTTTTTTACTCACATAAATTGTAAAAAGCATTCACTAGCCTTTTTTTCTCATCTTTCTACATTTCTAACAACTTTATTAAGGTGTTGCGACCATGCCATAACTGATTGTCCTGCTTTGGCATCATGCACGTTATAGCGTCCGTGTTTTGTTGCTTCTACCTTTTTCTGGACCTCTGCTATGTTTGACATATATTGTTTTTCGTTGTGATGATCAGAAATAAAAACAAACTGAACTGATGTCGACTTTCATGAAAACCTGGATCGCTTAAGTTGCCAGGATTGCCAGATATTAAAGCCTAAACATGCACATATTTGAACATTGGTATCTTTATACAAAATTGGTAACCCTGCCTGACCGAGGCCTCCAAAAAAAAAAACGCTGCTCCATGAAATAACTACAAATTTTAGGTAAAAATCTCAAACATGATACAATTTTTACATAAAAAGTTATATTATATTAAAAAAAAGTAGCCCAATTGGGCGCCAGCCAAAAAACGCGCCTAACACGAATTTTTGGCGCCTGGAGAAATCAATAGCCCAATTGGGCGTAAAAGCGCCCAATCTGGCAACCTTATTATTAACAAAATTGCCAGATGGCCAAATCAATCAATTTTCAGACTTTTTGCAGATTAATTTATTTATTGGCATGCCTTGTGTGAGTAGTTAGTGAGTTAGTGACCATGTTCTGAAATATATCAAATTCCTCATTTTTCGTTTGGTATAACTTTTTCAGAATAGATTCAAATTTTCAGGTAGGCCTATTAAAAATTACCCATCTCTCGCAGGCTGTCAGGTTAAAGCATAGCGATCTAAATACAATAGTCTTGACAACGTGGGAACTGTAAGCCTGACTGAAGGTCGACGTAATTTTGATATCTAAACAAAATTTGCTTCATATCTCCTTGAAATGATAGTTTTGAGAATACAAATTGCCAAAGTGTAATCACTGCAATCTCAATAATAATAATGTTATGGTTTTATTTATTGTCGCTCTACAACAGCTAAGGTCTTTTAGTAACAGGGCTCATGTTTTAATTTTTTCTATCAGTTTTACGAGGTTATCACATTATTAGGCTACCCAATTTATTCTCACTGCGCTATGCTAGAAAGAACACAATCGGTAGGCTACCATTTTTTTTAAAGTCGTCGATGTGACCCGACCTGGAATCGATCTAAGATCTACCAGCACCAGAGGCGAAAGCGAAACCACTCGGCCACTGAGCTGGTACTGCAATCTCAAATCAATGCAAAATTCTTAATTTTACGTTAAAACATGACAAATTTTTACTTAATTGCCAGTGTTGCCAACTTTCTTTGGATTTCCAGCACAAGTGACAAATCTAATCCCTTTCTCGCACTAGTCCTTTATTTAAGTGCGCACAACTGTGTTGCCAACTTTCTTTGGATTTCCAGCACAAGTGGCAAATCTAATCCCTTTCTCGCACTAGTCCGTTATTTAAGTGGTAAAAACAGCACAAAAGCTACTCAAAACCACAAAAGATATATACTAAGAGATATTTGATGACCAATACTCAAACTATCAACTCAGTTCAGTTGTTTTTTTATTTCTGATCATCATATCAAAAAAAAAACAATACACGTCAACATAGCAAAGGTCGAGAAAAAGGTAGAAGCGACAAAACGCGAACGTTAAAACGTGCTTGTGACCGAAGTACCGTAAGTTATTAAGTTGAGAAATTTGGCACGGTCGCAACACCTTCAGAAAAATTTAAGATATAAAGGGAAAATAAAAAAAAGAAAAGAAACTGTTACAAAATTAAAAAATAAACAACATATATTTAGGCTATAGCTTTATTAGCCCAAATAGCTTTAGCTGATATATTTAAGATTTGTATGGACAGTTGCTATGAAGATCGGCCATGGTGCGTTATCAAGAGTGCTGATGGTCGTGAGGGGAACACGTCTTGATGCGTTTAGCTCATAGCAAAGAAGAGCAAGGCAGGCAAAAAAACCCCACAAAGAAATCCTACCACGGGCAAAGCCATTTCAACCGCAACGCACCAGGCCTTGCACGACTCACAAAAAAGATACAACTTGACGATGCGAATCAATGACGAAAACAAACAAAACAAACTAAAAAAAAAAACAACATCATCATCTTGCGGAAATTCAATTATACCCAAAGAAGTTATGTCTTGAAGATGTCAAGCGTGCTTTGATATAAAGTTGCGTTGATAAAGCGATAATTTTAGACCCCAGTCAGCTAAACTCGTCACTTCCACACCGATCCAACGTTAGCAAACGTTGAATGCAAAAACGACAGGCATCGCCAGCTGGGACGTAGTAGTGGCATGTCACAGTAATATGAGAAATTTGGGTTACCATATCTTTTACACGTTAAACCATAATAAAAGTGAAAAAAAATTCGGCATATTACGTTAGAAAAAATGGATAAACAAACAGACAATAGCATGACGATCCAGTCCAAGATATTGATATAAAACAACTGGTTGGAGCACATGGCCACCGCTTCACCGAAAGATGGCGATTGGTCAAAGAGGATGGAAAAACTTTTGCAGACTCTGTAGAACTTCTGTGGACAAAAAACACAAGAACCAGAAAGCCAGCATGAGTATTTACAACCTTACTATTTTGCTAATAAATCTACACACCTTGTTGTGCGAATTATTTGTGTTTATTGTGTTTTTGCTTTTTGTGTCTTTCTTTTTCGCCAACAAAACAAAAATAAACTGAACTGAACTAAACTCTATCATTGCTGGGCAAAAAAAATATATAAGTTATATATATTAGCAGGCCTATGTTTGGTGTATGTAATAGGCTACTTAGATAGGACTATTTCAAGAAAGATTTAGCTTGTTTATTTTTGATTTAAATCAATCAATCAATCAATCAATGTTTTATTTGTCAGTAACAGGAACATAGGTACATGTTTGAAATATGCAATATACACAGTACAAAAGTTACACAAGTTCCCATACCGACAGGGAGACAACGAGACGACCATACGGTCTACTAGTCAATTGCCACCCTACGGAAATTACGATTTTGCCATTTAAAATAAGCTTACAAGAGAAAAATAATAATTGAAACGTTCCCGCCTTTTACAGTAAAGCCTTTTACAGTTTTACATTCATTTCTTATAGTAGTTGGAAGCTTGTTCCAAACTGTTGGTCCCCATGTACCGTATTGATTGTTTGTGTTCCAGACAATTTTTCACCTAATCAAACGTCATATAAAAACCTTTCAGGTCTGCTGAATCTTAGCATATTACGTCATGGAATTTTTCTTAGAAATGAGCCAAAATTGCACCATCGTTCGTAAGACTTGTGTCAAACCTGTTTAAACATGAAATATTGCATCATCACTTTTGAACACCTGTTTGAATTGCGTGACAATGTCTTTCACTATTGCGTCACAGTACTGCGTACGTGAGTTTGAGATACGGTATTGTTATTTATTCTGGTCATTCGTGAAATAGTTGCTTGAAGAGGTTAGTCGCACATTTAACTGTTTGCTTAGTGCTTGCTAGCTGGACAAAAATTCCGTCTTTAACTAAGTAGCCTAGTTTGTTCTGTAGTGACAAGTTTTAGCGGTGTACGGTGTTGCATCCCATTTCGACAGCCAGGTGGCTAATTTTACAGAAATACAATTTTGAATAGGCGTTTCAGAAGAGTGTTTCTCTTTCGGTCATTACATACAGACGAACGGATTCGAGAATCTTATGTTACAATTTTTCCACGAAGAGATTATGGTTTACCGCTGTGACCAGTTTGCAAGTGTTAATTCTGCAATATATAGGAATATAAGGAGAGTTACTTCTTGTGGTTAGGCTACTTGATTGTTTACACATAATTATATAATTGAATGTTGTGGGAAGTAGCTTTTTTGAATATTTAAACATGAAAGTTGCAATCTCTGTATTTTTCATGTGGTAAATTGATTTTAAATTATTGAGTTCCATTACACCTTTTATAGTTCCACTACACCATTACACCAACTACCGGTATATTAGCGATTTAACTACTAACAGATCGGCCTTTAATTAAATTTTAACCTACACGTTGTTATAGCTTGTGTATAAAGGTCGCCATGGGTTAAAGCATAGATCAAGGATCATGTTTTTTTTTAATTTTACCTTTCAAGAAGGGTTTCTTTGAGATGTCCAAGGCTATTTTATGACCATGGCGACCTATGGGCAATAGTCATGCCAACTTGCAAAATTTATAATTGAGTAGATATCAATCTACCTTGTTTGATAACACTCAAATTGCCAGTATAAACTGATAGTCTAAGACTCTGAGTAGTAGTCAAAAAATATTTTTATTTTTATTTTCATGATTTTGAAATACTTTTCTGCTATTTTTATCATACAAATACTTGGCATCACTGGTAATTAGAAAAGGTTTGTCATTTTTCTAAGGTGATTGGTTAATGATGGTTATGTGAAACTGGGAGTTTTCAGATGGTTTGAGAATGAGATTCAGTGATATCGGTCGTGATCGCAATTTGGATTATGGTACCTAGCTCATAACTGTCATTTCTAATAGATATGAAGCACATTTACTGTAGAGTTCAAAATCATAATTTTTTTGTCCTTCAGTCATTATTACCTATAGGTTTGCAGGTTGACAAGGCCTTGTTTTATTTGTTGTCATGCCAGTTGATTGAAAGAAAACTTTTATTTCGTCTGCTGCGAGAATACGGTAGTATAGTACAGTTATAAAAAGGCTGTGGCTATATTTACACTATATTGTGCAATAATAGTCTCAATAGTCATTCTTTATTACAAAAAAACATGGAAAATCAGCAGAGCTCTATTGGCATAAGCTACGATATGCATTTCGCTCTAACTGTAGAGAAACAGAGAGAGAGAGAGAAACCTATTATTTTGTCTGCTGCGAAATAGTATACGGTACAAACATATTCAACAACAGACAGGAAGCAGCGAAAGACTATATTAGTCATCAAGTCAACTGCTTCCTGTGTTTTTAATGTGACAAATGTAAAGCATCAGCATTACGTTGCAAACAAGATAAGCATTAATTTCGCAAAAATGTAAACAAAAAAGTAGATTCCTGTGGTTTCATTGTAACATCAAAAAATATCATGCCCTACAAAAGTAAGTTAGTATGAGAAAATAAAAAAAACACTTATGCAAAAACAACAACTGTTAACTGCTAGCATAAAGGACGAAGCAAAAACACTAAAAGTAGGCCTATCTTTTTAAATTCATACTTTGCTATGTAGAGCATCATTAGTGCCTAAAAAGCAAATATAAGAAAGCATTACTGTACCTAAAAGCTGTCACTTAATAAATGAATCTGCAGTAGCCTAAGGTACTGGTCAAAACTAAATGAATAAATAAATATATAAATCTGCAGTAGGCTACTGCAGATTCATTTATTTAGTGACAGCTTTTAGGTACGGTAATGCTTTCTTATGTTTGCTTTTTAGGCACTAATGATGCTCTACAGTTAGAGCAAAATGCATATGCCAATAGGGGGAGCAAGTCTTTTAGGCGCAGACAGTTAGGCGCCGGTCAAATAGGTGCGCACACTGTGGCGTCTGGATATTTAGGTGCGGAGCACTGTGGCGCCCGTTCATTTAGGCGCTATTCCTAGTAAAGTCTGCAGATTGTATCGGATGCAACCTAGTTCGTACCATGAACAGTTTGGACCGTCAGTTCGTACCGGTACCTAAAAAAGATCGAAAAAAAAAATTAAAAAAAGCCGAAGTCGCTGATTGCAGTTTCCGCAACCATTTTAAAATTTTCCTTCTGAAAAGATCAAGAGAAAAATAGCTCAAAACCGAAGTCCGCCGATCGCAATTTCCGCAAACATTTTTTTGTAGTTTCCGCTAACTCTAACCATAGAGTAATCTATGCTCTAACCCTCGCTGATCGCAGTTTCCGCAAATTTTTTTTTGCAGTTTCTGTTAATCCTTACCCTAATTCTGACCATAGAGTAATCTATGCTATAACCCTAACCTTTGCTGATCGCAGTTTCCGCAAACATTTCCCGCAGTTTTCGCTAACCTTTACCCTAACCATAGAGTAATCTATGCCCTAACCCTCGCTGATTGCAGTTCCGCAAACATTTTTCCGCTGTTTCCGCTAACCGCAGTTTTCGCTTACTCTAACTCTAACCATAGAGTAATGTATGTTCTAACCCTAACCCTCGCTGATCGCAGTTTCCGCAAACATTTTTTCGCAGTTTCCGCTAATTCTAACCCTCGAGTTTGTTTCAAATTGTTTGGGTAAACTCCGATCAGCGACTTCGGCTTTGTGCTATGAAACTGCGATCAGCGACTTCGGCTTTTTTTAATTTTTTTCTTGATCTTTTCAGGGTACAAACTGACTGTACGAATGGTTCAAGGTACGAACTAGGTTGCACCCGATTGTATCAGCTTGGCAGGTAGTGCAATGCTTTTCACACAAAATGTTATATTGAACAGAAAAATATGTTATGGCTTCCGTGCGTGAAGCTGCTTAAACCGGCAATGCTTTTCACACAAAATGTTATATTGAACAGAAAAATATATTGTATTTTAATGCACGTGTTCAGCATTTATTTGTTGTTAGTCCAGGTTTGCGTTCGCAAAAGCTTTATTAATAAATTATTCAAGTTTCCAAACATTACTGAGTTCACTTTTAGTGAGTCAAATAATAACTACCGGTACACTAAACATCAGTAAAAAATATACCGTAGCCTATATTCAAGAGGGTGGTAGGCTTGAGTGAAGAGTAACTTAGTTTTCCGTCAAAATCCCGACTAGGTTTAATAACAAGCAAAGTCGCACCATTATACTTGCAACTTGTAGTCAGGGTTCACATGCCCTATAGAAATGTATTCATGTAGTAAGCGTTGTCTCATACAAACTCGCCACATGACCATTGACCAATCCATCCCGAGTAAAAGTAATTGCGAAAGATAACAGATTAAGTAAGGTTCCATCTGGCTGCAACCTGTGTTCAGGATGCATAGCAAATGTCCTGTGGAGATGTGCTAATATTAAGACTCAAGAGACTTAGTAGAGCGTTGTCTCGCACCTCATCTCCACACGCGCATTAACAAAACAACATATTTTTCTGTTCAAGATAATATTTTGTGTGAAAAGCATTGCCCTACCTACCAAGCTGATACAATCTGCAGACTTTACTAGGAATAGCACCTAAATGAACGGGCGACACAGTGCTCCGCACCTAAATATTCAGACGCCACAGCATAGGCGCTGAGTTTTCAAAATAGCTGGGCGGGCGAACACATGCTGTCACGTCATAAAGGTTATTTTGTGCGCTTTTCAAAAGGGCGATTTTGCTAGGTTGTTGGGCTAGCCTAGTTTTGCATTTAAGTCTATGTCTCCTCTAACACGATTTGGAAACAAGTAATAAATATAATTGGTACGCAACAACGTCTGGTCCTGGTAATTCAGTTCCGCATATTTTTTGTGCTTGGTATGTGCAGGTTGCGGGACGAAACTTGCGAGTTTAAAATCAGTGGCGTAACAGACGCAACTGTGATGACAATGCTGCCACAGCAAATTTGGAAAAAGCACAACATATAAGAAAAAAAAGCACAAGATTTGGATACAAAAGCACAAGCTTGCAAAATTGAACCTTTGCGACTCATTTTGTGCCAATTTGAAGAATAACATGACTCTGAAATCAACAATTTAGAGAAGATATATACATGCTTACTAATGTTCTCTTTCTATTCGTGGTCTTTAATTTAGTTCAGTTGTTTTTATTTCTACGGTCCATCATTTCAAAAAATTTAATATTACATATCTCACAAAAGGCTACATATCAATCAGTTTTGTCTTCTTGTATCTAACTTTTAAAATCAGGATAATCCAACCATTGACAATTAAAAGGCTGTTTATACCACTTTTTCGTTTTGGGACTTGGTGAATGATTGTCATTATTTGATGCTGATGTACTCTTTTTGCTGCTCTTGTTATCTAGTATCGGGCAACACAACCTCTGAGTTTGACGACAAGCACATACTGTACTCTCTTCAGATCAAGTTTTTAGCTAATCTTGTCTGGCCTGATAACTCAATGAGTAAAATTGGTCAATATGCCTAATTGCCTAAGTACCATATGGAACCGAAAACCTAGTTACCAAAACCTTTTAGTTCCGGTCCTTAATTCTCTACCAAACTCAAACCATGGTAGCAACGATTAATTTGACTTTGATCAAAAAGCACAAGATTTAGCCAAAAATCAATCGGAAAGCACAAGAACACAAGATCAAAAGTAAAAACACAAGATCTTGTGCTAAAACACAAGCCGTGGCACCACTGTGTGATGATTGAAACGACAAATTTAGAGCATTTTGGCAGCAGAGTTAATTGATACAGTAACGTCGTTTGAGAGAAAATTACTCCTTTGAAGAACAATGCTACAGTTTTTACACCGATTTAACATCTGGCGATGTTAAAACGATGTAAAAGCAGTGGAAATTGCGGTCAGACTTTTGCCGCGAATGAAATTCCTCACAGGTTTGAGCAATTTACTTGATTTATAGCACTGGGCTACCAGTAGCAGAGTGGAGACAAACGGCGCGGCTGGACACTTCTGCTCCTTTAACGGGGAGTCAATGTTGTTTGACGTTGCATGAATGTAACAATGGCAATAATTGACGAAAACTAATCGCCTAATTAGTAGGTCTAGTAGGGCCTATCATATGGCGACAAAACCCTGCGAATAAGGTAAGTAGGCTAGTATCAGAAGGTGGCAGATGGTTACAGAAATTTTGGGACTTAAAATTGCATTAAATTTTTTTTTTAGTGCAATTTGCAATTTGAAATTTTTTTTTAATGCAACTTAAAAAGACGCTTGAAATGTCCGGCGGGCGGGGCGCCCGCCGGGACTCGGCGCCGGTGCGCCACAGTGTGCGCGCTTATTTGACCTATGCCTAACTGTCTGCGCCTAAAAGATGTGGACCCCCAATAGGGCTCTGCTGATTTTCCATGTATTTTTGTAATAAAGAATGATTAATTGATACTTGATGAAGAATCACTGGCCTGCTGCTTCTTAGTCAGGAAATCTCCTAGCCTAGCCTTAATGGAAATCAATATAATTTATGAATAGTCTCAATAGTGTTGCCAGAAAAGGAATTCTGCCTTAATTTGAGAAGAATATAAAGCTGTTGAAAACAAAAACTTGTATTTTGGAAATTTTTCTTAGTCCTGGGCAAAGATCAATACCTCATTACCCTAATCTTATTCCTAACTCTAACCCTTACCTTAACCCTTCCTAACCTTAATTTTAACTCAGGCAACACCTGATTGTAACCATGGCATTAAGTGTGGAGAAATAGCCACTTATAAAAAAAGGCTGTGGCTATCTTTACACTACAGGCCTCGAAATTCACGGCGGACACCGCAGACATGTCCGCTGTCACAGCATGTGATTTCCGCGGGAAGTACCATCTAGATCGGTCATATTTGTTTGCCGAGAAATAACACAGGAAGTAGCGATACAAGTCGTCATTGCATAGTACAAACAATTACACAAGGGAACACAATTTTTGTTGACTTTGATCTTACAATTGTTTTTGACTAACTTTTGGGCGCTGAATCCAAAAATGACATCGGTTTTTCTCTATCACGTCAAGTTTTTGAGCTAGGCACCCACCACTTTGTCTCATAACCCAGAAAAGTACAACATTTAAGAGATCTGCGTTTATTGTATAAAACGTTTTAAGAACTACAAGCAACCGAAAGTAACTCCATGGTTTTCAAATAAACATTCATACAGCTATATTCTGTTCCTTAAAACGGATATTGCTTCTGCAGGACAAATAAAGTGCGAGTTTTAAGGCAAAAATTTACACTTGTAGCTTTTCCTGGAATGTTCAAGCTATGAACAGTCTCGCTTATTACTCCAGCAATAGTCAGCCAGCATATCTAAATCCAATCTTCCCTGATATCTTTCCACCATCACCTTCAAATCTTGGTGGAATCTTTCTCCTTGCTCATCGCTGACCGCACCAAGGTTTTCCGGGAAATTAGCAAGACGGCTATGCAAAAAATGCATCTTGATGCTCATGTTGCAGCCGAGTTCTTTGTAGCTTTCGAATAGCTTCTGAACAATTTAGATATAATTCTCTGCCCGAGTATTCCCAAGAAATCCCTTGACAAAGTTTTTAAATGATAACCACGCATTTTCTTCCAATTCTGACATTGAACCACTGAAATGTTCATCTTTGATGAGTTTCCAAATTTGTGGACAATTAAATAGGCTACACCAGCCTTAATTTTTTGTATTGACAGGCCAGGAAAAGCCAAAACGAGGTAATTGAAACAGCTACTTTCGGTTGACCATGCTTTAACGAATTGCTTTGTCAGGCCGAGCTTTATATGCAGAGGTGGGAAAATAATTTTCTCTCTGTCAACAAGTGGCTCATTTAGAATATTAGGATCACCAGGTTTAAGGTCAGATCTCGGCCACAAAGCTACTATCACTTCGAAAGTACGGTAAAAACGCACTTTCTTTCGATCGAAAGTGATACCTTCGCTCCTTTCCCAAGTAAATTTTTTTCATTTAGTCTGGATGCTAAGAGTTTCGAAGCTTTTTTTCCTAGTCCCAAATCTCGTGCCAAATCATTCAACTCATGTTGATGGAATACTCCACGTTCTGAATCATCTTCAATTTCAAAATCTTCATCATTAGGCTTGTCATCACTAAAACATTCATCATGATCCAAATCTTCGAGCATAGGTGTTTGAACGAAAACTGGAACTGGGATTTCAGCTGAATGAGGCACTGGAGGTAGGCTATAGCTGATGGAAGACTTGGGTACTCAATTTTACGTTTGTTTTTCTTTTTATATATACCCTGAAGTTTGCACCAAGCAAAAGTAACAGTCTGTGTAATGATTTTTAGGCTCTCGCCAAACTATGGGTATACCGAATGGCAATTTGTCTCGTGTTCCCTTGGTCTACATCCGCAAACTCTCGATACACTGCTTGCATACCTTGTGGCGTGCCCAAGACTTATCTTGATCATCAAGTTTTATTTTAAAAGGTGCAAAGTAGGCTTATTTGACAAATGCACTAAAGTCTTTTCTTTGGCTAGGAATAGTAAAACTGCCGCAAATATAACAAAATGAATCCGGGTTATTTAGACACTGAGGACGAGAAACAGCAGACACAGTCGCAGACAAGATAGTATTCTAACAAACAAACATGTAGTACTAGTACATACATGATTGAAAGTGGAAAGCAACTAACTTCAAAATTGATGACTGCATCGTTGGATGATTGCATCCTCCTACCAAAAGTGGGGGAAATAGCATCGACCTAAATCGATGCCTGTGCCTGTTTTACTTAATAATTCAGTTGACCCTTCTTGTATATAACTTACTATATGATTATTGATTAGCTTGTGCATTCCTATTACGTATGGAAAAGCAATACGGCTAAACTCGTGAAAAGTTGCATATTTTGGGTGTATGCTGTAGAGCAAAAACTTGACGTGATAGAAGAAAACTGGCGCCATTTTTGAAATCAGCACACCGGAATTAGCCTAAATCAAGTGTAAAATCAAAGTCAACAAAAAATGTTTTCAAAATTGTTCCCCAGTGTTATTGTTGTGATTGTGAGAATACAAATTCCTGCGCATTCTAGCGCGCATCTAGAAAATGTGAATAACACATCCCTTAGATTCCATTCAAGCTGAAAAACTTTCGATTTTTACGTTGCTTTAACGATTGATAACATTGAATCAGCGTAACAAAGGTGAATTCTTCGCTAAGAATCGATGGGAGCACCGCAACTTAGTTCAAGCCTACGTCACAATGTCTGGCTTTGATCTCCGAGTAATATTGATAAGGTTAGGTTGTTTACAAAATTAGATTATACGAGTAGGCTATTACAGCAAGATGAAGCAAAATTTGTTAAGTTTTGTCATTACAGTAAGAAAGAAAAGGCCCATGGAAAATTTACTTTTGTTCACATAACACGCAAAAATAAAGATGCCCAGTGAAAAATGCCCAGTGAAACTTTGCACAGCAGAAAATAGTAGCGGTAGTGTAGAAGTTTTCCGACTCGTGCCCAGAGCATTGTGACGCAAAAATCCACACGACCTCGTTCGGTGGAAGTTAATCAGTTATGCGGCGTATTGCAGCTACACGGCGCTTTGACTCTCCAAGCGCACCTCGTTGGTCTGATGAAAGCCTTCGCTGAAATTTTAAAAAGCCTTCCAAACTGTAGCCATAGCTCTTAAATGGCGAAGAATTATCAAGATAAAGTGATTAAGCATAACGATCGCCGCTAAAACTGGTGTGTCCGCCATGAAGCTTAATTTGTCCGCCGGGATAGCTGCTCAGACCGGACACGTTTGTCCGCCGTCAACAAAAACGAATTTCGAGGCCTGCACTATATAGTGTAAATATTTATTTATTGTAAGTATTTATTGTTATATTAATTGTATTATTATATTATTGTATCTAGAAATTGTGAAGATTGCCAGATAAGGAATTCTGCCCTAATTTGAGAAAAGTTTAAGGAAGTGGCTATTTTTCCTCACTTAATGCCATGGTTACAATCAGGTGTTGCCAGAGTTAAGATTAAAGTTAGGAAGGGTTAAGGTAAGGGTTAGAGTTAGGAATGAGATTAGGGTTTTGATCTTTGCCCAGGACTAAAAAAAATTTCCAAAATACAAGTTTTTGTTTTCAATAACTTTAAAATTTTCTCAAATTAGGGCAGAATTCCTTATCTGGCAACACTATTGAGGCTATTATTACACTATATAGTGTAAATATAGACACAGCCAAAGTTTAAAGCTGCTGAAAACAAAAACTTGTATTTTGGAATTTTTTTTTAGTCGTGGGCAAAGATCAAAACCTTAACCTTATTCCTAACTTCAATCCTCCCTCTGGCAACACCTAGGGATGGGCAAAATAGAATAATTAGCTATTCTAGAATACTGAAACCGAATATAGAATACAAATATCTATTCTGGAATAATTGATCGTTTTTACCATCAACACATTTTAATGATTTTACAAAAACAATGAACATCACAAAATTGCTTATTGCAGTGTAACAAATTTAGGCTTTTTCACCAGTCAAATGCGATCTCATCTTCGTGGCAGTTAAACATGCACTTGAAAAACATCTCTCTGAAGAAGCAGATGTGGCAGTTACACAAAAATATTTTGAAACTAACAGACATACATAAACAAAACAAAAAAGGTTTTTATTTGCTTTCCACCAACCAAGGCGTTTTCAACAGCATAGGCGCCGACTCCGGGGGGCGGAGGGGCGGCGCCCCCCCCCCGTGAATTTAGCTCGGGGGGGCTGCCCCCCGCAAATTATTTAAAACAAATTCTAACGCAAATGTTTCTAAGTTCAAATTTGCGTTAGTTTGACCTTCATTGCGGATCGATCTCAGTTAAAAGATCTACTTGTTGCAACAAGAGTGCTGCTCCTAAGTCCTAAGATAACAAAAGAAACAGAAGTACGGTAGCTGATAAACGCCAGCATGGTGCCGTTGAAGCATAGTAACAATGATTGAAAAACATTTTTCTTGATTTCTTCCGCTTTGTTTTTTCTTGGGAGTGTCAATAACGAGGTGCAGTTTGCTCAGTTTAGTATCTACGCGTATTAAGAGCTTCAGTTCAAAGTGACTAGCATATAATTTGAAGTAGCCTACAGGCCTCAAAATTCGTTTTTGTTGACGGCGGACAAACGTGTCCGGTCTGAGCAGCTATCCCGGCGGACACACCAGTTTTAGTCGTCGATCGTCATGCTTAATCACTTTATCTTGATAATAATTCTTCGCCATTTCAGAACTATAACTACGGTTTTAGAAGGCTTTTTAAAAAATCAGTAAAGTCACTCTGAAAGGCTTTCATCAGACCAACGACTTGCGCTTGAAGAGTCAAAGCGCCGTGTAGCTGGTCAATACGTCACATAACTGATTAATTTCCCCCGAACGAGGTCGTGTGGCTTATTGCGTCACAATACTCTGGGCAGGAGTCGGGAAATTTCTACACCAATGCTATTTTCTGCTGTGCAAAGTTTCACAGGCTTTTTTCTTAAAGTTTATTTTTGCGTGTCATGTGAGCGAAAGTGAATTTTCTTTGGGTCTTTTCTTTCTTACTGTAATACCAAAACTTAACAAATTTAAAATTTTGTTGCATCTTGCTGTAATAGCCTACTTGTATAATCTAATTTAGTAACCAACCTTGCCGTATCATTATTACTCGGAGATCAAAGCCAGACATTGTGACGTAAAACTTGAAGTAAATTGCGCGTGATTACTGATTAGTGTAGAAGTACCTGCACTCCTATCGATTCTTAGCGAAGAATTAAGCTTGGCGATATACAATGGCATATAGACGTAAACAAACATCAATGCTGACAAACAAACATCAGCATTTTGAATGTAAGCAATCAGTCGGCTAGAAATTTTGCCCCCCTCCCCCCCCCGGCAATTTTCAAAACCCGGCGGCTATGTTCAACAGATGTAGTGAATGCTTTCAACAACGTGAGATAGGTATCTATTTCTGAAGGTGAGGAAGCCGATTTTTCTGATTCATCTTCACTAGTGCATGACAATCTTCAATCCCACTGCTCAACAAGTCGTCCATATTACTGTACTGGCATAGTAAAAGCTAAGACAAAGCCAACTATCCGCCTATCCGTACGTACTTCCGCAAGACTGAGAGGACTGCAAAGCGCTTGACAAGAAAGATCTCTTTCATGTGAACAACGAAAGTTGTGCGTTTTTCCTACGCGGGATTGCACCAAATCGATGAACAATTCTACTTTCGCTGTAGCGAATTCGTTGCGCCCAAACGGAGCGGCACGGAGTCGATCGTTAAAGCGGTTTCAATTATCCGATTTCATATGCATTTTGAAACCGGTTAGGTTTTACAACCGGTTATTCTGTATTCGGTATTCTATTTTGCCCATCCCTAGCAACACCTGATTTCACCATCGCAACAAGTGGGTAAAATTAGCCGCATTGTATAAAAAATACGAATAAAATAGCACAACAACTGATTATGAGAATGTTTCTTTTGAGAGTGATCAAGAAATCTTCTATCTGGCAGATTTGCAATTATTATAATACTACAAAAGTTTGAATCGCAATGTCATGTTTTAGTGCTTAACTGTATTTCTGCTTTGCAATCTTAACCTGTGGTTCAGGTCATTTCATTCCATTTCAGGCACAATTAAGACTTTTTGGAACCATGCAGTTTTTTTATTGGCTTATTTTATTTCTCTCATTATGCTGAGAAAATTACACCAATTTTATGAAAATTGGTTCAGCGGTTTTCAAGATATCACGTAATTTATATGCTGTCACTAAGTGTCCTCCCGAACAGAAGAGCAACACGTTTAGTCGTTTATGATCATAACTCTAGACTAGTGATTCCCAACCGCGGCTCTTAGAGCCGCACAGGGCTGCGATTTTTTCTTTTTTGTCGAACGACCAAAAATTCTACGCTTGTTTGTCGAATAGTAATATGACGCCACAAGAGTCAGATTATAAGCGTTTGGCCGCGAGTTACCGCACAAGTTGTGTGGTATCTGAGTCACTTACTTTAAGTTTTTAACGCTGGTTGAGTGTTTCCATCTACGACGGCAAAAACATTGCCGTCGCCAAATCAACACACGTTGGATTGCTGCGATAATTGCTGTATGCTTTATTGTTTAATCAAACGACATTTTATGCGCTTCTTCATCGCGTGTCACACGGCGGTAGCCCAGAGCATCACGCAAGCTATTTTATGCGCTGACAATGCTCAATTGTGAACTGTAAAAAGTTTGCCACCTTATGAATACTGGCTTAATTGTTACGCAAATGCAGTGGTGGGCACTAGTTACTTTGAAAGTAACTGAGTTACAGTTACAGTTACTTCGCTCAAAAAGTAACTAGTTTCAGTTACAGTTACTGTTTTTTAAAAAGTAACTAGTTACAGTTACTTTTCAAAGAAAATGGATGTATATGAGTACTGATCTACAACTATTCTTCTTTCTATGAAGTACAAGTTGAAAAATACATGATAAAAGGCAAGATGATACTTTGTTCGTAGCTGTTGCCTAACTGCAAAACAGCGACCACTCTGCTAGCTGTCCACATACTATAATGCTTCTAAGAATCCATAATCTAACCCCAAAACCAAAACGTCCGCCAACCGAATAGAAAACAATAAAAAATTGAAAAAAACGACATGCACAGGACACTCCGTGATAAGCAATAGAGCGTGTCAATATTTTTATACGGGTATCTAAAATGAACGAAGAGTCACAAAATCAATTTCTTTTCAGAAACATCAATATTTCAAAATTAATATTGATTGCTAAGTCCAGCTTGCTTTGGCTCCAAAATATCCTTTCCAAGGGAGAGCAGTCTTGCAACAGCAGCACTGGAGGGGATAAGGGTATTGTATGGTTTGGTTTTTGAATGGTTTTTGAATCTTTATCCTTGGACTGACAAAGCCTTGATAGGTTATTCCTGGTACTTGTTCGCATACTTGTAGAGGCTCTTGACGCAGGGCCGGTTACCGAGATTGGCAGAGTGAAGTTTTCCGATTGTTGAAGTGTTGTTGCGGAGAAATTATTCCATTCACTAGGTGTCACTGAATGGAGAGCAGTCCTGCAATGCGTTGCTCAAGCGCACACCCCGAGAGTCGAACCAGCGCCGCGTGATCTTGAGCCCGACGCGTAACCACTGAGCTAACGGGGCGGACACAAGAACAAACGCCTCATGGCTTCATTGGGGAATGCATCAGACGTAACTGCTTTTGTTGGGTTACGTTCGAAAAATTTATTTAAAATTTTTGCGGCACTAACTTCCTTTTTTTTTGTGTTTTCAAATAACAGAGCAAAAAAGTCATCTGTTGCATGCCTGTCAACATCAGTGTCGCTGTTGCTTGCTGCATCGTCAATGTTGAAATTGCTGTGGTTCTGTAATAGGTTAACAATTTAGGAATGTAGAGGCGTCTTAATTTCTTCACCCTTGTAAAGCCAAGAAAGTCGGAATTGTGGGTGAAAAGCAGCAGCTAACTGGCAGTCACTATCATCAAAAACATGGCCAAATCTGTTTTCCAAAGATTTCAACAATCGGGTTGTAATGGCAGGCAGACAGCCACCTTGTCGCTGTTTCGAAGTTCTTGTAGTCTTTTCCTCGTCATGCCCATATATGCCTTCTCTTCTGATTGCAGAATGTCCAGATATTGGCATATTGGTGGCATTACCAGTGGGGTTTGTTTCAGTCTCTGATACTTTAGACAAAAACTAATCCATATTGACTTTCCACTACTGACTACCGCGTCTACCTGTGTTCAAAGCTATATAACCACAATCTACAAAAAAAGAATCGCTTTACAAAACAGGAGAAGCTGAAATTTCTAAAAACAGACAGCTTAGTGGGGGAACAAACAACGGATTGTGGCGTCACAGACATCAATCCGTATAGAACACTGCGAAATCCTACCTCGCAGTTTACGCGGCCTCCTTTCTGTCGCTGGTACACCGCAAAATCCTATCTCGCAGTTTACACAGCTCCTTTCTGTACACAACCAGGGGCGCCGGAAGCGGGGGGGCAGGGGGGGCGAATGCCTCCCCTGCCCTCAATTTTTCTGCAGATGGAGGGGCAGGGGGGGCAATGGTGCCCTTTTAAAGTCATGTAAGCTACTGCACATTTTGCAATATAACAAATTCTGCTATTCGCTTTTAGCCTAATTATAATCTTTCATTTTTGCCTCAAAATAATATTTACGGCACAAAATTTTGCAACACAGTACAGGCCTTAAAACTCGTTTTATTTTTCGGCAGCCATCGTGGCCTACCGGGAGATCCTTCTCGGGGGCCAAATCTGCGTGCTTTGAGGCCAAAATACAAAATAAAAATAACGATAGCACAAGTAAATAGAATTAAACTTGCAGCAATGCTAAAATGATCACGTAGCGTTGTTGAAGTCTTGGCCTGGGCGATGTCCTACAATAGAATCGTTGCACCACGCAGTAACTGCTTTATCGGGATTGTAATCCAGTAGGCTACTATCCAAACGAGTGTCTCCAATGTGGCTTATTTTAAAGAAGTTCGCCACTCCCCTAGAATTATTTTTAGCAACGAAAAACAACGTTCGACATGACTGTGTTGACGATGACGGCAAGGTAATAAGTATTTCAATGATGTGAAGGACATTACTAAAAGAAGCATAATTTTTGCAAAATATGATCAAAAAATGTTTTCCCCTCGGATGTCAACTAACTTAGTTCTCCTTTTTAACAACTGTTCAATGTCCGACAACATCGAATCGACATAAAAACAATATTGCCAGCCGATGTAAATTAGCACTTCGGATTAACACTTTGTTAAAATAAACGTCGGGAATTACAAATAAGACTTACAACGCTGGCGATCGCAGATGGATATATTCCATCAATAACAAATATTCCCGCACATTGCAACAGTGGCGATTAGGCTATGACGCGCTGACCTAATTTTGCGTCACTCTTTGATACTACATGTTTTCGACAGTTAATCCACAATCATTCTATTGCGAAATTAAATAATTGTCTAGAAGAGACCGGCGGCCAAACTTGGCCGAGTGAGGAGGTAGCACCGGCGGTCATTCAAGCACTACTTAGCGGCCATGGCCGCAGGCTGTTTTAAGGCTTGACAGTAGGTTACAATAACATCATTATAACATAACATGGTGCCCTTCTTTGTATACCGCATTATCATTATTGCTATATTTTATCTTAAAACTTAAAAAAAAATTGGCCTTTTAGTAAACAAAAGTGCCCTTTTTTCGTAATCTTGCCCCCCCAGTCACAAATCGTTCCGGCGCCCCTGTACACAACCTCGCTTCTTGTCGCCAAATGCCTATAATCTCTTCCAAACAAATAATTTGACCACTACAAAAAAACTGCCATAAACTGAAAAACAAACGACCAATTTTTGTTTGGGAAATCAAGTAACTGTAACTAGTAACTGTTGAAAAACGATAAAATAGTAGCTAGTTACCGCTTATCATTACTTTTTCAAAAAAGTAACGAAGTTACAGTTACTCAAAAAGTAACTAGTTATGTAACTAGTTACTTTTTTAACTAGTTACTGCCCACCTCTGCGCAAATGTTATTTTTTCCGTGAATGCTTATTGTTTACCGTTGTCGTTGCGAATATAAATCATTGTGAAAGAAGATACAGTTAAAAAGTGGAATTTACCTGCTATAGATTATCAAACAGAAGGAAAAGTTAGTGTGCTATTTTGCAAAATTTGTAAAGAATTTTATGACGGAAACAAATCGGAATTAGAAAAGCTACGGGGTCAAGTTAAAAAAGTAATACGAAATTAGATAAGCGGTTCTTCGGCAGAAAAGAAAAATAATGCTTCTGATCATATGGCATTGCGCGTTCATGAACGGGCAGTTTTGCGTCTTCAAGTATTCCAGTGACGATGCGACAGCTTCATCCTTCCATACAGCGTCTTATGATTCCGATTGTGACAACTAGTTCATTATCAAACAGACTTGTGTTGTGTTTGCTCGCAGTATCTCAATTGTGCCGAAATTATGTTAGTGTAAACGTAAATCGAGGCAATCATCTCGCAGTGAGATATTAATTTGTTACCGGTACCTGGTTGAACAATTAACGTTATTTTATGATAATTCAAAGTCGCTAGATGTCGAATTAATGTAAAACAAACGTAAATTTCTTCTTGGGCATTGTTACGCAGGCAGCAAAATTCGTTATTTTTGCATTGACTTCACGTCTGTAGATGTTGAATCAATGTAAAAATGATGATTTTTGCTGTCTGGGTACGCAATGTAACCCGCTAGGAAAATTAAATAGATTTGTGCTGACTCCAACGTTGAATCAACCCAAAATTAACTTACTTTTCCCTCTGAGTTATTTAACATGATTTAACGTAACAGCGTGCGTATCGCTACTTTTGGTATTATTACATCACTACAAATCAAACAGTGCGGTCGTGACTCGTGATAGATTACTCTAGTATATTTTTCACTTCTCGTTTTTTCGATTCAACGTCTCCAGATGTTGAATCAATGTAAAAACGACGGGTTTTGCCAGCTGGGTTGTGTGCTTTTGTGAATGCAAATGCAAAATCGCCCATTACGTAATCACAGAAACCCTTTTAGTGGATGGAAGTCAAGTTGCAACCGTGTTTACCTGTCTACTATTTTTATTCACATTGCAAAACATTTCTGCAAGCTTGGAACAACAAGTGCATAAGTCAGACATAAATATAAACTTGCAAACACGTTGACAATTAAAGTAGCCTACTTCGGTTATTTTATCTATAAAAGAAACCCGTTGTGTCGAATAGCACAAAACGTGTGTGGCGAAATGTTTGATGCCAGGCGTTGGAACTTCGATCAAAGCATTCTCCCGCAGTGTTCAAAATGGCGGCGCTGACGCCTTGGGAGTTTCTCGTGTGAAGCGTCACTTTTAGACCTTGCTTTGAAGTACCTGGCGCAAGAAAGTTTACGTAAGTCAGCACTCTTATGGTTGCATCACGTGATGCCTCCCCCCCCCCCGATTGTTCCTCGACCTGACTACGTTTAGTCCTCTCTCAGTTTTTTTTATTTCCTTTTTATTTTCCTTTTTTTTCGTTTTTTTTTTCGTTTTTTTTTTTTAGTAAGGCACGGCGTTTGTCGAATAGTGATGGCGCGTGTCGAGTGACCTCGTCACCGAAAAAGGCAAAAATCGCAGCCCTGGAGCCGCATGCGACTCCAAGCTAGCCTTTTTGCGGCTCTCATTGACCCCTGAAAATCCCATAAAAAATATAAAAAATCTATTTATAATAAATAAGGCGATTATTTTTTGACTTGTCAAAATTATTTACGAAGTCAAAATTGTTTACAAACTCCGTAGCCGTTATGTCGTAGAGGTTGCACCGTCAGTGAACTTTTCATTTTACATCTTACACCAAGGATACGTGTACCCTTTGGGGGTACGAAGCACCAAAGCAGGGGGTACGACATGCAATGTGAAATTATAAATCAAATCCTATTGCAGTTAATGTAGCCACTGCTCCTGATAATTTACAATTGGAATTGCTAGACATGCAGTCAGATATCGAGCTCAAACAATTACTTCAAAGTGAAGACCTACTTGAATTTTGGAGTCGAGTTCCAGAGGGAAAATATCCCAACTTGAAAACCAATGCCCAGAAAAACGCCTCTGTATTTGGATCAACTTACGTATGTGAAGCACTTTTCAGCAAATGATCAGAATCAAAAATAAATATCGCAATCGGTTGACCGATGACCACCTCAAGCAGCTACTGCATATTTCATCCTCTGCATCAATTTCAATTTAATTTTCATCAAATCAATTTAATGTCCAACTCATCCAAGTTGGACATTAAATTGATTTGTGTTATTTTTTTGTTAGTGTTGCTATTCGTTGGTACATGCTTTTATGCTTTAAAATTTTCGTTATAATTACTTGAGTGTTTTCATGCGGCTCCATACGCACTCTGAAGTTTGAAATTCGGCCCCGACACCAAAAAAGGTTGGGAACCACTGCTCTAGACCCACTGGTCTAATCTTAAAAAATTTTGTGTCTAACCCCATGTTTTCACTGGTGGACTTTCCAATAACATTGTGTAAAATGAGCTACAGGTAGTAGTTTTCAATCATGATAGACTAGTTTTGATACACACTTGGATTTTGGCACTTGTTATATGATAATATGCTTCAATGGGCATATGCAGTGGCATAGCCAGGAGTTTTATAAGGGGGGGTTTTGACAGTTTTTAAATGGACATTTGTTTTTACAGAATAATGAAATATAAGAAAAACTAGACGAGTTGTACTTGTAATGGGTATTGAATCTACTACTGTATTGTGTAGCATAGGTCTCTTATGTGTTTGAGAAATAGCCAACATTAACACATGACTGAAGAAATAGAGCTTCGACTGACATGCAATTTTATCAATCAACAAATGCAACTGATTTGGATTCAAGTCATTACAATTTATCTAGTAATGTGAGTACAGCATGTTTATATTTGCTTTATCAGTAGGCTATTCTATTTATAGCTTTCCAATATGTATTTATAGTTGGTCAAATTAGTTGGTAAACATTATCATTAATCTTAGTAAAACAATATTGATGTGATATTGCATTGTTGTGAAATACCATGTTTTGATGCGACTTGATTCTGCCGCTTCAGAGATGACTTTTTGGATATGTCTTGTTGGGGTAGGCAATGATTGGGTGTTATCTCAGATTTCATTCGTCCTTTTTTTGGAGTTAATATGTGGTCATGTGACATTTTGATGTGGCTGACCTGTCATGAGATAACTGAACGCGGCTGACCTGTCACAAAGACATCTCACTGCAAGTATATCATACTTGATGCAAATTCTACTTTATTCTGCATTGTCCAAATATTTCAAGCAACGTTTGTTTAGACTTTTTGTTGATTTGATGCATGTGTTGGGCGCCAGTTGGTGACCCATGCTTTACAGTCAATTCTGCACAACCCTTATCTTGCATCTTTGTTTTGAAACAAAACCGTTATAAGCACACACTGGGTTAATTATGTAGCCCAGCTGTGTAGAAGCATTGCAGTACATATCATTTTTAGTATCAAGCCGATACATGCCAAAGCACGTAAATGCTCATGAATTATCTGCTCTATAATAAAGTTACTGGGGTTGCTTGCAAGATGACAGCTCAAGTGTTTTCACCTCATGGCAGCTGCGTAGCCGAGTGGTACCAGGACTTGCTGGGTCGGAAATGGGATATTTTTGAATCGGCTGTCACTGATTAGTCATTTGCTCTCTGAGGTTGTTTAAGAAAAGAGTGACACCAACACCAGTCATGACTACGAGAATGAATTTTTTGGTGTGCTGGTGCCATCGCATGCAATGTTGGCACGGAAGAAAAGTCAATTGTGAAGGCT
This sequence comes from Aplidium turbinatum, assembly GCF_918807975.1. Lineage (NCBI taxonomy): Eukaryota > Metazoa > Chordata > Ascidiacea > Aplousobranchia > Polyclinidae > Aplidium > Aplidium turbinatum. The sequence continues at coordinate 18,241,615 of NC_137489.1, forward strand.
TTTTTTCAGACAGAAATAAGTCCTTGAGCTTTTCTAGTGCCGTAAACCGGGGCTACATTGAACGCTTTTTGACTTCAAAATGAAGTGCATCAGCGGTTTCTTAACCTATCCGCACTAAATTGCAATATGTTAGGGAGACCAACTAGGTCTCTAAATAGCACAAACAACATTCCGTTTTAATCTCTATCTTAACCGCTTTTTTTAGAAAATTGTCGGTGTTCAAAGTAACCCCGTAATCAGGGTTACTTTGAACAGACGTGAATTGTTTACGTTTGTTCAATTGTGGCTGTATATGAGGATACTTTAAACACATTGAAAGTTTTTAAAATACCTTTTTGATATCGGTACCATAGTATATTGACAATAAGCAACATATTTCACTGAAGAGAACATATTTACACGAACTGGTAGACGAATTGGCAATAGCAATTATGATGCTACAGGAAAACAAGAAATATGGCTCAAAACAGTTCATATTAGCATCGGTTTTGCAACTACTTTTCCCACATTTATTCTAAGTCAGGAAATCGAATCTGTTATTGAGAGGAATAGCTTTGGGCTGTACTTTGACAATATTATCTCACCCATAGAGCATCTCGTCTTTGGTTTGGGGCCATCTCCATCCGTTTTGATTGCACTTTGTCAATGTCGATGCCACCGCTCCTTCGTTCTCAACACTTGTCACTTTACCGGGAACCTGTTGCCCTTCGTATTCAACAATTATGTACTCTCCAGTTGCAATATCTTTTTTGTTAGATCCTTTTGCTTCATTTTCTTCAATATCACCATCAGAAACCATATCCTCTGATGAAGCACCATCTTCTATGCTTTCGTTCTCATACGACTCATCGCTTTCCGATTCATTTTCATCGTTCGTACCGGTAACTGCAGTTGCACTTTTACATGTGCCTGCAAAAATATTTATTCAGAGCAGCAGTGTAAGGAAATCGTAGCTTTTTGCAAATGGTAATGAAGTTGTTAATGATGTGCTTTCATAGCAGAAATATTTTAGACACCAATACCAGTAGCCTACTGGTACATAAAATTAAGTTATTTAACCTTTGCAATAAAACTAAAAAAACAGAGGGTTCTAGAAATAAAAGAATGGTTATCGGTATGTGCTCTGGTGCTCACCTGCTTCTGCTATCTCATCACATGTGATGCTTTTCCCTGGAATGACATTGAATGATCTTCTTTCTTCTCTTCTTTGGTCTGTCCTCATCCACATCATTCTGAGCACTCCAAGAACTGCATCTCACACTCTGCGAGCTGTGTCGGTACCGGTACCGGCATCGCCATTTTCATTCAAATCATAGTCTGGAAGCCGTTCCAACACTTTTTGCGGATGGAAAGGATGAATACCGCATTTTCGAAATCCAGTTTTGACGTTCAAAGTAACCACAGAATACTGTTCAAAGTAACCCCATCTAGCAAATGACCCAAGCTTTCCAAAACTAGTACAAAAAAACTCGATGTGCATATTGATATAACTTGCTTATGACTTACCCTGCAATTGATAAGAAGGTCTTGCCCAAAAGCGTTAAAACCACTCAGACACACAATGAAGTATTCTTACCATGCCAAAACTGATTATTTCCCTCAAAATCAAGGTTGAAAGCAGAATAGTCTCAAAGCAGCAATCTTCTTTATTTTCGAACAGAAAGGGTTTTCAAAAATAGTTTACCAGACACTATTTACAAATTGACTGCTAAACAAAAAAATAAAATAAGCGAAGATATGTTTTTAGGTAAACATACAATGAACAAACAAAATAAAAAAAAATTTTCAAAGTTACCCTGGCGTTCAAAGTAGCCCCGGTTTACGGTGCCGATTTATAACGCCTCATTATTAAATACAACACCCACTTTCTCTCCGGTGTTACGGTGGAGAGATTTTTCTCCCTTGGAAAAGACATGCTAAAGCCAAGTGGACTCAGCAATTCACATTTTGAAATGCTCGTATGCGTAACAACAAATTTGACTTGAAACATGTTTTCTATAACAGTGTTGAAATGGTAGTGTGAACGAATGATATGATATTCGTTTTTTAGGTTATTTTGTCGTCACAAAGTGCTTCCTTTGTCAGTTTTATGTGAAGACAAAAGCTGTGGTAGTGCGTGCTACTTTCGCTCGAGTAGCTAGAGCGCACTACTTTTATCGATTGGTAGCAGTAGCTTGTGCTACTTTAGCCCGATTAGCAGTAACAGGTAGAGTACTACTTTTAAAGTAGGCTACCGGTAGCGGATGCCCACCTCTGAAGAAAACTATATATGTAGCCTTCCTAGTATTTATATTGTACCTTGTAAACAAACGTTCAATAAAGGTCGACAGTAATTCATAGTATGAAAATACTTTAATCAAGACTTGCATTTATGTTGAGCAGCAAGATAAACGTTTCATTTCAAGTTAAACGACATTTGGCTCAAACAATAGATAGCGTTATTCAAATGCTCAATCAACAAAACAACATGTTTCATTTAGAAGCTTGTTTTAATGTTGCAACATTATTTTTGTATGTGTACAATTGTACATTCCATAAAAATAATTGCTGCTAGGATAAAATTGGTCACTTTTGCTAGTGTAGACAAAGCCCAATTTGGATAATAATGGTTTCATTACTTTTAAAATCTATGTATTTCAGATATGCCCACCACTACATGTGACACCTCTGATAGTTACAGCTGGTCTTGTCTCATGTGGCATCATTGTTGGGAACAGTCTTGTCATCATAGCCATTGTTGGAGGAAATGCAAAGTTTTTTCGTCCAATGTATTGGTTTATTATTCACTTAAGTAGTTCTGATCTGTCTGTTGGTAAGATCAATTTTGTTTTGCTTTTAGTTTTATACTTAGTCTCAACATCGGTCAGCTAGGTCTGCAGAGTTATGCAAACATTTTTTGCTAATTCCTTTTTACATTAATTTTGTTAAAGGTTTAATTAGCCTATCCCTTTCTTTAGTGTAAAACCATGATCAGGGGTATCACTATTCACTATGTAAAAAGGGATAGTGGGTAATAATGTGGATCTTTCTGTTTACAGCACAGAAATCTCAGAAAAAAAATGTAAAAATCTTCTTTTGCCAACTTTTGAAAATACTTCTAGTCTACTTCAAATAGTTTAGCCCAAGACATGAGTTCACATCAAAGCTGGGATACTATTGTTACAGACGGTTGTTCGCCTGGTCAAACGTCATGTAGAAACCGTTCGGGTCTACTGAATATTACGTCATGGAAATTCCTAAAACATGAGCCAAAATTGCACCATCGTCCGTAAGACTCGTGTCAGACCGGTTTAAACCTGTTTCAGTTTGAGACCTGTTTGGACATGAAATATTGCGTCACGAACTGCCGGCGTGCCTTTGAGTTATCACAAATTTTTCTGATTCATTCTCGAAGTTGTTTGTTGGAAGTCGGTCGCACATTTAACTGGTTTATTTGGTGCTTGCTAGCTGGACAAATTCTCCGTCTTTTATCCAAGTAATCTGTATCGTAGTGACAGTTTTAGAGGTGTAGGCATTGCACCAGTCATTTCGATAGCCGCGGGCTAATTTTACTGGAATACACTTTGAATAGACGTTTCGAAGGTGTGTTTATTTTTCGGTCATTACGTACAGACAAACGGATCCGGGAACTTTATGTTACAATTTTCCCACGAAGAATTATGGTTTACCGTTGTGACCAACTATCTTGTTGGATAGCATATGGTTGAAGGATAGCCCAATTTTATCTGTGACTATCATTCAAAGTGGATCGTTTTACTGCTTTCAATCATATACCAAACATTTTTAAAAGCATTCTGGTCCAAATTGATCGTTTTATAGACAGACGGTTAATGTTACAGGGCATGGTGTAACCTGATATGTGTTACTGCATTCTTGTTGCAAAAATATTAATCATCACAGACCAGCGTTTATGTCAAACGTTGTTTGCAAAATAAAGCAGCAGCAGCATAAATTACTACTAAAAGAAAGCCTTCGTTAATTTACTTTCTATCTAAACAGAAAACAAGCAGTGCAAGTTTTTAGTCACACTGGGGTAATGTTCTACAAGTTAGTCAGTTTGATTTAAAATTAAATTTTAAACCAGTAAAATAACAATATTATGTTGTTAGGTTTCATGTTGCTGTGGAACTATTGCCTTGCAGCAATATTCAACATTAACAACACATTGATCAGCCTGTCTGTGCTACAAGCGGTCTGGGTCACTAGTTCATGTTCATCTGTACTTGGCATTCTTATGCTTGCAGTCGACAGGTGAGCAAATTATTACAATGTTTCAAATATTTCGCAATCATTTTAGGACTACCCAGACAACAAAATTTGTCATTTTTACATTGATTCAACGTCTACTTTAAATTAATATAAATATGACAAATTTTGCTGTCTGGGGTTAGACGTTACAAAAGTTTCAAGTTGTTTCAGTTCCATTGTGCCCGCATCGAAAGAAGTAATAATTTTTAAAATTTGTTTTTGAAAATTGAGTAGAATATCAATTTTACAACACGAGTCGTCGAGTACCTAGGCTACCGTTTCTTCGGCCATTTACTTTATGTATGCTCCTTTAACCTGAAATTATTTTAACTTTACTGTTAATGTTAATTGAGGCTGTTCGAATGAAAGATATTTTGTACTTTTTTGTCTTGGCTAAATTTTTCTGTATTGGTTTTGTTTTAAAACGAAAGTAATTACGAATTATCGTCAACTCGGAGCTCGTAAAACGAAAGTGAAAGACTTGAGGGTCTTTCAACTAAGAAAGCAGCTCAGTATGCAATTTGTAACCTTGTTCAACTTTCTTTGATCTATCAATTTTATTTATTTATGATTGAGACTTTATATGAGACAACAGACGTATAGTATTAAAATAAATGTATTTTAAAAGTTTATTTTTTGTGTACATATAATTAAATTTCAAGTTTCCTTTTAAGCACCATTTAAGGAGTTATATTTTCTTTCAACAAAAATCATCTAGTTTAGAACAGCGCCTCACTGTTGACTTTGATAGTTTTAGAGCACCGATTTTCGGGAAGGTTTGCAGTAAAGATATTTGAAACAAGTTTAAATTATACAGCACTAATTCGCATTCCATCCTCAGCAATCTAGTAATAGTCTCAACCTCAATTAAATTGCAGAACGATCTTATCTCTTTGTACACGAAGTAGATTGAACTTTTTTTTTGTCAAACACGCACTAAGCGATTCATCGAACACTAGCCATTTACGCAAGATAAAACGAGTTTGATGAGATTTAGATGCAATCATAAAAAAACACGCACTTTAAAAAACAAACCGTTACTCAAACTTCACGCTTCAAAATGTGCTGATACGCGCAGAATATGTCCTACCGTATTTAATTCCTACTTTGCAAAACCAGATGTTTGGGACATCACTCCTGGAAAGCGGTCAATTGTTTCTCAATTTTTAGTTAGTAAATAGATTATGTCCTGTCACTGAAGACAACAGCTACTTGGATAAGATAATGCACATGAGGCTCGGTCAATGGCCTAAAGAACAACATGTCACGCATGCAAAAACCAAATTCTGTGCAATAGACTTCTAATAAAACATTCCACAGATACAATAAAAGTATTTCTCTTCAAGTTCTCGGACAGCAAAATCCATCATTTTTACATTGATTCAACAAACTACAGTATGTGGAAACAAAATGCAAAGATTTGGCGCAAATTCATAAGTGTATTTCATAAGTTGGAAGTGTACACTGTAGAATGACGCTCAGCCAGGTACTAAAATAATCGATTGAACGAAAATTCTTTTATTGTGATGTTAAAAAGATGTCTAGTTAGACAACGTCGAGTTATCTGGTATTGAGTTAGTCAGGCTGAGTATTTTCGAAATATATTATATACAGTATATATAGGATTATAGGTGTTCCTGCTGTTCTTCCCTGGCAGGAAAAGGTGCTTTGTGGATTCTACTCAATCACGTAACACAGTTTTAATTTTTTTGGCTAGATAAATAATCTTGTGGAGGCCCTTTATTATCTGGACCCAGTATGCCTCCGGACAGGAGTGGTTTATCAAAATAAACAAGAAATAAGCCGATTATTCAGCAGAACACACTGACCAGTACCAGTCTTTAATAACAAACATATGTATAATACATTGCAATTGATTGAATTGAGGAAGTAATAACGGTCTGTAATATATAATACATTGTCAAACTTTTCCAAACATTTTTTGATTTTACGAGCAAATCTCTTGTCTCTCAAATTTACACAGCACAGCGACTGATTCTTAACTAATTCATCAACTTATTTTAAAGTATCAGGTTTGGTGGCCGTGCTTAACTATATTTATTGATGCATATACCGCAATATTAGATCCATTCATGCACGTCTTAAACCATTAAGGTTTTGCCACCTTTTCCTTTTGTTAGTTTTGTTACCGTATTTCTTTTTCCCAATATCATTTTTTTTGCATTCTGACAAATAAAATTGAAAAATTGAAATCAACTATGTTTGATTTTTTTTTAGTTTTCTTTAGAGGTCTATTGTGCATTACCTTCCACTTAGCAAATCGGTACGTTGTTTCAACTATTGTGTATTCTTATTGCCCTGTATTTTTCTGATATGTATTGCAAGGCATATCTTGAAGTTAATGCAAAAAATTCAAGTGGACTTCAGCATAACAATGCATCTCCCCTTATTTTCATTTCAATTGTAGTTTTATTGCAAGCGTCTGTTGTGCCATGTGGAGCCGAACGTGTATTGTTAACGTGTTATATGTTTTATTTTTGCAGATATATGCAAGTAGTTCACAACAGATTACACCGCAGATACTTCAACCAACTAACGGTTGGTATCGCAATTTTTTTTGCATGGTTGGTCCCAATATTACTCTTTCTTGTGGCCCCAATTGCCTTCAACTGGTCATGCAAAGAAAATTGCAGGTATGTGTAACTGTAATATGCCAAAAATTTTAAAGGGTTTTAGTGAAATTCGTGATTTTAATTTCACTTGCAACACGAAATCTGATCTCGCACAGTTTGGGGTTTTTAACAGTACCGTACATAATATAAAGAAAGCTATTACTTCAGCTCATTTATGAACAATTTGAAGACGATATCCTGTTACCTTTCGGATGTGCTTTCAACAGGATCTTCCATAGTTTGTTTCGGACTCTTTCTCATGATTCGTGAAGCAAACTAAAGATGATAGTATTTTGCTTCAAAGAGAAATTTAGTTTCGAAACATTTGTAAACACTGCAAATATGAACCCACTAGTGTAGTGAGTTGAGTTGTTATTTTCAGATGCCATCATGATGTTGGACATTACATCGATTGCCTTCCCTTTGAGAAGTGTTCCCAGGTGGTTCCCCCGTTTACCAAGTCCTATATTTTGGTCGGCGTTATTTATCTGTTTTTCTTAATGCCCTGGCCAATTTTAGTTTACAGTCTCATATTTATTAAGGTAAGCAAAGTAACGTTTTAAAGAAAGTTATTTGTTTTGATTTTGAGATTATTTGAGAGCAGCACATCCCCGTCGCACTGAGGTTGCCAATTAGATTAACAGTTATTATATAAAATTAAAACTTGTTTTGTACCATCATTCAAATTGATTAACACATGATGCAATTCATTCAATTTTTGAAGGTATTTTTTTTCTGTAAAACTGAGTTAGTGTCAGGCAGAGGCTTAGGTAGAAAAACAAAACTGCAGATTATTATTAAAGAAGGTATGTGCCGAACCTAGTATATCAGTTTTGTGCCTGACTGCACACCATCGGAATTTAGTGCTGCAGGTATTTATAGCTTCTCGCTTTTAGCTTTCGTTCGAATTTATTCGTTCTTTTTACTCCAATGCATCAGACCGTTATTATTCATGTCTTGTGTTGAATGTCTGTCACTACACGGAAAGTGATAATTTATTTATGACGGACATGGCTTGCATCTTATGGTCCTGTTTATCCTAATGAACATACTGTTATACTTACATCACAATATCACATTGACTACAATGTGTACCTGCGCCGCACGTGACGCATATGCAATATGCATTGAATACAGTACGTCACCAACACACGAACTATTTCACTGTAAATATTTTCAGCCGTGCTGTGATTGGCATCAAGTGTTATCAAGCATTCACATACAATTTTAAAAGACTCCAGGGATCACTAGCGTAGCCAGGAATTTTGAAAGGGGGGGGGGTTGACGACCCAACGGCGGGGGGTCTTGGGGGCCTCCCCCAGAAAATTTTGAAAAATTACTTTGAATTTGGTGCATTCTGAGAGCATTTTCAACAAAAATGTAGTTACGAATATTCCTGTAAAATGGTGGTGTCTGGTGGCATAGCAAAAGGATAAGATCATGTTTTCTTCGGCATTTTTCGGAAATAAAGCTAAGTCTCTATGTTTTCTTGTTGCTAATTCCTGGCTAAGATGTTTGGTATTGGCAAAACTTGCTCTTTTAATGCAATTTTGTTTAAAATTAAGCAATTTTTTTTAGACTGAAAGCATCATTCTCAATATCGTGACGTCACACGCGTGCCAAACGGGGGGTTGTAACCCCCAAACCCCCCCCCCCCCTTGGCCACGCCACTGCCAGGGATGGTTTATTGTTTGAATTTTGTTTATTGTCGCTGTAGTCTTTTAGAATTGTACGTAAATGCTTCACCGAATTTGATACTAAAATCCACAAGGTTTTGCTCATAAAATCTTGCAATCCTCGCCTCAATAGGCAGCCGTTTGCCGCAGGCGTCTCCTATCTGCTAAATGTCTTCACGTAATTTTGCATCATTGATTTGTGTTTTTTTTCCGAGTCTATTTAGAGTCATGTGATTTTGCCTCTCCTCTGCCTTGCCGTCTCATTTTTACGCGTTTCTTTTCACGATATTTGTGTATGTAGATCAGATCTGTAATTTCACTTAAAGAACATCAGTCAGTTGGTTACTTGAAAAGAGCTAACATGAGTAATTGAGTATGGCCGAAAACGTTTCTAATGTTTAGTTTATTTTCATGTTATTATGTTAAATGCCGTCTGGTTGGTTAAAAAAAATAACCTCTCTACCAAAATTGTATTATGTTTCTTCAACAGGCAAGGAGAAGCACTCAAGCCTTGCCTGGACGAAGGCGGCGAAGAGACTTCCGTTTGATAAGGACATTGGTGGTCATCATGATAACATTCATTGTAACTTTCACACCGGCTGGCGTTGTGATGATCCTGGTGAGTTGAGATAGCTAGCTATAATGTTAAAAGATGTTAAAGCAATGTAAAAGTGACTGATTCGTCAGCTGGGTTGTATCATATCATCGTTCATTTCAGAGTTAATGAAATCAAACTTTATGCAAAGTAATGTGGTAGGACTATGAGAGAGCAACACTGTTTATAATAATATGTTTGGATGTTTTTCCAGCATGTTACAAGTTTGTAAGACGCTTGCGACAGTCAGTAGCCTACAGTTGCAACAACGAAGTGTTCAATATAAGCCTAATCAATAATTATATATTACCAAAAATCCAACGTACGTGTCGATTGTCGACCTACATTAAACTGAACTTAAGAACTTAAAACCGGAACAGTTTGTTCTGTTCACCTTGCAACGTGTAATCAAGAGGCACTCATTCAAAGGGAATGTGATTTCTGATCAATGTCGTTTAAGTTGAATGCGTGTAATCTATGGGATGAACAAAGTGTTTATGTTTCCAACTTTTGATGCTTCAAGTGATGTCACTCGAAATGATGCGCATGGCCCGTTTGAAATGTGTGCTACCACTTTTTCGGTGAGTCCCGGAAATGTGCAAGGGGCGAATAATAACAATCAGAGACAGAAAATAAAGGTTTCACTTCTTTGTTGCAGGATTACAGCAGCGTTAGTGGTGGCAACTCAGAACTTGTGGATTACGCTTTGTATGCGTTTACCGCGTCAACTATAAACTCCCTTTTGAATCCGGTCCTGTACATTTGGCGTATCCCTGCTATTCGGTTGTCTCTTGAACAGAGGTTCAGGTGTTGTCGCAAAGCAAAATTAAGCTCGACAGAATCAAGGAGATTGCAGAACGAAAAAAGAATGTAAGATTAATTTCTTTTTCATACAAACGTCAATTTTAGGTGTACAATTATGTACTAAGAGTGTTTTACAACATTAAGCGAAGCAGAATAAACTAGTGTTAAATTCTATCAATGCTCCAATTCCAAAAGTTGATAAAATAAATTTGTCACCAGACTGTCAGGTTCCCCCATGGAGTCTTAGGCTTGTTTGTGGGTTTTGTTGCTGTTTGTTTGAATTGAGAATAATAGTTTGCGGTGGCAATTACTTTGACTTGATAAATGATTCATTTTGGTCTATTTCATTTTCGGAGAGCATGGAAAGTTAGTTTCAAAGTCTGAGATCAGTTTGTTAAAGTTCAAGTCCCAACTGTCTTGTGCACTACGATTTAGTTTTGTGGAATTTGCTTTTTTGAATCGTAGGATTTTTGCCACCTGAGATAACCGGTGCATTCGTTGGTTGCAGGCACAGCCATGTCAACTCCGAGCAAGGTATGCACAGTGACATCCCAATCAGTCCTCAGACTCCTCTTGATGACACATCCAACCACCGGAGCGCATTCATCTTCTGCGGGAAGCGATTCTCGTCCAATTTTTCCGACGTAAGCCAGAATTCGACGCCTGCGTCACAGGTAAGCAATGACGTCAGGAGTTACATGGACTTGCGATTTTTGCGTCGCTGAAATTCTGGAATTTTTGCATTTACGATTTCACTGCACGCAGATACAACAGTATATATGATACAGTATTTGTGGATCCTTGCTTGCTATTTTACCAATGAAATTAGTTTTGATATCTGTCTGCATGAAACGTATTTTTTATAGTACGGAGCCGTACTTAGTGTTAATGAAATATGATCGTGTATGAGATATACGGTGACAACTGCTGACTAACCGAGTGGGGTTAATTGTTTGCACAAACGCATGAGTCCCAGCAAAACAGCCTTCAAGGCGGCCGTATGCTTTGTATTCGTGCGCTGCTCTTGTATTTTAGAATTGAAACCTTGCAAAGACTTCTCCATACTGACTGGTTTTTTTTTCGGTCATTTATTGGTTATTGACCGATTTTTTAGCAAAATGTCCGAAAAACATGTAGTCAATTCGGTCAAAATGTCCAAAAAAATATGTAGTCAATTGACTATATATGACTAAAAATGACCGATTTTTTTTAAGTTATTTGGGACAAATGACCGAAAAGTGTCAGCGAAAAAAAAAACATCATACTGATCATGTGAATGCTCGAAATGAGATATTACGTCACGTCATCGTCAAGAAATGAAGTTTTGTGAATTCACTTGTGGGCTGTGGCTTGTTTTGGATGTTTTTTTTTAAGGGAAGGCTCGAGCGTTTTTAAATCTATCTCCTGAAACAAGGACAAACTTATCTCCAATGTTTGAGACTCCCATGAATAGGTTCTGCGAGATAACTGGAAGCTCATATTGGACTTGTAGCATATCGTAGTTTTTGTCATTGTATCTTTTGAAGTTGAAGACCCTACTACTGGTCAATGGCTCTTCTAGACGACATTCATGTGTGCACAAATCTTTGTTATACAAAACAACAAAAGTGATTTCGATTTTCATATAAACCTTTGTCAATATAAGAAAGTAAGATTTTGCGCAGTGATTCACCTGATACATTCACGTCTATTTAATGTGACAAAAAGTTGGAGCAACGGTCGAAAAAGGAATAAAAATTAGCTTCCAAGATTATAATTTCGACGAAGTCGTCTCAGTCCTTGACGATTCAGCGTATGGCTCTCTATAAAAGACAGTACTCGAAACTTTTTGAATCAGAAAAATTGGCGATTGTTGGCTTAGAACTATGCATAGTTATTTTTATGTTTTTCAAAATTTTAACTCCAACAATTGTGTAGGTGCAGTGGTTATAATAACAGCATTATCCTACTGGGTTCAATTTGTATTGATAAAAAATGCATTTCACTCCTAAAGCGTCATCATTCTCAAACGTTACATGTGAAACACTAAAATTATCTTCTTCCTGAATTGCTATTTTGACCAAGGGATTTTGTCTTGGTTGTGTCACAGTGTTGAAGTTTAGAATTGAGCATCCTGTGCACTTATTGTTATTTTCGGTTCATTGACTTTATTAAGGAACGCCCCCTTGGAACTATGTATATTCAAATCAAGGTTGTAAAAATTCCTTCGTTGAATTGTCATACGTTCTTGTGGCTGTGTTGTAGTAGCGTTGTTTTTGTCAGTGCAGTTGAATGCCAAGCAGAGAGGCTTTTAGTCCGTCATACAGCAAGTGAATTTTTGGTTGGCCTCGGTATTATTTATTATAAAATTTACAAGCAGTTTACAAAGCGACCAAACAACGTTTTTGAGATGTTGTGTAGCTAACGTAAAAAAATCATTAATTTATGATGTAAGGCAGGGCATGCTTTTAGTTTATACTGCAGCACAATGCACATTGCTCAATGTCCGCATGGTTTAAAACTTATACTGGTCAATTGGCCAAACGCTTCAAGCAAGCAGGACTGCTTGGATTAGGTTCTATTGGATCATCCAATATCCGCATTAACTATCACTCTAGACTCTAGAGTCCAGTGTACTGTACAGTGTACACTTATCGAATGAATGTGCAGAAAAATTGAAAGAACCAGGAATCTCTTGTTAATTCCGCCCTTCCAACGTTTACTTTCTACTAAACCAAAAGGATTATTTACCTCAGTGACAGATTGCAAATCTCGTGTTAAGCCTTTACCTTCTTTTTGATTATTTTGATTTCGGCTGTGAACACAAGAGAATTGCGGTCAACAAGGTGCACAAGGATGTGGAGTTAAATTTAGCTCAATATCCCTAAATAATAGATGAAGTTCTTTATTAACCATAATATTACTTCTTTCTTTGCTTCGAAGTTTAAGATTTTAAATTTCAATTAATAGATTTTTAAGTAAGAATAGACAAGTTTGACAGGAAAGGCATCAAAAGTTGATTAACTCATTTGTGCGTGGTAGTTATCAATTCACTGAATTACGTTTCCATATTATTTTGTGACCTTCGATTTTTAAAGTTTGTTGTATTCATAATTGTTCATACGTGATAGCTGCAAAACCAAGCTTAATGCACTGGCCTCCATGTTCGTTAATGGACGTGTACCCCTCATGTTAGAGTGTCGTCAGTTCTACAAACATACTGCGATCTTTTAATTAAAATATATTTTAAAATCATTCATTACACCTTAATGTTAGATAAATGAATTCAATTTTTCTAAATATTTAATTTTATTTGATTGGATTTTTTTTTATTTATAATTATTTCAAATTTAATTGCATTTTTTGCATACCTTTGTGTTATCTAATGCCATAATCATGTCTTGACTAGAGCTTTGGTGGATCGTTTACTATGTTGTTCCACGATATAAAACCAAACAACATTGCAAGACTCAACATAGTCGTAAATTATACGAAGTTGTTACGCTGCATTTTTTTGCAACAATTGTCTTTGCATTCATTTTGTCTGATGCTTTGTCCTCGTGACCCAACCCTCCTTACAGAGCTCTTGGCAAAAGAAGAGAAAAAGTGTTTGTTCAACGATATTCACGTATTTTATCACAGAGATCAACCAAAAAGACAATGGCGATGAAACTGCAAACGCTATCCGTTGAACGTCGCAGCCGTACCTCATCACAATCTCCTGGCACGAGCAATAACCGCTCGGATGATGTTGAGAGCGGGTGAGCTTGAAATATATTCATAAGAATCCTGTCAACTTCATGAAGTTTTTATAGTTCCATCTTTGCCCTTCATTGTATTGGTGGACTTGCGTAAATTTAGTTTACTGAAACAAGGAAACTGTTTTGTCAAGTTCAAGCTTAAGAAGTTTCTTACAATATATACAATATTATATACATTTTAAGAACAGAAATGTGATTTCAAACAAATTCCAATCAGACTTCTAGCAACTGTCAGCAAAAGATCACAAATCTGGTCACATGACCAGATTGCCATGATTCTAGGCAGTAAATCAAGCGTTTTTTACATACATTGATTTAACCATTTTTTAATGTAAAAAATTGTTGATTTGCTGTTTATGAAGTTGTTGGATGGTGTTGTGTTCATTTCTCATGGTTTAACAATGTTATTTGGCATAACATCACTGCAACGTTTTTTCCCATAATTTCACTTATACTGACACTGCCTTTGAGCCACAGTGTACCCAGCACATCATGCGGATGAGTGATTGACCAGGATTTCTTTGCTGCAGTGTCAAGTTGGTTCTTTTCGTTATATTTCCTACTTCCCTTACTGCGCCAGTGCAGAGGAAGCATAGGCCGATACGATTTGCAAATGCTCTATTGTAACGAAGATTTTGCAAAGTTATCTATGTGACGCGACATTTCTTTGTTCTGAAATAGTAGAGTCCAATGGTTGCTGGTTCGATTCCAGCAGTAGCCTTCAACTTGTCGTACTTCATCGTGCCAGTTGACCGATTCATTTGTGAACATACGTGTCGTTAGAGGGAGTTTATCGAAGAATGAAGTTTTGTCGTTTCTGCAAAGATTTTCATTGAACCGTGTACAGAAATGTGAACTCGCTTGACTTGGTAAATTTGTCCCAGACAGTAAAATGGTCATTTTTACATTGATTCAACGTCTGCAGACGAATTTTGTTGCATGAGGTTGAGCATTGACTCCATTCAGACCACTTGCTAAGAATAGACCTATCAATCACAAACTGGTTGTGCTGCCATGGTCTTGTTGGTATAAGTAACTTCAAGTACTTTGAGGATGCACCGACGATATAGCAAAGTTGGATGTTTCGAAGCAGGAAAATCTATATTTTGGCTAATAAAAGACGAAGTTCAAGGTTTGAGACACTAAAAATTGTACTGACTTTCAAGTGAAGCTTAAAGACTCGTGTTGAAGTTGAGCCTTGTTAATTCACTTAAAATTGTCACAATTTTTACAGCTAGAAGAAATTTAAAATTGATCAATGATCACTTATAAATCTAATACTTGATGTCTGGTATGGTTTGTATTTTCAAGCCACCTACAGGCTTCACGCTTTGCATTTCAACGATAACACCGTTTCAAAAATCATCTTGTGCACATTTAATGCTTAAATATTTCCAACATGAACATCATTTCTTGGCTTAAGTTGTCTTTGTTATTAGAAGTAAATTTCTTTTAATTCTTAGTGAAGGTTGCAAATTTTATCTCAAAAGACCAGCAGTATTGTTGTTAAATGCTGAAAGTAGGCAAAAGCCTTGAATGCCAGATCACTTGAAATCATTTTTATTGATTGGGAATGTGGAAAAGCCTAAATCATGCATTTGGAAATCTGTATTGCCTTTTCTCAATCATATCAAGTTTTTGTGATGATTGAATTTTTGGCGAATTCTTCGTACTTACCTTTTCTTGCCCAATCAATACATTAGTTGTCGTTTTGACATTGACGTCTGCAGACGTTGATTCAATGTAAAAATTGCTTTACTGACTGGGTGGGCGTTGTGTGCTTGTACCACTGCAAATGGCAATGTGGCCACATTATGTCATGACAAGACAAAGATGAGATTCTTTTGTTCAATTGGGTCTTGTGGGTTTATGTTTGCTGTTAATATCCAAGCAATGACGCGCCTTATCGATTTTTTATGATAATTTCTTGTTCGCGGATTCATAACTTCATTACCCAGCCATTTGTCAATATTGTTTCACCACAGGATTCTTTTCTCATATATTTCACAAACCTCGCACTAGTTAGCAATTTAGCCTTAACTTTCATCGACTCATGCTTGAATGCAAGAGCAACTTTCTCTTGCTGTCTTTCAGAGTGACTCAGACTATCACGTTTCTTGTGATGATATTGTTGCTTGGTTACATTGTATCCTTCAGAGTGTTGTTTGCAGCCGGAAACAGGCTTATCATCATCGTGCTCTAGTGGGCGCACTCTGCCACCTGTAGCACTGAAAAACGAACCGACGACTGCGTCATCACAAACATACACTCCAACTCAGGTGCTCGGTATCCACGAGATGGGTGACAAGATGGTGGCATATGTCTGCCCCAGGCTTATACTATTCTGTGTAGATCACCTTGGCCTCTCGCGAGGCACAGAGTGGCCCTGACGAAGAAGAGGCCTGCTTTGGTTATGATTGCTGTGGCCCACCTAGAAAATATGCTATTTTCGACATTGCACCAATTGAACCAATGTGACATTGTTGACAATGATGTAACAATTTAGCTGTTGAGTCAATGTGAAAACTAATGGACTGATTTTCAGGCCGGCAAATGTGAGAGATGCGTGACAATGTCCCACTTGAACTAGCACGAGACTTCACTGCGGCTGATTTCGAATAATGAAAGTATCTTTCTTTTTTTTTCAGAGCGCTTGTGGCGAAGGAACCGTTTGTTAGCAACGGCACTGATCGAGATGCAGCTACTTTCCCCATCCTCTTTCACAGGAGGACGAAACATGGCAATGAAAAAGAAATCTTCCTTTCTTCAGCCGCGTCTTGATTTTTCATAATTTCTCTCAATGTCTCTTCCCGCAACACGTGGCATATAACTAGCTGAGGCAAGTTTGTTGGATTATAAACGATGAACTGCAGCATAATTATCACTATGGCATTGTCCGTAGTGAAATGGGTAGGTTTGTGTCAGGCATGGAGGTATCTCTAGCTGCTGTGTATTGATTCAATCGTGTTGTTTAGATTGTTGCGTACAATTATGTTGATGCAGCCGTCATTGAGGTTTCACAACGTCATGTTATGTTAATGTTGTCACCGTTGGTGACGTCATCGTGTGAGCTGTTGAAGTCAGCAGTATTGACGCATGGTTGATCATGATGGTCGTGTTCCAAAACTTTTTTGTTGAACTTTTAAAAGCGGTGCTTCAGCCTAGCTTGTTTTATTGCTATTTGATTGTTTTAAATACGTCAATCCTTTACCTATTTCAAAGAGTGTTTTATTATTTATAAGATAACCATATATTTAATTGTGTTTTGTGGTGTATTGCCACCAGCCCTGGTGCGCATTTTTGACTTCGGTACTTTTATTCTGTTCACCCCCACTAGGGTTAGTCACCTGAAGGACCACTCGCTATTCTTGTTCCTGTGGTACTTTAGTAGTTTCTCGGTATCACAAGTTGGTCTTCTTCTTCACATACGACACCGAAACTAATTTTACTCAACACGACCATGTTCCGTTTATGACGGATGAAAGTGCATCTAGCTTCGTTTAACTTCGACAACAAACGTTTCTTATGTGAATTAAGACTGGTGCGGTACTGGCATCTCTTATATTTTATGAGCAGTTACGTTTGTGATATTTTGGTACATATGATATATATTGATTTTTAATGACTGCTGATATTTAATGGAGAATTCTAATGCTTTACAAAGCTATTGGTCATGGAAATGCGTAGATGTGATTTTGCATTGGTTAAAGTAATGTCTGTTCACATTTTATAATAACGTCTTTAACTCACTATTTTCACCTGACCCAAAGTTGAATAAACCTCTACCAACTTTGGAAGTTATCTCGTTCGGTTTGAGGTTCCTGGTTTGAGTTCTTAATGTCACCTCGTTATTTGACAAATGGTCGCACTTTTAATCTTTTAGGGAAGTTATACAATAGTTTTTTATTGGACTTAATGAAATTGACATCTTACCTTCGACATCAGCCGCTTCTCAGGGCGCTTGTGATTGGCTATCGCTGGTGAATACGCCACTAGCTGCCAACATACACAGTCCCAGACAGCAATCCAAAAGAAATTTACACAGTAAAAAGCCGTTAGTTTGTTATCTGGGGTCGTACGTGGAAGCAGTGCTTGATGAGCTTTTGGATAATTTTGCACCAATTGACAGTTAGATTACATTAATAAATAGACTATTGTATAAAGTTAGTCAGTTTAACGCAAGTGACGCTTTGCGTTTTCTTGTGGAAGAAATCTTCTGTGTTTGAAAATCTATCCGCTGCCGCAGTAGTGAGGATTTCCTGGTGACGATTCAGCACAAACGTTACTGACATGTTTTTTATTGCTGTTTCTTGTTTATTTTTCGGTTGAAAATCGAAAAATTGTTCTTCAGTTAAATTAGTTCCTTAATCTGTATTGTTTCATTTGAAGCGACAAATGCTTCAATAAAACAAATCCATTCCAAAACCATTCCGTTCAGCAGCTGGATAAAAGTTCTTCATGAAGAACGTTATGTTTAAATTTAGGTGTACAAATGGCACGTGCTTAAACAAGCCTGTGTTGTGCTTAAACTACAGATGCTAGTTGCTTCCTTAAAGGCATCAATCTAAATGCTTTAATGGTGAAAAGGAGGTTTGTCATTGATCGTATTTGCACTAATTTTCGTCTGACTCCCTTCAGGAGCTTGCGTCAAGAGAGTCGGACGAAAAGCACAGCAGCTTCGAGCAATGGCAGTTTTGCCCTCGCCATATTGAAGTCCTGTAGACCGCCACAACTCTTTAACATGCTTGTAAGTCTATATTGCAAACTAATGTTGAAAACCGCGAGAGAAATTACTTTTCTATAAAAAGGTATTTGTCGTCCAAATGTAAGAATTGCAAGAATATGGTGTGGAAGAAAATGTGATGAGATAGGTGATGGAATTGATGCTGGTTTTGAACCGCAGCCCAACGTTGCCAGATCGTGACACCTTGTATGTGTGAGCACTGGGCAGTGCCATTTCTTGTACAGTAATATCCCGGACACCAAAGCAGTCTTGTTTACATTGACTCAATGTCTGCAAACGTTGAATCAAGGTAAAACAAGACTAATTTACTGGTTGGGTTGTTTTCGAACTGTCACAGGCGGTCGTTACCGGGCGGACTATTACATTGGTTCAAAAATGTTTCATCATTTGTGTATCTCCATCTCTGTGTTGTTTCTCCCGAGAGAAAATCAGCCGTTTTTTACATTGATTCAACTTCTGCAGATATTGCATCAATGCAAATATCGACTGATTTACTTTCTGGGTTGTTGGCACTTAAAGTGCTAAAAAGTAACGAAATGTTCGAAAATGTTGACTCAATGTGAAGTGAAGGCTGTTGCTTTGCCGGTTGTTGACGGGAACTATCTGTGTTGGTGTATCACTAAAATTCTTGGTTTTGTTGATCCGTAAACACAAAGTTGACCCCATTGTCAAATTCCTTGATGCCAACCATCAGAAAACATGTATCACAGACATGACAATTTGTTGTCAAACGTTGGGGCAACTGTTCTACCAAACCATTTGTCGTCCAACCCTTCCAACGACAAACTTGCTTTGATGGCCAACTTTACATTATATATGTTATTTTAAATTTGGAACTCATTCACCTGATCGCCCAGTGTCTTTTGCGCATCCTCATTAGATTGTGTTTCGAGAGTTATCCTTTTATTGCACTAAGATAAGTGCCATTCAAACAGTCCCTATATCACTTGCGGTTATTGAAAGGGGATGATGTATTGCACCAAGGAAAATTCTTTGTGAATGTCATTTTTACGTTTGCTTGTGCGTAGCTACCCAATCAAAGCGCAGATCGTTTGAAGGAACGATTGGTTGCGTGTTTTACTGTAACTTGCAAGGGGAATGTTGTAAACAGTAAATTGCTTAGTGTTAATGGTTCATTTCTTCATTGCTTTCCTCAAACTCAAAGGTTGAAGGACTTCAAAATTGTTCGTATCTGGTACATTAGTGCATAGTTACCTGCAAACACGATATATATCAGTAGGACTGTTCAATAACGATACTGGATCGCGAAAAAAAATTGTTTCCACAAATGCAAATCCGTTTGCAAACGTTTAATCAATGAAAAAATATATAGAATTGGTGGCTGCTCATTTGACCAACTTTTTCTGGAGGCGTTGCCTTGAATTTATCTCATGTTTAATGTGAAATTGTAGCAGGAGAAGTATCGCAGATATCCGTTTTCTTCTAACCCACCGTCTTTCTTCAATTACTCAACACTGTGAATAGCTCTCAATGCATGTTGCCAGACAGCAAATCAGTCGCCTTTTACATTATGTTTATGTAAAAAAACGATGTATTTGCTGTCGGAGTTGTTGTCGCTGCGAATTAAACGAAGCAAATCGATTTGCTTGTGCGCCGTTTGTTGTGAACTTTGACATAGATGAGTGCCATTTTTGCCAGATTTGTTAAATTATAAATAAAATATGGAGTGGTGTAGCCTTTGCAGCATTTGTTTTATTGAGTGTTTTTGGTTTCGGACTCCAGTAGCACCAATATTTAGGTTGAAATGAAAGTTAAGCCTTTGTAAACAATTGTAAACAATTTGTTTGTAAACAATTGTTAATCTATAACATTTGAAATTTTACCTATTATCCAATAAACGCACCTAATAAAACCTGGTCATAATCACCTTTCTAATTTGGCCTATTTGCAAATTCATACAATATGCATAATACAAAGAAAACTCATAACAGACCAAAATAAAGACAAAAGCGTAATCCTTCCCGGGCCAACACTCAACTAAAATAGAGTGAAGACTCCTGGCATGGAAACCAAATCAATCGCAAGACAGTTTACGGAGCTAACTTTTCAACCATTTTTCATCAGTTGTCGGTCTTGCGCAGCGCTTAAAAGGAATTTTAAGTTTGATTATAACTTAGATGTCAAAACATGGCCCATGAAAGGGAGGTTAATTGCAGTTCAACGTATCGAATTTAGCTGTTTCAAATGCGAAGAAAGCTTTGTTCACCAATGTTTAGGCCACTTCAAAAGATAAGGCTTTTGTCGATTTTTACTTAAACTGAGCTAAGGTTTTGGAAACCAAACATTTTGTAATTTAACGACTGAGTTACGTTTAAAGTAATGCCCATGTGCGGTAATCCAAAAAATGTATAATTGAGGTTGAGTTACAAGGGTTGCCCATGACACTGCTCAGTGGGACAGGGCAAGTACAATTTCATGGGCCATTGATATTTCAAAAGTTTTGACATTAGGGCTATCTCGAGCTCTCACAAGCTGATGTCTTAAACTTTTGAGCAAAGCTTTGTAGTCTACTCTACAACAATGCTTGCCGCTTATATAAATCTGTTATCGCTAATCTTCTTGAGAATATAAAACGGTCGCAGCTTAACCAAAATGCCTTAATTTTCTGCTTACATTGAAAATTGCCTGTAAAAGTGTAAATGCTATTTTCCGCGTCAGTAGTCTCGAAACGGTTAACGTTTGCATATCTGATATTTATCTTTCTCGGAAATGTTCATCTCATATTCCAGAAATATACCACTCGTCGACCACCATGCATGCCTTATGCAACGAGGTAACGCTAGAACGGTATAGTCAGGTCTTGATTAAGATAGCAATGGGCCCGAGGCCAACTGGTTGTTTGGTTACAGTATAACCAAACAATAATTTTTCTGGAGGCACCTGACTGAATTCGAAAAGACAATCACGGAAAACGGATACCCAAAGGACTTTCTTAAGCAACCACCACCTCAGACACCATACAACCCAATACATTTCGAATTTCCTTATATGAGCGACGACGCGGATCGTAAAATAAAGAAAGTCTTCAAAGTCCTGGACTTGCCAGTCCGCCTCTTTCGACGCTCACGAACCCTCCGAAACGCACTTAAAAAACTACAAAAATCCGAACCTTGCCGGCTGCAAAACTGCCAACTACGGAACGACGACATGTGTACCACCAAGAACTGTGTCTACAAGATCACCTGCAAAAAATGCAGGGAAAGCTATATAGGCTAGGCAGCACGATCCGCCCACTCCACTCCCGCATCAAAGAACACCTTAGCTCAGATAAAAGTTCGATCTTTGATCATCAACAACAGTGCCACGCCGACTTTGAATTTAAAAGTCTCTGTTAAAAGTATTGCCAGAAAAAATGACGCGGTACAATTACGTTTCAAAGAGGCCATATTCATCAGCAGGCAAAATCCAAAAATCAACAACCGTGCCGAAAGGGAAGAACTACGTCACCTAATCTACTAATAACTGATTCAACAAAATTTCATAGCAATAGCGCCTAACAGCACAGAAACTCAACAGCCGGCAGCCTCAAGCTAAACCAAAGAGCCACATGAAAGAAGCACTCACTGAATTCAACACCATTCGTCATAGCACATGACTAGGGAACTGTGTTCCGAAAGCTCGTGTAATTCGGTATTACCACAACTAATTCGCAGCATCAGGCTTAAACAGATCGTTAGAATCTACACTGTGAAGTAAGCAACGATCATGCTGCTAAAAGCGAAACTCAATCAATTGCAAACAATAATAGCCTACAATTCATGGCGCATTGGTATAACCGTTATACCAATGCGCCATGAATTGTATGGTCAAGATAAGTTTAGTTTGTTTTTATTTCTGAACATCACAACGAAAAAAAATATATATATGACAAACATAGCAGAGGGTAAAAACGTAGAAGCGAGGGTTTCTTGCTATAGCTTAGAGCTGGGGTCGGCAACCTACTGCCCGCAGCCTCTTTAGAATTATAGTAATTACACAGCTCTCTTAAAACCAGATTAATGAAATAATATGCTACTGTCTTGCAGCGCCCCCAGCATGGGGCTAAGGGGGCTCAAACCCGCCACCGAAAATAAAGTTTTTGTATGTTCTGCAGAATATAAACCGGACTTCGTATTTTCTCTCCTGATATCGAACGAAATATTTTCGTTCAGTTTGCCACTTAGTAAGCAAGTACAAAGTAAACAATTGAATATGGCAAGTGCAATTACACACGTGAAAGCTCTTAAGTTTTAAATGACGTGAGGCTGGATGCTGTCGAAAAGTTCAACGCAATTTACACGAAAGGTGCAAAAATTATTTCTGATTTGTTTCAAGACAGCGTTGCACTGACAAGAATTGCTGAACGTCAAATTCATCGAAACAATGTTGTTGCAGAAACGCCTGAAGATTATTACCGAATATCTATATTCATTCCATTCATCGACGATTTCATCTCCCAACTTAGTACCCGTCTTTTAAAGCATGGCAACATACTTGAGGCGTTTTTCTGTTACTTCCCACTGGATGTCAGCTGACTAACCTAGATAGGCAATTTTTCTCAAATTTGTGTGAATTTTACTGCGAAGATTTGAAGCTGGATTCTGATTTTTTGTTTCAAAATGAATTAACGCTTTGGAACGAACGGTTTCACAGTAATGCTAATGACGTGCCTTCACCGACATCGGCAATTGAAGCAATGTTGAACATTCGTTGGAAAATTTCAATTTCACCAACAGAAATTTTAAATGAACTTTAGAAACATCAAAGACGGCTTGACATCAAATTGTAGCTTGTTGGCTGGTGAATTTTCTTTTCGTTCTGGAGTTATGTTACAACCTGTTTCTTTTCCTCTGTTTAAGAACTTTTTTTGATTTTGCATTTTTACACCTAATTCAATGTTTACACAAGGCATTGTAAACTTATAAATGTAGGTAATGATGGGAGATAAAAAGTTTTGGTTTAGCCTATTCCATTAGAAATTCAGGAAAGTGAAAACGCGCAGTTTAGGAAATTAATGTACCGTATATTGGCCCTTATTCGGAGCCTTTAACCCTTAGAAGGTTGGGCTCCTGGAGTCTTGCTCAGTTTGGAGGGGGGTGTCGATTCTTCTTATGCTTTAGGAGGGATATCTTTGTTCTTTTTAAGGCATGGTTTCAAAATTTGGGCTTCACTTTGTAAAATTATTCACGCTGAGCATATCCGAAAATTAAAACCATATGAATTTTAGAACTGCTCATATACGTTGAAATGTTGAGGTGACTTATGACTGTAATTGTAGCGTGAGTTAACACGTTGTTTTTTGGTAGAGTAATGAAGAACATGCATTGCAATGTTGTAATTAAAATTTTTTTACATAATTTTGCATAAACAGTTAGAATTAACGAGACATGGGCCAAATTAATTACTTTCATCCAGCTGGTGGAAAAATTTTGAACAATAGAATATGAAATATTTCATAGGATGTGCTGAGAAATGTCTTATATCTCTCAATTTATAACCTTTATTCGCTCAAAATTTCAGCTCAATAGAGGTGAATAAAAGTTAGGAAAAGTCAAGAAATCTCGTAGTCGCAGCCTCAGTGGTTTTAGAGATACAACTGTTGATACAAAAAAGTTGAATTGACAGCCCCCCTCCCCAACCTTCAAAGGGTTAAGAAACGTGTATTTTCATTGTTGAAATCAAATATTTTCCAAAGGAGCTTGAACACTCCGCTGGAACCCTGGCACAGGTATCGGTAACCGGTGGGTTGAGTGCCTTTAAATATTAATCAAAGGATTGAGCATAGGCCTATTGTCACAAATCACTCGGCCGACATTTCTGAATTAACCCCCCCCCCTCTAATTTTTTTTGGGTGCGCTACTGGTACTGTCAACAACAAGCCAATGACACCCGAAAGAGCTTCAACATTGCTTGGTTAATCAAACTACCGCGCCGTCGGCTACTGCAAAACGTTCATGTAGCGGCTGTTTGCTTAAAAAAACACAACAACCAACATTACAGAACCTCATTCATTAGAAGTGATTACACGCAAAGGTTTCAAGTTCAAACAATAACTACCAGCACCTAAAGTCATTCCTGCCTACAGTTCAGAAACTTTCAAAACAAAAGCGACGTGAAAAATCTCATTAGGCCGATGTTGCTGTAAATTTAGACTGGGTTGGCTTTACGATTATGTTTTAGCCTAATTCAATGTGGGAATGTTTATCGCGTAGCCTACTCAAAAAGATTTTTTGATGAGAGCTTGATCCCGGTCACTAAAATTGAAAAAATAAAGTTTCCTTTTGACGTTTGTGAATTATTCCATCGGCTTATGTACCGCTAAAGGGCGAAAGTTTCTTATATGTGTTGCTGAAACGCAAACCCGAGAGTCGAACCAGCGCCACTTGATCTTGCAGTTTCTTTGTGCAAAAAGTCCGATGCTCAGCCCAAAGAGCTATTGACCGAATTGAAATGTGATCAAACGTTCGCCAGTTTTTATTAGATCACAAACAGTGACGAAATCGTTAGTGGAAAAGTGGACGCTCTGCTGAGATTTAGCTTAGGATCGCGGTTGGGAAACGTTTGCCGACCCCTGGCTAAAGAGTCTACAAAGTGCTTGCGAATTACACGCAATAACTTGTTTGGACCTTAAGTTTAATGACAAGCAGTGAAGTTTCTGTGTCATTATGAGAGTAACCTACCTTGAAGATGATGGCAAATTGAAAATATGCAGACGAGATAAAGCAGCTAAGCGTTATCAAAACAAAACAGCTTTATTTCAGTAACTAAACTCATTTCATAGGGCAGTGACAATTGACATTTTTAAGACAAAACCACATTGCGCGTATAATTCAGCAGTCGTAAAAATTTGCATTTTTATTAAAATGTGCCAAAATTCTTTTCACAGAAAAAAAAATCGCTTTTTTGCGAGTGTGACGGGCGAGATGACGGTCCTGCATCATTCGTTTTTTAATCGATGTAAAAAAAAACTGATTTGTTGGGGGGTTGTTCTCTCGTACTTCTTAAAAAATTGTTCTGCTAAAGCAACAGAGTGAAGCGGCGTGAGTCAAGTAGGTAGCAAACTTTTCAAATTATATTTTCTAATGGAAGCGTCTCTGCAAGCGGTGAAGACAAAGCCCTCCTTCGATTCCACAACCTTGTAGACAGGATCACAGTCAGGGCCGGTCAGACTGCAAACCAAAGTTAGGGTTTCATGAACATTTGGCTCGTGTGAGTCCCCGTGGCCATTCGTAGCTGATTTATCGTCCACTGTGAGGTTGTAAAGAGCACACGTACCGTTGCCAGAGCTTAGCCACAGGCTATTACGTAGAAAGGTTGAACTGCTCATTGATAAAATTGGAGACTCGCAAAACCTGACTTTCAAGAGGAAGCACCTGAATGAAATAAAATGACGATGGGTCTAAGTCTTGACAATAAGTGACAAAACATTATGAAAAACTAAACCCAAGATTGTAGTAGGTTACTTAGTAGCAATGTGAGGAATAACTGGTTTTCTTAACATAAATGTGCTTACGTGGTATCAATCTGAACACTTCTCAAAACTCAACTTCTCGAACTCGCCGCAAATGAAAAGCGCCGGTTGCTCTTTTCAAATCGCATGCTTGTCATGTGATTGAAAAGTACGTCAAAAACTATTTGTATGGGAAATTATACAACAGAGGCAAAACGTTTTGCAAACACGTAGATACGGCCAAAGTGCTCAACTCATGGGGAAGAATAAAACACCTGTGGAGTTCTAACATCTCAGCTTATCTTACTTTCCCACATTTTACCTTGGTTTTCGGATATCCAGCAACAACACTGTCCCGTCCTGAGCACCAGCAGCTAGGACGGTACTGGTAATAAAGCAGCAGCAGTTCAGAGGAGATGTGTGGGTCAGAGAAAACATCAAACGTTTCGCAGCTATGTCGAAGCCTTCCAGATTGCCATTCTCACACGCTATCGCCAGCAGCTTGCCTTCTGTTCCAATTTCAAGCTCATCTGAAAAGTAAAGCAGAATGTGAAAACAAAGGTGAATCTTTGCTGATGTGATAAGCCAAAAGTGACAACATTTTAACAAAAGTTGTATTTGTAAAACCGCAGTAGTTTGGTAATGTGATCCATTCGCATACAATGCCTTATGATTATCTTCTGTGTATAAATGACGATTGTCTGCCAGACAGTTTTCTATGCATGCTGAATGCTGATGCATGGCTCAACACTGCAAGACGTTTGCTTGGCAATGCAATAAGCGATATCTTCTTTTAACCGATGAACAAGTTTTCTTTCAAGGCTTAAGTCGTTTAATCATTAATATGCTGTTCTCTTTACCATCGCATGTGTGAAAAATCAATTAAGAAAAAGATTTGGAAATAAAAACAATTTTGTTATAAAAATTTATAACTAAAAACTCCACCATTTTGAACGATTGGAAAGTTGTTAGCCTACTGAAAAATATCGGAAAGACCGGCATTGTAATAATATTTTTTACCAACTCTACAAAATAGTTGATTACCTCGCACAATTAAAACTGTTTCTCAATTAAATTCGGTGTAAATACGGCAGTAGAATTTGTTGTGGTAAGTTCTAAAGCTCACTTTTTATCGTGTCCTCCATCTCAAGATTATCTTGCAATAATTCAGGAGGAAGATCGATGATATCGCAAGCGTTCACCTCCGATCTTCCGCTGGAGACTGTGGAGACGCAAGTTCCACTGCCGCACTCCCAAAGGAGAGCTGTTCCGTCACGGGAACACGAGATGATGTTTCTGCCTCTCTCCACAACAGAGACATGCAAGACTCCTCCTCTGTGAGAGCCATTTAATGTCCTAGAAAAGATGCTCAATGGAAGATAATTTGTACAAAGCACTTTGTTGTGCAATGAAAAATAGACAAAGACTATTTGAACATATCTAAAGTGATTTCTGATGATACAAAAATGGTTGTGTGTTCCAGATAGCCTAGATGAAGTCTCAGGGGAAGTTAATCTTGATTTGGGACTCATACTTTTAGATTGGCAATGTTGAACAATAATGTTGTTGGTTTGTATAGGCTGCATAGCCGAGTGGTGAGAGCCCTGGCCCGACGTTTGAAAGGTCGCCTGTTCGACACCGCTTAAGAGCACGTGGCTGTGTCTTTGGCAGGACACTTGAAGGCATGCCTGAAGGTGGACATGAAGATTGGCTTCCTTGCCTTCTCAACCACTTGGTCTAAATATCCAACTATTGAGCGTAAGCCTGGATATGACAAAGAATTTTATTGTCCTTGCAAAATTGC
Source organism: Aplidium turbinatum (assembly GCF_918807975.1). NCBI lineage: Eukaryota > Metazoa > Chordata > Ascidiacea > Aplousobranchia > Polyclinidae > Aplidium > Aplidium turbinatum. The sequence goes on from NC_137489.1 coordinate 18,269,309, forward strand.
GTGACGTTTGTCTACACTTCATGAAAAACCTTCACAAAGAAATCAAAAACCGCTTCATGAAAATTCAATCGGGCTGATTTTGTTTGGTCGATTTTATGACAACAATCAACGCACTGTGTATAATCACTTTTAGTATATATATAGTAAAAAATGCTTAAAACACATTTTCATTAAATCAAATGAACTAATACGCGATGCATTAAATATGTACATTTAAGACTGAACACCACCTACACCAGAGTCTCTGTTACACACCTAGCACATTGGCCATCTTCAGCAGACCATATCTTTAATTGTGTGTCCATCCCTCCGCTGAGAACAACCAACCCGGATGGAAAGAATTTACAACAGTTGACGTCACCAAGATGGCCGTCTAGTACACGCTGCAACAAAATCGTTAATATTATCTTTACAAGCCTGCAACGTGTAGTCACCACTGTTTCTGTTTCAACCATTGGGTTGAAAAATGTTTATAATGAGAACTAGATGCAATGCACTGTTTGTGAGCATTATTACTACCAGCATGGCGTGAAGGTAAACAAGTTAAATCAGTTTGTGGCAAACGATAAGCATTAAAGTTTTCGATTAAAAAATCCAAATGTTTTTCAAACATGAAAATGATGAAAGCCATACGTCGTCCAACTTGCACTTCCTACTGAAACAATTGCATGATGCGCTTTACCTTCAAAAACACAAAAAGTAAACATCACATTTTCTCACCCTGACAGTTCCAGATGAAGTGTCCCAAATATGAAGAGTTTCATCTATGGATGCTGAGACTCCTAAACCTCCCCCCTCCGATATGTCTAACGATGTGATCTAAGTTACAAAATTTCGTCGTCAAACACAGGCTAAATGTTTAGGGAGGGTTTATGATGCAAATTGGATGACAAACGAAGTGTGTTTGAAGGTAACCCAATTACACGTTTCTGGAGTTGCAAACACAATAAATATCAAACAGAATGTGTAGGGAACTGAATAATAGCATGCAATATACTTACACTTTTCTTATGCACATTAGTGAAAGTACGATCTGGAGCAACAAACAATGCCAGCACTCCAGAATTTAAACAAGAGATGGTGATTGTACGTTTAGTAATGTTTTTCACTTCAAATTGGTCAGTTGCAGCAAACACAGGGACACCATTTTCATTAAGCCCTTTGTTTAGAATTTCCCCATGAACTGTGGAACGCTGACATCCATAATGCTTCAAAGAAATCCAAACTTTGTTTCCAGCTTTCCTGCAAAAAACAAAACAGACCTTCAAAATTCTAGTGTATGTATAAAATTTTTCACTTCTTCTTTTGAGTTAAAGGCCTCTTGGCCACTATATCTATCCTTTTACCACTCCAAGCGGTTTCCTAAACATCATTACAAGGCTTCTTCAGAGAAGGCGGTCTCTGATTTCTTTATCCAAGCCAGGCAGGGTTTTTGTTCTATTTGGTGGATGGATAATGGTACAATCATTGAAAGTATGGCCCGCAATCTGTTCACAAGCAACACATTTGCAAGAAGAGGAAGATACCAGGCCTCGAAATTCACGGCGGACATGTCCGCTGTCACAGCATGAGATGTCCGCGGGAAGTACCGTCTAGATCGGTCATATTTGTCCGCCGAGAAATAACACAGAAACTAGCAATACAAATCGTCATTGCATAGCACGAACAACAATTGTTACAAGAATATAATTTCCCGCGCATTCTAGCGCGCATCTAGAAAATGTGACATCCCTTAGCTTTCATTCAAGCAGAAAAACTTTCAATTTTGACGTTGCTTCAACAATTGATGACATTGACTCAGCGTAACAAAGGTGAACTCTTCGCTAAGAATCGATGGAGCACGCACAACTTAGTTCAAGCCTTACGTCACAATGTCTGGCTTTGATCTCTGAGTAATATTGATAAGGCGTTGGTTACAAAAATAGATTAAATACGAGTAGGCTATTACAGCAAGTTGAAGCAAAATTTGTTAAGTTTTGTATTACAGTAAGAAAGAAAAGGCCAGAGAAAATTCACTTTCGCTCACATGACATGCAAAAATAAACCTAAAGAAAAATGCCTAGTGAAACCTTGCACAGCAGAAAATAGTTGCGTCATTGTAGAAGTTTTCCGACTCGTGCCCAGAGCATTGTGACGCAAAAATCCACACGACCTCGTTCGGTGGAAGTTAATCAGTTATGCAGCGTATTAAGTAGCTACACAGCGATTTGACTCTTCAAGCGCACCTCGTTGGTCTGATGAAAGCCTTCGCTGAAATTTTTTTAAAAGCCTTCTACAGTAAACCGTAGCTATAGCTCTTAAATGGTGAAGAATTATCAAGTGATTAAGCATGACGATCGACGCTAAAACTGGTGTGTCCGCCGTGAGACTTAATTTGTCCGCCAAGATAGCTGCTCAGACCGGACACGTTTGTCCGCCGTCAACAAAAACGAATTTCGAGGCCTGAGTTACTATTTCTGTATGGATAACTGATCGTCATAATTTCAATTATTATCCAGTTCATCTGAAAAAATTTTCTATTCCATTTAGTGATGTGCAGTTTTCCTGCATAAAAATCAAACCCAGAAACAAAAAGGTCTGGTACCAAAGTGGCTGCAGCAATTCAGATGGGGTGCAACCTAATTCATACCCTAAACAATCCGTACCCTCATTTCATACCCTGAAAAGATCGAGAGAAAAAATAGTACGAAATGAGGGTACGAATAGGGATGGGCAATTCAGAATACCAATCCAGAAGGATTCGGATCCTAAACTATCCGAATCCAAAACGGCAATAAAACCGGGTAATAAGATTCGGTTTTAAAGATATACATAAGTCTTGTGCAAGCTGTCAGCTGGAGACAGTGAACTGAAAAAAAGTGTGGTTTACTCACATTTTTCTTTGCACTGACACCATCCGCAGTTCCGCACTTTCAAAAACATTGTGCACGCGTTGTGCGCGCACGGCGCATGCAACTCTACGTCACTGGCTCGCATGAGCCATCAAAGAAACTAAGAGTGCAATTTTCTTCACGCTTTGTACACATGCACAATCGTGCAATGCTTTTTTTCAATCCACGTGCGTATTAGGGTGGCTCATTTTCCTTGATGTTCTTTAAAATTTTTGTCAGTTTGGAATAATGTTCCATTTTGCTCACTGATATTTGTAAACCAAAAATTTTTGTTGGGTTTTGACCTTTGACCCTGGTTCACCCAAGGAGAAATTCTGAATTTTTCTGAAAAATTAGTAAATTTCGAAGTGGTTTAGAAGTATCTCAAGAGAGGATTTCTCAAAATTTGACCACGTGATGTTGACGTCACTTCCTCTGTTAACTTCCACGTGGAACATCTTCACCCTACTCCAAGTCTGAGAGTCACTAATAGTGCATGCTTTTAGTGTCATTTTAGTTGATTTTACAGCCTTTTCGCAGTCAGTGAATCTATAACGTCGTAGACCAACAAAAAAATTTGGCATAAAAGATGAGAGTCATTTTAGAGTATTTCAGGGCCCCTGATTACGAAAATGCACTTAGTTTTTTCGAATTGTCTCTAGTTTTCGAGATATTCGACAATGAAAATATTTTTGAAATCGTTTCTCAAAAGCATTCAATTAGCAAATTACTTATTTTCAGCCCTGTTTACCATTATGATGTCATAATTGCACTTGTCTAGTTCAATTGGTTCATATTGCACGAAAGTTCAAAACGCAAGCAAAGGTTGAAATGAACTGTGTTTAACGTAAGCTAGACATAAATACTCAATGAAAACAGTTGTGAATCAGTAGGCCTACATCACAAGAAAAATATCCCGAAAGTCATGTGTTTATGAATGCAGCTTTATATTGAAAAGGTAGGCCTACTGAAATGGATACTTGTACAAATGAAGTTTTATTCCAAGCCTTTGCTAAGGCCAAGTCTTTGCTGCAAGAAGTTTTTTTCTGGTCTATAGACTAAATAAATGGCATATAGGCTAATAAAATATGCCTTTGACAAGTAGGATGCTGTACAAACAGGGTCTGCTACTATTCGGTGAGTCCGATTCGGTGAGTCCAATTCGGTTAGTCCGATTCGGTGAGTTCCTAACCTGTAACCCCTAACCCTAACCTCTAACCCCTAACCCTAAAACGGCAATGATAATTAGGCTACGGTACCCGATATTTAAAAAAAAAAATTGAAAATATCACCGAATAGGGATCGGACTCACCGAATCGGACTCACCGAATCAGACTCACCGAATCGGACTCACCGAAACGGGCCATTCCGGTACAAACAACCCAGATATATTTTGCTGCATGAAGCAACGCAGAGGACCAACACATTTTGCGATAGATACAGCGCTATATAAAAACAAGCATTATTATTATTACTTTGACATGAAGCTGGGTGATCAAGATAAGTCCTGGGTTCCTCCTAAAGTATGCAAACATTGCACTCAAACCGGTTTCTGGGCTCAAGGCTAAGAAGTTCAGAGTGCCATGACATAAAGAGAGCCGTGGAATCACCATGAAAATTGATACTTCTGCACGGTGAGGATGTTCGAAGGAAGTTGGAACATCATGTTTACATGGAGTGTGCAAGGCAGTCATTGCATGGACGTTGCTATTTCTGTTTTGTGTTTGCCCTTTCTATAGTTTCAAGTGGTGATTTGCTTGAAACAATAGCAAAACGGGCATGACTGAGAGTAACCTCAATACCTTCAGTTATGTTTTGGAGCAAGGTCAAGTTTTTTTCTCAAAACCATTTCTACCACCTACTGTAGTAGTTAAAGATTTAGTTATCAAAAGTGGTAGCTGCAATCTTGGCTCCTCATTTCGATCAACATGGCATTCTTGACTCCAAGGCCAAGATTACGTTCTTCCGCAGCAAGGATAAATGCAGCTACTTTACTGAAGAACATAACTTTGTATTCTGTAATTATATAAATGGCCTTCGTACCTTGATGGGTGTTGCTCAGTAGGCCAATCATAATAAAGAGTTGCGTTTGTTCATCGATAGCTTTGTTTTGTTTATTTGTCTAGTTTGTTAAGCAAAACAATGTATGCATTTTGTTTGTACTTAGTAGCTTACTTAGTAAGTCTGAGACTGTTGAAATCAACAAATATATTAATGCAAAACGCAGATAGTAATAACTGTAACGTCCGCTTTGTCTATTTGATTGCGACGTTACAGTGACGTATTTTGTTTGTCGTTGTTGACCTTTGCTCTCTTTGAACTGTCTAGATTGCTACCAACAACACAACACATGAGTTTTAATTGAGTTTCACGTGTTCTTATTGTGCGTTTTTAGACAATCTTTTCAACACAGGTAACTTTGAGATTTCTTAAATTTGCGACCGTCTAGAGAAAAGCAATTTTGTAGAATGAAACAAAAACGATTTACACATAGACGCCGACTTTTCAAAAAACCTTGGGGGGCGAGAAAGGTGATGACGTCATAACCATAACGCTATTTTACTCAATTAAAATAGTCTTTGATTAAGCTTAGTGTCTTGTTTATATTGACACCTAGGTCCTAGGTCGCAAACCGAATTTATTAGAACCGCTGCTTGAAACGATTAGTTTTACGCATGCTGTACGCCTAGTCGTAAAAATTTTGATATTGTTAGCTCATAATTGGAACAGTTGGAAAACAAGCCGATTCATTTCCTTTTCGTGCGAGTGAATAACAACGATCAAGACAGTGAAGTTATCGAAATAAAACGCAAAAAATCATGATCTCAAATAGAGTAGAAACCCGCTATCAGTTTTATTAACCTCGTTTTGCTAATTGCTTATTTTCAAAGCGCTAACAACGACAAAGTGTTTTCTGTTTTTTATCAAAAGTCTTTACTCTTCATAGTCTTTTATCGAATACCGTATATACTCGAGTATAAGTTGAGATGTTCGCAAGTGATTTTGCTGGAGCTGGAGACAAGCTGTTGTCTCCAGCTCGGCAGTTTTCAAAATTTTTGCTGGGGCGAAATCATTGTCGACGTAGATTACGGAGTGTGTAATGGCGTAGTCGTCGGCTGAAGTCAAAATTTTGAATACGTTTATTTGCAGTCATTCAAACTTAAGTTTCAAATTTAATGATTACTTGTCAATTCTAAACCTTATGCAATGTTAAGCAATATGCAAAGCTCACGAGACAAAAACAGCGGAAAGAGCTGTTTTAAGAGATCAATTTTTTTATTTTTGCGTGTAGGATATAATCGTTTTTATTACGTAACATTCCATGATCGTTGAAGTCGATGTCAAACCTTAGCGGCCGCATAAAACAATGATGTCAGTTGGCTTGGTGATAATAGCGGTAAGAGACGTCGTTAAGGCAGGCAATATCTGCGACCAAAACCATTGAACACCTTTTCTTTTATCGGTTTTCGATTTAATTCTCACACATTGCGAACAAAACAATGCGTTCTGTTGAATCATAATTGATCTCACAGCGGGAAGACCTCGTTGAAAATAGCGCGTCTAATTTAGGTGGTTTAGTTAACATTGCAGTGAAGAGTTACGTGACTATTCCAGCAGCGTAAGTTACTCTACCATCTACTTTGAAATTTCCATACCGTATGAGAAAGCCAGCTGCTGTTTTGCGGGCAAAAGCAACGTAGGCTATTTTTCGCTTTCGGTATTCCCTAAGTCCGTTTAAATGATCTAAATCTCTTTTGCGAAGTGTTTTATCTTTGAAACAACACTTGTAATAACCATTTTTCTTGCCCCTCAACCATAAATTTACGGGGGGCGCCGCCCCCCGGAAGTCGGCGCGTATGGCTTTTAGTTATATATATGATATATATAAGTCAAATAATAACTACACTAAACATTAGTAAAAAATATACCGTAGCCTATATTCAAGCGGGTGGTAGGCTGGAGTGAAGAGTAACAGTTTTCCATCAAAACCCGGACTAATACAATCTTCAAACTTTACTAGGAATAGCACCTAAATGAACGGGCACCACAGTGCTCCGCACCTAAATATCCTGACCCACAGTGTGCGCGCCTATTTGACCGGGGCCTAACTGTCTGCACCTAAAAGATGTGGACCCCAAATTAGGTTGCATCCTTCAGATGACACACACATCAATGGTCAGTCATGTAAAAATGATGCATTTAACAAAATTATTCATCAAATTTAAGAAAATATGTAAGTTTTTGTTAAAACATACCATAACACATCATTCCAATCACTTTGAATGATAAAAAAGGCAGAGCTGGTGTTCACATCAGGCTCCATTTCTAGTGATGGAAAAGTTGTTCCAATAATTTCAAGGCATGAATTTTGCTTCTCACGGTGACAAAAAACCTGAATTATGATTTAAACGCATGAAAATAGCCTAAAAGGGAAAGTAAAAAACACAACATTTAAAACATGTTTTACACCACCTTGACAAGTGTTTTGTTGAGTATATAAATATGCAACATTGGTCTAAAAGCTAATTAATGTTGGGTACTGTTGTTGTTAGGGAACAACAACTCTGGATACCATAGGCGTAGGCCGTAGAGTTTTAGAAATTACCGGGGGTGCAGTTATATCAGAATATCACACGCACCGCATAAACATCAAATAGGCCTATATATATAACAACCAACAAAACAACAACGTCAAGCACGTGGTTTAGCCTGGTTTGGGTCATTGTTGACCCCAAATATGTCGTGATCCGTCTGAATGTGCTGAACGAACATTTGGCCTTGCAAGACGTGCATGGTAAAGTCAAGTACAATTGTATGAGGATTGCCAAATTCGGAAACATGATTGGTAAGGTGTCGTCTTCACGAAGTTTGACGACATTATAGGCTAGTTATTCTTCCAATAACAACACTGTAGGGTTATTAAAGGACCCTAAACCTCAGGCATGCTGTAGCATGCTGCGTAGGAAACAAACTACATTAGTGTGAATTTGAAACAGATATAGCCTACTTTGAATAATACAATTAAAATGAAATGAAAAAATGAAAATAAAATTTAATAAAAGCATTAAAATACAGATAAGAGCAGGGGACAGGGGTGCACCGCACCCATGAACCCTCTTATTCTACACCTATATGCTGGATACCCTATGCTAAATGTTGTTTTGAAATGGGGTCATTTGAAGAAAAATCCAAATTCTGAGCAACAAACTCTATCGCAAATGACTGGTCACATTTAGAATGCAACCAATTCAGAAAGACAGCTTATCTGCGACACCACCAGCTGACATTTAGCAATACAAGCCGTGCTTAACTATATTAATCGATGCATATCATTAGATCCGTTCATGCACGTCTTAAACCATTGTGGTTCTGCCACCTTTTCCTTTTGTTGGTTTGTTACTGTACTTCTTTTTCACAATATCATTTCTTTTGCATTCTGACCAGTGGTGGATTTCCAGAAGATTAGCTTCCGGAACGTTAGTTTTTTACTTTCCAAATGCGCTAGGTGCCGTAGAAGAGATCAGAAATATGCCATTATAAGACTTTGAAACAACACACTTGATGTACGTAAAACGTTGCTAAAGTAAGTATCATGGTCTATAGATGATACAGCATTGTTCAACGCAAATATTTGTATTTTAGTGAAACAATAATACAAAAAAATACAAGTTATAGCCTACAATTTTTTAAGACATTTATCGTATTCAAAACCATAAAACCTCTGGCGACTTCAGGTCTCAATTGGCGGGTTACGTTCCTGACGTAACCAGGATCCAACAATTCAGGCCTCGAAATTCGTTTTTGTTGACGGCGGACAAACGTGTCCGGTCTGAGCAGCTATCTCGGCGGACAAATGAAGTTTCATGGTGGACACGCCAGTTTTAGCGTCAAACGTCATGCTTAATCAGTATAATCACTTTATCTTGATAGTTCTTCGCCATTTGATAACTATAGCTACGGTTTAAAAGAAGTCAATCTGAAATGCTTTCATCAGATCAACGACGTGCGCTTGAAGAGTCAAAGCGCTGCGTAGCTGCTTAATACGCTGCATAACTGATTAACTTCCACCGAACGAGGTTGTGTGGCTTCTTGCGTCAGTGCGTCACAATGCTCTGGGCACGAGTCGGAAAACTTCTACACCAACGCTACTATTTTCTAATGTGCAAAGTTTCACTAGGCTTTTTTCTTTAGGTTTATTTTTGCGTATCATTTAACGAAAGTGAATTTTCTCTGGCCTTTTCTTTCTCACGGTAATACCAAAACTTAACAAATTTTGCTGTAGTAGCCTACTCGTAGAATCTAATTTTGTAACCAACCTTGCCTTATCAATATTACTCGATCAAAGCCAGACATTGTGACGTAAGACTTGAACTAAGTTGCGCGTGATTAATGTAGAAGTACTCCCATCGATTCTTAGCAAAGAATTCACCTTTGTTACGCTGATTCGATGTCGTCAATCGTTGAAGCAACGTAAAAATCGTAAGTTTTCCTGCTTGAATGGAAGCTAAGGGATACAGTATTCACATTTTTTAGATGCGCAGGAAATTATACTCTCGCAACAGTTGTTCGTGCTATACAATGACGATTAGTATCGCTGGTTCCTGTGTTAATTCTCGGCGGACAAATATGACCGATCTAGATGGTACTTCCCGCGGACATCACATGCTGTGACGGCGGACATGACCGCCGTGTCCGCCGTGAATTTCGAGACCTGCAACATAGTTCGCTGGTTAAAACTTTCTCAGTGAAGGACCGACCATTCGTATAAAGAGTAAACTTGAAACAGTTACACAGTGTGTGGAGAAGCACGGTCCAGTGTCAGTATGAGGTTCATTCGTGAAAATCCGTGCTCACACTCGCTCGATGAAGTTGGAATGGATTTTAGTGACGTTATTAAATTTTGAAGAATCTGGGATCTTCTTTTCGTAGTTATATATTCACGAAGTCCCCTTACAGTTTCGCGTTCATCTAAGCGCAATCTCTTTGCCACTTCAATGATTTCGTTTTCTCCGTGTGTCATTACTGTGTCCTCTGGCCAAGTAGTTGAATCAAGTATTTTGCCGCTGTTAATAAATGACAAGTCTGTTGAATTTAACAAGCGATCTTGGATGAAATTTCCTAAGTGATGATAAAATATGCGGGGATTGATTAGCGGGCTATTTCTGCAATTGTTTACATGCAATTTCACACCTTTGAAGTCTAAGTTTTCTTCAGCATCCTTGGCAATGCAATAACGTCGTCCGGGTTTGTTCCTACGTGTTTCAAATAATTTTGCAAGATTATTAATTTTGTGATCTGCATCCCAAATAGTACATGCTCTGTTTTGCAGTTCGAGGCTTAGGCTACTTCGGATAATTCTTGCAAGGATTCGTACATCAAAGCCAAGTCCAACAAGAAATCCGTGGATGTTATCTTCGACAAGAGTCCTTGATATTTCCCATGTTCCCGAGAAGCTCTTGTGTCGCTACTAGCACCCTTTTTGAAATGTTCGGCAAGTGCTGGAAAATCATTCCAGATGGCATTATCTGTGCGGAAACTCAAAGGCTACCGTACCCAACGTGTGTCCAGTACCCTTCCGATTTTCAACAGCTGCACTTCAACAGCCGCTGCACATTCACCCAATTCCCTGCTATTGTTAGGAGAAGTGTGGTAAAGGCTATAGCACTTGTCCATAAAAGATCGAAATCGATTCACATTACTGACTGATTTTACAACATCACGAACCGATAGTTCCAATCTATGGTTTGCACAATACCACACCACAAAGTCTGGAAATTCATCACGAAGCAATTTTGCCACACCATTTTTGAGACCTAACATCACAGCCGCGCCATCCCGTACAACACCAATCAAACAAGAAGATAAAAATGTTGTAGACATGCCATATGATTTTAAGCAGCTCTTCAGGGAATCAAAGATGACATTCGCTGTAAGACTAGCGAGCTCAACAAGACAAATACATTCACAGGTTCGCTTCCGTCAAGACTGGTACGAAGATATATTATCAGAGTGGATGCGCGATTTAACGTGGTCGACTCATCAAGAATTATTGATATACTTTTACTGAACAGGGCAAAGCATAATAAGAGTATAAAATATTTGATCTTCCGGAACGCCGTTCCGGACAAGTCAACTTTTTGATCGAGCTTCCGGAGCGGCGCTCCGGACCGTTCCGACTGAAATCCAGCCCTGATTCTGACAAAGAAAAATACATTGAATTGAATCAAATCCCTTGATTAATGGAAAACAGGCTTTGCGCCTCTGGCTAGTAAGGTTGCCAGAGGTTAATTTAAAAAAAGAGCCAAAGCTTATGTAAAAAGTAGCACAAATTTTTTGGGGGTTCTAAAATGGAGCCCAAGCAAAGAGATAGGCTATTATACAAAATTCTTCTAGAGCGCTTGATTATCAGTCTCAAATTATAAGTGTTTTTCCAGCTCTTCACATCTTTCAGACAGATTGGCAACCATGCATTCACTCAACTGTTTATTAAAACAACTACAAACAAGTGCGGCAGTGCCTAAACACACAAATTTTTTAATTGCTTTTCGTAACAAATTAGGCTGTGGCTATTCTTACAACATATTGTAAAAATAGCCTCAGAGGCTATTCTTACAAGCACCACTCAAGCATTACGTTTGACATCAATATGCGCTCATGCGTGATCTGGAACTGGTATACAAGTAGCGACCCTGGTTAAAAAGGAGATGACGTCACACAGGAGGAATCCACCATAAAATGGTGGAAAAGTGGGGTGAAATTAGTCAACCATGACAAAAAAAAGCGTGCAAGTGTCCGCTTTTACCTAATAGCTATGTAACACAAGCCCGAAAAACACCACATATCTCCTTAGAAAAGAATTAAACTTGACCAAGTTTAACTATTTATCCGAAGAATAGCCTACTTCTAAAGATACCAGCATTTAATCAATAATATATCTTTGTCGTTTCTGCTTCGATTTTTACAATTGAACCATTGCTGGAAAGCGCAAGCTATCGTTTATCCAAATGAAGGTCAGCCAGACTCTAAAAGTTAAAAATATTTCTTAGGTAAAGAGTTGAACTTGACCGACTTTAACCATTTATCCCAAAAATACTTGTAAAGATACCAGCATTTAATAAACGCTAATCTAAAGAACATATCTCTGTCTATTGACAAGCAAAAGTTGAGGTTGATAGCTTTTTCACAAAGCGAGCAACCGGGCTTCAAACACAAGCAAATAGCGCCCGATGACTCGTTGCATTTCCGAATCGAAGCAAGTATGCAAGTCTCCCCGGTCTGCGATCATTATATGTCTTTATTAAATTAGTTGTAAGTTGCTTGTTTCTGCTTCGATTTTAACAATTGAACCATTGCTGGAAAGCACAAGCTATCGTCTATCCAAATTAAGGTCAGCCAGACTCTAAAAGTTAAAAATATTTCTTAGGTAAAGAGTTGAACTTGACCGACTTTAACCATTTATCCCACAAATATTTTTAAAGATAACAGCATTTAATAAACGCTAATCTAAACAACATATCTCTGTCTATTGACAAGCAAAAGTTGAGGTTGATAGCTTTTTCACAAAGCGAGCAACCGGGCTTCAAACACAAGCAAATAGCGCCAGATGACTCGTTGCATTTCCGAAAAGCTAGGCTATTTACAAAAAGTGAATACCGCACATGTTAAACAAAAACTGTACATATTTTGAGCACAGCACAGTAACTGTTAGGCCAGATCATCACCCATGTGTCCCTCCTCTCCTTGCCTAGATGAGACCTGCCATTTGTCCTCGCAACCCTTTTTGTTTCCCGACCAAACTGAGAAGTTTAGAGTTTCGTTATTTGTTGGATGCAAATAGACGCATGCTTACATTTTTGACCACCTTAAAACACTAAACCAGTTTCTGCTCGACATAGCCTACAGTGTTCAATTTTTGTCCCAGGAATCAACTCTTCAAGCAATACTTTCCCTACTTTGTGTGCACTAACATCCTAATTTATATGCCATTGTTAACAATTGCGATATTCGTGAATTCATTTGAGGCTTTGGGTACCGGAATTAATATACTTATTTGAACTAGCAAATTCAATCCACAACACTTTCCACTAGGCTGTTACTTAACACTAAGCACGCATATGCGCTGCGATTTGTGGCCGTGTTAGCAACTGAAAAAAAGCCTTGGTGTGAAGATCACTGAATTGTTCAAAATGTGAGCTCAGTAGCCTATTACTGTGCTTGCAACTGCATGGTGCTATCAACGTGCAAAACAACTCGGCTCCAGGTCCCCTGCGGTCACAGACACGCATATTATCCCTGAATAGGGGGGTATCGCGTTTGCCATTCGCTCATTGTCGCCTGGTTTGATTGCAAACAAGTCTGTTCTATGTAGTTGCTTTCCTCATTGCGTCTAGTATGTCAGCACAATTGCTTTATCATCGCGAACGCCATTGTCACTTTTCCTCATCCACCTTTCCCAGGCTTGTTCGCGATGAAAGGCACAGAGTAACACGTAGCAATCTGCGGAACAAGAAGTCGTGGGCACTGAGTGGTAAAGTACAGTAGCAACTTAACAGTGACGACACAAATGCATGAGCAATGGAGACAGCACACAAGCAACGAAAATGTTAATGCAATTCACTAACTTGAAAAAACGCTTTCGATGGCCTTGATTTCCGCCTCACATTTATCGGTCATGAAAAACGAAGGGTTCCAGTTTTCTGACCACCCTTTTACAACAGAAAGTGCTTCTGCTATGTCCGAAGCTTGTTCATTTTGGATAATAAACGTAGCAACAACCTGGTAACCAACATTCGTTCTGACGCAAAGAAAAAATAGAGGAAGGGAATACTTGGACGTCTTGTAAGTTGCATCCAAGAGGCAAATGCCTTGGCCGCAACGATGCAACAATCGTATTATCTTCATCTACGATGAGTTACAATCAACTAAATTTTCATCTTATGATAGTAGCCTACAGAAATAATATACGGTACTGTACGTAACATTGAAAACCACCAAGCCTACTACGTGAATATGGTAAAAAATAAATTGTCTCAAAAAGATTGGTTGTGACCCAAACCCTGCCTTTAGTTACCGCTGGACATGTCACTTGGTCCAATCAATAACACCACATAGGCGTATGGATTTGGCACACTAGATGGAAAAAATACAAAAGAGGTCAGTGAAGTAGGCTAGGCTACTTTGAATCAACAAAGCTTTTACACCTGAAAACTGAGTGTCTTTAAGAAACGAGATGAAAAGTTGATGAAACAGAACACATTTACATATGTTTATAGCATTTTTTGCAGTTAGTAAACCGTTTCCTCTTTTATGATGCCTAACCTCCACTTTGGTGAAAACACTGTGCTTTGCAGAAACCTTTTCAGAATCTTTGTCAACAAAGAAAAGGCTTATTATTGTAGTATGAATATCAACACTTAGTACACTAGTGAATTACAATGACAGGATGTTAAAAATCAACATTAACATGGCACCGTATGCTCGTTTCTGAACAACAACAAGCTTCGTTCCTGCTTTTGCTTCGTACTCTTCAATGGATCTCATGGCATCTTCAACTGAAGCCAACCACTTTCAACAATAAACAATTGATTTTTTACTGTTATAAACTTATGGATCTTCATCACCCATTTTTTGCCATAAGAAATCAAAGCATTTATGCCATAGCCTAAGATTACAGTGAAGAAATGTAAATACTACACACATGCAACAAATCTGGATTTAGCGAGTATAAGGTAGCTGATAGTTTGAAGCTCCAGTTTTTCTTCTTTCCTTCTACTATAAGTACTTCACCACATTTAGGTTTGTTTTATTCTGATGACAGCTCCTGATGAGTCAGTCAAAAAAAAAACTGCAGCTTCGAGCTACCTTTTACTTGCTATTTTCAAGTTCTGTACCACCATTTGCTATGAAAGAGTTCAACATACGTATACTAATTGTGTTAAGTTGGAAACAGTAAAATAGTTGAATATTAATGAACTGTTGAAGGTCTTGTTGGACCGTAGTATATTGCAGCAACTACATTACAAACCTGTACTAGTCCATGACTTTCAGCCAGCTCTCCCAAAGAATGTTAAATGTCCTAAATGCATCAGAACTTTTAATGCCAGGATTGGACTCATTAGTCATTCAAGAACACATCGTTAGCGTTTTATGTGAGGACCATTGAAGAAACGATTTTTATCAAATGTTACAAGTTTCAAGCATAACGCGTCAAGGCCAATAAGTCTTTTCGTAGTTCACGGTTTACATAACCTTGGTTTAATTGACAAAGCGAGATTGCAGTATCACCTGAACATTCAATGTCACTTCTCCATAAGGTTGCATTTCCTGCAGAACCAAGACTTCGTTTTTGGCGGCATTGTTCTACCAAGACATCTCAGATGGTGCCAATCCAGACACGAGTCGCACATGATGCTGTCGCCTGCATCAAGATCTAAATAACAGGAGATGCACAACCAGCGGCCTTTATTTCGCAAAGTGGTCAGTAGGTTCTCCATCAACGTCCAACCGTCAAAAGAAAAATGTCTTCGCACAGAAGCAATGGCAATGTTTTCATCTAAACACTTCATTGGAATTCTTTCGGGCAACGTTTCAATTTCATTTTCTTCGATCAGTCGATCGCTGAATGGACGCAAGACCTCTTCTACTACCTCAGAATCGACAAACCAACTGAGTATTGCTGAAAAATATGACCATGGGTGACTTTGTTTGATGTAGCCTACGTACGCTTTGACGTAGCCTATCGGCTAGGCAGACCCACAGAAGTCAAAGTGTAGTTTTTTAAACTAACGTAGGCTATAACAAAAATGAAGTCACACAAACATAAATGCAACAAACCTGCTTCTTTCTGAAAAGACGACTTCAGTCTGAATGGAATTGGTCCGCTCTTTTTTTGTCTCTTGCGTGGTAACCCAATGACTGTCAATCCAGCTCCTTTTGGCCTGCCACGTTTCATCATCTTCGGTGGAAATTTAATTGATCCTGCATCATCTGTTAATAAACACAACGAGAATCGAATATAGGCTACAACGTAGAAAACATCACTATTTCAACGTTTTTATTAAAAAATTAATAAACATAATGCATTATGCAATGCAAGAAAAAACAACTAATCAGAAATGAATGTTTCAGAAACAGCACATACTTGTAAAAGACTGAATAGAACTGGACGGTGTCTGCATCATAATCGCACTGGTATCAACGGTCGACAAGACGTCACCGGGTGTGTGCTGTGAACTACTACTTGAGACTGTAGGAAGTGCAATTCCAGGATCATTGCTGGAAGATGTTGCAGCAGCACTTCCAGTATCAGTGCCTGAAAAGGATCACCTCTGAGCAATGAAGAAACAATAGAAGCGTCGCACGAGTCTTTACTGGACAATTATTGGATGTGTTGCACTGTTGCAATGGGGGCCAAACTGACGAGGTTACGGTCCTGGGCGGAACATAATGTCGTATAATCGTAAATACGTGCACTGGCAGTAGATATTGTGATATACCGTATTTTGAGTTGGAAGCGAGCACTTGAGGTGTCAACAAATCTACATTAACCTTTTGAAAACAAGATTTTGTTGCAGCCAAAACATGCTTCTGGCGTGGTTACCGAATGCCAACCAATCCAGTATCTATCAAAATCTGCTAGGTGTTTCTCGATGATTATTTGCACAATGCTGCATCACCTGCCAATAAACTCATTACTTATCAAATAATGCAGACCGTGCTATAATCTTAAGAAACATGAAACGTAGTGTAAGCGCAGCATGCAATGCAAGAAAAAAAAAACAACTAATCAGAAATGAAGCTTTCAGAAATAGCATACTTCTAAAAGACTGAACAGAACTGGACGGAGTCTGCATCATAATCGCACTGGTATCAACGGTCGACAAGACGTCACAGGGTGTGTGCTGTAAAGTACTGTTTGAGACCGTAGGAAATACAATTCCAGGATCATTGCTGGAAGATGTTGCAGCAGCACTTCCAGTATTAGTGCCTGAAAAGGATCATGCAGTTGTTCACAAAAGCAGAATTACTGAGCATCTGCAACCTTGTATAATCGTAAATTAGTGCGCAACTGCGCATGCAGTACATATTAGCCCACATATTGGATAGCTCAACGCCATAAAAATCATTGCTCAAAAAAAAATTGACTGCAAAATCACGACGCAAGTTGCAGTAACTAACCCATATCTCTTCAGATATTTGAAAAAGTAGGCTAGTTTTTCTGATTTAGTAAATAGTGCTAGCATATAGGCCTACCTTTCTGAGTTTGACCCAAAAAGTTCACAACTTGGAATTTCTTTCCTTCCTGCAAGAACTCTGCAATTTGTCGTAAATTATCCAGGTTGTATTGGAATTCATCCATTCCTTGTTCAGATATCATTAACGCAATCTTCTGGGAAATATCTTGAACACGGCGATACTTTTGCTGTTCTGATAAAACACATCTTCTTTGAGGCTTGTTAAGAATCTCAACAGCTGGTAATGTGGATGCAGGACCGTTGTCCAGTGAGTTTCTTGTCAGGCGATGGGATTTAAGAAAATATTGCATTGTCCACCGTTCTGAACAAAGATTGGGATTGTACTCTGACATATGGAGCTGCCTTCTAACTGCTAAGACATGCCTACAAGGTAGCAGCATTGATGATGTGAATCCACAAGGACATGCTGTTGTTGTGACTGCCAATTCCCCATGGACACGAGATTTTACTATGGCAGAATCATTCAAAATCTCTGACATGACAACCTTTTCCGCTAACTTGAATTGTTGTTGCACATGAATATATGCAAATGGTGTCAGTAGCTGTTGGTATTGTCTCTCCGCCACACTTGAAATCGCATCAATTGGAACCTTAAGGAAAGCATTTGACGCTTTGTGGTCACGTTCGGTGGAAAGAGATTGGATACATGCCATCAGATCTTTAAAAAACATGGTCATTCCTGAGTATCTTGTTATGACACTTTTCAACTTTCCATTGATGGATTCCAGTCGATTATTAGTTCTGTTCAAAAAATTAGCTTTCAAGTTGCTCAGTCCATCCACCCATTGATGTCGAATAGCATGCCAGTTATCGTTATAATATGTTGTGACAGCAATTGGGACTGTGTCAACGAATTGGTTATACAGTAAATTATAAGCTGACTCATTTTTGGCATTTGCCAGTTTTCCTAAAATTTCCAGTGATACCTGCCTTTGGGCTGAAGAAATGCCTAATTTTTCCATGGAAACTTCTCTACGAAAAGTGCGAAGGGTATGAAAATAGCAAATTAAAATTTCTGCAGTAGGCAGCATTTTCATCATGGCATCCCGCTCTGTCATGTCTTTGTCAGCCATTACAACCTCCACTTTATCCCAAGCTGGATTGTGGAGTTTAAACTGAGTTAACAGCTTGCTGATGGTCAGTTTGTCTTCAGTGGCTACAAGCCACAGACACACAATTTCACTCTGACCTAAGCCATCAACATTCAGCATCACATATAATGGCATTCTCAAGTCATTAAGTTTGTAGGTTGCATCAATCAGCAGCATTTCGGGATATGCCGCAAAGGTTTCCCGCATGTCTTTCGTTTGAAAGTATATCGCCTGCAATTGTTTGTCATCATCTGCAAACACATCTACTGCAGCACCTAAAATGAAAATAAACTGAGGATTAGTATACCCTACAAAGCAAGAATCTTGACAATCCTGGGCCAGACTAAAATAGCGCAAAACAATTAGGCCTATTAGGCACTCCATCAGATTTAAAAGCAAAAACATCAACTTTTAGTGAAATTTGTTTTCTATTCTATGTTATTTTAATTATTGGCCAGAGGAAGGATGTTTAGGCCTTTGGTAATATTTACATCATATAATCAATGTTCCAACTGAGCGGTTGTATACCACTCTCACCCCATTCTCTAAAAGATGCCACATTGCAATGCTTAGGGTCCGTTAAAAGGATCCATTAGGAGTAAACTTTTACGTAGATTTCAAATTTAGCAATGTTTTCTATTTCTATCCACTCAAAGTAGAATTGTTTCAAGATATTGAAGACCTTTGATTGAATTCCTTGATCCCGCTTTCAATCTTACAATCCCCATAGCGCCTTATGTTGCAACAAAAATCTTTGGAGCATGAGTTTGGGAAAGTAGAATGAATTCTTATGAAGAAAATGAAGCAAAAAATACTCTCAATTGACCCTTTATAGCTCAATGTTGCAAATTTTCCACACGTTGTAGGGTACTGCTAATATTCTGTGTTGGTTATACTAGACAAACGTTTTCTGAATAGAAAAACGTCTGAAAATTAGATATTTTTCTTGTGTAGCCTACTATGATGTGCGTACTGGTAATCCGCAGTTTGCTGCAGTAGACAGAGTCTATTGACCGGTAAACCAGGCGGTCAACACTTTAAATTGAACTGGCAATGGTGAGATTGAACCCACGTCATCGAAATAATTCATCTGCAGTCTAAACCATTACGGCAAGAGGTCAATCGCGAATTGCTTAATTGACATTATATCTGAAATGGTTCAAGAAGAATGCTCACAATATCATGTGACACTCAATCTGCAGCAGCGACCTGTAGATTGCAAATACGCCTACGGTGTTGACCAATGTTACAGGCAACCTGGTAGCCTATTCTTGCATTGCTGCAGTACTACAATGATGCAAAAAATTAGATTTTTCCAAGGTCATGACCCTGACCACAGCTTGCACACACACATCCGGCTCTAGGCCGGAGTCACATCACCTCCAGTACGGAGCCAGAATTTGACCGGAACCGGAGCTCATTCTATCTCTACTTATCATACTGCACATAGAAATTAGAAAGTCATCTCTACTATTTAGCATGAACATATCTTGTACTGTATAACAGACAAAAAAGTTTTGTCTGTCGACTAACCTTTTTCTTTGTTCATTTCATTAATAAGTTCATCATAGGTGTTTTCATACAAAGGTCTCTGTTTTGCGGCAATATTATGCAGATCTTTAAGAATAACTGTTTTTCCTGTAGAAGCTGCAATGTGCTTTTGTACCAACTTTTTATTTGCTTTGGTGGCAAGCATTTCTCCGATCACACTGCTTTCTGTTTCATTTAATCTTCGTTGTTTAGGCATCAAATTAAATGCATTCTGAAAAATAATTTATATGCACATAGTCAAGAAAATGACATATCTTTTGACAGGTGTCCAACCCACAGAGATGGGCAAGATCACCAGGTTTGGTGAATCGGCGGCTTGAATATGACCAGTTTCGCACAAACTGGTCATATTCAGCATGTGCGTAGTCATGCGCGCAAAGTGAAATGACCACTTTACCGTGTCTTACGATGAAGTCAAGATCAGAAAAACTGTCTTGCAACATTCTTAACGTGTTTTAGTACAGTAGCAAACAATATTTGAACTTCAAGTGTCATAATCAAAATGCAATTATACACGAAAAGTAATTTTTTGGATAAAGGGGGTTTTGGACGGAAATTTCAATTTTTTTTACTAGTGGTCTTAGAATGTACTGTTGTATCCTAAAACCTGGGTTAAAATTGAATTTGAAAAAAAAGCCGATTAACCCCCCCCCCCCTAATGTTATTGCTCTTTTTTATCCTTCACATAATTTCTGATGAAAGCCTCCTTATCATATACAGGGCTAGTGTGACCATAGCTCAAAGGCTATGACTACTACAAAGGGTTATTTCCACTTACTTCATTGAAATCATGATTATGATCATTGACATTACTAATCTCAGTGATGCATAGCGCTTTTCCATCTGACGTTGCATTTACTTTGATTCCAAATGGACAACCTTTGATAAAAGTACTGAAAAACAACAAAGATGAGGTGACATAGGCCGTGTTGAATCACCCATAAGTACACCTAAATTAGCCATAACTCACGTTAAAGTAGCCTACCTGCAAGTCATGTCAAATTGCCCATAAGTTGCATCCAATTACCTATAAGCCCACCTGAATTACCCATAAAGTCACGTTGAATTACCACAAGTTCAGCCGAGCATTCTCATAAATCTAGTCGATTTACCCATAAGTGACGTCAAATTGCCAAAAAGCTGCGTTGAAGTACCCATAAGGCATGTCTTTATGGATAATTTCATGAGACTTACGGGTAATTCGACGAATTGTGCTGATGAGCAATTCGACGTAACATATGGGTAAATTGACAAAACTAATGGGTAATTCAATGCAACTTAGGAATAATTCTGGGCATGACAATTCAATGGAAATTACAATAGACAGCATGCGGGAATGGTTCAGCAGAATATATGCATTTTGCTAAGTTCTAAGCATTCATAAGGAATGTAGGCAATTTGCACTTATGCAAAACTCAATCTATTAGCAAAACTTATTACAATAGACAGCATGCGGGAATGGTTCAGCAGAATATATGCATTTTGCTAAGTTCTTAGCATTCATAAGGAATGTAGGCAATTTGCACTTATGCAAAACTCAATCTATTAGCAAAACTTATGCATATAGGCTACATGAGTAGCTCAACCTATGGGCACCAAGGACAAAACCATCATTACTTACCTTTGATTTGGTTATTTTCCTTGACTACATGATTTGGGTGTTCTTCCTCCATGCACACAAGCATACTGTATTGTACGATACTTCAACTGTTCATTCCAGGTTTTTGTGGATGTAAGTGCTAGACGTCGTTTTGCGCGTTCAATTGTTATGGAATTTCTCACATAAACATTGACAAAGTTTTCTTTTTCCCATTGCTTAATAGCCGAAGAAAGTGTCTCAAAACTGTAATATAATGCTCCCTTCGTAATCATGATGACGATGGATTCATTGACGTGTAGTTTCGATCAGCAAAATCAGCAACTACCGCGGTTCACTCTACGATCAAGTGTGCAGCACAAGCCAATACGCATGCGCGCGAAATTACGTATGAGCGTCGTCGGATGAAACGCCTGAGCGCATTAAGGTCTTGCTCGAGTAAACAACGTCTTGCTTGAGTGGTGCTTGTAAGAATAGCTTCAGAGGCTAGTTTTACAATATGTTGTAAGAATAGCCACTTCGAACAAATTAATGCATCAAGAGTGTTCCCCAGAAAACTATCAACACTTTGGATAACCCACCAAGGTCAATCAACAAAGCAAATATCTTTTTGTCTTGATTTTTTATACTCATATAATTAGTTCAAAAAAAATTCACTAGCCCTCATCTTTCTAAATTTGTAAAATATTTATTAAGGTGTTGCGACTGTGCCATATTTTAAACTGATTGTCCTACTTTGGTTTCATGCACGTCATAACGTCCGCGTCTTGTCGCTTCTACCTTTTTCTAGACCCCTGTTATGTTTGACATATATTGTTTTTCGTTGTGATGGTCAGAAACAAAAACAAACTGATCTGATGTCCACTGCATTTTCATGGAAACCTGAGCACTTAGGTTGCCAGGGCAGTGTTGCCTTGCCAGATGCAGGAAGCTGCTTGGCACCGAAAAGTAACTAAAATTTCACCAGATTGCATACAATTTCATCAGATATTTAAAACACCCGAAATAAAGCAATTTCGCCTAAAAATACAATTAGTTTTTGGGACATAAGACTAAAATGAAACAAATATGCAAAACACATGTTTTGTCACATAGGCTATTGCATACACGGATTATAACTGTAGCAGTCAATTATCAGTAAGCATCAAAAGTTCTTAACCAAAAAAGTTGCTGTTTTTACTTTAAAAGCGGCATCTTTTACTGCCATGGTTAAAATGCACTGTAAGATGCAATAACATCCCGATAAAAAAAAATTGACTTTTGATAAATACAAATAAAATAAATAAAAAGACTTTTGCATATTATCCTGCTCAGGATATCCATGAAAATGAAATAAGTGGCCACTGCATGCATGTAGCCTATGTAAGGTCATTGATTTTGATAAACTTTTAGTTTTTGGGCAAAAAATAAACTTTTTCACTAATTTTAGATATAAAACTTGCCATTTTGGCAAGTTTTTTGGTAAAAAAAGCTCACCAAAAAGTAGTGGCGAAACGCTGCCTGCTAGAGATGCAGCAAACCCAAAATTATTATCCGCACAAAGCACCGCAACTGAATCACCTATCCGCACCGCACACCGCAATTTATCTGGAACTTTGACACTGCACCGCAAATTACAAAATTTTCAAAAAAATTTTAACGCGTTATTTTTTAGAAAGTCAATTGTGGCAAAAAGCACCCATGGCATATAACTGGTAACCTACGGTACCGGTACAGTTGTGCACTAATTGACTAGGCTAACCAGATCATATTCTCTTATCAGCAATGCATCTAAGTTCAAAGACATCATGCTTTTTCAAATAGAATGTTCCTGGATCCAGTATCAGGACTTTTGAACACTTTTTGTAAGCAATAATGCAATTTTAATGTCAGTGGCTGCATAAAGTTATGACCTACACCGACAGACAAGACAGCAAGAGTAAAACTTATAGCCTGAACTCACTGGGCTAACTGTTATAGTAACTAAAGCGGTAGTTGCGCTAGGCCAATAGCTTGGGAACTGAGCTTATCAGCTAGGCTATTAACCAAAAACACTCGCACAGCTTCCCTCACAAGCCAGCCCACAAAAACCATCTGTCAAGCACTGTAGCCTACTCAAATTGTGTCAACTGCAAACCATTTGCATAGCTTTCCAGCTTAGGGTTTCCAAAGGGAAAAAACTGATCCGTGTTTCCAATTTAAATTTGAAGTTTCATAACTGATTTTCTTGAGAAGTTGAAAGTTTACGTTTACAAAAGTTTAATTTCTTGAAAGTTTACGCGGCAAGCGGCGTGGCGCGGCTTTGTCATTTCAACCTTCCACGCGGCGCGGCACGCGGCGAAAAAGTCAAAAGCGGTGGCGTACGCGGCACGGCGCGGCTTGCATCACTACTGCCTGCAACCATGCCAGTGGCAAAAGCTACAGGATTGCTGGTACATTGCTGCTGTCAGATTCAAAAGATTGATTGAAGAGCGCAAATTGGTCACTCTGAACTTGCAACCCACTGTCATCACGCATGCGCAAACTTTTTGCAAAACGTTTTCTGTAAGAGCAGAGATTTTTTGGTGAAAAGTTTAAAAAATCTTGGTGAAACTTGAATGGGAAAAGTTTCACCAGATTTCACCAAAAAGTTGTCTGGTTTCAAGGTCAAAAAGCTTGGCACCAAAGACCTCTAAATTTCACCAGAATTATTTTATTTGGTATCTTATTTTTCCATCTGGCAACGCTGGACTAGCCAAGGTTGCCAGATATTAAAGCCTAAACATTCACATTTTTGAAAATTGGCATCTTTATACCAAATTGGTAGCCCTTCCTGACCGAGGCCTCCTGACACGCTGCTCCTCAATAAAATAGCTACGAATCAGGTAAAATCGTAATTTTGATACAATCTTTACATAAAAGATTATATTGTATTTAAAAAAAAAAAGTAGCCTAATTGGGCGCCAGTCAAACAAAGCGCGCCCAACGAGAATTTTTGGCTCCTGGAAAAATCAAAAGTAGCCCAATTGGGCGTAAAAGCGCCCCATCTGGCAACCTTACTGGCAAGCTGAGTAAAAACCAAAGCGATCTCTATTTGGTAAACACGTAATAGACTAATAGAGATCGTCTTGGTGAAAATTGAAAAGTGAAAATGAAATCAGACTTCCGACCAAGGTTGCCAGACCAAAATTTTAAACAATGCCAATGCTCCTCACATAATCAACAACAAAAATGCCACATGTCAGTTCAGTTTGTTTGCATTTGTGACCATCACAACAAAAAACAATATGTGCCCAAAAAAACAGAGGTCTAGAAAAAGGTAGAAGCGACATGTCATTTTAATCCACCCTATAAATAAAAAAAAGCGTCATTGTCAGATATAATGTTGTTGGATGATTTTTGCGCAAAATTACAAAAAAATTAGGGGGACCTGGTGACTGCGTCATAAATTAACTTCAACTTCTTATGTATGAATCACCGTTACTTTTGCAGCGTTGGCTTATACAAAGAAATGAAGAATCTTTATTGTTATCGGTCTGCTGTATTGATTGATTGTGGTCTAATTTTGCCATTTTGAGGTGATGGCTAATAACATATGTCACACGGAGACACAAGCCTTGAAAGACCTAATAGGCAAAATGTCAGGCAAATAATCAACATGACAGGCAGGGATGAAGGTGTTGTTACGGACAATCGTTCCCCAAATCAAACGTCACATAAAACCGTTAAGGTCTACAGTACTTAACCTGGCGTCTTACGTCATGGAATATTAATAAAAAATTAGCAGAGATTGCATCATCTCTTCGTAACACCTGTAAAACATTGCACAATCCTTTTCAACACCTGTGGGAATTGCTTCGCAATGTTTATCACTGTTACGTCACAAAAGCTGGTTACGTGCATTTGAAATATCGCAATCAATTCTCTCATTTTAGAATTGTCGTTAGAAAGGTTGGTCGAATATTAAAACTGTTTTGCTTGTGCTTACCAACTAGACAAAATTTCCGTCTTTTATCCTAGTAATTTGTATTGTGGTGACAAGTTTCAGTGCGTAGCCTACGGTGTTGTACCCTCTTTTCGACAGCCTGTGGCTATTTTTTCTTGAAATACAATTCGTGAAAAAACGTTTTCCGAAGAGTATTTTTTCGGTGTCATCGCATACAGACGGAAGGATTCGGGGATTTTATGTTACAACTTTCCCACGAAGATATTATGGTTTTCCGCTGTGACCAGGTGTACAGCAACATCTAGTTGCAGCGGGTGCCGTACTGTCGGTAGCCTATATTTTCATTGTTTTGCACACTGATTAAATCTTGTGCTTGAGCACAATGTTGAAAACGTGGCGATAGTTAAAACAATTTTTGAAACAATTGGTGACATCTACCGCTTTATGGACTATTCTTCCAAGAGACATTATCTGTATAAAGAGCATTTAAAAATAGAGGGAATCACGTCTAGAAAAATTGCATTGCACTCGTTATCTGATACTATCTAGATCAGTGGTTCCCAACCTGGGGTTCGCGGACCCCTTGGGGGTCTGTGAGAAAGCATTTGGGGGTCCATGATAACCTTGATGAGTTTTGGAAAAAAACGAAAAGCGATCTTTTTACTTTCATTTCTCTCTTTAAATGCAAATGTGTCAAGCTCAAGCCCGCGAGAATAAACTGTAGGCCTACCGGTATGCATTAAAATAAATCTATGCTGCTGCTCCTCGCGTAGTTGTTACCCATTGCTTCTTGCTCAGATACGATTTAGCAGCAAAAACTTTACCAGCAAGTCTCAAAGAAATTCTGAAGAATTGCGTGAAAGTCGTTAATTTCATCAAAAGCAAAGCTGTAAACCACAGTAGGCTACCGTACTTTTAAAGCGCTCTGTCGAGAAGTAGGGTCAGATTACGGAGTACTTTTGTATCATTC
Organism: Aplidium turbinatum; assembly: GCF_918807975.1. Lineage (NCBI taxonomy): Eukaryota > Metazoa > Chordata > Ascidiacea > Aplousobranchia > Polyclinidae > Aplidium > Aplidium turbinatum. The sequence goes on from NC_137489.1 coordinate 18,295,547, forward strand.
TGAGGTACGTTGGTTATCTAGAGGTAGGCTTACTATACGTCCCGTTTTAGGCGGGACAGTCCCGCTTTTTAACGTCTTGTCCCGGCGTCCCGACCGGTCAGCCAAACGTCCCGCTTGGGCGTTCAGCCAGCCAGCATAATACACGAACATTACCAATTAGCATGTTCTTGTTACCGTACTGTTGTTGCTGTGTAGCGTACCGGTAGCATACTTGCTGAAGGTGAATGCGTGATTTTGGGCAAATAATGGGCAAAATAATGCAAAGACAAAAGGGAAAAATAATGTTTTCTTTGAAGTGAAAGAAAAGATCGAAAGAGATCTGACAGGGATCGGATGTGCAGCTCATATTGTTCACAACTGCCTCCAACATGTTGTGGATACTCTCCCTGAATGTGTCGAAAGTCTGGTTGTGAAAATAAAGTGCTTAGAAAGTCCGAGGAAAAGTTGTCCTTTGTCTTTAAAGCAGACGATGAGTGTGCTTTTCTTAAAGAGGATGTCGTTAAAGCTTCCTCACACGACCACTTGGAGAAACTTTCTGCCGTCAGCAGAAATTCCGGTTTCCATGCTCTCTTGATCAGTGGCATATGGAATAAGTTTAGATCTGACAGACAACGGAAATAGATTTAGAAAATTCACATTTGGAGGTTTATTTAATCAGGATTGTGTATCAATTCATCGTTTTATTTTCTGTTCTGCGGCTCAGTTAACACGATCTGCTGGTAGCCTACTACATTGATTCAACGTCTGTTGACGTTTAATCAACGAAAAAGTGGCAGATTTGTCGGCTGGGAAATGCGCAATTTCACAGTCGAACAGTCACAACAAAATAAATTTATCCTTTCACATGTTGTTCTTTCTTCCTGGTAGCAGCTATGTATTAACTGCTACCCAACATGTCTTCTTTCTAACTTTCGACTCAAGTTCCTCATGTGTTGAGTGAAGATTACATATTGTCAACAAGAGACTGGATCATAGCCTGGATCAATTGTGAAGTGGAATAGTCACTGCACACTCTAATACGTCCGTCCGATAGATATATCACATCGTAAAAGGCCGAACCACGTTATCACCAAGCAGCGAAAACACGAGCTAGTGAATAGATAAAAAATAATGAGATTGTCGCTCAAGCATGACAGTGCATCGCAATGATGACATCACCATTGCGTCACAGTCCATGTTACAATTCGGGACAAATAGCTGGGCAATAATTTCGTGAACACATGTACTGCATAGCATTTTATATGTAGGCTGCCATCGCTACAGCTTTTGTTATTGAACTTAAACGAGTGGCTCAACTTACCTCACACCCCGGCTCAACTTACCACGTGGGGTAGGTAAGTTGAGCCAAAATGACGTAATATTTAAAACATGCGTTTTTTCAATATTCTTATTAATTATGAAAAAAATTCTGTTAAATTAAGGCCAAAGCATCAACCATTATGCTGCCACTTTCACTTTTATTGTAAACCAAACGGTTTTCTTAATAGAAGCGTTTAAGTAAAAAGTGGCTCAACTTACCTCATCCTCCCCTACTAGTGAAACGGCACATGTCTGAACGTTGTAAGGAAGAGAGTTGGAAAAATGCGTCTTTGGAACAAAAGTGGGTCGAGATGTTCAAAGAATTTGAAAAAAATGCATACGCGTTTCAAACTTTCAAAAGCTGGTAGAGTTCATATTTTGTTTACCCGAAACATCCGCACCCGTTGAAAGAATTTTTTCCATCATGAAGAGCATGTGGTCTGAGAGCAGAAGCAGGATGCTGGAGCAGAACGTGAAAGCCGTTATCACATGTAAAATCAATACTGATTGGTCCTGCTCTGACTTTTACGAGAATGTAAAATTGAACAATGTCTTTTTGAAGAAGGTTATCTACAGAAAAGTATGATTGGGCAAATAAGTAAATTCGCAAATGCTTGTAGGCCTACGCAGTGTTGGGTAAATTCAGTGCAATTGGGAGTTACTTATCGACTTGAAAACCGCAGGCTATTTTATTATTCTTTCTTCCTTTTGCTTTACAGAAAAAATCTAAATTCGAATTGTTTTGTATCGTTAACGTCAATTCCTTTTTATTTTTCGAACTGAAACCGATATTTAGACAGAGAATATGTGCATGAACTCTTGATGACAATACGGTCAATGAAGACGGCTGGGATGGCTTTAAATGTAGGCCTATGTAATAATTTCGGAAAATGTAAAGTTAAAAAGTCACAGCTAAGTGGTCTTGGCAGGACCGGATTTAGACCATGAGAGGCCCTAGGCTATTCCATTTGTGAGGCCCCTCCCTATTTTTGAGCTCAAAAATTCTCTTTAAACAACATCACATGTCATTGCTTAATGTTGAAAATATGAATGCATTAAACTCTTCGTTCTTTTCATTTTCCACATTCATGGGTGCAAATTTTTAATTAAAAGAATAAAAATTTAGTTAAGGCAGTTTTGCTTTTAGTTTTAATTTCTCTGATCAAACAACTCTTACAATAATTGTAAAGTTTATTTACGAGCAGTGGCGTAGCCAGAAATTTTGGAAGGGGGGGGGGGGGGGTTGACGGCGTATTTGCCTAAAATGACACCCAGTAGCGGGGTTCTGGGGGTCTTCCCCAGAAAATTTTGAAAAATTACTTTGAATTTGGTGCATTCTGAGAGCATTTTCAACGAAAATGTGGGTATGAATATTCCTGTAAAATGGTACCGTCCGGTGGCATAGCAAAAGGATAAGATAATGTTTTTTTTGGCATTTTTCGGAAATAAAGCTAAGTCTCTATGTTTTCTTGTTGCTAATTCCTAGCTGAGATATTTTAATGTTTGGTATTGGCAAAACTCGCTCTTTTAATGCAGTTTCTTTTAAAATTAGGCAAACTTTGTTTTAGAGACATAAAGAGACTGAAAGCATCATTCTCAATATCGTGACGTCACACGCGTGCCAAAGGGGGGGGTTGAAACCCCCAACCTCCCCCCCCCCCCTGGCTACACCACTGTTTACGAGGACATAAGAAATAATTACAGCCATCAAATAGAGTAAGACTAGGCTACCAAATTTTTTTTCTAGCTTTCGTCAAAGCAAAATCATGCAATTTGAGACATTATCGATCTCAGTTTATTTTTGATGCTTTTGAACCTTGAGAAAGATCTCTCTCCTGAGCAGTTAGTGACCATTAAGCTTAGAAACAGTCTTAATATTGCTTCCACATATTGAAAGGCAGTGATAATTTTTTCCTTGCACATAGAAGTTCATCAGTAAGTTTCGGGACTCGGGTCAACATCTTCCGGATAAGCTTGCTTTAAAAGTTTTAAACCTAGTTGGTTGTTCATTTTTAGTTTTAGCCGAAACTCTGGTGGGCTAAGGTTATCACTATCATGCAGAGCATTGCACGCTTGAGGCAAAGCTCCCTATTCTTCTTGCAAATCATCTAAATCTTCTTCGTTAACAACAGAAGGAAAGTTGATGCTGCCAGTCTCAAAATTTAAAAAAAACACTAGATTCTCCAAGAAAACCACTAGATTATTTCATACTGTTTTTTGCAGAGAAGACTGCGGCACTTTAACATAGAAGCTTCCAGCAGAAAGCGCGCAATAATTGCCTTTATTATGATGCAAACGAGTAACGACGTAATAATGACTGTTTGCAACTTGTGTACAGAATTTTCTACTCTGAAAAGCTTGATATATATAGGTACGGTACTTTAGGTAGGGTTTAAACTTGTCAAGTTTTTAAAAGAATTACAAACTTTGAAATCGAATTTCGAGGCCCCTGGACGTTGAGGCCCTAGGCTTCAGCCTGCCTAGCCTATTGATAAATCCGGCCCTGGGTCTTGGTCTTTGGAGGCGTCCCGTTTTAAAGCCACAAAAATATGGTAAGCCTATCTAGAGGAGAAGTTTTAAAACGACTGCAGCAGCTACAAATCAGCTATCAACTCTTTTGATAAACTCTTGGTATCAACTCAACTCATTCATAACCACTTACCTTTGCGAGGCAGGATTCTCAGCTCTTGTTACAATAAAAACTAAACATCAAAATCGCCTGGACGTTGAAGATGACATGCGTGTTGCATTGTCAAACACTCAACCACAGTTCAGTCGTTTAGTTCAGGAAAGGCAACAACAGCCCTCTCATTAAATTTGCTTATGTTGAAAAAGTTTCGGCATGGCACTTTGGGTCACCTCAATATTCAAATACTGTTGACATTTCTTGAACAATTCATTCATTTTCTTATTTGAACAACTCTTTCCTGATATTTGCCGCAGGAGTCATAGCGGTAACGCAATATGGCACAGTACAGTAGTTAAGTACCGGTAGCATAATTATTACAATAGTCAATAGTATGTTAATTGAGTTTCAGGCAAAGTTTAGGTAGGGGTCTGCAGAATTAATAATTTGTCTAAAGGGGTCCGTGACAACAAAAAGGTTGGGAACCACTGATCTAGATGGTCTGCACGTTCAGATAATCTGGATGTTATTATATATCCAGCACTGCTGTCAATGTTCCAATAAATGTCAAACGAAGGTAGTGGTGTAGCTACTGGTTTGTTGTTCCGCATTAAGCAAATTGAATTTGTTAATGCTAGTTTTATTGTTCATATTGGTTTCAAATTATTGCTGTTGTTGCTACTTTGCCCATGTGGCATCTTGTGAACGTATTCACAGCAAGGTTAAGATAATAAACAATTATCTGCATTATCGTTTGACTTGGATTTTATGCGTACCGGTAGGCCTATATATACAAGTAGGTTGCTTGCTCGCTAACACTGAGCGCGCAGAGTTTTTTGTTTTCAGAAAGCGTCCGTGTACTGCAATCTCAGACAGAAAATCAGTCGTTTTTTATTGATTCAACGTCTGCAAAACGTTGAAACAATGTAAAAAATGACTGGTTTGCTCTGGAATCAGAACCAGCTCATTCTGTCGGATGCACCAAACGTGGTTAAATTAACCGGCGGTTAACTTTAACCGGTGGTTAGCTGACCACCGGTTAACTTAACCGCCGGTTAAAGTTACCACCGAATGCACCAACCGCTGGTTAGGTAAGGTAACCGCGCGAACAGTTGGAATTTGCTGAGTCATCAGCAGCAGTCAACCAGAAAACAGTTTGTTATTGTGTTCTTAGAGGCATTTCGTGTTTTGTTAATATCATTTTAAAGTTTACACAGTCACTTTTATCAAATATAAGAAAGCATGGCAGCGAGTCGTTAAGTTTGATACCGTAGGCTATGTTCTTACATTTAACATGATGTAGTAGCTTTAACAATAGGCTAATTCATTTGCACAGCAGTCCTAAGGCGTTCACTTCTCTTGTCTACAGCTTCACATTAGTCTAACTGATAATTGCATACAGCTTGTACGGTGACAGAAAAATAGCCTTTTCTGTTTCTGAATAGTTCGGCTTGCTCTCCACCAGGAGAAACAATTGGAACATGAGTTCCATCAATGCATCCGACCACATTGGGAAAGCCTGCAACTTGGAAAAAATCTTGCTTTACACCCATCAGCTGTTCACCACTCGGAAATATCATGAAGCTGGATTTACGTTTGACAATTGCTCTAGACACTCTGTGAACAATCCGACATGCAGTTGACTGTTCAACCCCCACTAAGTCGCCATCTGTCCTTTGAAAATTACCAGTTGCGTAAAAGCGGAACGTAGTGATTAATTGCAGAATAGGAGGAACAAACTTGTTTCGTTTGGATGCAAACTTTAAATCGCATTCAGTAAGGTGTGAAATACTCAGTGTACATTCCTTGCTGAATCTAAATCGTTCAAAAAACTCAGTTGCATCAAATTCTTCCATGGGATTTGACCAGAGATGTACGTATGCGCCGCAAATTCTACGCCGCAAGTATGCGGCGTAGACTTTTTGTTTGCGCTAACGCTTGCGGCCACATTTTTTTGGATAGTTTGCGCTTGAGGCTGCGCCGTATAGTTTTCGCGGTTTTTTAGCGCAAAGCGTCAACGCATACTTTTTAATGTCTTAGTTGTTGTTTGCAATTTTTTTTGTCAAACTGCGAAATGTTGACGTCTTGCAATTGCCCATTGTTCTAGTGTTGTGTCACAGTGTCATCTATTGTTCAGTCAGCTGGAGTTTGTTTGTATATCGCACTACTGCCTTTGACGCTAGAGTCCTACGTGGAGACTGAAGTCTTGCAGAAAAAAAGAAAGAATTAGTTAAAACAACTTAGGCCTACTGAGAAATTACTTAGTAAATTACGGGTCAGAACAGGAATGTAATGTAAGCAAGCAAGTGACCAGCTCAGTGGCCGAGTGGTTTCGCCTTCGGCTCTGGTGCTGGTAGATCTGAGATCGGTTCCAGGTCGGGTCAAACCGAAGACTTTAAAAACGGTAACGATTGTGTTCTATTCTGCATAGCGCAGTGAGAATAAGTTGGGTAATAATGTGATAACATCGTAAACCTGATAGCCTATAAATGAAAAATGAGTCCTGTTGCTAAAAGACCTTAGCTGTTGTAGAGCGACAATAAATAAAACCATATCATTATTAAGCAAGCAAGTAGGTAAGTTGGTAATGTCGCTCCATGTAAAATGTAAACAATGACTTGGCTTCGTAGTGTGAAGTTTTTTTAGTCAAGCAGTGTTGAAGGCGTTTGTAAGCACTTTAATTTATATTATTTAAGTCTTGCATTTTAGGGCAAATCAGAAACTTCTCAGGCAATGAGCAGTGCAGCCTATGTATCTAAACAAACTCAAATATTTGGTCTCCGACCGTGATTGCTTGCATGATGTTGTACTCTGTATGTTATATGTAGTACATTACTTTGCCTTTGCCAGTTATTCTTGTTGTAGGCTATGTAGCGTAGTATTGTGTAGGCCTACATACAGTAGGCTATCAAGCTAAGGTAATTTTTACTTGACAATTTATACATTCTGTTGCGTAAGTATGTAATTATATATGTTTTGTAACTTGATGAGCAGTTTAGCAAAACATGCATCCAGGGGGCAATTGTGAGAGGCTTTTGAGTAGCCTACTGCTAATAACACTAGTAATGCTAACTATCCCTGAATGCTAATAACAAAGAGTTGTGCAGTTCAGAATCTAAACTTGCTTGTGTCTGGCAGTTTTGTCTTTCATTAACCCACTTTTTAAAAATCTTATCAGAAAAAAGCATAGAGCTTACTGAGAGAATTATGGCATTAAAAGCAACATTAGTCTTATTCAAACGGAATCATTTTAAAAATAGTGTTTTTCATAATGGATTTTTAGGGAGCGACAGTTAGTATAATACTAGAATTTTCTTGATAGGCATATATGCTACAGTTTCTTACGCTACACTATTGTGTTCAGGGAATAACTTACGGTAATACTAATCTCCAAGTGAAATGGAGCATGATAATACAAATCCATGGCCCTACATGGAAAAGTATTTTCAGCTCTCTTCTTCGAAAGGCAAAAACTTATATTTTCAATGCCAGATGTGCCTTCCGGCCAAAAAGATAATTTCTTGTGACGAGAAATCGCGAAGTGGCTTGAAAAGTGTGTTGTTTCGAGTGGTTTATACCGTGTGAATGTTTGGCACCTAGCAAACAAAACGAGTTTGCGCTAGAGTATGCGCTAACGCTGACGCCGCCAACTTTTTTTACAAGTTGCGTTGACGCATGCGGCGTATAGTTTTTCGAACGTTTGCGTTTGCGCTGACGGCGTCAATATTTTTTGTATGCGCGTACATCACTGGATTTGACCGATCTCGTATAACACGTCGTATGATGGTTGTAACGTCATTAACTTTTGCTATGTCAGCAACATCAAGAACATGAAGAGCATTCATGATTAACTTCAGAGCGTAGGCTACCGGTAATTTTAATTTTGTATGAAGCTGTAATGCAACAACATTATAGTACTACAGCAATGCAAAATACATGTCTTTAAACACTCACAAACAGGGAGGTAGGGCAAGCCAAGATCTTGTCCATAATATACAAAACCTTCATATTAGCATTGTTTATAATTGTTTTATAAATATATAGCATTGTTTATAAAGGGGGCCAAAAAATGAATTGGCACGGCCTGGAAAATCCTGTCAATGTCTCTGCTCACAAACTCAGTACCGAAGATCCTAACTACTGTACTAAAGTTTTACCCTATTAATCTAACACACCACATCGAATAGCAAAATAACATAGGGTTGCCTGATTTCTTATTGTTGCGCTACGACAAAAGCTTGCAATTTCAAAGAAAGACAATCGATGGCACACCCGACTTGGTAAGCTGTTATTTTTGGTGAACTTTACTTTAACCATCAGTACTGTAGGCCTACAATGTACATAGGCTATTTGACAAAGTGAAAAGTGGTTAAGATAAGCTTGCCAAGTACTGCCTTCCCTATGCTATCAAAACAGCTAAGAAACAAACGCTTTCATCAAGTTAACCAATGGTTAACCCACATCGTCTGTTGGATTAACTTTTCGGTTAAGTCAGCCAAGTTAACCTGCGGTTAACTCATTGTCAGCGTTGGTGCATATCACATTTTGGTTAAATGAAAGTTAACCGATTGGTTAACTTAACCAGCAGTTAACCACGTTTGGTGCATCCGACCCTAGGTAAACTTTGCAGCCGCCTGGGGCGCAGCCTTCCAAGGGGCGCAGAAATTTCATCTTTCTCCTTTTTTTTAATTATTTTTCTATGAAAAAAGATTGTTTTTGTGTTTCCAATATTGACGCACTAACTGTAAGCTCATAGCCTACTTTAATTAAGAGATACAAAATGAGAGAGTTTCACAGATGGTTTAAAACTGCTGGTATCCTGTACAAGTACAATCGCAATGTGATTGCTTGTGTCAAGGGGGATTGAGAGGGCAAGCTGGGCCCGGTAACCAACGTAATTTCGGGATTTCTCCAAAGTATACATCTCTATAACAACAAAAATTTCGAGTAAAAGTTAGGAATAAGCCTATGTTTTATAAAGGAGGACACCTCGCCTATAAGGTTATAGAAGTGCAACAATCTGAAGTTTATAAAAATATCTTGGGCCTTTCAACAATTCAATTCAAAGCAATTTATTTTTCTTTGTCAGAATGCAAAAGAAACGATATTGTGAAAAAGAAATACGGTAACAAAACCAACAAAAGGAAAAGGTGGCAAAACCTTAATGGTTTAAGACGTGCATCAAAGGATCTAATATTGCGGTATATGCATCAATAAATATAGTTAAGCACCACCAAACCTGATACTTTAAAATAAGTTGATGAATTAGTTGAGAATCAGTCGCCTCCTCGTTCCTGGAACAACTGGAGCTCCAATTCTTAAAGCAATGAGAACACGACTGAATCCAACAACATCACAAAAACAAATTAATATACACAGTCACACACACATATTGAAATTACGTAACGGACTATCAAAACAAGGACTATTTACAAATTTCATACAGAAATAAAGTGTTCGCAGCAACGATATTAAGTAGCCTATATATTGCAGAACAAATACATAATATGGCAGCTCATTATCAAGATAAAATAGTTAAAAAAGCTTTGTTTTTTAAATTAATTTCCTGCGCATGTAAAAGCATAAGAAGTATGATGATATAGCAGCGTGTTTTTGGTATTTTAAATAAGAGTTGAATCATCTTTTATAGCGTCAATGAGGGATGGAGTGTTTTGGTATCGCTAATGAGAGGTGGAGTTTCCCGGTACCTGCAACGATCTCAGGCCCTGGTCCAAATGTAGCCTACACTGTTAATCAAAAGGGTGGAAACCTTGGGGTGGAAATTTCCATGGGTGGAAATCTCTCGCGGCAAGGGTGGAAAGCGAAAAGAATGGTGGATATTTCCACCATCTAGAATTTAATCCACCCTAAACTGTGGAAATACACACGTTGTTAACAAGGAGGGTGGAAAGGTTGAGTTGAAAATTATTGAGGGTGGTTATTTCTCGCGGCAAGGGTGGAATGAAGGAAAGGGTGGATTGTTCCACCCATCTCAAATTTGTTCAAATCTCAAAATAGAGATAATTAGCGTATAGCATCAGTAGCTTTGCGGTATGGTAGGAAGAGAAGATTTCTACACTGTTTAATTTGAAAAAGTTGCAAAAGCTTTTTCAATTGCCTTTGTAGTCAAATTCAGTGCATTGTTTCTGCAATAAGCTAAACCAGCTCATCAACCCAAAGATAAATACAGATGGTACTGTAGGTTAAAGATTATTTACTTGTAGCGTCTGTGGCATAACATGTGTGTTGTTAAAAATGCTTAGATTGCTGGTGTAGTCTATAGCTTATAAGCTTAAAGCGTATTTGAAATGAATTTCTTTGAATGAAAAGAAGCTTTATTCCATAATCTGCAGTTTGAATTGAAATATCTGTAAACATTAGGCTAATACCAAAGAATAAAGAGAAAAAATAAAATTAAAAATTTATTTTAAAACAAAGTTTGATTATGAAAGACCTTATAGACTATTCATTCATTGAGCGACGTACTTTCTATGTTTAACGGTGCTGATGAGTTCCACTAATAATTCAAGCTAATACAAATAACAAAAGTAGGCCTACCCAACCAGCAAAACTGGTTCTATTCACATTGATTCAATGTCTGCAGATGTTGAATCAATGTAAAAAAGACCAGTTTTGTGGGCTGGGGCATGGATTTCAAAAAAAGGATTTTTTTCCAGAAAGTTGAAAACGATGTACAAACAATATCAACTTATGTAGTTGAATGAGTTTCGCTTTTAGCAGCATGATCGTTGCTTACTTCACAGTGTAGATTCACAACTTCACTTCACAAAACAAATATCAACTTATTTTTCATTTCGACGTCCTAATCAGAACGTCACCCCATAAAATATTGTGTTAACAATAGCTAAGTGGTAAAACACTATGAATAATGGCATATACCGCACCAAACGCTTTTTGCATTGCTTAAACAAAATATTAGTTCTTGTTTACTGCTTTGCAGTTGAGACTGAACTAATATTTAAAACAAACAAGCATGTTTATCGAAATTACCGTTTTGGAAATACGATTCAATGAGAAAGAACTTGCTAAAAGTAATCAAAATGAAAAATTAGTGGGGATGCAATGTAGGCCTAATCATATCCAATCCAAATGTTGGCAAAAACAAACACAAGCAATAATTTCATTGAAAATCTTATCTGAGTGAGAAAACTTGTTGGAAACTCCTTCCTAGCAGTACTTCACAGTTACAAATATTTTCAATCACAAAGACAGGACGTCACCAGGGTCAAAAGTATGAATTGCCACTTTTATTGTGTTGTTGCCTGTAAATTATTTCATCCTCTTGGTGCCGCTAAAGAAAGCTGTTCGTGTAGCGCAATGCTCAAAGACGTGTTCCCACAGCTGAATCATCGCTCTTTGATTTCGAGAAATTTGAGTTTGCTAAACTATTTCCAAAGTATTGTCGGAGCAAACAAACGAGTTCAACTATAACAAATTTATGAGAAATGTTCAAAACAAATTTTATTCTATGAAAGAACTTTTTTTCACTGGAATGTCTTTTTAAAATAAGTTTGTTTTAAGCAGTACTCAAATTTATTGTACGTTTGTGAACAATTGTAGAAACTGGGCAGCTTAATAGTTTTAGAAATGAGGAGTGATCGAAACGAACTTTGCTAGTGAAACAAATGTAAGGATTGTGAATTTATGTAAATATCGAATGACTAACTTTGAAATTACAGAATCAAGACCAAAACAAATATTGATTATCAAAGCCTATTGCTCACCATCCCTATGGAAAACCATGTTCTGCTGAAACACATCAGCTCAAATCTTACAAAATGTTGTCAGTAATCTTTTTTACCCCAGAGCCCGTGATTTTTATCACAGAACAACATAACAGCTGTTAAACATTTACCTTGACATTTAATCCAAGCAACAAAGATGAAAAGAAGCAGACCTCTGACCTTTAGACTGGGGAAGAAAGTTTTTACAAAGAAAATAATATACATTTGTCATAACGATTTCCCCATAGGACATGCACGACATGAAGAATGATGTTGCGAACAATTTTTCATTTGCAAAATGACGATCAGCGATTACAAACTCCGAAACACGAGATCTCTCGTAGATTTAAAAGAATCGAAAAAAAACGACTCTAAACGTTAATCCATACCCAAGAATTTGTTTACTAATTGCAAAAAGAAGAAGGTCATGACATATCACCTTATTGAATTCTTCACGCACACTGCATAAGATACAATCAGACTGAAACAGATTTATGTTAGTCGAGCTTTATGTGTTGCGAGAAATACTACAAGTTAAATGTTTCTATCTGCGACATGAAAATTTTGATTTGAACCATCAACATTTTGATAAACATCGCTTCAAAGAATTGATTTTGAACAGAGTATTTTCAGAATACCTGAAAACGACATTCTTCTAAAACGAAATGAAATTTCGAAAAAAGGAATAACGATTAAGTTTTCAATGAGACGAAATCCTACAAAGCATGCCAACAGCGTCACGATTAACTTTAATAATACCTCCTACCCTACTTTTCATTAAAAAGTGGACCTCATTTCTTTTTCGATATTTGACTACTGGATTCTTTTCATGTTTTTACAAAGGATTGGTAGACTTCGTAATCATTTTAGCTATTTCATTGTTTTCATAACACACTGAGAACCCTCCCAGAGCGAATCGATCTATCAGCTTTCCGCCGAAACAGCTCTTGCCCCAGACAGCAAAATCCGTCGTTTTTACATTGATTCAAAGTCTGTAAACGTGGAATGTAAAAACGACGGATTTTGCTATCTGGGGCGTGATCATTATAATCTCTTTTGCTTTCTGCTTTTCCTTATTTTCTGTTCGCTCGTATACAGAGTAAGGCTCGTATACAAAGTAATTACGTTTTATAACGTGTTTTAATTGTATCTTCGTATTGAGCTAGCTGGTAATCACAGATGGCTTGGAAGGCTGATGTTTTAACTTCAGTTCTGTTCAGTTGTTTTTACTTACTTCGACATCAGGGGTCTCCAAAAACAACAAATCACAATTTACAACGATTTCTTATTTTTCAGACCTTTCTCATGATTTGCATTATCGTTTCGAACTGATAACTTGACAAAACGAAATAGCTTGGACTTGTTCGCGTTTTTCGTACATAATATACTGTAGTAGGGGAGAGGAAACAAATTTTGCTTGATCTAACGTTTCTTGAAATGCTTTAGTTTTGTTTCTAATAGCCCCAGTTAGCTTACAAACAACAAATTGTGAAGCTAATATAGGTAAACTCGCATTATATAGGTAGTATTGCATAATATTTTTAATTAAACTGCATTCACAAATATAAGTAATAGCCTGCGACAGAATAACACATCGCATGCAAAACAAAAAGTAGAAATAAAACAAAAACTGACATCAACTGCAGGGCCGTTGAGAGGATAATTGAGGCCTGGTACCAATGAGACCCTTGATCCCCAAATCAGGACACTTCTAAGAAACAAATGCACTGTATCCGAACAAATCTCGGTGGTTTCTTCAAGTTCTCAGGCCCTTAGGTAGGTTACAGGCCCCTAAAATCATCTCGGGCGTCCAAAAGTATTTTCTGGATCCCCTGTCAATGCTATTGTCAACATGCAATAAGCTTGTTACACATAAAGTTAAGAGTTGGACTTTGTTGTCTCATGGCCATGGTTGTCTCTGGAAATTCTTTATGGACCCATTGCTTATAATTCATGAATCTAAGCGTTGGATCCGATCCTCATCTTTACTTTCATCACAGACCAAACCAGTATAAACTTTGTTGAAATATTTTTGAAAACGTGTTTTCCATCGAAGGAGGGGTTGGCAGGTTGCTAATAATACTTCGTCCGTTATCGCCAGAAAAAATAATCCTTCAGCAACTTCAGTCGGAGTTGAAGGCTATTCCAGATAATATCGGTGCTGACAATGCTGTCATCGAAAAGTACAAGTTCTTGTCTAGTATCCTCTGTTACACCTTTATCATTACCTAAGCGTTCACAACCGCTTTCTGGAGAGTATATGACAGATCTGTCATGTCTCCTGGTCAAAACTAGTCGGTTTTAAACACAAATCGGTAAAGCGTTGATAAAAAAAATAATGAAATTTTATAAGCCTTTTCACTTCTGTGTCAACAGTAACAGCTTTCTCAAAGCTTAGGCCTACTTAGTTTGGTGACTGTATGTCTTTAGAAGTGTAAAAATGTAGCCTCAAAGGCAATGGTTGCATCTTGTGTATGATTGACATGATTTTAGTATATACATTGCAATGCAGAAATAGCCTACGGTAAATTTTGAGGTTGTGGCTATCTAGTCTAAGGACAATTTTGTGTTTTTACTCGGCTTAAAATTTTAGATAACATTTTCACACAATATGCAAATACTGTACAGTATCCTATATATATTTCTTGCAAGTTTAGTTGATTTCAGCAACATGGTCCTGTGTTTTGCCATGTTAGACAGGTAGCCACTACCTGGTCTCGCTCCCTAAAGAAGTCAGTCGTGTTTGATTGACGAAACGTCGGAAGAAAAGCAGATTGTCACTTTATACATCGTGTGATAGTTTATCTTAATTTGCACCACTAGAACGCATCACGTTATTTAACTAAATGCCTGGTGAACGGACTCATTCAATTTTCAACAGCAGCCTATACTTCGCAGTTGGACCATTTATTTTTTCAAGCATTGATAAAGATATTAACCACCTAACAAGCAATCAGACGTTCAAGAGGAACAATATCCTGCAGAACAGCTTTGGTAGCTACTGTATAGTCGAAAAATTGGTTTTGTACACACTTTCTTTGTGTATTCAGGAAAAATCGAATCATTGCCTGATCAGCCAGACTTCGGAGCCAGCTCGAATGTGGTAATAAATTTATGCAGATCTGTTTCAAGGGGTCTTGACCATTTGCTTTACTTTGACAGATGGTTTACATCTATTCCTCTTGTGACCCATCTGGAAAAATCAAAAATGCACTGTTTAGGGACTTGTGGCAGTTAATGGGCGGCCAGGGATCACATTTTCCGGTGACAAAAGAGGTGCTCATGATGAAAAGAAAGTTGTGGTTGATGGCACGGAAGTGCGTGTGGTAAAATGGATAGGCAACAGATCTGTCGCTTTATTGTCCACCTTTGCTGCTCCTATCAACCAAATGGAGAGTGTAAACGGTTTGACAAAAAGAAAAAATGTTCTAAAACGGTACCTAACCCTGCAATTGTGAAGGAGTACAATCAGTTTATGGGAGGCGTTGATCTCATGGACTCTCTCATGGCTCTATATCGAAGCAAAAAATATTGCCATAAATCATTTTTTAGATCTAACTATAATAATCTGCTGGCTGTTGTATAGAAAGGACTCTTTCGCTGTCAGTGGTTCTGAGAAAACAATGATGCTTCAAGAATTCAAGCTTTGTATTGCTGAAGCTCTGCCTCTTGAAGGAAAACCTACGACACCTCGTAAAAGAGAGCTGCTATCACAGACAACGACTTCACAATTCATAAAAAAAAGAAATTAGGTGCTGCTACCAAAGCAATACCTCCTGTTGAAATCCGAACTGATGGGTACCATCACTTTCCAGTAGTGATGACAAGAGGAAGATGCAAAAACCCCAATTGTAAGGCAGCCCCTGTGTTTTACTGCGAAAAATGCAAAGTGCATTTTGCATTACCAAGGACAAAAATTGCTTTGTTGATTTTCACCGAAATTACACTGTTGACTACTGGTATTTCTAATATGTTGTGGCTTCTAATTTTTTATTGTGCTTTTACTTGGAGATTTCCGTGCGTTTGAAGTGGTGCTTCTAATGACGATGCCATGTGGCGTAGGCTACGCAGAAGCCGCGGTGCACCGTCTCGACAACACTCCTCAACCAGGGCCGGATTAAGACGAAACTGGGCCTGATGCTGCAGCGCAAAAACAGGCCTATTTTTTCTAGGCATTGGTACATATGCATTCGACACTCTGACTCCACCGTACACGCGTAATCAGACCGACCAAAGAGCCTTTATTGCTTTCGACGCAGTCAGCCAAATTTTAATGAACATGAACAGTAATAACGACGTGTTATCGTAAAAACTCGAGAGTAACATCAGGCTATGTAACACCAACACAATTCAATACCAATATTGCCTGAAAAGCGGAGTTAATGAAGAAAAGGCTAATCCAGATCAACTTAACGTTGGCAGATTGTCAATGCTGCGCTAGTGCTGCTTACTTATACTACTGTTTTTCGAGCCTTAGCAAGCGCGAAATCTTCGATCATGTCAGTGCAGTCAAGGCTGCTCAGCACCTCATGTTCAATGCTCATAAGCGCCAGCATGTTTAGCCTTTCCTCCCTCATCGAGGACCGCAGCTCTCCTTTGACTATTCCCAGTTTTGAGAAGCTCCGCTCGCCGGAGGCATTAGACACCATCAAGCACAGATAGATGCGCAAAGCAATCTCGACGTTTGGAAATGTTTGAGAAAGGTTCAACGACGACAAAAGCTTGTACATGGTAAGCTCTGCTGACTCGTTCACACTCACCGATTTCTGGGTGCGCATAAATGCAGCAAACTGTATGAGCTCAGCCACCAGCGTGTCTTCCAAGTCATCTGGATACGAGGAAACGAGATTTTGAGCTTTATTCTCGATCTGCTTTATGCTCAATGACGTTAGCTCCGAAAGAAATCCGAATGTTGTAGATATATCCTCATACGCCTTCATTCGCTTTTCCAGTTCAGCTAACAGTCTGTCGATCATGACCAGATATATATGGGTTTTGAATGTTTCCCTAGGGGTGAGGTTTTCTTTGTTTGCAGCTCCTTCATCAGGCTTTCGCTTACGGCCTCGACGTTCTTCAGCCTTGTATTCGCCGTGAGGAACCTTTTCGATCGCCATCTGCTCATACACGTAAAATCTGTCCCGTGCAAATTGAATCGTGTCGACCAGTGATGCCAATAAACTAGTTGCCGTATTCAGACTGACTGTAGGGTCTTGGAGGCTAATGCTCGTACTGTTGAGACGGCATAGGATATCGTTCCAGGCAGTCGCCATAACTGCTGTCTCAAGTTCGTCCATCCTGCGCGAAAATCCGTCGGCCTGGTTTCTCGTATCGGCCTTCTGCTCCTTATCTGCCGCAAGCTCATCCAGGACTTCTTGAATGCTCTTCCACCCTTCTACTAGCGCTTTGACAGCATCTGCACGTTCACACCATCGGGTTCCAGACAAACCTTTGAGCGTTAATGTGCAGCGATTCTTCAGTTTCTGCCAGCGATATGTCGATTCAGACAGGAAAACGTATAGTCCATTGACAAAATGAAAAAACCTGGTACAGCCAGCGCAGCTATTAACAGCCTGGTCTCCTACCAGGTTTAAACTGTGGTTGCAGCATGGAATAAAAGCAGCATATTTACATTTTCGCTTCACAATTGCCTGGACACCGTTGTAACGGTTAAAAAAAGCAAATGAAAAGATGACGACTACCGAAAAATCCTTTCTTCATGAATCCTATCTAGTTTCTCTACGAATAGTTAAAACCAAAAAAAGCATACACGATTGGGGAAGAGTTAATAAAGCCGTGCATCTTATCTGCGGCTGAAGTAATGAAGGGCCCTGAAACAGCTCGAAAAGTGTTATAATTTTTCATCTTAAATAAGTAGTCTATGCCAAAATCTTGCTTTATCTTACGTGCCTAGGCGTAACACTGTGCCTAGGCGTGCGAAAGTCGGACTACAAATTTCATAATAAGAATTATTTGTGGGTTAATTAAGCAAAGGAAAACTGTTCAGCGTCCGGAAAATTCACGTCTGTTTTCGTCTGGGCCTATTTCAGGAATGGGCCTAATGCTGCAGCATCAATAGCATCCACCTTAATCCTGCACTGTCCTCAACTCAATAATCACCTACGCAAGTCAATAATGGGATTGCTGGGGAGAAGTAGCCTACTGCTAGTAGCCTACAATACAACCACAACCAAATTATCAGCCACAGCCATTCAAAAAGCGTTGTGCCATATGTGTAGACGACATCAGAGGAACGGGATATTCCAAAAAATGAAATAATCTCACCAAAGTTTCTCATCGTTTCTTCAAATGCAATATGCCTTTGTACTCAGCTGGTCATACAGGCAAATGTTAAAAATTTCATGGAATCAAAAGATCACTAACGATGAAGTATTATCCAAATTTAATTCAAGCAAAATTCTCTTACAAATAGTCAAAAGAAGAAAATTGAAGTATTTAGGACACACAATAAGGCAAAACTCGTTACAAAGATCATTAATAGAAGGGAAGATAAATGGTAAAAGAAACAAAGGCAGACCAAGAATGATTTGGACATTAAACATCACTAAATGGACAAAATTAAGTTATGAAAATGCAGTACGAACAGCTCATGGTCGAGAACAATGGCGCATTGTATCCAACCCTCAATACAAGGAAGAAACATAATGATGGTGATGATGATTTGTGCTCAAAGCACACGTTGAAATTATGTACCGTATTTTCTTGAATAGAAACCGCGGCTACTTTTATTTTTATTTTTTGAACGTTTTGTGTGGCTTCTATTCGAAGGCGGCTTCTATTATGTTTATATGAACGTTTTTGTCTTCTAATTGGTGCTCACTGCTCGGTGGGCATTCGAGTTTCGAGTAACAAGAAATCGTAAACAGTAAGTCAGCTGCAATTTTAATGTACCGGTATCTTTTGTGAAACCGCTAATCCGACAGCTGCTATTATGTTCGCACCTGTGTGAAGCAAACAAAACCAAAAGGAAGTATTTTTTGCTTTACCTGCCGCCTTTTAATTACAGTACCGTGCTCATCCAACTTTATGCAAAGCACTTTATGCATAGCTTTACGTGCGAATCTTACATAGTGCTTTACTTCTGAAATCTTCGATGCTAGAAGCCCATAGATATTTTACTGGTTGGAAAATCTGGCATTGTTACATTATGTTACAATGTAAACAATGACTAAAATTTTCAGTAAATAATGACGGTTTACATTGTTGTGCAATGCAAAAATGACTAATTATATCGGCCGGATATCAATAGTTTCTATCGTTTTCAACATCAAATTGAAACAAAAATTGCATTTGCTTTTCACAAGCCAATGCTTTCCGAAACTCATAATGTCTAGTTTTCATGGAAATTGGAAACAAGCATCCCTTATCAATAGTACCTAAAATATTGCCTTTTTTGTTTGTGTTGTTTTGCCTTACAATCGCATGTAAATATTTCGATGTGAGAAGAGCAGCCTACTATTGAAATGATATGAAATTTCTCATTTGCAAACTTGTTGTTGTTTAAATTATTGATTTTCACGACAGCGTCTAACAAAGAAGCAAAAGCCATTCCAGTTGCACTGTAGCACGTTTATGACTAACCATGTGGGATACTCACTAAAATACAATTATAAATAACGCTAGGTTTGATTACTTCTTTTATTGTAGATTTCTACCAGACAGTTTACTTGCTCCGTCGTAAGTAACGAAGACAACATAAAAGACACAAAAAGAAAATACAGTTGGACAGAAACTATTACGTGAAAGAAGTGGTCAAATAATGAGTGCAAGCAAAGCAGCCATTATCCCAGACACAAAATCCGTCCTTTACGTTGATCGTCTTCAGACGTTAAAAAATGTAAAAATGACAAAGTTTTCTTTCTAGGAATAGTTTTTAACAAGAACAAAGAAATTGTCATATGGTTTCAACAAAAGAAGTGATTTCAGCGTAGTTTCAAAGTTTACAGTAATAGTTGACATGGAGCTACAATAAAAAACAATTAATGTGTAGGCTACCCGATTATTACCCTTCTTCAAATTTTCCAAACCTTTAGATACCGCACAGGATTGAGAGAATAAAGCTGTCACCGTTTATTAGTCATGTTGTAAAGAAGTAATTTTGCTGTACCACAGACAGAAGCAAAACAAATCAATTGGGTTTGAATGACGCTATTGAAACCCAATTACCCATCGGTCTATCATCTGTGTGAGGTGTAATCTGTGTATTGTAGTCTCTTGTGATTGCACAAAGATGAAAATTACGTTTTGTTGGTTACTTGAAAGAGAAGTTATTTTGTTGTACCATAGAGTAGACAACTAATCAATCTCAATTATGACAGTGTGGTCCAAGTGCAGGCCCGCGAGCCAAATTTGGCCGCGAGCTCCTTTTTTTTGCCCAAAGAACTGATAGTCAGCTTTGCTTCAATGTAGCAATATCACTTCAATTTTTGTTTCTTTGTTATTGTAATTGACAAAAAACTTTGTGAACGATCCTTTGTGATGCATAACAATGTTTTTAGTTACTCGCCTTGTTGTCCTAGCCTAAAACTTACCAGTTTCGCAAAACCTAAGGGTCAAGATAATGAGTAGACTACTTGTAAAAAAAAGAAAGGTGGAAGAAAGATCATTTTAAAATAAATAGGAAGAAGATTATTTATTTGCAGAAAATTCAGGAAAACCACTCTGTCTAGTTTGCCAAAAAAAAAAAACAGTTTCAGCTGATAAAGAGTATAACATCAAGCGCCATTATGAGTCTTTTCACAAAAATAAGTTTAAACTGACGACATCCAAAGTGGTTCTCTGTGGCCTTTGGCCATGCGATTATGGGAGCCAGATCAGGCCGTAGGATCAAAGTGTTAAACGTAGTAGCATATTTTGGGTGGAGTGTAGAATATTTTAACATTTTTGTTGGTGCTGTATTTTGTGTGCGACAGCATCGCTGGTCAGATAAATGAAGCGTGAATTGGATGGCGAAAGAATTGTTTTCGCTTCGTAGACGAAGAGACGCTGAGTCGCTGACCTAATTTACTGGTATCTCTGTGCGGTCGAGTGTGGCGAGGATTGACAGATGCCTCAGAAATGTTAAAGTGTTAAACGAAAGCGTTGTTTGTATGTTGTAAATTCTTTTCGCTGACCAAGTTTTTTATGCGCAGGAGGCTACTTGTTTTGCTTAGTTTAGTTCCAATGGCAGAGCTAGAAGTAGTAATAATGCAGAGAAAAGCACGATTTAAAATGAAGTTATGTTATTTGTTTAATTCACAGCAAAACTTTGTATGAAACCTATTGTAGGGGATAGTGGTATTGTTTTGTTTGTCGCTGTGACTTCATCGTGGATTATCAACAACTAGTGAACTAAGTTGTTCATATACATGAATTTTCCCTTGAAGTAGAATATTGGAATCAACTACGTAATTGCGTTACTTTGGACGATCTGCACCTTGGACACGAAATAGTTTGGTAAGTAACATTGTGACTTTTTTCTAGTACCGTACTATAATTGTCAAACTAATTAAACCAAAATTATTGACTTTTTGTTTATCTACAGTAGTATTCTTTATGTTGTGTATATAATGCTGTAACACCAGTCTAAATTGTAACAACAAAAAACATGTAGGTCGTAGCAGATTATTATATATATTCTGTAATCTGTGTATTTTTTGTTTACACTGTTTGTTTTTGTCACAACTTATAAAACCAAATGCTGTCAAGGTTAGGTCTAAAACATTTGACCAGTTAACCATTTAAACCAGTGGTTTCCAAAGTGGGCGCCAGCGCCCCCCTGGGAGCGTTTGCAATCATGAAGGGGGCGCTGGCTATAAAGTGGGCGATTGGGGAGCGCTGGGAGTAAATCGGGGCAGTTACAAGAAGATGATAGCAAAGCATTTTTTGTCATGTTTCGCTTCAAGGAAATACAAAAGAAGACGGTGACTATAAGAGCTCTGTGGCAGATTTTGTGGCAATTATGTTGGCAAAGTCGCTTTGCAGTGCCTTACAAGTTTGTTGAGGTCGTAACGCATGACTTACTTTGAAGCACTGCGATTACGCAAATCCGATCTTTCAATCCGAGAGTATTTTGATCTAGCGTTCGTCTTAATCTATCTTTGAAGACTGTCATCAAAGCAGTGAATAAAATTAAAGCGCACGCTCTGAATACACGCTTATTCAAACGATTGTGCAATGAGAATGATGAAGCTTTTGAGCGCATACTACTCCACACCGCAGTACGTTGGCTTTCCCAGAGAAATTGATTCACGATTTTATTCGCTGTTTGAAACTATCAAGGAATTTCTGCAGAGTTGTGATCCTGCCCTTGCAAATGACGTCCTGGTTGTGAAAAGTGATATCGCCTACTTGTCAAACATAATCTATTTTCATAATTTAATGAATTGAATTTATCCCTTCATCGTAACGAAATAAGCTCGTGTTGTATCAGCGAAATTTAGCTAGACGAGAATTTTTCCACTTCTCAAGCTTGCATCAACTTGATACCAGTGGCAAAGGCATATCTGATGTTGAAGTAGGAACATACAGCAATCATCTTCAAGAAGTACGCAAAGACATGGGAGTTCGATTCCAGGATGTATTCCAGTTAGAAATCTATGATTGAATAATCGACCTATTCTGTGATATTTCCGAACATGGAATTTTTAAGGAGGAACTAATAACATTGTAAAACGATTTTGCACTCAAACCGAAGTTCAACATCTCGTATCAATCGTTCTGGCTGCAGAACCAAATCAAAGAGACATACCCTCACGTGTGGAATCGGGTCAAAGTTTTTATTATTGCCTTTCCCAGCTCATACTTGATGGAGCGTGCTTTCAGATAGCCCAATGTCTAGAAAATTCTGGGTATTTTTTTTTCGCTGAGACTTTTTGGTAATTTGTCCGAAATGACTTGAAAAAATTCGGTCATTTTTTATTTATTTCGGTCATTTTTTCTGATGAAAATATTTCCTTTCAAGTAGCTGCTCCAAACCAAAATTTGCACTTCCTGACTAGCTACAACATTAAGTTTCGCTGAGAAACGTTGTCGTGTTTTATCAGAGAAAAGTTAGAACAGACAAACGTTTCTTCAACGTTCATCAGCGAAACTCAACCTTGCAACACCCGGCCGCAATTGACCGAATTGACTATATTTTTTTCGGACATTTTGCTAAAAAATAGGTCAATGACCGATAAATGACCGAAAAAAAAACAGGACTCTAGTTTTGTCATTTGACCAGAAGAAGCAGTTAAACCACGAACCCATACCGGTAACTCTTCATCTAATTTGATCAAATAGGTGAAGCAACTTACATTGCATAGAATATTGTCTGATAATATTCTATTGTGAATTATTTAGCGTGAGAATATTTAATATTTTCTGGCTACTTGTCATGTCTTGCACGATGGTTTTGTTGTGTCTACTGTTCTAAGTACATATCAAAGAGAGAAAGTAACTGGCCACTCTCCTTTCGTTAGTGCCGAAGGCCTAGTGTGATGACAACCTTATCTTCTCATTCCCGAAACTTAGTAACTGAGTTTGGCACCACATTTACCTTATCTATTAATTATGCACAGCTCATACAGTAGTTATTTTGTATTTGCAGATCGCTGGAGAGCTCTGCTGTGCTTACCACTTGTATTCAAAGAGGGAATGCAGCATTTTGTGATAATTGGCGCTGTAAGTCATCAGTCTACCGCTAGCTACAATTGATTACAATTACATTTTTTACTTAAACGGTTTGATGCTGTTACCTCGCAGTATCCGCATCATAATGCACGTAAGCACTATGTAAGGTAGGAGGCACTACTTCACCTATTAGAGTGTATCAAAATAAAAACAAAATGGAAAAATTATGATCATCGTAGAATGTGTATGACTGTCTTGCAATATTAGTAAAAGTTATATCTCATTTTATATCCCGCATTCACATTAAGCGCTTGCTTAATGAAAGAAAATTTGTCGGAAAATGCCTCACAACTCATTACTCACACCTAGTGGTCAAAATTGTTAAACCGTATATCAGCGGAATGCCAACTCTATTTTCTTTCCAATAGTGCACTCTCCAAGACAGAGCGTTAAAAAAGAGACGAGATCACGGGCTCTAAGTTCACTGACGTCACAAATAAAAGAGAGAGAATTTTTTTTCCATTTTTTTTTGCTTGTAAAAATGCGCATGGTTTTTATCGGGGCTCTGGAATAGGAGTTTTTAAAAAAAAGGCAGACTGCAACTCCGGCTGCATACAAAACGATAAACAATAAATATTTTGTTTGCAATTTTAAACTGCATGCAATTAGATATATAAGACCAAGCTTCTATTACTTACAACAACACAACTTTAACGCACAACGTTTCATAGAACCACTGATTATTATTCTTTTTGTATTCTTTTTGAATACTCCAGAAAACAATCTAGAGGCCCTAAAAAACCTTACAACACTGAAGCCGGAGTCAGCCAGTTATAAATCGAGGAGTCGAAGTCGTATATTTTTCGCCCAACTCCACAGCTCTCGTTTTGACACATTAAAGCTTTGGATGTTTTAAAAGAATTTTATTTGAGCAAATGAAATTTCAAGAATCGTGGTGAGAAGCAAAACTAAATAAAAGAATTAACTGAAACAAACCAATAATTTCAAGTAGCATTAAGATTAATTTAAAAAAAGCAATTTATTTTTATGTTTTTTTACTTCTTTGTCTTAGTTTCGTTTCGAAATCCGCCGATGTTGCGATTCGAAGTGTTCGGTTTGCCCTATTTTCTAGAAACGTCAGTGCGTTTGAAAACAAAACCGTGTCATGACGAATTTTTGTTTTGTTTTTTTATGCACAAATTCTGCAAAAAAGTCAAAGTGTTCATGTTAAAGGAGTTTTTTTTAACCATAAATAGACATAACTAAGCAACGAGACAACATTTAACATTGTGAAAACAAAAACGACATAACAATCGTTCTCGGTTATGCAATATGCATCTAGTAGTCTTTATCAAGCCTTTAACCCTTTGACGCACATAAGGAATTGGATATAAATTTTCAGTGAACCATTGTATTGTCTGTATTGTCTAAACCAGTGGTTCCCAACCGGGGAGGAATTCCTCCCTAGGGAGGAATTTCATGAGTTCAGGGGAGGAATTTCAGTTTTTGCCCGTTCGTGTGCAAGAGCTACATTTAATAAGTTAATAGCTGTTTATTTGCTAACAAATTTCATACAAATATTACCCTAAAAGTGTTTCCAGAAAGCGCTATAATCCATTATTTTAGTGTAATTTTGCAAAAATTTCAAAAAAAAAACCCCCCAACCAGTTTTATTGCTTCCCTTGCTCAACCCACCAGGATACGCCACTGCACATGAGGTAGCGATGTCTTTAATCAAACACTTTGTCGTTCGCTTCGATCCATCAAATATTTGGCTCCCCCAAAAAAACATTTCTGGCTACGCCACTGGCCAACACGCCACTAAGAAACCTTCTCATACCTTGGGTTCCGCTTGCGCAGTATGAGGATGATCGACACGATGGTTTTGATAAGCCAAACCAAAAACTAGCTAATCCGGTAATTTTTATAGACCGCCGGCTGTGCGGTCCCTGATCCCGTTTTTACTTCCGATCGGAATGAGGTAAGAGTCTTAGAACCCTAACATAATGGTTTCTATTACAATCTGGGGGAATTGTGGAGAAACCATTTTAGTTGAAATTCTAGGGTTTCTAAAATTTAGGACTCCCTTTTTTGTTTTTAGTAATATGGGGAGGAATGAGTAGTTCCAAAATAGGCAAAGGGAGGAACGCAACAAAAAAGGTTGGGAACCACTGGTCTAAACCATTGACATGTCTGAAGAAACTAGTTCAGAGTTTCCAACTACTAGTTTCAAATTAAATTTTGATCTATAGAGAGGTTGCAGCACAGAAATTATATCAAGATATTACGATTTTGAAATATAAAATCATAATTTATTTTGTGGCACACATGCGTGCCACTGTACTTCAAAGGGTTAAAACACCTTATACCTTGAATAAGAAATACTAAAGATTAGACCAAAATATACAGGATAACAACTAAACTATAGTCTAATCTAAACAATTGAAAAACTGCTATATCTTGCACACATACGAAATGAGAACTAAAGTTACAGCTCTTAAAAAAAGCGTTTTGTTTTGCCTGATCGAAGATGAAATTAAAAGTGAAATGAAATGCAGATGAGATGATCAAAATTGAATTGAAATTTGAATTCTATTGAATAAATATTTTATTAATCAGATCATAAACAGTTTTTCGAGGGTTACATTTTGCTGCTGAATATTTCATTTGCCTGCCATTTTTATATTGGTACGAAATTGTTACATTGCCAATAACTCTGTACAGCTTATTTGTGTGCCATAGAGATGGTAGTGTGTCACAACAACACAACTCGTTAGCATCGTATAAATCTATACCTTTTCCAAGTATAATCAGTTTTACCATAGGCCTATAATTCTTATAAGGTTGGATCAATGCTAATGTTACATATTGTTTTACAGGATGACAGTTTCAGCTTGACAAAAGTCACAACTCCTTATCTGGAGCACATCCGAGGGATTTTCTCTACACGTGCAAAGGCAACTGCTATGCCACATCGAGGAACCTGAAACTGCACTGCTTCTGCTTTTGTACACGTATTGGATATTTGATATTAACTTTCCCCAAGAAGTCGCCGAAACGCTACAACTTTTAAATTACCTGTGTGACATTTCCCGGTTTCCGTTGATATTAGCACACCTGTGCAAGCTTTAATAAATCAGTTTTGAATAACAATTTGGTAGTGCTGGTGTAAGGCAGTGATTTTTAACATGATTGTGTTTCGCGGTACACTATATCGTTCCGTAAAAGATCGTCAGGTGTTCCGCAAGAAATTGTTAAAATGGACTAGCGTTCTATGGAACACAGGTCGAAAATTAAAATCACAACTGCTTTGCGTTTGCCTTTCTGCAATTCTTGCCCGAATATCAACTTTGTGCAATTGTGCTCATCCAAACAGGCCAAGATATCGCATTGAGAAAAGCTGAAAGTGAATAAACTGTTGTTGTATTGTTTATTTTATTGCGTTATGGATTAGCCCATATTATAAAATCCGATTTGGTGTTCCGCAACATTATTTTAATCAAAAAAGGTTGAAAAACACTTGTGCAAGGAACACTTTTTACGCAACCTGACGGATAAGGAGGCAGAAAGTGCAACAAAAAAACAGGAACACGAATTAATGCGATAAAAAAAACAGTCTGAATTGTAGAGTGGACATTTCCAACTCAAGCAAAAGGAATAAGGTAAAAATTAGGACCATCCTAAAGGGTGGAAAGTTAGACGGCCTGAGAGTAAATGCTACTGAGGTGGCAATTTCCACCTCAGATGAAGGGTGGAATTTTACACTTTTTGTGGTGGAAAAATCCACCCTATGAGTGTATAAGCCTAGGGTGGAAAACAGAGACTAGGGTGGAAATTTCCACAGTTTAGGGTGGATTTTGCTGGGGGTGGATATTTCCACCATTGCTCAAGGGTGGAAATATCCACCATTTTTGGTGGAAAAATCCACCCTACAGAAGCAGAGGGTGGAAAACAGAGACCACCCTTAGGGGTGGAAATTTATATACCTTTTACTTAACAGTGTACTTACTGAACCACCCATGTCATTAGTCAACGATGGGAGCTTCAATTCACAAAGCCTCATTAGAATCATTATGCTTCCGCGTTCGACATGGCGGAATTGATAACGAACCAAAATTAATTTGAAAAAAAAAAGTGAAAATTTTGAACTACTATTCTTTACCGTAAAGCAATTTAATCAGTAGCAATTTTTTGAGCTACTAAATCCGGAAAAATTCACGCCTTTGATTGTTTGCTCATTGCACTAAAATGTTAACCAAAGAGGTGCCGAAAGTAAAACTTGTCCAGGGTGCAAAATAGCCTGGCGCCGGCCCTGTCTGGGATGGCACGGTTTTACGTTACGTATCTTGTCTATAGGCCTACTCATGGGTGCATTTTTGTCATGTTTAGGCTAATGCGTAGTGGCTAAAAAATTTAAAAGTAGATAGAACTCGATTTCCCTTTCATAGTTTGCAGATAGCCTACCTACCTTGCTTCAGAGCAATTTAAATTCAAGAAAGTAAGCCTACTTTTTGGAGGTATAAATTAAAAAAAAGTTTAAAATAAAATCCACAGCTTCAGAAACAATGTAAATGAATTATAAAATAATACTATAAAATTGAATAAGAAGCTAAAATAATAATAATACAGTTTATATAATTTGCCTGGTGAACAGTCTTATTATAAATTTAATGTAGTTATATTCTAATTTAGAATGGGATCGTGTATCATGCGTCTAATCATAAAATTTCTTGCATTCTTCTGGTTAGAGACTGGCTGGGTTGCCGCATGTTGTAGAAAGGATTACGGAAATACAGCTGGTTATTATTTCCAACACGTTGTGGTAGCCTATTCGACTGTAATCGCAAGATTAAGGCAAGAAATTTTATAAGCTGTGTTGTCAGATGCTGAAGGCTGTTTTTATATATTGGGATAATTTTTGGTTTTCTATGTTTTCGAGTATAATTGTTTACTTGATATAATTGTTTACTTGATTGTTTACTTGATGCGCTTGTGATCGAGTTTTCCGAATCACCAAGAAATTTCTCATTTCCAACCAACAGCAACTTTCCAGAGTGTCGTTTTTTAATGTTGCCTCAGCCGCAGTAGGCTACTCTTCAATCTGTTTTTAGTATTTATTTGTTGTAAATTTCAAGAATTCTATGATGTCTGATCAACTTTTTGCGTTTAATTCAGCATTCTGCATAAATGTTTAATTCTGCAAAAACGCTTAATTCTGCATAAAAATAAAATAAGAAAGAACAGCAGAAAAATGGGGTGAGATGGTAAGCCAAGTTGTTTGAGATTAATGTTTACTACAGACACATGCATGGTCATGGCACAGCTATAAGGCTATCCTTGCAAAACATGACAAAATAAAAAATAATTGATTTTGCGGTTTGTTTGTTTTTGCATAGTTTTGTGAAGTGGGATACACGAAATTATAATTCGTTTTCAATTTTTTCCATAATTAACAAAACAAATGCTAATGGTTTTAGTTTTTCATATTTGACTTAACACGAGAATTACCGGGATTTTTTACACCCCACAATTACCACGGTGTCCTGTAGGACACCTTCAGTAATGCAGCGTTTTTTCTGTCTAACTGCTAGTGTTTGAACTATTATTATGCATTCCAAATGAAAGCAGCTTTCCAAGAAACACATTTGCATGCAACTTGTATTGTTGAAAACCTATTTCGAACAAAAAAGCATAAGAATAAACACTTTATGGGACGCGGTTTAGCAATCTTAGACTAGCCTAAAATAGGCTACAGATTTAAAAGAAATATAAATGAACACACTTGTGACCAGCCATAGGCTATATATAATGCATCACAGTATCATTTGCAACACCCGCTGAATTTCACAAAAACAACTTTTGAATCATTTTGCGAACACTTTCCACAGGTAGGATTCTGACACTATAGGAACACGTAA
This sequence comes from Aplidium turbinatum, assembly GCF_918807975.1. Lineage (NCBI taxonomy): Eukaryota > Metazoa > Chordata > Ascidiacea > Aplousobranchia > Polyclinidae > Aplidium > Aplidium turbinatum. The sequence goes on from NC_137489.1 coordinate 18,324,745, forward strand.
ATATCGTTGCAGTCTCTTCTTTTCCTGCGTTTTCTTGACCCAGGTGTCATAACAATAATTGTGGTGTTTTGTTGTTGGTGACGCAAACATTCATGAGCTCGAGTATAAAGTCTCTTCGTGATATGTTGCCTATGGTTACCAATCGACTTTATAATCATCATCAATCATTTTATTTTTCGTTATTAACACGTCCGTGACGAAAAAGATACTAACTAAAAAAATCGATATACTGTAGAGTGTAGACCTACCACCATGTTAATGAACGGGAAAAGGTGGCAAAACCTTGAAAGGTTTAAAACGTGCCTGAATGGTAAATCATGTAGTAGGCTTTATGTCAGTAGTTAGCACGGCCACAAAACCCAACAGGGTACATGAGTTGATTGCCGCTATATCCAGGATGTTACCCCAATCCCATACAGCTAATGACCACCTCCTGGAAACTGATCGTGTACTGTACAAACGAGCCATTTGATCAAAAACGTCGACGCCGACTTTGTTCTCATTGTAGAAACCAATCACACATGGCTTTTTGGCAGCCGTGTTGCAGTGTTGGTGTCCACATCTGGCGTAGAATGCATGGTGGATCACAGTCAGACTGTTTTTTAGCTTTTGGTTGGTAGGTTACTTTAAAAACATTGAGCCACTTTTCTTGTGCCAAAAAAATTACTGGAATTTACACATCCTTTCTCAGGTTCAGTCATTACCTTGGACAGATCACGTCGATTTTTTTTATGGTGCCAACCAAAGAAAGTTTTGCTTCTTGCAGTTTTTCAGCCAATGGTAATGATGCAAAAAGTTATCGCAGCATGTTGTGCCCTTTTCCCTTGACGTGTTCTGTAATTTTTAGCGCAACTGATTCTCCGAGCGATAGCCTACATCACCAGCACGTTGTTCCTTTTCTTGCGTACCTAAGTATGGAGTAATATTTACGACATACTTTCATTTGACATCGACCAAAACGCAAAATTTTATGTCATGCTTGTCTGGCTTAGCCTATGAGTCTATAAAAGTTATAAAGGTTATAAAGGAACAGCGTGATTTTAGAAGCATGAGCTGCTCGTCAACCGTGAGGGAAAAATCACATGTGTACTTGGATTGACACATTAGGCTAAAGTAAAAGTACTGAAAACATCCCGTGTTGGTGCGAACCTGTCAGCTCCGGCACCAATTTTTATCTTGTTCGGCTTGTCGTCAAATTGCAGACACATCAATATTTTTGTAAATTTGCTCCGTGGCATTCTTTCACGGAAAATGGGAAATTCATACCTCTTGTTCCACAAAAATGCAACAGGGTGATTTTTTTCAGAGTCTCCTGGCATACTGCAGAGCAATGAAACTTTCAAGCTCATCTAAACTCAGAGAAAAGTCTACATCACCACGGCGTACAGCTTCTTCAGTGGTGTACTTAGCTATTGACCTCAGTATTGACTCATGAATAAACATCTTCCAAGCGCTGTATGGTGTGCTGGACTGCTGGTATTAGATGAAACGCAAAGAGGTAACCTACCCCTGGAGTTGCATTGAAGATGTTGTGCGTGGGAGTCCTACCAGTTAGTACAGGATTGCAAGATGTCCAAATTGTTCCGTTTTTGCCAGCTATATCACTGGCAGTTGCATCTTGCGGGCTGTTCGCGCTTTCATCATCTGATTCATTTTCATCACTACTCTCCCTGTCAATGATTGCTGAACTTGCAGCAGGTGAAACGGAAGGTGATAACCGCGAAACTGTTTCCTCTTCGTCACTAGACAACTCGTCATCAGTGTCCCAAGTTGTAATTTACACTTAAGATAAGGTTAAAAAGCCAATACAGTGGAAAATGCTTTCTGGTGTCCTAAAGGACACCGGGGTAATCCTAGGGTATAAAATCAACAATGCGCAATAATCTCTTGAACAAATACCCTTGGAATTTGGGCAACACGGTAACATTATGTCAACTAAATTTTGTTAAAAGTCAAGGAATTTCAGAACAAAAGCTCTTAATCCCAAGCGGCAATTGCAGATTAAGGAAGATCCGCTGTCCTATAGGACACCTTGGTAATTCTAGTGTTAATATTAAGATCGGAAAACCTGTTTTTCTATGTTAAACCATCATTGAAGTGGTTGTAAAGTCTATATGAAGTTGTTTCTGACGGTAGCAGATATTACCAAGAATGTACCGTAGCAGCCGAGTTGTCACCAAATAAATTCAAGTAACCAACCAAGAGAAGAAAAAAGTTATTTTGTAGAAAAGGATTTTGAACTCCAACTCAGACTCTTTAAATATTGGCAAATGAAGCGAAGTCACTGAAATTCGTTGATAAAGGATTAGTTTTGCAGAGCAGAATTTAAAAAAATGTGATAATTTGCACGCGTTGTGTCGAATGCACTCGACAAAAAGCGTTGTTTCAAAGTCATTGGCACGTGACTGATCAAACATGTTTGTTGTTGATAACGATTGCAAGATCGATTGCACGAGCGGAAACCGGCGAAACACAACCCGAAGTAAACGCTATTTTTAACGACAGTATCAAAAACTATTTTCAATTTCTTGAAATCGAATTATATTAGAGATTTTAATGTGAACATCCATGGTGTATTTTCTTTTGTTGTTGTGATCACTAAATATTCTGCAGTTGCTGCATAGACCCAGGCAGTGCATTCTTCGCGTACCGTATCACGCGTAAGATCTGGAATGCACCTTGGTACAAAAACTTAAAGAACACTGATCTAAGGCACAGCTTGAAAAGTAAAAGATCAAAATTTTTCTGCTAAAAAACGTTAGAAGTATTAAAAAATGTGTAGTGTGCGCATTATTAATAAAGCATTAATATAATAAACTTAATAAATGAATAATTATAGAATATAATAATTTAATAACTTTGAAGAATATAATAATGATAATAATCATAAATGAATGAACTTTTTATTTTTCTATTCTTTGTTGCGCTTCATAAAGTAGCTTTAAAAAGTGGTTTATTTCTTTTGCCTATGATATTAAAAATTCCACTTACTTATTACACGTTGATATGAACTTTGTGCCGAGTTTCAAAAGTTAATTTATGACAATTATTTCACTTTATAACAATTATTTTAACCGCTAACAAGAGCAACCAAGGAAATCATGGGCAATAATATTAACACTTTGCGTGCATTAGTGAATCATGGGATATAATTACTACTGTAAAGTGTCGTCAAGATTATTGTCTGCAAAATGTTGGCAGACCAGACATAGACAATCAGGCAGACCAGACAATCAGATCGAGCAAATAAGCACTGTTCAGAAATAACTGTTTTGTGAGATAAAATGACAACTTTTTCTTTCTTTGAAGACTGCTTCTCATAGTTGCCCAGTCAAACAACGACCTAGGTTTTTGATTGCGTAATTTCCCGTCCTTCATGGTGATGCAAAGCGAAATACGCTAATCCTGTCATAATAATCATATCCTGTCAAATCCTGTCAAAGAATTTTTTTATCTTGCATTTTAAATGCAATCGATGGTTCCAGCACATTTTTATTATAACCTGCAGTGTTATAGTTCAAAAGCGGAAAAGAAGCTGTAGCTGTTCACTGTTCAGTTTAAAGAAACTTTAAAATATCTAAAAGAAATACAGTTCTGTTGTAGTGGAATGGATAGAGGTCTAGCTGAACTTAACGACTAAATACACTCAAGTAATTGAAGAGATGAGAAAGAAAATCCCCTAAGGCACAAACGTCGGTTGTGAGATATCGATATTTGAAAATTTTGATTTTTCCTGACATCAGCAGAGGATACAATTTTTTGTTTTTTGTGGCATATTTCTGTGTGTTGTCTCGTGGCGATTACACAGACTTAGTGTCAGTTTCTAGCTTATTGCTATTTTTGAAAATCTTTTGAGAAACAAAACCGAAGAAATGGCTAAATCACAAATCGCGGCAGCAAGAATTTTTCCTCGAACTACAAACTAAACTAAAACAAAAAATTCCGTGGAAAACAACGAAACTTGCAACCCTGAGCGAGACAAGCTTAGAAGCAAAACAAGATTAGAAGCAGAACAAGAACAAGTTGCCCGGTTAGCTCAGTGGTTACGCGCCCGGCTCAAGATCACGCGGCGCAAGTTCGTCTCTCGGGGTGTGCGCTTGAACAACGCATTTCAGGACTGCTCTCCATTCAGCGGCACCTAGTGAATGGAATAATTTCACGGTAACAACACTTTAACAATCGCAAATATTCACTCTGTCAATCTCGGTAACCGGCCATGCGTCAAGAGCTTCTACAAGCATGCAAACTACCTGGAATAACCAATCAAGGCTTTGTCAGTCCGAGGATATCTATTCAAAACCAACCAACCAAGATTAACTTAAGATTCCCAAAAAACGCTTGAAAGACTCCGCAATCGCTACTTTATTCCTCAGAAGAGTAGCCTTAACCCAATCCAATAAAAAAATTTTTTCATCGAATCTAAAACGTTTTGCACCAAGATCAAGAAGATTTAAAAAAAAATCTTCACATCATACCAGATGTGGTTGTGTGACGATTTCAAGATAAATTCTGAAAGATAAAATACGCTTCGTGTTCTCAAAAGCCAGTGTTATCAGTTTCAATTCCTCCTCCGTCGTTTCTCTTGACGGCACTTCAAAGTTTTCTTCATCGCATTTTATGTTCCCAACGCCTTTGAAGTTGTCCCAGCTGAGAAAAATAATTATTCAACTGGCAAATCTGATAAAAACCTGCCTTAAATGTCAAGTGAGATTAACCGGCCATCTGATTGGTTGTTAGGACTTTCAGCACAAAAATCCATGGTTTTTGAAAAATGTCGGTTTGCCATAGAGAGACTTAAGTACGATTTTTAACAACTTTGGAAGTGTGGAAGTTGGAGCATGGCGGGAAAAAGGGCGCCGAGATTTCAAAAGCTGGGGTTTTTGGAGGTGCCATTTTAAGACCATCTAGTTGAGGAGGTGGTCATCTCTTGACATAGCTTGTAAAACTAGCTTATGTGCGTGATTTTTGCTACGGACTCTAGCTGGGGCAATTCCCGATAGTACAAGCAGAAAGTCAGTGGGAGTTGGAAGCAGGCAACCGGTGATTATTTTCATGGTGGTGTTGAGGGCAGTGTCAATTTTGCAAGTGTGTAGGCTACGCTGCAGCACCAAGCAGAGGAATCATACTTGGGGTGCTGTAAACAAGTGCAAGAGCACTTGTACGGAGTGAAACTAACCGATCCTCACTAAAGCAGCTAGAAAGCAGGCGGCTTTTGCCTAGTCATTCGAGACACCCAGGCGTTCTGCTTCATTTGATTGACGAAGCATTCCAGACAGCAAAATCCGTCATTTTTGCATTGATTCAACGTCTTCAAACGTTGAATCAATGCAAAAATGACGGACTTTGTTGTCTAGAAATGGTGTAGTTGATGCTGATATGACATGCAGTACGATTCTCCGTGTCAAACCCGCTGGAGGAAGTAGATACCACTTACGTTAGGTGAGTGATTGAACTTGAACATCTCATTTCATTCAGAAACATGCGGCCATTTTCACAGCAACGTGTCAGTGGGGCGAGTATCAATATAAGGGATACGAACGGATGTTGGTTATATTTATTGACCGTTGTGTTGGTCGTCGTCTTCGTGTGAGCCTCTGGGGCCGAGGGTCTATCTTTTTACCACCCCAGATCCACGATGTTCCCAGACTACACTGGAAGGCTACTAGAGAGCAGCCAGTCTTTAGTTTCATCATCCATGACGCTCAGACCTTTCACTCCGTTAGATGGCTTGAAAATGGTACAATCATTAATGATGTGGTCTACGGTCTGTTCCTCGGCACCACACTCACAGGAGGAGAAAAGGCCTTTCCCCATTGGTGTATGGTAGAGCGGAAAATCCCGACGCCCGTACGATGACGGTTGAGGCACACCCATGCCTGTCTTTGTAGTGTCAGGCCAATGGGGCGTGTGTCGTCGTCGGAGATGAACTAATGGAGTCTGGTGGTAGCCTACTTGACTTCCATTCAGAATTCCATTTATGGTCCGCCCAAGTAGCCGCAGAGATGTATTGTTCATCTGCTTGGTTGATCAGACGTTGAGCGGCTGGCACGAATGGGTGTCTTGATTTCAATCGACGGGGTGCTCGTTTGGGAGAGCAGAGATCTTGTGGTGGAGAAGATGGTTAGGCTCCAGTGCCCATCGACCGAGAGACAGAGTGGCTTCTTCACAACGAAGCTCACCTGGTTGGATGCCAGCGAGAATGGGAGAATGTCCAATGGTGTGGGACGCAGGCATCCGGTCACTGTGCGTAATGCGCTGTTTATGGCAGTGTCGATGTTGTGGCAGTGAGCACTGCGGCACCAAACAGGTGCACAGTACTCTGCTGAAGAGTTAGACAAGGGCTAAGGCTGCTATATGTAAAGTGTCAGCCCTCGTCCCCCCAGCTGGAGCCTGTCAGGCGCTTGAGTAGCGCAGCGCGAGATGTCAGTTTCTTGCGCAGTGACATCAAATGGTGGCGGTACATGGGCGATTTGTCTAGTGTCACCCCAAGGTTGGTAATGTTGGTAATCGTTGTGTTCGTAATGCGCCCAATTAGCCGAAGAAGCACTTTGCTTGTGGGCTTCATTAACCCGTAAAGTGCAAAAAATTAATTTTTGGTATTCGCATTACCGCAGGTAGGCTATTTAATTTTGATGATTTGCAGCCTATTTGCCAGGTTTAGTAGCAAATGTAGAAACAAATTGTGAGGCAACCTTTAGTACAAAATATACCTCACAATGCAAGCAAGCCTAAAACATGAAATCTCGGAAACGCTGCTTTTGACACAAAACCAGGCACTGATTTCAGTGAATTCTTTGTGAAGGCTGTTGACCACAATGGTTACCAGTTGCCACAAAGACCTTGGACCTTGCCACATGGAAACCTTGCCTTGACCTTGCCACATGGAAACTGATCAAATCGTGAGTGCAAATTCGGAGACAAAAAAAACTTTCATGATTAAGACTGTGATGTTCTGCGTGACGCAACAATTTATCGAAAGACAATTTATCGAACCACAGTTTATCGAACGACGAAACAAATTTTATCTAAAATTTTAATGCACATATGCAATGGAATAGTCAAGGCGTTTTAAATGTACATTTCCATCACATTCATTTATTTTGAATACACAGATACAAAATATTTACCGTTACAAGTTGTATGCAATTGCTCGAAGATATCTGTTTATGTCAATATTCGTTGAGTGATAATCGTGGACAATGCCCTTAAGGGAAGGAATGAAGCCAGACACATGCCACAGCCACAAGGTACAGCCACATGCTCTCTTACCACTCGGCTATGTAGGCCTAGAAATAAATCAGCTACTTCTCATCGATGTGAAACAGGATTTGCCATGGCCGTATATAACGTTGAAAGAGAAATGCAAGTAGGCTGGACGTTTCACCGATTCTCCCAAGATTAGATCAACTCTCTGGAAGTGAACAAGCCCACACTCGAACTAAATTACTTATCATTGCATCAATAAATGCAAATTTCAGATAACAATGTATTTTTGTTACTTAGGTAGCTACTAACACAACTTTTAACATGATTAAGATCATTTCAATTTCATGCGCTGTTTTTGTAAATGGCAGTGGTTTTCCAGCTGTACCCCGGGGCGCCATCGCTCACCGGCAGGTTTCGCCAGGGGCACCGCCTAAATAGGCAAAAACTGTTGTGCTTCATTAGCATGCACAAGAATGTAAATCTAAGTGTTTATTACGTGACGTTAATTTTTCAAAAACAAACAGTTTACACCATGCACAGGTAGCCTATGTTTTATAAGAGAATAATCGTTCTCAGTTTCTAATTACTTCATCTTTCCAAAATATAATTTCCAAACTTGGCTAGTGGAATCAGATTAGTTTTGTTTCCAAGTCGCAGGAAAAGTTCAGCAGTTGCAGTTTGTTGGTTGATTCGTTTGTTTGTTTTTATCATTATGAAACGACTTTCAAAGAATAAAGAAAACACGTCTCACTGCCAGTAGGCTACACAAGCACTTGACTGCCGGTACGCAATTGACTGAAAACATATTGGGTACTTTTATATTTTAATCCAATTTTTTTTCATCACCCTCTAATTCTTCTTTCTCGGCATAATTTCTTTGCTCTCTCATGCTGAAAGCAATATTACATCCCACTCGTATTCACCGACATGTTATATGTTTTCTGTTTTGATGGCTATTCTATAAAATAAGCGTGCAGTGTTAACCTCTCCCCGTGCCCCTGACGGGAGAGGGGGCATGGCTGTTTAAGGGCACGCTTATTTTATAGTAATTATTCTCTTCACGCATGTCACGCTAACTCCAACATTCTGAAGATTTCGTGCTAGTGGTTCTATAAGAGCCGAAATCAAGCAAACAGCATAAGCCACCTCAGATTCCTCTCGAACAGTTTTCAAAGAGAAAACTTTTGCCCTAGTCTCACTGCTTGAGTACCTTATCAAAGAACCAAGTGCGTCAAATATAAACTTTTAGGCAGAATAAGGGAATGCTAATTCCCAAACTTGTGCGCCTTCAAACAGGTGTTTCTGATGATTGGAGCTTTACTTTGGTCATTAATCACCAAGTTTAAACAAAGGTCCGATGGTGAAAATGACACAAAAAGAGTTAGGACGGATAGTAAAATGATACAATCGGCAAAAGGCTGGAATGTGACTTAAAAATACTTTGTTTATTTATTTTTTTAAAAATTTACTAGTGTTTTTCTGTGTGTCTAAAATAAAATTAGGGGTAGGGCGATGTTAATAGCCGGCTGTCTTGGAAAACGATATAATTTGTAAAAATTTTGTTTTATTTTCAACAAAAGCCTTAACTTCGGAATCCAAACTTTGAAAATTTTGGCCCTGGCTACGCTTATGTTTATTTATTCTTTTTAATTTAGTTAGTCTATTTAGTATTAGGTTAGTGTTAGGGCCTCTGAGAGAAATTTTCACTAGTGATACGAAAAGTCATTCCGGGCCCACTTTGTCTTTGGCAAAACGCGTGATGTTTGCTTAGGTGTAGGCTAATGCACACCATAAAACACTTTACTGCAGAATTGAAGATCTGTGCGCAATAATACTGTAGCATCAGGCTGCAATAAAACTATAATTTTATTAGTATCCTGCATTGAATTCGTGTGTCAGTTGTTGATGGTGCTGTTGAGAGGTGTCGCTTGTACAGCTTTCATCTAAAATTTTCAAATTAATTTATTTATTTTGCTTAGATGTAGCCTATAATTATTCCTGATACTATGTGGTGTCGAAAACGTTAGATTTAGTAGTTTTTTCTTGTTTTTTTGTGTGTTTAATAAAAAATGTTAAATCCGTTAACGTTACTGAGTGTTATATGTATCTGGTACAACAAGTCAAGTGATTTTAACAGAACATTTTTGCATGTAAAGCATTAAATCACCACTTTGGGCCTCTAATTTGCGCGCAATACACTCAATTACCTTACATGGGCCTTTCGCTACATTGCAGAGGCCTTCCGGAACTAAAGAATAACAACTTTTATGCTTGATTTTAGTCGTTTAAGATGGTTTTAACCAAACTTTTTGCGCGTAAACTATAAAATCACAATTTCGGGGCCCCCAACAATCACAGGCTTGGAGCCTCAAGGGTACGCGTACCCTCCGTAACCCCATCTCATAAGACTTGGTTAGGCTATTTAACCAAGTTCGCACTAATCGACAGGCTCGACAAAAGAGTTGTAAAGTTGGAAAAACAATAAGATATCGACTTTACTTGACTAACCACGACCGCAAAGAGACGATTACTGGAAAAACTCATTCTAATATGACGTGGCGATGATTCATCCACGTGAAATTGTGATTTCGACCGCTGTCAGCATAATTCATGGGTAGAGGCCAGCGCATCGTGCACGCACGAGATCTGACTGACGGCCGATATGCTTTATGTAAAAAAACACGATTTTGTCACTTTCCTGGAACGTTATTAATAGTTAGGTGATGTTTCGTCAAAATTTATTAATTATTGTAATTAATATACAAACAATATCACATGGATATAACTTGATCATCATATGTTTTACTGTATTACAAATAGCATTTAGTAATAACAGCAGTTTTAGTAGTTTAGGTAAGCAAATGACAGTGGAATCGCTGCATAATGTTGATAGACCACAATTTCTACGAATCAGTTTTCTGCATTTCCCCTATTGACTTTAAACAGTACGTACTGTAATTCAAAAAATTCAAGTAGCCTACTGGATGCATAAAATATAAAACCATTAACAGTTTAAAAGCACAGAAAAACTTAAACATGGTAGAAATAAAGTACTGAGCAGTGAGCATCATACATATCTGCAACTAATTTCCATACAACATTAATAGCAATTTAAACAAAATCATGCTGATCAATAGTTTTCAATTGAATCATGCCTTCACAGTATAATGCAGGTGAGCCGGACGTTGCTCAAACTATATCGTTCGTTAGATCGCGCTGCAAAAGATCTTATGTGTTGGCCTTCTAGACAGATATTACATCCAACTCTCCTATACAATCAGAAAATACAGTGAGATTAGAGCAGTAAAAACTAGTAAACAAAAATATGCCTGCTGGTAATTTTATCCAAGAATAGTTTTGAGTTTAGACAATAGACCTAGGCTATACACAAAACAATAAGCATGTAAGCAGTTCTGGCCACATCAAAATGAGTCAGTGTTCACCCTCTGAATCTGATATTGTATGGTTATCTCTGAGTCATCAGTTGATGGAGGGAGAGGCACCTGGTGTTGGTTGATCAGGATCAGCGTTGGTCTCTGTAGTTCATACCATTGATAGTGCGATGTTCTTCTGCCATATAGTCACTTATAAATGGTGAAATTCTGTTTTCATGTTCATCTGACAGACAGAGCTATACTTCAAAACTTTAAGCTCAACTCTTCAAATATCAACAGTCAATAAATTAATCAATGAAGCCAGTCTGCCTAGCCCTAGAGTGACTGCCTAAAATGCAAAAACAATAAGGTTAAACAAAATATAAAGCTGTAATTTTACAAAATGAACGAGTAGAAGAGAAAGTCAAATGAGTCACAATTATATTGTGATTTACTACAATAGAACTATAGAAGTGGTTAATTGTAGATGGTGAATGATTACTACTGATAAATGCAGCCATATAACGAAGTAGAAAATACTTACTAAATAAATACAGTAGAAATGTTGTTTAAAAACATTAAAAGTTGCATGGAAAGTAAACGCTTACCTGGAAAAATATACAAATAAACTACCAGGCATTTTTATCACATCAGATCAGCTAAATAAAGATTCAAAGAAAGATTATGCCTTTAGCTATCAGCATGTATAGACTATATTCTACGAAAGTTTTAGCACTTTCAATGCACTTTCTTTTGAGCATCTGGGAGACTACAACAGGGCATAGTTCTTTAAAAATACATTAGCCAATGTGCGACAATGAGACAATGTCATGAAAAAGCAATGTCGTTCAGATATGGATAGAAAGTTACAGGAAATAAATTTTCGACACATTTCGCCAACAACACTTGTAAAAAAGATGTAACAAAATACACACCACTGTACAACACTATCCTTAGGACGTGTCAGACCACCTCGATTTAATTTATCAACATATGAACCAAATCTTTCATAATAGAAGTATGTGTCTTCTGCAATAGCCAGTGTTGTACGTTGACGCCGTCAATTTGACGGCGTCAACTTTTTGTTGACGCTGAGGCTAGCGCCGTCAATTTATTTTTCAGTTGACGGAAGTGATAGCGCCGTCCAGGGGCGGCACCAGCCAAAAATGAGTGGGGTGGACAAAAATATTTCGAGATAAAATGCTACCGTAAAATATGGTCACTTAGATTACCGATTGCGAAGTGATTCACTGCAGCTCGGTTGTGAAATTTATTGAAAAATAAACAAAGAAAATTGAAAGGGGGTAAAAGCTTGTCTTCCATAGAGCGCACTCTAAATTGTGAACAAAAGAATAGAATGGGGCCAAACGCTACCGGTACCAGGCCCGGATTTAGGGGGGGCAGTTGCCCCGGGCCCCCCGACTTTTGAAGGGCTCCCCTACGTGGAAAAAATGTGATCTTGTGTTATTTTTTTCCTTTTGGCCTTTAAAGTTTCTGCAAAATGCTGTGCAGTGCTGGACTGATGCTACTGTAGACGTAGAGATGGTTTTTGCACGGGGGGCCCCCGATCTAAAAGTGCCCCGGGCCCCCCATCAGCTAAATCCGGCCCTGACCAGTACTATACATTTCCTATGCCGCTATGCGGTCCATGGAATTGCCGACTACGATCTTGATGTTTGCAAGCTTGTCGTTATTTTATGTCATGGAGCTACTGTAATGATAGGCGGCCTAATAAAAATTTATTGGGTGGCCCCTTAAACAGAATTTTAAAAAACTTAGCTATTACCTAATACCTACCCAATAATAGCCATAGCCATAGGTTAAGAATCACTGCACTAAAGTTTTATTTTGCGCTCCCAGGTCCAGGTCAGTTTAAAAGGTTCCACCAATTTTGGAAGATTAGTGTTATCGGCAATGTCTCGCTCACTGCTGATCTGCACCAGATGTTCAAGTCTTTCTGATGACATGGCAGGTCGCAGATAATTGTTTATTGTCTTAACTTTTCTGTGGATACGTTTGCAAGATGCCACAGTCATGTGCAAAGTAGCAACAGTAGCAATAATTTGAAACAAATCGCTGTACAAATGATTTAAGATCGTTTTGTCCACACAATTTCAAAAGTGAAGACAAACACAACCATGCGGTCTTGGTCAATCCACTTTGGTGCTTTTTAAATTCTAGTTTCCGCTTGTGACAATTATAACTTAGCTGACCTCAAAAAAAGAAGATCCTATTGCTGCCCAACCTGATTTTCATCGAAATTATAGAATTTGACTAAATATTCAACTTTAGGCAAATTTGATGGAGACATGTGCGTGAAATAAAATGCAGCTGCATTTGACATTAATTCACATGCTTGATCCGAGTAACGCTTTATAAGTTCATTTGGCATTCTGTCAAAGGGTAAAGAAAAATCTCTTCTTAATTTTTCTGTGATGGATTCAGATTCACTCCACGGAAGACTGTTGCAACCTATCAATAATATCTGACCATCTCGGAAATGGTTTGGTGGGTAGCGGCATCGCTTAGCCGGCGTGGTGGTTTCACTGGTAATTTGATTTCGATCCACAAACAGCGATGAGTTGAAAACCAATTTGTTAAAATCTTCCTCTGAACGCAGTGAGTCAAATGCTCTTGTCAAGTCGTTGATAGCAGCAACCCCAGTGGTGAGATCCATTTCTTCACTTTTTAAATAACCTGAAGCCTGTTTATTTAACGAAAAGCATTTATGAGGAATAAGACTAGCAGTAACAAATTCAGTTTGCTTGATGCGGAACAACAAACCAGTAGCTACACCATTACCTTTGTTTGACATTTGTTGGAAGATTGACAGTAGTGCTGGATATCATCATCATCATTATCAGCCATTGTTGCTCCACTGCAGGATGAAGGCCTTCCCCATATCTTTATAATTTTGTCTATCTTTGCAAGTTTGTGTCCAGTGTTTGTCGAATTGGAAGAGTTCGTCTCGCCATCTTGTTTTCTGTTTCCCTTTTTTGCGTTAATAACAACATCCAGATCATCTAAACCTGCAGACCATCTAGTAGCCTATCAGATAATGAGTGCAATGCAATTTTTCCAGACATGATTCCCTCCTTTTTCAAATGCTCTTTATACAAAAAATGTCTCTTGGGAGAACAGTCCATAAAGTGGTAGATGTTACCAATTGTTTTAAAAATTGTTTTGACTGTCGCTACGTTTTCAACACTGTGCTCAAGCACAAGATTTAATCGGTGTGCAAAACAATGAAAATATACCGACAGTTTGGCACCCGCTGCAACTAGGTGTTGCTGTGCGCCTTCAATTTTTGCCTGACATGTTGGTGGCCCCATCAAAACCTTTGCCTATTAGGTCTTAAAAAGCTTGTGTCTCAGCTGTGATAAAAGCCATCACCTCAAAATGGTAAAATTATACTACAATCAATCAATACAACAGAGCGATAACAATGAAGATCCTTCATTTTTTCTTATGTCAATGCTGCAAAAGTATTTCATACGTAAGAAGTTGAAATTAATTTATCACGCAGTCACTAGGCCCCCCTAACCCCCTGCATACACCCCCAAGTTTTCTCATCGGATCTCGACGAATTACAAAATTGACCCTAAATAGGAGTGGGGTGGACATGTCCACCCCAGTCCACCCCGTGGCGCCGCTACTGGCGCCGTCAACTATTTTGCCGATTTTAAGCGTCAAGCGCTAAGCGTCATTTTTTGTTTTCATGGAAAATCTCGTTTCACAATAAGAGTTTCACAATATATTCTGGCCAGCGCGACTCATCCGAATTACCGGCTTTGGCGTTGCTTGGAATGGCTCCCTGGAATACACGCGGAAGAAGTTCGCCAAATGGTGATCACCCATGTATTGAAAACGAGGGATCAGAGACAGAAAGCGAAAAATCCATGAATGGCATCGCGGACGTTGAATGTACTTCATTTCAAGAGCTCTATGCCCCTGAAAAGAGCGATGTTGGTGCAGTGGACCTCGTTGAAAGATTTATACATGCTAAACTATCACAGCACGCTTGGAACAGTGATACCTTTCCGACTAAACGTTTTCAACTTGTTTTTGAAATACAACACACCAATACCAACCAGCGCTGCTGTGGAACGCATGTTTTCACTTGGAAAGGACAATATGCGCAGGGGCGCCGGAAGCGGGGGAGGGAGCGGATGCCCCCCTGCCCTCAAATTTCTGTGGATGGGGAGGGAAGAGGGGGCAATGGTGTCCTTTTAAGGTCATGTAAGCTACTGCACACTTTGCAATATAACAATTTATGCTATTCGCTTTTAGCCTAATTATAATGTTCTATTTTTGCCTCAAAATAATATTCACGACACAAAATTATCCATCACAGTAAGTTATATTACATCATTATAAAATAGCATGATGCCCTTCCGTGCCATTGTTGTTTGCATAGCGGACACTTGTATCATTACTCGATAATGAGCTGATAGATGAGCATTATCGCTATATCTTATTTTAATACTTAAAAACAAATTGGCCTTTCAGCAACAAAAGTGCTTTTTTTTCATACTTTTGCCCCTCCAGCCAAAAATCGCTCTGGCGCCCCTGAATATGCGTCCCAAACGCAGCAGATTGTCAGACAAACGTTTTGAAATGCTTGTTTTTCTGCAAGGAAATAACTAATAGGCTGAGCAGCTAATTACAATACAGTCTCAAAACATAATATCTGCTCTTTATAGCTATTGTTAGCCTGAACTTGGTTGAAATATTTCCGTTTTATGAGACGCTGGCAAAAAATAGCGCTAGAAATTAGCGCTGACGCTGACGCCGTCAATTTCTTTAAGAGCTTACGCAGTCCTTTACGCCGTAAAGTTTTTAGGCAATTCGCGCTGACGCTGACGCCGTCAAATTATTTCAATGACGCGTACAACACTGGCAATAGCACATCCATTCTTCAACTCAACATACCCAGCAATATAAACCATTGCAATTAAAACCTCTTCTGAAACTTTCCCTTCCAAAGCACATAAGCTATCCAAAATTTCAAGCTCACTTTCTACAAGATCACGATTACAAGCGGCACAAGCATGACCTTCGGCAACATCAAACTTTAAATCTAATTGCAGTGAGAGCTTCGCATGTTGAATTCTTACCTTTTCCAAAACTGACTGAGCAGTAATGAAATAGGTACCTCCAGACCTTTGTCGAAGTTTACTGAAGCACTTTTCTAATGGGTATGTTGTAAACCAGCCAAAGATTACAAAATCATTTCCACATGAAAGTAAATAATTTGCTAGGTCTACAAAACCATGGCATATATGATACAAAAAGTTGGCAGTATCTGCCGTTAACTGACAAATTCTGACTGAGCCAGTTTTCTTCATTTTTTCTGCCATGCTTGCAACATCTAGCAAAAACTGTAGCCTTGGGTCATCGGGTGACCGAATCACTGCCCTAGTTGGATCGTTACATCTCACATCAGTACCAAGTCTTCTGACATTAAGAATCTTCCATAATTTAATGAAAATTTTGATAAAATTTGCTGTACCTGCAACAGGAAGATGTTTCAGTTTCGGATGAGTTTGTAAAGCGGCGACAGTTTCATCACAAAACACCTTCAGACAGGTTGACACCTTTTGCCTCTCAATTGGTTTTGGAGAAACAGCCACATTTGTTAACTTCGAAAGCTTCAGTAGATGATTTGTTTCCATTTCATGTAACCGCTTTAGATCACTCCACTTTGCAACCTGACGCTTACCATCAAATTCAAATTCCAGCTCGCCACACTTTTCAGTGAGCCAGTTATTTCGAATACATTTCATAACATGAACATAATCCTACAGCAAAACTGTTCCTTCATCTTTGAGCCATGGTTTCCCCTTAACCGTGTTAAGTTTCCTAAAACATTTTTGGTTGGTTTGATGCCCATCTGCAATAATTGCTAAAATGTTTCCATCAGACTGATTGATACATTGCAAAATAGGTTCACTTTGACTGATTAAAAAATCTGATGTCAAATTACTCACTGGTAGAACTTTTGCCAGGAACTCCGGACCACCAAACAAGCACTTTACCATCATCCCCAAAACAGTTTTTGTTAAGCATTCTGGATGATCTGCAGCTTTGCCGAATAGTGTGCCACCATGGTATGTGATCATAGATTTAATATATACTTCATCCCACAACAAAACACAGTTACGTTGACGCGCAGGTAAACCATCTAAAACATTTTTTAAGAAAGCCAAATCAGTTATGTTATCCACTTTCGAAGTAATACGTTTCAGTGTACTAACACTCGGGAGCTTGTAATCTTCACGAAATCGGTTGTATAATGATCTTGACAATGCGAAATATTCAAATGCTCTAGTGACTGAATCTGGTGAATAAATAGCTTCCCCAACTTTCTCTTTTCCCATGGCACTCAGTTGCTCAAAAATGATTTGGGTTTTGTGGTTTTGCTCTTTATGTTTTAAAAATCGAATAATTTCATGAAGAGTAGACCAACGATTGCAAGAAGTGACTCTGTTTGCTGAAAGTGTGTTAACTGTACATGAGGATCCACAGTGAAATGATTCATAGGTTAAATCACTTTTTATTTTGATT
Source organism: Aplidium turbinatum (assembly GCF_918807975.1). NCBI lineage: Eukaryota > Metazoa > Chordata > Ascidiacea > Aplousobranchia > Polyclinidae > Aplidium > Aplidium turbinatum. The sequence continues at coordinate 18,341,892 of NC_137489.1, forward strand.
ATCATCATCATAATCCATCGTCGGTTTGTTCCCCACTAGTGGGGGTGGCCGATTGTTTCCGCGCAGCAATTGTTTTAATCCCTTTTCTCCATTTCACCCTGTCCCTTGCATCTTCCTCCTTCAGTCCGACTTTTTTAAATTCATCCTTCACTTGTTGTTTCCACGTTCTTCTTGGACGACCGCGTTTCCTCTTCCCATCCACCTTTAGATCTAGTGCCTTTCTAAGAAAACTTCCTTCCTCCCTCCTTATCACATGTCCATACCATCTTACTCCATTTGCCCTTGCCAGTTGGTCTGTGGTCTCTCTCATCTCTAGCATATCCAACAATTCTTCAGTCCTTTTTTCCCTTCTCGTTTTCACCCCACACATTGCTCTCACCATTGACCTTTCCGTTCTTCTCAGGATTGCCAGTTCACTCTCTCTCAATATCCATAGTAGTGCGGTCCATTATGAAATGTGGTACACCTTGCGTCATTTTTTTTGACTGAATAATTTTACTTTCATCATCACTGTACACAAATAATTCTGAATCATGTAACTTCTTCTCAACCTCATTCAATGTAAGCATATCAGCCTTTTCAAACTCTGCGATCTCATCTGGCAAAACACTTCGAACACTGACAGAAGATTGTATTGTTTTTCTGCATTTGGGAGAAGGTGAGGACAAACAGCTTCTTGGAATATTGGGAAAGACACTTGGGGGTTCACTGGGGCGCAGTTTTCCACGACAAGCAACCATCTTGCAATCATCTGGCCAATGTTTGCGACAAATCGCTGTGTGTTTCGTTACTACTAAATTTGAACGCGGTATCATGGCTATCCATTTCTTTCTGTCTTCCTCATCCTGTGGTAACTTATATATGGACACAACAATCCCAGTAGACTTATAATTTGAATTGCAGTTTGGTACGCAACACTTTAAAGGCATTTTTTAAAACAGAGGAATTATCTTTCATGCAAATTAATCAGATTAGTAAATCTAAATAATATCAAACCATGCATGTTAACTACTTTCTACTGACATGCAGATCATGAATTTTCAAGATGTATGTATTGCAAAAATCAAAACATCTCGAGAAATAAATGAAAGCATAACAAATAAAGATCCCCCATCATGCATGTATTAAATGAAGATGCTACAAAACTAAACAGTTGTTGAAACTGGGCAGTCAATCTATTAAAAATTGTTGTACTACCAGTGTAGCCTATTGAAAGTTACTATTTAAGTTAGTTAAGATTTGTTAGAACTCTATACAGTAAGTACGGTAATCCACACAAATTAATAACATTACATTCTACAAAGATTAGCTTTGGTACTGGTATTTAAGAAAATAAATGTAATATCAGTGAAATACTTTTTTGTGAATATTGATATGTTATCTATAAGAAAATGGTGAGTGGACAGAAGACATGTTGCTGGCAAGCAAAAAAATACGGTACATGAAGATTTGTAATATAAAGTACAGGTAAACATTTAGTATCAACATTCAAACTTGACTGAAGCTGTTAAACTAACTTTCCAGTAGTGAGTAACATTGCATACAACTGAACATATAAATGGAGATTTATTAAATAGGCCTACTCTATTTGCTAACTTTAATAAACCTGGAAGAAATACAATTTTCTGCCTACTTTACCCACAACATGCTACAACGAAACTGGGCAGAAACTTATTATTAAAGAAAACATAGATTGGTAATGGCAGTTTGTTGTGAATTTTCTGTGTAACCAATGACTTCATGAACAGATAAAAGCTCCTTGAAACAAAAACATTGTAGCTTATACCTAATTTTGTTAAACTAAGCTGCATAACTGTAACTGCTTCAGCTTTTCATAAAGTTTGTAACTAAACTTCTACTTTCTGGCAAAGATGCATAGTTAGTGAACAAGTTAAGGAAAATATAAAAAATAAGTTCAGTAAAACTAGAACCTTAGCATAAAGTATAGACTATAGATGAAACATCTTCCTCACAACTGATTAAGTTAAGAATAGGCCGTCAGTCACGTTTGAAGTACGCGCGATGACCTGGCTCGCCGTGGCATAATTATAGTAATGACATTACGGAAACGAAAACTGATAAGAGTACAATGTAAAAAAATAGACTGTTTGTCAAACATCTAGCCGCGATTTTTGTTCCGTGGTTCTGGTGATCACAGGCTAAGTTGACTAAAAAACATCGTTTATTATTTTGTGGCAGCCAAGCTTACGGTCAGCAGAAGAGTACAAGAAACTTTAAAGAGATGTTATATATGTTGTGTTTTGGAATCCTAATATAATGGGCAGCGTATATTTTCGATGTTTTGTGTGTCACCCTCACCCAAGGTACAGTATGGTAACATATTTATTGCTGTCAATTCTTGATACCGCACAATCTGCTGCCTAGAAAGGTGCAATCGATTGAATGGTCTTGACTCTTGATGGCTTGCGTGGAGGCTGTACCATTATGATTAGCAAATCGCCATGGTTCATTGTTCTAGTGAGTAGACTACTCGTACTCAGCCTTGTGCTGACTTCCAGGCAGATCGTTCCTTTCTGCATTTTGCAGCAACGTATGGTTCACTGTTCTAGTGAGTAAACTACTCAGCCTTGTGCTGACTTCCAGGCAGATCGTTTCTTTCTGCATTTTCCAGCAACGTATTTATGTTGGCAGATGTTGTGAGCTTGATCAGCAAATATCATGTGCGGTTTTCAACAAAATTGTACAGTAGGCCTACAAATCTTCTCACATTCACATAGTATGGAAAAACTATCTCAACAAAAAGTTGCTGTTTTATTCGAAATGTATAACTCTTCGAAGGTTGATTACAGAAGTTCCGAGGCGATATTCAATTAGTTTCGTATAGAACTTTCACATGAGAAGCTCGCCAGTTTTTGAAAGTGTTTCCTGGTTAGTGAACTGTGTTGTAGCCAAGGGGTAGTGCGGTCCATAAACAGCTCAAAATCGAATGGTCAACGTTTAGCCTATTTTTTTGCAATTGGGACAAATTGGTATAGGCAAGGCATGGCCACCTAAAGATACGGCCTGATTTGTCACATTTTGCAGAAATTTCCAGGTTTTTCTAACTTTGGGCGAACGTTTAAATGAATTTTTCTAAAAAATAGATTTTTACGCTTTCTTTATTCTTTTCCCCAGATGACACAATAGGTTTTAACATCCTCACATGTTAAAAAACAAAAAAAATTTGATTTTTTAGATTTTAGTCAGACTGTTAATTTTCAATAACAGTCTGATTTTGCGTTTTTCAACTTACTTTTTCTCATTTGCTACTGCTTCCCCAAGGCAACAAAAAAGTTTTTTGTCATTAGGAAACCGCAAAAAGTAAAAACATCTCAAAAAATGTCAGTCAAGCAGTAGCAGTAGAGCTGTAATCAAAATCTGAAAAATGTGACAAATCAGGCCGCATCTCCAGGTGGCCATGGTATAGGCTATTTTGATCACATGTATGAAGATTGAAGAGTGGTAGATGTTTGTGTATGACGGAATAAAATTCTATTTTAACTGATTCATTTCTTTCTGCTACTTGTCGAAATACCAGGGAAGGGTAGCGTTGGATCGTCGATAATGTCTCTATCTTATGGTGGATTCTTTGTCCACTGTTCTTTCCATCCATGATTCAAATCATAGCTCCTCATTGTTTGGTTGCACAAAGAATGACGTGGTCTTAGCGAAGGGTGTTTTTTTGGATTCTGTCTTGTGATGGAAAGTTATTCCATGTATTGCGGTGAGATGCAGGGGCGCCGGAACGGTTTTTGAACGGGGGGGCAGGATTATGAAAAAAGGGCACTTTTGTTGCTGAAAGGCCAACCTTTTAAAGGTTTTAAGATAAGATATAGCAATAATGCTCATCATCGAGGAATGATATAAGTGTCCGGTATACAAAAAACAATGGCACGGAGAGCATCATGCTATGTTTTGATGATGTAGGCTAATTAACTACTGCGATACAGAATATCTTGTGTCGTGAATATTATTTTGAGGCAGAAATGAAAGATTATAATTAGGCTAAAATCTAATAGCTGAAATTGTTATATCGTATTGCAAAATGTGCAGTAGCTTACATGACCTTAAAAGGGCACCATTGCCTCCCCTGCCCCTCCCCGCTTCCGGCGCCTCTGGTGAGATGCCGTAAAAGATAAGGCCTTTGTTTTTGACTACCAGCTTTAAGCTGGTTGTTAAAAAACACCGCTTAACTCTACCCAGGGTGTAATAAATTGGGTGGATGTATTTGCTGAAGGAGAAACGGCATAGAGAAAGGAACTGCCCACCCAAATCTCGTTAGTGTCAAAGGCCAAGTATAATGAGAACTTTTATCCTCTCATCTTTCAATGCTCGGATCAAGTATGGGTCTACCTGTCTGGGTGGGTGGCATTTGCCTTTATTGCCACGTTTTTAAAGTCTGTGATTTAGTTTGACTTCCCTTCCCAGATTTTTTTGGGAAATTGCGCTCATCGTCTGCAGCCATTGTATTGTGGTTGATTTGAGTGCTCTAAGCTCCCACACAGAAGGGCAATATCCCGCCACTGAATTGCACAGTGCTAGAGTGAAAATGAACAAGACGCTTTGAGACGCACTCCACCTTGTTTTACCAAAGTCCGTCCTTTTTACATTGATTTAACGTCTGCAGACGTTAAATCAATGTAGAAAGGATGGATTTTGTTGCTTGGGTAGCTACTTTTTGATCAATAAGTTCCATGTTTTCAGTTTATCTGCAATATTTTGGTGGAAATGTTTGAAAGTTAAGCTCCTGGCCACTGGCCAGTGTAATGCCGAGATAATTCTGAAAGGTGAGAAAGGGTTGTCATTGGTTTGGCGGTGTTCATACGAGGTACCAATACTTGAAAATCGTTCAGTCTTGATGAATAGATCTTCAGTTAATGTTTCTTCTATTGTTTGTGAGGATTTGGGCTGCAAAACAACAGCCCAACTATCAGCGTATCCAAATTTAATACAAAAGTTTATACACAAATCGATTGTTGCAAAATTTTCGGTTTATTTCGCTCGGAAAAGTTCCTTCACCGCAAACATGTTAAATATTCATGAACAAACAACATTCTTTTTCTCCGTGATTTGAATCATCCGCTTTTGGACTGCCACAAAGGCATGGCGTGGATCAAATATTTGCTCGTTTTCATAGGTTTTAGTAAAATTTGTCTCCGTCAACGTTAGGATTAGGTTAGTTTGTCATTGTTGGTCTGGTGAATCACCTCTGTTGTTCTGCTAGGAGGTCTGGGCTAACAAAAATCATATTTTAATTTCAAAGATATTTTCTTCAACGTCAGCAGATATCTAATCAATGTAAAACAAACATCTTTTGTTGGCTAAGTGCTGGCAGATTGCTCAATATGTAGGCTATCTTGTTTCAACATGCCATTCACATTATTAGTGCCCTTGCACCTGAAGTAAACTACAATATGACTAAGGGTCAAAACATTTTAACAAATTGTGTTGCTCCTTTTATCCACCTTCTCGCGGTGAGTCCCGGTAACTGAGCAATCAGGCTAATAACAACAAATAGAGACATGGCAGAGTATCTTTGGGGTGGTAAAAGAATGAACCTTCGACCCCAGAGGACGAAGGCTAGAATGGTGTGGCAAGTTTGTTTCAAATAAGTCATGTCTTTGTCGGTAAGCTTGTGCAGCATTTTACAAGAGTGAGCTTTTACGATTTTAGTGAATGATTCAGTGTTTATCTTAACGGAAAAACAAAAAAAGCATTAAAACAGTTCGAATTCTTCTTTTATGAAAAAAAGGCATTTTTTTAATTTTTGGATTTTTAATCTTTTTCGGTTCAGCCAATAAACGCTTGCACGAATTATTTCCTGTCCTATTTATAAAAGTCAAGTCAGTCAGTTCCTGCTAGTTATGCAAGCATTTCACTAAAAGCAGAACAGTTTTGCAGAATTTCATACAGCGACACAGCAACTAGCCGAAATTAAATAAGAAAAAGCCACTTTTTTAGTTTAGAAATTAATTGTTGTGGCATATTCCAAAATTGCATATGTATAAATGTTTTTAAGCCTTTGATCTAACCTAAAAACCGGTTCTACAACTCCTACTCAATCAGGCAGTGCTACCAAAATAATTTCTGCGTCACTGTCTGAGGTTATGTTGATTGTAATCTTAAAGCTTGACAGCCAAGGCGCAATAATAGCCAAGTGAGGCCCACATCTAGAAAATTTTAAGTAGGCTTAAATTGAAACAAAATTCCAAGATAGAGCAGACAATATGAAAATTGAAGTTCAAAACAGCAAAAATCTAAGCGTGGTTATTTGGAAAGTACCTTGAAAACATCTTACAGATTTCACCTTTTACAGTGGCTCGGTTTTTGCGTAGTTGGTAGCTTCTGTAGTGGTTTTTGTTAAGAGACGCACACTTTGTATTTGTTCATTATTAACATTATCAAACCAAAGCTAGATTTTTAAACATAAATTTAAAACATTTGGTTCCCAAATGGGGACAGCCTACGGTAACAAAGCATTTTTAAAGATCTAAAACTAAAACTACCAAGCGCAATCGATTGCCAAAGCCGAAATTACAAAATGTTTTTCCGCTGCACGGGTTTCTCTAATCATGTGCTTTATGGTGGTCTAGCCCTAAATTAACGTCGTGCCCATCCCACTAGCTGGCTTGTTTTGCTTGCGGTGTGCATAACTAGACACTTAGCTCTGACAACTGCGTCTCATCAAGCTTTTCAACAATCAACATCGAATAATGTGAAGGAAAAGTGTTTGTCCGCATGTAAAGTTTTACAATCATTTGTGTTTTAGCTGTAAAAGTGCTAGCTCTATCTGCTTTCGCTAGGGCTGTCATATATAACCTCTTTCAAGAGGATTTGTCAAGATGTCAGCTGCGTAGCCGAGTGGAGAAAACGTCTGCGCTACGTTCGAAAGGACGTGGGTTCGACACCGCTCCAGAGCACGCATCTGTGTCTCTGCAAAGACACTTAATGGCAAGCCAAAATAAGAGGAGCAGTTGACTCGAAGACTATAATAAAATGTCACTTCGCTGCTTCCTGTCGTCTGTTGTATCGCATCTGTGATCGCAGTGTACTGTATGTTATCGCAAGGGGCGCAAATGAAAACACAATTATTGTTTTTATTATTATCCTCTTCTTTTAAGAAAAATAAATGGTCCTCACGAGGACACTCAAAAATGCTCAAATGTCCTAATTTTTTAGCAGTTTGAGTTTTGTGCTTATACTTTGACAAATTTTCTGCTTGATGAAAGAAACGATTTAATTGACTGAATCGTTTGCGGTTAAGGAAATTTGCCGATAAAGCAAGTAGAAATGATATTTTTGAAGAAAAAATAATGAAATCTTTACAACGAATATAATTTAAAACGAAATCAAAACGAGTTTGGTTTATCTTTGCTTCAAACAATCGTATTCAAAGTGACGATTTTTTACCACTGGAAGTCTGCACTCTGCAGGGTGCTTTTGTGCGATGATCAATGGTAGAGGAAGTGTAAGCATCATGTACGCATGTAAACAACAAGAGAGTAAGTGCGATACAGTTTCGATAGCAAAATGCTTGTATCAGCAAACAGGCTGCTGAGAAACACCAAGCATCAGCGCTTAAGCGAGGATCTGGAATAACAGTAAAGCAGTAACAGTTCAGAAAGTTAAAGTTATAACATCGTCAATAATAATAACTTAATGTTTTTTTTTATTTGTTGTCGTTCTACTACAGGTAAGGTTTTAAGCAATAGGAAAAAATATGCAAAGGAATGCATAAAATATACTAGAAAGAACACATTCAGTACCGTTGTTATGGTCTTCGGTTTGAACCAACTTGGAATCGAACTGAGATCTACCAGCACCAGAGCTGAAGTAGAAACCACTCGACCGCTGAGCTGCTGTTGACAACCTCAATGATTTGAAATGTCATGAAAATTCCATTTTTAATTTTTTTATTTTGACAAACTTTTGCTTTGGCTGCGCAGCCCGTCTTAGACTTGGGCCACTTTAGAATCAGCTGTCCCATTGGACCAGTACAACAGTTCGTCGTTAGGTTGGCGCCAGAAATGAACAGAACTGGCATTTATGACGATGGTTGGGTCAATAGGATTTATCTTCAGTTTTAACATCATTTGACTTAAGAGACGACAAAAAGGAAGCAAATCATTTTTCCAGAAAATTTGAAAGTTGAAGAAATGTTGTCAATTTAATTGTTTTTGAGGGAAACTTCCCGCCAGCCTTGTAAAAGTTAACAAGTAAGCAACGAGAGGTTAGACGATGTTCAGCTAAACTAGACGTTAGACGATGTTCAACTAACGTATACTTCTGACAGGGTGAAAGCTGCTAGAATTTAATTAACGTGATATCAGTTGAAAACAGAAGTTGCCAAATTGCAAAAAGTTATGATTGCAAATATTAATGATGTATAAAATGTATTCTTGCCGGGCGTAAAGACAAGTGCATGCATGTATAAAGGTGAAGTTTAGTTGTTGAAACTGAAAGCGCAATGACAGCAGACTGTGTAGTAACTGTACACTGCCGTGAGAAACAGCGCAGTGGTAAACAACAATAATGCGATACAAACCATTCATGCAATTAATTAAAGAACGAGTTGGAGGAAAGGCATTAATTCTCTTTCTTTTAGAGAAAAGCCATTAATTCTCGTTCTGGTCTCTTTAGGTTCAGGATAATTGTGCAACACGTCGGTGATAGCTTTTACAAAAAGGTGTTATGAAGATAAGTTCTCCGCAGTTTGATTATGTTTTTGGAACTCTTCACAAAATATTCAGCTCTTTGATCACTTTGTTGGTGACCAGGAGACGAAGCGTGGAAATGTATGATATTGATACCCAATTCCTTTGTAAGTTTAACCGTATTCCAAGCAGAGTACTTTTGACAGATAAACGGCTGGAGATCTGGCGTGTGGACTTTGTCGATTCACGCATTTACATTGTAATAATTTTTCATATTAACAATCTAGAAGGCCGCTTTTGTCGCAATGTTAACGATGAACATTTATTGAATAATTGAATGAAATATTAACGTGGACACTCATAAATTACGAGTGTTGCACTCTTGCATTATTACAAATTTGGTCGTTTTTGACGCCGTACTCTTCGTGAAGCCGTTTTATTCTTCGCGGAGGCACACATGGTTAAGTCATACATACAACAGAAAATTATCAGTGGTCAACTACGGTAGGTCAGACAGTAAACCCTGCCTAGACCTTCTCTGCCATTGAACGAGTTTAGTTTGTTATCAAGAGCATAGGCGTAAGAGCCAGGGGTGCAGGGGGTGCAATCACACCCCTAAATTATTCAATTTGTCGAAAATTTGGCAAAACTTGATAAAAATTTGTTCAAGAACTTTGAGCATCTTTCAAAAGTTTTATTAAAATTGAACTTATTTTTAAGTTTTGCTTAAATATTAAAAATTATATTTTTATGTTGAATTTAATGCATGTAAAATTTAAAAAATACTCTGAAATTGAGCAGGATTTAAGTTGTGAGAGTTAAGAAATAAATGTGTAATTTGTTGACAGCACGAAAAGTTTGAGAAGAAAATGTCCAGATGTTTACAAATTTTATGAAAAGTATTTCCCAATCAAATGTGCTCCAATATTGAAAGTAATGCTTCAAACATATAACTTGCCTTATCAACATGCTCAGCTGAAATTGTAACCTACAAGTTTAGTGCATAAGATATGAAATAACTTTTATCTTATTTAACTTATTATGCAAATGCTGCAAATTTTATGAAAAATATATCCTAATCGAGATGAGCCAATTCACTTTAAAAGTACTGCTTTAAAGACATAATGTACAATATCAAAATGCTCAGCTGAAAATGTAGTCTACAAGACTACTTACAAGACTATTAGTGTAGTTTCCAAATTTTAAAAATAAGTTTTAACTTGTTAAAGGCCTACTAAATGAAATTTTTAAACGGGAATTAAAGTGCCCCTGACAGGTTGGATCCAAGTATAGTAACTTTTTAAAGCATTTCCTTGCGCAGAATTATACTTAGCGAAGTTTTTAATCTTAACCTTGTAGCTCGACTGGTTAGGGCGTAATTTATATCAAACGACTGTTTCGCAGCGCCACCACAGGCGAAACTTCATATTTCACTGCTCTGGGACGACTTTGGTGGTATTACGTCATTCTAAGCGGGCGTCGTTAGCGACGGATGAAACAAACGTTTCCTAAATGTAATTAGTGAATCACAGTTTGGTCGGAGTTGGTACAAGCGGTTGCTTTTTTCAAAGATGTATTCTTTTTTGCAGTTTAATAAAACTGTACTGGATACGTTCCTACAAAACCTAAAATATACTTGAAGTGAAAAATTAAGAAATCGTACGAATCATCATTCATATTTAATTCATCATCACTATTCAAAAATAAATAAAAGTTCTCTCTCATAAATTGCCTTCAGTTGGCCATTAAAATCCGGTGTAACGGCCATCTGGATCTGGAAAATTGTTTCGGATTCGCCAAACAATGCATGACGACAGCACAATCCGATTGTTGCTTCCGAGAGCATCACCCTGTAGTATGGTATCCACTCCAACACATGCCAGTAGGCAACTAACCGATACTGCCTGCACGGAAATAAAATCACTTCTTTTAGTGTGCATTCTTTAGCGTTTAGGGTATTTTTAGTCTAATGTAGCATCCTTACTGTTTAGATAGGTCTCCGTTTTCTCCTTTCGGCTTATTGTTTTTTCTCCAGTTCTTCCTGCTCTTCATAAAAAAATTCCTCAAAACTGCAAGATGTAAGCGTGCCTCAAAATCGATCAAATTTGTAATACAACCAGACGCGTCCTTCTTTAAAAGTTCTTTCGTCTGTGGCACTTCATGGCAACATACACATTCATTGGGCTGGGGCATAGACTGGCACTTGTGGCAAACGCACCACCTAGACCTAGAGTAAAAGAAGTGACTGCTGTACTGCAGTCAATATGCTCTCTGCAATTGTCAAGTTTTGTACCACTAAACATTAACAAGGTGGCAAGGTTGTCATAGAACAAGAAGCCATAAGAAACAAGCCAAAACTAATTTCGTACAAAAATTACAAAACTATGGATGGTATAGCAGATTTCTTCAAAATGTAAAGTTTGCTCAAGCCCATTTTTACTTCAGTGGTATTAACAAAATCATCTTCAATGAAGTGAAGATATACGACTAGTTTTGTAAGGCCTATCCCACTTTCGAACACTTGAAGAAAACTTTAACCATTTCTTCTCAGCACCTTGTTTTGTGGGAAAGCGTGAAAAGAAAGCACACGGTCTTTGTCACTGACACTGTCACATAAACAGCAATTTGTAGGCATTGCCTCAACCATAAATTAAAGATACTGTTGTTACACTGCAAATGGCTATAGCCAGAGTAAGACAAATAAAAAAGTATCAAGATTGTAGCCCTATGAAACTGCAATTTCAATTGAATTGAGATGCTGTTTGATAAAAATAAACTTAACCTATTTGATCGAAACCTGATAGTAATAATAAGTTCACTTTTTCATTTCGGTAATTCTTAATCTGCACATGCTTTAGACCAAGGGTCTCAAACACGCGGCCCGCGGGCCGCATGCGGCCCTCGAGAACTTTTGGTGTGGCCGCGATGCATTTTTAAACTTTGAAATAATTCATAATCACAGTACATATTTTTCTATATAGAAAGATAAAATGCTCAACAAACCTGAAAATGCCGATCAAACTTCAGACGACTTTTTAACACTTCTGTCGCGCCATTTTTGCGTACGGGAAACTGGTATTGTTACATCTCAATCACTTTGCTTATTCACTCATTGTGTCATAATTGCAATAGTAACTTTGGCACTTGCTGAAGTCAATTCTTCAACAGTTTAGTTTTTTCCGCGTTTTTGAAAGTTGATTGCAAGATTTTAGCTTTCCAAGTCCGTCGTTTCGTTTGCGTGTTTTCTGTTTTTCTTTTTCGTTTTTTTTTGCGTTGGTAGGCTACAGTGTTTTTCCACCTCTTTGTTCTTACTAATTTTTCTTGCGATCTAACGTCCTTGGTGTGTTCTTACTACTGTACAGTATCTTTTTTATTGCGTTTTCAAGGTGTTATTTTGTTTATTGGTTTGTTTTGAATCTTTACCCTCGGACTAACAAAGCCTTGATAGGTTTTTCCTGGTAGTTTCGCATACTTATAGACTTGTAGAGGATTTTGACGCAGGCCCGGTTGCTGAGATTGGCAGAGTGAAGTTTTTCGATTGTTGAAGTGTTGTTGTCGGGAATTATTCCATCCATTAGATGCCGTTGAATGGAGAGCAGTCCTGAAATGTGTGGTGCGGCCCTCGAGTCGATTTACAAGAGTTCATTTGGCCCTCAGAGCAATTTGAGTTTGAGACGCTTGCTTTAGACCAGGGGTGGGGAACCTGCGGCCCGCGGGCCGAATGTGGCCCGCGTGACTGTTCCATGTGGCCCGCGTCAAAATTTCTTTACCCAAAATATATTGAAACAACAGCTCAAAAAAGAGTAGGCTCTGCATTCTCGGTATATTGCGAATGGCCGTCGATGAAGAAATGAAACGAAACGAAGTCGATCAGTTCATGAATAATCAGGGAAACCATGTCGTCGAACTCACTGATAGCCAATGGTTGTGTGACCTAGCGTTTATGGTTGACATTAGCGAGCACCTCTCCGAGCTCAACGTTAAGTTGCAGGGACCGAATCAGCTTTTGAACTCCTTGTTTGCAAAAGTGAAATCATTTGAAGCTAAACTACATCTGTGGAAAGTACAACTTGAAAACAATAAGATGTTCTTAATAATGATGTTCCTAATAACTTCCAACATGAAATAGTAGATCTCCAGAATGACGGTACGTTGAAAGCGATGTACCAAAACATTCCACAGCTCAACTTTTATCAAAGCTGCATAAATGCTGGTGATTTTCCAGTCATGCGGGAACATGCTTTGAAATATGTGTCTCTGTTTGGAAGCACCTACCGCTGCGAATCAGTTTTTTCTGTAAATAAAATTTCGAAATTTTTAGTGGCCCGCTTGTGTTATTTCTCATTTTATGTGGCCCGCAATACTGAAAAGGTTCCCCACCCCTGCTTTAGACCAACAGAGCCCTACACATTCACGTTTTGCAGTAGCCGTACTATACCTTACCAAGTCACCACAGAGAAAGAATGTATCCTTCCCGCTTACGGTGACGTCACAGCGGTGTTGCCGTTTTTATTTTCGCAATTGAATGAGTGCCAGATTCGCCGATGTCAACGAAAGTTTGCAAGCTTGTAACTTAGTAGCCTGTTGATATTTTTTACAATTTGCTGGTCAGGGAAGTTTGTTAGTGTCATCGTTTTGGTATCTTAGGTAAATTTAGCGAATTTATTTACCTGTCAGAGGCACTTTCAGCATTAAAATGCGTAAACTGAACATTCAAGAATACATTTCAAAAAAAATTACCGAAAAAAATTGTTTTCAACGGCGCTGGCAAGGCCCAAAATCCAATGTTTCATTTATTTTCATTTTTTTCAATATGATCAAAAAGTGCAAACACTGCTGGAGAATACGTCACTATAGACAGCAATAACAAAAGCCACGTTACCACATCTGATGTTTTAACATCAGATCTGATGTTTTGAGCAAACTGTCTGATGTTTTGGTGTTGAAATCTACTGTTTTGATGTACATACATACATAGCCTACAGTTCAATCGCCTGCAGTAACAACTATTGTGCGATCAGCTGATTGCTAGTCTATAGTGACGTAAACTGTACAGTCGCACGCTTCGCTGCTCAGGCCCAACCCGTTTTGAAAGCTCTGACAAAAGCACGCGCGCAATGGTGGTCAGACCGCAATGGGGCAAAATTTTATTGAAAATCGTTTTATGGTAGCATGTTAAACACAAAGAACGTGTACAATCGCCAAGTCAGGTTTTTTTCCTTTAGTACCGTATCCCTTTAAGAATTTAGATCATTACGACAATTTATATTTTGAAGTATTGTACCCTACATGTAGGCCTATTATTATCTTATTGATGTAAAATGTTTTTCCTGTATTGAGTTATTTGTATTGTTATGGTGCTTTGGAATATGGTGCTTTTGACAAATTACGTTTACAGTGTCGTTTGGTTAGTTTTTACCAGACTATTGGGAGCAGTGTATAATTTTTAATCAGGTGGTATATGCTTTGTCGCAAAAAATATTTTGGCGCATATATTTGGGCAAGAATTTTTTCAAAACCCCAAAAACTAACTTTTCCCTACGCTTATAATCAAGGGCAATATAAAAAGTTGTCATCAATAACAGTGGCCTTTGTGCTCTTCTACGTAATTGCTACTTGAGGTGATCCCCATAGAATGAATACGAGTGTGACAGACTGTGCTATAAAAATTAATCTTTTTGTATTAACCCTTTGCTTTTCAACGTTTTTTTGGAAGTTAACTGCTCAAGGGGGGGCCGTTTTTGGATCAAATTCAATCAGCTGTTACGAGTTATCCGCTGATGCTATTTCAACAGAAGTTGCACTGGTGTGAAAGCAAATCATTTGTCTATAAGTTTGAAAAGTCATTATTTTAAAATTTTATATGTTAAACTTGATATTTCAATTTTTGCAAAGGTACCCAAAAACGACAATTTTGATTTAACTTGCCGCCTTTAATTAACCGTGCTAATCCGATTTCATGCAAACTTCTAAATAACAAAGAGCTCGATCGAACGCACGAAGTGTGTGTGCGGTGTGCCGAATCATTGCATTGATTAGAATTTACGACTTGCGAGCAAATCTTATTGTAAGCTACTCACTGATTCTAAAATAGTTACAGTCAGAGTAATATTGTTACACGAATTTGAAAAAAACAAAACTGCGTTTGTTGTCTTACATTTTTATCCTAAACTAATGCATTCCGAAACTCATGGCTAGCTTCTAGTTTTATGGAACCAAATTTCTCATAAGTAACACCTTAGCCTGCTTGAATAGCTGTTTACATCTTCGTTTGTGTATTTTAGGTCTACAATTGAGTTTGTAGTATGAATATTTTTAGTAGAGAGAAGACAATTGAACAAGTTGTTGAAATAATCTGAAATTTCTAAGTTCAAATTAGGTGCTTTTGAAATTGTGGATTTGTGTCAAGTCGCATCACAAATATCATGCAGGCCACATCATAAGTCATTTCGCTTACGGGTGTTTATAAACATGACTCATAAATTACATCCACAAAAAATACAGCATTTACATCAACAAAGCTAAGTTCGAAGCTCACTTTTTATTGAAGATTGTGTCAATCAATTTGAAAATACATTTTTAGTCAGCCAGCGTCGAAATAATGCAACAGCGAATTGAGGAACATGCGTAAACAAAGGAAATGTGAAATAACCCACAGTCAGCAAATCTACATAAATTTAACGTTTACAAATGTTGAATCAATGTAAAAGGACTGGATTGCTGACTGGGTCCTTATTGTTTGAAGCACTAAAAATACGCGTAAAAGCGACAACGTCAGCAAGGCAGTGATTATGTTTCTGGCCAAAAAAAAATAACGTTTGACTTCAAAGATAAAAATGATTATAACGAAGCTTCAAAGTTTGTCGTAAAACATTTTACTGAGATACAATAAACATATTCATTTTGTGCCAGATTGTGAGAAGACTTCCTAGATTCTTTCCAACCATTTGCATGATTGCAAATTATTTTCTATAACTTTACATTGCTAAAAAATGGCTTCTTTGTTAAAACAACGTGGCTACAATTCTATAAAAAATTCTTAGGCCTACTACATTGAAGTAATGAAATGTTTTTTTGTGATTTTGCTGATGACGTTTTACAATATCCGAGAAGTAAAAAATAATAATGATGAATTATTTTACAAAACCGTGGTTTGCAAGTGCTTCACAAAAAATTGTTGGGGGAAAATTTATTATTAGACGTAAAATGTTTGTAAAAGAAAATTGTCGGTTTACGTATTTATAATGTTTATTGCGCTGTTATCGAATTATAAACTGCCTGTAGGCTATTGTCTACCTTTGTGGTTGCCGGCCAGCTTAGAGCAGCATGCAAACTAAGCGTTTATGGTATTTGCATCGTGTTATGATTCTCGAAAATTTCCCACAAGGTCTTTATTTTTATCGTGATATTTTGTGCCTCTTCTGTCCTAAACTTGAAATTATTGTGCAGCACTATCCACATCGGTTTTTAGACTCAGTCTTCATTGAAAATCTTTTGTGTGGTGCATCATTTCAAGTAGTGTCTTCCCCTAAACTGTTACACAAATCGCCCAGAACCAGGTTGATTATTATGTATCTTACAGCAGTTGAGAGCCCGTTATTGTATGTGTGGAATTATTACTGTAGATGTCTGACTAAATTCATGCCAAAGTCGAGCAAATTCTGCTTTCGGGATCCTTGCCGTTATTTACTGTATTTTTTGTTGATAAGTTTAGGCAGCATTTTTCCAAGATAAATGAAGACATCGGTATTGTTCGTCACTTAGATTTAGTTTTCTCAGCATTATTTATTCATTCTTTGATCCACTAGTTTGTCCCACTTTTGGTATAATCGGATCGTTTATAAATGGCGGGTCTTCACAATAGCCGGCCTCTTATACATTGGCGCAACGTATTCAGATGTTGAATCAATGATGAAGAAAGCTGATTTGTTGTTTGTCTTATGTGACGCCTAAATTTATGCCTCGTCTACAGTACAAAATATTTTGTAATGTACATTGTGTACATTGTACATTTTGTTTGTAGGCCTACATTACAAAATATTTTGTAATGTAGATGAGGCATTATCATCTTTATTTTGCGCTCTTTGGAACAAAACACAGTGCACTGTGAAACAAAAATACAGGACATAACAACAAGTAGGCGACATAAAGCAGTGAAGGGACGCCATCGAGTTAGCTGCTACGTGTAAATGGAGCCTATCTCATAATTTTGAGTGTATCTCACAATTACTGTTTGCAAAAACGCTATTTCTCCGGCTTCTCCCAAAAGCATTTGCAGTGATACATTTCCTCAATTGCAAGTTTTGTCAATAAGAGCATTTCCATTGAACGTTTATTTCGAAACCAGGTTTTCGTGTCTTTATCCAAGAGAAGATTTCTTATTGTAACGTTTTTTATTCGTCAATGAATATTATCTGCTTGAAACAACTGTTTTGACTAGTTTGTGGCCTCCATAGCCTACTATTTTGATCGTGGATTGCTATTCTTCTTTGTAGTGCTGATAACGCAAAAAAGCTTGCTATTATTGTTTCTAATTAACAGCTTTGCGATCACTGGCTTTTCTTTGTAGCATAAGAAATAACGCGCTTTGTATTATTGAGGTCAAACCAAACAAAGGAAAGCAAGAGGATGTTTCTCTCTGCTCGCGCATATCGATGCACGAAGCAATTATGAGCTTATGGCTTGTTATCGCAATGTAATCCATTTCACGCTTTGCTGGAAGTTAGCTAGAAATAGCAAAAATTCACCAAAATCTTGAATTTACAAGAAAACTACACAACTTTTAGCATCAAATTTAATATCATCAGATCCGCCTGGCAATTTTAGGAAAAGTCAAGAAAAACCAAGTGCATGGCGTTACTGTGCTTCAAATAATTAAAGGAAATATGAGGGGGGGGCCAAATCTGGCCTCCCTTTGAGGAGCAAAGTGTTAATTTGCCATAGCTACCTCAGTTCACCATTTGTTCTGCAGGCAGGGCAATTCGTTCAGTAATCGGATTTTAAACATCGTAAACAATTGTTAGAGGAGCGGTCATTCTGGCATCAGCGCAAGGCTGACTAGGCCAGTGCTACTCAAACTTTTTTATGCCGTGTACCGGCTGAGCACCTTCCATCACTTGGCGTCCCGGTCAATTTGCGAAAAAAAGACAAGAGCAAAGTCATTATTACTTTTGTAACAAATACACAAAAAAAACAAGTAAAAAACACTTTTATTAATGGTCTTTCGAATTTTGATGCGAAGTGTGCGCTTGCTTATTTGCAACCAGCTTATCCAATTGCGGTTCAATGGAAGACAATGCTACTCGAAGAGGAGCATGGATATCCAACGCGTTTCTGTGTTTTTTCCCTACAGCTAATGGTAGAAAAGCCGGCTTCACATAGATATGTAGAAGGGAATGGAAGCAGTGTTTTAATAGCTATGGTACACAGTCTCGGATATTCTGCTTTAATTTTGACCCAGAAGCTTGCAAGGGAGTTTGATTCAAAAGGTTTTCGCAAACCTTCGTCAGCAGATAGATCCAATAATTTATCTTTAAAATCGACACTTATATTCAACTCTTCTACGTTTACAGTTGGTGCAAATGGGTTTCGAATCCATTCATTTCCTCTTTGTGGATCTTTTTGTTCCGGAAAATAATGTTGAATACGTTCCACCAAATTTGACAAATGTTCTGTGGCAGTATCTTGAACACGTTTTACGTCCAAATTGTCTCCAGCATCGTCAATACCAGTAGCTAACTTAGGAAACATGTCGTAACAATTGTTCGAGACTAGAATCTTCCATGCTTTCAGCTTTCGTTGCATGCCGTCAATTTTATCTGCTGTTGCAAAAAGTGAAGCATTTTTTCCTTGCATTGAAGTGTTAAGGCCATTCATAATAACGAAAATACGATGGATCATCTTTTCGAACAAATGTTGAACGACTTCTTTTTACAGTCAACACCTCAGTGCTTCCAGTATTACTTTCGTTTGAATCAGAATCATCATGTAGGTCTGAAACTGATTGTCTCCGTTTCATATATTTGTCCATAGGACCACGCTTTGCCATTTGTAAAACTTAGCTGAAATTATAGCCTACATACTTTTTATAGGCTAATATGGGCTAACAGCTAACTCACTTTCTAAAGAAGAACAAGGTTTATAGCTTTAACAAATCTATGTAAAAACATGCTCAACTCACTCCAATCATCTCATATTTTGAAGTCAGAGTGTGGCCGATCGATTGAGCCTCTCACTTCTCTACTCGTTACTGGACGCTGCAGGTATAGTCAAGCACGTGGACACAGCACAAACACACAAAAAGCATGATCATCTCGCATCGAACATTGCGATACTTTGTTGAAATAATGGATAACAATTACGAAATAACATTTCTTTGTGACGTCACTGGAAATCATCGTAGTAGCGGGCCACCAAACAGTCTATAGCTGGGAAAGCAGATTGAACATTATCGTTGCCTAAAAATTATTATATAGACATTCTGATCAACATAAAACAAATTACTCAATTTACAATTTCTCCTAACTGACCGCGTACCAGCAGCCAAGTGCTCGCGTACCGGCACCGGTACGCGTAAGGCGTTTGAGTAGCACAGGACTAGGCCTACTCACTATAGAACAGCGAGCATTGCGTTTCGCTAACCATACCGGTGTAGCCTCTACACTAGTCATCAAAGGCATTGCTGAAAAGATGTGTATTTCCCGGCAGTCGAGTGTAGCAAGACGACAGCTTTTTCCAAAAAGGTTTGGAAAAGAAACAGCCCAGCCATAAGCTTTAATAGAAATCTTTCAACACCGACATCGAATAATATTGTTTGCCTTGTTTGTAAAAGCAGGCTCTCCCTAGCCGGCATAGGTTGAAACTTTTTATGTCGTTTCAACGTCACCAGACGTCTGTGGCATTGTCATCACGATGACGTTTATCGTCCTTCGCCTTCAGCTGATTATGCAAAAACATGTAAGTTCATTTAGTGTCGGGCTGGCGTGTGTTGTCGGCCTTCGCCATGTCCGCTTCAGCTGATTATACAAAAACATTTTCGTTCGTTTCGTAAGTTCGTTTAGTGTCGGGCTAACGTGTGTTGTTAGACTGAGCCCAACATTTCACCGACTTGTAGTTTTGACCTTTAAATTATTGTGACCAAACATTTTAAGGTTTTTGGTTTTATCATGTTTGCAACAAGGTGTAGCTTTGTCGCAGTTAACAAATCTTCAATTTTTACTTGTTGGAGTAAAATTCTTTAAACTCACCATGTAGTTTTGGAGTAAAATGTGTTTTTGTTGTTGACGTCCAGACTGGAAAGCACTGCTGGTGAAGTATGTGCTTGTAGCATGGCTTGTAGTGTTGGTATTCTACGGACG
Organism: Aplidium turbinatum; assembly: GCF_918807975.1. Lineage (NCBI taxonomy): Eukaryota > Metazoa > Chordata > Ascidiacea > Aplousobranchia > Polyclinidae > Aplidium > Aplidium turbinatum. The sequence continues at coordinate 18,361,903 of NC_137489.1, forward strand.
TTGAATCAATGTAAAAAAATGGACTTTGTTGTCTGGGAGTGAAGCTGAATAACCTTTTTCTTCTCAATTGCTGTCTAATCCAAGCAAACCGGTGCCGCACGGCAGTTTGTTTATCAATGCTAGCAGTGGTAAACGGCCGAGGTATGGAAGTTCAGACACCTGTTTTATTTGTTTTTCGCGCACGGTTGGACTAAAAGCATTGTCAGTTTTATCAGCAGTCACATGTATTTGGTTTTGAATACAAGTTTTTTGAAGGAGGGATTTTGCAGTAGTGCTTGAGAGATCCACCAGCTAATCTTGCAGTTTCTGTTTGTGTTGATAACCATGACGTCAGCATAGCTTAAGTTAAACAGTGGGTATTCTCAAATTGAGCACTTAGACGTACTTCTTCCATTTGTAGGATCATTGCAGCACTTACGATACAAAACAGGATAGGCGAAGCGGTAACTTGTTCAGTCCTTACGAAATATCCATCTGTCTGGCTGTTCCAAGGTCAGTTTCGAGAGGTAGGCTACTTTTAATCAATCATACGCTGCTTTGCGATGTTGTTACTGTAGTTAAGTTTAGAACGAAGCAAGTTTATTTTGAAATAGTTCTGTTTGAATGCGGCAATTGTATTGCTTCGGTGTTATTTCAATACGTATTGTAGTTGGCTACTTGCAGTTGTGGGGGGTAGAATGCTTGACAGGGGCTGTTTGTTCTGTTAGTTTGTAACTGGAGCGGAACAACGAAAGCATCTGATTGAGATCACTGTTTTCAACTCGTATTTGCAGATTGGCGAAAAGTGGAGTTTGGCTGATTTTGTATATATTTGGCCAAAGTTTATATGACTTTTCAAGTTTTAACAGACTCAGATACTAGCGTCGCCAATTCTTTTTATATTATTGACGAAAATTATTATTTTGTTTAGATTATGACTTTCAAAATAACCTAACTATCAAAATTTCTTGCACACCATATTGTCTAATCCAATTGATTGAGTTTCGCTTTTAGCAGCATGATTGTTGCTTACTTTACAATGTAGAATTGTCTCATGTCTATCATTGCAATCTTAAAACCCGTTTTAAAGATGACATGGTATTATTTTATTCCCACATTCACACCAAACACTCCGGCGTACCATTATATCAGTTGCCGATCAGTTAACTCAAGTGTGAAGGAGTAAAATGGCCTAATCGTGTTATTCTTCATTCCTTCAATCTGTTGTGATAACACGCAATTTAATCGCGTAAATCACAAACAGCGCTTGAGCAACAACGACAAAGTCCAGTGCTATGAAGATATGCGCTGGTGTTGTTATTGGCAGGAGATGTGGTTGATTGTTGTGTATACTGTACGGCTCGTGTCTTGTTGCGCTAACGAGTCAGTCTTCCGGACTAGAACACTAAAAATATCTAAATCCGAAATAAAATTTATACCACAGCGCAACTGTTGGTATGTCAAATGTATTTGTGGTGTAGTAATGCTGGAATCAGATTTTACAGATTTGTCGCATACCAAATATATTTTTACAGAGCTATCCGACACAGATCAAATCTTTTGTCATTAAATTCCTTTTTTGATATCACGATTCACGGTATGATTTTCATTTGAGGATTTGATAAACTATAAAATTTATTGAAATCAAAATTTAAAATAATAGCTGCAAATGCGCCATAACCGTCAAATCAAAACAAGGGGAAAGCAGGTTGAAGAAGTTCACTTTTATTTTTCACTCGCTAACAATGTTTCTGAGGAATTGAATTGTGTTATTTTTGTTGTGATGTGCAAGCAGTACCATTGTTCAAACAGAAAAGATTAACAGCTGCAAAGTTTCAATTAGGACAGCCGACACCATATCCTACAATTTGTATCGGAATTATTATCCATCAAGATTTCATGTAGAATTGTTACTGCCCATTAGATTTTGTTTGTAAACAGACTAACAAGCGCAATGATTTTGATATAAGTGTCGGCAAAGCAGAAATGCTACATTACTTTGCTTCAACAAATTTTCAACACCAACCTTCCGCATCTCTGTCGCGTAACAATAACATTCTCAGGTTTCATGTCCACTCTTCTATTCAATCGCAACTCCACCTCAGCGATGTTTGGTAAATATTGTTGTTCGTTGTGATGGTCAGGAATAAAAGCAAACTGAGTCGCACTTTGATTAAATTTCTGTTTCAATTTGGTTGAACGTTCTTTCATTTTGCATCAGAATTATTGCGCTTTTGCGCCTCTACCCTAATTAAATTTCGAAAGTCGATATCGCACTGATCGGTCTCACACGTGGGCCGTGGGGTTCTCGCACCATTGAGAAGCAATTTATTGGCAGGACAACAAAACTGGCAACCCTAACCTTAAAAATGCTTTCAAATGCTTTTTAGGCAAATACAACTCATGCGCAAAGATGAGTGTTTAAAATTTTTCACAATTGAGCACGTTTGCAAGTGGGGGGCAAGAGTTTAATGTACCGTAAATCTGCTACTGGATACAGCGCTTCCAATGTTGCGGACAAATTGTTCTTTAAGTGGTCTACTCTTAGACATTTGTAGCTGTTGCATATGTTGCCAACACACAGCACAATGAAAATGAGGTTGTTTATCAGATGTCTAATTTTAAATATGGCATTTTTTCTAGTGTATTACTATAAAGCCAAGGCAATTGCAAAACACTTTATTGAAATTTATTCCATTCGCATTTGTGAGGTGTTTTAGTGCCAAACATGATTGATTGCTAATTATGTTGCTTGGGATTCAGCATACCTGATTGGCATACGAAGATTGATAAAATGACTGAGAACAGAGTCATGTTCCAAGAGATAAATACAAAAATAATTTCGAGGTTTCATACATCGGTTTTGATTGAATTTTTGATGCATCTACGGTTTTTATGTTTACTTTATAATTTGCCTGATCGGCAGACTATGTGGAATGTTCACATGATATCAAATATGTTTTTTACTCTTTTTCCGAAGTATGTTGCGATTAAAAGTTCTGTTTTTAAGTGATTTAACGTTTAAATCGATGGTGTATGTTCGAAGATTTTCAAACGTTTTTGTTCATAGAAGTTGAACTTTATACGTCCAGATGGGATACTGAATGTTTAGAGATTCACAGCTGCTTATAGGATTTGTGGTAGTTAGTAGGCCTACAGTTTATTTTTGTGTAAGCTTGTGGTTTTCAAACTTCTTTGGACTACGGCACACCAGAGAATTTCGGAATCTACGGAGGCACATTGAAGTGTTACGTCATCGGGTTTTCGAAATAAGCTTATTGATTTGCAATAACTTTTTGATCGAAACTGCTACGCTGAACAAACTATATGGTACATAATGGAAGTAAGCCTAAGTCAAACTTGGCTAGAAAGTCTGATTCATCAAACAACGGCGTTGACGAATGAACAACAGAGTTGATTATATTAACTGCAGACAGGACGTCACTGTTTCGACCTTAAGCTACGCCTTAGGTCTCATCAGCGCAGTGGAAACGTACACTAGAACTGAATGCTTTATTACTATATAAGTAATTCAGCGTGGTGGTGGTGATTTTTCCTTTTGTGGTGCGCAAGGGTCACATTTGGATACTTTCACCCACCTTGCCAAAGTGCTCAAACTGCCCGAGCGGTGAGCTATGCGCAATGCAACAGCAAGGTGTCTGCTAGCACAGTGCTCAATCGGGAAACCAAGAGGGTTACATAACTGCAGACAGGAAGTATGATTATTATTAACTATTGTGATGTCATAGCGCCCAATGTTGTGAGAAGTTATGTAACTATTATGGAGCAAGTGGTGGCAATTGGTAATCTTCTGATGACGCAGTTGATTGTTGACAACTTATCGTAGCTTATTGTAACGCGAAAGCAAACTTTTCCTTCTAAACAAATTTAACACCTTGCAACTTTGCAAATAATGAATAAAGCTACAAACAATCTTAGTTCTGTGACTTAATTTTTCAGATGAGCTACCGGACGAAAAAACAAAAAATCATAAATAAAAAGCTAGCTAGAATATTAGTTCTCTTTTGCAACGTTTGCATATGTTGATTCAATGTAAAACGACCGATTTGATGGTTAGGTAACAAGAAATATTTTTTCTCGATTTTTGACTTTTCTCCTGAGCCAGCGGCTCCCAAACTGCCCGCAAAATTTCGCCAGAGGCGCCGCGTAAATTTGCAAAAACAGATGTGTCCATTATGTTTCGTTCACATGCACAAGAGTGTGATCTCAGACAGAAAAACCCGTCGTTGTTACAAAAATAATAAATCAAAATCAGACTTTTGAGATAAGCTCAGTGTGATGTATTCACATGTAGATGCTCTAATCTCACATTTGAGATATAGTTTTCTCAAGACATGGAGAAGCAAAAATAAATAAGATATCTCAAGAGTGAACTTCTCTAGAAGCTGAATAATTCGTCGAGCTTTCATCTAACCTCACTTTGTAAAACACATTTACCGTCAAGCTTCACTCATTTCCAGGGGTGTTTTCCTTCCAGTTTACTTGATTGGACCTTATTAGTTCACACTGAACTGTGTTGTTACAAGGAAAGTATGTCCAAGTAGTCGGTGCAGGTTAGCAGATAATCGTTACTTTTTCCAAAGCAAAACACTGTTTAGTTTGGTTTGTTTTTATTTCTGAGGGTCATAGCGAAAAACAAGACATGCTAAACATAACAGAGGTCCAGGAAAAGGTAGAAGTGATAAAACTAGAACGTGAAAAACATGGTTAAGTGTGAAATAGAATTATAAGTTAAAATTTGGTTTGGTTGCTACACTGCAATTTCGTCTCCTCTGCCTTTTCTTTATTGTATGATCGTACTTAACGTAAATTTGAATACAAGCAATTTGAAAGCCAAAAAATACATGAAAAGAGATAAAAACAACATAGAGCCCCAATGAGGATAGCTGCTGTTGTGAAATGTATTGACAATATTTTATTTAGACAAAACTGAGGCTTGTGGTGTTCAAGGGAAGCGAAGTCTAGAGATTGATCAGTCTCAGTGTTTCTCGAGCACTAAAACAAGATTTAAGTGTTTCCGACATGTTTTCTGCTTCACAAGTTATTTTCAAAATTTTGATATCATCTATGAATGAAAGAATTGCTCATACATTAAATGCATTTGTTTTCAAACACTGTAGAGCAAGCGTCTCAAACTCAAATTGCTCTGAGGGCCAAATGAACTCTTGTAAATCGACTCGAGGGCCGCACCACACATTTCAGGACTGCTCTCCATTCAACGGCATCTAATGGATGGAATAATTCTCGACAACAACACTTCAACAATCGAAAAACTTCACTCTGCCAATCTCAGCAACCGGGCCTGCGTCAAAATCCTCTACAAGTCTATAAGTATGCGAAACTACCAGGAAAAACCTATCAAGGCTTTGTTAGTCCGAGGGTAAAGATTCAAAACAAACCAATAAACAAAATAACACCTTGAAAACGCAATAAAAAAGATACTGTACAGTAGTAAGAACACACCAAGGACGTTAGATCGCAAGAAAAATTAGTAAGAACAAAGAGGTGGAAAAACACTGTAGCCTACCAACGCAAAAAAAAACGAAAAAGAAAAACAGAAAACACGCAAACGAAACGACGGACTTGGAAAGCTAAAATCTTGCAATCAACTTTCAAAAACGCGGAAAAAACTAAACTGTTGAAGAATTGACTTCAGCAAGTGCCAAAGTTACTATTGCAATTATGACACAATGAGTGAATAAGCAAAGTGATTGAGATGTAACAATACCAGTTTCCCGTACGCAAAAATGGCGCGACAGAAGTGTTAAAAAGTCGTCTGAAGTTTGATCGGCATTTTCAGGTTTGTTGAGCATTTTATCTTTCTATATAGAAAAATATGTACTGTGATTATGAATTATTTCAAAGTTTAAAAATGCATCGCGGGCCACACCAAAAGTTCTCGAGGGCCGCATGCGGCCCGCGGGCCGCGTGTTTGAGACCCTTGCTGTAGAGGTTCTTGCAACGGTCAACTCAAAGGTAACCCCAGAAGCCTTTCACGTGAAAAAGAAGGCTGGAAATTTTCAGTGTCTATTTCTGAAAGTTTCTGTTTTAAAATATTATCACCGTTATGTTTTATAGTAGTTTCAAATGTAGTTTAACAGCAAACAGAGCTGCAACAAATTAGAACTGGGGTTCTAGTAGGCCACCCCAAAATGTGCAAAGCCGCCATCAAACTGTTAAAGTAAATTTAGCAACAAAACTATAGGCCTAAATCTATGCATATTTATTCAAGCTTTTTATTGTAGATCAAGTCTTCTGAAGACTTTGTAGTTGAGAAGTGCATCAACGACCCTTATCAAACTACTTTATCTACAAACCCAATGTCTCTGTAAACAACATATGGCCAAGCATGCAAGTTTATCCCATAGGAAGCTATTTTCTCTATACAGTTATTCAAGATTTAAAATTGATCACGTCTATTTGTAGCAGCCTACTCTTTAAGAGTCTCAATCTCATCAAAATTTCTGTCAGATTTATACTGTTGTAGTCTGCAGGACATTCCTGGTAAACACAATTACCGTTGGAAGTGATTATTTTTGTTTAACTGCATTTATTTATTTGTATTTTGCGTCAGACTCAAACTGGTCCATACTACAATCAGTCAAAAAAATATATACAAAGTAGATCTTCCTCTGAAGAGCTGAGTCATGATGTGCCAGATGCGAAGGTTTGATAGCAACAGTCCATTTGCATTAGTGCATAAATCCACTGGTTAGCAGGCAGGTAACAATTACAAATTAATATAATTTTTTACTGATCAAAGCTTGGAAAGTTGTGATATTGCAGTCAACAAAAGCAGAGGTGATGCTCTCTGCAGATGAAACAACATTCTGTAACAATTATTGCATCCAAACATGTAGGTGCTAACGCTTTCATTGCACTTTTACAACTAAATTTACAAGTCTATAAACCAACTAGAACAAGCAGAACTTGCCGCATACGTTACATTATAGCTTGCACTTTAAGGAAACAGAAGTTTGAAGATTGTAATTGGCCTAGCAATACTGCAAAACATGATTATTTATTATTTGAAGGATAATTATTTATATTAAGATTTCATAGTGTCTCGTGGGTTGCACAATAACTTTTCGTCGTCTCATACGTGGCATGAGACGTTTTACGCATCATACGTTTTTCGTCTCATACGTCGCATGCATGACGCGGTAAGTTTTTGAGGCCCTTGTTTTCCAGCTTTTATGATTTACAAAGCTTGGTTAACGAGCCGTTTGCTTTTGCATTTTACGAGGCTGCTTAAGTACCGCTTCTCAAAATTATCCGTATTTAAAGTGTTTCGAAAGTTGTATAAATGTAGTTTGGGCATCTGAGTTGCTATGTGCTTCCAGCTTGATTACAAGTAATTTTCTTGGGATCATTTGACATTTACGTTTGATAAGCATAAAAATAGAGTTTTGGTAGAAGGAGTTGTCTGTTAGTTTGCCATACCACAGACGTAGGCTACAAAACGTAGCAACATTCAGTCCTTAAAACTCGTGTTTTTTTCCGGCAGCCATCGTGGCCTACCGAGAGCTCCTTCTCGGCGGCCAAATCTGCGTGCTTGGAGGCCAAAATACAATTAACGATAGTACAAGTAAATAGAATTAAACTTGCAACAATGCTAAAATGATCACTTAGTGTTGTTGAAGTAGAATCGTTGTACCACGCAACGCAATAACTGCTTTATCGGGATTGTAATCCGGTATTGCGGGACCATCTAACGACACTAAATTGTTTCAACTGCTCGCTGCTCAATTGTTTCAACTGCATACCGCCTTTCATAAAACCTGACGATTTATACCGTTATGATGTCACCATTGAGGGTGTGAAGTCACTAACGCACAGCGGGAACATTTCTCAGCTATGAAGACACGTGTTTTCCCCTCGGATGTCAACTTTGAACCTAGTTCTCCTTTTTAACAACGATTAACATCCGACAACATTGAATCAAAATAAAAACGACAATATTGCCAGCCGGTCATTAAACGTCGGGAATTACAAACAAGACTTACAGCTGGATACATTCCATACAATGGCAAATGTTCTCGCACAATACAACATTGGTGATTATGACGCGCTGACCTAATTCTGCGTCACTCTTTGATGCTACATATTTTCGGCAGTTAATCCACGATCATTCTATTGCGAAATTAAATAATTGGCTAGAACAAACCGGCGGCCAAACTTGGCCGACTGAGGAGGTAGCATCGGCGGTCATTCAAGCACTACTTAGCGGCCATGGCCGCGATGGCCGCCGGCTGCTTAAAGGCTTGACATTGAAGTAACTATGTTTTGTATGTCTGTGGCAAAACAAAAATAAAGTGGCTCTAAAGAGCAGAATGTGAGCATACAGTCGAGTTGGTTTTGTAAATTATGAAATTGTTGTTGTGTGTTTGGATGGTTTGGCTTTGAATCTTTACCTTCAGACTGACAAAGCTTCTGATGGGTTATTCCTGGCAGTCTTCAAGTTCAACTCCTGCTAAAGATTTCTTTATTTACTTTTTTATCATTAAAAGGACACTTTGGAAACCCGTCAAACGACACTAACTAATTGCATCTCTCTTAAATGTGAGAAAAGAAATGAGAAAAAGCAACGACCACAGAAGCGTAATACCGAAAGCGAACATTCGTCACTTATTGAAAAACAAAAGTGCACATGCTAAGGATCTTCTCATTTGAACCTGATTGGTCATTTGCTTGCGTTTATTTCTTGAAACAGGTTTTGGTGGTTATGAGCAATATTGTACTTCCTGCTGTGTGGCAGTCATTATCTTGTAATTGCGTAGCAAACCCATAGTTTCGTTGCCATCAAGATATAAAAACCCAATTTAAGTTTTCTGCAAACTATTTCTGCCGAGTTTTTGTAGCAGAAACTGAGGCACAAAAATTCACGAAATTAGGAATTTTTATTAAGACTTCTCTCAAATGTATGTGAGCTTTCTTCTCTATTGATGGTTTGGAGGGCAGTAATTTACTGTTAGGTAACAACGAAGGTTCTTTTTTAACTTTTGTAAATTTTCTATTAATTTTCAGCAAGGTGAACGTATTTTTATGAAGGACATTTCATGACCTTCTGACAGCGGCGTAAAGATTTTGAAGTTCAGCGGATTGTTTTTGGCTTGCTTTGTAGGATTGTCACTGCAAACGTATTTCTTCGTAACCGAGTGAATTATTTATTTGCTCTGATTTGACAAGTTTAAATGTTATAACTTAAAGTTCAATTAACGAAGGATTTGAAATGTTATGGTATGACAAATTTATTTTATTTATGGTACAGAAATATCAGTACTGTAATGTGAATGGTTGGATTATAGATTTTAAATCGATGGTATGCAAACACTTGTTAAAATATTTGTCAATATTTGCCAGTAGCCTAATTTTTTTTATTCTATTATCAATGTTTTATCTTCTTTTCATGTTCTGCAATAGCTAGTGTAGTTTATCACCTAAAGCCGGTATGTGATGAAGTGGCAAGACTAAACTGACATACAAAATGCAAGCAAGCGATAACACCAAAATGTCATGCCTAGGTGAAATATTAGCAATACTGCTCAAAGTTTATCAGCAATAATTTGTCACCATCTTCTAGTGCAAGGCTTCCAAACTTTTTTATTGTGCGCCCCATTTCAGAAAATACTTTTTACGCGGCCCCTTAGTGGGCAGTTTCCGGTGTAAACTGCCCACTATAGGCCTACTTTTAATTTGTTTACTGACCCTAAAATTACGTGTGCTACCCCGTTTTGGACCGTGCCCCATAGTTTGAGAAGCCCTGTTCTAGTGGTAAGTCTTATATCTTTAATTCATGGTTACTGCTATTTTAGGGATTTTTTGTTTTTTTTTAAGTTCAGTCTTAATTTAAAAACTTTTATGATGCTCATTTTGTTTCGGCTTGTTGAAATTTCAGTATGTAACCTGCAAGAAGACCACCTTCCGTAATGGAAGCGTAGCTAGGGGGGGGGGCGGGGGGGAGGCGGCACTTTCAGACTACGATTTTTAATTTTGATTATAATCTGATAAAAAAAACTCATTTCATTTTCACATGCTTTTTCTTGAAGGGGTGGCAAAATCTGAATCCGCCCCGGGCGGCACATTCCTGCACATTCCCTAGCTACGCCACTGCTTCCATTTACTTTATACAAAGCTTACAGTTAAACAATATAAAGTACATAGTCTACTTTTTACGAACAAAAAGACGACAAGAAATGAAATATTTTGACAACATCAAGCAAATTACTGGAATAAAAAGCATACCGGAAGCACTAATACAAACAAAAGACGTAACAAAATGGAGGCAGTTCATAAGGGAGATCACAGCTGATCAAACATGATCAATCTGTTGAAGAAAGTCTAACTTTCGGTACCTGAGGTATATTGTTACTGTTTCTGCCATTTAAAAGAAGTTAAACCCACCGACCACATAGGCCAGCAATAAGATTGTGATATAAAGATCATCCAACAAGTTCGTACTTGATGGAAACGCTTGTGTACACAATTTTGAATAAACTCATATAGGCTAACATGTGGTTGAACAATAGATTAACTATTTATTACTTACAATCTTTTCTTAGTTATGGAGAATGACTTACTATCGTTATTTTTTTGTTCTAGATACATTTGATACACATGCAAATATTGTTTTGTTTTTTAAAGTAAATCACGTTGAAAAAATGAAAAATGTACCATTGTGCAAACAAGTAGGCAACATCGATCACCAGTTGATGAAAGATATTTATCGTGACAAAAGCAGCACTAAGAGCGTGCACAGATGGCATTGCATGAAGCAAATGTGTTGCATCAATCACCTTTGTGACAAACAATAGCGCACTGACGTCTCACAAGTGTGGAAGGTTTGCTTGTGACGCTTTTGGTGGCCATAGAATTTAATGAGTTCGCTAGGTGGTAGAAAGTTTTCAGATATCTAGAGCTTGCGCTGGTAGTGTGTGGTTGTTTAGAGTTAAACAGCGATACGGCTTGATTAGTTACATTTTGCAGACTTTTCCAGATTTTACCAACTTTTGATAACTGTCAAAATGAATATTTCTAAAAATCATATTTTAACGTCTTTTTTGCAGCCTTCCCGAGTTGACAAATTGGGTTTTAGCATAACAACTTCACAAGGCTTTGAAAAACAAAAACAATAGGATTCATAATATTTCATTCAGTTTTTAATCGCTTGCTAACGCTCTGATTGCACGTTTTTTAACTTACTTTTTCTCATTTTTTATTGCTTTCCAATAGCAACAAAAAGATTTTACAATACACCATTACAAGTAGAAAAAAACTATAAAAACCTCAAAAAATTTCCGTCAGACGATAGCAGTAGCGGTGGTCAATTGCGACCAATCAGGCCGCATCTCCAGGTAGTTATGTTTTTCGTCATAACAATTTTGCGGTAGATCGATGATCAAGCAGAGGTAAATATACCAGAAAAAACAAACTGCACCCACTTTGGCAAGGGTTTTGAAATGGCAGAGTTTTTATTAAGAGGACACTTTTGTTGTTTTATTTTTCAATAATTATAAAATTGTTTTTCAGTCCACCTAAATGGGCTAATATCGCTGATTTTTCATATACATTTGAAGCCGTTTGCGGTAAAAATTGATAAGTCATATTTTGGCATTTTGAGAAAACGACATTTTATTCGAAAATAGTATCAGAACATTTTATTTTCCCAAGAAACCGAAGTGTCGTTTTGAAATTATAATATTCGCTGATGACGTCAGGTTGTACGTTTTTGTCACAAACATGATGGAGCACAATGAATTCATTGCTATGATCACTGACCAGGTCTGACACGAAGCAACTGCAATAGTTTTACACGCATGCCTTGCCTACTTGGAGTTTATTCTTCAAAATCGAAATACGTAATTGCCACGCACGCTAAGTTTGAAATGTAGATTGGTTTGGTCAGGCGGCCTAGTCTATATTGTTATGGCCGATTTAAATTTTAAAGAACAGAAAAATAGTTACGTCATAATGTAATTAAACGAATCACAACTGAGTGAGTGCAAATCAGCGTATTGGTCACGTCTATTATGGATTTAAAAAAGAAGAGGGTGACAGCTTGTGATTATTTTTTAATATCCTTAATTTTTGTATTAGTATTTGCAAGTGTTAAAATCAAAAGAGCAACAAGTGTGATTATCTTACTGTAAAAATCCCATAGAAATTCCGTGCTCCCTGCAGATATTTAAGAATCTAATATTATGTTTGTACTTTGTTTTGGTGAACTCAGCCATATTAGTTTTTCTGGCGGCAACCCTACGCACATATCAACTTTTTCCCACAAAAGATTAGACTTTCGCAAAAATGGGCTGCTTCGTTTTTGTCGAAATCGAATGAATTACAACTTGAAACGCTGACAGATCATTCTTTATACTTTTCTGACTGCAAACGTTCACTTAATTTCGCCAAAATGTGACTTATCAACTTCGTCAAACGGCTTCATTTCTAAATTTATTCAAAAAGTAAAACGGTAATGACCAAGCCACCCATATTAAAACAAGTAGGCCTACTGCAAAGAACACTGGTTTCATACATATGTGATCCCTACACAAGCAATCCGCCCTGGCAATCTATGGGTTTTATGTTTGTTGACAGATAGATTCACTGGTCAATGCTATTCACCTGAAGTCCCAATTCCGTCATGGCATATTATGTAATATGTCGTCAAGGATGCGGTGCTTTCAAGTGGTTTTATCAATATTTACCAAGTCATCAACTAGTCAAATTTCAAATAAAACTCATACGTTGTTTGTTTCAAAACAGGTTAAAAAAATTGCCAAGAAGCATTAGACATACGGGACGAAAATATTTGGGGGCACAACAAAAAATTGCCCAAATTGCGCTATTTTATAGAATTTACTCAAATGTACATCAAAACAGCTATCCACTGAGCTTAAGAACACACAGAGCTATTATAACTTCAGAAAGAGCCGCTTGCCCGAGTCGTAAATGGAAACTGTGCACTTAACGTTGACTCTGTCTATTTATGCAGTGATAAGACTTTGGTTGAAAGCCTATTTCAAAAAAAAAATCTGATGACTTTAGAAAGGTATTTCCTCAAATATTTTGAAATTATATTATAAAGTTGCTTTCTAAAAACGTTTATAGCAGAACTGATACCAGTTTATTTAAAAAAAGGCATTCAGTATTTAAATGTATTACACATAAATATGAATTTAGTAAACTGTGGCTTTGGTAGAGAGATATTTCTTGAATATCATAGACAGATAATTGATAGCAACTTGATAGGATTGAATTGCATAATTCAAAAACAATACATAAAATAAAAAAATAACTACATAAATTCGAACTTTTTCGGCAAAACTTTCTGCCCTTGTCAGGAAAATAACTTAACTCGTCTAAAAAAAAAACAACAGATATTCGTGAAATGTTAATAATAAATGAGTGAAATTAATTACAATCTGCACTGAGCTACCTACAAATACAACTGGAGAACAAACACAAAAGGTCTTAACATTCTGTTATAAACTATGCGGGAGTGTTGGCACAAGACAAGATAGCGAGCGGTTACAACATTAAGGAAATCAAGGAAAACAACATAAAACAAACGTAATTTAGTATAAATTAAACAAGAAAGATGCCCCTCCAGCGAATAACTGCTTGCTGAGCTTAGGGTTGTGCTGCTTTATTCAAAGTGCCTCGTGAATTTTAATTTTAAACTCTGATTGACAGTTTCAAATTATTTAGAATTCAATGTAAATTTGATGTTGCAACAAATACTGTAGACATAAATGTGGTCTTTGATTGCACTGTATTTGTTGATGTCTGTTAAATTCAGGTGTTCCGTTGCTCTTGTAGCCAAATGTCTTGTGGACATACCTACGTACTGTAGTATGCCGTGTTCGTGTCATTTATAGGCAATGTTGGAACGAAAAAACTGAAGAACGGGAGGTTTCAGCGAAAATATCTGCTTTTAATAGTTTTGTACAGAGGAACAACGTCGATATTAAATATGCGTTTAATGAGTTGATAGTTTTTTAGCGTATACGAGTGATTCGTTTTCTTGGAAAGGTATGGATATAGAGTTTTGGCGATTTCATTCATGTATTGTAGTGGTATATGCGGTAGCAGTACTGCAGTAGCAATAGTAGTAGTAGTTTTTGACGTTTTCACACTCCAAGCTCGTTGTCTTTTAACCAGTTTTTTGATATATTTCCACATTGGTAAGCTTTGTCGAAACCACATTGTAGCGCAGTAGTTCATAATAGTACTTGATAGTATTTTTCAATGCATTATTGATTGGATTCTTGCTATTAATACTACTAAAAGTGCTCAATGCCAAGCAAAAAAAACAAGTAGAGCAAATTACCTGCATGAAACAGAGTTATGAGAAAGTAATAACAACATTTGATTGTATTCTATTGTGTATTCTTCATAGCACCGGTATTGCTGAATAGGCTATGTGTAATAGTTTTTTGTGGCAGAGAAGAGAATGAAACACAAGGCATAATCTCATTCACGTTTCACCACAGTATTGAATTTCATTGCAGATTAAATTCATGTACATGTAGGCCTACATCATTAAAACGTTTAGGTTTCTCTGCAGAGACTCAACACCATTGACTTTTGTACCATGACTCTTGCCACCAAAATGTTTTCTCATTAACGCCACATTTACGTAGCATGGCACCAACATGACTCTGTTGACTGGGAGTGCCTTTCGACTCATTCGTGATATGAAGTACAATACATCATATTACACGGTTATTACGCGGCTTATACCATAAATATAAGTTAGCGAGCACACAATAGCTTTAAGTATAACAAATACAAATCAACTGCTAAGAACCGTGCATTAAGCTTAACTGTTTATATTCTGTTCTAGCATCAAGAAATTCTTGATATATCGACGTAGGGTGTTGATAAAGATGCTTGTTAATGTAAATTGTAGGACAGTTCCTACTCAAAGTAATCAAGTAAAATTTTTGTGGAATAAAATGAACTGCACAGTCAGTGTAGAAGACGATGTGCTTCATTTGAACTGCACAAAACGTGCATCTGGCAATTCTCTACTTCCACTTACGTTTCAACGTTCTATTGAACTTGTGAACGTGATATCGACCACATATGGAACAGACGAGTGGCGGATTGGCAGGAATGGAAGACCAATCTCAAAAGGAAGTCTGAAGAAATATTTCTGCTCCAAAATAACTTCCTGCTTTGTTCTCAAGATTCATTATTGGGTCAAAGTTAAGAAACGACGTAGAAAACTGCAGACAATCAATCTTCGAACATCTAACGAAAAAGATTGCAAAGAGAAATGTGAATTCATAAAACTTCAATTAGGTCAGACTTTGAAACGACATGGTTACAATCGACCATCCAAGTTGTTGGTTATTATTAATCCAAACTCTGGTAAGAAAAATGCCAAATCCATTCACAAAAAACTTGTTGGTCCATTGTTTAAACTCGCTGGAATTGAAGAAACTGTTTTTGTGACAAAACAAAGATTTCATGCTCAGGAATACATTGAATCCACAGATATGTCTAAGTATGATGGTGTCGTAGTGTTCGGAGGAGATGGCACAATATCAGAAGTCGTAAATGGAGTTTTAGTTTTAGAACAAAAGAATCGTGGCATTCCACTAGATCATGATCCCACTATTATCGACAAACAAGTGACGTATGCAAAGCCTTCCATAAAGATTGGATTCATTCCAGTTGGTACTGGTAATGGAATGGCCTATGTAAGTCAAGGTGTAAGCGATCCAGAAACATCAGCCCTGCAAATAATTTGTGGAGAAAATCATCCCATGGATGTATCATCGATTCATGATGATTTTGGAAAATTCATCGCGTTTTCGACGATATTGAGCACGTTTGGCATTGGCACACACGCCATCCGCAACAATGAACGGTTTCGTTTTCTTGGTTCGTTGCGACACATACTTGTTGCCGTTAATGCCGTAACAGACACGCGCCGTTATCCTTGTGAAGTAATTTACCTCCAAGATTCAACAAAGGACTCTGAAGATCCATCATCCGATACCACAAAATGTCGCTACCCTTGTTCTGTTTGCCTGGGCAATGATGATGAAGCTGCAACGAAGCAATTGACTTATTTATCATCCCAATCGTTCAATCATGGTTATAATGAGGCCACGGAAATTCGGGATATTGTTTCAAGTGAACTTGTTAAAGACGGATCTAATGAATCTGCTGATATAACAAATCATCCAACCGATCATCACAACTGGAAGGTAGGATTGTATTAGTAAGCCATGTGTGTAGGCGTGGGTTTGTGACTTTGTTTAGCAGTCTCAAGGACTTTTTAAAAGTAGTAGGCTACAGTACTTAGTTGTACTCATGCTGGCACGTAGCGCAGGAAGTAACAATTTCAATAAAAATATCTCAACGTAAGCCAACAAATTAATTATTATCAATTGTGTTATGTTATCCGGAGAAATATCTTCGAACGAAGCAATGTGATTAGAGGAGCCAATTTGATAGGACCAATGCTCTCAGAGCAGGGATGGAGGAACCACGTGGGCCTCGTGGGCCTGGGCCCACCTACTTTATTTTCTGGGTGGGCCTGGCCCACCCAGAAAAGTGGGTGGGCCTGGCCCACCCACTTTTGAAAGCCAAATTTCTTTGAAAAGGTAGCGAAAACGGCAAATTAGAGAAAGAGTTCCAAAAAAGCTCTTCACTCATACACACTAGTTTGATTACACAGGCCAACAAAAAAAATTTGGCACAAAAGGTGAGAGTCAATTTAAAGTATTTCAGGGCCCCTGATTCCAAAAATGCACTTAGTTTTTTTCGAATTTTCGAAACTACCAGGAATTGAATTTCGAACCAAGATTACGTTCTTCCGAAACAAGGATAAAATTTTAAGCAGCTACTTTATTGAGGAACACAACTTTGTATTCTGTAATTATATAAATGGCCTTCGTACCTTGATGGGTGTTGCTCAGTAGGCTATAGTAGGCCTACCATAATAAAGAATTGCTTTTGTTCATCGATGGCTTTGTTTTGCTTATTCGTCTAGTTTGTTAAGTCAAGCAATGTAGCCTATGTATTTTGTTGTTTGTACTTAGTAGCTTACTTAGTAAGTCTGATACTGTTGAAGTCAACAAATATATTAACGCAAAGCACAAGTTATATATTCTACATCTTAATATTGTATCCTAAGACTTGCTTCACGTCGTATTTTGATTGTTACTAGGCCAGTAAACGTTAAATAGCCGTTTGTTTGGGTTGTAATCAACGTGATTGGTTCCAAATAGCGTTTATAAAACTCAGAAATGTGCCTGGGATTACTTTCAGTTTTGTCTATGTAATAAACGACACGACGTTAAATCTATAGGGGCTCAAAATTGCGAAAAAAAAGTTTTTGCTGTATCTCAAAAACTAGAGCCAATTTGAAAAAAAAGCAAGTGCATTTTCGGAATCAGGGGCCTCGAAATACCCTAAAATTACTCTCACATGCCGTGCCTTTAAAAAAAAAAAATTTTGTTGGCCTGTGAATGATGAAATCTACTGTATAATCTTCAAACTTTTCTGTTGAGCCCAACTGTGGGTGGGGTTGCGTGTGATTGGTGGAGTAATCTATAAATCAATCTAATTGTTCTCTAAGGTTAAAACAATGATAACATTACATATTATGCAGTGCATGCACGTAGGCCTACTGTATAATGCTGCAGATTATTTCTCCCAGGTTGGTATTAACCTATAACTGTGTGTGTATTTTGCCTTTTTATTTGTGTGTACATCGCCATATTTTGTAGAGTGCTATAGAGCAATATAAAAATTTTGCAATTTGTTTGGCCAAATCGGGCCTAAAAACGGAAATTTTTCGCTGGTTGGCACAAAAAGCAATCATGAAAACACAATCTAGGCTATAAACGATTTGAAGTATTAGGAATGCAACAATGTTATGGGGGGTCTGGGGGGCGAAGCCCCCCAGAAATTTGATTAACTTTGACTGCTACGCTTTTGAGCCCACTTACTTTTAAAATGGTTCCTCCATCCCTGTCTCAGAGGACCACCTTTTGAACGAAGCAATGCATTGAAAGGCAATATCCTCGGAAACCATAAAATTGTTGACGATTTAAACTTGACCTTGTATAGTTTCAGACTTTACAGTTTTCTAAAACTGCCACAAAGCTACAAAGATGAGTTTATTGCGCATGGTATGCATCGAGATAGTGTAAAATTTGTTTTCTAGTTTATAATTATATCAAAGATTTTTGAAGACTTTTTATAGTTTTTTTTTTATGAATAATTATATAGCCTACATTAAACTTGACATATGTATGAACGTATACATTACCTCGGTTGATAACCTTAACTTTAAATAACTTAATTTACTTAAGTTTTCGGAGGGTTATAGTAAAAGAGGGTTTCTTTAATAATGGGAAAGAGACTTTATTCAGGAGGTTTTTAAAATTCTAATTGCTGTACTATGGTATTAGTTAATTCTTTATCTCTGTATTGATAGCTTGAACTTGAAAGGTTAGATTAAACAACAAAACTGTTAATAGTACAAAAAGTGCTCAATTCTAGCAAAAAGTCAAGCAAAGCCAATTACATCAAGTATAGTTATTACTTTTTAAAACCTCTACAACTTGTTTCACCCTAAATCTTGTAAGCAATGAAATACATGAGAGTTGGAAATCTTCTCGAAGACGACTACAGAATGAACGAGAGATTGAGGAATATTTAAAAGCTCTTGCTATCATTTCAGATGTACATTTTTTTCCACAATGGAAGCGCAAGACATGCTGGGTATTTGTTTGAAAAATTATTGCTTCAATAAGATTTGACACTTTATCCAGGACACAAGCACGACTGACAGATCAACTTTTTATAGTGTGCCTGATACCATAATGGTACCCTTCAAAGGACAAATCGTTTGAAACTTTAAGTAAAGAACGTGCAACACCTAATCTGAACTTTGCACGCATAACTGGTCAGGGATTGTATAATTTACAATGGATGAACTCAAACTAAAACCAACCTCATTTTTTCCAAGTTTATTGACAAAAACTTCAAAGAATAAACACGGTCTTTTTGTAAAAACGTATCCATTCCATCACCAATGGTATTTCTACTGCTTGGCATTAACTTTCTCGTTGTTCGAGATTTCGCATGGAGGTATCGGAACTTGGCTTTGAAGAAAACAATGATAAATTGTTGGAGGTTGTTTTGGTTGTTTAGGCCCATTAACAAAAACAGTTTCATAGTCTTTCGGCCAATGCCTTTCACATACTGAAGTGTGTTGTGAACGTGACATGTTTTCACGTGGAATGCTCTTGATCCACCGATCTCTTTCTTCTTCTTCTTTATCATTTTTTGGAAGTCTCAAGACAGTTTCTTTGTTTTTTGTCTTAGTTTCCATTGCATCCAGTCACACAACATTTTTGAACCATGTTAAATTACTTTGATACAGAAGCACACTTTTTAAAACTTGACTGTATTTGAAACATAATGATAATGATGCATCTTGAAAGAAACACTTGCATAGCATTAGCCTACAACGTCATGTATGTATGATTGGATATCATTTAGCACATTTACCTAATTCTAGCTACAATTTATACACTTTTTAATTACTATATCATGTCTGCTATACCCAGGAATCTGATTCTGCAAGTTAGATATGGATCTTACATTCAAATTTGTGTAGCTTAAGCTTAAGTTGTTTCTAAATTTGACCAACTGATGTGCTTTATAGAAACTGAATTACTAATAGTCAGTTAAATTTCAAGTACAAACTAGCTCAGACTTATATTTTATGCTTAAAAACAATCAACAAAAGCATTGCTTAATTTTTTTTGAGGTATAGCTATATTTAATCAACAGCATAAGTGTAACGACAACAGCAATTTTACAACAAATCAGCTAACGTTAAGCACCTTACTTACCTGTTCTAGACAAAAACTGCTGATTCAGAAAAAAATCTGCTTCAAGTCACAAAAAATGGCGCTTGTGTACGAGGTTCAGGGGCTCTATCCACTTTTAAAATTCGGGGGGGGGGGGTAATTTTTGGACAGTGAGTTAAAATCATCATAGTCATTTCAACTTCTAGGGGGCGTAGTCCCCCAGACTCCCATTGCAGCATCAGCTTCATTTATCATCAATGTGCACAGGGTTTCCAAATGATTTCACAAAGTATGTTTCGGAAATGGCATTTTTGTGTAAGCATTTAACTAAGTTAAAATTCTACAGCGTAAACGCCTGTCTCGTAGTTCCCGGTTACCAAATCAAAGAAGTGATAACAGCCGAAATATTTTTTTTCAAAATTCGATCAATAAAATATCACAAAACCTTTTCAAAGCCAAATGAGTGAGGGAGTGATTTTGCATTGCTCAGCCCCCCTTCAATGAGTAGGGTGATGATCACCCCCCTCACTCCCCCCTCCCCTTGGGTAGAGCCCATGACGAGGTGTCTAACTGAAGATGGCTATGGCTATAGGCTTACAACCCAAACAACACCGGTCTCACACGGATATTAATTTACCAAAGAAGCAGCGTTTGAAAACTAGTGCTGTGAAAACTTATCCTGCAGGTTTTGCATGTCCTCATTGCAGACAACAAATTGCAAACAACTATGCGGATGAATACCGCTCATGATAAATTTATTCTGGCAGCTTTGTTGACTCAATGTTGTGACAAAACAATGACGTCTCAGATTACGCAGCATCGAGAGCACGTCATCAGTGATCCATTGCATCCGAGCATATTGCGATTTACAAGAACCCTAGCGGTCTGGAGCAAAGATTTCGGATATCGATTTAACAACAAAAGATTGATCATGGTAGATCTGACGTCAGGCAACAAGTGTGTGACGTCACGACATTATCTCGCATTGTTGTTGCCTACCAGCGTTTGCACAATTCCAGAAAATCAAATGTTAAAAGGAAATAAAATATCCATTAGCTTACCGAGTGAAGTAACTTAGCTAACAAGATTTTTATAGAACTTAAACAAGCAGTAACCTTCTGCGTTTAAGCTTTCCATTCCAAGGTAAGGAATTTATATTGATGTACAGTATTTCAAACCAAGTAACAAATAAAAAAAGCCTCCCAAACGTAGGCTACTGTATCTTTTTTACAACCCTTTTTTTATCATGGCTCTCCAAAATTAAAAAGGTTTTGTTAATTTAAAGTCATATTTATTAAGCGAAATAATTTATATTACACGTTTGTTTAAAAGTTAATTTTAATCTATATAATTATTCAGTTATCTGTTTATGGTGTTGTGGAATTACTTTTCTCCCAAAATTACAAAGTTTTGGATAAGTAAACAAATTTCAATGTATCTTGATCCAAACCACGCACAATAAACTCATCTTTGTAGCTTTGTAGTATTCTTAGAAAACAGTAAAGTCTCAAACCACACAACGTTGAGTGTACATCATCACCAATTGCAGTGCCTCCGAGAATCTTCTGCCATTACATGGCTTCTTTAGTTTTAGAGCACTCTGCCTTTCGCACACTACTTTGAAAAAACCAAACTCATGTATAATGCACGTCTTACTAGACACTCTTCCAATGATTGTTATTTTGTCCCACGTTACGCCTCATCCCGACTCCAGCGCAGCATTAAATATGCCGGAGTGAAAGTCTGGAACTCCTTACCAACGAGCTTGCATTAATTGTCATTTTATTTTTTTAAAAAACAACACAAATATTCACTCATTGCCAAATATTAGCACGATTAATTTTGTATTACCTTTATGCTACCGATAGACTACTAAATATATTTCTCTGTGACCATCTTCTAACACCTTGTCTCAATTTTCGTTATTGAATTATTCTTATCGCAATTTTAGAACTTCTATTAGAATCTGGGGTATCTGCTTGACTCGAAGACCCATGGTCTCTTCGCAGATTCCCGTTGCTGAAAATTCCTTTTTTATTGCTGTATTTATTGTATTATATTTACCTACAACGAAATAAAATCAATCAATCAATCAATCAATCTTTCATAGATGGCTTTCGGATCTCTCAGGTCTGAACCTTTGTCACTGCCTGTGAACATGACTAGCTTAATTTGGGATATTTCTATTGAAATTGTCACTTAGCTACAGGCTTGTAACAAACATGCATGAAATTTGTACACCACTAGATCACTGAGTTTGTACTTGGGGTCAGTTTGACCTCTCTCAGTATTCCTACTTTTAGGTTATTATTAACTTGGCCTTACTTTTAGTGTAAATACAAAGTTGTGGTAAGTCAAAAGAAGCAGTGGTCCATGAGAAAGGAAGCGGTTATTTAGAAAATAAAAGTATTAAAAGAATAACATGCCTTGTTCTCACCAAAAAGCCAATCACCATGCCATAATTTAGTTTTAGAGCATGAGATTTTAAATCGTGGGGATGCGAAACTACTTCCGATTTTAGCTTATCAGCAACACTAAAAGGGTTAATTTTTTTTCAGATTTACAAAATAATGTACTTTTTATGGGTGATATGAGAATAATGAAGTTGGCTCTGAAGTAATTTAAGGTTTTTATTGAAAAGCTTGCAGCAAAGCGTAAGAAATTGACAACTGATCCTTCTAATGTGGCGGAACAGCAGAGCTGCGCGTTCCGTAGGTGGAATCTAATCAATTAATCATTGTTGTTTGTTTTAGGTCAAGCGTGGATACTTCAGTTCGGTGTTGTGCTCTACCAGTGCATGCAGTCATTGCGGTTGTCCGCATGGTATCTCTCCATCAGCGCATATGGCCGACGGTACAGTTGATCTTGTCTTCACGAAGAAAACATCCGTCAAGTACCTGAGACAACTATACGGATCTGGAAATCATCTTCAACTTCCTTTTGTTGAAACAATCCGTGCAAAGGCGTTTCATTTGCGAGTGTTAACGGACTGTGATGAAGTGAACAGTTTTGACAAAGACACTTCAGTTACGACACAATCGCTTTTATCTCAATTCTCAAACATTCCTAAAAAGAAAACCAGCGTCTCCGGATGGGCTGTGGATGGTGAATTTCCAAAACAGGACGAGAAAGACAAACAACCTAGCGATGACATAACGTGTTGGGTTCACAAAGGATTGATCCGTGTGTTTTCAAAAGGAATTGAACACGAGTAGGCTAGAGATTTTTTTACTGGATAGCCGTGGGTCAAAATATTAGTTCTGTATTTAATATGAACAAACTACAAATATTGTTGTAGCCTATCAAGACCGGATTAAGGGTACCGTAGACCTAAGGCTGTTTACTAGAAAAGGGCCTAATTTTCCAAATCAAGCTACAAAAAGTAATAAAATACATACATGAAAAATTGAAAATATTTACTGCAAAATAACATAAACATAATAGAAAAATGGCTAATGATGGCGCGTAATTGGTTTGGGAAACAAACGCAATTTTTAGTGTCAAATTTGAAGCAGATAGAAAAGATTTTGGAAAGAAAGAAATGGATAGTAGGTACCTATGGTAATACTCTACCTAATGATACTCTAAACCAGGAGTTTTCAACCTTTTTTCCACCGCGACTCCCTCAGAGCAATCAATGTAGTCTTGCGACCTCCCCTTAAAAGTATTCAACAAAAGCATATTTAATGCAAGATTTAACCAAATTTGATTCATTCCGATATCCAGTTATGTTTAGCTTTTCTGTTCCAACGTAAACTTCCGAAACGAAAAACGTTTTTTGCGACGTTATTGTGGCTTTTATTACATTTCCTCCGATTGTTATTTCCATTGTCTATCAAGCTTAGCTACATAATAGGAGAAAAAGAAATGAGAATAATCTACGTTTTCGCACTTTCACGGGTTGAATTTATTGCAATCTTTTATGGATTTATTTAAATCAATTTCAGTGAGATGATTGGTGATGCACATTTTTAACTATCAAGTTTGTCAATGCGTGCACCTGTTGCTGAAAGAACTTTTAAACAAAATAGCCGACACTAATTTTTTTCAATGCCATTGAAAACGATACTGAGAAATCTATATTTTGCGTAGGATTCTACATAATTTTGCTTTTTTTACCATAGCGTTGTTACTGGTTAACTTTAGTCTGCACAAAGCAACGTAGGCCTACAAGAACTTGGTGAAAAATATCGAATGCTTTCCTGTAGCCTTGCAACGTCTGAACGCTCAAACGATATAATAACCTCAAGTAGAGGAATGGTCGATTGCGAAAAAAAACACAGTTTTTAATCTTTTCTGGCAAAACCTTCTCACCACTCGGCTGCGTAGCCGAGTGGTGAGAACGTCTGCGCGACGTTCGAAAGGACGTGGGTTCGACACCGCTCCAGAGCGCGCAGCTGTGTCTTGGCAAAGACACTTAGGCCTAATGGCAAGCCAAAATAAAGGAAGCAGCTGACTCGAAGACTATATGTCACTTCGCTGCTTCCTGTCTCTGTTGTATCCCATCTGTGATCGCAGTGTACTGTATGTTATCGCATTGGGCGCAAATAAAAACACGATTATTATTATAAAACAATACACTGGAATTTCCAACGCCTCGCGACCCTCCGAAACACGGCTCGCGACCCCCAGGTTGAAAAGCCCTGCTCTAAACTCAATTTCGATAAAAATGGCGCCTACGTGGTTTTGGAAATGGGATCTTCATATGTATTGACTCAACTCCGTCATTCGTTTTTAAAGGGATACTAAAAGAAAAACCTGGCTTGGCGATTTTCCACGTTCTTTGTGTTTAACATGCTACCATAAAACGATTTTCAATAAAATTTTGCCCCATTGCGGTCTGACCACCATTGCGTGCGTGCTTTTGTCAGAGCTTTCAAAACGAAATTGGCCTGAGCAGCGAAGCGTGCGATTGTACAGACACAGTTACGTCACTAAAGACTATAATCACGCAATAATTGTTACTGCGGGCGATTTGACTGTAGGCTATGTATGTATGTACATCAAAACAACACATTTCAACATCAAAACATCAGATGTGGTAACATGGCTTTTGTTATTGCTGTCTTTAGTGACGTATTCTCGAGCAGTGTTTGCACTTTTTGGTCATTTTGAAAAAAATGAAAATAAATGAAACATTGGACTTTGGGCCTTACCAGCGCTATTGAAAACAATTTTTTTTCGTTAATTTTTTTGAAATGTATTCTTGAATGTTCGGTTTACTCATTTTAATGCTTAATTCCCGTTTGAAATTTTCATTTAGTATGCCTTTAAGCAAAAACTGTAGGCATACTGGATCTGCATCACTATCAGCCTTACAAAAATTTAACCTTAAAAAAAATTGAGGGCAGAATTTTTTCAGGGCTTAAGGCTATAGCCTTATTAGCCTAATGGTTAATCCGGCCCTGTAGCCTATGTTCTTATGCAAGACTCAATTACAGTTACCTTTGTAATATGCACCAGTCGATAGAAAGGAAATTTGTGCCAATTGACACAATCTATTGAAATTCGTTTCAAGTTTTCCAAAAATGGTTTAATTTTAATCCGTTTAATGAATTGAGTTCTGTCGTATGCTAGTATAAACATTTACGGGTGATTTCAAAACACAACAATTTTCATACGTAGGCTAAGTTATTACTGTGCAAGTCTAAATTACGACCTACGGTGACCATTTTTGCGTGTTTATTTTTTTCAGCAGGCTTTAAACACAGATTAGGTTTGCAGTTTGCTCAATAGCTGTTCAAATCATAATAAACTGATGTGATATAAAGAGCCACAGTGCATATCAAGCATGTATATTCGAATATTTCTAAAAAAAGCGAACACCCAAAATAAAAAGTACTCACTGTACGGTACCGCTGGTGAAGAACCCTTAAATTATTCTTTTTGATATTACACATTGTGCGCGTTTATGCATTTAACGTGATAAAAAATACTGTATAATAATTTTTAAAGACTTGAGTTCTTTGATGATTTCGTACATATGCAGATAATCGGATTATTACACAAGAATGGCATCTTTGCTTTTGAAAACTGTAATGGATTTGTAACAAAATATATCCTACTGTGCATTGTCTTGCAAGGAAATATACAATAAACTTCCTTAAAGTCGATCGTGTCAGAAATGTGATTCGCCTAATCAAAACTTACGATTCAGCATAAACGTGTTCCACCATCTGTCCACGTGCAATCTCTACCTTGCATAGCAATGTCTAAACAAGCACCACCGTGAGATTCTTTCCTCTTGTTAAGGGTTGGCAGGCAATGAAGCGCCATTTTTCTGTTGTGAGATTTTTCAATTGCAGTTTAGCAGTCAAATCTTATTCAGTCTTTAATGTCATTGATCCAACGTTTTTGAAGGTTTGCTCCTAGTTCGTTTTCCATTCAGTTTTTCTTCTAATGGTTGTCCAAAGAGAATTATTTTAAACCATGTGGCCAAAATATTTCAGTTTCTTGTGTTTTTAAAATTTCCATGTTGGCATGCATTCTAAATGGTACATTTTTGTTTAAATTTTATCCTTTCATGACATCTTAAGCATTCTTCTACAAATCCACATTTTAAATGTCTTATTGCTCACCATTTTTGATGACAATGTCCATTTTTCTGCATTTTAAGTAACGTCATCCAGATATAACATTTCTTAAATTGTTTTCGAGTGTTGATGTCTATTTTATTTTTAAAAAGTTGCTTTTGCTGTTTTTATTCCTCTCAGTGCTGTATTTCCGTATCGCATCTGCCATTTTCAGTTATTGTGTGTCCCAGATAAGTTAAGCATTTAACTTGTTCTGTCAATGGTGATATTTAATTTTGGTGCATTTGCTACTCTTGCAATAAACTTTGTTTTTGTATTTTTTCTGATTATTTTCATGTTATATTCCTTTTTAATATTACGATATTAAATTTGTCTATTATCATTTGAAAAGTTTTTTTTTTCTAATTCAACTAACAAGACAGTATTGTCCGCATACCGTGGTTGGACGAATGAATTGATTGATTGAATCTTTATCCACGGACTGGGCAAGTTTCTTCGAGAGCTTTATCCTGGCAGTTTCGCATACTTGTGGAGGCTTTGCACCACTGCCACAGGTTCGGTCACTGAGATTGAGAGAGTGAAATTTCCGATTGTTGGAGTGTTGTTGTCTGTGAGTTATTCCATCCACTTGGTGCCGCTGTACGGAGAGCGTTACTCAAGTGCACAATGCACATCCCAAGAGTCAAACTAGCACCACTTGGTCTTGATTTTTTTTCGTTTGTGAGATCAGACGCCCAACTGAGCTATCGAGGCAAACATTTCTCTCATGTTGCTTCATTTCACCCCATCAACATATCTGAAGGTCATTTCAGTATACAAATAGGCTACCACCTCTGGATTGTATTAACTCCACCAGAAAAACCGTGTTCCATCTGAATACACGCTTTTTGCGTTCAACATAATTTAGGTAGCCAATATTAGCGAATCTTTTCTGTTAAAATTTATATCGGCCAAACACTGTAGCCTAAGTTTTTTTATCCACTTTTTATGATTAACGATCAAGGACCTTTTGATAGTCTATAAAGAATGAATAAACATCTTTTGTTTGTTTAGTTGTAACGCTCAAACACAGTGAAATGTGGATCAAAACGGTCCATGGGCAAAACAGTTCTGTTCAAATTTTTGAAAAACTATCTCTCCAGTCTATTTATCCACTAAAATATGAATCTCCGCTAAGTTGTTCTTTGCTGCAGTTTGAATGAATTCTTACGCGACGTTGTTGGTGATATAGGGCTTACAGTTTATCCAATCACATGTTTTTAATTTTTGACCATCAAAGTAAAAAAAGACAATATCACTTACCATTAGTGATGTACGCGCAAACAAAAAATATTGACGCCGTCAGTGTAAACACAAACTTTCGAAAAATCATACGCCGTATGCGTCAACGCAACTTGTAAAAAAAGTTGGCCGCGTCAGCGCATACACTAGTGTAAACTCATTTTGTTTGCTAGGTGCCAAACATTCACACGGTATAAACCACTCGAAGCAAACAAGTTATATTTTGAATTTCCACGAAGAAACACAAGCATCTGAAAGTGTTCATCTGACATTTTGCTATGTTTTGGTTGCAATATGTCTTTGCCCATTGAAAACATTCTTTCAACTGCAGCACTGGAAGGTATTGGCGTGTTGTAGCGAAAAAATACATTAAAAAGTATGCGTTGACGCTATACGCTAAGAAACCGCGAAAACTTTACGGCGTAGCCTCAAGCGACAACTATCCAAAAAAATGTGGCCGTAAGCGTTAGCGTAAACAAAAAGTCTACGGCGTAGAATTTGCAGCGTATACGTACATCTCTGCTTACCATAACATAATATACGCTTTCTTAGTTTGTTATAACCAAACCAAAACGTTTTGCAACAATTATTTGTAAAAAATAATAAATTTTAATTTCTTGTTTTAGTGATCGATTGGCAACTGCTATTGTCATGATAAAGCTTTGCTGAAATGATCCAGTTTACGGCATCCCACTAGTTTAGGGCATAAACAAAAGATGTTTATTCATGCTTTATAGACTATCAAAAGGTCTTTGACCGTTAATTATAAAAAGTGGATAAAAAAAACTTACAGTGTTTGGCTGTTATTAAAAGTTACTTTTACCAAAAGCTGTAGCCTATTAGAACAGTGGCGTATCCTGGCTGGTTGAGCAAGGGAAGCAATATAACTCGTGGGGGTTAGAGCGTGCCGAAGGCACGTGTATTCTAGGGGGTCCGGGGGCATGCCCCCCAGGAAATTTTTTTGCAAAATTACACTCAAATAATGGATTATAATGCTTTCTAGAAATACTTTTAGGGTAATATTTGTATGAAATTTATTAGCAGATAAACAGCTATTAACTTATTAAAGGTAGCTCTTACACACAAACGGGCAAAATATGCTGCTAAAATTAGACAACACCAAAAACTTAGCTACAGCTACCTACTGCTGAAGTAGCTTAAGCCAGAATTCATTTCAGTCAAGTCAATTTTAGCCTAGATCTCACATATCATGTCTTATGCCAAAGTCTACCCAGCCAAGATAACAGTGTAAAGCCAACATTTGGCTCAAATGTTTGCTTACTAGGCCGATATTATAACCATAACAGCGCCTTAGATTTTCTCATTACCTAGCGTTCTAGCATAGATATCTTACATAATATAATATTTTACATAATATCTTATGTAAGATATCTATGGTTCTAGCCCACTGACACAATATCCAACAGATCAGAATTGCCAGACTATGAAAAGGTCTTAAAGCCAAAATAATACAAAAAAGGCCAAAACAAGGAAAATATTAGACAAAAAGGCCGAATGGATATAGGCCTATTTACCTGTTTCTATTAAAAATTATAAAATGTAGGCTACATATGTTTTATGACTTGTAGCGGATTTTAATAAACTGTAGCAAAAATAATTCTGAAAGTAGCCCAAAAAATAGCAAATATAAAAAGACTGTAGCGAATGAGTTTTAATCGGCCACATTACGAGTATAAACAAGTATAGAACATGTATTGAACAATGTTGAATATGGTTTTATCTGGTAAAGTTACGATATTTAAGAAATATTGATTATGCATTTTGAAGAGTTAATTTAAAAAAGGCCTAATTTGAAGAATTCGTCCAATCTGGCAACTCTGGAAGCAATTTAAATATTGCTTCCATCGATTTGTTAAAAGAAACATAAATCTCGCAAGCTTTGCGCTGCTTTTTTTCCTTTCTCTCTCGCTTGTTTCTCCTTATAGCAAAAACGAGAGTAAGGGAAGCGGGGACGTGAGTTAGAAACTGTTCTAATTTATATTCAGGTAAAGAAATTACGAAATCGTTTTACTTAAAAATATCATCTTCTCTTTTTTAAATATTGGCAGGGGAAGCAATGCTTCCCTTGCTTCCATTGAGGATACGCCTCTGTATTAGAAGAGCTTAGACTAAAACTTATCACGCATGCAACAAAATAATCTAGTTGGTTTGTAATATTATTACAAACCAAATCGTATCAAATCGTATAAACAAGGCAGTGGCTATTTGACCGGCTCCGGTCTTTGAATCTGAAACACTATTTGACCGGTCATGACGTCACTACATAAGCAATTTTTTCTTTCAAAGCAAAAGACGATAAGCGCGTTAAGTTTTAAATTCAACACGTTTTCTTCAACTGAGTCCGTGGCGCATACGTAATGTATCGGGCTGCCATTGTAGAGGGAATGAGTTCGATTCTATCCGGAAGCGTTCTTTTTTTTTTTTTTAATTAAATTTTTGAAAGTGGAAAGTTGTCTTGAAGGGTTGGTTGAGATGATGATTTGAAACTTGACTGATTGTTGTGCGACAATGAGACTGGATTTAATTTTTAACTTCGGACTTCAGCGAAACGTAATCTTACAGCCTATTAGAAGGCGTGATTTTTTCAGAGAATTTGTGCTAAGAAATGAAAGGAATTTGTTAAAAATAAAGACTAGAAAAAACTTTTTTAATTCGTTTTGAAACTTTTTTATTCACTTGTTGATTCATTCATATCAGTTTGTATCCTTTTGTAGTTAAAAAAAAAAAAAAAAAAAAAGAACGCTTCCGGATAGTATCGAACTCATTCCCTCTAAAATGGCAGCCCGAGACGTTACGTATGCGCCACGGACTCATTTGAAGAAAACGTGTTGAATTTAAAACTTAACGCGCTTATCGTCTTTTGCTTTGAAAGAAAAAAGTGCTTATGTAGTGACGTCATGACCGGTCAAATAGTGTTTCAGATTCAAAGACCGGAGCCGGTCAAATAGCCACTGCCTATAAACAATGAAACATTATAATTTTGCCATTTTCCAAGCAGAACAGGTGTTGCCATTCGAATAAAATTATTAATTATTTAAAATTGAATTCAATGACACATGTCATTAAACAACTCAAACATAATTTTATGTTCTGATTAATTGAAGAAAACTCTTCATATCCATAAGTTAAATAACTTTGTAAGACAGAAAATGATAGATTGATTGAATCTTTATCCTCGGACTGGGAATGCTTCTTGTAGAGCTTAATCCTGGCAGTTTCGCATACTTGCAGAGGCTTTGAATCACTGACGCAGGCCCGGTCACCGAGATTGACAGAGTGAAGTTTCCGATTGTTGAAGTCTTGTTGCCGGGGAATTATTCCATCCATTAGACGCCGCTGAATGGAGAGCAGTCCTTAACGTGCGTTGCTCAAGCGCACACCCCGAGAGTCGAACCAGCGCCGCTATTGATCTGGAAGTTTCTTCGTTCCAGAAGTAACGCGCTAACCAATTGAGCTATCGGGGCGGATGTTAAGAGATGATGTTATTTTATATGACAATACTGCATGAAAATATCTGTAATCACTAAGTAGTCATCTTCAAGGGGGTATGTTCATGGGGGTAAATAACGTACAGAGGCATAAATTTAGACTCGTTGGAAATGTCATATCATGGTCCATATTTTCAGCCCATTAAAGCATGAGTTTTCGACAAAAACCCTTCTACGTCCCCCAGGGCCGGATTTAGCTGATGGGGGGCCCGGGGCACTTTTAGATCGGGGGGGCCTCCGTGCAAAAAAATTTTTCAAGCCTACGGCGCGAAAAACCATCTCTACGTCTGCAGTAGCATCAGTCCAGTACTGCACAGCATTTTGCAGAAACTTTAAAGGCCAATAGGGAAAAAATAACACAAAATCACATTTTTTCCACATAGGGGGGCCCTTCAAAAGTCGGGGGGGCCGGGCAGCTGCCTCCCCCCTTAAATCCGGGCCTGACGTCCCCCCTTCTACGTCCCTACTGTAAAGTGTAATTCAAGAACGTGCTCCCATGGCGTATTGGACGTATTGTATGATTTACTAGAGGCTCTAGTTGCTTGAAAACTGTTCCTTATATTAGGTGACAACGTTGACATTTTTTGCATCAAGCAAAAATGTAAACTTGGCCTTCTTATTAATTGCCTAGTTCAGAGCAAAATATTATTAAAATTGGCTTGTTTGTGTGATGTTTTCGCTAAATTAGTCAACTGAATATTTCTATGCAAGATTGCAAGGGAGTGACAAGATGTGCTTGAACCTTCAGAGTAAGTTACATTCATTAAAACGCTGTCTTTGTCGAAGGAAGGTACAGCAAACGTGTCGGGAAGTTCTCCATACTTTGTTTTCTTGTTCAATTTGCTTGAAAAGAAACGTATGACGCTGTTTTCAAAGATGAATGAATAGAGATATGATATTTTCGCCCTTCCGATCAATAAACAAAAAAATACTACATTGACCCTATACTGTGATAATTTACTAAAAAGGAAGTTTAACTGCGGAACCTACCAGTTTTTTTTGAATTTTCTGATAAACGAATAAGCCACTCATCTTTGGTAAAAAAAACACTACAAATGATGAAAGATTAGATGAACTTTGCAGAAAGCAAACCGACACACCCAACTAAATTTCTTATCCCTGCATCAATAAATACAATTTTGAGCTAATGCAGTTTTGTTATTTGGATCAGTGGTTCTTACCGCCCGTCCGATTTAGAAACGACCAAAGTACGAGCACAACTCATCAGAGGTTCATGTTTTGTTTTTTTGTATATTAACTATGTGTTTGTATCACCAACAAAAAGATTTCAAATTGAACGTCAAAGTTGAATTTAAAATCTTTCTGTTCCAAGTTCTACAAAAATTTTCGATGGTTATGGGTAAACGCAAAGTATGCGCCATAAATCACTATTCAGCTACGGAAGACGAAAATAGTTACTAAAAAAAATTTAAATTTGTAAAAATATTTCCATGGCCAATTCAATTCTTTTCTTTTTTTTAACCTAAAATTTTGCATTTTCACATCATGCAAACATTTGATTTCTTAAAACTTTGGTGCTCTTCTACTTTTCTTATAGAGTCGTTACTGATTGCACATCAAGTGTATTAAGTACGCTCACCTGTAGTTTTTTGGTAATTCTTGTTAGTTGGAATTAATTCGTATTGTTGTCATGAATGAACAGGTAACAGTGTTGGGGTAGCTACGTAACTCACATTAATCTTATACGCCTAAGGAAGTCGAATTTTCAGCAGACAAAATTTGAAACAAGAATAATTATTGTATTAAGCAATTTTATAAACTGTGCAAAAAAAAAACAGGAAAGTTTATTTGTTGATGTTTATTCTATTATCATTATGATGTTTATCAAATTTTATGCATTCAGTTCATTTTATTAGGCTACTGGTTCATTAATAATGCGCTCACAAGTCATTTATTATGTTTTCTTGTAGAAACGTTTGGTCTTTAGCTTGCATTTTTAACCAGTGCTTTTCATTTTGCTGCACTAAGGAAAATTCCAGATTGAGCGAGTGATATGACATGCAACGGATGATGATGATGCTTATGATGTCTGGGCTACTATATACAAATTTTCGTAGTTGCAAAAGCAGTTTCAAAGGACAAACATCAAAAATGCTCTTATTGAAACCTTTATCTAAATCCGATTTCGGAAAAGATTAAAAGTCGTTTTGATACTGTCATGACTATACTAGTAGAGATGACCGGCTATGTCACATTTTGAAGCCTTAAAATACTGGGCCGACTGTTTCGTAGCAGTTCGGCAGACAAAACACATTATTTATGCCTTAAGAGTATGTAGACATGAATCGCGGGTTTGTGGACGTTGACTCAATGTAAAGAAAGTTTGTAAATTGAGAGCTGAAACCAGGGGCTCTATCCACTTTTAGAATTCGGGGGGGTGATTTTTGGACAGTGAGCTAAAATCGTCATAGTCATTTCAACTTCTGGGGGGCTGCGCCCCCCAGACCCCCCATTGCAGCATCAGCTTCTTTCTGATCGAAGCATAGGGTTTCCAAAGTCGTTTCACAAAGTATGTTTCGGAAAGGGCATTTTTGGGTAAGCAAACTGGTAGTCACTTAACAAGAAATATTTCTGGCACTGCAAATGAAAACTCGAACCAATCATTAACTACGTTTTTCGTGACGTGAAAAAGGACGAAAAGAAGATGATACAAAGCAAATCAAGTGCTGGATTTTCTATCAGCTGTTTGTTTGTTTGTTTATTTGTTTTTCATATTTTTACCCTGCATTGCGGAAAAGCGGACTTGAGCGCTATGCATCGGTGTACGCCTTCTGACGTACACCTGACCCACGCTGCAGCCGACGGCAATGTCTGTTTCCGGTTGTCTACTCTACTTATGACTTAAATTTGGTACTACCCATTACTCGAAATCGATCACTGAGTAGAGGCAATTATACTCATAGTGAAGTTTCTTCCCCAGAGAAACAACGGTAGCCACTTTAACAAGTCGAAATTCTGCCACTGAAATTGATTAGGATGAAACCGCCAACCAATCACAAGCTACGGTTTAAGTGACGTAAAAAATGGCGAAAAGAAGATAATAGAAAGCAAATTAAGCTGGTTGGCTTAAGGGTTAGGGTTAGGGCTAGAAAGTAGTCATTTCATTGACGCGGGTTCGATTCCCACTACTGCTATTGCTCTTTTTCTTCTGTAATTACCAAATAAAGTACAAAACAAGCATTAACTCTCTGGATGAGTGCGAGAAGGATCACAATTGGACGGTAGCCTCTTATAA
The DNA here is from genome assembly GCF_918807975.1 of Aplidium turbinatum. Lineage (NCBI taxonomy): Eukaryota > Metazoa > Chordata > Ascidiacea > Aplousobranchia > Polyclinidae > Aplidium > Aplidium turbinatum. The sequence continues at coordinate 18,396,326 of NC_137489.1, forward strand.
CATGTTGTGATTGGTTGGCGGTTGCATTCTAATCAATTTCAGTGGCAGAATTTCGACTTGTTAAAGTGGCTACCAGAAACAACAGCAAGTGCGGGGGGGTGGAGTCGAACATGCAGGCTCTCGACGGCGAGCCCAACGCGCTAACCACTCGGCCACTGCTGCCGACTAAGTTGGCAGCTGGTTGGCTTTTTAGGGGTTAGGGTTAGAAAGTAGTCATTTCATTGACGTGGGTTCGACTGCTATTGCTCTTTTTGTTCTGTAATTACCAAATAAACTTCAAAGCAAAGATTAACTCTCTGGCTAAGTGCGAGAAAGTCACAATTGGACGGTAGCCTCTTATAACATGTTCTAATTGGTTGGCGGTGTCATTCTAGTCATTTGCAGTGGCAGAATTTTTTCTTGTTAAAGTGGCTACCAAGCAAGCTAAGTTAAAACACAGTGTAAACGCCTGGCTTGTAGTTCAGGGTTGCCAAACAAAAAAATCATATTGAAATGAAATATATATTCATATTGATAAAAAATTCAAAATGTGCCAACAGCGAAAATATATTTTTTTAAAATTGATCAATAAAATATCACAAAACCTTTTCAAAGCCAAATGAGTGGGGGGGGTGATTTTGCATTGATCACCCCCCCACTTCAATTAGTGGGGGGGTGATCACCCCCCTCACCCCCCCTTGGATAGAGCCCATGGCTGAAACATTGCGCAGCTGGACATTTTGCTTGATGGGAGTGAACCATGAAGTTAACTCATACGCAGTTAGTCACAGCATAAGCAAGTCTAGCAGCTAGAGTGAAAAGGAAAACAATATAGTCGCACAATATGTGCACTTGTGCAGTTAGTTTTCATGTGATATTCTCAAGCAACATAGCACAGAAAAGTAATGCACGGAACCGAAATTATGTAGCTGATTACTGAGCAAATCAAGCTTCTGATAATGCAATGGCTACCGACCTAGTTGTATCTTCACTTCAGCATACTTTTTAATTGCTACTGTAGCCTACTTTAACTTTGTAGTCAGTTGACGAAAGGAAAGCAGGTTAACTTCATGTTTGCAAAACTAAACTAGATAAACTAATCGTTTTCTGTCAGCAAAATATTGTAACTCTTTGATCAATGTATGAATCGTGATGCAAGTCTTGGCATGTAGGATAGCCTATACAATTATACATGACCACGAATCGGTCATGATCTGTAGTTCACATGTTCAAGTAGATGATGGACTTGTTCTTTCATTGCATTTTATAGAAATTAAGTGACAAAATGTTTAACAAATGCGTTGCGTTTAGTTGCAAATCAGGCTACTTTACTTCTGCTACCAATATTTCTAAGTTTGCTTTTCCTCTGGATATTGTGTAGTGTTGCTGCCGCAATGGATAAAATTTGTTAACCGATCTAACTGGGAGCCTACAAAAAAGTCTGTTTTGTGTATGAAACATTTTGAAGAGAAATTTGTAAGTTATGGTAAAAGAAATAACCTCAAGTGGCATCTAAATCCAGTTCCGACAGTTCACTCAATTCAAGCATTAAAACGACTTCACGCCATCAGCTTTACCAACTCCAGCACCAGCAGCACCTCCACGAAAAGCACCCAAAATTCGTATAAAACAACTTGATGAACTGGTAGACTTCTCGCAGAAAAACAGAATATCTTATTTTCAGTGACATAACTGAGGCACACTGCCCAGATGGTTTCCAGTACTGTCGGGAATAAACCTTTTTGATTTTTTACAACATTATTTCTGACAAGTTCTCTGGCTTTCCCCAGGTTGCTGAAGCTGTTAGTACATCGAAATTTGCATGTGCAAAAAGATTTGTTGCAAAGGGATATTCATTTTTGGAAAGAGGATCTAGCTGCAAGTGATCCATGCATTTCAAGCTTTGAAAAGTTTCAGGAAGATGTGGATGAAGTTGCCATAGAAATGTTTGACGTCCCTGGACGCAACATTATCTTCTAATACTGCAAAAGTTGGCTTTACAATAGCCGGTTATATTGCAAAAAACTTGTTAAATGCTCCAAATATGCAATGTGCAAAAGTTTACTTACAGCTGATTCTGCAGCTAAAGCTCCTTTGTACTTTCAGCTTTTGTCAAGGGGGGCATCAATGTGCCTTCTCAGCCACTTTCTGATTTTGTTTATAGTGCTTTTGCTGCTTTAGATGTTGTTGAAGAAAAGGTACGCAGTTACGTGGATTGCCTTGTCGAAAAACTATGCAGTAGCCTATGTTTCCAAAAAATATTTTTCTCCGGTGTAAAGTTTACATGTGAACTTTGCATCGAAAATTGTTGTTAATATTTATTATAATAATTACCAAAAGATTATAAATGAGTCAAAAAGAAAGGATAAAATTGTAGCATTTAAGAAAAAGCAAAAGTAGTTTAAGATTCTATTGTAGTTATGGGATGTCTTTTTTTCGTCACCATGATCACTATCGTCTTTGTAGTTTCCCCCCCCACTTCATTGAATAAAACATATATCATTATTTTCGCATGTCCTTACACTATTTCTGTTGTAAAAAAAAAATAGTCTGTGCTGTTTGTTATTGTTTATTTTGAGATGTTTGTTCACTTACAAATTATTAATTTGCACCATTTATTATGTAATTTGGTAATGCAATATGTCTAAATGTAAGGTTAGGCACCTGTTAAATGCATTAACAACGTCTAACAAGTCTGAAAAATATCTCCTATGTTGTACCCCATGCCAGTAAGAGCAGTTTCTTTGTTAGTCAAAATTTCAAGTATTTTTCTATCGGCCCGTTGTAAAAAGGCCTTCGTATGTGATTGCGTTTACCACACATTGTGTTTCGCTGGATGCCGCATTTACAGCAATCAATCTCAGCTGTCATCATTGGTAGTCACCAGTAGCGTAGCCAGGAATTTTGAAAGGGAGGTTTTGACCACCCAACGGCGGGGGGTCTGGGGGGCCTCACCATAAAAATTTTGAAAAATTACTTTGAATTTGATGCATTCTGAGAGCATTTCCAACAAAAATGTGCGTACAAATATTCCTGTAAAATGGTGCTGTCTGGTAGCATAGCAAAAGGATAACATCATGTTTTCTTCGGCATTTTTCGGAAAAAAAAGCTATGTCTCTGTGTTTTCTTGTTGCTAATTCCTGGCTGAGATGTTTGAATGTTTGGTATTGGCAAAACTTGCTCTTTTAATGCAATTTTGTTTAAAATTAGGCAATTTTTTTTTAGACTGAAAGCATCATTCTCAATATCGTGACGTCACACGCGTGCCAAAGGGGGGGGTTGTAACCCCCAAAACCCTCCCCCTTGGCTACGCCACTGGTAGTCACGTTTGATTAGTGACGTGCGCATAACTTTGAAATGCTTTTCGCTTTAGTGTCAATGAGTTGTCTAAAGCACAGGCTTTTTAAAGTTAGCACAAGATAGACCAAATTGTCAATTTCGATAATACCCTACAATCTTTAAGTAAAGAAACTTGTCAACTCTGATAAAATTTGGCAACACCGAAGTCGGGATAGGTTTGTTAAAATTTGTGAGGTCGGAACCACGTCATATAGACCTATGTCTGGTTTTACAGCTCTGATTAAAAGGCAAATCAGGACAATTGTACAAAGGCCAAAAATAGCCATTTGGTTCAACTGCACGATTTCTTTATGAATCTAAAAAGTTTAAACAGCAAAATGGTGTGTGCATTCCAGATCGTATGCGTGATACGGTACGCGAAGGATGCTCTGCCTGGGTCTATACACAATCTTTAGTGATCACAGAAACAAAAATATACCAGTTCACATCAAAATCTCTAATAATCATCATCAACAGTATCATAGCCGATGCGGCCTTTGATGAACTAGATGCTCAGTTCGTAAATTTTTCCAGTGTTCCCTTTGTCGCGCAGTGTCCCAAAGTGTTCTTGGTTGGCTGATCGATGTATTGAAATTGGATATAAATGTTGTTCGTTGTCTGCCACGAGCACGTTTCCCGAGAAGGCGGCCGCTTAGACAGAGATTTTCGAAATCTTCCTTTCTGATAATGTGACCGAGAAATTTGAGTTGCCTTTGAGTTATGTTGTTCAATAGTTCCTTATCTTGATGTACTTGGTTTAAAACTTCTGCATTTGTGATGTGATCAGTATATGAAATCCTGAGCATTCTCCTGTAAAACCACATTTCAGCTGCTTCAATGTTACGCCTAGTTTCTGTGTTGAAGGTCCATGTTTCACAACCATACTGGAGAACAGACCACACTAACACTTTGAGAAGTCGCACCTTCAGAAGAATAGAAAGCTTGCGATCCAATAGAATAGGTCGTAGTCTATTAAAAGCGTCTTTAGCTAGGCCTATTCTTCTTCGTATCTCTTTCTTACATCGTGCGTCCGCTGTCAAGAGAGAACCAAGATAGTTGAAAGAAGACACTTGTTCAATTGTGTTGCCTTCCTGGTGAAGTGCAAAGTGGGGTTCAGGACTTTGTTTGGAGATAGTCATGCATTTTGTTTTTTTGTCATTAATTTCAATTCCATATTTTGCACTGATGTCTGAAGTTTTGTTCATCAGTGTTTGTAAACCGTCCGGGGATGTCGCTATGAGCACAATGTCATCAGCATAGCGAATATTGTTTAATGAGATGCCGTTCACTAAAACTCCTTCATCAATACCTTCTATTTCTCTGAGAATCATTTCACTATACAAGTTAAACAGATCTGGTGACATCACACAGCCTTGTCTGACCCCACGTTGAATTTCAAAATATCTAGACAGACCTTCCGGTAGGCGAACTGCAGCTTGTTGTTGGTAATACACATTCTTAATTATGCGCAGGTCCTTGTGATCAACGTTAATGTTGTTCAGCATCTCAAAAAGCTGTTCGTGACGAACTTTATCGAAGGCTTTTTTGAAATCTACAAATGCTAGATATAGGTCTTGTTGGACTTCGATTGCTCTTTCACCAAGCATTCTCATCGTAAAGATTGCGTTGGTTGTTCCCCTGTCTTTCATGAAGCCAAATTGATTGCCCCCTATTTCTGGAAGCAATTGCCTTCTTAAGCGTTGGAGGATGATCTTTAGCAGCAATTTCACAGTGTGTGAGATCAGACTAATAGTGCGATGTTTGTCACAATCAAGTGTTCCTGGAACTTTGGGTAGTGCAATGAATACTGATTTCAACATGTCCTCAGGAATCACACCACTTTCATATATTCTGTCTAAGAGCTTCCATATGATGTCTATTCCTTCTTCGTCCAGGGCTTTAAGCATTTCCACACAGATTTCATCTGGCCCAGCTGCTTTTCCTGTTTTCATTTGATGCAGAGCCCACTTAACTTCGGCTTTCAAGATCGGTGGACCTGTCACATCTCGAGATGCGTCTTCAGTAAGCTTGCTTCTGCTCGCATCCCGAAAGAGGTCCTGTATATATTCCTCCCATCTCTGAGTTACATCTTTTGGGTCATGAAGGATGTCTCCATTTGCCGCTCTGATACACTTCGATGTTGGTGCTGATTTTTTGCCTACAAGCTCGTTTATCTTTTTGAACATGTTTTTACCATCAAGTCGAAGTTTCTCAATTTCTAGACATTTTTCTTCAAGCCATTTTTCTTCTAGACATTTCTCTAATAATACAATTTCATAAAAAATTTGAAAATAGTTTTTGATACTGTCGTTAAAAATAGCGTTTACTTCGCATTATGTTTCGCCGGTTTCCGCTCGTGCAATCGATATTACAATTGTTATCAACAACAAACATGTTTGATCAGTCACGTGTCAATGACTTTGAAACGCTTTTTGTCGAGTGCACTCGACACAGCGCGTGCAAGTTATCACATTTTTAAAATTCTGCTCTACAAAACTAATCCTTTATCAACAAACTTCAGTGACTTTGCTTTATTTGCTAATATTTAAAGTGTCTGAGTTGGAGTTCAAAAATCTTTTCTACAAAAAATAACTTTTTTCTTCTCATGGTTGGTCATTTGAACTTATTTGGTGACAACTCGGCCGCTACATTTCTGGTAATATCTGCTACCGTTAGAAACAACTTCATATAGACTTTACAGCAGGGGTGCACAGCCTTTTTGCTATTGCCGGCCGCATTCAGATTAATCCTATAAAGCACGGCCGTTAGTGAGTTTTAAATGTTTTTTTTTTTTTAAATTTGCGTTATCTTAGAGAATAATTTATTCATTAATATCTACTAAACTTATCAAACTTATACCTAATAGTGCCATGAAATATTAAAATGGACGAAGAAATTAAAATTAATCCCACTGGATTTGATACTTGAGTTTGGCGTAAACCAACCCATACTGGTTTGTTTTTGAATTTTGATTCATTATGCCCATCGAAATGGAAATCTGGTTTGATCATGTGCCTATTAGCTCGGGCTAAAATGATTTTCTGTAATGATACCCTTTTTAATATTGAAACAGAGAAATTAAAACACTCTGATAAGTTGCTGTTGATTGGAAATAATAAGGAATACACTAAATTGGGGAGAAATTTCTTGGTGATTTGGAAAATTCGATCACACGTACACTGTAGCCTTAGCAGGCCCGGATTTAGGGGGAAGCAGAGGGTGCAGGTGCCCCGGACCCCCCTTTGGAAGGGCTCCACGACGTGAAAAAAATGTGATTTTGTGCTATTATTTTTTTTTTCAGCATTGAAGTTTCTGCAAAATGCTGTGCTGGATTAATGCTGCTGTAGACGTGGAGGTGGGTTTCGCTCCATAGACGCGAAAAAAATTTTTGCACCGGTGCCCCCAATCTAAAAGTGCCCCGGGCTCCCCATCAGCTAAGTCCGGCCCTGACTGTAAGTAAACAATTATACTCAAAAACATAGAAAACCAAAATTATCCCAATATATAAAAACAGCCTTCAGCATCTGACAACGCAGCTTATAAAATTTCTTGCCTTAATCTTGCGATTACAGTCGAATAGGCTACCACAACGTGTTGAAAATAATAACCAGCTGTATTTCAGTAATCCTTTCTACAACATGCGGCAACCCAGCCAGTCTCCAACCAGAAGAATGCAAGAAATTTCATGATTTAGACGCTTGATGAAATTGTGAACAATATCAAGGCACTGCAAGTATTTCATCCTTGCGAGAATTTTGGTTTTAGAGCAAATTTATGCGAGAAAATGAATTTAGATGGGATTCTTTAGGGTGTTGGGAAAAATTGATGATTTGGTTTTCAATTTAGAAACATTTATGAAATAGACTATACAAATAAGGCAATTTCACGTGTTAGAAAACAACTGCACGTCCAGCAAGCTGGTACTAGAGAGAAGCCCAATTGCGGATCCTTAGGATGCACTGCTTGGAAAATCTATGTTCAAGGAAAATGTACGACGAGTCCAAATTGCATCTAGTTATCGTGTTGCATTCTTCATCTTTCAGAACAAATACCCGCCCCAGCAAGCTGGTGCTAGAGAGAAGCCCAATTGCGGATTGCCTGGGAATTTTATATTCAAGAAAAATGGACGACCAGTCTAAATTACATCAAGTTATCGTGTTGCGTATTGCGATTTCGGATATCAAATCTTCCTCAGTAGGCCTACATCAAAAATTCAAAACAACTTAAAAGGTTGTCCTAAGTAAATTTTGGTAGGAAGAAAATTGTATAAGTGATAAATAGACACTGAAACCCAGAAATTTTCATTGCAAAATTTCAAGAAAATTGATTTCATATTTTTCCCAACCGTTTTGTGCCACCTTCTTCCTGAAACCACTTTGAGTTGCTTTAATTTCATTTTCAATAACTTTTCTGTTCTTCCGAGAATAACCCTTGGCAAAATGTTTGGCAGCCTACGACTGTGGCTTCTGTCTTCTTTGTCAGTCTGACAAGAATGGTTTTGTTCATTTCCAGTTTCAGACAGAGCTCTTATCATTTCTGTTGTTATTTGATGTTTGCCAAAAGCTTTTTGGTTCTTCAACTTATTGATAGCTCGGTCAATCTCAGATTTCTATAGTGGTTTAGACTTTTTTGGGCAGAAATACAAATTGATTATTTACCAAGATGCTGCACTGATTTGTAGTCTGTTCAGTTTTGATTTCATGGTGAAGTTCCAAAATGCGTAGCTCCAGTTGCATAGCCCAAGTTGTTATTATGCTCTGAAAGAGCATCTTTGATACTTTTATTACCGGTCTTCTCTCATCTATTAGAATGGTTTGAAGAGCAAATTTCGTTTTGTGCGTTTTGTTTTGTGCGAGTTTCGTTAGCAAGTTTCGAACTATTTTTGTTTTGTGCGTTTCAATCTTTGTGTACCTTTATGAGTTTATGACAACAGAATGCGTATTAGTAAATTGGAGGTGGATAGTCACATAATGGAGAGAATCTAAATATAAAAGCACAAAATTTTCCATAGAGCAAGTTTTTCTCCTCCCGGTTTCTTGTACATGAAAATTTCTCCTTTTACCCGACGTAAGTCATGACGGAAGTTCACCTTTGAACTCTATTTTGCAATAACACTGGCAAACAAAAAAAAACTTTTTTCCGAGTGCTGAAGATATTTTAACGTTTTCTGGGCAATTTTGGAACACTGAATCCGAAAATAACATCCGTTTCTTTGAATTGGCTCCAGTTTTTGAGATATCAATATTGTCAAATTTTGGCTAGATGACCAACATAAGCCATGGGCACCTCATACTGTCTGTAAAGCATGTGTAGAAGGCCTGAGAAAGTTGATTAAAGGTACACTTAAAAATCTTAATTTTGGTGTACCAATGGTTTGGAGAGAACCAAAAAGCCATTTCAATGACTGCTACTTCTGTTTGGTACACCTACAGGGATTCAATCGTCACAAGAAAAGCACTACTTGGTATTACCCAGATTTAGAATCTGCTCGATGACCTGTGCCTCACTGTATGCAAGCGCTTGTGTCTGAATTTAGTGATTTACTTGACATAGACATGGGATATGATGAGTTTTATGAAGAGGTAGAAAGCTCTGCAAGTGACAGCGGTGGAAATGTATTTGAAAGTATTTCAGCTATTCCACAGACATTCTAACAGGAGAAGCTGAGTGATCTCATTAGGGATCTCAATTCTCAACCTATCCAAATAAGCAGAGAAATTTTGGCATCCCGACTCAAAGACAAAAACTGTCTTGGAACCGGAGCTTCCATAATATTTTACTGTGCGAGAGAAAAATAATTGCTTCCATGTTTTTGCCAGTAAGATGAATTTGTTTACTGCAAAGACATCGCAGAGCTTTTGCTGTAAATGAGAGTAGGCTACCACAATATAGAGCTCAAGAGTGGCGCTTGATCATAGACAGTTTGAAAAGAAATTTAAAGTGTGTATTGTTACATAACAGTAACAGATATACATCTCTCCCAATTGGCCATTCAACAAAACTAAAAGAATAGGCTATTAAAAAGGTATTACTGATGAAGCAGTTTTGTTGATGTTGATGAAGATGAAGAGGAAGCAGTTTTTTTTTGTTGTTGATGAAGCAGTTTATGAAAGCCTTGCCTACGACTGACGACGGCTTCAATTATATTTGCAAAGCATTTCCTGCTTTACCATCGAAAAGCTGAAAGCAGGCATTTTTGATAGCCCTCAAAGCCGCAAACTCATAAAAGATGCACGTTTTTGCAGTCTATGACAGACAAGGAGTCTTGCATGGCAATCGTTTGTTTTAGTCACACAGAAATTCCTTGGAAACAAAAAGCTGAAAATTACCAAGAATTGGTGGAAGATGTGCTTTTCAAGTTCAAAGATTTAGGTGTGAAGATGAGTGTCACTATTGTTCACTATCTCATCAGCCACTTAGATTGTTTTTCTGCAAACGTTGGTGACCTAAGTGAAGAGCACGGAGAAAGGTTTTATCAGGATATTAAGGTCATAGAAGAGCGGTACCAAGGCATGTGGGATGCCCACATGATGGCTGTCTACTGTTGGAGTCTCCAACGTGACTGTTTTGCCACATCACATTCAAAAAGTCTTACAAAAGAAAATTTGTAAACATCGAATAATCATTTGAAGTCATATGATTGATTAATGTGCTTTAACAATTTACGAAATGTAGGCTACTTCGATTGTTGCTAAAAGTAGAGTTTGTGCTTTAACGCTACCTGTTTTTGTAAACGAAAATCTGTTCTTTACTGCAAATATTGTTTAATTTTTTTAATTTTTGCTTGATTTTCACATAAAACATGATTTGCCTATAAAAGGCTCTCTGCAATAACAATTGTCATATTTCACAGAATCGCATCAAAAATGCAAGAATCAGGTATGGACTGGACATGCTTGTAAAAGACAAACAAGGTCTTATCAAAGTTATAGCATAAAGAAAATACCAATGTCAAAAATGCATATTTTTAGCACTTTTTTGGAGTACAACCATGACATATCTCAAAATTTAGAGCCAATTCGTAAAAACCAAGGTCATTTTCGGATTCAAAAGCATCAAAATACCCCAAAACCGTTAAAACTTTCTTGGCACCAAAATGTGTGTTGACCAGTGTAATTATTTCATAACAATACAACATTTCAAAATGTTGAAATAATGCCAAAATGAAGTTTAGCAACTTAAGCACTGCTTTAACAATCTACTTTCATCATTAATGAGTCACAAAGCAGTATCAGTGAAACATTTGCAAAGTTTGGCAAGTAGAACTCAAACAGCTTGTTACCGCATTTGCTGAACATATTAACAACAAACAACTAAAACCTAATTTCTCAGAATGTGAAACAAAAGTGTTTTCCCTGTGTTGTACAAGCGTTATCTGATGTTAAACAGCTCTATTATTTTTGTAGCTAAAAGTTAAGTTTTAAATTAAAAAATGAAGCAGGTTAAATTAAAATTGTCTGGAGTCAAATTACTAAGATATCATTTCTTTTTTTGTGTGTAATCAGTGTAGCATGTTTGGACAAACATGCATTAGGCCAAAGGTTTGGGAACCTTTTTGGAAAGAGAGCCATAAAAGCTACATATTTGTACATGTACTGAAACAATGAAAACTATCAATACTACAAAAAAGTGCTCAATGCTAAGCAAAAAAGCAAAGCAGAGCAAATTAAATCAAATATAGTTATTACTATCTGAAGCCTTTACAAATTGTTTCACCTAACGGATCATCAGAAGGTCTTATTCAAATAGAATCATGTACATGTACATTAGGGTGAGGCTGGTGCCCCGACTTTTTTCAATCACCTCTACCTTTTTTTTGGTGGTGAGGTTTGATGAATAAAGCAACATGGTGAAGTTTTACAAAAATCGAAATTTGTTTAGGGGTCGCAATATGCATTTTACTATTTTACCCCCCATGAGATTTGACGAGACTGGTAAAACTGTCATATCTCGACTTATAAGTATCATAGGAAGTTGGCTTTGTGCTTAAAAGAACCGCAATGACCTATTTCCTATAGGTGTTATTAAGCATTTTAACCTGTAAAACGTTTACTTTTTGAGTTATTGCAAAAAAACTGGTTTTTTAGGCATTTTAGAATAATTTTTAGCCTAATACCTTATAACTTAATGTAATTAATGAGCCAGTTTGGATAAAAAAAAATGTGTAACCTCTTTATTGTTCTTCAAATTTACTGCTGGAGAAGACTGTAATGATGGTTGCATCTTCAAAAGACCCTAGATGTTTTCTCCTGGGGACAGCTCCTATTATAAAGATACGAATCCCACAACTTTCCAAAATCGCCATGGAACTGGATTTGGAAAACCAAATTTTTCAAAACTGAATAAAGATGATATTGACAATCTAAAGCTCACCAACTTTATTGGTCAAGACTGTGGAAAGTTTTTTTCAATACTGAGACTAAACAAGGGCTTGTTAGATGTGCCTATCGGTGAATGGAACGACACCTAATCATACCGTGATGGTTTAAGAATTGTAAACTCTTTAAAAGTGTGTCAATGTTTGTGTTGAGCGTTGAGTTAAAGTTGGTGCAGACTTCTTAACTGCGGCTAAGATCGAGGAATGTTATCAGAACATACTCCAAGTTGTCGAGATGAAAAGCGGGATGAAAATTGATTTCTTCAGTGTTGTATGTATCATAGAAACAAATAACGTATTGCTCGTAGGTTTGTTCTTCTGCAGTGTAGCAATATGAGCATAATTTGCATTTTCCAGCTGACTTTCCCGGAGCCATTAGTTTTGTTTCAAATGTACGTAAGCTAGGCCAGGCCTACATGCATTCACATCTTGTGTATCAATTGGAGCTTTTCCTAAAACTGCACTTTCAAATGTGATGATAAATCGATCAGAAGTGCCAAATTAGAACCCATTCTTGTTCATGAAATTCTGCAGCAATGATGGTCTTATTTTCAAAGAACGTTGCTATTTCTTCCTTCAACGTGTAGGCTACACTCTTTTTAACATATCGTCTCGACTGAGCCAGCAGACGATTGAGTCAAAAGAAATGTTCAAAAGTTTGACGGGTGTTATGACGATTCGCATCATGAATGATATAGAAGTCACCAAAGAAGCAGAGAAAATGAAACATAGCCTATGTTACAAGCACATTAATCAAAAATTGGGGATTCGGTTATAAAATAATATATCACTAGTCGGGTCATAGACTATAATACTATAATTTATAAAGCGGCTGCGGGCCGGATGATTTTCCTTGGCGGGCCGTAGGTTGCTGACTCCTGATCTACTATAATACTATCATAGGTAATAAAAGTACACAGTTTTGTATGCACTAATACTGAAATACTCATAAATACTTGATAAAGTCAATTGGTCAATGCCAAAAACCAATAGGTACTCAGAGATAGTTTTTGCTTTCTTTGGTTTGGTAGCATTTTGCGATCATTCTCGACAATTTGGAGTTTGTTCTGATAACGTTAAGCCGCAGTTAAGAAGTCTGCACCAAGTTTAACTCCCCGCTCAGCACAATCATTGACACACTTTAGAGAGTTTACAATTCTTAAACCATCATGGTATGATTGGGTGTCGTTCCATTCACCGATAGGCACATCTAACAAGTCCTTGTTTAGTCTCAGTATTGAAAAATGACATGAAATCTCTCTCAGTTTATCTCCATTTGGCGACTGCATCTCAGCAAAAACAAAAGTGTGGCAGCAGCTTTCCACCTCAACAATCGGGAAGCTGATCGTGAGCTACACGTCCAGAACAACGGAAAATCTCTCTCCTTCTGCCCCGAACTAAGATATCTTGGGGTGATACTGGACAGATCGCTCACATACCACCACCATTTGGAGTCACTGCGCAAGAAACTCACATCCGGCGCTGCGCTACTCAAGCGCCTGGCAGGCTCTAGCTTGGGGGTGAGGGCTGACACTTTGCATATAGCAGCCTTAGCCCTTATCTACTCTTCAGTAGAGTACTGTGCACCTGTTTGGTGCCACAGTGCTCACTGCCATAACATCGACACTGCCATAAACAGCGCATGCGCACAGTGACTGGATGCCTGCATCCCACAACATTGGACAATCTGCCCATTCTCGCTTGCATCCAACCCGCTGAGCTTCGTCGCAAAGAAGCCTCTCTGTCCTTCGATCGACGGGCACTGGAGCGTAACCACCTTCTCCACAACAAGATCTCTGCTCTCCCAAACGAGCACTCCCGTCTACTGAAATCAAGACACCCATTCGTGCCAGCCGCTCAACTTCTCATCAATGAAGCTGATGTAGCCTACAAGACATCTCTGCGGCTACTTGGGCAGACCATAAATGGAGTTCTGAATGGAAGTCAAGCACCACCAGACTCTATTCGTTCATCGCCGACACATGCCCCATCGGCCTAACACTGCCAAGACAAGCACGGATGCGCCTCAACCGTCTTTGTATGGGCGTCGGGCTTTTCCGCTCAACCATGCACCAATGGGGAATAGCTTCTTCCTCTTCCTGTGAATGTGGTGCCGAGGAACAGACCACATCATCAATGACTGTTCCATCTTCAAGCAACCAAATGGAGTGGAAGGTCTGCGTGTCATGGATGATGAAACCAAAGACTGGCTGCTCTCTATAGTAGCCTTCCAGTGTAGTCCGGGAACATCGTGAATCTGGAGTGGTAAAAGGATAGACCTTCGGCCCCAGAGGCTCACACGACGACGACGAGTATTGAAAAAAACTTTCCACAGTCTTGACCAATAAAGTTGGTGAGCTTTAGATTGTCAATATCATCTTTATTCAGTTTTGAAAAATTTGGTTTTCCAAATCCAGTTCCATGGCGATTTTGGAAAGTTGTGGGATTCGTATCTTTATAATAGGAGCTGTCCCCAGGAGAAAACATCTAGGGTCTTTTGAAGATGCAACCATCATTACAGTCTTCTCCAGCAGTAAATTTGAAGAACAATAAAGAGGTTACACATTTTTTTTTATCCAAACTGGCTCATTATTACATTAAGTTATAAGGTATTAGGCTAAAAATTATTCTAAAATGCCTAAAAACCAGTTTTTTTGCAATAACTCAAAAAGTAAACGTTTTACAGGTTAAAATGCTTAATAACACCTATAGGAAATAGGTCATTGCGGTTCTTTTAAGCACAAAGCCAACTTCCTATGATACTCATAAGTCGAGATATGACAGTTTTACCAGTCTCGTCAAATCTCATGGGGGGGTAAAATAGTAAAATGCATATTGCGACCCCTAAACAAACTTTGATTTTTATAAAACTTCATCAAATTGCTTTATTCATCAAACCTCACCACCAAAAAAAAGGTAGAGGTGATAGTCAAAAGTTTGAAAAATAATGGGGCACCAGCCTCACCCTAATGTACATGTACTGTATTTCCGTGAGAGCCATATAATGTTTTAACACTAAATGCTGTACAACTCGCATGTGGTGACAGATGGTGAGCTGTGTTCGATAAAACCAGCATTTAAGACGCCTGAAAAATGGTCTCACACAGGGATCAGTCCTGGCCAGTAGCGTAGCCAGGAATTTCGAAAGGGGGGGGGGTTTTGACGACCCAGCGGCGGGGGGTCTGGGGGGACTCCCCTAGAAAATTTTGAAAAATTACTTTGAATTTGGTGCATTCTGAGAGCATTTTCAACAAAAATGTGGGTATGAATATTCCTGTAAAATGGTGCTGTCCGGTGGCATAGCAAAAGGATAAGATCATGTTTTCTTCGGCATTTTTCGGAAATAAAGCTAAGTCTATGTTTTCTTGTTGCTAATTCCTGGCTGAGATGTTTGAATGTTTGGTATTGGCAAAACTCGCTCTTTTTATGCAGTTTTGTATAAAATTAGGCATTTTTTTTCTAGACTGAAAGCATCATTCCCAA
Source organism: Aplidium turbinatum (assembly GCF_918807975.1). Classification (NCBI taxonomy): domain Eukaryota; kingdom Metazoa; phylum Chordata; class Ascidiacea; order Aplousobranchia; family Polyclinidae; genus Aplidium; species Aplidium turbinatum. Next base: position 18,411,504 of record NC_137489.1, read on the forward strand.
TATCGTGACGTCACACGCGTGCCAAAGGGGGGTTGTAACCCCCAAAACCCCCCCCCTTGGCTACGCCACTGGTCCTGGCTCCACTTCTCTTTAACATCCCACGACTTGCCAAGCACGATCTCAGCAAAAACGCATACTCGGATGACCTGGCAATTCTCCACCTCACAAAGTCGTTGAAAAACCTTAATGACATAACCGGGAAGCTCATCGTCAGCTAAATGTCTTGAACAATAGAAAATCATTGTCTTTCAGCCCCGAACTAAAATACCTCGGGGTGACATTAAACAGATCGCTTACATACCGCCACCAGTTGATGTCACAGCGCAAGAAACTCTCATCGCGCGCTGCGCTGCTCAAGCGCTTGACAGGCTCCAGCTGGAAAGCAAAGTCTGACACTTTGCGTATAGCAGCAGCACTCGCCCTTTTTTACTTTTCAGCAGAGTACTGTGCATCTGTTTGGTGCTGCAGTGCCCACTGCTACAACAATGACACTGCCATGCACATTACACAGCGTCCTGCGCACAATCACCGGGTGCCTGCGTCCCAGACCATTACAATCTTCCCATCTTTGCCGGCATCCAACTCGCTGAGCTACGTCGAGAAAACAGACTGCAGAGAAACAGACTGCAGACCACATCAGACTGCAGACCACATCACTAACGATTGCACCATCTTCAAGCCACTGGTGAAACGTCTGCGTGTTGTAGATGATGAAACAAAGGACTGACTGCTCTCTAGTAGCCTTCCAGCTTTGTCTGGGAACATCGTGAACCTGGGGTAGTGAAAGGATAGACCATCGGGCCTAGAAGCTCACACGACGACGATAAAACCAGTGATTAAATTAAGCACGTGGATTTAATACAAAGCGGATGCTACCACAATATAGAGCTTCGAATGCTGATGAAATGGGGCCGCGTCTTAGCTGAGGACAAGAAAAACAACAGAAGTCTGGGGTCCTCCCACAGAAAAAGTGGAAAATTTACGTTTAATTTGGTGCATTCTGAACGTATTTTCAGCTCTAAGTCGTGATGAAAAGTTAAGATAAAACTTTCAGGTTTTAAACTCTAAAATGTTAGATTTATCTGCAAGCTGGATGCCGTCATGAAAAGAGCCATATACGGCTCGTGAGACATAGGTTCCGGAGCCTTGCTATAGGCCAGGGGTGTGCAACCTTTATTACAAGAGGGCCAGATATAAATATCTGGGTGAAACTGCGGGCCGCACGTTTGTTTAACATAAGCTTTCTAGTAGTTGCAGGCATAAAAATGTAGTTTTTTTTTGTTATTCATGTTATTCTTATGGCATTATTAGGGGTTTCCTTGCAGAAATAATAAGTTAAGAGGCATAAATTTGTGAAGAAAACTGCTATTCAAATTTATTGTCACACCGACTTTGAATGAGTTCAGTGAGAAATTTGCAGCTGGCTTTTTTCCCGACGACTTTTTCCAAATTTACTATGGAAGTGCTCGCAATTCGAAGTCCATTTTTCAAGTGTTCGTCTGTCAGAACCGATCAATATTGAGATTTTAAGACACCCATTTTAGAAAAAATTGTTTGCACAAATACGTTGAGCCAAAAAGAGCCATTTTTGAAGCCATGAATTTTTTCAAATGTGAAAAGTCATCTTGGTTGAGATGTTTTCGGTAAAAATCGCCAAGATTCGTTTCTAAATACTTTGCTTTCAAATCCGTTTTCTCTTGAAGATCAATCAGTTCAAATTGGATATCAGCTGTTGCTTTATCACTGTCCGTATTGAGTGGCGAAGAGAACATATCAAACAAAATTTGATGTTCATGAGATTTGAAGTCCTTGAAACGAGCCAAAAATTTATATAATAATTAATTTTTCAAATTGGTCTGCAAATTCAGTTTTCTTCTCATCATGTATTCCATAGTCTTTCAAAGCTGGAAAGTGGAAAAGGTTTCCTGTCTGTATGTGGGCTTTCCAAGGTTATTTGTTCATAAAGCCTTTTATGTGACCATACATTTCATTCGCATACTGATTTTTTTGCTGCAGTCTTGTATTGAGATCATTCAGGTGCGTAGTTATATCAACCAAGAAAACTAGATCGCATATCCAATTTTTGTTTTCCATTACAGCTATTGGGTGCCCTTTAAGTTTCAAAAAATTCACGACTTCTTTCCGCAGTTTGTAAAATCGTCGCAACATGCAGCGCTGGCTTAACCAACGCACCTCGGAAAAGTACAGTAGATCTTTATGTGTTGTGTTGAGATCATCCAGGAACTTTTGAAACTGACGATGGTTGAGCCCTCCTGCTCGAATGAAATTTACTGCCTTAATAACTGGGCTCAAGACCTGTTTGAACTTCAAGCATTTTGCGCAAAGGTTTTGCTGGTGAATGATAACTTACAATAAAGAATTGTTTTGTCATCATCGGTCTTTCTCTCCCTCAAGGCAGACTTCAAGAGACCTATGATCCAATGCCAGTTCCGGACATGGATCAAAAACCAACAGCTGCGATTCCGCATAAACTGGAAAAGTCCAGTTCAAACTTGTCAAAAGCATCAATTACTTCAGTGAAGATGTCAGCACCAGTTGTCGTGCCCTTCATTGACTGTAGTGACAGAAGCTCTTCCGTTTCGTTCAAGTCTTTGTCCACCCCTTTTACAAATATGGCCAACTGTGCTGATAGTTAACAGAAGGTGCGAAATGTACAATAATCCATTCTACAATGAACTGTTCACACGTACCAGACTGAACTAAATTATAAACACCTTTCGCGGGCCGCACACAAATCAAAATTGGCACATCTTTGCGGGCCACACAATTTTTCTTCGCGGGCTGCATTTGGCCCGCGGGCTGCACGTTGCACACCCCTGCTATAGGCTATTACGTCTAATTTAAAAATTTTAAATCTCTGTAACATAGTGGATGTATTGCACTGCTGCATTAAGTGCATCAGTTTCTTCAAACACTTTTTATTGCGGCCGTCTTTTGTCGCTTTTAGAACACAGTGAGCTTATCGAGAAAGAAATGCTCTTCTTGCATAGCCCAAGTTGTTATTATGCGCTGAAAGAGCGTCTTTGATACTTTCATTCAAATTGAAACATAGAAGCATAAATTTAACGTCTGAAACGTTGAATAAATGCAAAAATGACAGATTTTGCTGTCTGGGTATTTGTTTGTAGAGATTAGAATCTTTTCGTAGCTTTTTTGTAGCACTTTGATGGTGTCCGCTAAAACGAATTAGACCCGACGTGTTACTCATACACTAGTTGTGTTTAATCAACAACCACAGCGAGTCTTTTTTTATAGAAATACGTCCGGTAACGTTAATTTTACGTTGAAAACGGTTAGATGAAACACACAAAGCCTCTGTAAGGGTCTGCAAAAGTTGTGCTTCCATAGAGTGGACGGAAATAAACGTCTACCAAAAGGATAGATGCTGTGCTAGAAATTGAAACGTTTGTTTTTTATCGCTCAGTCAAAAACAGTCTTGTTTTTCAATTCAGACGACTCTGGGTCGGAGCGAAAATTGTGCAAAGGTCTTGCAGAACCTTGTCTAAGTTTTATCTCAAAAATGTAAATAATTTCTTGTCGAATGATCGATTCCAGATGCTTCCGCAAAAAAGAGCAGTTTGATAAGAAAGCACAAAAGCAAAGTCAGTTAATTCAGTTAGAATGCATCAGCTTGAAATTTGTAGACCATATTTTATAGCAGGAAAAAATATAAACGTTTTAACATGCATGGAGAAGTCAAGAAACGGATAAAAGTTAATTTGAATTGTTGATAATTTATATAGGACAGTAATTAAAATACTTAGTTTGTTGTTAATATGATTCGAAGTTGGTTTACTTTATTTTTGAAAGGGTTGTTTGTGATAAATATGTTATCAACTAAAAAGTTTATTCTTGGAATAATTTGCCAACACTAGCCTGCATGTCAATTGTCAACCATTGCCTGACGTAACCTGCATAAGACAGAGAGTCGTACTCGTCTGTAATTGTTCTTTGTCAGCAACCCGCTTTTTAATTTAGTGCTGTGGGAAATCAAAATAAATTTTGTTTGAAATACAATTGATGCGGCATCCAGAAATTTACGACATTTTCAGTTTCAGTTATTGTGCATCTCCAACAACGCAAAATGATCGTGTTTAATTTAGTTCAAGTAATAATTTGTCTGATAATGTATCAAAAATCAATACATCAAGCCCTGGCACAAAGACAACAAGCTCCGGAAGGTAATAAATTTGTTCGCTATTTACTATCTAATTCTAGACCAGCAGTTCTTAACCTTTTGCCTTGTCGGCACCTCCTTGAAATCATTAACCAGTTCTCGCACCCCTTCCTAGGATTGGTTGAAAAGTAATAGTTGCCTACAGTTCGAATTTTTGTTGAAACCTGGTAAAACAACTTTGCTTCTTCCGTCATATTATAAGAACCTTGATAATTCAGCATCCCGTTACCGCCTAGGCATAGGCCTCGCATCCCTTAGTGGTGCGTGCACCCCTGGTTAAGAACCCCTGATCTAGACCACTAGACGCTTTGACAAATCAGTTACGTCGGTAAACTTTTGAATTACAAAAATGTATGTTAACCTTACTCAGTCGTCTTGTCACTGTAGGAGCTACAGTACACTAATGTACGTTGAATAACATTTGCATTCGTTCGATTTACATGATTTACAGTCGATTGATCGTTTGGTTTTAATTTTAGTTTTTACGTGGCCAAAACAATGGCGAAAATACTAGATAATCCATAATATGAAAGAGAAAAGGTGATGAAACCTTGAAGAGGGTTAAGACTTGCATGAGTTGTTGTGTGGGTAGGAAGACACGTGTCTGTAGCCAGCACAGCTACAAATTAATTCTCTGGCAAACAATGAGTACTGTGGCTTTATCAGTAGTGGCAATGCTTTTCCAATCAGCAAAGTATATTATACGTTGTTCCAACGTCCTCAGATGATGATCATTAGTAATTCAGCCAGGCAGTAGTTAGACTTTTGTAATTTCCCATCGACCATACCATAGAAAGATTTTTTTAGGTTACTTAGGATTGTTTTCCGCTCAAGAGCATGTGGCTGTTTCTTTAGCAATATGTAGCGGACAGTATGTATTAGTTTAGCTTGTCCGCCCATACCTAGCTGTGGAAGCTTAAGCTACAGCGACATTCCGAGCGCAGTGATCGCAGGGAATGATCGAGAACAACGTCTAGACTTCTTAGTTATAAATATGCTTTTATTGTAGAAAGGAACTTCACGTCACCATATAATTTAGGAAGTTGCAACCATCTTGATTATAATCGAACACAATTCAAATCACCACAACCAAACTAGGCCTTGGCTTAATCCCCAGAAACAAGAACTTGATTACAAATTAGAACATACTAGAACTTCTATCACTACTGGACCAAACTTGATCTTCCAATCGCACTAAAATAACATCTCTATAACATAACACCAAAAATTATACTATTACTGGTAGAATTGAACACTAGATGCGATATACGTAGTCGTTGAGGCATCAAGCATCTGTAAGCTATAACGTTGAAGAGACGAAAAACTACGCGTATGTGATTGAAACTGCCGGTGCAAGAATGCGTTTAGCTTATTGGCATGCGATTTCTTGAGAGGCATGCAAATTCCTAATCACGCTTCAGAATCCCGAAGCACAACTGCAAAATTACTTGAATTACTGGGTAGCGTTACATATATGCAAAAGAACGACAATTTCACGACGGCAACAAACGTCGAAAAGACCTAAGGGGAAGCGTAGGGCGCTACACAATGCACTTTACTCTCTCCACCCAAAGTTTTGAAAGCAAAAACCATTGTTTGTAATAAACAGTGTTTACATGCTTAAAGTTCGGAGAGGGTAAAAATAAATTGTTTATAATTTTATAGTGCTATATCTCAGATAATGCGTAATATACTGAAGATCCCTACGCGCAAGGCGTTGTGAGTATACCTTGGCCTGGTACCAATCAGATTTGTGGCGTTCAATTCTAGGCATTTTAAGAAAACGGCTCGATATTTAAACAATAAACGTTGGTTTCTTCAAGTTATCGGGACCCCTGGAAAGGTAATGGGCCGTTGAAGTCATCCTGGGATCGGCTCCAAAAGTACCCATTGGCCCCCTTCCCAATCAACGCTCCTGCCTACACGGTAGCATGAAGTTTGTTTGCCTACTGAAAGTCAGCATGCCGAAGATACGACAGAGAAAAAGATTCTTCTAAAATAAACATGATTCTTTAAATAAAAAGTACAATTCTGTAACTTGATTAGATCCTAAATATGATACAAAATTAAAATCGAGCCCTGTCGCTAAAAGACCTTAGCAGTTGTAGAGCGACAAAAAATAAACCGTAACATTATTATTACTCACCAGGGGCTAATTTCGTGTTTATTTATGCATTTTTATGTATTTACAATATGTGTAACAACAAGAGATCGTGTAACAACAACACTGTATATACAATTCGATTTTACAATAATATGTGAAATCTCACATCAACACTTAGGCTACTTGATGTATGAAAGCATGAAACGAGAAATTAGGGAGTGTTCAGCAATCAGTGAAATGTACAGTATTATAAATTACTTTTTCACAGACCAACCCAGTAAGAAATCAATACGTTTAAGATGTCATAAGAACTAAAACCAATTCTCATTCTACAATTTTTTTTAGCCGCAAACAAAATACAACACACTACACAAATGGACTATAAACAAAATAAACAAACAAGGCATGTGTAAACCTTATAGTTTACGTAGGTGAATTGAATATTACATTATTCTTTTTAAATTATTACATCAAAGTTACATTGTTAAATTTATTACCAATTCATCAATTGTGTGATTTCACGACATAATTTTCACTGAAAGTGAAAACAAAACCATCCATTAAAATAAATTGATTTTGTTTTCTGCTTAACCTGAAGTGCACAATATGATGCATTCAATAGTTTGCCATCAGGCTTCGGTAGCGTTCCTTCTTAGTGAAAAACATGATCAGCTACTAATAGAGTTGCCATACGTCAGGATTTTGCCTGACATCTGAGGGAATTTAGAGTTCAAATATGCATCAAGAAAATTATGGGATGATTGTATAGAAAAATGGCTTGATCAGATAGAGTTTGTACTTCTTCCATTGTTTAAAATTGGTTGCAAACAACTTTTGTCGTATACTCAAATAGATTGATTTTGTTGTTACATCAACACAAATAATTGGAATTAACGACTAAAATACGTTTGAAAAGTAGAAGATTTTTCTAAATATGCAGTTAGTGATAATTTTTTCATATTGTTACCGTTTTGAAGTAAGGTAGGCTACTGTATGACGTAAAATTGTTTCAATGATTTCTTGAAACACAAGCTGCAAAATTACCTTATCAAAGAAGAGTGGTTAAACAAGGGTTTGTTAGATTTTTTTCACCACAATACCTTACTTGACTAGCTCAAAAGTAGACCCAAGCTTGCTTGGTAAATCTGTCTAAAACTTTGCAAAAGTCAACATATTCAGTCTATACACTTATCATGGCAACAGTGTTTGGAAATTTTAGCTGTTGAAAACTATTAGGCTGCAGCCTAAAAATATAACTTACCAAATAAGTGAACCATCGGTTTATTTTAAAAAAGGAATCATTAGTTGATGAGTCAAGTTCTTACTTTACTGTCTATTAAATTTGTGCTTTTTTCTCAAGTTGAAACTTCAACCAGGCCTCTTCTTCTTTAATTGCCTTGCCTGAATCAGGCATCGACGGCCTCGAATGAATAATTAGACCATGTAGCCTATTCCAAGGATATATTGTATGAATGATTGTTTCTGCCTTGTCGTTAAATTGTTTCAGATGATTTTATCTTTGTTTGCTAGGTGCCCACTTTCCAAAAAACTTTTTTATTCCATGGCCGAGAAATTTAGGTTATATTGTCTCGTTTCAATCAGGGGCGTTGACAAGGGGTCTAAGTGGTACTTTTGGACCCGGGCCCGGAATATTTAAGGGGCCCGGATTTAAAAGATTTCTCCACGACTTCAAACATTATCAAGATCTTAATATAATCAGATCTAAAGGAATTGCCATAAGAGGTTAAAACTGCTACTTCAGCCATCAAATGGTAAAGTACCGGGCCCCCTTCCGTGTATCGGGCCCACTTCAGCTCTCTGGTGGTGAAATAGTTTCTTCAGCCACCAAACAGTAAAATAAAAATTTAGTTTCTATCCTGTAAAGTGATTTCCCTAACCACGAATGTTTAGTGAAATATATCCCGAAACACGATTTTTAAAATAAACAAGCTAATGATTGTACTCAAAAACTGAAATAGCACAGGTAAGAAGATTGTTATCCCTATTTCTGGACTAAAAATTACACCAAAACCTCTTTTCAGATTGCAGCAATCATAAAATTTTTGACCTAGGCCCAAAAACCTTTCCCAAATCAAATTGAAAACTCTCTGACCGTCTGCACCAACTTTGCTGTAAATTCTCGACTGGTGAGCCTAGAATGACCAGTGAAAAATCACTGGAATCGAGAAGTAATACTCTAGCGCCATGTGACAAATAAAAATTCAAAAAAGCAACTGCTAGATAGAGATAGTAAGTTTCGCGATTCGGGAAATTTTAAGATTGCGCAAGATTTGTTAAACAACCATGCTTTTGGCATATCGGGTTTGATCTATTCCTCTTAATTTTCTTTTTTCTACATTGAATGGCATGTGTCATCCTCATTTTAACAACAACCTTTTTATTTATAGCATCGTCGATGAAAGGGGCCTGAAAATAAATTGGTACCGGACCCGAGAAATCCTGTCAACGGCCCTGGTTTTAATATTTGTAAACAGAGATCTTGTTTGGTTCACTTGTTTTAAAACTTCTTTATTTGTCTTTTTTGCAAGCCATAAAATACGTTGCTTTCTGCGGAAGCACAACCCCTCAAAAGCATTATTACTCTACTCTACCTTTCTTTCCCTTAAATCTAACTTCGCTGAACCAGCTTGGGCGCAATGGGAATTTAATTTAAGTTGAAAACAGGCACTTCCGAAAGCGTTAGACCAATTATCTTGTTGCAAAACTAAAGACCAACAATATTGAAGTCACGTTCCTTAAAATAGTGCCATAAACCTAGATACGAAGAAAACACGTGCATTGCGTCAATGGAAACCTATATACTGTAAACATAATCGAGCATAATCAAAAGTACAATTTTGGTAAAGAGGTGACTTTCTCTAACCACAGACAGATAAAACCAAGCAACCACACGGCATTTAACATCATACAATCAGAGTGAACATAAAACTGTAAAATACGAACGTTTTCGGCCATACTCAAGTTAGCCCTTCTCAAGTAACAAAAAATAACTGATTTTACAATAACATGTACATTGAAAATAACTGATCTACACGATCAGTTACTGATCTACACGATGATGTGTAGATCAGTTATTTTCAATGTAGATGTTACTGTATTGTAAAAACAGTTATTTTTTGTTACTTGAGAAGGGCTAACTTGAGTATGGCCGAAAACGTTCGTAGTTTATAGATTTATGTTCACTCTGATTGTATGGTGTTAAATGCCGTGTGGTTGCTTAGTTTTATCTGTCCATAATTAAAACTGTTTCCAACGCAAAGAATAATAATACAAACTAACCAAGTTCTCACATTGAATTCATAAACTGATTTTGATAGCCTACTGCGTATAACTTTGTCGAGATGTTTTAATTTCAAACGCTGCATGAATTGATCAAATTGTTACAACATCTCATTTAAAAACCAAAGTTCTTGCTTCCCCATTGTGATCTCACCAATCACCATCATCGTCCTGTTTGCTTCTCAAGTGAACATAATAATATTGCAATAATAATAGTGATCATGTTTCATGTTGCGTCAATTGCGGCAACCTACACACTGCGATTACCAACGCATCACAACAAACAGCTGGAAGCAACGAACGAAAACACATGCAATCGTTGAGTAGGCCCAGCGACCGGTTGTGGTGCCAAAGCTTCTTGTCTGCTCTGGACGTACAATAATGTTTGTGTTAGGGCTTTGCGTCTTCATTTGTTAGTGCTCCTGTCTTCAAAAAAATAACTTTTCTGTATGTGAGGAAAAGCAACTTCTCTTCTCAGTTTTGTTTGATGTAAGATGCCATCCAGATGATCTTTAAGTTTCACTAAACGTTTGAATGAAAAACTACTTTTATTCTCAGTCTGATGAACTTTTATTCGCAATACGAGCAATGTTGTTGATAAAAGATAATGATGCAGCTATCTATCAAATTCCTTTCATGAAGTCAAATAAGTTTTAAAACTAAAAAAAAATATGAAGGGGTGTACGAGCAAACATCTATAGGATTGGCCCATACATGTACTTGAGAGGTTAACTGTTAGTTTTTTTATTCAAATAAGTTTCTTTTCTTTTTACTGATAGACTAAATCAAATATAAAGTAGGCTATTATATTCCAATGATTCTGTATTTTGATTTATTTATTTCCAATATGCAATCTGCAAGCTGTCTGTTGATTTCGGTCTTCACCCAATTGCGTTTATCTTTTGGTAGTGGCCAACCTTTCGCAACGTAGAGATCACCCTGTGTTATCGATCGTGCACATTTGCGCAATAATGTTAATAGGGTAGTCCAGGAGGTACTTTTGGACGCCGGACAGGCATTTCTTAAAAGCTTTCCAAAGGGAATGAAAACTAAATCATTGGATTTATTACCAATGCTATGAAAAATAACACAGGCCAACAAAAAAGATAAAAAATTTTGTGTCTGCAATGTAAAATGTGATTTGGGGTATATTGAGGCTGCTGATTTTAAAAATCACATCAGATTTTACCCATCACATCAAGTTTTTGAGATTTTTGCATGATATTTTTTCTCATAATATTGGCTTTTTGGCCGAATTTTTTCTTACTGTTACCGTTTTATAAAGACCTTATGAGACAATAGTGTTTCAAAATTTGTCATATTCATAGAAATGATGTTATTTTGTAACATTTGGAGATGTATGATGACACCATGACCATTGGAGTGACCGACCTACCTTCAGAAGGTACACTAGTCAGAAGCCCCCCTAGCTAGATGGTCCACTGGTCAAAAGGTCACCTAGACCATCTGGCTAGTGGACCATCTGTCTATGGTAGACCATCCAACTTATGTACCTTCTGAGAACTGTCCATAAACCACCCCTTACAGGCAGGATTACATTCACTTTCGCCTGAATGCTTAGTACCATTCTACTTTTTGAACATCGAATATCTTTTTCACTGAACGTGGAGATTTAAGCTTATGTGAAACTTGTCTATGACTCATTCTTATTTGAATTTTCATGTATTCAGATTTTTTCATATTAGCAAGGTGTTAATTCTGTTTGTGGTGTGAATAAGTAGCAGAATGACATCTTCAAAAAAGTGTGAAAATAACCCTGATGTTCTTTTTTACATATGTGGCAGTTATAGGCTACTGTTCCTAACCAAAGGCAAACCATAACAAGTTTTGTGAAACAAGCGTATCTTACATACTTTAAAATTCGCCTGGGTGATCAGGACAAATCATGGGCTCCACACATGCTGCATGTAAAGCTTGTGTGGAAAACCTAAGACGATAGATCAATGGAAATCCTAATCCACTCAAAACATTCACAAAAATCATGCAAGCGAAAGTTTGTCCAGATTTAACGTTTCCCAAATGTGCATGTGAATTTCCTTTTTTCTGTGGAATTGAACCTATGTTTAAGTGTCTATTCTATTCAATTTCTTCAATTTTATGTTTCTTTGCTTGCGCAAACATAATAGTGAATAACATTACAAACACACAACTGTAGCACCAACAAAAGGAAAAGATGGCAAAACCAAAGGGTTTAAAATATGTATTGGGGATTTGCAAAGCCACCAAACCTACTTCTTAACACGAAAAAAAAAAACAATGTAGCCTACTCTTGTAAAAAAAAATGACGTTGAACGTTTAGTGTTAGCAGATAAACTTTGAAGAATTGGGTTCAAGTTACCACACTTCAATAAAATTAAAAATTTAAAAAAAATAAAACAGGTCTTGAAATACCTCAATGTTTTCATTAATATTATGTTTGTATCTCTTGTGTAGACTTTAGAGTTTACCGTGATGAATTTAGACTTTATTACAGACCTTGTTGACAAAAAAGAGTTCAAATTCCATGAAACGCCATTAGTCTACCAATATAGATCAGGAGTCGATTTTACCCATTTATACCAAAACAGCATTCAGATATCATAAAATCCTGATGTGATACAAAAAATCTGATGTGATTTTTGAATTCAGCACCCAAAATATGCCCTAGAATGACATTTACTATGCTGACACAAAAAGTGTGTTGGCTTGTGTAATAGATGAAAGTGGAGGTTTTGAACTATTGTTAACTTTTATCACTGTAAAATGTAAGTTTTTGTTCGTTTCGGTCTAGTTGTACTGATGAGTCCTAATAAATGAAAACCGGCTCTACAATCTACAACATAAATTTGATTGAAATACTGTTGTAGGTGACAGCCTAGCCAAATAATTTTGAAGTTTAAACTTTAGAAGAAAACAAATACTACTGGTTTATTTTCTTTCAATTTTCGTACATAAGTTTTTAATCTTCTTCAATTCCTTTTGCAAACACATTGATCAATCCTCTGTGAACCCAACACGTGATGTCGTCATTAGGTTGTTCCTGCTTTCCAGCAGTTGATACCATTTCGCCATCCACACCCCAACCAGAGACACTCTTCTTTGCAATATTACTTTCTTCTTGGGACGATGACCATTGTGACATAACTGGTAACAACGATGAAGCACAATTGTCTGCATCAACGATTCTGTTGACGTTGAGATCAGACAAAACACGAAAATGGAATCCATAAACTCGTTTTGTTTCAACAAATGGAAGTTGAAGGTGTTCGCCTTTATTGTCAGCTCGATAGAGAAGTTGTGAAAATTTGACAAGATCTTTCAATGAAGAGCTTCGTAATAAAAGAATGTCGTTAGTTCCGTCTGCCATGTGTGCTGTAGGGGAAATCCCGTTGGGGCAACTTTCATATTTGCACGAGTTGCTAAAGAAAATGCACAAGCTGAAGTGTCCACGAGTGACCTGTAATAGTTTAAAAAATAATTACCGACAGCCCAATACTTGTTCAATTTTCTATTTAGGTCCATGTCTAGTTGGAGATGAGACCTGATTTGTCACACTTTGCGGATTTTGATGACGGCAACGGCTACTGTCTAACAATTTGTTTTTAAGATTTTGTACTTTTTGCTAACGTGAAATTATAACATGCAGCTGTATCCAGGCCCGTAGCCAGGGGGGGTTCTCGGGGTTCCCGGGAACCCCCCCTTGAGCCGAAAAGGTCCACATTTTGGAGAAGGTGTAATGTACATACGATCACAGGATCAGCTACCTATGATCAGTTGAAACCTTCCAGATAGTTCTGAATAAACATGTTAATATATTGTTGCTTGTTTAGAACAGGGGTCCGCAAATACTTGTTGGCGCGACCCAAAAGACAATCGTTCGAAATCTTCGCGGCCCAAAGGTTTCAGATGCATATAATTTTTGCGCAAAATCTTTTGCAATATAATATCAATTTCAATACGGTCGTCCCCGGTTATTAAGCCCACATCGGGACAGGACAATTTTGGGCTTATTGAGCGGGGGGGATTTTCTACCACTCCTATACTTTCAATAATTCAGGAATGGACCAAATTGGGCTTAATAAGCGAGTGGACCTCCTAACTGTGGTCGTCATCATGTAAGCCTCTGGGACCGAGGATCTACCTTTTTACCACCCCAGATTCACGATGCTTCAGGACTACACTGGAAGGCTGCTAGAGAGCAGCCAGTCTTTGGTTTCATCATTCAAGACGCGCAGACCTTCCACTCCGTTCTACAGTCATTGATGATGTGGTCTGCGGTCTGTTCCTCGGCACCACATTCACAGGAGGAGGAAGAGGCCATTCACCATTGGTGCATGGTTGAGCAGAAAAATCCGACGCCCGTACGAAGACTGTTGAGGCGCACCCATGCCTGTCTTTGTAGTGTCAGGCCTATGGAGCATGTGTCGGCGTAGGAAATGAACGAATGGAGTCTGGTAATAGGCTACTTGACTTCCGTTCAGAATTCAATAGATGGTCTGCCTAAGTAGCCGCAGAGATGTTTTGTTCATCAGCTTCGTTAATCAGAAGTTGAGCGGCTGGCACGAATGGGTGTCTTGATTTCAGTCGCCGGAGGTGCTCGTTTGGGAGAGCAGAGATCTTGTGGTGGAGAAGGTGGTTAGGCTTCGGTGCCCGTCGAATGAGAGACAGAGTCGCTTCTTCACGACGAAGCTCAGCAGGTTGGATGCCAGCTAGAATGGGAGATTGTCCAATGGCGTGGGACGCAGGCATCCGGTCATTGTGCGCAAGGCGCTGTTTATGGCTGTGGCGATGTTTATGGCAGTGAGCACTGCGGCACCAAACAGGTGCACAGTAGCCTACTCTGCTGAAGAGTAGACAAGGAAAAAGGCTGAAAAGTGTCAGCCCTCGCCCCCCAGCTGGAGCCTGCCAGGCGCTTGAGTAGCCCAGTGCGGGATGTCAGTTTCTTGCGCAGTGACACTAAATGGTGGTCGTATGTGAGCGATCTGTCTAGTGTCACCCTAAGATATTTTGGTTCAGGGCAGAAGGACAGAGGTTTTCCATTGTTCTGAGCATGTAGCTCACGATCAGCTTCCCGATGTTTTAGGTGGAAAGACGAAACTCAGTGCGTCAAAGAGTATATGATTGTATTTATTTTTGACATACAAGTTATATTTATAGTAAGTTTAAACCCTTTTGCGACCCACCGTGGATAATCTCGCGATCCAAATGTGGGTCGCGACCCACTATTTGCGGTTCCCTGGTTTAGAAGCTCGCATATCGTAGACAATTTAGGCTAAAAGCGAATAGCAGAAATTGTTATATTGCAAAATGTGCAGTAGTTTACATGACCTTAAAAGGGCACCCGTCCCCTCTGCCCCCGCTTCCGGCGTCCCTGTAGATGTGCTATTGTTAATGTGAAAATTGTTCGTAGTCTATTTATTTATTTTGTTTTTGTAATGTTGACAATTTGAAGTTTGTTTTGTTTGTTGGTTTATATATTATGTACTGCCACTGCCTATGTTTTGATTGCTTGCTTGGGGACAGGCAAAGAAGGAAGTGTTATCAAAAGGTCCATATTTTTGGATTTGGGAATTCCCCCTTGAAAATGTCTGGCTACGGGCCTGGCTGTATCATATCTTTTATTTCAACGCCTGATATTGTGTGACTTGGGGGAGATAGTAAAAAAGACGTTAAAGTATAAATTTTAGAAAATTTCATTTAGACAGTTTCCAAAAGACGACAAAATCTGGAAAAGTCTACAGAATGTAAAAAATCAGACCGTATTTCTAGGTAGCTATGCCAGATCAACAATGGTGTTTCAACACGAAGAGAAAAAATTGTTTTGTGAGATATTGCCAATTCCTTGTCACAAGCATGATTACTATGATTTAATACCGAAGATAGGCCAAAGCCTCTGTCAATGCATGTATTGCAGAGTGGTAGAAGCCTTGCTGACTCAAAAAAGGGCCTGTTTGCACCGCTCAAGCATGCAGCTGTTTCTTTTGCAGAACATCAAAGGGCGTGCCTGAAGGTACCACAATGGTAAGAGCTCCATAGAGGGCCTTCCTCCCGGAAAGCGTAAACCGTGGAAGTATTGGCAATGCGTCAACCGGTTAAGAACTGGTATTGTCAGGTGTAAAACTTTGATGAGACACTGGGGTATTCCATGGGGAGCACAAGTTGCAAATGCGGACAGGAGCAAACGAGCAAACAAAGCAAACAAAGTGATGTTTCTATAATAAAAAAAAGGGCTTTGGTCGAATGTAACTTCAAATGCACTCAAATGTCAACAGCTAACGAAAATCAAGTACTGCAATTTTGTAGACACTGGACAACCATCTACGGGGCAAGATTCTTGCCTTCAAAGAAAGCTTAATGTATACGAATATTTATTAGAGGTTTTGTTCGTTGTATGACGTATTATCGTTGCAAAGCAACAAATCATGTGTCTCAAGTTTGCAAAAGTTCAACAAATTGGTAGAGCAAGTTGAGTTATTTAATTGGTCTGTAAAAGATAAAATTGATTTATTGTCTCACCTTCCACTCCTTTTTGTGGCTTGTGACCAGTTTATCAACTTGCGTTGATGATAAAGCGTCTCCTTTTTCTTCATGTTCATTAGCAACAGAAGATTTAATTTCAGAATCTCCGGATGTCTTGCTATCAAAGTGACTTAGAGGCGACGTTAAGCCACAAGACGTGTTTTCATTTTCAGCATCACTGACTTTGTCCAGGCAAACAGAACAAGGATATCGACATCTTGTGGTATCGGATGCGAAATCCTTAGAGCTATTTGTTGAGTCTTGAAGATAGAAAATTTCACAAGGGAAAAGTTTTGCGTGTAAAAGGGAGAAAACTCCTGAAATAGTATGCCTTAATGAACCAAGATATCTGTATTGTTCATCCATCCGAATAACATGGACACCTATTCCAAAAGTACAATCAAGCATCATAAACGCGATAAAATTCCCAGAATCATTGTGAATCGATGTAACATCCATGGGATGATTTTCTCCACAGATTATGTGCAGGGCTGATGTTTCTGGATCGCTTACACCTTGACTTACATAGGCCATTCCATTACCAGTACCAACTGGAATGCACCCAATTTTAATGGAAGGCTTTGCATACGTTACTTGTTTGTCGATAATAGTGGGATCATGATCTAATGGAATGCCACGATTCTTTTGTTCTAAAACTAAAACTCCATTTACGACTTCTGATATTGTGCCATCTCCTCCGAACACTACGATACCATCGTACTTAGACATATCTGTGGATTCAATGTATTCCTGAGCTTGAAACCTTTGTTTTGTCACAAAAACAGTTTCTTCAATTCCAGCAAGTTTGAACAAAGGACCAACAAGTTTCTTGTGAATGGATTTGGCATGTTTCTTACCAGAGTTTGGATTGATAATAACCAACAACTTGGATGGTCGATTGTAACCATGTCGTTTCAAAGTCTGACCTAAGTGATGTTTTATGAATTCACTTTTCTCTTTGCAATCTTTTTCGTTAGATGTTCGAAGATTGATTGTCTGCAGTTTTCTACATTGTTTCTTAGCTTTGACCCAATAATGAATCGTGAGAACAAAGCAGGAAGTCATTTTGGAGCTGAAATATTCCTTCACACTTCTACTGGCGATTGGTCTTCCATTCCTGCCAATGCGCCACTCGTCTGTTCCATATGTGGTCGATATCACGTTCACAAGTTCAATAGAATGTTGAAACGTAAGTGGATATAGAGAATTGCCAGATGCACGTTTTGTGCAGTTCAAATGCAGAACATCGTTTTCTACACTGACAGCGCAGTTGGCACCATTGTATAGAAAAATGGCTTGGTCAGATAGAGTTTGTACTTCTTCCATTGTTTAAAATTGGTTGCAAACAACTTTTGTCGTATACTCAAATAGAGATATTTTGTTGTCACATCAACACAAATAATTGGAAATAACGTCTAAAATACGTTTGGAATTGTCTAAATATGCAGTAACTGATCATTTTTTCATAATGTTACCGTTTTGAAGTAAGGTAGGCTACTGCATGACCTAAAGTTGTTCCATGATTTATTGAAATGCAAGCTGCAAGATTATCTGATCAGAGTAGGATAGTTAAACAAGGATTGGTTAGAATTTTTTCACCACAATACCATACTGGCGGAAAAGTAGACCCATGCTTGCTTGGTAAATCTGTCTAAAACTTTGCAAAAGCCAACATATTCAATTTATAACAATTTTTTCAATTTATTTAATTTATAAAATTATGCAAACATAAAACCAAATATTCCATTAGAGCTTCCAAACCAACAGACGCTCAAGTTTTTTCTGGACAGTAAAGGATGTCCACTTAAAACAGAAAAATTAAATCAGCAAAAGCATATTTGAAGTATTGCATTATAATTATTCGTTATTTAAGGGTGTTGAGAATTAAATTGAATATGTTTTTGCTTTGGCTCAATTCTTAATTTGATTAGGCGATATAACAATACAGTATAACAATATTATTCTAGTGCTTTGTGCTCAATTTAGAACAATACTATTGGTTTAAAGGTCTGTTTGTGCTTTTTTTTCCAGTTGAAACTTCAACCAGGCCTCTTCTTTTTTAATTGCCTTGCCTGAATCAGGCATCGACGGCCTCGAATGATTAATTAGACCAAGTAGCCTAATCCTATGATATGTTGTATATTATTATTGTTTCTGCCTTGTCGTTAAATTGTTTCAGATGATTTTGTCTTTGTTTGCTAGGTGCCCACTTTCCAAAAAAATTACCTGTCTTGGAGGGGTGCTTCAGTTTTTGCTTTTTTATTGCATAGCCGAGAAATTTATGTTGTCTTGTTTCATTATTTGTAAACAGAGATCTGGTTTGGTTCACTTGTTTTAAAACTTCTTTATTTGTCTTTTTTGCAAGCCACAAAATACGTTGCATTCTACGGAAGCACAACCCCTCAAAAGCATTATTGCTCTACTCTACCTTTCTTTCCCTTAAATCTAACTTAGCTGAACCAGCTTGGGCGCAATGGGAGTTTAATTTAAGTTGAAAACAGACACTTCCGAAAGCGTTAGAGCAATTATCTTGTTGCAAAACTAAAGACCAGCAATATTCAAGTCACGTTCCTTAAAATAGTGCCATAAACCTAGATACGAAGAAAATACGTGTATTGCGTCAATGGAAATTTATACACTGTAATCGAGCATAATTAAAACTGTTTCCAACACAAAGAATAATAATACAAACCAACCAAGTTCTCACATTGAATTCATGAACTGATTTTGATACTGCGTATAACTTTGTCGAGATATTTTGAAAAGGTTCGTGAATTGATCAAATCGTTACCAGGGCCTGAGACA
The DNA here is from genome assembly GCF_918807975.1 of Aplidium turbinatum. Lineage (NCBI taxonomy): Eukaryota > Metazoa > Chordata > Ascidiacea > Aplousobranchia > Polyclinidae > Aplidium > Aplidium turbinatum. The sequence continues at coordinate 18,430,430 of NC_137489.1, forward strand.
TTTTCACAAGGGGTACGAAGAGTCACTCCGCCCTCTTTGTATTGGGCAAAACGCGTGATGTTTGCTTAGGCGTATTGCACATCATACAAATTTTACTGTAGAATTGGATATCTGTGCGAAATAATAGTATCAGGCGGCATAGGCGTAGCCAGGGGGGGGGGGGGGGGGGGGGGTGGGGGGGGCGAAAATGGCCATCCCAGCCAGCAAGCCCATATTGGCCCCATATACTATTTTAATGGGCTTGTGGGCATGTGGGTTCTATGTGGGTTTTTGTGTTTTTGCCATATGTGCCCAATATGAGCTTTCTTGCAGAAATGTGTTGCTAAATGACAAGGTGGAATATAAAACTTCCAATCTTCAAATGCGTGATCATATAAATGCATTTTAATAAATTCAGTCACATAAAATTATTGATCATGGGCTAAGCATGAAATATTGATGGGCTTACCACTTTGTTTATGAGCTGACCATGGGCTGCGCACATTTTTTATGGGCAGAACATGGACTGCCCACATTTTTTATGGGCAGACCATAGGCTGCCCACATTTTTTATGGGTAGTCCATGGGCTGCCCACATTTTTTATGGGCAGACCATGGACTGCCCACAATTTTTATGGGCAGACCATGGGCTGCCCACATTTTTTATGGGCAGACCATGGGCTACCCACACAGTGATTCAAAGGTTTGTGGGCAACCCATACTGATATGATATACACCTCGATCAGCATTTGTCTAGACTTTGAGATTTTTTAGTTGTCTCAAACGACTTTTATTGATCTTTTAAACCAGGGGTGGGGAACCTGCGGCCCGCGTGACTGTTCCATATGGCCCGCGTTAAAATTTCTTTACCCAAAATATATTGAAACAACAGCTCAAAAAAGAGTAGAGTGTGCATTCTTGGTATATTGCTAATGGCCTTCTATGACTATTTAATCCATCATAGAAGATTAAGAATTGCAATTAAGAGTTGAGTTACAATTAAGAGTTGCAACATCTTCCGTGTTAGCAGATATCACACGACTCACCAAAAATAAAAACTTTCAGCCATCCCGCTAGCTGTGAAAGTGAAATAAATCATTGTCCACTAACTGTCTTCGCTGCATTTTTTATCTGTAAATAAAATTTCGAAATTTTTAGTAGCCCGCCTGTATTATTTCTGATTTTATGTGGCCCGCAATACTACAAAGATTCCCCACCCCTGTTTTAAACAAACACAAAATGAAATTGAACAAGCAAAATTACTGGGGGCACCTTGCTATGCATTGCGCAAAGCTCACTGCTTAAAGTTGGAGCACTTTAGCAAGGTTGGCAGTAGTACTATTTTTGGTGCTTACGTACCACAAATAGGAAAATGTCACATGGAGTCACCATGAAAATGTCACCTTCATGGCCATTCCAGTGTAAATACTGCACTGATGAGACCGAAAGGTCGAAACGGTGTGCATTGTCTGCAGTAATTGACGCTCTTGGCTCACGCCGATTGAGCACTTTACTGGGGGCACCTTGCTATGCATTGCGCAAAGTTCACTGCTTGCAGTTTGAGCACTTTGGCAACTGTCTGCAGTTATATATATACCTGATATACATATGGGCAGCCTGTATTAGATTTTTGGGTTACATATGGGCAACCCATATTAGATTTATGGGTTGCATTTGGCAGCCCATATTAGATTCATGGGCAGCCTGTATTAGATTTATGGGTTACATATAGGCAGCCCACATTACTGTAATATGTGGGTTGAATGTGAGCAACCCACATGAAACCCATAAATGAATATGGGTAGCCTATACGGGCTCAATGTGATGCCCGCGAACACAATGTGTACGGGCCCCATATGGGCAGCTCACATGGGGCCCGTACATCAGCCCATATGGGTCTCCATGTGGGGCCCATACGTGCTTGCTGGCTGGGATGGCCCCTCCCAAATTTTCAAAGTTTGGATTCCGAAGTTGAGCCCTTTCTTGAAAATATAATAAAAGTTGTAGAAATTTATAACGTTTTCCAAGACATCTGGCTATTAACACCCCCAAGGACTTGTTTTAGACACACAGAAAAACACCAATAAATTTTGCAAATCGTAAATCGCGCAAAATTTACGCGATTTATGTTTCTTTTAACTAATTTGTGGAAGCAATTTCAGAATGGCTTACTCTGTTGAGTTTTTGTGTAGCTGAGTTTTTGGTGTTGTCTAATTTTAGCCACAGTTTTTGCCTGTTGGTGTGTAAGAGCTAGCTTTAATAACTTAATATAGCTATGTCTATCTGCTAATAAATTTCAAAGAAATATTACCCTAAAAGTGCTTCCAGAAAGCGCTATAATCCATTATTTGAGTGTAATTTTGCAAACATTTTCCGGGAGAGCATGCCCCGCACCCCCCTAGAATACGCGTGCCTTCGGCTTGCTCTAACTCCCTACCACTTTTATTGCTTCCCTTGCTCAACCCACCAGGATGCGCCACTGCACATTAGGTGGCGATGTTTTAAATCAAACACTTTGTCGTTCTCTTCAATTCATCAAATATTTGCCCCCCCCCCCCCCCCCAAACAAAAATTTTTTCTGGCCACGCCACTGTCAGGCGGCAAAAAAACTATTATTTAGTGTTTTGTGTTCTGCATATCATGTGATCTGTCCCTCGCCAATTTGTGTATCCTGCATTGAATTCTTGTGTCAGTTGTTGATGGTGCTGTTGAGAGGTGTCACCTATACAGCTTTAATATAAAATTTTCAAATTCAATTATTTATTTCTCTTAGATGTAGCCTGTAATTATTTCTGATGAGGACACTATGTGATGTCGAAAACGTTAGATTTAGTAGTTTTTCTTTCTTGTTTTTTTTGTGTATTTATTAAAAAATGTTAAATCCGCGTTGCTGAAAGTTATATGTAGGCTATCTGGTACAAGTCAAGCTCTACCGAGGCTCAAACATAACATCAAGTTAAAACATAATCAAATTAATCATCTGACCAATAACCTTTCTTCATTAACTTTGCATTCACCACATGCCTAGCAGAGGTGAACGAAGTCAGTTTTTTTTTACTCCGGCTCCGCTTCTGCTCCGAAATTTATTTGAAGTAAAATAAACGTGAAATTACCTTTTCTCAAATAGTTTTTAAAAAACACAAAGCACCCGCGCTTTTCTTAAAACTGCTTTTGCTACACTATAGACCTACCTCCCCCCCAGACAGGAGAATAACCAACTTTTATGATTTAATTTAGGATGCTTTTAACAGAACACATTTGCACGTAAAACATTAAATCACTACTTTGGATTCCTAATTCGCTTGCAATGCACTCAATTACCTTTCCGGGCCCTTTTGCTCCATTACGGGCCCCCCAGCACTAAAGAATATGAACTTTTATGCTTGAATTTAGTCGTTTAAGATAGTTTTAACAAAACATTTTTGCGCGTAAACTATAAAATTGCAATTTCGGGCTCCCCAACAAACACAGTTCAGGGCCCTCAAGGGTACGCCGTACACTCCGTACTCCCCTCTCATGGGCCTTGATCGTTACAACATCTCATTTAAAAACCAAAATTCTTGCTGCCCCATTGTGATCTCACCATCACCGTCCTGTTTGCTTCTCAAGTGAATAAAAAGATATTGCAATAATAATGGTGATCATGTTTCATGTTGCGTCGACTATCTGTAGGCTGCGATTACAAACGCATCACAACAAACAACTGGAAGCAGCGAAGAGACATGCAGTCGTTGAGTAGGCCCAGTGACCAATTGTGGTGCCAAAGCTTCTTGTCTGCTCTGGACGTACAATAATGTTTGTGTTAAGGCTTTGAGTCTTCATTTGATAGCGCTCCTGCCTTCAAAAAAAAAAAAACTTTTTCTCTATGTCAAGAAATGCAACTTCTCTTCTCAATTTTGTTTGATGTAAGATGCCGTCCAGATGACTTTTAAGTGTCATTAAACGTTTGAATGAAAAACTACTTTTATTCTCAGTCTGATGGATTTTTATTCGAAGATATCAGCAATGTTTTTAATAACAGGAAATGACGCCGGACAGACATTTTTTTAAAAGCTTTCCAATAGGCCTGAAAACTAAATCATTGGATTTATTACCAATGTTATCAAACACAATAGATGAAAGTGGAGGTTTTGAACAATTGTTAACTTTTATCAATTTAAAATGTAAGTTTTTGTTCGTTTCGGTCTAGTTGTACTGATGAGTCCTAATGAATGAAAACCGGCTCTACAATCTACAGCATCAATTTGATTGAAATACTAGTGACTAGATTGAAATACTAGAATACAAGTAACAGCCTAGCCAAATAATTTTAAGGTTTAAACTTTACAAAAAAATATACTACTGATTTATTTTCTTTCTTTTTTCGTATATAAATTTTTATTCTTCAATTCCTTTTGAAAACACATTGATCAATCCTCTGTGAACCCAACACGTGATGTCGTCATTGGGCTGTTCATGCTTTCCAGCAGTTGATACCATTTCGCCATCTGCTGCCCAACCAGAGACACCCTTCTTTACAATATTACTTTCTTCTTGGGACGATAACCATTGTGACATAACTGGTAACGACGATGAAGCACAATTGTCTGCATCAAGGATTTTGTTGACGTTGAGATCAGACAAAAAGCGAAAATGGAATCCATAAACTCGTTTTGTTTCAACAAATGGAAGTTGAAGGTGTTCGCCTTTATTGTCAGCTCGATAGAGAAGTTGTGAAAATTTGACAAGATCTTTCATTGAAGTGCTTCATAGTAAAAGAAGGTCGTTAGTTCCGTCTGTCATGTGTGCTGTAGGGGAAATCCCGTTGGGGCAACTTTCATATTTGCACGAGTTACTAAAGGAAGTGAACAAGCTAAAGTGTCCACGTGTGACTTGTAATACAAAAAAAATCAACGGCCAGCACTTGTTGAATGTTCAATCTAGGTCAATCAGGGTGTTTCAACACGAACAAAAAATATCGTTTGGTGAGATATTGCTAATTCCTCGTCACAAACATGATCACTGTGATGTAATATCGAGAATATGCCAAAGCCTCAGTGCATGTATTGCCGAGAAGCTTAGTGCAAGCCTTGCTGGCTTCAAAAGAGCGCCTGTTCGACACCGCTCAAGAGCATGCAGCTGTGTCTTTCGCCGGACACTTAAAGGGCGTGCCTGAAGTTAGCACAAAGATTGATATTGTTGTTGTTGTCTGTTAAATCTAATCCTTTAACCTGCCTTGTAGACTAAGCCAACAGTTTTTATCAACGAAACTACACTTAATGAAATCACACCAAATTTACCACATACGGTACAAACTTTTCATTTTTCATTTTGTTGTTTTTTCGCTAGCGGCTAGACGAACCCTAACCCTCACGTTAACTTGAACGTTTAAGTAGGAAACTACTTTTAATCTGGGTCTGGTGGACTCTTACACGAACTCAAAGCAATGTTGCTATAAAATTTTGTGTTTTACTGAGATAGTTGAAAGGAAGAAAGGAAAAGAGAGTAAAGAGAAACGCAATAGCAAGCTTCATAACACAAAGAGTTTATTTGCACAAGTGATAAAGAACTAATTTGCACGTCTGGGGGACACTCTAATAACTTCCATGGAAGACGAAAAACCTTTAGACTTAAAAAAAATCAAAAAATCAAATTGATTTTGATGTGATGCAGCCTGAAATTTGAGTTCGTTGCTCAAGCTTTGGGTCAGGTTCTAGCATTCATCGGAGTGAAAGTAATGGTCAACACATGCTGTAATTGTAAAATGAAAAAGAGCGTAAAGTACACAAATTACTATTCTTCATCAATTCCTTTTGCAAACACATTGATCAATCCTTTGTGAACCCAACACGTGATGTCATCATTAGGCTGTTCATGCTTTCTAGCAGTTGATACAATTTCGCCATCTGCTGCCCAACCGGAAACGCTGCTCTTCTCAACAATATTACTTTCTTCTTGGGATGATAACCATTGTGACATAACTGGTAACGACGATGAAGCACAATTATCTGCATCAACGATTCTGTTCACGTTATGATCAGACAATACGCGAAAATGGAATCCATAAACTCGTTTTGTTTTAACAAATGGAAGTTGAAGGTGTTCGCCATAGTTGTTAGCTCCAAACAGTAGACGTGAAAAATTGACAAGATCTTTCATTGAAGAGCTTCGTAATAAAAGAAGGTCGTTAGTTCCGTCTGCCATGTGCGCTGTAGGGGAAATCCCGTTGGGGCAACTTTCGTATTTGCACGAGTTGCTAAAGCAAGAAAACAAGCTAAACTGTCCACGTGTCACCTGTAATATTAAAAAAGAAGTTGTTAAATTTTCAATCTTTACCGATCCGTATGTTCTTACACTAACAGAAAAACTGACTTAGCGAGATTTTGTTAATTCCTGAGTTATCAACTATATTACAACATAACGTAATGATGTCACTCAGCAAGGAAACAATGAACGATGCCAAAGGCATTCTTGTGGACCTTATGAGGATATGTTTTTAATTTTCCTTAAAAGGTAAACATAGTAAACAGGTCGTTAATATCTACATTGTGAAGTAAGCAACGATGACGCTGTTAAAAGCGAAACTCAGTCTATTGCATAGTAAGGTCTGTTTATAGTGGTTTTGCAAGATATAGGATTTTGACCGGCTGCATCTTTAGATGCTCTCAAGGATTTCTAACTCCACTGCCATGATACAAATCTAAACACGCCATGTCTGTGAACACATGGCAGACAACTTTACAATAAACTAGATGCAAAAAATAGATATAATCTGGTATTAATATATAAAAAGAAAACAAAAATATTCTGAAATATACAGTATATACCATATATGATATGATATACTGATATAGGCTATATCTGATATTCTGACATATTCTGACTTAGCCAGTTTAGATGTTCTATATCTGTATTAGCTTTGCTTGCTGCATTGAGCACTTTGTTTGCAGTTGCTACAATTTATCCTTGGAAGATATATTCTGATGCATATTTCATTCCTTACAGTTTTTATTTACTTTTGTGACGTAATATGCAGGGCTGTGGACTCGGAGTTGCGGAGTCGGAGTCGTATATTTTTCGCCCGACTCCACGGCCCTGGTAATATGTAACGAATCTTCTTTTTTTCCAGCCGGCAATGACAACTGGGTCACTTCTGGGTAACCAATGGGTAATATTTTTTGCCCTAACCAGATTTCCCAACTGGGTACCTTAGGGCCGAAAATACCAGATACCAGTTAAATTTGTTCGCAGGCTCCAGTCCTCAGTCAGCTGGGCAGTATAGCTAAAAAAAAACGCTTCCGAGCTGTGTCGAACTGATGTCTTCTGGAACCTGGATGACAGACAGACGCGATGTGCCACTAAACCTGACGCAACAAGCTTTGAGCTCAGAAACAATGAAAGCAGCTTTTGGTTGATGTTGAAGAACGGTAAAAAAATTAAATGCGGTCTTCTCAAGTTGTTTGTCGTATCCAGGCTTACACCTGATAGTTGAAGATTTAGATTAAGTTTACGGGAAGGCAAGGAAGCCAATCTTCGTGTCCACCTTCAGGCATGCCTTTAAGTGTCCTACCAAAGACACAGCCGCATTTTTTTGGGCGATGTCGAACCGTTGCCCTTTCGATTACATTTCCAGGGCTCCCACCACTCGGCTATGCAGCCGACATATTCTCAAGTGAACAGATAAATATAGCCTTAGAGGCTATATTCCCAAATTCGCAACTGCATTAGCCAGTTACCGATGCTGCCATTATAAAAAAAAAATAGTGCTTTTTATTACTAATCTTCTAAGTTAATGTGGGAAATTCAACTCAGCTAAAATTTTGCAAAATGTCGTTATGCAAATGGACTGCCTAAAATGAACCTACATGACATCTCACTCCCATGCAATAGATTAATAAACAATATTGGCAAAGTTATTTTTATACTACTAATAATACAGTAATATTTGTGGTTTATTAACACATTTCCTTTTATAATGGGCAAGGGCAACACACCTACAACCCATGTTTGAAGGATTTTACAATTGCGCTACACAGATTTAACCCACATTCGTGATCCTATTCCTTTCTTTTTTTCAAAGTAAAAAAATAATATAATAAGCAGGTAAAATTAAGAGATAGGACTCGTTTTGAGGCAATTAAATAAACAAACATAAAACATTTCACTTGTGTTCTCATTTATGGCCCATGAATATCCCAGACGGTTAGCCCACAAGCCCAGGTGTCCAATTGCATCTTTATTGGGCCTCAGTTGGGCTTGCAACAAGCTTTTTCACAGTTTTATCTGTGTTTGTTGAGCTGAATATTTCTACTCTATAAATAATATTACTTTGTCCTTACCTTCCACTCTCTATCAAAGGTTGGGGCCAAGTCATCGACTTGTGTTGATGATGAAGCATCTCCTTTTTCTTTATGTTCATTTGCAACGGAAAGTTTAATTTCAGAATCTTCGGATGTCTTGCTATCAAAGTGACTTAGAGGCGACGTTAAGCCACAAGACGTGCTTTCATTTTCAGCATCACTAACTTTGCCCAGGCAAACAGAACAAGGATATCGACATCTTGTGGTATCGGATGCGAGATCTTTAAAGCTATTTTTTGAGTCTTGAAGATAGAAAATTTCACAAGGGTAAAGTTGTGTGCGGAAAATGGAATAAATTCCTGAAATAATATATTTTAATGAACCAAGATATCTATATCGTTCATTTATCCGTATTGATTGGGTACTTGTTCCAAAAGTAGACGTGAACGCCGAAAACGCGATTAGTTTTCCAACATCATTATGAATCGATGTAACATCCATGGGATGATTTTCTCCACAGATTATGTGCAGGGCTGATGTTTCTGGATCGCTTACACCTTGACTTACATAGGCCATTCCATTACCAGTACCAACTGGAACGAATCCTATCTTTATGGAAGGCTTTGCATACGTCACTTGTTTGTCGATAACAGTGGGGTCATGATCTAATGGAATGCCACGATTCTTTTGTTCTAAAACTAAAACTCCGTTTACAACTTCTGATATTGTGCCATCTCCTCCGAACACTACGACACCATCATACTTAGACATATCTGTGGATTCAATGTATTCCTGAGCTTGAAACCTTTGTTTTGTCACAAAAACAGTTTCTTCAATTCCAGCGAGTTTGAACAATGGACCAACAAGTTTCTGGTGAATGGATTTGGCATTTTTCTTACCAGAGTTTGGATTAATAATAACCAACAACTTGGATGGTCGATTGTAATCATGTCGTTTCAAAGTCTGACCTAACTGACGTTTTATGAATTCACTTTTCTCTTTGCAATCTTTTTCGTTAGATGTCCGAAGGTTAACAGTCTGCAGTTTTCTACGTCGTTTCTTTGCTTTGATCCAATAATGAATCGTGAGAACAAAGCAGGAAGTTATTTTGGAGCAGACATATTGCTTCAGACTTCCTTTTGAGATTGGTCTTCCATTCCTGCCAATGCGCCACTCGTCTGTTCCATATGTGGTCGATACCACGTTCACAAGTTCAATAGAATTTTGAAACGTAAATGGAAGTAGAGAATTGCCAGATGCATGTTTTGTGCAGTTCAAATACAGAACATCGTCTTTTATGCTGACAGTGCAGTTGGCATCATTGTATAGAAAAACGGCCTGATTAGATGGAGTTTGTACTGCATAGTGTGCGTCCATGGAAAGTATGCTTGGTTGCAATTGAACACAGCCTACAAAACTTTTCTATCAAGCATCGTCTTTTGAAAGAAATCGGAAAAACCTAAACAAATAGTCTGGGTGTAATAAAAATGCACCTTTTGTAGTTTCTACTGTTGAATGGTTTTGAAGGTTAGATATAATTTTAAAAACTAACTTTTTATGAGTTGTTACAATGTTGAAGCGGGCTACAACACAATTGACCAATTAGAATCAAGTACTTCTTTCAGTTTTTCTAAAAAAGTCTGTAATTTCCACTTTACGATATAACATCACTCTATGGCTGTGCAAATCTTGTAATTATGTTGGTGAAAGAGCTAACCCAGAGGGCACTTAGTTAGGTATAAGGCTACCTACCAAAAATCGAAACAAAACGTGCAATTGTGTTTCAGTTTAATTGTGTTTCGTGCAATTTTGTTTCGGTTTAATTGCAAAGTTTGCTCGTTTGGTACGTTCGCTCAATGCCATTTCATGAAGTTAATAAGCCTGTTTTCATCAATGGTTTTAAGTCTAAGGGGTTGAACTTGTTGATACGCTCTACACACTGACTGATAAGCAAAAAACAATATTTCAAAGTAAACACATTGCTCACTCAACTACTTAAGAATTAAATTATCCGGTGGATATAGAAGTATGAGGAGGTAAAACGTGCATAGCATACTACAGGTAAAAGGATGCATGCAATTTCTGCTTTTCGCTTTTAGCCTAATTATAATCTTTCATTGTTGCCTCAAAATAATATTCACCACACAAAATTCTGTATCACAGTAGGTTACATCATTATATCATAGCATGATGCCAACATAGCTAACACAGAATACTGTAAATATTCCGATTTGTTGGGTGATGCTTTACATTTTAAATAAATCCGAAAAAATGCATTACTTTATGACTCATACGACACAAATCAAAATCACTATGTCCTTTGAGAAGCACTACACAGTGTTTACACTTGTGACGATCCTTAAAAACGTGTAATGACCACGGTAAAATTTATTTTCCGTTACCCGTATCAAAAGCCGACTTTTAAAATGATTATTGGAGTCGTGCAATGAGAGACCATCAACTAACACTATAAGAACAACAATGAAATCACAGATTTCATTTTTGATACAGTCTGTAACTTTGGTTCAATGACCAACAAACAAAGTAACCACGTGTGTGTATAGACATTGAAATGAATAATAATATATAACCTCCATAACGTACAAGAACGGCAGAAGTTTAGATGTCGAAGATGAATGTAATGTTACAATTTAGTTCGTGTCAGAGAGACGGAAAAACAACCATACGATCATTCAGGGCCGTTGAGAGGATGGTTTGGGCCTGAAACCAATGAGATCCTTGGGCCCCAAATCAGGACATTTATAAAAAAAGCACCATGTTTAAATAATATGTGGCTTCGTTATGTTTTCGGACCCTTTGGAAAGGTATCGGGACTCTGAAATTATCCCGGGCCGGGTCCAAAAGTACCCCCTTGACCCTCCCCCCCCCGTCAACGCTACTGGCTGTAGGTTACACAATAAAGCGTCGATTCGATGACACAATCGAAGAATGCTGTGACTACCAAGAAGCAGAAGCGGATCAAAAGGGTGGTAACGATCAATGGGGTGGTAACGATCCAAGCGGTGGTAACGATCCAAGGGGGGTACCTTGTCACGTCTCACCAAAAATTGATAAAAAATGCACTTTTTCTCTATTTTTTGTAAAGTATTTCGCTAGCTGAATCAGATTTTAATAACGTAACGGCGGCATAGAACACTCGCATTTGTAACCATGCATGTACGTAAAAAAGATTTTGTGCCGCTCAAAAACTGAGAAGCTTATCTAATCTTTTAATGTAACACTTTGCTTACTCAACTACTTGTAAGTTAATAATTAAACTAACCTATGTATTGCGTTAATACAAGTATGAGATGAAAAGTGTTGCACTATAGGCAAAGGTTGGCACGTTTTAGACGCATTTTCGAAACTTTCCTGCTGTGCAACCACTACGCAAGATTATACAAAACTTGGTCGAAAGATAAAATACCGGTAGGCCTACTGATATCCTTCTTTCAGTGTTCACTGTTCATGCTTCAATTCCAAGTCGAACCAAAATGTGCGTCTTGAACAAAACGAAATTAGCAAAAAGCAACAATATTTGTCAAACTTGTCTACAGTAAGTGAAACTATTTTTGCACCTCAACTTTTTATTGTTCATTTTGCTTTAAATTTTTGCTGTTTCTGGTGCCCTTTAAAAATTGCTTTTTCAAAATCAGCTACTATGTAGAAGACAATTACATCTACATAACAACTTCTTTGTATTTGTAGGTACAGATAGCAGATTATGAATTTATTACCCACGGTAATAAATTTGCTTTCAGTGGTGAAAACAATTGTTCCGACCATATTCCCATTGTCACCACTAAGGCTTTCCTGCCTAAATGCTAAAAGCAAAACAAAACTTGGCAGGCTGCTACGAAAGTCTACTGCTCAAAATGAACAATGGTACTGGCTTAGCTATGTTGTGTTTATTCTTGCCTAAAATTAGCTTCATATCGTCCAACTCGGTGGTTATGGATCATGCAGGCTAACTAGAATCCTGTATTCGTCTGCCTTTGCAGTTTATGAATTTATCTTTTCATCAATGCTTTGCAGAAAGTGATCCTTGTTTTGTGGAACCGAATTATACAAAAATACACTCATAATAATCCGCCATGTTTACAACTACAAGCACCCTTTTTATTCGAGCTGCTAGCACTGTATTGTTTGCGCTTTGCGATTCTTGTTTGACGTGCTTTGCTGGAGGCTCTGGCACTCAGCCATCGACCTTTCAGCTGACTGACGATCATTCAAGCGTGACACATTGAGTTTCTGTTTTGTGTTCAGTGTTTGAAATCGAAGAACTGAATTGAAGAACTATCACATAAGTCCAAAATAAGGCCTTTGTAATAATTTTGTTTAATTTCTTTATTTCTATGCCAACACCAGCGTGTGTTTTAACCAAGTTAAGCTTTTTTTAAATCAAATTTTGCGGGGGACATGCCTTGAAAGGCATAGGCCTACAACGTATTTTTGGTGATAACTTAATTCCCACAAACAGTTACTTAAATAGTTTTAAAACTCAGTTCTTCAATTAGAGACAGGAAATGGTGTTTACTCAAAGTCTCCTTCCTTCGAGCTGTAGCCTACCCATCTTTCCACAAAGTTTGAAGCTTTTCCGCTAAATACAGTTAGATCGTGATCCATGAAAGTAGCTGGCCTAGACACCCTGCACAAGCATTTAAAACTGAACTGACTTGTTGTGAAGTGAAACGTGCCATGAAATTTCTTTGCAATTGTTGCACTGAAGGCGAGCAGACGTTTTCTGATTTTCAAAATCATTTTAATGATACTTAATCCTAAAAGCACGAAAAATGCATAGCCTATTCATAAACTGTTTTGCGAACTATTCGGCAGTGTAATCGGAGTAGGCCGAAGGCTTGAAGCTCAAATCATTTAAAGTAGGCCTACAAACAGAAATGAGCTTGTTCACATCAAGCATAACAAAAGATGTGGAAAAAGATAGAAATCGATCGGCACCATAAAGCAGTGTTTTTCTCATCACAAGCAAAAACTTGATCCAAAAAGGGGTCGTTTTGATCTGACAAAGCTTTGCAACATTCTCAAAGAAAAAGTATCATCAACATCATCATTGACTCTCGTCTCTCGACTTTTGTTTTGTTATTAATATAATGTATTCAACTAACTCAATGAACCGTGTGTGTCGTATACTCCAAGCTGTATGGATATCTTCTAAAGGTTTGCAGCTTGAATAACGTGTATAAAGACGTAGCCTACTCCACTTGGCAAGCTCATATAGGCTAGGTCAGACGTGGATTCTCATATGGGTTGATACACAGGTTCAATGTACGCTACACATATGGTTCCCATTCACGTTCGCGTCCAAAGAGATTAACGTACAAAGACGTACGGTACAGAATATTTAAGAACTTTATTCTAGTTTAAATTTATTGCCTAATTTAAGTTGCAGCGGTTTACGTTGAAGATTAAAATTTCAGCAGTTTCAATTTTTCTTTTCTCTTGCCACAGTCATAGATTTACTGGACAACAGAGAAGATACCGATTCCCAAACAACATTAGATTTTGTCCGTGCTTTCACACGCCACGACGATGTCTTTATCTTAGTTGACATTCGGGTGAGCTTTCTTTCAAATTATATTTAAAGGAAATCACTATTATTAAAGCAATCTTCCCAGACTGTTTTGATTTGAACTTTCTGTGTATTCAATTCTACTGGTAAACTCGCTATGAAAATCGCAATATTAATAGTAGCCTATTGAGTACTTGAGTAGCCTACTACACATGTTAATAATTTGATTATTTTCCCATGGCCCTTCTTGCAGCTTATTAGACTACTTAAATAAACAAAGGAAGCAGAAATCTCAGGACTGTTATTGTTTTTTTGCTGCTTGCTCTTTGTGATATTCAATTGTGAGGCTATGGCATTTCATATGAATTGTCTTCACACAATCATAATATGGATAATTAATTATTCATCCATGAAGCAACCAAACAAAAGTTTATGTCTTTCTGCTTTTTTAAGTTGAAGTCTTAATTCCAGAGTTGCCAGATGGCCAGAAATTTGTCTCATAAATAAAACATTTTCATATGATTTATCCTAAAATGTCCGAATTTCATACTAACATTGTTCTATGTCTTCCTAGATAATCTGACAACCCTGCATTAGGCTATTCCCCATTTTCTTTATCACAAATATTTATGATGCTTACATAGCTATAGATATGCGACTTTCAGAAGAGCCTGAATCTCTTTCCTTTTTTTGAAAATGTGGCCAAACTGCAACTAAATTTGTTTCCCTTTGAACGAGGCTTGATCCGGTCGGTGCAATAGCTCAGTTGGTTAAACGCCTGACTTTACAAACAAATAAACTGCAAAATTATTTTTTATTTTTTTAATAATAATAATCGTGTTTTTATTTGCGCCCCTTGCGATAACATACAGTACACTGCAATCACAGATGCGATACAACAGACGATAGGAAGCAGCGAAGTGACATATAGTCTTCGAGTCAGCTGCTCCCTTATTTTGGCTTGCCATGAAGTGTCTTTGCCAAGACACAGCCACGTGCTCTGGAGCGGTGTCGAACCCACGTCCTTTCGAACGTCGCGCAGACGTTCTCACCACTCGGCTACGCAGCCGACAAACTGCAAAATTAAGCGGCGTTGGTTCGACAGCTTTCTATTTAGCGGCACCTAGTGCATAGAATCATTCACAGACAACATTTATCGGAAACTTTACTCTGTTAAGCTCTGTGATCAGTTTTGCGTCGGTGGTTCCAATAATAAGCAAAACAAAGTATGCGAAAGTGCAAGGATTAAGTTTTCAAACAAGCTTTCTCAGTCCGAGAATAAAGATTCCCTCAATCAATCAATAATATTAATTGGCTAACGATCGTAGTTGTAGCAGAAACGATACACCTGATTGTACAAGTATATAATCAGCTAAGTAACTTGTACCAGAGCTAAATTAAATATTTGAAAACATAAAAAACGAAACAACAATGTTCCAGAAACTTCTCAATAATCGAACACCCCTGCAACAACTTTCTCGTTTTTCCACAATTTTGATCATAAATTTGTTTATTAAGAAGTTAATCTACAAATAAGTTTTACACCTCATAGATGCCAAGTCGAGTACGAACACGGTTGTTTTCGCTCCAGCAGTTTGAATCTCTGAGCATTCAAGACCTTTCTGTTACCTCTGTTCTGTTTGAAATCAAAGTGAATACAGTGACTAATGAAGGTAAGCCGGCATTTAGCAACAGACTGTCATCACGTTTTTAATTTTCTTTAGCATTAATTGTTTTAACTGTAATCTAAAAAATATAAATAATTTTTCAGAGATACCCGCAGTAGCATAAGCCTACTGTAGTCAATATGTACTGAAAGTCGTTTCATTGGAGATTGGGTTGCATTAGCCCATTTACATTTTTGATGAAGTTTGTGCAATATACAAAGCTAAACATTTTATATGTTTTTTGTTACCAAAGAGGCTGCTGAACCATCCTGCGATATACGTATGTGAGGATATTAGGCCTAACTTGTATTGCATGTCGTTGCTTCAGGATAGGTACTGTATGCTGTAATTATAAAGCTGTTTGCACTTTATGGCAGAAGTAAAAAATACACCTCAGTGACGACTTTTAAAAAATAGTCTAGTTCCTGTGAAAGCAACGCCACTGTTAACAAAGCACTTTCAAAACAACCGCTAGTTGGGTGCCTGACTTTACGAACAAAGAAACTTCAAGATTAATCGGCGCTGGTTCGACTCTCGGGGTGTGCGCTTGAGTAACGCATTTCAAGGACAGCTCTCCATTCAGCGACAGCTAGTGGATAAAAGACTTCCCAGACAACAACAATTCAACAACTATCGGAAACTTCACTCTGCCAATCTCGGTGGCCGATAACCAAACCTGCGTCAGTCATTTGAAGTCTCTGCAAGTCTACAAGTTTGCAAAACTACCCGGATCAAGACCACAAAGAAGCTTTCTCAAGCAGCCTTTTTTTAGCCTACAATAGTCTATTGGCTGTAGGCCTACTGCTTCCATACGGGTAATAGAATCAAAAGTGTTTCAGAAATGTTTCAACGTGTTTGGTTTTATTTCATTTTGTAATTTTTTATTATCAACGACTTGGTTATATATTTCATCTCAAGCGTAAAAATTAGTTTCGATTATTTTTGTCATTTGTCATTTCGTTGAAAGCGCGTCAGCACGATGCTCTTAATGACGTCGGTTCGACACCGCTCGAAAGCAATCGGTTGTGTTTTAGAACCTTCTTGAAATTTGGCTTTCTTGCAGTCCAGGTAACATCATTCTTCAAGAATCGGGCATATGCCTACTGTCAGCAGAGAAGGCAAAATCTTTGTTTAGAATTTTGTTATTCGTGAAAAATCTTGATCTGATGATAAAATCTTAATCTCAGAATTTTTCATTTGGTACTGAAATCATAACTGACCGAAAAAGCTTTCCGATTTGTAACCAACAAAAACAAACCAACCAATATTTTTTAAATGCTTTACAAATGAATAACGTTAATAAATGCAATACAACAGTAACTAGCTATTTTTATCGAAAAAAAAAACTTGTCTACTTCAACCAATCAAATTTATTTTTAATTTGTTTTCTAGTGACCATTTACTATCGTAATTCTCGTGGGAGTCGGGCGTCGATCAACTTGTTTTATGACGGACTTTCTGATGAAGAAAATCACCAAATGATCATCCATTTTTACTCGCTTTCTAATCCTAGAAAACCTAACGGAGTGCAACTGTTTGTGGATTGCAATTTGGCAGAGAACGTTTCTATTTCTTCTGAAGTTCGTCGTTCAGTTGAAACAGCAAACGATGATGCTAAGGTTTGTGCTTAATAGCCTACCTCTCTTTTATGAAAACCAAGTAGAGAAAATCTGTACTTTTAGGCAAACATACTGTACGAGCAAGAGTAAATACCAAATATCAAACATTGCAATCATGATTTGCAAGTGAGTTTTAGAAAGAATTTATTTTGATTCACCTTTATCAAGCTGCTTTGCAATGACGATTAGGCGATGACGTTGCAATGACGTAGGCTACCAATGAACTCTGACGAGGTTAACCCTTTGAAGGTTGGGGGGAGGCTGTCAATTCAACTTTTTTGTATCAACAGTTGTATCTCTAAAACCACTGAGGCTGCGACTACGAGATTTCTTGACTTTTCCTAACTTTTATTCACCTCTATTGAGCTGAAATTTTGAGCTAATATAGGTTATAAATTGAGAGATATAAGACATTTTTCAGCACATCCTTTGAAATATTTCATATTTTATTGTTCAAAATTTTCCCACTAGCTGGAGGAATGTAAGTAATTAATTTGGCCCATGTCTCATTAATCCTAACTGTTTCACAGCGTGAAGGGAATTGGTTGTATGTAAAATTATGTAAAAAAAATTTAATCACAACATTGCAATGCATCTTCATTATTCTACCAAAAAATAATGTGTAAACTCACGCTGCAATTGCTTTAATCCAAACGTCATTAGTCACCTCAACATTTCAACGTATATGAGCAGTTTTAAAGTTCACATAGTTTTAATTTTTGGATATGCTCAGCGTGAATATTTTTACAAAATGAATCACAAATTTTGAAACCGTGCCTTAAAAAATAACAGAGATATCACTCCTAAAGCATAAGAAGAATCTACAGCCCCCCCCCCCCTCTCAAACTGAGCAAAACTCTAGGAGCCCAACCTTCTAAGAGTTAAATGATTCTTTGCAGATTGTTGTCGGACAAGAGTGGTCCCAACGAGACTCATCATTGCTCCTTCGTGACCTTCGCGTGATTTACAATGAAAACGTCGACCACGCCAAGTCACTGCAACGATGCAATTCTAGGCAATCACTGGATCGTGAAAGTGACGTCACTAATATTTTGACCACTCAGCTCACTCAGTTCAACCTTCTGCTGACGCAGTTGAAATCGAGTTTGAAGGAAATGGCTGATGAGACTGAGATGCTACGTCATACTATGATGCGTTGTCAAGCCTGCGGTAGGAGTGTAGGACTAATATTGCCACAAGTGATTTAATCATATGCTCTCTCCTCTCAGAATGAAAATAAACGATGTTATATATCACAAATACTATACTTTATACCTACTGTACACCATGCAGTACATTGTTGCTATAGATAATACAGAAGTGTTCATGATTAGGATAATGTAGGCTATACTATAATAATATCATGCATGTACCATTTAAACAGACAAATAAACGGTTTAACTGTCAAAGAGCATAGTATTGATTGTACCTGTGTCACTGGCTCGATGATATTATTCTTTAGGATGTTGTAATTATTTTATATTTATGTTCGACGTTGCCACTCAAATCCGTCTCGTTGCCTGTTCAGTAGACTTGACCAAAAGCAGAGTGAAGGAATGGTAAAACGGTTTGTACGCAGGTATTGACAGTGGCCCTTCATTCTTGCCACCCCCATCTAGTTGTGTTGCCAGCAACCCTTGTTTTTCTGGAGTCACATGCACAGTAGGACGAAACAACAAGGCCACATGCGGTCCATGTCCACTAGGATACACCGGTGATGGAATGCAATGTCAAGATGAAAACGAAGTAAAACAAGACAGTGTTGTATGGTTGTAATTGTTTGACATAGTTCTAGAATATCGGTAATGACCGATTGGTTCAATTTTAATAATGACCAATTGTGACTAGTTACCGGTATTAAAATTAAGCGGAACTTTGTCCAAATGACTGCAAATATGAAGCAATGCTTTAACATCTGTTACATTCAGTGCTTAGAAAATCCCTGCACGGTACTTACACGTTGCATAAACACATCTCCCGGATACCAATGCACGCCTTGTCCAACTGGATACTCAGGTGGAGGAACGGAAGGTCTGGGATTGGACTATGCAAGGACACATAGGTACAGTTGTTCCACATGCCATATCATTTTTATGCTAAAAAATACTTACACTTAACATCTACCATATGATGACATTTTTGGTAAAAACTAGACCAAACATATCATGTTATTCTTACTTCACCCTGCTATACGGTGTTAACAGCTCTTTAGATAGTTAACTTTCTGCGCATTTGATGCTAATTCTTACCTTGCGAGCTCCTTGAATCCGTTAAATAAATTTTTGTATTTTGCTTTTCTCGATCATCAGGCAAGTTTGCATTGACATTGACGAGTGCTCTGTCAACAATGGGGAATGCTCTAACACCACAAGATGTGTCAATACACCGGTAAGCAAATTATAAACGCGCAGTAACAATTCGTTTGGTCCTTTTCATTATGACGTCATGCTACGCAATTATGTTGTTGCACTTTTTTTAAATCTACCGTTTATCGAAATCTCCAATACTATAGTATGGAGAAGCTGAGGTAAAGTGGAGCTTGAAAAAGACGAAACATTTCAATTATTGAATTTAAATAATTTGCAGCACTCACTTGTGGAAGCCTTGCTGACAAAACGTTGGCGATCCAACAAAGGGCCAAACATTTTTTGGTTATTACGAATTGTTTTCTGCCTGTTCAATTCTGACAAGTTAATCGATCAAATTTAAGAAACTTTTATGAGGTCATTGTGTTGACTTTGCATAAATAAACAAACATAGCTCAACAACAACACTACATTTGACATTATAAAAACAGAAAAACAATAAGCGAACGTTTTCGGCTAGTCATACAGCCCTTTTCAGGCCTATAAGAGAATTATTTTAAAAGAAACAAAATCACACAGTATTACAGCAAAAAATATGGTCAAGTATAAATCTGAGCCTTGCTTAGCTGATAATTATTTGAGCTGTTTTGCAAAAAATGAGGTTTAGATCACACTATGAAATCAATGTCTTGATTTTATATCTTTATACAATCTTTGTCTTGATGTCATTGCTTTCCTGCATTGCACGAAAGGGGATTTGAAGCGCTATGCAGCGGTGTATGCCCTTCAGCATAAACCCTGACCTTCGCTGCAGCCGACGGCACTTTTCTGTTTCCGGTTGTCTTCGCTACTTTAAACTATTTTTACTCATTTAATGCCGCCTTTATTTAATTTCTATCTATAGCCTGATACTAGAATTAGTCAAAAACAAATTTATTGTCTGAAGCAGTGGTTCCCAACCGGAGGGGGGGGGAATTCTCCACTAGGGGGAATCTTGCAATTTTCAGGGGGGAAGTTTGGTTTTAGGATTGTAAACCTTTTTAAGCCTAGTAAGTTGGCCTAGATTGGAGCGTTAAAGAGGAATTATTATTAGATTAACTCCCGATTATTTAAGCAACTGTGCACTGACAATCTGACATGGATGCAATCCATCAAGTAGGCCTACTTCTGTTTTATGCAAATACTGGATGGCTTTCATGAGGAAACGTAACCAAGCGAGTGTTTGAGCTCAGAGACGAGCTTAAATTATTTTTTGACTTTTAAATACAATTGGAATTTGTTTCATTGCCGAATGATAGGCTAACACAGTGGTTCTCAAACTTTTTTTTGTTGCGACGCCTCTGGAAAAGTTTTCTGGACTTGCGACGCACCAGCAAATAAAAGTTAATGAGGAAACTTATTATTAAAGTTTTGTTTGTTGATACAACAACAAAAAGCAATGCATATTATTTAATGTGACGTGTGGGCTTGTTTGTTTTTACAAAGTTTATTAAATCTTGGGAGAATTTTTGAAATTGCCACCCGCATTTTTCTTTCTGTGTTTATTGGTGATCGAAATTTGCTTTTTATTACCGCCAAGGCAGAAAAACCTGCTTCACATAAATATGACGTGACATATGGGATAATAATTCGTAGTGCTTTCTTCACCAAAGCTGGATAATAATCGCCATTCATTGAAATCCAGAAATTTGCCGGATTTCCTGAATTAAACATCCTTTTCAGGGAATTGTCACAAGAAAGGTCAATGTACGCTTCTTTTTCTTGTGCAGTAAAAGACAGTGGAGTAGGTTGGACGAAAGGATCACGAGTCCATTCGTAGTTTGATAAATTTTTTGGGAAGTATTTTGCAAATTTCGACTCGAGCTTGGACAAATGTTGCCCAAATATGCTTCACAAATTTGAAGGCAGCATCATACTTTTTTTTTCAAGCAAATTGGACAAGAAAGTGAGGTATCGAGAGCTTCCAGACAGGTTTGCTATATCTTCCTTCCACAATAGCAGCTTTGTAACGAATGCTGCAATTTTATCTGAAATGTCATTTTTATTCGGCCCTTGCATAGAAATGTTCAGTTTGGCGAAGATATCACACAAGTAAAGTAAGCCAATTTCAATCAGAAATTGTTCTGAGCTAAACAATCTGCAAGTGGATTATTTTCTTGCTGCAAAAAAGCCTGAAGTTCATCCACCAATTCGTAGAAGCGTTCAAAGAATTTTCTAAGCGAAAGCCGCTTGGATGAAAATTAAAAGAGCAAACTCCGATGCGCTGTATTCATTTCTCCACAAAGTTTTTTGAAAACTCTTGACTTCAGTGGGCGTGTTTTAATGAAGTTAACAACTTTGATGTCAACTGAAACTGCTAATCAAAGGATTAACCTCATCTTTATAAGATAAAATGAATTCAGCTACGAAACGAAACTCTTCTGCGACGCCCTTGGAAAATTGAAACGACGCACCAGGGCGTCGCGACGCACAGTTTGAGAACTACTGGGCTAACAGATGGATTAGATTCCTTGCTTATTTGGTTGATATGTTTGGTCCATTGAATAAAGTAAATCTAAAAATGGAAGGGAAAAACCCCAATATACGGTATATATTCAATTGTCATCTCAGTTTAAAGCAGATTGCTCATCAACATGGGTTATCGGTATCCATGAGCCATTGACATATTGATACCATGGGAATTTACAAACTGTAGGCTACTGCTTCCATGCTGGCTCAAGGAAGGTTGGAAGAGAGTGATTGATTTATGTCATCATTAGGAGGTTGTCTTATGGTACTAGAAGGCTCTGCTGTCCTAGTCGCGAGAGGAGTACGTTTTGTCTTGATTTAATACGAAATTCATTCACATTGTTGATGAAAAAACTTCCCGATAAATTGCAAGATGAATTTTTAGAACTCAAAACGGATTCTTGCGCAAGAGATGTATTCAAAAAGATATCAATCACTGGATTTTGGCCATTGATGTGTAATTCCTATGCCAAAGTGGCAGAGAAAGCTACTCGAAGCATCCTTCCGTTTGCTTCCACTTATCTATGCAAATCAGGTTTTTCAACTCTTGCAAATGAAAACAAAACAAAGAAACAGATTAAACGTGAAGAATGATACTCGTTGTGCTCTTTCCAATACTCTTCCACCACATTCATGAGTTGTCGAAACAAACAATCACAAGCTTCACACAGACTGTTAAATGCATTGACTCTTAGGATTTTGAATGCCTATTCTTTGAATAAAATAGTTTTCTGCTACGTTCTTCTTTAATTAAGTTATTTTAGTTTGAAAAGGAATATTACAGGCTAAAAAGCTTATTACTAGTGAAAGTTTAGTTTATCTTCCAAAACTTAGATTAAAATATTAATGTAAACAAGTTTTTAACAAACTAAATTTATAGGGGGGGAATTTAGATTTGAATATCGACTAAAAGGGTCTACCGGATAAGAAAGGTTGGGAACCACTGGTCTAAAGGAACAAACACTAGTGTCAGTGATAACACTTACAACTTTCATTATGGGAATATCCCCAGATAGCAATTTTTGTTTTGCATGCAATTTAAAATCCGAATGCCTTGGTCTCATTTACGCCGCAGTGTGTTAAAAGAGCGGCGAATAGGCAAATAGTATAATCATTGCATGCTGAACTCTCTTCTCGGAGCCTCAGCAGAGTTGCCAAATTTGAAAACGAACAGTAGTTTCAAATACATGTAGCTCCACACAAAGTGAAATTTACATGACTTTTGACTCTTTTTTTATTTGTTTAAAACTAATATCTAAAAAGACATTTTAACTCTTTTATGTTTGTTTAAAAATAATGTCTAAAAATAATGTTTTTTTAGACATTATTTTTAAACAAATAAAAAAAGGAGTCAAAAGTCATGTAAATTTCACTTTGTGTGGAGCTACATGTACTGGAGACGTTAACTGTTATTTCTTTATTTACTTGTTGATTTATGCATATCAGTTTGTATCCTCTGTGGATCCTTCTCTTGTATCATGGGCCAATCCTATAGATGTTTGCTGGTACACCTCTTCATTTTTTGAATCTTAATGATTTCAAACATTGAAATTTAGAGAGCGATGGGGTTCTGCTATTAACATTTTCAATTTCTACGCATCAATTCGTTGTTCCTGAAAGATTTTTGATTTCATCAGAATTGTAAGGCATGCAGTGCATGGAGAATGCGCCACTGCTTCTGGGGCCCATCAGTACGCTGATGATTGGGCAAGGCACTGGGCACACTCAAGATAGAGAAATCGGTTGAACTTATAGCGCTTTGCATTGTAAGAAGCTAATAAAGAATGGCCTGAACGTTTTTGATTTGTGTTTCTTTGTTTTTTGTTCTTTCAATGATCATTCAAGACTTTGAGAAATAAAGCACGTTGCTAATTCTTCTTTTTTCGAATAGGTTTATTCTCTACGACTCGCATAATCTTTCTTCAAAATTTCAGGGTTCGTTTGAGTGCGGTGGTTGCTTACCTGGCTTCATAGGAAACCAGTTGATTGGCTGTGAACCTGCACAAGCATGTGGCAATAGAAGGTACGGGGGCGGACAACCATGCCATAGCAGAGCCACTTGTCAACTGAGATTTCATGATGCCGTTTGTGAGGTAAAAATATTTTCATGCAAGCAGATTGCTTAGTTTTATTGAAAATGGCTTAATTTTCATACGTTTGAACAGTTTTTGTGTTTTTTTCTCGCATCCTACGTCATTGTTATGGCCCATGTTATTGTAACTGTCTCCGCCGCCAGTGTAGCCAAATCGTTTGGCATCCGCTGGCTTCGATCAGTCTTTCAACAAGGTTGATAGGATCTCCATTCTGTTTTGTCCTTTGCGATGTTTTGCAATCGATAGAGATGTGGTGTGCTGAGCAGGGATCCCAGGCCAGCTTTTCTGATGTCAGATCTCAGCAGTTGTAGCCTAATAAGTTGGTACGGTGACGTCCGGTTCGAACTTGGTACTTTTTGCTGCCAATTATTGCAAATTCAAGGGCTTTCTGGGGAGGTGAATCCTGGTGAAGTCTCAGAATGTGTCCAAACATGTTCCATTTCATGGTGGAGATCTTGCAAGACAATGGTTCACTGTTGCATATTTTGTAGAGGTTTTTGTTCGAGATAAGACTGTTTGGCCAAGTATGACCAGTTATGACACGTAAATGTCTTCGGTGACAGTCATCCAATCTTTCAAGACTTGCTTTGGTAACAGACCAGCTATTACAGTTGTAGATCATAATTGGGATGCAGTACGCGTTGTACAATCTTAGTCGCAGTTTTGTGGGTTTTTCTTGGAATTGCATCCTACGTCATTGTTATGGCCCATGTTACTTATGTATTTCGTTCGGACGTTTTTCAGAGTTTTTGTCTAAATTGTTGTGCGTTATTCGGCGTAAAAAGCAGTTGCAGCTTCTTAGTTCCAAATGTGCTTTGCATGAGCTGTTTTGTTTTGTTATCACCAATATTGTATTTTTCTACAATTTCAAATGAGGCGTAATGTTCATGGTTATTCTTGTATAGCCTGCTGGTGGAGAAATATTAATAATAATAATAATGTTTTATTTTGCGCCCATTGTGACAGCATACAGCACACTGCGATCATAGATGCGATACAACAGAAAGCAGCAAAGAGACATATTAGTCTTCGAGCCAGCTGCTCCCCACATATTGGCAATCAGCTAATCAGGAAATTTTTTCTAGAACAAAAATGCGTTTTCTTGAGCTTAGAGCTTAGTTGTAGTGTTGATTTTATAGTGCCGCATCGGATGGGCTGGGAATGGATTAATGTGCGGGATCGATTCTGATTTGGATGGATTTCCAGATAAAGCTCTTCCGTGCATTGAAAGTAACTGCAAAGCTGTAAGTGCATCAAAACCTTAACTGTCACTACATGGCGCAAATGATCTGACCATGACTTTAATAGTGCAACAGTTAAAAGCAAACAAAACTACGTTTTGTTTTGTTAAATAAAGAAAGTCAACTGTTTATTGATTATACTTGAAAAGACCCAAAAACTGTGAACCTGTCAAAATTAAGTTTTTACTTATTCTTATCCAGTTAAAGAATAAATATTCTCACAGTCAATTTCTCAGATCACTCAACAGTTTGGGTTCTATGTTTTGATAGTGAAATAAATGCTGGCACGTTGTAACGATACGTGACAAAACGCAGGACAACTGTCGAGTGACGCCCAATAGCGGCCAAGAAGATGTTGACGCAGATAATATAGGAGACGCATGCGACAACGATGCAGACAACGACAGAATTGAAGACTTGCGAGTAGGTTTGAAGAATTCTAATAAAAACTTATGACATTGAAGACCTGAGTTGAAAAACTACTTAAGTCCAAAATACGACTTTTGAGATAAAGCAAGTTAAAGTTTTTCACAGATGTTTAATCTCGATTTCCATCTTCGATTTCCACAAATTACGGCATAAGTAGTTTTACAACTCAGCTCGTCATTGCTAATTGGATATAAGTAAAATGTTTCTTAAATTTTCTTACTAATTAAAGAGGCCATCTACATACAGTTTGCTTTGTGGCATACATATAAAGATGACTTCATAATTCAAAACTTGTCGTAAGGTTTTTATCAAACACATAAGCAACAAGTCAACAGTTGGAGGAGGTTTATCGTGACTGGTAATTAGTGATAAACAAATTTAATCCAAAGATAATTTAATTATGAAATATTTGTATTTATTGTTTATATAAAGTTTAACCGCACTACCGCACTGTAAACTAGTTTAACTTCTCGCATATTGGCAAATGAAAAGCCTGCAATACACAACAACTAAGAGTCTACGCAACGACTGATCTCATTCTAAGCGATTTTTCTTTATTGCAATTTATACAGCATAATTTCAAAAAATTCTCAATGATGAAAAAATTAAAACAATACTCCATTCGTCTCTTTAAATTTAGCTGGCATTTTTATAATAAATTACGTTATGTTTTTGAAACACAACTTTAACCACAGAATAATTATGACAGGACAACTGCCCATACGTGCCAAACGTGGACCAGAGAAACTCCGACTCCGACAGTATTGGAGATGCGTGTGATAATTGCGATTCTGTTCCCAACTTCGATCAGCTGAACACAGATGGTGACTTGTATGGTGATGCTTGTGATGAGGATAAAGATAACGATGGTAACTTGTAGATATCTTCACTGTATACGTTTTGCTGATGCAAGATAATTTTAATGTAATACAAAATATAAAATTTTAGAAATCGATAGAACTCCATTGCATACAACAAAGAAGCCGGCTGCATTGCCGAGTGGTGAGAGCCCTGGAACGACGTTCGAAAGGGCGCCGGTTCGACACCGCTCAAGAGCATGCGGCTGTGTCTTTGGCAAGACACTTAAAGGCATGCCTGAAGGTGGACAGACACAATGATTGACTTCCTTGCCTTCCCGTCTACTTAATCTAAATCTTCAATCACCGGGCGTAAGCCTGGATACGACAAACATACAACAAACTCATAATACACATTTTGTGGCAAAAGCATGTTGCTGACGGGCCAGCATTTGTTTTTCATGGGTAGGAAAAATAAAATTGGAGCGGTGAAGAACAAAATTAACTTATTGCTTACATTAAAACACGTTTTTGCCACTCCATTGACAGATTTATTCAGTATAATATAAAAATTAACTCAAAGGAGCAATTTTTTGTCCTCCATTTGTTACTGATTTGTAACTAGCCAAGAATATCAAGGTTGTTTTGAAACGTTGCCCCAAAAGCTGGATAAGGGTATTTTCATACTAAGGCGACAAACACCGTGATAAGCTTGTGCTAGTTCCTTGCATTGTATGACAAACAAAACGCTAAAAAATCAAATTATCACTCTTTAACAAATACCTACGTGCTTTCAAATAAGAAGAAAGCCAACGCTAAAATGTGTTTTGTTGGAAGTATTTGTAGTCTGTATTTTAGCACCAAAGTTTCTGATAATGATGCTGATGAACTAGCAGTTTTGGTTGCTTCTTCAGGGATTGCAAA
Source organism: Aplidium turbinatum (assembly GCF_918807975.1). Lineage (NCBI taxonomy): Eukaryota > Metazoa > Chordata > Ascidiacea > Aplousobranchia > Polyclinidae > Aplidium > Aplidium turbinatum. The sequence goes on from NC_137489.1 coordinate 18,457,802, forward strand.
TCGCGATGACAATTGTCCGGTCATTCCCAACAGCGGGCAAGAGGACAGTGACAATGATGGCATTGGGGATGCATGTGACAATTGCCCAATTCACCCCAACCCCTACCAAGCTGACAATGATGACGATGAGATTGGGGAGCAATGCGACAACAACCTTGTAAGTCAAATATTATGTCTTGGAAATCTGGCATGCTATGAGATGTTTAACCTATGACTAATGAATTAGATTATAAACAATATCAAGCTAGATGTTTGCTATCCTTACGGAAATTCCTATTTACACAACATATTTCAGTAGGGATTCGTGTGGCTCATCAGCCTGTGCCTATGGCAAACCTTACACAGCACAGCACAGCATTGTGCAGTTTTTGGACCTACATGACATGTGGACCTCATCCAGCCTAATATTGTGACAGTGCATTGGTTGGTTGGTTGGTTGGTTTTGAATCTTTATTCTCGGACTGACAAAGCCTTGATAGGTTATTCCTAGTAGTTTCGCATACTTGTAGAAGTTCTTGACCCAGGGCCGGTTACCGAGATTGGCAGAGTGAAGTTTTCCGATTGTTGAAGTGTTGTTGCCGGGGAATTATTCCATTCACTAGGTTCCGCTGAATGGAGAGCATTCCTGAAATGCGTTGCTCAAGCGCACACCCCGAGAACTGGTTGTAGAACTTGAGAAATGCTACCTGAATTGCTGCCTCATAAGCAAAAAGAAAAAAAAAAAACATACAGCAACATGAACAGCCATTGGCGTTGCAAGTATAGGGAAGTACTTGCTGCTAGCAACTCTAAACCATAAAGCTCCGTTGCATTACGTCACTATTACTATATACTTGCGTCGGTTCACTTGTATGACCAGTAATCACTTACACAATACACAGCATTTGAATATCAATAAAAGCGTTGTAATATTCATATTCATCGAACCTGCCGACATGACCAACATTCCCTTCAAATGCAAGGAAGGTCTTAGTGCACTGCTGCGTTCCCTGTGAGACATTCCCAGACAGCAAATTCATTCATTTTTAAATCAGTTACTTTTAAACTCCGTCATTATCAAACGTCTGTAGGCGTTGAATCAATGTAAAAACGACGGATTTTGCTGCTTGTGTGACTCTCTCTGAAAATGAAGCAATAGATACAAAAGTTCAATCTAACCAGCACGTGGTTTGACTGCAGGACAGTGATGGTGATGGGGTGCAGGACAACTATGACAATTGTCCGAACGACATTAATAGTTCGCAACTGGATACAGACAACGATGGATTGGGTAAATAGAAGAACAGTAGTCTATCAATATATTGCACAAGTAGATAATAAATTGTACGATATACATCAATAATGTAATAAAATAATAAACATTATTAATACTACAAACAGTGCTCAATGCCAATCAAAAAGCCAAGCAGAGCAAATCACATCAAATATAGTTAATCTATTTGAATAAGGACCTTCTGATGATCCCCCTTTTAGGGTGAAACAGGCTGCGGAGGTTTTAGAAAGTAGTAACTATATTCAAACATGTAACATATAACAATAATATAATGTAGAAATATATTGTATGTGTATAAATTTATGTTAACAATTTTAACGTATCAACAACAAATGTCATGTATTATAATAATGTAACATAATTATATTCTATAAATAGTACAAATCGACCAAGAGAAGGCGTATAGGTGAGTTAAATCAAGCATGAAACGGTCAGACATTCAGTGAAATATAAGAAGAGCTCTAGCCTGCTCTTTTTGAGATGCTAAGGTCAAAGCAATCCATTGTATCTGCCTCGTGGCAAACAATGACTTTGAATTGTATCTTAGAAACTTTCAGATAAGCAGAATTTAACTTTTCAAACAAAATGTCCTGCCATGCTAGACAAGTAATCATTCTCTACGATTTAGCCCTGTGAGGAAGTCAGTCGCGTTTGATCGACAAAACGTCGAAATAAATACAGATTGTCACCTAAAACACTTTGTAATAATTTAGCTCAGTAGATTGTCCAATTTAAAAAATTATGCAAATTTAGGATCCTGATTCGATTAATAATTTCGCATATTTGTCACCATACGAATTTATAATTTTATTGAATTAAATGCACTCCTGGTTAACAGCCTCATTCAATATTTTATCAAAATCTTCAATTTCCCTGGATACTACATAAACAATATTCGATGATAAATCATTTTCCGGATAGCAGCATATAAACGTTATTAACCAAAGTTACATATCACCCTCTTCCAATCTGTCTTGAGCCAGCATGGAAGCAGTACGGCTCATAAAATCGCATGGAACCCTGTCAATTAACCCATGTTGATGCGCTATCTGCTGCAAGCGGAGATAGCGATAACCAAAGTTAAATAAAATTAGCTGATATATGCCTGAGATTTATAATGGAGTAAACTTAAACAAACTAACCTCGTTTAGCTTCTACATTCATAAAAGCAATACCCGTCGCAACAATGAATTGTTCCTAAGCACAGTAGCATACTTGGCAGACCAAATTGTTGAAATCAAGACAGAAACTACAGTACAGGTTTGAATGCGAGGATTGCTTTAAAATGTCAGAATTCTTGTTTTGAAGATATCGAGATGCTACCTAATTAAATTGTTGGCTGCTTTACAAGTAGCTTTTGGCATATACTCGCATCGGAAATTATTTTGCAACCAAATAAATTTCTGTCTACATGTCCAATTAGTCTAAGCTTTTTTAAATTTGTTTTGCAATCCAGAATGTTCATTTAATTTTCCGCCCTCACGTAACGATTCGAGTGCTCTAAAGTACATTGGTGTGTTATTATGAAAAGTGTTAAAATTACAGCTTAACCAACAAACTTAATGGACAAAATATACCTGTCCTGGTGCTAATTTTTAGCGCCTTTAAGTTGAAGAATGTAATAAAGACAATTCAATTAAACAAGAATAAATTATCGAAATTTGCAAGGTGTGTTTCACACTAAGAATTCTAATTTTAGATTGAGTTTATATTTAACGTTTGATTTTCTTACCACATCCAAGCATTTTTATTTTCTTAATTATCCCAATATTTCAACGAATTTCCTAATTTCTACGCGTGGCTGTCTAATTTCTATCCGATAAATCTTGTCATTATGATCAGATTCTCGGTAACCATGTTTCAATTCTAATACAATTGCTACAAATTTTAGAAATCCTGAAAAAATGCTTCAAAAACAAGTTACCGTACTTAACATTTATTGCAAAGTATGGTGTTGAATTAACTATCCAAACTGTGATTAGCAGTAAGATCAACGATTGATAATAATTGTGATTATCTGAAAAATTCACCAAAAAATTTAATTTAAAGAAAATTAAAATGGTAGTATAATAAAATTTTGACATTAACTGACTGTTCGGAAATTTATATGTAACCGATTACGATGGCAATCGAAAATGTAAAAAATAAAATGACACAAATTTTGTGATATCATGCAATTTGACAGATTTAACAATTTTAGTAATAATCTAATTACACAAAAGTCTTTTTTAATTGAAAACTTTTACATGACATGAAAACTGTAGCATAGATTGCCACCAAGTGCTGCAGTGTATGTCATTGCTCGGACATGTTTTGCAACTTTTGCAGCGTTTTTACAACTTAAATAGCTTTTAAAACAAATCTAACTTACAGTATACAGCAACATATCTTGAACCAATTTCATGAGTTTTAACAACTTTCTGGGAATTTTTTTTTTTTTAATACAACATTCAGCTGTAACTTTTTAAGCTTCAGCATGCTAGATGAACAATTCTCAATTTCTAACGGAGAATATTTGGAAATATTGGAAACTTTATGTGAATAAATCGCATTACTAAAGTATTACTGTTTAAAATGTTTGTGCATAACTGCACTTTTTATTGCAACTTTCGTTAAAAGTAAGTGAAATTTTCTTACTTTTTCACAGCAACAACAAATTTTCTCATTTATTAAAGATTGAGTTAAAACTACAGTTAGCAATCCGGAAATGTTACACAAGGGAAATGTATAAATAATTGCGCATGGTTGCCGTGTTCAATATAAATAATTGCGCATTGTTAATTCATCAACAATGCACAATTATAACATTTTTGCATCAGTGACGTGCATGTTGTCATATTGCAATTGTAACGATCGGAAACAAACTTAATTGGGCATATCCTTGACTAAGGCATCATATCGTGTAGGTTCTATTAGTCATAAGCATGTAGTGGTAGAGCATTGGGCTTTGAATTCAGCGCGAGATTTCTTATTGTCTATCTGACTTGTCATTTCCTTAAAAAAAAAAGAGTTGTGACCATGCTAAATGTTTTAGTGATGGCGATGTTGGCGAACTGACGAAGTAGCCTATGTAAATAAAAAAAACTTTACATCGACTTGTTTACACATGCTTCTAATTTTCTCAATTTGTTTACTTAAAATGTTCAGTAGAAGTTGTAGAAAGACGTAAATAATTTTTCAACTTAGCAGGGGATTCCAATCAGAACTCCAAATTCTAAACAGGCTTCTTAAACGTTATGATTGCAGGAACAAGAATAAACTTGAAGCATGCTTGAAGTAATCTATTACATATTTAGATTAAATAATAAAATAGCCTGAAATGTAGAAACTATACTAATCTCATATTCAGCAAATTTTTGCAAAAAGTACATTTTAGACTCTTTATTTTATGATTAGATTGACCAGGCGTTCCAACGGGAAAAACTTAAAACATCACACAACTAAGGCGAAAGAGAAAATTGAATTGAGTCTTGTCTTTGTCATGAGTTACCAAGGGGGGTGGGGGGACTTATTTACCAGTCCCAGGTATACAAGTCCCCCCCACCCCCCTTGGTAACTCATGACAAAGACAGGACTCAATTCAATTTTCTCTTTTGCCTTATTTGTGTGATGTTCTAGGCGTTACCGTTCCAACGTCCTATTATTTAATGACGATTGTAAAAATAGCGTTGCCAATCTGAAATTTAATTTTGCTTCTATATTTAAGATAATTTTGCAAAACAATTTCACTCACTCTTAGAAGCTTAAGTTTCTGTACTCTGTGAAAAACGTCTACGTGAGTATTAAGTTTTTGAAACCACTGCATTAAAGTGCTGGCGAAGTTTAACTCCATAAAATTCTAACTTGTTGTTAAAACTTTACTTCCTGCAAAGAATTTCATTCGCTTGGTGCCGCTGAGTGAACTTTCTTTTTGTGTAGCCTAATTAAAATGATTGTGACGTCACCATATCACAATCAATAACACGAAACAAATTGTGCTGTAGCCTACTGTAACGAGTTCTGTGGTTTACTGATTTTGAACTTCGTGCAGATATCATTATGAGCTAGGTATAAGGTGTAAGATCATTTTGTTTTTCTCTCGTGATTAACACAGCTATGATGTAATTTAAGCTGCCTAATTTGACATAACTATTACGCTCCACGTGTTTTACTAAAACGTATTTCCTAGCAATAATAAATTAAATTTTTAAAGCATAAACTTAACAAACGTGATAGTGAACGGCATGGTTCTTGACCGTTGAACCTAGACCTCCGTCATTCAAGCCATAAGAGCTTGAACAACAAGAACCTGTCAGAGAATGTCCTCAGGTAAACGAAAAGCCCCAGCAAGATTCTCTGACTACGTATGCTATTGATGTTGCGTTTCTTGTATTATTTTCAAATTGGAAAACGAAGTTTATTTTTTGAAAGAAGAATGTTGTTTATTTATTTTTTGATCATTGAAACTAATCTAAAGCATTAAACGAGAGTCATGCTGACGTCGCAATTGATCGGCGTCTTGTTTTTGTTTGGGCTGTACTCCTTACTTCTTACCAACATCTTGTCGGTAGCCACTTTAACATAAAAACTTTTGTAAGAGCCAGTAAAGCTTTGAAGCAATCAACCAATCAGAAGTACAGGTAAAATAGAGAAAAAAGGCAAACAGTTCTGGTAGAAACTAAATTTAGGGAACATTTCGCGGTAGCCAGCGTGGCCTAGAAGGTTGAAGCTTGGAAATACATTTCGATGACGTTGGTTCGATCCCGCCACTGTCGTAACTATATTTACAAAACAATGTTGAAAGCACGGATCAACTCTTTGGCTGAACGCTAGAAGGGTCATAATTGGACAGAAGCCACTTAAACATGTTCTGATTGGTTGACAGTGTCATTGGGTCTTACTAAGGGTTGACATACTGAAGTGGCTACCCACCTTGTATTGTTGATGCCATGTGTTTTTTCTTTTGCTAATAATGATGAAGGTCATATACTGTACAGTGTACTATATTACATTTGGGGCCGTTTACTATATAAATATCAAATGTACTTGTATGGCAAACCTAAACATTGCGACTGGAAGCTTATAAATTTTAATATTTTTAACATACTTTACTTAATTATGATATAGTTCACACTATATTTAGCCCCCAGTAGGTCCTGAATTTACATATAAGAGTTTTAAAATTTTATACTCTTGCATTAGATGGAAATCGGTAACATTGATTTCAAGAAAAATCGGCGTTTGCTCGCACAACTTAAGCTTAAATGCATACATTTCATTTGACCAAGGCAATTTTTTTTTACAAAGAAACTCAAGTAAAACCAGTAAATTATTAAATTTTTGAAAAACTGATGGAAGCCCACTGACTTTTATTTTTAAAGCGTTATCTCTTCCATGAGCTCACAAGAAAACCATGAATGTTTTGATTAAAACCAAAGCATGGAATTTAATGTCGAAAAGTAATTTGAAAAGTTTTCGAAATCAAACAATCTTACGTTTTTTTATTTAAACTTTTACATTTTTTTGCTTGTCTAGGGTCAAAGTATGAACAAAAGTAAAGCTTTTTATTATCTTAAAAGATAATACGCTGATAGAAGCTAACCATTCCCTCGCCCCCACACCACTGTATGTTACAGTATTACTTTTTGATTGATGTTTAGGAGATGATTGTGACGACGATGATGACGGCGATGGTATTCCAGATGTGATTCCTCCTGGACCAGATAATTGCAGATTGGTTTCCAATACTGACCAGCTTGATACAAACTGTAAGTGCGCTGTGAAATAGTTGGTTAACATTTTTAGTAGTTCCTAAAATTCTGACAATGAAACCGTCTTCATTCTTACCAAAATAAGTTTCTTGAAACAGAACCGTGAAGGTTTACAACAGACACTACAAAACAGTTTTTCTTGCCTTAGTTTTCTATTGTTGCTTGAGAAGGGCTAACTTAAGTATGGCCGAAAACGTTCGTAGCTTATAGTTTTATGTTCACTCTAATTGTATGATATTAAATGCCGTGTGGTTGTTTGGTTTTATATTGTAGTTTTCTATTATGTCTGTTTTAAAAAGCAACTTTACTTTATCGAGTTATGTTATTATAATTCTATCCAGGTTTAATAAGTCTTGTCAGTTTTGATGTAACTTTGCATTTTAATTCTTTTTACCGAAACATGTCGCCATATGTGCTCTAAGTTGGCAATGTCAACAAGTCGTTGTTTGCTTACATGAAGTACATAAGCAGCCATAGAGCACGAATCAATTTCTCAGTTTCCTTCAAGGTTTGATGTCAATAAACTCAAAGAAAGTTGACATGGTGATGTATAAGCTTCATGAGCTGTGGTACAGCAAGGTACATCTGCCGCATCCGATCGCACAAAAGACGATATCGTACAACTCGAAGTGTCACGAACATATAAACAACGACGCGATGCGTGAAATGAACTGAATTCTTGTGGTGGGAAATTCCATATTCGCTGTTGTTGTCTTTTTCGCCTTGACTCAAAGTCGTCTGCACTTAGTGACTAGATATGTAGAGCACCAAGAATTTATTTGAAAATAGCAGTTAGCTAGCAGCAATTTAAAGGGCGGGGAAACCGCCTAAACTTAATTTAACAAACACATGTGTGAAACTGTGAATAAATAGTTTTAACCTAGATGCTTTGTCAGCTTAAAATTAAAACGTATTTTATATCGTAAATCTACAAAAGGAATGAAGCCTTCGGCTGATTTCAAGATCATATTCTTGTTTTGAAACTTTATAAAACCAGAAGTTTTTATTCAATTTAAAAAATTCCAATCATGAGCTTTGTCTTATATTGACAATAAAATAATTGGCTTTGGATTACTACTTGATTCTTAGAGTTGCATCAATAACAAGAGTCCACAGTTTGTGAGGTCTAACCATGGCTGTTGTAACAACTTTTCTCAATTCTTTTGCATTACGTTTGGTCAGCAATTGAATTTCAACTTTTATTATGTATGATTGAAAATAAAAAAAAATATCAGCAACCTCTCAAAAACGTGTCGCTATGATTTATGCATATCAGTTTGTATCCTTGATGGATCCTTCTCTAGTATCATAGGTCACTCCAACAGATGTTTGCAGATACACCGCTTCTTTTCCTTAAAATTTATTATGAATACTTGGACAAGTAATTTCCATACTGTCATCCATTAAACACCAAACATTTGCTGGAAAAGCGTTTGGGATTTTGCTTTTGAACTCTGATGCCTTCTAAATTTTATTTTTTTCAAATTCGTTATTGAATGGTTTTTAATTTCTTTGATTGAATGATTACCACTTGCAAAAGTTGGTTGCTGCAATTATAATAATACCGTAAAGAGTATGCAAAAGTAACTTTATGCTTATTTTCTCACTACAAAGGCTTTTTAAGAGCTTAATCTTGAGATTATGAAAACCTGGGTAAGATTTGAGCCAGTGATGTAATCACAAAGACAAAGAGTTTTCCAGTAACGCATCTGTTTTGCAGTGGATGGAATCGGAGATGTTTGTGAAGGAGATTTCGACTTTGACAAGATTCCTGATCGGATTGACATCTGCCCAGAAAACGCTGAAGTTCACCTCACGGATTTCAGAACCTTTCAAACTGTACGACTAGATCCGCTAGGTGATGCCCAGATCGATCCTCATTGGGTCGTTCAAAACCAGGTCCATAAATGACGTCATGTTATTTGTATTTTATTACAACCACTTTTTAAACGAAAAGCTCTATACAACGTTTTGAAAGGTAATGGTAGTAGTTTAAATAGAACTGTTGGTAAGAATCAGAGCACTATGTGCTGAAAAATATATTTTCATAGGTTGTAGATGTACATTGCTTACATTTTTTTAATCTGCTTGGACGCCGAAAAACATGGAAGCTTTTATTCGGCGTTGATTTTATACACTTTGTATCAGCTCTGCAAAGAAGAAGAATGTCGATTATTGGTATCTGGCTAAACATTGAATCGCTTAAAAACTGTGCACATTTCATAATTATAGATGGTTTGTATCTACACTTGTGAATTAAGTAACAATCATGCTGCTAAAAGCAAAATTCGATCTACAGTGTTGCATTATGTACAATTGTTGAACATCACGCAACAAACTGTCATCATTAAAATAACACGCATAATAATTATGCTAAAACCTCAATTGCTAAGGTAACAGAGATCAGTAGTCAGTAGATGTAACAGAAAATATATTTCGCACTTGCTAGTGCATCGTCAGTTCTGATCAGAACTGATCAGATCAGAACTGAAGATGCACTAGCAAGTGCGAAATATATTTTCTGTTACATCCACTGACTACTGATCCTTGTTACCTTAGCAAATGAGGTTTTAGCTTTCTAGATATGGAACAGGGATCGTTTCAGAACAAGACCAGGTCAGAAAGCGAGGCAGACTCCGACTCAGCTCAGCAGCAGCCTAGATCAGTTAGCTACATAATAATTATGCTTTTTATTTGCGCCCCTTGCGATAACATACAGTACACTGCGATCACAGATGCGATACAACAGACGACAGGAAGCAGCGAAGTGACATATAGTCTTCGAGTCAGCTGCTCCCCTTATTTTGGCTTGCCATTAAGTGTCTTTGCAGAGACACAGATGCGTGCTCTGGAGCGGTGTCGAACCCACATCCTTTCGAACGTCGCGCAGACGTTCTCACCACTCGGCTACACATTACCAAAGAAGATAGCTCAGCCATAGCGCTGTCTGGACACCAATATCTTTAAGCCACTCTGGATAGTAAATATTCAAATCTACTGTATATCCAAACGTGAATTGCAGCATAAGTGGAAAAATTAAATTTAGTCAGATCTAACTAATCAACTCTTTTTTTTATTGGATGCAAGTATACCTTTGGTACAACATGCATTCAAAAGGGGGACAAGTTTTCATATAACCTACAGCTTGCTACGATAAATGCGGCATAGGGGCACCACGAAAACTTGGCTGGCAAAACTTTAAATTTCTTGGCAGCTTACAACTTATCTTCTGTTAAAATGTGTAGCGCAAATACAGAATTGCTAGGTTTAAGTTTTGATACCAGTACTTCAAACCAAACCAAACTCCCATTCCAATGACTGCATGTCACATGCGCTGTTCATTTATAGGGAAGGGAAATCATTCAAATGATGAATAGTGATCCAGGACTCGCCATTGGATACACTGCATTCAATGGAGTTGACTTTTCAGGAACTTTCTATGTTAACACTTTGACTGACGATGATTATGTGGGGTTCATCTTCGGATATCAGGTAATCTAATATTTGAGGTTTAATATACAAAAGAAGAGCTGGTTGCTTCTGTCAGCATACAAATCTGTTTTAAAACGAATCTTATACTTAACAGGCTTCTATTTATGTTGAACCATAGGCATACGAAGCCGAGCAACGTTATCAAGTTTAACATATTAAAGATTATTATATTTACAAAAAACACAAAACTACGCAACAATTAAACATCGAACGTTTTCGACATCACACGATGTCCTCTTCAGGAATAACATATATACAACTTTTACTACATCTGAATAAAATACAATAGTTATTGTAACTATAAACACGAAAAAACAAAAACTGAACTGTACTTCTGACTAGCTCAAACGCAACGATATAGGCTCTGCGAGAATCAAAGGTAACTGCATCAAAAGGTGTTGAACAGATCACATGATATGGTAGAAAGGCAAGGTGCGAAAAAATTAATTTTAAAATACAGAGAGCAAGAAAGATGAGCCGCAAGCATACAATTGTCTGTTCAAAAGTGGATTGTGACGTTTTATGTACAAGGCTTCCAAGATCTTAGTTTGATACTCAGACCTGCCTCTGGACATAATCTCAAATTGTTTTATAGAAACGTTGTTTTTGCATACTGTACACGAGAAAATGTGATCTTTAATGGCACTTTTCTGTATGGACTTCAAATTCAAGTGTTCCCCAGCTCTAGTCGATAAATGTCTTGTTGACATACCGATGTATGTCAGGCTTGCATCAATTTGCTTGAATTTGTACACAACATTAGAACATAGAGCAAAGGGCGTAGGTGACTTAAGTTGGAAATATCTGCCTACTTTGAACGTTCTATATACAGGGTAAATGTCACAATCGAATTTCTTTTTAACAATTTTAGCTAGATTTTTTGAAAATCTTACCGAATCTTTTCCCAAGAATGGTATACCGTATCAAAAAAGTTGCTAAAATCGTCTTCTTCGGGTATATCTTTCGGTTTTTCATCCAAAAAAGTTTTCAATACTTTATCGAAAAAATATGACGGGTATCCATTTAAATGTAGCATATTTTTCAACTTATTATTTTCATTGTGAAACAATAAATCTGTCGAACAAACCAAACGGGCACGAGATAAAAGACATAGAAGTAATCCAGATTTCCATCTATTTGGGCAAAAAGCGTTGTAATTTAAAAGTAGGCCAGTGTTGGTGGGTTTTCTATTTATGTGTTTTCTACTTTTACCAGCATGCAAGATTTGGTTCTCCTTTTGAGAATGGTTACTTTTGCTGGTCTTTTGATTTTTTTTGTCAATAATATGCAATCTGTGCTAGTAAGTTAATAGATGGTACAGTAGGTTTGAGGTAGCTTCATAATCTTCAGATATAGAAATCAGACGTTTGTTTCTATTTGTGTTAACGCTTTCATGTCAAACAACGTTTCTAAACTGCAAGTAATTCGAATTTGTTTTCTGTCTTCATGTCACTTCTCGGTGTGCTTGCAGGATAGTGGAAGTTTTTATTCGGTGATGTGGAAGCAATCGAAGCAGACCTATTGGCAATCGACCCCTTTCCGTGCTGTTGCTAAGCCTGGCATACAAATCAAAGTTGGTATCAACTTTATTTTAAAGCTGTTAATTAGAATGTTGCTATGATCAAGTTTTGGTTTTAATTTTAATGATTAATAGAATCAATAACTTACTAAGTGAAAACGATATTGCAGAGTTTTGTATATTCAACCTAAAAGTCTGTTTAGAATTTTAACATACCCTTTAGGTTACTGCACATATAATAAACCGATTTTGTTTTGTAGGCAAATAAATTCAACAACACTCCAACTTGACATGACAATTTTGAAAGACTCTCTTATTTTTTTGCCTTTTTCTGGTTGGATTAGGGTAAACATGCACTACAGACAATCTAGTAAAATATTTGACAGTTTTTGTTGTCACCAGGCAATTAAGTCTACCACCGGACCCGGAGAATACCTTAGAAACGCACTTTGGGCGACCGCAAACACAGAAAACCAAGTCAAGCTTCTGTGGAAGGATCCTCTTGATGCTGGATGGAAAGACAGGACTTCCTATAGATGGGAATTATCTCACCGACCATCTGTCGGTTACATCAGATTGAGGATGTATCAAGGTCGTAAGATGGTATGTACCATTCAACAAATAGACTATCCTACACACGTTAGTGAAAGATTTCGTTGGTAGATTTTTTAAAGCTTTCAGCCATATGTATGCAAAGAAGCTACCCAGACAGCCACTTTATCTGGTCCAGATCTGGTAAAGATCGGGTCAGATCGTACCCGATCTGGTAAAGATCTGGACCAGATAAAGTGGCTGTCTGGGATAAACCGATCATTAGATTCACTTAATTGAAAATTTTCAACAAGCAACTCTTTGACAGACAACTGATTCTGACGTCATAATAGACAAAACAATGAAAGGAGGACGGGTGGGAGTCTTCTGCTTTTCACAGGAAAACGTTATCTGGTCCAATCTCTACTATCGCTGCAATGGTAAGAAATCAATCAATAACTTACAACTGTTTAACTGAAAACATAACTCAAATCACTTTGTTTTATAAAAATCTTCTTCGTTTGAACCTTCTTCGCCACTTCAAGGGTCGAGGGGCTCTGCCTTTTACCACCCTTGGGCAGTGGCGGCGACGCGGTCTAGATGTTTTGGCAGGTGTCGAGCAGCCATTGAATTGGTTATAAAAAATTTAACGTACAACGTCTGTAGACGTAAAAGTAATGTAAAAAAGACTTATTTGATGGCTGGGATTGTAAACTCTATGTCTACATGAAGTCAATATCTAAACTTTCGTTTTCATTTTCAAGGATGAAGGGTCGTTTTGCATAAATTGCTCTTCAACGTAATTGATCAAATTCCAGCAACAAGGCATAGTTAAATAGAGTAGATATTAAAGATTAGGAAAATGAATTACTTAGTCTTGCAGACGTAATTATTTCCCGGTCGCTCTCCAATTATATTCATTTTACTTTTGCAGATACGGTGCCGGCTGACTTCTACACCTACAATGTAGAAGAGCCATGATCGGACAACGTTGGATTCCAATAGACATTGAATGCTTAAGCTGAGGCTTGAAATGACATTGCTCGTCTCAATTATCATCAACCATCACATTGCTGCGAATTGGCTGCAAAGTGTAGATTCTGTATAAATATTATTATGACCTGACACTCAGCATCAACAATTGTTTGCTAACAAAGCGTGTCGGAGAAACTTTAATACCTACTTTTGTGCAGTAAAATTAAAATGTACAAGTAGATACAGCATCGTTATTTCCTTATTCTGATGAATAAGAATTTATCTTTAAAAAAAAGCGTCTTAACTTTTCATCTAACCCCTCATCACTACTTTAACATATTTTTCCAATACAAACAAATTTCAAGTATGTTTATGTTCTCATAATTGTATGCAGACATTGCTTTTTTTCACAACGGTAGGAATTCAACTGAGTGGTAAAAGTATAGGTCAAGAAATCTGTGGCATGAATTTGTGGTGCGATACTGACGAACCGTACCTCATGGAGGAAACACGGTGTCTATCGCTGTCAATTTTTGCTACAATCGGCTGCGGAGAAACATATTAGTGATTAGTATACAACTGCAACGCAAAACAACTGAAGCCTCTTTTATTTTCCAAAACATACCGTATTTGTATTTCTGTTGCCGCTGTGAGCCTCGAGTGAACCAAATTTGAAGCGTTTTCATCTGCAAGTAATTTCGAAAAAGCTTTGTTATTGAAAGGTTTAATACGCTTGCTTCAATAAAAAAGATTTCTGAGAAAGCTTAATGATACATAATAAAATGATAAACTACTTTTTCTACGAAGAAACCTCTGTACATGTGTTAACTCATGTAAACTCTATCATTTCTAAGTTATGCAACTTTAGATAAACTTCTTCCATGGTCAAGGTGTAGATATTTTATTACAAAACAGGAAATATAAAAGCCTATAAGATGAGAATGCTTCAATTACACAGTTGCATTATTACTAGGGAAATTTTATTTGTAACCTTAAAAGTCAAAAAGGTGACTTTAATTTTGCGTAAAAGTAACTTTATTCAACGAAAACAAGAAAACGAAAGAAATAATAGCAATTCAACATAAAAAAAGCATCGAAATTAGTTTCAATTTGTACTCAAATCAAAACTGCACATTCAAATTACACATATGTAACGTTTTACATTCTCTGGCAGAAAGTTTCTGTCAATCAAACACTTTAGCTGTTGCAGGGAAAACAAGTGGTTAAATATAGTTAACACAATTTGTTATACCGAAAAAATTACTTTACGAGTTTTCGGGAATACTCGCAATAAGAACAAGCAAGGGCTCGTGCAAACCTAAAATCCTTAAATCCCTGCCATAGTAGAAGATAAATAATAGAAGTCTTGGCATTACATAGAATGTAAAATCATCTCTTTAGTACAGTGGTTCCCAACCTGGGGGTAAATTACCCCCGGGGGGTAATTTGCCTGTTTTGAGGGGTAACGAGACCCAATTTAGAAACAGTGAAGGTTGTAAACTTTATAAAAGCGAAGGAATTAAACAGCCGTCTTTTCAAGGAACTGTGCAAGAAGATGGGAGAAAGATACGAAGCATTACTGTACCACACAGAAGTACGATGGCTGTCTCGCGGCAAAGTGATAACCCGCCTGGTCGAACTTCGTGATGCTGTCCATGTTTTTCTGATAGAGAAGAAGTCCGACTTGGCTGAATACTTCTCTAACCAACAGTGGATTTCCCAGCTGTGCTATCTGGCTGATATCTTTGGTGAATTGAACAAAGGCAATTTTTTAATTCAAGGCAAGAATGTAACTGTGATCGACACCAAAGTAGCCGTAGCAGAATTTATCGCAAAGGTTAAATTGTGGAACAAGCGAGTTGGAAGAGGCACAGTGGCGCAGTATTAGACGCTTGACATGTACCTCGAAGGCAATGGACTTGAGTTGACAGCGGCGTTGAAGGAGGGCATAGCTGACCACTTAGGCCAGCTAGCCAAGAAGATGGATGGACAACTACTTTCCGAATTTGGACACGGCTAGTCTCCAATGGTGCACTGAGCCCTTCACATGTGATGACAGCAAGGTGGATGATGACGACTTTCCAACCAAAGAAGAATTTATCACTCTCCGAATGAACAAAGCGTTGAAACTTGATTTCAAGGGGAAAGGCTTGGAACTCTTCTGGTCTAGTAGACTCCAGGACGCACCAACATTAGCGATACGGGTATTAAATATCCTGACATCTCTTCAACAAAGTATCGCTGTAAACAAGGATTTTCAACTGTCTTGGGAATGAAGACAAAGAAGCGCAATCGCCTGGATGTCGAAAGCGACGCAAGAATCGCCCTCAGTACCACAAAGCCCAGGATCACAAAGCTGGCGGCTGAAGTCCAGGCCCAACCTTCGCATTGAATGTTTTCCACGCATTTTTATCTTGTATTCAGTATTGTGTTGCATTTTGATTGTTAGCCCTTTGAAATACATAGCAATAAACACCTTTTTTTTTGAAAATTGATCGTGGGGGTAATTGGCTCACTTCAGGGTGGAGGTTAGGGTAACAGCCAAAAAAAAGTTGGGAACCACTGCTTAGTAGATAAATAAATAGAGGAATTAAGCAAAAAAGTATGCAAAATAAAGTGACCTAACAAATGAAAAGTAACCTAAAAACACAAAAAGTGACTTTTGGTAACTTTATAACTTCTTAAATATTGACCCCACAACCATGAAATTTTGGTTCTACATTTCTTTTGTTGATTGGTACAACTAAAAAAAAAGTAACTTTAGTGACAAAAATCGCCCTAATTATTGCTGTAACATTCTGGAGTTCGCATCTGTTCAAATTTGGAAAAGATTATCACAAAATCTAGCCTCAAAATTTTCAGCTGTTAAATGTTCTTTACAATTATCATGGCCACCTGGAGATGCGGCCTGATTTGTCACATTTTGCAGATTTTGATTACAGCTACTGCTAGTGCTTGACTGATATTTTTTGAGATGTTTTTACTTTTTGCGATTTCCTAATGACAAAACTTTTTTGTTGCCTTGGGGAAGCAGTAGCAAATGAGAAAAAGTAAGTTGAAAAACGCTAAATCAGACTGTTATTGAAAAATTAACAGTCTGACTAAAATCTTCGAAATCAAATTTTCTTTGTTTTTCAACATGTGAGGATGTTAAAACCTATTGTGTCATCTGGGGAAAAGAGTAAAGAAAGCGTAAAAATATAATTTTTAGAAAAATTTATTTAAACCTTTGCCCAAAGTTAGAAAAATCTGGAAATTTCTGCAAAATGTGACAAACCAGGCCGTATCTTTAGGTGGCCATGCGATTACTTATAAAATTTTGATGAAGAGGTTGATGATGTCATCAAATATACAGTTAAGCGCAACAATAGGACGCTGAAGTTTACAATTTAAACACATCATTGTAATGTACTCGATAGCACTGACACTGCCTACTTTGTAAAGCGCTGGAAGCAACAGGCATCTGGGTTGGATACAACGCTACATAAAAAACAAAGTATCATTAATAATATCATTACTACTGTTATTGTTGCTTTTGCAATGAGCTTCCACAATTACATTTCTTTATTTTTCTTAAAAGTGATTAAAGAAACGTTTCAGTTGTTTTAATTTCACTTCCTGCTCGAGCATGACATCAGGACACAACGACTGATGTTAAAATTTAAGGACTTTCAAAAGTGTAGATGCAAACGACCTGTTTTAGCCTGATGCTGCGGTTCGTTGTGGTAGCCTAATAGCGGTTTGTCTCTAGCTTTCGGAACACAGTTCCCTAGTCATGTGCTATGATGAATGGTGTTGAAGTCAGTGTGTCGTTGTTTTATGCAGTTCTTTTCAAGGACTTTGTTGTGCATTGCTCAAACCTATGAAATATTACATCCTTCTCCATTGGTTCCGAAGGATACAAGTAAGCTTCGAAAACAGCTTGATCACTCTCATCTTCTGAGTTATCGTTTGTTGCTTGCATTATTTACAACACCTCATTTACAATCATCCAAAAGCTCATGCAAGAACTCATTGTTGTTTTCATCATCAGCAAGCACGTTCAATAAAAAACTTTTTGCTTTAACCAGACTGTATTGTCAGTGTCATTCATTAGGCCTACATGTTTTACAGGGAGAATTTGGCTGATGCAACGTAGAGATTACTTCCAATGTGTGTTACTCACTCAAAAGCTTGGTGTTACCTGACATTATGTGGATAATACAAAAGATGGGATTAACCCTAATGATCATGCAAAGAAATTTATTCTCACACGAATCAGTTCAATCATATATAGCTAAATTTAGCTATATATGATTGAACTGATTCGTGTGAGAATAAATTTCTTTGCATTACAAGACATGTAACCGAGTCGTTCATATCAAGCATTGTTGTGGGTTTGACACCTGTCAGAAGATACTTCATTTTCTTGACCCTAATGATCAGTGTCTTTAGTTTTGCTGGTTTTGACTTTATATTACGTAACAATACGCACTACAGCCTAATACTGTACATGTACAACGCGTTATCCTAAAGTTTGCTGCAGCCCGAGTAATAATAATAACAATATTTATATAGCGCCACATCCACAGTCAAACTATGCTCCTGGGCGCTGTAACATGACAATGGTGATAATTAATACGGTACTTTCAGTCATAATGTTCATTGAAATAAATCGTTTTCAAGCGAGCTTTGAATTCATTTAAATTTTCAACTTCTTTTATGTTGCGACCTTAACCAGAATATTACTGTAAATAACTAATAATGTTCTTGGCTTGCTTGTACCAAATATTGTTCTTTTCTACCAGTTCAGTTCAATTTTTGTTGCTTTCTTATGACCATCCCGGCCATAGTAATGCTAACGTTGCAGAGTTCTACAAAATGGTAGACGCTACAAAAGGTGGATGTTAATGCTGAGAAAGCAGCTGATTCTTGACAAGCCAAGAAGGAGAATATTCAAAAGCAGACTTACAGTAGATCAGGGCTACTCAACTAATGTTAGCAAAGGTCCATTTTGACAAGTTGAATATTTTTGCGTCAAGTGAATATTTCATATGCAACCACGAAAATTAAATAACTAGGGCCTAGTAGCCTGCGAGCACCGAAACACTTTTCAGGTAGTATGTAACACGACTTAGATTTTTGTCTGACACAAACAAAGAAATAAAAAAGGAAAAATATATTATGTTTCTTTGTAGTGTAGCTGTGTGGATCGCACGTCAGAGAAGACGGCAAAGCGTTGGGGGGTCTGGGAGCGAAACCCCCAGCTTCTTGGATAATCAAAAAAGTTGCTTTTCCCTAATGGAAATCTGTTTAAAGAGGCCCTAAAATGTGGCAATGAGGTTATTCTTCCAGAAGCCCGAGGTCCACCTTCAACACCCAGAAGGTCCCGATTCGGACCGCGGTCCGCCAGTTGAGTAGCCCTGCAGAAGACTTTCTGCATCTTTGTCGCCAGATCTGCTTGAGCGTGCCGGAAACTTATGTAATTGTTAGGTTTGCATCAACAATTTTCATATCCTGTTATGACGACGAAATCGTGGCCTCGCCACGCGTGGATTCGTCGCTAATAATAGCTTAGGAGCAATTAAAGGTTTGCCGTCTGCATGAAAGTTTGTTTATGAGGGACTTCTCTCAATCGTGTCGTGATGATCCGGCAATACTTAATATGGAAATGAAACAGTGACCTCTTTATGTTTTGTCCTTTTAAAATAGCGGAGCCGTAGCTTTTACATTGCATTAAAGAACTAGAGATTGATTGCAACTTGTCACTGCATCTTGACGTTTTAACCTTTTCAACATTGTACCACATTGGTTTCACGTCATAATGTTTCACGTATCAATGTTTTCCCGCATTCCTTCACTTGTAGAAAATAGTGAACCTAAACTTTTGTATAAGCTATTGCACAAACTGCATTCATGCAGCGACGTAGAAATAGCATTAAACTTTTTTTTATATGTGGTGCGTTGTACAATGTTGTAAGAAAGCGAAGCTGCGCGTCCCATAATGTAATTTCCCTAGGTCCTATTTGTCACATTGCTTCCGCTGCGCAATATTGCACTGGGATTTTAAAGCTAAACGATTTGTTCAACAGACAAATTAATATCTCTCAAAAAAGTAAAACACTTCCATCGTAGCACAAACATGAAAGGTGAGGCTTCTGAGTGTTGAAAACAAATAAAAACTTTGTTTGGAGTCCTCATTTGACCTACGAGCCATTGCTTGACCAAAGTAGTTGTGGTAACCACCTTGATGACCACAGTCGGTATTGGTCAAACGACAGAAATAACTAGCAACAAAATCTAATTGCATTCCTCACAAATTAATTTCTTGGCAGTATTGGGAAGACGAAAGTCCTTTGAGAGACCGGAGTCAGTTAATCTTAATAGAATTTTACCTAATATGTTAAATCTACAGAAGCCTTCAAAGCCAACGTTGTGATAAAACCAGAAGCTACTAAGCAATGAATGAAGAAGCCACAAGGTGTGGTCAAATTAAATCGATTCCACCACTTAGAATAATTAATTGTAATTAGGGACTTTACACTTTAGAGATAAATTGCTGTTGCATAAACACATATTTTGTACAAGAAGACTAGAAAGACGGGGTTTATCTGGAAAGTACCAAAATCAAAGAATTTAATTTTCGAACAGGTCATCATGAATTTTCTCATATTTTAGGAAGATAAATTTATTTTTAGCAATCCAAAACAATGTTTAAAATCACAAAAAAAATAAACAAAATGATACGAATTAACTTTTGTCATCTGTAACAGCACAATCTTTATTATTATTTCAAAATGTAGTGACATCAGCAATTCTCTACAAATTCTTTGAGTAAGCAACTTGTAGCACATATCACCATCATCTTTGGTTCCCCTCGAAATTCACTTGTTGAGCCTCATGTTTAGTCATGGCTCTTAAACATAGGACAAGAAAACGTTAGGACAAGAAAATGTTTGTCATTTCAGCATAGAGTAAACAATTATAAGATTCTTAACAAAATAATAAATATGACTACAATGCAGTAGCGGACCTAGAAGAATGTCGGAAAAGGACTAGAGTTTAAAAAAAAGTAAAATGCAGTAATCATAAAATAAATCGACAATGCAAATCCTGATGTCCGAAAAGTAAAACGGGGCGGTTAACTGGGCTCTGCACAATATTTTTTATTAATTGCTTTGTTTTGGTGGGCTGTTTGCTTCTCATCTTTTCCGATTGACGTATTTCAATCTTCAGTCTTGTTGTAGTGGCTTGTGCAGTTCAATTTCAGAATTCAAAGTTTTGGTACCGGTACATTAAAATTATTTTTTAACTGTCACGTTCATTAAATCTATAGATTTCCTGGTGAGAGTTCTATAATAAACAAAAACGTCGGATTTGTTGTTCCGTTTACTTTGCTTCGGTTTATTTTATTTTCTGAACATCACATGCCAAACGTAGCAGAGGTTCAGGAAAATGTACAAACAATAAAGTATAAACAAAAACGTTCACTTTTTTAAGCTAATTAAAAATATTGTTACATCCTACATTTAATTTTAACATACAGTAATAGCAACCTTAAATGAAAATTATTGCAATTGAAATTAAAAAGGTATTAAAATTGTTTTTGTGTTTATTTTGTCTGCACAACCTTGTCTGGATTTGTACAGCTGACGTGACAAATGTAAATAACTTAAAACAAATTTAGCCTTTCGGGGAAATTCGTGGATTTGCTTGGCAAAGTCTACGTGACTTTTTGCGATATGCAAATCCATTTTTCTGAATAGGCAAAGCTGAAGTTTAATTACTGCACGAATACGCCGCACCGAATCAATAAAGATGTATTGTGCTTTGGCACACGCTCACCAACGATGGATTGTTATAATTTAATTCAAATTACTCGCAGTCCGTAAAGCACCACTAACAAATCTTAGTGGTTGGTTATTTTATTACCTTTTCTGGAGTCTTATTTCGCAGCTGCTTTTGATTTGCAGCTGGTTTTGATTGTATTTGATTTCAGACTCCAGCTGATTCGGATTTTTAGATGATTTCGTTTTGTGTTATTTTTTGTATTGTTTTATATTGTAGCTATGGGTCTCCGTTTGAAGCTGTCAGCTTATTTTGCTCTAGTTAGGCTAAATCTAAGAGTAATCTCACTATCATTAAACTTTTGCTAAACCTTACCTACTCAACTTGGCGTTGCTGAGTTTCTTGGAAGCGATTGCAGCATGCAACAAATTCATCTATCAACCGGTGCAAAATGAGCATAAAATTTCAATCCAAACAAAAAAGCTTTTGAAATCCCCGATGCAATGAATTTCAATTTTTAACTTGAAAGTAGAGAAAACAATAATTCACAATGTTTATTGCATCACAAAGTGTAGATTGCTATGTTGAACAGCCTGGTACTTTTACAAGTGATGATTTCAATAGCCTACTTTTGCATAGACTATTTCTGAGGTCTTCATTGGTTGCAGGTTGGGACGCCTTGGGCACGTCAACAACCTTTCTTGTAGGGTTTCTTGCAATGCCTGAGTGTTCATAGTATGAAAATAAATTTGAAAATTGCAGTTCTGATTATCGAAAATGCAGATGCGCGTCTTGGTAAACAATTAGAATCCAACTTTTTCATCTTATGCTGGTAGAAGAACTTCACATCAAACATTATCAATTCTTTATTATTTAAATATTTAAATTCTCAATTATTTATAATAATTTTAACCGATGTGTCTTCAGTAGCCTTTATTTTGAAAGTACAGTTTTCTCAATAGTGTTAGCCCTCAAGAAAATCGAATGTGTCTATCCGATACAAAGTCTCGCCCAGGGCCGTTCCCGTTGAGAGAATAAGTTGGGCCCGATACCAATGAAAGCTTTGGGCCCAAGTCAAGATACTTCCGAGAAAACCGAGTTATATACAACGAATACAAAGTGTTTATTTAAGTTACGGACCCCTTAGAAACGTTGTGGCCACTAAAATCAACCCGAGTCTGGGTTTAAAGTACCCTCTAGACCCCCTGCCAACACTACTGGTCCTGCCTACACTACTGGTCCTGCCTACACTACTGGTCCTGCTTACACTACTACTGGATATGAAGCCAAACATGCACAGTTGTCGATCCTTATGCTTGGTCAGACACGTCGAGTCCTTCAAGACAGCTGTATGATCAACTCGATAAGAAAGCGTTCAAGTCGACGACCTTTATTTAACCAAAACCTAAAAATTACATACGGTATACTGGTCTATACATAGCATCAGAAACCGATTGTAAGCGATGCTCTGAAGCTGAACACTGCTTTTTGAACTAACTATTAATGTTTCAAAATTTGTTTGAACATGATGGTTGCTATTACAAAGCATTTATGACAAGATTGTATCTTTTTTTAATTTCTGTGCAACACCCAACTCAGCTTTTTTATTGAGATCAACAATTACGAACTTGCCAGTAACAAATTTGTCCAATGAAAACAATTCCACCAGGACCTGCACTATTGCAGGCTATTCCTGTTTGTTCTTGCGTAGTTTCTGTACGCAAGAACAAACAGGAATTTGTTCCTGCGTAGTTTCTGTACAAACGTTCTGTGTCCTAGAAAAGATGAACCTTTATTGTAAAATTGGAAGCGTGATAACAAATTATTGTAACCAGCAACGGAGCAGGCTGGAGAAGAATAATCCAGGCTTAAGAAAAATAATCAGAATGAAACCGTCTCTTGGCTTGAAAACACTGTAAAATGCTGAAGAAAAACCCCAAAAAAGATAAAACTAAACACTTGTGCTCGACATCCGACTTCTGCCCACGCCTGTTGTTGCCCTAGGTTGAGTGTTCAAAGCCGCATTGGCCAACCACACCGCCACCAATCACAGACACCATGTTCGGAATCTCACAGAAGACAAACTCAATGCTTGAACATTGAAACGACGATGCCAAACGCGAAACCAGGTGGGCTGCGCGTTCGAATAAAATTAATTGAGTTCGTGTTCACTAACTTTTTAATTTCGCATCGTAATTCCTAAGTAATGAGAAAGATTAAAAATGCGAATAAAAATTTAAATACTTTGAAAATATCGACTTCAAGTTTTCATTTTCAACTGGTTACACTTTCCACTTTGCTAAACTTGAAATACAAGTAAGCTATAGGTTACAGTAGATAAGCCGAACTGAAACTTACAAAAAACATTAAAAATAGAAATCTCAAGTTTGATTTCGAATCGAAGAAGATCAATCTGAGATTCTAATCCTGGAATAAAACAATATTAACTTTTGTTTTCTTAAAGGAAAAACTATGAATCTGGAGCTTAAAACCAAAATGAGATCGTACATCAACAAAAGCAGAAAACAACGTTACAGACATGTTTGTATCTTGAGAATTGTTTGAAGCCTATTTGTTCCTTATAGGCCTAATTAGAAATTGATCGAACTCTCAAACGATGAGAGCTTTGAAATAATTTTTAATATTAAATTTTAATCAAAAATAGGAAATTGAACCTGAAATTTACTCTTGGCAAAAATGAATTGTTTAAATAGTTGCAGTTTTGCAAATTTGTTTGTTTATTTTTACATCAACGTGTAAAGCTGGTAAACCTTCTATCAGCTTGGCCTCCGAGTAATCCACCAGCGCAGTAGCTGCACGATTATACTTTTCTAAGCTTTTTGTGGTCATGATAACAATATCTTACAATTATTTGTATGAGACTTTCTGTTTTATATAAACAAACGAAGACAAAGCGAAGTTTTCATAAACATCGAAAACCGTCACGAATTGGTAAAGCTTACAAAAGCCGTTAAATTTTGACTCCATTTTGGGTCACGTTTGTCCGTTTGTACGTTTCCCGGGTAAAAAAAATGGTGAAAAACTTTTTTGTCTGTTTGGCTGTTTTTACAACATAGCCTCTAGCCATACGAACTTAGTATAAAAGCCGAGGTTGAATCATTTGTTAGCAGAGCAATGATTGCTTCACTGCAAACAGAATGGGAGTACCAACACTTGTGCCATCGCAGTGGACTGGTGCTCTAGAATCGTTCTGTTGCAAAGAGACGATCCGCATTGGACGGTCATTCATAGCCAGGGAATTTTAACCATATAAAGGAGACGCTGACAAAACATAATTGTTGAATTTTGACATTGCATTTTTCATTTTGTACTCAAAAAACTGAGCCACTTTTTAACTACGTTTTTATTATTTTTCAAATTCATAAATTTTTGTCACAGAAACTGAGGCAGCTTTTTTGCCTTCTTACTTGGGGCATCAAAACTTACACCAAAGATACGAATAAAAGAAATTGACAAGAAAATGAAAGTTCAATACAAAATTTAAAATATATGAATTATAGAAGAAACCTATCTTTCCTTTTTATGGTATTTTGCATTTATCTACATCAGATAAGCCCAAACGACCCATCATTTATATGTGAATCAAACGTAGCCTACTTGTAATTTCATCTGTTCACTAACGTTCCTTAAAAAGTGTAGGCTACTTGCACAAAGTTAATCAGTGGTAAATAAATATGCTGAAATATTTTTTGCAAGAAAGGGGAATGCTTCAAATATCCTTCACACTTTTGTAGACTCGTGAACGGAGTTCGTTCCCTCAAATTAGTTGCTTAATTTAAATTAGAGTAGATTGTGTTGTGTTGCTGCTTATTGACTGTGTTGGCGATCAACATCACTGAAATGAATTCATCGCTGCTCATCTTGGGGATTGCTTTCTGCATAATTCGTTTCCTGAATATTGTCGGTTCAACAACGGCAAGGCTTCCTAGACGTAAGTTGTAGAATAATTTTAAAGGTTTCTTACAACAAAGTGCATGTTTTTACAAACAACGTAATTTGTGTTTGGTTTCAGGATTGAAGTTTACGCGGAGTGTATCTGAGTTTATTCACGTTGAGAACGTACGCTGCATTGTTTGCACAGACCTGAAGGACTAACTGTGCGTAGGCCTTGTTAGTTTTGTGCAAAAAATTCAACCAACAAATTACCAACAAAACAATTGACAATAACTTTCTTCTCATTTCCAACTTTTAAAATGCAAAATTATTAGTATTCGTAACATAAATTACACGTTCGCTAGTGCAGTATTTACGGAGCAACATGAAAAATAACTTGGTTTTGAATAGTTTTAAAAGTGACTTACTGTTAGCATTGTTTCTATAGCTGAACATGCTTAGCGAAGAAATATCTAAATTCTAAACTGACTAGCACTATCACTATTTGCTACGGTAGCCCAACCGCTGATATAATTCAGTTTACAACTTCAAAGGGATGTGAGACTTTTAACAATTAGCCAGTAAACCCGGTAGATGTGAAAATACGAGCCTAAAGTAATTGATTGGTAATGACAACCTTGAATCTCGTCATTTATCAAAACGTTTGATATACCATTGAAACGTGGCAACGAAGGACACATAGAGGTGGCATTGATGACTCACAATATCTGTTTCCGCTTTTTGGTGTTACGGAGAATCTGCCATTTGGCTGAGCAGCCGACATTTTAAATAAAACTCGCCAGATGCGCCTCTGTGCGCCATCCTGAAACTATCTGTCTTGTAAAGCGCTGAAAGTAACGCATATTTTCCTTCCGTACAGCCCTAAAGAAACAAACAATACCTGTGTTGTCATCTTGTAAAAATAAAACATAAACAAATTTAATCAAAATCATGTTTTATTCACTGGAATAGTTGGTTTAAGCAACTTTTGTAAATCGACCATTACTAGTGAAACGTTTTACATCAAGCCAAGTGCACTAATGACATAATACTTTCCTACTACAGAATGTGGTCGAGAGATAATGATTCCTGATGAAAGAGTAGTTGGGGGAGTTGAAACCGAACCTCACACTTGGCCTTGGATGGTAAGTAAGGCTCACACATCACAAATATTTTATCTTTTGTCTTAAGTTGCAAAATCTTTTTTTTGTTGTGACATTTTGCAGTTTTCTGCAATGATAAAAAATCAGTTGTGTGTTTGGGGATTGTTAAATTATAAAGCCAAATCAATGAATTCAAGTAGACTAATATGGTCTTAAAAAAAACTATTTCCAAATTTCAATAATATAAAGTTTCTGTGCCTTTTTCATGATTACATGAAAAAGAAATTGTTCCTTTATATCTTGAAGAAATAGAAACAGTACTTTGAAACTATACTTTCGTTTGCTGCCATAAAACACATTTTCTACAAACCTAATGAAAAACATCTTCATATCTGCATGTCTTTCCTATTTTCATCACTATCAATGGCTCTCAATAAATCTGGTATTTGTTTATCCCGGCGTTTCTGTTGCTCCAACGCATTTGAAGGGATTGAATTTAACTGAATGTATAACTTAGGTCAGCATCAACACTGAATGGAGCGCCACTGAACCACTGAGAGGAAGAGGACACACATGTGGAGGAGTTTTGATCAACCAGGGATGGGTTTTGACCGCAGCTCATTGTCTCGATGATCCAACGTTAGTGTTGAAAATAATTTGTGCATTTATATTCCATTATAGTAACCACTACTCCCGCCTTAAACATTGTCTATAATAACTATTTTCAACCCAAGTTTCCCACCATTTTTAATTCACTTTCCAGAACATGTCATAATTCAACCACTAAAATCACCATTTATTGTATTGTTAATATTGCACATCATAGAAATTATATTGTTGTCAACTTGTTTTCCTTTCTGCATACAAGTAAGCTTAATGGAGCACAATCAATAACGAGAAATTGATGAAATTTCCCGTTGTGGTTTCAAATATGGATACACTTTCTGAAAGACAATCTTATTTCTGCACGTTATTACGATGCAAGCAATCGAATGAACAATTTCCACTGATTGGTTTGTAGACATGTAAATATCTTGCAAATCTTAAATAATTTTTGTAGCCCTTAAAATCCAAGTTGCATATTCATAGCAAGCCGAACAAGTTCCCGGAAGAGCCGCCTTCCAGCTGGAAAGTTACTGCGGGAATGCATAACAGAAGCGTAAATTCAACTACAGCCATCAGGTGGCAGCAAAGAGGAGTTCGGCAGTTTTATCCTCACCCTGGTGAGCAGCTGGTTGTTGCTTGTGAAGTGTGTGGTATGATCTTAGGCTTAAACCGACTCAAACACTGATGCAGGTGAAAATTCAAAAGAATTAAAAAGAATTTATTTTTATTAACTGCACATGTTTTTATTCCCATGCACTTTTTTTAGCTTTTGTAACTCACACGTTGCAAAGTTTGTTTTTGTTGAAAAATTTTTGGACAGGTTTTGTTTACTATACTGACAGTTTTTTTCTGGCAGTTAACATTACTTAGCCTAATAAATTAAAGTTTTTTACTCCACGTCAAAAAAACAACAAAGGTATGTCACGTGTAGTGCTTCTGCGGTAACGGCCTGATAGCGTTTTCTTGTGCTATCACTTCCAACGTATGTCACTCAGTTTATTATCGAGATTCTGAAAGATTGTCAGAATCGTTAAACGTCAGTAGCCAGAGAAGCACGCTAAAATAGGCATTCTTTTTTTGATAAAAACGCAGAGACAATTGAATCAAAAGTATCTTTGCTATTTCAGAATTTCGTGACTTGACCTATTCCGCGTACAACGACGTTGCCCTAATTCGGCTGGACAAAGCAATGATCATCAACGCTTACGTGCGCCCTATTTGTCTACCGAACAGACGAGTCACCCCTCCTGGATGGAACAGATGCTACACCGCTGGATGGGGTGTTACAGGTTAATAAAAATATTAAATAATGAGGAATTTAACTTGGAATTTCGCTAACTACTTAGTCATCTAGTGCTTGAACATTCGGCTACGTATACTATAATGTTCAATTTTAGTAAAGTTAATAGGCTATGTGTTGGGTTAACACAAACTACGTTAACCTCAGTGAAAAAAGTATTTTATTTTTTGTTGCATCGTAAATATTGTGACAAATTCCAACAGAAAACTATAGGCCTAGTGCTTATTTTTACATGTATGCAATGAATAAATCGTCTATACTTTCAGCTGAAAATAGCAATTACTTTTCCCTGACACTACAGCAAACCGAAATCCCTATCGTCAACTACGTTACATGCCAGGAGCGCTTCGGGAGAGCCTATAGAGCTCGGCAGCACCTGTGTGGAGGAGACTGGTTTAATGGAAAGAAAGACAGTTGCAAGGTAGAAATTCTGTTATTGGTAAATTTTAAAATCAGTGATTAATAATTTCCGCAAAAGCGAGCGCGTCTCTTGCGTTGCGTTACTCGAGCGATCCCCAAAGTTTAACGATGTTAATGATTCTGCAATTTGTTTGTTCACTCAGTCGGTCGCTTTTCTGGACTATCTAGGAAGGCTTTAATAACTTCATGGATGAAGTTTTATTGTAAATCGCTTTCCATTAAAATTAATATAGGTATAGTTTAGTCGTTGCAAATTGTGTTGAAGATACACATGAAACTTACTGCAGAGTAAGACACAGAAACATTCCACTGCAGCTTATAAATGATGCCGAATGTTGTTCTATAATTAATTACACATTTTAATGTTGATTGTCATTTGATTTTGATTGATTGATTGTAATTGATTGTCAGCTGCATTGTTGCTTCACAGGGCGACAGCGGTGGACCACTTGCCTGTGAGCTCGACGATGGTTCGTGGTACGTAGCGGGAATTGTTTCTTGGGGAATCGGCTGCGGGCGTCAGAAGAGCCCAGGGATCTACACCAACGTGAGGAATTATGAACACTGGATTTTGTCGATTCTTTTTTATTTTTCGCCGGAAAGTACAGTTGCTTTTCAAAGGTATAGAGGAAGACGAAATGCTGCTGAAGATTCAGTTTTTCTCAAGAGAATGTTGAAGCAAAAGTAAAAACAAAAAAAATGGAGAACTCTTAAAAACACTCTAAACCCAAGGTTTCTTTGTTGCTTTGATTATGAACTAGAAGTTTTTAAAACTTTACAGTAAATATTCAAGTAAAATTCTTCCTTAAAGTTTCAAGTTGCTAAACAGCCAGATAAAGACTTTAATGACAAAAAGAAACATCAAACTACGTGAAACAATCAATAAAGTCTGAACGAAAAACGAAAAAGCGAGCAAGCTGATCAAAAATACGAACTGTACATATTATTTTGTCGTGAAAACAGCAATTTATTTGAGAGACGCATTCTGTTTTACCAGTAGCCTAACAGACTCATATCAGTCAACTTATTTCTAAACTGACTCACTCTGTTGTCTACTGGGTGTAAACGATTTCTAAATGGAAGGTGAAATTTGGTGTGGCTGCAACTGTTTGTTTACCGTTTGTTACTTATTTTTGTTACTTTTAATTCAAAGCATTCCAAGTTGATAGTTTTTTTTTTCGTTGCACTACTGTAACCACGTACAACAAACAGTGTTTTTTGTAAACAACACATTTATGTTTGATCGAACAAAAAAAGCATACCTGCTGGATAAAAATCGACAAAAGGGCTTCTTTGTTTCAACACTTTGCTTTGTATTGCTTCATAAATCCACAAAAACTTACTAAAAACAAAGTACTGTACATTAGAGCGTAGGCCTCGCTACAATAGCGAAGTCCACGAGAAGTAGAATACTTACAATGGCAGGTCATGGCATGGGTGAGTAGCGCGCGTAGACTTTTTAATGACAAGATGTTTGTGTGTTTTCAAACATTGTATAGTAACAGACGTGCAAAGTGGCTGATTTTGACAGACGGAAGAGTTGCATAAAGTAAATATTGCTGATAAATGCAACTTGACTAAATGTAGTTGGTGGCAAAGCCGCACTAACATTTTGTGAAAACTACACAAGTTAGTAAACGTATAGCTGTAGGAGAATAAAACATTTTTGGGGTTACAAACAAAATTTAATTAAATTGTCTTTGCAAATCTATTCTTAAAACGCAACACTTTACAACTTGCACAAATAAAAGGACATTTTCGCCCAACTTAAGGCTATTTTTGCAGTGGGAGTGTAACTACCCCCTTGCACCTCGTTCTCCTACGGCTATGAGTAGACGCATACATAATTCCCGTCATTGATTCATGTCATCTAGAAATGATATTGGTTGATATTAGCATCCTTGCCTTATTCTGATAAATGGGCATTAAGTATTTATTTCCTTCTGCAAGCTAAATAGAATTTGAATGTTAGAAATTTAGTAAAAATACCGACAGTTGTGTAACTGTTCAGTTTTGTATCAACTATTTGGCTTATGACCATATAAACCTGCCAATGTTTTGACAAATGTAACAAGTTTGAATTTAAAATTAATTGCCCATTGGCAAGAAAATTGTATAAATGGCATAGCCTACTTGTATGCAAGTCCATCGTCGCTAACCAATGTGACGGGTTGATGAACCAGAGCTGCTAGATATTTATAGTAAATTCGAGTAGTCGAAAAAAGCTGAAGAAATCTGTTTTGACTCTTATTCCTTGATCGCGACATATTTGACGTTCAACAATCCATTTTCTTTCATGTTTGCTTTGATTGTAGTGTGCTGTGACTATCCTTTCAATTTTAGATTGCTTCAATATCATTACTTTGTTTTGCTTTGATCAATAAACAACGAGTTGAACTTTATTGTGATAAATCAGTAGCTAGTCTGAAATATCTGACTAAATGTTAAAAAATTAATATCAAAGTATTATTCAGTTGTCAACGTGTTGTTCCATAACTATTGGTGGGTATGTTATAAACAGAATGTTGATTAGGCTACATTAAAAATTTCGTAAAAGTGATATTTTACGAAATCTTGTAGTAATAGTTTGAACAGACCCTTTCCATGGTAAACTATTGTTGTATACAAAGATGATACGGCTTGACAAAGTTATTTTTGTTGTAGCATAAGATGTCCAGCAGGTGAAATTCTGTTTAATGCAATAATAAAAGCAATTGTTAAAAAAAAATGTTGCATTGTAGCCCTATTGCGTTATAACTGTGAACTTTAGTTTATCAATATGGCCAGATAAGCCAGATAAGATATAGCCTGATCATAATCAATTGCTACAATTTCACAACAGTGAGTTGGAATGCGCAGCACATGCAGGGGGATGATAATATCTGTGAACAATTTGCTGCCACAATTGAGTTTAGATAGAAAAATAAATGATTGTGCTACTCGTTTGAAGAAAACGACGCACCAGGGCGTCGCGACGCACAGTTTGAGAACCTCTGCTTAAGAATAGTTTAACTGATTTGTGGCAACTTATTTTCTACAGAACAACACAATAATTGCAAATCGAAAATGATATACACTGACCCATCAACACCTGCGTTTCACTGGTTCATTTGAATTGAGTGGGGTTCAACCAGAGGCGTGGCTAGAAAGAAAATTTTAGAGGTAAAAAGCAACTGTTTAAGAGGAGGGTAAACTTTAATATTTGAAATAAAGAGTTTGTTTGATAATATTGGTACTGATGCAACCAAACATTTACGAAACGTCATTCAAGATGTAACACAATGTCATTAAAACGACGTGACAGCATTAACTACCAATTTTTGTTTGGCGAGGAACGGCAATATAATTTTTTTTGGGGGGGCGATTGCTCCCCAAACCCCCCTGTGACTACGTCTCTGAATTTAACCTTTAACCTCTGGCTTTGAAAATAAAAAAAGACTTTCCTTGATGAAGATACAAAATAAATCATAAAGACTAATCTCATAATTAATTAAAAGAATCAATCATAGTAATGTAAAAAGAAAAAAATGAAACACCAAAAACGTCACGAAATCATACAAATATCTCAGCCAGCATTAAATATGTGTTTTTATAAAATGATCTACCAGACTAACCAGACACATTCAAAATTGAAAGAATACTTTGCAAGTGATTTAAAAGTTTATACACAGTAGTGAACTGTATTTCAAATTCTAGGTGAAAATACACACAGTTTGAAGGAGAGACAGTAGAACTAACGGGTTCGTCCTTTGTGTAAACAGAAATGGCTATTAAAGCAGTTGTGAAATCTTTTCGAAAATCCTTTGGGCAGATGGGCTTGTTTTGAAGAGTTCTTATTGGCTTTGTAAGTGCTTTCGTGTTGTAATTGTTCAATCGTTAGAGTCTAAAATTTCCGCATAACCTTTCCTCGATATGACAGCCGTGTATATTCAGACTATATGGGTAGATTTATCACTTTCCAATGATAAGCCTGCCCTCAGCAGCAAACAAGTACTTCAAACTTTCAATAGGATTGTATTGAGGTTGAGTGTCTGACACAAGTTTTAAATCTTTGCCGCACTGAACAGTCGAAAGCAAAAATTCTTTTGTGTCTAAAAACATAACAAAAATTCATTTTGTGTAATATAAGTCAAATTTTGGCATTTGTAGGCCACGAATAAAGTGACTATGAAATGTACGAAAAGGAATATTTATTTTGGAAACGATTTCGTATCAAGTTTAAGCAGCATTGCCATCTAGTGGCAATGTATATGCAATATTGTATGCATCAAATCAATTGGGTGGCACTATGCATTTATCGGTTTAAGAACAGGTGTGGACTAGCATAGGCTACTTTTCATAGCGGAAAATAATTGAGAGCGTGAAGCAGACTGAAAGCTATTTTATGAAGCTTAAAAACGTGATGGGAAGAAATGTGTAGGCATCAGGTGAGGCGGAACTTGAACCTTCCACCAAGTCACTCTGTCCTCAACGCTGCTTCCACCAAGAGGAAAAAGTCTCGGAATTGGTTTTAAAATTGTTTAGTTTTATGGAACGGGACATTAGATCTACGTAAAAACAAGATCAAATTATTCTGCTTATCGGACCAACAGAAGCTGTAACTCAAGCTATAGCAAAGATAAAATGATTTAGATTGGAAGTTGAAGGCCTTATTTTTTACATTTTGCAGATATTGACTACCGCTACTACTGCCTGACCGAAATTTTATAAGAATTTTGTACTTTTTTCAAACTCGTAATGATATAAAAGCTTTTGGTTGCCTTGAGGAAGCAGTATAAAAAGAGAAAAATAAGTTAAAAAATCGTCCGGCTAACAGTCTGATTGAAATGTACTGAATCACATTATCTTTGTTTTGCAAGCCAGGTGAAATAAAAACCCAATCTGTCATTCGGGAAAGACAGTAAAAAAGACGTTAAAATATCATTCTTAGAAAATTTCAATCAGACAGTTACCTAGAGTTGGCAAAATCTGGAAAAGTTCGCAGAATGTGACAAATCAGGCGTGTTTCTATAGGACGGTAGCCAACTAGCCATGGTAGAGCGTAAGCAAAGAAAGTTGTAAAAGTCAAGAAGGAGATGGACGGCTAGTTTAGCAGATAATTAATGAGTTAAATCAAAAACCAATCAACGATATTCTACATTTTCCTTCTAACAAGCTCCCGTCAATCAAACTGCAAAGGTTGCTGTTAGGAAACCTCATATTGGAAACCTTAGTTTATTTTCGAAAGATTCCAGTTATCACCTCCATGCCAAATACGTCACAATCAGAAGTATTGTAATGCAGCGGTAGCAACAGTGAATACTTTTCAGAAGTTACTTAGTGGTAATCAAAAATAATCCAGTTAATATGAAAATCAACGTTGAAGGCGCTGACAATATGACAGCTGTTCATAAAAAAGCTGCAATATTTCATTCATTTGCAGTTTGAAGTAGAACAAAAAAATGATTACGGACCGACATGTTAAAGTGAAGTTACTGCAGAAGACACATATGCAAACAAATAAAATTGCAAATCATCCACGATTTTATTAGGCTTAGGCTACGTAGGTTTATCTGTAAGCCAAATCAAAGGTGTATGCTTTTATGCTTTAACTTCTATTGGTTGCAAATTGCTTTTAAAATATCGCGATAACAATGAATGGATATAAACAAAATGTTTTCACATCCGGATTACTGCCAATTTGCAAGTATCGAATTTTGACACCTACAGCAATGCAACTATACAGTTGGATCTTCATTATTAACATCAGTGTTGCCGGAATAGCTGCTGGTATTCAATGGCTGTAAGTACATTAACCTAAACATAGTTTTGTAGAACTTATAATGTATGAAGTTAAACTGTGTTGCTGCAAACGTGCCTAAGACATTGACACTTCTCAAAAAAGCATTTGCTGACCAAACAGAAAATTGAATTTCTCATGACGTGTATAGGCTTCTAGTTAAACACTGAGTTACACTGGGTGACCTCCAAGGCCAAATGAATCCGTGAACCTTCTCTGTTATGCATGAATGGCTTGTGTAGAAGAAGACCCGTTCACAAACTAACAGCAGCTTCTGCAGTTCTGTTCTGAGTTTCTTTGGTATAGTTCTGTTCTGTGAAACGAGCTGATAATTTACAATTATGTAATATCTAGTTCTAGATTGATGTGAAGTCCATATTTAAGTTTTCACGTTTTTGCCCACTGACACTAAACTTAATGTCACAGTAGGCTTCTTTCGGATGACAAAATACTTTAAATTGAAAAATACGAGTAGGTAAATTCTCAAGGAAATGAAATGTCTTCTGACAGGTGTCAAACCCACAACAATGCTTATAATATGAAGGACTCGGTTACATGCCTTGTAATACAAAGGAATTTATTTTCACACGAGTCAGTTCAATCGATTTTTAGCTGTTTATGATTGAATCGATTTTTAGCTGTTTATGATTGAATCGATTTTTAGCTGTTTATGATTGAATCGATTTTTAGCTGCTTATGATTGAACTGACTCGTGTGAAAATAAATTCCTTTGTGTAGGCCTATAGATAAATTCTGTTTGAAATTTTGGTTGATTGATCGGCATATATGTTTGTAGTGTGGTGTATTGTATGACACACGTGTTGTTAAAAAATAAATGCAGTGAACTACTTAATAAAACTCACTGATGCTAATCTGAAATCTTCCAAGCCAGTAAACCAGTCTTTCTTTTACATTGATTCGAACGTGTGCAGACGTTGAAAAGACTGTATGCTGGTTGGGAGTGTTGCCAAAACTTCTCTTATCAAGTTTCAATATTTCAATTTTGTTTTTTTCAAAAATTGATCAGCCTACTCATTTCCGCATGATATAAAACTTACTATTTCAGATCTATCAGTAAAGTATTCGCAGTGGGAACCCAAACTCAAACGCCATTTTACGTCAGTCTATGCAACGAAGGGTCTTTTCTGACTGACAAACAACAACAAGTAAGATTGATTCATCCAGAACTTTAACAAGTTTGTTTGGACAAAACTGAAATGCAACTTCAAATAAGTTTAGTCTAAGCCTTAATATTAGTTTATATTGTGACACTGACTTTAGGCATAATGAAAGATAATCTTGATGGGTGATTACGATATATTGAATAAGCTAACCCTTTTATGTCAATGCCAAATCCTAAAGTTGATTTGGATAATTAATGGTAAATTCGATAAAAGTTGATTGATGTAGCCTGAATATTATTAGAAAGTGTAAACAAAGTACTAAAACGAAATCCTTGATATCAGTTCAGAAATCTTGTACGTTGATCTTAGTTTAATAAATCTGAAAAATCCTAAAATTATGAGGTGAAAACCCTGACAAAGCTCGATCTTCAAATTTATGATTTAGTCCGCATTTATAACTCTACATCTTCAGTACAGCTACTGTTTACGTAATGTAGAGCTATTTTATGTATTAGTCTAGCGCAGTGGTCACGGTAGCACAGCGCAGCGCTAGAAGCGCAGCACAGCGCAGCACAGCGCAGCACAGCGCAGCACAGCGCAGCACAGCGCAGCACAGCGCAGCACAGCGCAGCACAGCGCAGCACAGCGCAGCACAGCGCAGCACAGCGCAGCACAGCGCAGCACAGCGCAGCACAGCGCAGCACAGCGCAGCACAGCGCAGCGCAGCGCAGCGCAGCGCAGCGCAGCGCAGCGCAGCACAGCGCAGCACAGCGCAGCACAGCGCAGCACAGCGCAGCACAGCGCAGCACAGCGCAGCACAGCGCAGTTAGTCTAGCGCAAGAGCTAATGAGACTGTTCAGCGCAGGGTGGGTAGGAAAATGCTCTTTTCAGGGCACGGCAGTGCTCGCACTGTCGAAAAGTAACGACAACCCACCGTACTGCAGCTGAACACCGAGGGCATCACGGCCAACAAGCTCAACATCATCGAGCACCTGGCCACCAAGCATCAAGCCCTCATCATCCTCCTCCAGGAGACTCACTGTACATCTGTGGATAAGTTGGTAATAACCAACTTCACACTCGCAGGCGCAACCTGCAGCAGGAAACACGTCCTCGCCACGTTTGTCCATGACCGGCTGAGCTGGTCCTTGGTTGACCAATCCCAAGCTCAATCGGAGATCGAGTGGCTTTGTGTAGATGTAGCAGGCTACAACATCGTCAATGTCTACAAGCCCCCACCTTCGCGGATAACATCAACAGCCATCCCAGTGTTCCCCCACCCCAGCCTCTACGCTGGCGATTTTAACTGCCACCACACTGACTGGGGGTACAACTCCATCAACAACGACGGAGATAGTCTGGCCGCTTGGGCAACCAACAACAACCTCGCCCTCTTATACGATCCTAAGGGCGCACCGAGCTTCCACTCCGGTCGTTGGAACACTGGCACGAACCCAGACCTGGCTTTCGCAAGTGATGACCCCGATGATCGCCAGCCGGACAGACGTGTGTTAGAGAAGTTCCCAAGGTCTCAACACCGACCCTCGCTAATCACGGCCCCCTTGCTTGCCACACCTATTCCGAGCAAGCCTGTCAAGCGATGGAACTTCAGAAAGGCCGATTGGGAATACTACAGCTTCCTCACAAACGAAGCTACGCAGTACCTCCCATCCCCACACACCATCAAAGTGGATAAAGCCTACCAGGACTTCTGTGATGCAATCACATCTGCGGCAAAAGACTCCATCCCGCGAGGTCGACGGAAAAACTACATACCTTGCTGGGATGTGGAGTGCGACAGGCTTTACCGCGACTTCCTCCGTTCCCCCCAAGGTACCGCCACCACCAACTCAGCAACAGCCCTGCTGGCAAGATTGGATTCAAAGAGGAAGAAGCGCTGGACAGAAGCCATAGACTCAATCGACTTCACGCACTCCAGGCGCACAGCATGGAGTACACTCAACAACCTCACTGGCAGATCACGTGCCTCTCGTCGCCAATGCCCCATTTCAGCAAATGCCATCGCCTCACAACTTGTGAAAAATGGAGTGCACAGAACGAGAGACCGTGAATCAGACAAGTCCGTCCTCAAGGAAATGACGGACCTCTGGAAGGTCCCAACACCTGTCGAGGGCAACATCTCTGGTGAGTTTACCCCAGAAGAATTTGCCTCCGCCCTCCAGCACCTAAAGCCAGGCAAATCCCCGGGCCTTGACCACCTATGCCCGGAACTAATACTCCAAGCTGCCCCCTCTATGAGGTCCTGGTTAAAAGAATTCCTTTCCTGCTGCTTGCGTCACCTGCGCATCCCAAAAATCTGCAGAAGAGCCCTAGTGGTTGCAGTCCCAAAGCCGAAGAAGCCCCCAGGGGATCCGAAGAGCTACCGCCCCATCTCTCTGCTCTGTATCCCCTTCAAGATACTCGAAAGACTTATCTACGCCCGTGTCGAACCGATAATAGACCCTCAGCTCCCTCGGGAACAAGCCGGCTTTCGCCACGAAAGATCAACTGTAGACCAGGTCACTCTGATGACCCAAGACATCGAGGACAGCTTCTCGGCAAAAAAGAAGGCTCGCGCCGTGTTTGTCGATCTCACGGCTGCCTAGGACACTGTATGGCACAGCGGCCTTACCTACAAACTACTCCGTCTCCTTCCTGACAGGCACATGGTCCATATGATTATGGAACTTGTGCAAAACCACAGCTTTACCCTTTCCACCGGTAGCGGCCGACGAAGTAGACTACGTCGACTCAGGAACGGCGTCCCACAGGGCTCTGTCTTGGCTCCCCTCCTCTTTAACACTTACATCTATGACCTGCCTGACACCATCTCCAGGAAGTATGCTTACGCAGACGATCTGGCTCTCCTGCATCCAGCCGGAGATTGGCAGTCAATGGAGAGGAACCTAAGCCAGGACATGTCAACTATATCAACATATCTCCAGAAATGGAAGCTACAGCTCAGCAAGGCAACGACAGTGTCGGCGGCCTTCCACCTAAACAACAAGGAAGCAAAACGTGAGATCAACATTACCACCGATGACGAGCACCTCCCCTACTGCGCCGAACCCACCTACCTCGGCGTAACCCTGGACAGGTCACTCACGTACCGACGACACCTGGAGT
This sequence comes from Aplidium turbinatum, assembly GCF_918807975.1. NCBI lineage: Eukaryota > Metazoa > Chordata > Ascidiacea > Aplousobranchia > Polyclinidae > Aplidium > Aplidium turbinatum. Next base: position 18,496,461 of record NC_137489.1, read on the forward strand.
CACTGCGCAAAAAACTATCTGCGCGCGTTGCACTTTTGAGGCGGCTGGCGGGTTCCGGCTGGGGAGCTGATGCGAAAACCCTTCGCACAGCTACCTTGGCCCTCGTCCATTCTACCGCCGAGTATTGCGCACCAGTGTGGTGCCGCAGCTCTCACACCCGCCACATTGACACCGCCATCAATGACGCACTACGCACTGTGACTGGATGCCTGCGTCCCACTCCAACGCACTGCCTTCCCATCCTTGCAGGCATCCAACCTGCTGAGCTTCGCCGTAAAGAAGCCATGATTTCCCTTGCTCGTCGCGCACTGGACCCCGACCACCTCCTCCACAGTACATTTCAGCGCCTACCTGGAGGACAGCAGCGACTGAAATCAAGACGCCCATTTGTGCCCGCCGCACGACAGCTTCTGAACAACGTTGAAGATCTTGGAATAAGTGCGGCACACTGGACGAACTACACATGGAACATGGAGTGGCAAAACAACACCTCCCGACTCCGTGATTTCCTACCCGACGTCGATCCCCACCCTCCGGGAATGTCCCTCGCAAGACTTGCGTGGGTCCGGCTTAACCGCCTACGAACCGGCGTCGGTCGCTTTCGTTCAGACATGTGCAAATGGGGCCTGGCTCCCTCACCAAGATGCAAGTGTGGCGCCACAGACCAGACAGTAGATCATGTCGTCCATGACTGCCCAATCCATCAACCACCACATGGAGCGCTTGGACTGAAGGCCCTGGATGACGAGACTGTCGAGTGGCTGATGACATCATGCCCAAACATATAGTCCAGAAGAACAGCTCATACGACGAAGAAGAAGCGCAGTGGTTTTTAAACTGGGGGGCGTAAGAAATTCTCCAAGGGGGGCGCGAAGGTGGTACGTTGTCTTCAACTAAGCCACGAATTAAACTGATGGCTTCGAAAAGCAGCTACATCTTCATCTCATTAATGCGAGGAAGAGTAGATTGTGCTCCACTTAACCTTTTGATCTATGTATGATGAGAAATATAAAATAAAGTTTGATTTCAATTCAATTCAATATTTTCATTGCTGGTGCAAACATGTAGAGAGCAATAAAGTAAAAACACGAGTTTGACACCAACAAAAGGAAAAGATAACAAAACCAAAAGGTTTAAAATATGCATCGATAAAACAGTGTTTGGAAAATGTTATCTTAAAGGTGCATAGCCACCAAATTTAGACGAGAGAGAAAAAAAAACTTTTATTTCGTCGGTTGTAAAAAATAGATCTACAATTAACACTTGTAAGAACAACAAGGGCGATTTAAAACAAAGGAAATTCAAAAAGTGACAAGTTTCCCGAATTTTTTACTTTGAGCGTCTCGCATTCATAAACTTGTTTGTGTTGTTATTAAAGACTCAGCAAGTAAAAATTGCAGAAAAGCGGTTGTGTGGCCATGCGGATTCAGAAAAAAAGTAAATCAAGATAGAGATATAATTAAATATAATAAAACACAGACATACTACTTCCATTCAAATTGACTTTGATCAATCAATTCCAGTTTTAATTTCCAAAAGTTTTATAAAAGTTGCAAGTGAAATAAATTTTTGTCGATCTAAATGCAATTATTATTTCACCAAAAACGTCGCCAACGTGATAAAAATGCGAAAACATTTGTATTAAAACACAAATTATGGAGAAAGAGTATAACTGTTACAATTTGTGCAAGAAATTAAAGCTACAAAACTGTTTGTTTTAAAATCTAAAACATGTAAAATATTACATAGTTTGACTTTTATTCATAGCTAAAACGAAAAAAGGGGCACACAAAGTTTTACAAGTGACGCCAAGGGGGCCCAGTCCAAAAAGTTAAAGAACCCCTGGTAGCGTGACGTTTGTCTGATGAAACCTCAATCGTAAGGTCAGACAATTGGTGATGTCATTCGTGTCGTTTATATTATGAAATTACGTCTAGCTTTTGCTGATGACGTGGGTTAATATTGTTCAGTTTTTGTTTTGTTTTTGTTTTATTATTTTTATCCTGCATTGCGGGAAAGCGGACTTGAGCGCTATGCATCGGTGTACGCCTTCCGACGTACACCTGACCCACGCTGCAGCCGACGGCAATGCCTGTTTCCGGTTGTCTACTCTACTTATGACTTAAATTTGGTACTACCCATTACTCGAAATCGACCACTGGGTAGAGGCAATTATCGTAAAGTTTCTTGCCCAGAGAAACAACAGCAAGTGCGGGTGGCTGGAGTCGAACATGCAGGTTCTCGACTGCGAGCCCAACGCGCTAACCACTCGGCCACTGCTGTAATTCACATTTAATTTTGTAATTCACATTTAATTTTCAGATTTGCAGGCGATATTACTCCATGATGCATTCCATAGCTCAAGGTGCAACCATGGCAGTTGAAGAATGCCAGAGACAGTTTGATGGCGAACGATGGAACTGCTCCACTCAGCAGCATCAGAGGCGCAGAAAGCGATCTGTGTTTGGACAAAGCCTCACATCCGGGACACGGGAATCTGCTTTTGTTTACGCCATCAGTTCCGCGGCTGTTGCTTATTCCGTAACAAGAGACTGCAGCAAAGGGCTGATAAATGACTGTGGATGTGACAAATCATGGCCTTTCCATGCCCAAATGTCGCAACAATTTGAATGGGGAGGATGTTCAGATAATATTGCTTGGGGGAAAGAAATGTCTAGAAAGTTTATTGACATTCAAGAACAGCCAAAAGCCCAACCTAAAAGAAGAACAAGGCGAAAGAAGTACAGAAAACGTTTAAAAAATGAAATCACAGTTAATTTAAACAACAACAGAATAGGGCGAGAGGTAAGGCCTTGACTTTGATTAGCATATTAATTTCATAAAAATGAAATAGCATTGACATACAATGAATAAGCCAAGGCCTGATTTTGCATAGTTTTAATTAACTGAGTCCTTCCATACACCAAAATAGAGACCTCTTCCAAATTTTAATTGCGTAGTTTTGTAGAGGTTTCAACCACTTACACCAATCCCACAGTGGTAATTTCTGCTTTAAATAGACATATTGCAGCTCGCAAGGTGTCGCTGATGTGGTGAGCTATCTGTGAAGTGCCTTGCGTACCTTTTCCTTCCGATAGCTCAGTGGTTAAGCGCTCGACTCAAGATCAAGCGGTGCTGGTTCGGTTCTTGATGTGTGCGCTTGAGTAAAGGTTCTCCATTCAGCGTCAGACAACAACAATATGAAATCTTTACTCTGTCAATCTCGGTGACCGGCCCTGTGTCAGTGGTTCAAAGCCTCTACAAGTCTGCGAAACTGCCGAGAATAACATATCAAAGGTTTCGTCAGTCCGAGGATAAAAGATTCAAAACAATCACACGCCTAAACCAAACCACCAGACAGCATTGTTTGATGACGTCATTTCATCGTTTCGAGGTAAAGGATATTTTTAATAATTGAGCAGTTGCAGAGGAGTATATTGCATATCAAGCAGAGGTACATCTTTTTTTGTATTCACAACAAATATTTTCGCAAAAAGACCTAAGTGTTTGTTTATGAGCAGCACCAACATTCTTTATCCTAAAGTAAATTTTATTTTAGAAGCAAACCTCTTCACTGATATGCGTTAAACTAGAGATGTTTTCACACATGCTTGACTCAATAAAAGTGTAAGAAAATATTTTTATAAATAATAATACTTTTTGCTTATCTGCATAAAGTGAAAAAGTCATATTTTTTATAGCCTAATAGGTAATAGCAACAGAAGCTGACAGTTGCTTGCCCCCTAGAAAAATTTGACAAAATTTAATATTAATTTGGTCATTTTTTGACTCTGACAATGCTTTTTGTTTGAAACATACAATTTTAGTTGTATTTTAAATCTAATTCAACAGCACACAGATATGTTCTGTAGAAATGCGCAGAAATCAAATCACAATGCGCAAACGGTATAGTGTTACTGCGCATTTTCGCATCTTAAAGGGAACACTGGTTAAAAAAGTTTAAGCATTGAATATTCCAACAAAACGCCATATAGGCAAGTCTACCTGTTAACCCTTCATAACGTTTTTTGGCTCCAGGGTAACTTTTTATAGATATAGTAGTTGCAGTCTTCATTATCTCTACAGCGTGCAATCCAATGTAATACCACATGTCATTAAGCTATAATTGTTTAACTTTTTGATCAGTTTTTGTTTGTCATTTTTTGTTTTGCCGATATCAAGCTGTTCAACTCCACATAAGGTCATACTCTTACGTGCCTATTCAGCTTGGTCAAACGGGAAACATCGGTGTTTTTCAGACTGTAGGAAACTTGATGCGTCATCAATGCAAGTGCCATGGTGTGTCAAGTAGCTGTGACGTGGTGACTTGTTGGCGAAGTTTACCAGATTTCAATGAAGTTGGAAAAAGCTTGAAGGAAAGTTACAGGAACGCCGTGCAGGTAAAGTTTTTTTAGTCTTTGACTTATTGGTTGCATTGGCAGATTACGAGACCTAAAATTCATCTTGAATATCATGTATATTTCATCTTCTAATGATTTTTGGGGCCTAAAACCTTCCCAGGGGCGCAGAAAAGTTGAAAAAATGTACTCGTTAGTTATAGGGAGGGGAGCACAACTTTTTTGAGGCCCACTCATTTTGGTATGATTAATGTTTTTTGACAATTAAAAAAAATTTGCTACAAAACTCGATAATCAGTAACTTAAATCATGCAAGGCCTGTTAATGCTTCCCCAACCCCCTGGTTGGAGGCAGGCCCGGATTTAAGGGAGGGCAGAGGGTGCAGGAGGCCCGGGCCCCCCTTTTAAAGGGAGCCCCCCGACGTGGAAAAAATGTGATTTTGTGTTTGTTTTTTTTTTAGCTTTTGAAGTTTCTACAAAATGCTGTGCGGTGCAGGATTAATGCTACTGTAGACGTAGAAGTAGCTTTTCGTGCCGAAGGCGCGAAAAATTTTTTTGCCCGGCGGCCCCTTGATGTAAAAGTGCTCCGAGCCCCCCATGAGCTAAATCCGGCCCTGGTTGGAGGCCCACCTATGTCTTGATAAAAACAAAAACATTATTGCGCCAAAAATGCCTAAACAACAAAATAACATTTGCATAAATATTCCGGAAGAAAAGCCCCGCACACCTCTATCAAACTTTACTTTCCCTAACTTCTTCCAGATCCTCTACTGCATTGTCGACTGAGCCTGTTTGCTATTTTTAAAATCTTACAGTTGTTTACTCTTGGCTAAAATGATGACTGTAAACTTTTTCTCTACATTGAAATAGGTTGTGGCTACAACCTAACGCTTTCTTGCCCTATTTTTAAAAGCTGTTACTAAATATAGCGGCCCATTATTGGATTTCGTTTGGAAGGGAGCAATAAGATGCTCACACGGATCTGGTCAGTTATAATGCTTTTGTATGCAATCTATTTTTGTTTTGAGATGACTTTTATGTTTGCAGGACAACCAACTCTTTCCTAGTTGATTTTATTTATACTTTTCTTTTCCTTTTTGTGTCTTTGTTTTAATGAGCGTTTAAATCTGGGTGTCCAGTGACATCATTTCTACCGGACTCAAGGTATCCTCACAACGAGCTAACTACATAATGGCGTAGTCATCTCAATACACTCTTTTTTGCACAGGTTCACGTCATACGAAAACACGATCGACCTTATCTGAAAGCAAAAGGGAACTCCCATCGACCGTACGGGGAACTCGGTCTCGGATATTTACGAAAATCCCCGGAATCATGTAATACCAAAGGACGACTATGCAACCCCAACCCAACAACCCCAAACAATTGCAATAACATTTGCTGCGGCAGAGGCTACAGTTCAAGAGAAAGACATGTAGCAACAAAATGCCACTGCAAGTTCAAATGGTGCTGTGTTGTAAACTGCGAGACTTGTAACACAACCATTACGGAATATGTTTGTCGCTGAATGCTTGGCAATTTGTAATCATACTAATGAAAACAAGAAAAGAACAACACACTTCAAAGAACGGAGCATTGGTTTTGCGTTAACATGTGCAAATATGTTCGCAAAGGATTGCAGCAATCACCACAAGTTAAAAATTAAAACTGATAGCAGCAATACCCTGTAGGCTACTAAGCTGGTGTTGTTTTGCTGAGGACATACATTTTTTATTGGGTGGTGAAAGTTTAAAATTAGAAGTCTTAATTATATGGTTGCCTAATTGATTGCACTAACTTATTTGGCATGCGCTGGTGTTTGGTAAATGCCCCTGTGTTCCCATTTTTCCAGTTTCAACGTACAACACTAACTAAAAGTACTTCACACTTACTTGCAATAACATAGGCCTACAATGAAAGCCCTTGAATAAGAATAGCTTCAACACCAATTTATGAATTTTACAAAGTTAATTGCTTCGAATTAAATGCGCTAAATTTGCGAAACAATACACACGATTGTCGTGTGGTATACATCTGCAACGGATTCCTCACAAATGCCAAAATAAGGGGAGCAGCTGACTCGAAGACTATAATTATGTCACTTCGCTGCTTCCTGTCGTCTGTTGTATCGCATCAGTGATCGCAGTGTACTGTAGGCTATGTTATCGCAATGAGCGCAAATAAAAGCATGATTATTATTATTATTGTAGGTGTCTAAAACAGCGCTTCTCAACCTTATGGTGATGTAATAAAGCCTTGAGCAATTTCGTGTATCAAGTTGAATCTAATGGTGATATTTAAGTTGCTTTATCGGTTGAGATTAAAATGCACGTACATATAACAACACAGGATACATGTGCACAAAACAAAGAGGTTTGCTACCTTAACTCTGATATATAACAAGCGCATACAAATAAAACATATCAAAAAGAAAGAAAAAAATTGCTGACTAAGCATAGAAGCGGAACTGAGCTCACGTATGAAGCATTTGTGTAAACAAGTATCATGTCACGCACAATGCGGTGACAACTGTTCAGTCAAACTAGGATTTTCATCATCATTTGTGTATGCAGCCCACAGATGACTATGCAAGTAGACTACTTTGCAAAAGTATCTCAGATAGCCACTTTATCAGGTCTACATCTTTAGCAGATCCGTGCCTGATGTGATGAAGATATACCAGATGATGTACGTGGTTTTCTGAGAGGCGAATAAACTACTTTGTTGATATACATTAGGCTATTACTTTTAGTTGACGTATCCAGGCTTACACCCGTATTTGAAGCTTTAGATTAAGTGGACGGAAAGGCAAGGGAGCCAATCTACGTGTCCATGCTTCAGGCATGCTTTTAAAAGTGTCTTAATCAAAACACAAAGCGACACAAGGCAAAACGAGGCATATTGTGTAGATTGTGGAATTTGAAGCATAGCCTATGTCACTATGTAGTAGTTTAGTTGTTAACTTGTTAGTGTGTTTGCTTTTGAATTGGTAAGCATGGGTCCGATGCCCTGTCAGGTCATATCAAAGATTTTTTACAAGTAATACTGAATTTTATTTCTACCTGGCACTCAACAATGGAATGGATTAATGATGTAGGCTACCGTACTCAGTTGTGCCTCTATGCGGCTGCATTGACACTGTCTGCTTTGTAAAGCGTAAAGGAGCAACGCATTCTGCGATGAATACAGCGCTACATAAAAACAAGCATTAGTATTATGCAAGTGATTCTGAATTCTGATCCGAGTGATTGAAGAACGACAAAAATTGCAAACATACCGACCTCAAGACTGTTGAAACAGTAATTTAAGATCGGTACTAATGGAAGGCCCGGAACCATCAAACAAATCAATCTTATTTGTATGAGTAAACAACATAACTGGACCACAAAGAACGAACCCTGTTTTTCCAGTTTCCGAGCACCCTTGGAAATATTCCGGGTCTTTTAACTCAGGGCCCGTGTATAAATCATACCATGGACCCCCTCGTCAATTCTACTAGCTGACATACAATAAATTGCGTTTTCGAATGCCAATACTGTATTTAAATATTTCAAGTCTGCACACTATAATCAACGAAGTTCCAAGCCTAATTACGAAACCCATAAATTGCAACACAACAAAGTAGTTTTGCTATTCAAGTATGATTTGAGGTGAAACGTTTGTGGGTTGCACTGATAGCATTTATGAAAACAGGATGAAGTTTCTACGTTTTGCAACATTGATATTGCAACAAAACAATGTTGTATGCAAATGCTCAGATAGAGCCGCCCCGATAGCTCAGTCGGTTAGCGCGTCACTTCTTGAACGAAAAAACTTCAAGATCAAGCAGCGCTGGTTCGACTCTCGGGGTGTGCGCTTGAGCAACGCATGTTAAGGACTGCTCTCCATTCAGTGGCATCTAATGAATGGAATAATTCCCCGGTAACAATACTTAAACAATCGGATACTTCACTCGGTCGATCTCGGTTACCGGGCCTGCGTCACTGATTCAAAGCCTCTACAAGTGTGCGAAAGTGCCAGGATTAAGCTCTGCAAGACGCTTTCTCAGTCCGAGGATGAAGATTCAATCAATCAATCAATGGAAGATGTAGCCTACTAATCAAGACAACATATAATTTCTTCTTTAAGGCATAAAGCTATTTTCTGTGGGTGCGTTTTTAATTGCAAAGTTTAATGATATTTATGACATCATAACAAATCGATAAAATGATGGAAAATTAACAAAGCAAATTGGTTTACAAACTGACATATAATCGCGAAAATTGACTTTATATTTATTAATGACAAAACAGTTTTTATAAAAAAAAAAACAAGCATAGCAGCTATGCTTAGTCGACAGGAAATCCAAAAAGCAGCACGAATAGATATTTTGAAGCTGCCACGTTTGGCCAGTAATAAATCCTCCACTCTTCAATACAAATGTGTCTTGATTCACTTTAAAGATTCCTTCTAGATGTTGGGGGAAATCACCAAGGGTCGATTGTTGACCAACTTGCAACCAAGCTGCACTCGACAAGTTTTGCAGATACCTGAATCAATTGGTTTACGTGAGAATTCATGCAAAAAAGAAAATCATGAAAATATCAACAAGCCATCATTGAGTGTTGGCCTAGAGGTAAATTCTAAACACCGATATTGTTGAATAAAACAACACACTGATAACGACAGAAGCTCTCCACGAACGTTCACAGTTTCAATGCCTAATTACAAGCACTGCGAAATTTTATTATTACTGTATGCAGGCGCGGATTATATGGGGAGGGGCCAGGGGGCCCAGGCCCCCCAAAATTTTCTGAGGAATTTTTGAAATTATATGTTTTCGCATCAAATGGTTTGATATGGTTCTAAACAGCTAATATTAGTCTACACAGCGGACTTAACTTATATCCCGGGGGGGGGGAGAATAAATATTTTTTTGTTGTTATTGTGGTTGAAATTATCCATCGATCAGACTCCGTTATTTCCTTTCATACAACTTCAAATACATTTTAATAGCAATATTTGTTGGAGCTGACTCAGCTGAAACCAATGCTGAACCAAATGACGTCAGTTGAAACAATCTGAAACCTTGAATGGCTGTTTTATAGTTTTTAGTCTTCATTATATTTTCAATCAATTACCGTATATGCCTGCAAACATACTAATATCCAATTGGTCATGGACACTGCATACTGGGTTTTAAACCAGATTTCAAGTTTGCTTTGCATGCTTACCAATTTTTATTCAAGCAAAATTTATTTTTTAAACATTCACAATATTGATAAAAATGGCTGCTTTAATGTCTATTTTATAGCATATCGTAGTATCATTGTTCATATCTGTTTTATCTTGTTCTTTCTTTTTAATTAATTTTCAAATCTTCTGCTCCACCCCCCCCCCCCCCCCCCCCCCCGAAAAAAACTCCTAGATCCGCGCATGACTGTATCAATAAATTAATTTATCTTAAATGCTTTAAGCCTAAGGCTTGAAGTTTAAGCGAAACTTGCAAAACTAAAGGACAATATTACAAATAAAGGCGAAAATAGTACAAGCCCATTGGAATACGGCAAAGTATAATGAATGGCAGAGTTTATGAGCTTCATATTTCTGAAATTTATCTAAATGTTACCTGCAGTTCTAAGATTAGGCTAATAATCAAAAGATCTCCCCATGTGCAAGCTAATTTCGTCTACAGATCAATTTTGTCACCGAATCTTAAGACGTGGTTTAATGGTGGTTCACAGTAGCTTTGTAAGGTTTCTAAGTTGATTGTCGTAAAAAGTTTCTTTTGTGTATAGTTCCTAAACTGAAAAAGTAAATTGATTCTCAAGCTCAATTTGCTGAAATGGCAAGATGGTTGACTTAGTTGCTTTATGGAGAAAAGCATAATGAAACAACTATCGCTTTGAAAACAAAAGTGGCAAACGGCTGAGAAGATTTAAAAATTGTATTCTCAATGCTTCTCTAACAATTAAGGTTTTAGCACACGTGGAATATGATTATACAACAAACAAATTGTGTTGAATAATTTCATTCAAACATACAATACAATCAACAAACAACACAACAAATTCAAATGTTTTAGGTACCGTACAAGTTTGTTTATGATATAGAAAACTACTCTCCTGTTATTACCAATTCTTATCCCTATCAAGCGTGGAAAAAATTGTGTTGGTTATACTATCAGTCGAAATCGTTGTCACATAATTATTTCCGTAGACTACATTGCGTTTTACTCTAAGCTCAATACCTTTCAAAGCTGTAGAAGACAGTTCCCCACATTCCGGCAAAGTATTGTCGCCATTTGCAGTGACTTCGCAAAATTGCAAACACAATGTTTTGATCTAAACAAAATAATTAGCTCAGCAAAAAAGCAGTTTGATTTTGGATAGATTAGAATTCTTATATTTAAGAATTCTGTGCGTTTAAACATTAATAGAGTAACAAAAACTTTAATTTTCAATGAAACAATTCAAGAGACCACGTTTATGGCCGGCAGGGCTGTTCAGAGAATATTTTAGGCCGGGTACCAATGAGTTTCTCTGGCTCCAAATCAAGGCACTTCTAACATGAACGCACCATATCCAAACAATACGCGGTGGTTTGTTCAAATTTCCGGGCTCCTTGTAAAGGTTGTGGGCCTCTAACTGCACCCCCTGGATCCCCTTCTTAACCTTACTGATGACCAGACTTTTGTGTCAGTGTTTACCTGAGAGGATGATGTAAGTGCAAGGGATCGCTTTTCACGTAAATTCGCCAGACCAAGTCTCCCCAACAATAATTCGCTCATTGTTGATTCTAGAAGTGTATAAAAACAGCAAACAAGATATTATTATGCTGATGATCACATAACTATTTTAATACAAAATATTTCAGGTCATAATTATTCTTGACAACAATTTTTTATTGAACGATCAGAGTTTGAGGTCTAGTAAAATCGCATATTTATCGGCATTGAGTTATTATCAGAAGTGTGGTCTTAAAAATTAGATTTGCATTATAAGACAAATTAAAAACTCATAGAATTTTTTTAGTAAGAACATTATTAGGCTTACTGCTATATTATCACTTGTGACCAACGAAAATGTTAAACTGTAGTAGGCCTACCGTACGTTAAATATTTGCTAAATATACAGTAAACGCAAAAAGAAACTATCATAGTTTCAAAAGTCGGTTTAGCTTTGAATCTTTATCCTCGGATTGCCAAAGCTCACCGAGTTTAACAGAATGAAATTTCCGATTGTTGAAGTGTTGTTGCCGGGGAATGATTTTATTCACTAAATGCCGCTGAATGGAAAGCATTATTGACAATGCATTGCTCAAGCGCACACTCCGAGAGTCGAACCAGCGCCGCTTGATCTTGAAGCTTATTCGTCGTTCACGAAGTCACGTGCTAATCCAACTGAGCCATCGGGCTTATGCTAAATATTTAGCCTACTTTTAGGGACAGCTTCATCCTGCTAAGCTTTGGCTCAAATCATGGTTTACATTCAAGGTAGGCTAGCCACGGTACAAACATGCAATAGCAGCTGAATTCAAGTTCATAACTTTAGGCAATAATATGAACAACTACTTTTATTCACCTTTAATAATTGCACTTTGAGCATTTCTGCAGGAGAAGGAAAGCATTAAAATCATGATTGAAGTTACAAGTAATTTCATCGTAGGACTCTTTTTGCTTGACAGAATTTTAAACAATAATTTCGATTTTCGAAAGCTACCGTAACCTATTATTTCTTAGAACCGAGAAAGTACGAAAAGAAGAGTGGACTCCTGTTCTTTTTTGTGCTGTGTAGTCAAGACAAATGCAATGTAATTAAATTGTCTCGTCTTTTATACAAACTGCAGTAACGCACACCTACGAGACTCTTTGTAACAAAAATAAGGAAGTATGAACTCTCTGCAAGTTTGTCTATTGAGAAAAGCGCATCTGCGTCATAGACATTTACGGTGCTTTACTTCTTAATTAGGTAATAATGCATCATGAAAAACAACATTGTGTTCTTCAGCTTCATATTTGCAAATTTCCCGCAGTATGCTTTGTCAGATTCCTTTCCTAATACAGTAGCCTACATTGCTGTTGGACTCATGAAGCCTAATGCATTGTGCGTCACAGCAGACTTAGAAGTACTTCCTGTGAAATAGGTTTTTCCTTTCTTCCTGCTTTCAGCTGAGCCATATAAAACTGAGTAGGGTCAATCTGGGTTCACTACATTTTTCATTTTACTTCTGCTCACGTAAAAAATATAATGACATAACATAAATATTCACACTAGTAAAATTCTTTACAAGCATCGTTGTGTTTTCGTCAGTAAATAGCTTAAATAATAAGGTTAAGCCTACACCTGCAATATAAATTGTAATAAAAAAGAAAGTGACAATTATAAGTTAAATTTGACTATGCACCAATTACAAACGATAATTCCGACGGGACAACACAAACTCAACGACTGACTTTTTAGCTCAGTGGGCCTACCAAGGTATTGCTATTGTTTGTCATGCTCATGGTCATGGGGTCCACGAGTATGAATCGAGTCGTTTTCTTCGCTAGCATATTGTAAAGAAAAATTGAGTATGTTTTCGATTTTTCTTATTTTTAGTAGGCCCCAGTTTTGGGATGCTCAAACATTTTCAAACAGGTTTTCGTAACCCAAAATTGAGGTGTCAGCCTTCTTTCGGCTGGTCGCCAACTAAAGCATAAGAAATAGGTTGTATGAGTTACATTTTCACTCTCAATATCAACCAAAACAAAACATTTTCTTGTTATTATTACTATTTTTTATTTCGATTTTAAATCTCTAATACAGATTGTATATTTTCACTATTTTCTGTTGTAGTGGATTTGTTATGAATGGTAGCATAGCCGGCAGTGTAAGGCCTGCTGACTACATTGTGCATCGTATTTAGCTGTTCAACTTGAGAGGCATAGTGTTAACTAACTAATTCGTGTGGGGTCTCAAATTGCATTTAAAATCAAGCAATTGTGTTGCAACAAACAGAAAACGTTTGAGATCCTACTCTTGTTTCTATTCAAGCAAAAAGTTCGCCCGGATAGCTCAGTGGTTACGCGCCCGGCTCAAGATCACGCGGCGCTGGTTCGACTCGCGGGGTGTGCACTTGAGCAACGCATTTCAGGACTGCTTTCCATTCAGCGGCACCTAGTGAATGGATTAATTCCCCGGCAACAACCCTACAACAATCCAAAAACTTCACTTTGTCAATCTCGGTAATCAGCCCTGAGTCAAGAGCCTCTACAAGTATGCGAAACTACCAGGAATGACCAACCAACCAAAAACGTATCAAATTATAGTAAGTTAGTAAAGAAGTTAAAGGCTGGGCCTGCTTAGTTTTATTGCAGCAACGCATTTTCAGCCCCGATAGCGTAGTAAACGGTTAAATGCCTGATTTTGTGCAGGCCTACAAAGAAACAGCAATGTCAAGAATCAAGATTTTACTTTTGCGGTGTGCGCTTGAGCAACGCACTTCAAGGACAACTCTCCGTTCAGAGATTGATTGGTTGATTGATTTGATCTTCATCCTCGGACTGGGAAAGCTTCTTTGAGAGATTATTCCTGGGAGTTTCGCATACTTGTAGAGACTTTGACTCACTGACACAGGCAGTGCAGCTGAGAAAACAATTTGGGCCCGGTACTTTTTTATGTACTAATTATTTTATTTTGCTATGCCTTAACAAATCAAGACACTTTTAAAAAAAATTCATTATATCCAAAAGATACCCGCTTGTTTTTTCAAGTTTGCGGACCCTTTGGAAAGATTACGAGCTTCTAAATTTATCCCGATCCCGGTCCAAAAGTACGTCAACGTTACTGGACTCAGGCACGGTCACCGAAATTGACAGAGTGGGGATTCCGATTGTTGAATTGTTGTCAAAGGGAGATTATTCCGTCCATTAGGTGCCGCTGAATGGAGAGTAGTCCTAAAATGCGTTGCTCAAGTGCACACCCCGAGAGTCGAGTCAGCGCCGTTTGATCTTAAGTCGAACGCGAAACCACTGAGTTATCCGGTCGGATCACTGATCTATAGTGGCACCTAGTGGATGAAATAAATCAGAAACATTGAACGCACGTGGGTAGGAAGCAAAATGTGAAGAAAGAAAAATATTAAAAATAATCTTTATTTACACATTCTCGTTTTGTCAGCGTATCGGACGAACGTATTTATCAATGAAAAACAATTCACATTCGCAAGTTGTTAAAAGCAATGTTAAAAAGAAAGCTAAAACTAGACCAAATTGCTTAAGATTCAAAAGCGGAAGTCATAATTTTCTAGAAAAGAAGTCTACAAAGTTATTTTTTTTTTTTTTTTTATTTGTATCAGACAAGGTTGTCCATATTAAAACCAAAACACAAAAAGACACAAAAAGACACTAGGAGTCACTTGGATGACATGTGCAACATATCATTGTAGTGCTTAAAATAAGTCGTTTTATAGAAAGCGTCTGAGGACATTAATGCTATGATAAGAGAATTGAAAGATTTGTAACAATGTTGCACAAAGGCATAAACTGTTTTCCGCAATAGAGCTTCAAAATTTGTGATCAAAAGTTATAAAGAAATGCAAGTTTGATATAAAGAACATTGTCGGCATCGCAAACAGAACAGGTTTTGTCGAGGTTACACGCACCGAACGACAGCTCGTGCTTCTTCTTCTTCTACGACGAAGAAGAATCGATAGATGCAATCTTGCAAGTGGGGCTGTATCAGTATCACTGTAATCAAGTCAATGTAAAAATTAGATGGGTGCCAATCCCATTAGAAAATCAAGATAGTGCCATGAATCTAGAAGCAAATTTTGGAAAACCACTTTAGTTTCTATCAACTGCGTGAAACATCAAAATCGACTGCTGACAGTTTTAAGAACAGTAGCCTAAAAATGCAGCAAAAAGCCTTAGAGAAAAAACCCACCCCAAGTTAGGCTACATAATACGAGGACGTCACTAGATTTATCCAGAAGGTTCTGCCTTGAGCGCATACTTGCACGTCTCGGGAATTCAATTTCAGTAATCAACCGTTTGTAAGGCGCTATGCCTAATTCCTACCTTGGTTCATCGTTATGTAGATTTGCAGTCGTGTTGCGTTGTGTGATCGTATGTAAAACTCGCCATTCCACACTAGAACCTTCTTAAAGAAGTTTAAATCATGATTGTTTTTCAATATAGAAATCAGTCTTGGTACCTTTAAATCAGTATATCAGTTTCGTTGTTGATACTGCTTCTATTTTCTGCCTCTGCCAGTACGACGTTTGAATCAGTTTTATAGTGTTATGTTCAGAGTCTGTAGCCTATATTATGATTTCTGGTGCAGCAGCTATTACTTCTGAATCAAGACTGCTAATAATGTAGAGGCGACAACATTTTGTATCCAGTTTTTGGTGGTGGAGCTTTAACCATTCCGGTGCTTTTCTTTACTTTTTGTGTTGCTGGATCGAAGATTAAAAATTATAAACGATTACATTTTGAGCAAGCATTGACCGTCTGAGTTTGAGTTAGCAAACAATACAGCAGCGTAGTCGACCTCGTGTTCTATTATTCCTTATGCCGACTTCGCCCAGGAATGTTGTCATCCCACTGATGGCTGTGTATGGGTGGATATGCTGAAAAGTAGCGTCCGCTACACTATCTTTCAAGAAACCCACAGCACGCCGAACGTTGAAAAGCGGTGGCAAATGGAATGGGGGGTTAAATTTTGTTCAGCTAGTAAGCCTAGAGGGAACGTAATTCTACTTTCGAAACGTTTTTCGGATAATTTAAACAGCATTTCGGACAAAACTATAGATGCAAATGGAAGATAGGCTACATTATCTGTAAAGACTGTAGCCTAATATCAAATTTCTGAAATGCAAGCTCACATTAGCCTATTTAACATTTATGGCCCTCCTTGACCAAACACATTTTTACGACAACCTGTTTTCGGTTTTTGAAAGCGTTTAACACGAAAACTTAATCGTGGTTGGAGATTTCAATCTTATCTTAAACGAAAATTTGGATGGACAAGAGGGTGCACGAATAGCCAACATAATAACTTTCGTTCGTTCTAACAAATACCAACTTACTTCATCACTATGAATCCCTGACTTCATTGCATGGAACATTTACAACTGCTTGATATATTTCGATTCAAAAATCCAAACAAAAACTTTTACACGAATATACCGTATTCATATATTCCATCCACTAAGTGTCGGTGAATGAAGGAGAGCTGTCCTTGAAGTAACTTACTTTGCTCAAGCGCACACCCCTGGAATAAAATACCATCGCTTCTTATAATCTTACCGTTTCTTTGTTTACAAAGTCAAAATCTTCATCGACAACGTGGTCGGGGTAAAAATATGGTGACGAACAACTTGAATGTGTATTTCTCAATATAATAAAAGGATAGGATTTATGGCAATAAAAAACTGTTTAAATAAGTATGTGACAGAACGTAAGATGCCTTCATTCTTGTTTCAAAATAATTTCCGATCTAGTGTCAGGTGTGAGATTTACAAAAACACGAGGTTGAAAAACCATTCTCTTCAAAGAAAAGAAACGAAAGATAAAGGCCGTAAAATATATTACGGTTGTTGGACTATTCGACTTGCAACAACTCAGCAAGTGCTTCAACTCAGCAAGTACATTTCAGCTGCTTTCCAAGTCAGAAGATAGTATAGTATTTTCACCTAGCAAAAAACTTGTTTGGTCATTGCTTGCTAAATTGAATTTGCTGAATTGTGACATGCCAAGTTTCGGCGTGCTCAGTTTCATCACTTGTCAACTTATGGCTACTTGTTGATAGCTCAGTTATCACTTGCTCAACTGCCATGTGCTCAGTTCACGACTGCTGACTTGTTAGAAGCCTCGTACAATACAGCAGCTAGCAGATGACCATGATGTTCTTCCAGGTCCATGGTGTCGAGTTTGAGCAAAAAAGGTAAAGTTATGCGCACAAACCAGGCATAAACTTCTTTAAAAGGTAAAAAATATTGTTTTTTAGCATACATTTGTTTTGAAAAAAGTGTTGTTTGGTAGCAATAATAATTTTTTAAAAACCTTGAAATTTTTTTTTATGAAATTGGAAATTGTCCTCTTCGTTTTGTAAGACAATTAAGTTATTTATTATATGGCAACTCTGTAGTCAAGATTTGCAAAGAAAAATAACAAAATTGAACAAGAGATTAATTGGAAGTGCAAGGTTGTCAGGTTGGCATTTTCAATGGTCATCAGTGCAAGAAAATGACAAAAAGAAAGATGAAAAATGTTTTATAGCCATGGTATTCGTTATAGCAGCCACCACAACGAAATTTTCATGGTGGAATGACATAGTGGATAAGGCATTGGCTTTCCAATAATGCAAACCTGGCTCGACTGGGTTTACGCTGGTTGTTCAAAAACACCGCTCACCTCTACCTACGGTGTAATAAATTGGATGAGCATAATTCAGTGTTCCCAACCTTTTTAATTCACGGACTATTTTTGCAATAGCCCAAACCTTTACGGACTCATGTTGAAAGGGAAAGTATATCGGAGCTGTGTTCGGCCTGCAATGCTATATGGTAGCGAGACATGGATATTGAGAGAGAGTGAACTGGCAATCCTGAGAAGAACGGAAAGGTCAATGGTGAGAGCAATGTGTGGGGTGAAAACGAGAAGGGAAAAAAGGACTGAAGAATTGTTGGATATGCTAGAGATGAGAGAGACCATAGACCAACTGGCAAGGGCAAATGGAGTAAGATGGTACGGTATGGACATGTGATAAGGAGGAAGGAAGGAAGTTTTCTTAGAAAGGCACTAGATCTAAAGGTGGATGGGAAGAGGAAATGTGGTCGTCCAAGAAGAACGTGGAAACAACAAGTGAAGGATGAATTTAAAAAAGTCGGACTGAAGGAAGAAGATGCAAGGGACAGAGTGAAATGGAGAAAAGGGATTAAAACAATTGCTGCGCGGAAACAATCGGCCACCCCCACTAGTGGGGAACAAACCGACAATGGATTATGATGATGATGATGATGTTACAGCAATCACAAAAGAACTTGTTTTAGCGAAATTTGTTGATTGCTCACATCCTCAAATTTCAATGGAGACCTTGTCCCTGAACTTGCTTCACCAGTTCATGGAAATTGGGGTTGATGATCGTTAAGGCACATATCTGATGTCATCTTCTGGTTGTAGTTGGTTGCGGTACTGTACTTGGTTTAAATGATAGCTAGTGCTAAAAAACTAGCTTCACAAAGATATGTTGTCGGAAAGGGAAAAAGAGCTTTTGTTGCCTGCAAACAGAGTTCAGATAGATTGGGTTCCATTACTTGGACGTTGGCCCAAAATTGAGTCAGAGAAACATTTTTGTATTTCTCTTTCCACAGCTGTCGACTTTGCAGTACAACCAGTTGTTAGCAAATGCAATCTATTTCCGGATGAACCAGTAGTGTTAAAACCTCGAAGGGATTTCGCACCCACTTAAGCTCTTTGTTGAAATTGTGAGAAGGAATATATATATCTGTCCAGCTCGAACATAAATAAAATAAGGTGCTCGAGAAAGATTCCACCGATGTTCTTCAAATCAAATTCTTCTTTCAAAAATGCGTGTAAGCAGGAAAAGCAGCTATCTTTCCATTTTCCATTTCAGGCCTTAAAACTCATACTTTTTTCCGGCAGCCATCGTGGCCTACTGAGAGCTTCTTTTCCGTGGCCAAATCTGCGTGCTTGGAGTCCAAAATACAAATAACGATAGAACAAGTAAATAGACTTAAACTTGCTACAATGCTAAAATGATCACTTAGCGTTGTTGAAGTCTGGGCGATGTCCTGTAGTAGAATCATTGTACTACGCAATAACTGCTTTATCGGGATTGTAATCCAGTATTGTGGGACCATCTAACGACACTAAATTGTTTCAACTGCACACTGCCTTAGATAAAATCTGACCATTTATACTGTTATGATTGTACCTGTGTACCATTGAGGGTGTGAACGATGAAGCCACTAGCCCAACGGTGAGCAAACTGCGGCTCGCGAGCCGCATGCGGCTCTTCAACATAAATTTTGTGGCTCTTGCATTGAATCGTACTATTACAAAAAAATTAAGATTATAATTTATAAATGTATCTCGGATTGTCAACCAAGCAGTGGCGTACCTAGGGTATAGCAGGTATGGCTCGAGCCATGGGCGCCACATTGATAGGGGCACAAAAATCGGTTGGTATAAATTAAAATTTGTGACTTAGCCTACACTGTCTGCAAAATCTAATTTGCGGCCAATACAACACAAAGATCAAACAAGAGTCTCTCTTTTACTGTAGTCAATTCAATTACATACTGAAAGTTCGCCAGCAGTTTCTAACATGGTTATCATCGGTAGGAATTGCTGTCTTTGAACGAACTTCAAAATAGATGTTTCGGAAGAATTGAGCTCGTCCACAGTAAGCTTTCCGGTTTTGACGTTTTTTTTATTCTTCAGGTACTTGAAAAATCTTTTTAACCATGCAGTGGCAATCTTTAATTTACGTTCGAGGAATAGTGCTTAATGAGGCAGTCAACTCCATTTTCCTTGGTCGGGTCTTCGCTTCCTTTCGATATCGTGCAAATGTTCACTGAATCTTCTGGCTTTGATTTAGCTTGTACTCGTGGTGCTACTGGCCAACGGTCTTCTGACTGCCATATAAATTCTGGGCCGCACAGCCACTTAGATTGAAGAAACTTGTGAACGGTCATTCCTCGGGAAGCTGCATCGGCTGGGTTTAGTGCTGTGCTAACGTACCGCCACTGGCTGGGAACAGTTTGCCTATGGATTTTTACCAATCGATTAGCCTCAAATATCGGAAAACACTTGCCTTTATTTCTGATCATGAGACGGATGGCGTTTGAGTCTGTCCAAAAAAATGACTCACAATCAGCATACTGAAGCTGGCTTCGTATCCATTTGTCGGCTTCCACGGCTTGAACAGCTGCAACCAGTTCCAGCTGAGGAATTGTTTTCTGCTCTAATGGTGCAACCCTGGCCTTTCCACAAATGAAAGAGCAGTGTATTGAGTTCGAATCGTCCACTAAACGCAAGTATGAAACGAATCCGTATGCCTCTAAAGAAGCATCTGAGAAATGGTGCAACTCCCGATTGACAACACTGCCAAAGCCTTCAGGTGCGAAACAGCGGGGTATAGCAATCCTTTCCAGATCAGACAATTGCTCGAACCAAGTTTTCCATTTGTTGGCTTCTTCTGTTGAAAGCTTATCGTCCCACCCATAATTTTGCCTGATAATTTCTCTTTGCAATAGCCTTGCTACCAAGATCACCGGTGCCGAAAATCCTAACGGGTCGAAAAGTGCATTTACAGCTGAAAGAATAGTACGTCGAGTGAATTTATAATCATGGGGGATCTTTGTGGTGGTAAATTGAAAATGGTCCTCAGTGACGCTCCAATGAACGCCAAGAACTCTTTTCTTGACAGGCTCGTTTAACTGTATGTTTTGCATTGATTTTGCTCTTTCCTTTTCTGGTATAGTGTTCATTACAATTGCACTTGTAGACATCCATTTGGTCAGACGAAATCCACCAATCTGCAGTAATCCAGTAAGATCCCCAATCATTTTTATGGCATCGTTTTCGGTGTCGACCGAAGTCAATAAATCATCCACGTAAAAGTCATTTTCTACAACTTCGGATACTTGTTTGTCAAAGGTGGCGCCAAACTGCCTGGCAGTTTGGCGCAGGGCAAATGTTGCGCAGCAAGGTGATGACGTAGCACCGAATATGTGCACAAGCATGCGATGTGGTACAGGTGGTTGGGACAGTTGGCCCTTTGGCCACCACAGGAACTGAAGAGCTCTGCAGTCTTCTACTTTCACTCTGACGCGGTGGAACATGGCTTCAACATCTGCCACAATCGCAATTTGTTTCATTCGAAAACGGGTGAGAACTCCGACCAGACTGTTTACAAGATCTGGTCCTTGTAGCAATGCATTATTTAGGGATTGACCATTGTGTGTGGCGGCACAATCAAATACTACTCTAACTTTGTTTGGCTGGTGGAAGTTATGCACTGGGTGGTGTGGTAGATACCACGTAGTGTCGTTTGAATGCTTTTCATTGTTCGACAACACCTCTGCGTAGCCTTTATTGATGTACTCTTGCATAACAGTGACATAACTCTCTTGCAACACCGGATCTCGTTGGAATCGTTTTTTAAATGACTTTAACCTCCTTTCAGCCATATGCTTACTACCCTCGGGCAAGCGAGTACCTTGACGCCATGGTAGCGGAAGATAGTAGTGTCCGTCCCGATGCTCTACATTGTTTTCGAGGAGTTTCATGACATAGCAGTCGTCTATAGAAAATGCCTTCTTCAGTTGACCACTTGGCTTGCATTGAAAATCTTGCTCCCAGGACATCTGTATTTCTTTATCCAGCAGGCTATCACATTTGACAAAGTTTGCAGACACATTTCTCTCCGAAGTATCACCTGCTACGGGGCCAAGTAGGGACCATCCAAAGATTGATCTTACTGCAATGGGTTGACCTGGGTTACCCAATCTAGTTTCTAACGGACACTGGACTATAGGGTGGTCCGCACCAAGCAACACCAGCACTTCACTACTACTTGCAGTGGGAAATTCTAAACCTTGGAGATGGGGCAGGTCCTTCAGTGTTCGTTCTGGTAACATGGGATTTAGCTCTGCCGGGATTTTATCGATTGCAAGAGCATGACTGATGTCGATACAGTCGTTGCCGTTCAATGCCGAAATAGTAAAGCTTAGCTGTTTCCCTTTCCATCGCTTAGGTCCATTAGCCACAGTGTTGATGACCAATTCGCTGCTCTCCCCGGTCAGGCCCAGAAGGTCGCCTAATTTTTGATCACATAGTGTAATTTCGGATCCGGAATCTAAAAGAATGTTTGCTGAAATTGCTTTCCCATTGGCCTGTATGATGTCAGGCACCACGTTTAGATATGCATGGCAGCTAGATCGGACAAAATTATTGTTCAATTGTTGGTTGGCTTCTAACTCTTTTCTAGGTTGGGTTGGTTGAGTCACTTGAGTGTCATGCAGGAGCCCGTTGTGATGTTGTTTGCAACCACGAATTGTGCAATAACTGGCCTTTTTGCATTGCCTAGCATGGTGGTATCGCCCGAAACAGTTAAAACATCGACCATTCTTTTGAATCACCATCTTCCGATCTTGAATTGAGAGCTCTGCAAAGCTGTTGCAATAATCGAGAAAGTGGTCTGATTTCGAGCAGAATGGGCAGTTGACGGTTGATTGTGCAATGTCAGTTGGTGCCTTGCTATCATGTGTTGTAATGGCATGACATGAACTTCTTGCAGCTGGTGCTTTGGTGTTTGAAAGGGGAGGTAATTCATCTTCTGGATAGGCAGTCACAATGGCCACTTCTCGTTCAACAAATCGGACAAAATCTTCAAAATTAGGAGTTCGCTGTTGGTCGTGATAAATCAAGGCATACTGCCTTTGCCAGTGGCCTTTAAGATCTTGGGGTAGTTTTTCGGCCAACATGAGGATTGAGTCTACACTTATTAAGTCCGCAAAGTCACCACTTGCTTTTAGAGTTTCAAAACATTTTCTTAGCATAATTGCATATATCATCTTTATTTTTTGACTTTAGCATTGGCCACTTTATTAACCTTTTCTTAAATGCCTGGGCTATAAGTCTGGGTTGTCCAAACCTTTCATACAGGGTTTCTAGGGCTCGTTTGTAGCCTTCTTCAACGGGGACGATTGATGGACAGTGGTCTATAGACTCCCTGGCTTTTCCAATGGTAAACTGCATCAACAACGTCAGTCTTTTTCGATCGCTCGAAAAGACAGAGTGGACGTTTTCAAAGAAATGTTGTTTAAACAGACAATAATCTTCAGGATTTCCCGAAAACTGTAATGATTCAACTTTAGGCATGCTGGCCTGTTCTCCAAAACTTTTTAGTGCACCAGTGAAAAGATTAATTAGTTGCGACTCCTGATTAATATGGTTGGATGTCACATGGTTGGGTGTCACAGTTACGTTAGGAGTGGGGTTCCATGAATGAAAAGCTTGTGGGGGTTCTACAGGTACTGGAGAATGGCTAGGAATGAAACCTACATCCATATTGGTACGGCAGGTTGGGGTAGGTTCTGGAGATGGTTTTATCTCGTCGTGGCCAAGATAAACGCAATTTTTAAATAAAGACTCACCGCGTTCAGACCTTTTGAAGTAGCGGTCATCCAGTTGAGGAAAGTCGGTAGGGCTAGCATGCACTTCAGGTTTCAAGGGTCTTTGTAAATCCTCGGATTTAAACTGTTGGTACATGGTAGAGGCATTTGCATGAACCGGATGGCAATCTTGCGAGCTCTGTTTCATCACATTGTCCAGGTCTACAGGGATGTCATTGAGCACTTCGTCTTCGATGACAGCAAGTTGGAGCTCTTTTTTTGCTTGGAGCCTTCTTTGGCTTTGCTCTAAAGCGAGTTCTTCTTCTAGCATTTTACACTTGAGCAATGCTTGTTTTCGTTTTATTTCAGCTTGTTGCCTTGCCTTTGTCTTTCTAGAGAAGCTGGACGCGGAAGAGCCCAGTGATGATCCACTGGCAACACTAGAAGTTTCGTCCATTTCAGCTGTGAACTAGTTTAACTTAGTCATTGTTAAACAATGAAATTGTGACTTTGCAAAAGCAACATTGTGCTTCTCCTGGCTCACTTTGCGTTCAGTCAGCAACAATTGGAAGTTTAGTAAAGTCGCTAAGCAGCAATTATTTGAAGCTTAAAAGTAGCACCAGAACTTACTTATTCATTTTTACAAGAATTTATAACTTTGTTAAATCAAAACATCCTGCAACCTTGACAAATGGAAGAATTAATTCGCACAGCATTAACAACTTATCGTTGTGTTTTTATTGCTGTTATGTTATATCAACTGATTTTGCGGCTCGCTGGTGTGTATGGTTTATCCACGAGCGGCTCTTTCTTTGAACAACTTTGCCCACCCCTGCACTAGCCCATAGCGTGAATATTTCTCAACTATGAAGACACATGTTTTTCCCTCCGATGTCAACTAACCTAGTTCTCCTTTTTAACAACGATTCAATGTCCAACAACATTGAATCGACATAAAAACAACAATATTGCCAGCCGTTGTAAATTAGCACTTCGGATTAACACTTTGTTAAAATAAACGTCGGGAATTACAAACAAGACTTACAGCGCTGGTGATCGCAGATGGATATATTCCATATAATAACAAAGTTCCCGCACAATACAACAGTGGTGATTATGACGTGCCGACCTAATTCTGCATCACTCTTTAATAGGCTACTACATATTTTTGACAGTTAATCGATCATTCTATTGCAAAATTAGATAATTGGCTAGAAGAAACCGGCGGCCAAACTTGGCCGACTGAGGAAGTAGCACTGGCGGTCATTCAAGCACTAGGCTACTTAGCGGCCATGGCAGCCGACTGCTTTAAGGCTTGCATTCGATGCATCCACAGTTTCATTTTACCTTTAAATGCGACAATGTCTTCCGATACATCCAAAAAGATTTTATTTCTTCCCTGCATAGTAGTGTTCAACTGGTTTAAATGGCTGAAAAAATCAGATAAGAACAGCAATTTGGCAATCCACCCGTTGTCGCTGAATCGCTCGGCAAGTTTATGATTCTGCTCTTTTAAAAAAGCACCGATGTCATTGCGTAGGCTAGCCACTCTCTCCAACACTTTTCCTCGTGACAGCCAACGGATGTTTGAATGAAATAAAAGCCCAGTGTGCTCCGCACCCATCTTGTCACACAATCCTTGAAATGTATGAGTACATAAGCGAGTACATAAGCGTAATTAAACAAAAAAATTTCGTTGAGTTACATCAGAGTTGCATTGAAACACATATTGCTTACATATATGATCTTAGTTGATGTGCTTGCGAACCCACCCAGAGCCTTCCATGGACTCAGGTTGGGAAACACTGGCATAATTGCTGAAGGAAAAGCAGCTGAGAGAAAAGAACTGCCCACCCTACTCTCCTTACAGTGCTGAAGGCTTAGTACCATGAAAACCTTTATCCTCGAATCTTGTATTCAAGTGTGGGACCCACCTTTATGTTTTTACAAAGAAACCTACATTCTTTTTGTGGTGAAAAAAGTTTTAGTGTTGGCAAAGGCAAAAGGAGTAAGCAAAAACCAACATTATAATACTGACTGAAATCAACAATTTGTGACTGAATACAAATTTGTGTTTTTTCCATTAGCAACTTGCTACATTTTTCTCGTTCAGCAGTGACATCAACTTTTTGAAGTACGTTGCTTGATGAAATGCCTGATGAGCTGTTTTGATCAATCATTCATTTTTTGTATTTATTATTCATTTAGAAAGGTTAGTTTGACTTATGTTATAATATTGTTTTGACGTAATTTAATTTTTATAAATTGAATACTTGCTATGGGTTTTATGGATAAATTGTTTGGGTGGCTAAAAACTAAGAAAAAAGAAGCATGTATTTTATGTGTTGGTCTGGATAACAGCGGGAAAACAACAATAATTAATCAACTGAAACCAGCAGAAGCACGACAACAAAACATTGTGCCAACTGTGGGCTTCACAGTCGAAAAGTTTACTGTGTCAAAGTGAGTTTTGTTATTTTTATACCTTTTTCTGGCAGTTAGTGTTGTTGGAATTTTGAGTCTTCAATGTCTCACATTGTGCAATACAAACTGGTTAGCTTTACATTAAGTAAATGGCAAGGAATTTTATCTTTGTGCCAACCATGAAAAGGGACATGAGGCTTTTTTCAATTGATATTTAGTACTAACAATCCAACGACCAACATATTATTTTTAAAAGAATTGTCAACTATAAACATGTTTTTTTTTTTTATTCATAATTATGCTGATCTGTTTATAACAAAATGTACATTGGCCACCAAGTAGCGCTATTTGCCTTGTAATATTATTAGTTTGACACTTTTACCTTGGAACTATCATACAAAAACGTTATAACCTTAGACATTATGGTGTACATCCTCGGTTAATACAACCAAACCGAGTTGGATCAATTACATAGTTTTCAGGTCAATTACATTATAATTATATACAACATAAAAGTTTATATTACAATTACATTGCTCAGAGATTTTCATATTCCAATTACTACGAAATGTACCCAATTACAATATGTTTCAATCACAAAAATTAAATGAATATATTGTTTCTATATGTATATTCATCTTCATCAATGATTTTTTTATAATTTGATTTTATCAAACACAAGTACAATTCCATTTGATATTATATAGATTTGAAATGTAGAAATTGCTTTTGAACCCCAACTAGCAATTCAACAAAAATACAGATATGTATAAACACAACTTACCAAATTATGTAATTGTAGTTTGGACCAAAATTTTTTTTTAATTATATACAATTACACACCAATGAAAAGTCAGTTACACAGTCAGTTGAAGTAGTTTGTGGTCACAGCCAATTTGCTTTCTTATTGCATCGGAGCTAAGGTGTTTTGCTTATTGTAGCCTACATTGCCTAATGACGAGGTCATGAGAGGATGTGACTCTGTCTAAATACGGTATCACATTGGTAATCCTAGCCAGAAAATGGTCACTGCACACACGACAGTGCTTGTTAACAAGTGGCAAGTGGGTCTTTGAGCTTCATTGCCAAGATCCATTTCCTTGGCTTGCCATTACAGTCAAGTGGGGTAAAAAAAATTTTTTTTTAGAAGGATTGTCCTAGATTTATTAGCTTATCAAGTATGACCACTAAAGTTGGTCACAATGTAGATAGCATGTAGGCTATGTCTATCATCCCACAATGAAATATTTTAAATCCATTAACTGGTTTGAAAATTATGCACAAAATACCTGAATTTCTTTTTACCCCAGCTTTGGGGTAAAAAAAATTTCATGGGATAACAAATACACCTGTTAGTATAGCAGCTTCTTTATTATCATAATATGGATTTCATATGTTTCGCTGTTGATTTCATATGTAGTGTAAATAATTTTCCACCAGAGAAAAGAAGCTTTGTGTAACTCACATATCAAGGACTGTGAGAGATGCTGAACCCATAGTCGAAACCGACTGGATGGGTCATGATGATGATGTAAACGATTTTGCCCACAATTTTTGTATATATGCACTTTTTATTAAATTACACATTGTAAAATCGCAAAGTCTCATTTCTGTAATAAAAACAGCAGCAAGACAAAAAATTCTGTCTAGTATATTTATGCACGCCATCCTGAATTTTATCTGCAGTTCTAGTTTAAACATGCAAGTGGGCGATTAAATTTCGCGGATTGTGAATCCTAAAAATCAACCAACTGTTTGTAAATAAACATACAACTAAAAGACAACAGTTTGTGTTGTGCACTATCGATTGATGGATCACTCTGTACTCTCAATCTGCGCTATTGATCGATTAACCCCCAACACTAACCTTAACCTCGGACCCCCAATTCCAACAAACATCAATTGATTGTGCATAACACATGCATATATTGGCACTGATGCATCCAGAAGTTTGTTTTTGTATTTTTTGGTGATATACTGCTTGGCAGTTGACATAACACCAATACAAAGCCAATGCACTGTTTTTTTTACGGAATGTCCCGTTTCGGTGAGTCCGATTCGGTGAGTCCGATTTGGCGAGTCCGATCCCTATTCAGTGATTTTTTTAATATTATTGGGTACTGTAGCCTAATTATCATTGCCGTTTTAGGGTTAGAGGTTAGAAACTCACCGAATCGGACCAGGGTTGTCGGTATTTTACCCGACCCAAAAAAACCCGGGTGGGTTTTTTTAAAAAAACCCACTTAAAAAAACCCAAAAAAAACCATAAAAAAACCCAGAGCATCATATTTGTCCAGTTTTTATTAGAAAATTAAAAAAATGAACAAAAACACTACAAGGCACTTAAAACAAACTTTAAATTAGGACACTAAGGATGTGATTTTGAAGTGAATTTCCAAGAATAAACTGAAAACGCAGTGGATATTGTACAGTAGGCTACACAAAAATCAAGTAATGCCACTTTGTGTATACTACACTAAAACTCATTTATGCAAGAAGGCCTTATAGTTAAACTGGTGAAAGTAGGCTACTACTCTACTGCAGTCTGTATATATGATGTGAAATGCAATTTAGGAGGCTATTTACCAATTGCAGATTCTGGATTCTAACGCATGGCTTGTTTCAGAGCATTTGCCTAAATGGCCATTGGCCACGCAATCGCTCATCCATTACTATATTACATTTATATAATATATATGTAAATGATAAAAAATATTTAAACATGATGGCATAAATGCTCCTTGCCTTCAAATCTAAAGCAAATGATGCAATAATGTGATTTCTACCACGTCCACATTAAAATCAACTTGGTACCGGTATAGAAATCAGTGGATGATGCAACATCCAACTTGATCTTGAAATTAATGGATGATGCAACATTCAAGCAACAACAGCCTTAGTGCATTATTTTATTGAGTTATGCAAGCATGTAGGCCTACTGTGAGTGAAAGGCACTTCATTCGTAAAAAGTAGTTTTGAGGTGAAATAAGCACGAATCTACCTTTTTTGCGTCTTTTTTAAAAAAACCCAATAAAACCCAAAAAAACCCGGGTTTTTTTAAAAAAACCCGGGCGGGTTGGGCTTTTTTAAAAAAACCCGGGTTTTTCTCAACCCTGAATCGGACTCACCGAGTAGTAGCTGTCACGATTTCTTTCTATCTCTTACCAGGAAAAAGACTTGGAAAGGTTCAATGACGTAGTTTAATGGGTCAAACCGAAAAGCAGTCAATTAAATTCACGGATAGTTCTACTGGTGAGATGATATATAAAAACGCTTGAAGGACTCCAACGAATGGTTCACCACTTCCAACAATTAATCAAAGTAACAGTAAACGGCAATAGATTCCAATGCTTGCGACTATTGATCAAGTTTAACGTAATCCACTCGCAGCTTCTCATACGATTCTAATTTCAATCAGAAATTATATTAGCATCAACTTGCTTTACTCGTATGCAATACTTCAACTTTTGATCAACAATAATCTTTGCTTCTATTACCAACTGCTACTATTACAGCAATGATCTCTCATAACCAACTCATCATAATAATCAACTCATCATAATACAACTCCCATAATAATCATTACGCAAATTACAGCACTATTTATAAAAGGTTTGTTCGGTCTAGTAACTTCGAGAAGGTTACGTAATGTTGCATCACACGAACTCATCGTTCGGTCACGTTGCATTGAGCGGCATAAACAAGCAAGTTTAAAGAAGACTCTAGAACTGCACGTAGCAATCGAATGACCTAGAATACACGTTATATAATACAGATTTCGTAATCAGAGGTTACTTCAGGATAATGACCGATGATAACCTATAGCATAAGAATTTTACAATCAAAACAGCACGCTCGATCGAGACACAAGCGGCCCGTCGTAAGACCTCGCACATTGATTGTGACATACGCCCCCACTTAGAATATTGTTGCAAACAATATAACAACACAATCAATACAAAACACACCACAAAACAATTAATTACTCAATAAAACAGTTCTCATAAGTCCATCGTTGCATGATCTACCAACGATAGCTTTTCTCTAAACAATAATCACGTTTACTGTGAAAGTTTCCAACGTCCTCAATATCTTCAGTGCACCGGCGAGCAAGATGACCCATCTTCCTACATCGGAAACACCTCCTCTCCGGACAGTCCTTGGCCAGATGACCTTCTCTGTGACAGTTGTAGCAAGCCTTTTCATCAAAAGGGCAGCTCCTGGCTATGTATCCAATCTCCCCACATCGGTAGCAGTGGTTGTCACGGCAACGTCTGTTTTCCGAATGTCCGCCGTCAGCAACGCACTCCCTGGCGAAGTGTCCGCGTCTACCGCATCTATAGCATACTCCAAATGGTCGTCGCCTGCCTCTTCCCCTCGGTTCTTCGCGCTCGTTGTATCCATGACCTTGAGATCGTCGCTGATTATCTGCAGAACAATCTCGAGCAAAGTGACCATTCTTGCCACAAGAATAACAAGTAACTTCAGAATTTCTCTCAATAACATTTCCGATTATAAGATCAACTAAAGAGTTTTGTAAACATAACGCTTTCACAGTCCCACTACAATACGGAGTTTCAATATATATCTTCGCTAACGGTCCTTGGATTGAAGTGTTATTTATCGACATCACAATTCCAGTTTTTCCCGTTAACTGACTGTCTTTAACCAAATCTCTCCTCACCATTATACCCGTAGAACCAGAATCACGTAAAACTTTCACCTTTTTGTTTCCAACTTTTCCATCCACTACTGGCAGGTAATCTTCAAGTATTATTTTTTCGCAAACATCTTTTTTTGTCTTCTTTCCCGTTTTATTCTTCATCTGATCATCTTCATCCGGTCTCTCCTCCTCAAGCGCTGGTTCATGAATCATTATCGCACAACCACCTCGATAAACCTCCGTGTCTTTATCTTTTCCAGACTGATTGGATAGGGAAAACGACTTGTCCTTGCATTCCTTCGCTTCGTGTCCTTGCCTATTGCAATGATTGCACCACTTCCTCGATTCCTGATGATTTCTGTTAGTCTTCCTCCGGCAGTTAACAGATTTATGACCTAAGCCATTACAATTAAAACAACGTACTTCTCTTGGAACCGCACCTCCTTTAAAATTATTTGTTTGCTCCTCGTCATCATCGAATAACAACATCTCTTTGGTCGACAATTTCTCATCATGGGCAACTATATACTGTTCCGCCACACTGGCTATGTCTTCTAGAGTCTTTGGACTTCTCTCCATTAAATAAACATCTCAGATCTTTTGAACATGAATCTGTGAATTGTTCCTTAACTATAAGGTTTGCCAATCCGTCCAATGATTGATCGGCCCCCGAAAGTTCAAACCATTTTAACAACAGGTTTCTTAAACGTTCGATAAATTGACCTGGGCTTTCGTGTCGTTTAGGCTTTGCCTCACGGAATCTTTGACGGTATCCATGCTCAGTAAAATTGTATCGCTTTAACAGAGCTAACTTCAATCTGTCGTAATTCATGGCTTCTTCTTGCGAAAGTCTTGAATATACATCAAGAGCTTGTCCCGATAATAACATGCTTAGCTGGGTAGCCCACGTCGACTTCTCTAATTTGGCTATTGTAGCATATCTTTCAAATCTTAACAAATAACTATCCAACTCATCTTTTTCTTCAACAAATGATGGCAAATCTGGACGTCTAATTTGCGCCACAATAACATCTCGAGCATTATCATTAGTAGAATTAGATCGCTCACCAATGTCCAGTTTTTGTCTTTCTAAATCAAGTCTTATCTTTTCCAATTCATATTGCGCTCTTCTTTCTTCTGCTTCGCGTTGCGCCCGATTCTCTTCTGCTTCGCGCTGTGCCCGCTTCTCTTCTGCTTCAGCTTCACGCTGTGCTCGTTTTTCTTCAGCTTCAAGTTGTGCTCGCTTCTCTTCAGCTTCAAGTTCACGCTGTGCTCGCTTTTCTTCAGCTTCAAGTTCACGCTGTGCTCGCTTTTCTTCAGCTTCAAGTTCTGCTTTCCTTATTTCACGAGCAGCTCTTCTATCTTCTCTTTCGTCAGCTTCTCGTTGAGCTTTTTGGGCCATTATCTTGTGATACTCTTCCATCACAAACTGAGACTTTTCATTGTCACTCAGCCCCATTCGTTCAGCCATGCTCCTTAAGTCTTCAATCATCTCATGTTTGACGGTATCTGCCATTTTGACAGCTTGTTGTTAATTTTTTATTCTTTCAATAAATCTTTCGGTATTCTTCGGTTTTTCGGTTATATCTCGGTTTAATCCCGGACGAGCCCCCAGAATGTCACGATTTCTTTCTATCTCTTACCAGGAAAAAGACTTGGAAAGGTTCAATGACGTAGTTTAATGGGTCAAACCGAAAAGCAGTCAATTAAATTCACGGATAGTTCTACTGGTGAGATGATATATAAAAACGCTTGAAGGACTCCAACGAATGGTTCACCACTTCCAACAATTAATCAAAGTAACAGTAAACGGCAATAGATTCCAATGCTTGCGACTATTGATCAAGTTTAACGTAATCCACTCGCAGCTTCTCATACGATTCTAATTTCAATCAGAAATTATATTAGCATCAACTTGCTTTACTCGTATGCAATACTTCAACTTTTGATCAACAATAATCTTTGCTTCTATTACCAACTGCTACTATTACAGCAATGATCTCTCATAACCAACTCATCATAATAATCAACTCATCATAATACAACTCCCATAATAATCATTACGCAAATTACAGCACTATTTATAAAAGGTTTGTTCGGTCTAGTAACTTCGAGAAGGTTACGTAATGTTGCATCACACGAACTCATCGTTCGGTCACGTTGCATTGAGCGGCATAAACAAGCAAGTTTAAAGAAGACTCTAGAACTGCACGTAGCAATCGAATGACCTAGAATACACGTTATATAATACAGATTTCGTAATCAGAGGTTACTTCAGGATAATGACCGATGATAACCTATAGCATAAGAATTTTACAATCAAAACAGCACGCTCGATCGAGACACAAGCGGCCCGTCGTAAGACCTCGCACATTGATTGTGACAGTAGCAGACCCTTTTTTTTACCCCAATCAACGAATTTTATTGGGGTAAAAAAAACACCTCAATAAAGATTTACATAAACATTTGGAGACCCCAGTTTTTGTTGCATCTAGTAGCCTCACAACATAGTACTCACAATATATCATTAAAACATTCATACTACATTAAAATTTAGCAAAAACCTTTAATAAACTCCTCCAAACCTTTTTTGTACCCTTCACTGGCCATATTTACTCTATTTAACATATCTTTTCTTTGTCAAATCCACTCTTTTTTTTTTACCCCTCAAAGTAATCACCAGAGACCACTCAAACAGACACTAAAAAGTGGTACCCGGTCATTTGGTTGACAGACATTTGGTCGACAGGACGTTTGGTCGACAGACATTTGGTCGACAAGACATTTGGTCTACAGGACGTTAGGTCGACAGAACAATTCAGAAAAAAGTTGAGTGAATATCTACTCATTTTAGATGTGAGATGGTAAGTGTTTTTTTTACCCCAATAACCCCACTATTTTTTTACCCCACTTGACCATACTATGTGTACTCCATTGATGCTCCCTTTCGAAATAATCGCAAGTAAAAAAAAAAACAGACTAAAAACAAATGTTTTTCAATGTAGCTCCTGGAGGCTCTGCCTTTGTCATTTCATACTTGGTTCTGGAATTCGTGTGGTCTTACAAGATCATAGTGTTTTCCTCTGCGTTGCGTACAAATCTTGAGGCTGGAATGTCACAAAGCATGCACTTGTTCTCTTGGGTTATGTTGCATTCACATGATTTTGCGTCTGTCTGCGTTGTTGGTCTGTTGTGTGCAATCAATAAGTCGGGGCCATGTTTGTAATGGACAAACATGTTCTTAAGCTGCATCGTCGAGCATCTTAGTTCTGGAGTATGAAAACTAGTAGAAGTTTCAACGTGCAGTCGAATGTAGAAAAGTAGTTTCAGTAGTTTTCAAGATGAGCAGTAGGCTCCATTGCTCCAACTGCAGAAACTCTCATTATGTGCTTCAGTTTCAAGATTGATTTCAAGCAGTTTTGCACTTCGTTGTTGGCTTAATTTTATCAGACCGGTCTTACTCTCTTTTGTTCCAATGTGTCAAGTTGGCTTGTGTGATCGCAATAAACTATTACAAAGGATATAGACGCCATTCTCTGTTCATGCCCATTGCCAATTACTACTGTGCTCGGGATGTTGTTGCACTACTCCTTGAAGGCATCCACTGCGTATCAGTACGGTATGACGGAGCAAACAGCCAACCACATCATCTTTAGGTGTCCCATCTATTCACCTCCCAACGGAAGACGTTCAGGCCTCCGCCCTCCGCACCCTTGACGATCTGACGAAAAGTTAGCTTCAAGTCCTTCCTTTCGGCTCAGCACAGACTTTCTGCTTCATACGAACGACGAGCGTTGAAAATCTTTTTCACAACGAAAATCTTTTTTATAACATGAAAAACTTCACCACAGAGAATTTGATCTCAATTGGTAGAATTGATGAAATTGTCATACAAAAAATGTTCATGTGTAAAATTAAAAATATTGACATTATATTGTAACTTTGTTAGGATGCTAGTCCTTTTAGTGTCATATTACACTCTATTGGCTGTATACACTTTTATATGGGTACTGCTACTATTCGGTGAGTCCGATTCGGTGAGTTCCTAACCTCTAACCCCTAACCCTAAAACGGCAATGGTAATTAGGCTACGGTACCCGATAATATAAAAAATTTAATAAAAAAAATTGAAAAAATCACCGAATAGGGTTCGGACTCACCGAATCGGACTCACCGAATCGGACTCACCAAAACGGGCCATTCCGCTTTTATATCAACATGATATACAGGCCTCGAAATTCACGGCGGACACGGCGATCATGTCCGCCGTCACAGAATGTGATGTCCGCGGGAAGTACCATCTAGATCGGTCATATTTGTCCGCCGAGAAATAACACAAGAACTAGCGATACAAATCGTCATTGCATAGTACTAACAATTGTTGCGAGAATATAATTTCCCCCGCACTCTAGCGCGCATCTAGAAAATGTGAATACTGTATCTCTCACCCAGACAACAAAATCTATCATTCTTATATTAATTCAATGTAGACGCAGATGTTGAATCAATGCAAAAATGATAAATTTTGTTGTCTGGGTAGCTTCCATTCAGGCAGGAAAACATTCGATTTTTACGTTGCTTCAACGATTGATGACATTGAATCAGCGTAACAAAGGTGAATTTTTCGCTAAGAATCGATGGGAGTACGGGTACTTCCACACTAATAAGCGCAACTTTGTTCAAGTTTTACGTCACAATGTCTGGCTTTGATCTTCGAGTAATATTGATAAGGCAAGGTTGGTTACAAAATTAGATTAAACGAGTTCAGTAGGCTA
Organism: Aplidium turbinatum; assembly: GCF_918807975.1. Classification (NCBI taxonomy): domain Eukaryota; kingdom Metazoa; phylum Chordata; class Ascidiacea; order Aplousobranchia; family Polyclinidae; genus Aplidium; species Aplidium turbinatum. Next base: position 18,531,787 of record NC_137489.1, read on the forward strand.
TTACAGCAAGATGCAGCAAAATTTGTTAAGTTTTGGTATTACTGTAAGAAAGAAAAGGCCCAGGAAAATTCACTTTCACTCACATGACACGCAAAAATAAACTTAAAGAAAAAAGCCTAGTGAAACTTTGCACAGCAGAACATAGTAGCGTTTGTGTAGAAGTTTTTCCGACTCGTGCCCAGAGCATTGTGACGCAAGAAGCCACATGACCTCGTTCGGTGGAAGTTAATCAGTTATGCTTATGCGGTATATTAAGCAGCTACACGGCGCTGTGACTCTTCAAGCGCACGTCGTTGGTCTGATGAAAGCCTTTCAGAGTGACTTTGCTGAAATTTTAAAAAGCCTTCTAAGCCGTAGCTATAGTTCTCGAATGGCGCAGAATTATCAAGATAAAAAAAAAAAAAAAAATATCAAGATAAAGTGATTTAAGCATGACGATCGGCGCTAAAACTGGTGTGTCCGCCGTGAGACTTACTTTGTCCGCCAAGATAGCTGCTCAGACCGGACACGTTTGTCCGCCGTCAACAAAAACGAATTTCGAGGCCTGATATAATTCTGTTAAATAATAAACTTGAAGTTGACCTTGGTTGCTTGATATAATATTTTCTAAATGATTTTGTTGATTTCCTCCCAGCTTGATGTTCACTGTCTTTGACATGTCTGGGCAAGGTCGTTACCGGAATTTGTGGGAGCATTACTACAAAGAAACGCAAGCAATTATGTTCGTTATTGATAGTTCAGACAAGTTAAGAATGGCTGTGGCTAAGGATGAATTGGACCAGCTGATAAAACACTCCAGTAAGTGATCTCATTACTTCACTGTCAGACTTTGTGCTTGATATTTCCATGTCTTAGAAAGAAACCTTTTGTCGTGTTTATGATTACCTGCATACATTATTAATTTGGCTATGTTTCTTTTTTAAATCCATTGCGCTGAGTGCATTTCCCAGAAGAAAACTAATTTGGTGAAGTGCTTGAGCAAGCAATTACTTCAGCTAATCCGCTTGTTATTTTGCGCTGCTTGTGATTTAACATCATAATGTTTCGTTTAGAAAGCCACATGTAAAGGTCACAATGGCTGATCACATGTTGTTTTTTTTCGAAACTGCTGCTGGTAATGCTACAGTGTCTATAAAGCAGTGATGCCCCGTCTCAATTGCTCTATTGGTTAATCGCCGGGCCATCTTTGTGCACTAAGAAACGCAAGATCACGCAGCACTAGATGGACTTATGGGGTGTGCGCTTGAACAACGCCTTGAGGACTGCGCTCCATTCAGCGGCACCCAGGGTATGGAATAATTTCACAGGCAACAACAACACTTTGACAATCGGAAACTTTTGTCAGCAGTCTCGGTAACCGGGTCTGTACAACAAGTATGTATGTGAAACGGCCAGGAAAAACATTTCAAAGGTTTTGTCAGTCCGAGGTTAAAAATTGAACACCAACAAACCAGTGGTGCATGTTTGATAATTTTTTTAATTGTTGTTATGTTAATTCATGATTTCCTCTTATGCTATCCCTTCAACGAAGGTATTGTTGATAAGCGCATCCCGATTCTGTTCTTTGCCAACAAGATGGACCTCCGAGATTCTTTGTCAGCGGTGAAATGCTCACAGATTTTGGGATTAGACAATATCAAGGAAAAACCGTGGCACATTTGGTGAGACTAACTTGCTCTGATTGCGGATGGTCACGCATAGTGTACGGTTTATTGAATAATATCATAAACGTGACACTAAAAAAGCATAGTTTTATTTTTTAGTTTCTATTATTTCGATTTTGTTTCAAACCATAATGACCATTGGTCCAACTACCTCTCATAAGAAGAAATGCATTTTCATAAAAGTTTCAAGTGGAATAAATTGCAAGTAATGTTATGGCACTAACCAGCATAACAACATGGGACAGTGGGACAGCACGAATCACATAAAATGGATTTCATTAGCATATAATTTCTCATTCAGTGGAGAATGTTTTTGTTCGATTTCTTTACTTAGTTTGAAATTGATTTCCCTCGGAGATTTAAATCCATATAATTTTTCGAAAAGGCTTTGCTTACAGACTAAGTGCATAGTTATGCTAAGGGTGCTTTCCAATAATGTTATTTTCCGTATCCTAACCAATAAGTTTGGTTGGTTTGAATCTTTATCCTTGGACTGACAAAGCCTTGATAGGTTATTCCTGGTAGTTTGGCATACTTGTAGAGGATTTTGACGCAGACCCGGTCACCGAGATTGACAGCTAGTGAAGTTTCCGATTGTTGAAGTGTTGTTGCCGGGGAATTATTTTATCCACTAGGTGCCGCTGAATGGAGAGCAGTCCTTAACGTGCGTTGCTCAACCGCACACCTCGAGAGTCGAACCAACGCCGCTTGATCTTGAAGTTTCTTATTTTGTTGTTTGTTATTTCAGCGCAAGCAATGCCATGACTGGTGAGGGATTGAACGAAGGAATTGAGTGGCTCTCTGGACAATTACAAACAGCAAGACCGCAGTAGTGATTTCAACGTTCTTGTCTTCACAACAAATTCCAGCTTTTCACGTATTAGAAGTCCTTGTCATATATTTGGCTCTAAAATTACCATTGCTCAGATTTGACGAAGTTCCATTCTAACTCGTTGGGTAGCGTTGTTCTTGCATGATGTCACTGAGCTAATCATTTGTTGAATTAGAATTGTCGTGCGTTAACAATTTGAGGGTTTGTGTTGTAAATACAATGATTTCGTTTTATTCCCATTATTATTTATATACATATCGTTAGACATTACACAAGCAATTGAGGTGTTAAATACCAAATGTCTTTTATCTTGCTAGTCATTTTTAGCTGCACTTTTATTAGGCAATTTAGACCATGCGCTCGAGCCCTGCTAGAGTTTGTATCACCCGACATCTACGTAAGCGTGACATATAGAATTATTAACACTGCATGAATGTGCTTAATTCCAAGCAGAAAAGCCAAGCAGAGGGTATTACACCAACTACTGCTTGCATGGCTTTTGTGTTGCAAACGTATTAGCAACTTGTGCTTTTACCTTTACTGATGTAAACCATGATATATTTCACTAACATGCCGAGTTGTCAGTTCGCTTGCCCTGCAAGGTGGACTTAGCAGCTGTCTTAGCAGTGGACTTGCGGTCTTTGCAGCTGCTCACTTCCCGTTAAAGATAGCAGAGGCGTGTGGTGCTTTTCTGTGTTCGCTCATTCTTTTAATTATATTTCCTCTCGCATCTTTCACTATCATACGAGTCAGCAAATCAGTTTTTTTACTTTCATTCAACGTCTGCAGACGTAACAAAGAAGCTTGGAAGTGGTTCGTCCTTCCAGATGGTGCTAAGTGCTACACTATGGATATGAATGTTTGTTCATACGTGACGTTTTTTGGTTTGAATTTTGTAGTGAACACTGAACATAGTAGGCTTTTGTTTGATTGTTTCATTTTATGTTTGTGCACATTCTACCGTATGCTGTATTACATGCTCTGCCTCATTTTAATGGATTTTCATCGGCTGTCGGATTTCAGTGAAGTTGAAATGAAGTGAAAAAGGGCGCCCCACAATGGTACGCGAGCTAGGTCCTCATAAAATAACAATTTTTCAGATTTAAAGCGTTGCACAGCTTTTTTTATTCCATATTGTTTTTAAACATAAATTTACCGCTCTTTGTCATATTCATATTTTTTTACAAATTACTATCCCGGTGCTATTGTGAAGATGATCACCCTATTGGCTTCAGCGCAGATTACCATTCATATGCACGCGTTGCTGGGCCACGATAGTGATTTTCGTTATGTGGATAGTCTTTGTTCTGATTTGTCATTGTTAGCATCACTTTCATATGGGCTTTACGTTACTGGTAACTTGTGGTGACACCTAACTTTTAACAGAAAGGATTACCCAATAAATGTAAAAAGATTCTATTTTTTGTTACTTTGATTCCTTGACCGAAGTAGCCCTTGTACAGCATTCCCTCATATTTGAGCAGACTGTATTTCGTGGTTGTTGATTGGAACAACATATTGCTGTCGTTATTGCTGTAATTTTGTGAGGTTATTTGCTCTCAATATTGTCAAGGGCGTCGCAAAGTCGTACGTTTCCCCGTTCAACTCATTGCTGCTTGGAATCTGATTTTGCTAAAATCTCACCCACACCCCAACAACCTGATATTTCGGTAGAACTCTTTGAAACGAGATGGAATGGAAATATGATACAAGTTGATAATAGCTGGTTGCCTTCTGTTGGCTGGCACCACCAACAACCGCACAATCAACATGGCTGTATTGTGCAATATCACTGTGTAACTTGGTGCCATTCGTGTCTTGTTCAAATAAACCAATTGTGAAATATATTCAACTTTTTGCGGGGTGTACCCCCAACAGCCGCGAAGGTCAGGTATTGAAGAGTATCCTTGTGTTTGTTTCATCCATAATTTAACTGACCACTTCGGCTTAGTGGCTTTTGAGGTCACAGCCAACAAATCAGTCTGTTTTTACATTGATTCCATATCTGGAGACGTTGAATCACTGTAAAAAAGGCGGATTTGCTTGCTGGAATGTGTATCTGCTCTCCTGCGCCATCTTCCGCTCAGCAAATGTCGTTACCCTCCATTGAGCTTGATTAATTATTGAATTTGCTTTATCACATGTCGGCAGCAGTGGCCGAGTGGTTAGCGCGTTGGGCTCGCAGTCGAGAGCCTGTATGTTCGACTCCAGCCACCAGCACTTGCTGTTGTTTCTCTGGGCAAGAAACTTTACGATAATTGCTTCTACCCAGTGATCGATTTCGAGTAATGGGTAGTACCAAATTTAAGTCATAAGTAGAATAGACAACCGGAAACAGACATTGCAGTCGGCTGCAGCGTGGGTCAGGTGTACGTCGGAAGGCGTACACCGATGCATAGTGCTCAAGTCCGCTTTCCCGCAATGCAGGATAAAGATAATAAAACAAACAAAACATAACTCATCGTGTAATCTCTAATGCTTTCATGCCTGCAACTGATTGTTTATCTGTTCAACCGAGTTTGGGGAAGTCGTGACTGTTGTGATAGCCTACAGGCTACAGCAGGGCATGTACCGTAACCAAGAAGGTGTCTGCAATGAAGGAAGGTAAAAATAGTAAGAAGAATTTATAATTTGATGTTTACTTACTCTTAGACATTTTTATAAAGGAATAGACAAAACCATATACAACTTTAGTAGCACACTTTGTAAATCAGTTTCTAATGACATTAGACTACAGTAGGCTATTAGAAAAAGTTATAACCATTCCTGGTTATAGGCTAGCCCAGGGGTTCCCAAACTTTCTGTTCATCGGTACCCTTTGGTCAATTTATAGATTGGCTCGTGTAGCCTACCCCCAAAATTTTCTCATATTTTTTAACAGTAGAGCTGCATAGGCTACATGATATTTGGTACCAATTAAAGCACACAAAGTTATTCCAAAGTAACAATAACAAATTAACAATGTAATCCAAGGTTAAACAAACACTACAATCAATCAGTTTTGTCTTGTGTGCTGTGATTGGACAAAATAAGTCATGTGAACTTGGTAGTTAGGCTACTGTAGTTGTAGTTAAAGCTTCTACTGGGGTGAAAATGTGACTTACTAACGAGTTCTTAATCTCAGGTCTTCAAATTATTAACATCATCAAGTGATGGAATTACATGACGAGTGGAGGTTATAAGAGAGGGTCGGTGTTGTGACCGTGGGAACTTTCCTAGTACTTGTCTGTCAGGGAGTTGGCAGTTATTGTTGGTTCTCGCAAATGCTAAATCCCCCTTTCTCGCAAATGTCTGTTTATCAAGTGATAAAAAATATTTTAACCCTTTCCTTCCCGAATTATTTTCCCGTATTTCAAAAAATTTTAAATTCCGGCCATGTTTTACATTTAACTTCCGAATATAAAATCTAAAAAAAAAATTAAGAAATTTTGGTTGCTATAGCAACAGCGAAATGTTGCCATTCGGCAACATTGGTAAGATATGGTATGGATATCTGTAATATTTCACAACAACACTTTATAATTTCTGAAAGAAATTTTAATGTTTCCGTGTACTGCATGTTTAGAAATTAAACACAAACACATATAACTGCAGTGTGCACAGCAATTAAAGCGAATTCGGTACCAGTTATGTCTTTCATCAAAGGGTGCCCCGCTGACCAAAATCACTTGGTGTGAAAGGCCAAAAAGCAGTTGTTTCTTTCATTCAAGCAGAGTCCCACAAGGCATTTGCTGCACTGCACCCGGGTGAAGCCTGATGGGCAGTATCTGCACCGCATTCTTTTTGCTCCAGGAAGAGGCCAGTGGTGCAAGCCATCATATTGCACATCTGCAACAGGTAGAGCTTTTTTGGTCTTCTTTGATGAGGATGGGCTTTCATCATTCAGAGATGGTCTTCCACGTTTTTTCATCCTACTCTTTCCTGCCAAAGTTAGAGCAGAAGCGATACTGCTGCGAAAGTCCTTTAGTGGAAGATACCTTGACTGGTTGTTCTGTGCCAAATGTCTTCGATACAACAACCACGCGTTTAGCACTGCAAGATCTAAGCAATAGTAGGGGAGAGCTGGTATGGTAGTAACGCTTTTTGCAAAAAATGGAATAACTCAAAGGATTTTTATTACAGACTTTTGAAAGTTTGACACTTGATTCGTATTTTCTTACGCTACGACATGTAGTCCTTGTCTTCTCTATGTCGCCTATGTGTCACCCACGGGAAGGTGCTACATCAGAGGCACCCATTTGTTACAACCTTACCCAACAGTGGGTATGGTTGTAACAAATGGGCGGTATGGTTGTAACAGCATGCTGAATGTGTTAAAATTTAAGTACAAAACAAACATACAGTTAGTAATTTTATTGAGCTAGTCAAATACTAACAAACACAAAGAAAAAGAACGAATTTGACAACATTAGTCACACTTGAATTGGTATTTTTAAAGGCGAAGCAGCAGTGTTGCAAAGTATGTAAACTAGTTTGGCTGACATGAAGTTAATTAAGCTTTTATTAGCACATCAGGAGGTACTCCACGTTCAGTTTTCCTTTTTGACCATCGTGGCATACTATGTAAAACAAAATACAAGTATTGATGTTCTTATATGTGGGTGAGCATTTTTCATGTTTAGGCTATATGGTTACAAACAATTCAAAAATATTTGCGGTATGGTTGTAACACCGTGTTACAACCATACCCAAGTGTGTCAGCCATGTTTCCTCGAGCTTAGCTACTAAACGACTTGTAATTTGAAGTCCACAAACACACCTACCGATAGCTAAAACTACAAGCAACACCTTAAACAGCTTGAACTTAACATATTCAAAACACTTCTGAAGCAAAACAAAATCTAGCAAAATTTGAAAAAGTTTGTTTCTTACCTGAAAAACAGATGTTTGTTGATAAAACTTTCTTGCAGAAGCGAAGGTCTTCACCAAACTGCATGCACATGTGCAGACACAGACTATACCTAATGGCGTTATCACGTGACGAAAAGGTTCACCGCGTTGGGAGAAAATCACAGTGTTACAACCATACTACTGTTACAACCATACAAGCTCTCCTCTACACGATGCGCATGTACCATTTTTTACTCCTGATGTCTGTACGATATAATTCCATCATCATGTCGCACAGATCCACTCCTCCCATGTGTTTATTGTACTCTTTGACAATGTGTGGCCTTTCCACATCAATCCGCTTCTTCTCAGCAACACTCCAGCGCTTACATTTTTCTGTTGGATCAACGCTGCAGTATGATGAAATCAAATGGACAGGTTTGCTGTCGTACCATTTCACAACGCTGACTCCTTCAGTATCTTCACATTTGTAATCCAGGCTTCCACGTCCGCGCTGTTTCAGTTCTTTGTCGCTCTGGAGTGTGCATCCTTTCAGCCTGTTGGACCGGATAGTGCCAACTGACCATATGGTTTGCTGCTTGAGTAAGCATACCAGATCAACCGAACTGAACCAGTTATCAAAATATAGTTTGAAGTTCTGGTCTTCTGGAAGTTGGTTTACAAGCCTCATGACAACATTTCCAGCAACGCCTAAGTTTCCAGGCAACTTCATGGCTTTTCCGGTATAAATCACAAAATCGTAAATCATTCCAGACATGCCCGCTCTCGCAAAAACCTTGAAGCCCCAACGATGAGGCTTACTTTTTATGTATTGTTTGAGCCCAGAGCGCCCTTTGAAAGGGATCATCTGCTCATCAACAGAATGGCGTTCTTCGGGCTCAAGCTGTGACATGGCATCACGCAGTCTATTCAGAAGAGGAGACACTTTGAAAAGTGGATCATAGTCTGTGTGGTCACGGGACTTCATGTCGGCATTATTGTTAAAGTGGATATACCTGAGAAGATCTTGAAAGCGATTTCTTGACATTACGTCTGCTATCAAAGGAAAGCGTGAAAAATTGGACCAGTACATAGTATAAGCTCTGCATGGAAAAATCCCTGTAAAGAGCAATATCCCAAAGAACTGCTCTATTTCTTTTGCTGATGTACCAATGACTTTTCCATCTTTAACATGAGCATAGCAGTTCGTTTGCTCTGCAATGTACACCATGCAATCATCGTTTAGAAACAATTTAAAATACTGCAATGGCGTCAGAATTTCATCTGGTGGACTTGAAAATTCACCTTTGAAAGTAACGTCTGGAAAGGTATATGGTTGTTTCCTCCATCTGTAGTTTTTTTTCTGTGTGCTGTTGGTTTGGTTCTCCACGCCCATTTGACTATAACTAAAACTTGCTGATGCTTGATCTTCTTCTTCGTCGACAGAGACAGCCACTTCTTCGATTTCAATTTCTAACGGCCCAGCATTTACATCTTGATCTGGATTATAATCTGGGTCAACAACATCATCATTAAAGTACATTTCCTCATCTCCTTCATCGCCATCTTCCACATCTGACTCGATCCCATCAGGGAGCAAAATATAATTAATCGCATCATCAACTCCAAATTTCTTCGCCATTTCATATAAAGGTAGCACTAGTAACTAAACAGTAATTTTTGACAGATAAGCTGCAATAAACAAAGCTAACATCAATCCTTAAAGTTTCAGCAAAACACTTACACTCCATTGCCTAACTTCCCATTGTTGCCGAACGGCAACATCGCAAATCAAATAATTCTAGAAAGCGAAACACATGAAACTGAAGTGTGCTCTTCCGATTATATACTGTACCATCACTAATCAGCATGTTCTCAAACAAAATTGCCGAATATAGCCTGTCTATCCTTCAAAACTTATCACTTACAATACTGCACTTTCAGTAGTCTCAACCACCACACTGAACACGTGTGTTTGATGAAGCAAAACTAAAAAACGAAAAACCATTCAAGCGAAACAAAAGTCTCAAAGCAGTTTAATTTGGTTCTGTTTGTGATCTAATCTTCCCAATGTTGCCGAATGACAGCAGATGAAGGAGAAAAGCATCACAAAAGTTGATGTTGCCGTTCGGCAACGCTGGGAAGGAAAGGGTTAAGGCAGATTAGAAGGTATGGAAAGAATATCCTTATACTTAATCTAATGTACCCCTTGAAAAGTCGAAATGTACCCCTGGGGGTACATGTACCCCAGTTTGGGAACCCCTGGGCTAGCCTATCACAAGATCTTTTTAACAGTTGCATGAGAACAATGTTTGACTCGAGGAGAAAGCAAAGACAAGAAGTCCAGAGCTGTGATTAAAATTAGCCAAATCGCTAGAAGACTCCTGAAATTTCCCATGTGTGCTGTTATTTTAGGTGCAGTAAAAGCTTTTAAACGTTGTGCGAAATGTTTCAATTGCTTTACAAATTCTGCAGATGCATCCAATATCTGCGACAAGCCAAGAACGATTTTTTTTTATGTTAAAACTTATCAAAACGTCTGTGTACGTTAGGCTTCAAGTTGAGCTGGAGGACTTAGCTTCGATATCTATTGGGCTTATTTAAGCGTTCAAATTGGCAACGAAATTTGCACTGGAAAGTTCATAACTTAATTTACCAATGAACGCAAATTGTGCTGCAAAGGGGCTTAATAAGTGATGCTTGTGCAGGGCTCGAAATGTGTTTGTACCGGCTCTGGGGGTATCTTTGTTCAGAAAACACATGCTTAATTTAAGTATAGTCTCACGCATTCTCTGATATGTTCTGCTTTGCTGATTTCTCTGATTACTTTTTACACTATTTCTAGTTTCGATATGCAGGACAGTTCAATACTATTACGTTTTTATAGTTTGTTTGTTTCATACAATGTCTATAGGCAGTAGTGTAGCCAGGGATTTTGAAAGGGGGGGTTTGACGACCCAGCGGTGTGGGTCTGGGGGGCCTCCCGCAGAAAATTTTGAAAAATTACTTTGAATTTGGTGCATTCTGAGAGCATTTTTAACAAAAATGTGGTTACGAATATTCCTGTAAAATGGTGGTGTCTGGTGGCATAGCAAAAGAATAAGATCATGTTTTCTTCGGCATTTTTCGGAAATAAAGCTAAGTCTCTATGTTTTCTTGTTGCTAATTCCTGGCTGAGATGTTTGGTATTGGCAAAACTTGCTCCTTTAATGCAATTTTGTTTAAAATTAGGCAATTTTTTTTAGACTGAAAGCATCATTCTCAATATCGTGACGCCAAACGTGACGTCATACGCGAGCCAAAGGAGGGGTTGTAACCCCCAACCCCCCCCCCCCCCCCCCCCACTTGGCTACGCCACTGTCTATAGGCTACGCAGTATGGGGGCTATCCTGATTTGAGAGAAACCAGATGACAGTAATAATAGGATAAATTATGGACCAGCTCAGTGGCCAAGTGGTCTCGGCTCTAGCTGCTGGAAAATCTGGGACCGATTTCAAGTCGTGTCAAAACGTCACCGATTGTGTTCTTTCTTGTATTACGCAGTGAGAATAAGTCAGGGCCGTTGACAGGATTTCTCGGGCCCGGTACCAATTTATTTTCGGGCCCCCTTCATCGACAATGTTATGAATATAAAGGTTGCGTACAAACTTTTATTGATGTCGTTTAAGCATGGTCATTTAACAAATCTTCCGCAATCTTAAAATTTCTTGAACCGCAAAACTTATTATCTCTATCTAGTTGGTTGCTTTTTGAACTTTTCTTTGTCACATGGCGCTAGAGTATTACTTCCCGATTCCATTGATTTTTCACTGGTCATTCTAGGCTCACCAGAAGATAATTTACAGTAAAGGTAGTGCAGACAATCAGAAAGTTGTCAATTTGATTTGGGAAAAGTGTTTGGGCCTCGGTCAAACATTTGCTGATTGCTGCAATCTGAAAAGATGTTTTGGTCTAATTTTTAGTGCAGACATAGGGTTAGCAATCTTCTTACCTGTGGCTGTGCCATTTCAGTTTTTGAGTTTGAACAAATATTAGCCTGTTTATTTTGAAATTCGTGTTTCGGGTAGGCCTAATATTCTTGGTTAGGGAAATCATAATACTAGAAAGAGTTCTTATTTTACTGTTTGGTGGCTGAAGTGGCTATTTACCATCAGAAAGCTGAAGTGGGCCCGGTAGCCAGGGCTCGGTACTTTAGTCTACCATCTGATGGCTGAAATGGCTGTTTTAACCTCTGATGGCAATTCCTTTAGATCTGATTATATTAAGATCTTGATAATGTTTGAAGTCGCGGGAAATTTTTTAAATTCGTGCCCCTTAAATATTCAGGGCCCGGGTCCAAAAGTACCACCTAGACCCCCCCCTGTCAACGCCCCTGGAATAAGTCGGGTAATAATGTGATGACATCGTAAACCTAAATTATGCCATCACCCACAGAGGAAATGCTATAGTGCCTGATCCTTTTTATGATTTTAGCATCTTTTCAACATCGTAAACCTGATATAAAATTTTAAATGAACCATGTCGCTTGAATTTCAAAAGACCTTGTTGTGGAGTGACAACAAATAAGACCGTAACGTTATTACTGTATTATGCATATAAATTTTGGTGCGGCAGTTTCATTGCAAACGACGTGGCAACTCTGCGTTGCTGTTGCTGTGATGCAGTGATGCACTTGTCTGTTGCATTGAGTTGAAGAGCAATCTGCAAAACTAAAGTTCTGAATTTCAAGAAACTTTAACTGGCGTTTAACTATGATTTAACCAGGTATAGGGAATACTACTGAAAGTTAGTTTGTTTTTTCTGATCTGATCATTTTTTTCCAAGCAGTTAGTTTTTCTTGATACAGTTTTGTCAGCAGCCAATCTAGCAAAACTTTTGATGAGGTCTAATGGTAGGCTACGGTACCTGTTTTGAAAAAGAAAAATTTTAAGATAACAAAAACATTGTAAGAAATGAAATGCGAAAAAGCAAACAGTTGAGTTGGGGGTCTGGAAACATTTTTGACAATTTTTTCTTTGTTTATTTTGTAGCAGCACAATGAGTGGCAATTTACTCATATGATGTTCGACCTTCGTTTCCGAAGATGGCCAATGAGACTGAGAATAAGCTTTTGTAGTGTGGGCTTTGGTCAGTGTAGGCTACATGAGTGCGGAGATGGCTGATGAGGCCTATCTGTGCGGTGAAGCTTCTACTGCAGTATGGACATTGGAAAGATGGTTGGTTAGGGCCAGTGTTGTTTGAGGCTCGGGCTTTGCGATGTTCTCGTTTTTTGACAGCAGATAGCGTACGCTGTTTCTCAGCTGATTCTGTGCCTTTATAAATAAGATTGCGCCATGTTGGTTGTTCTGTAGCTAAGTTTTCCTACAAATCCATGTCGATGGCTAATTCTTTTATGGAAGCTTTTAAAGTTTCTTTAAAGCGTTTTCTTTGACCCCCTACATGACGTTTGCCGTTAGTCAGTTCTCCGTAGAGCAGTTGTTTAGGAATGCGATGGTTCGACATCCGGTGGACATGGCCAGCCCATCTTATTTGTGCCTTTTTTATGAGGGTAAGATTGCTGGGCATGTTTGCTTTACTGAGAACTTTGGTGTCTGGGACTTTGTCCTGCCATCAAATCTTGAGAAGCTTTCAGAGGCAGGAAAAGTGGAAGTGGTTCACCTGCCTTTCGTGTCTCCTATAAAGAGTCGAGGGCTCACATGCATACAGAAGATTTGTCAGAATAACATCTTTGTAAACTTTTAGCTTTGTGGGCGGCTTGATTTTCAATCCCCGCCTCTCCCACATGTTAGACCTCAATCTACCAATGGCGATTCTGTTGTTGATTTCCAGGTCAATGGTGGCTGTGTTAGAAAGAGTACTATCGATATACTTGAAACTTTGACATGCATGTAGTTTCTGGTCATTTACAGTGATAGTGAGTGGCAATTTACTCACATTATAGGATTATTAGTCATAGGCGTCGATTTTTTACGGTACACGACAACTGGGCGAGACAAAGTGGGCGATACCCACTTGGGCGAGACCAGGTGGGCGACGAGACAAGTGGGCGACAGACCAAGTGGGCGACGAGTCAAGTGGACGACGAGCTAAGTGGGCGACGGACCAAGTGGGCGACGAGCCAATTGAGCGACGGCCAAAGTGGGCGACGGTAGCGAAAGTTCAGCCGTTCGGAAAAAATATGACTTTTAATTTTTACTTTAAAATACAATAATTTGTGGAAGCTGGAAGGGAGGCAATGAGAGTTCTCACGCTGAGTTTCACAAAGCATTGGAAGCAACATTTTCATTATTAGCGCTTGCTGTTTGATGTTAATTTGCATTGTGACATCATCTTGACACATTATTTTGCAATTTGCGGCATCAGGGTTTATCGTGAAGCTTAAGAGAAACCTCTCAGAAAAGAGACAAACGAATGGCCAAAGAGTGGTTTAAGTCAGTTATGAACGTTCCCTAACCGTTATTGAAGCTTGTCAGTATAAAATATGACTTTTAATTTTTACTAATACAATGGTTGATTTGTGGAATGGAGGCAATGAGAGTTCTCACGCTGAGTTTCACGAAGCATTGGAAGCAACATTGCACGGTTTTTTCAACTCTGATGAACACATTGTTTATTACTCAGGCAATGATACAACAAGACGAAGAGGGGTTAGGTTTATTACAGGGTCATTCCATTATATTTCAGGTCATGAAAAAACCAATACTCTTGGAAATGTTTCATACTTTGGCAGTAAGTTCACAATCATTAACTAAGCACACCAAAAAAATTTTTTTTGAAATTGACCAAGTGGTTTAGAAGTTGTGGGGGTTTGAAATTCACCACCTGACCGGGGCATCGTGCCCCCCCAAATTCAAATTTTGCTAATATCTCGTAATTTATAGCTAAAAAAACAACCAAAATATGTAGAATACCATTTTTGGGGGCAAGGAATCTGAATTTCCAGTCAAAATTGGTGAAAAGATATCATTTATAGATGAAAACAGCATTTCAAAAATTGTGGGGGGGATAACTTTGGGGGGTGCTTTGGCCATGTAGCCATGACCAAATTAAAAAAAAAATTTTCTGAAATTATTTACCTGTTCATGTTATGTCTTTATGATGAGTTATTTTAGTTGTTCCATGTGTTTTTTGAGAGGGACTGCAGTTTAAAACTGATACTCAGTTTGGCAAAATTCCAATTTTTTTGACATGAAGTTTTGGCATTTTTGAAACAGCAAATTGTAATGTCTGTCATCTGACAGTGATTTGTTTCAATCCATATGATCAAAAAAGTTAAAAGTATATTTAACTCCCATAGGTACAGCTTAGAAATTATTGAGTGAGCATCAAGTAATAAAAAATACACCAAATTGCACATCAGTCTAGTTAAAAAGTTTTTCAAGTTTGTTCAGTTCTTGCGAGCTAAAAGTGTAACTTCTACCATTGGATGTAGAAGGTGGAGTTAGTTTCAAAAGTGCAGAAGTGGGTGGCATCCAGCATATATCGTCTTTTCCAAACCAAACTGTTTAATTCCTTTCCTGCTGAATAATAAAAACATCATAGCCAGGCAGTTTTCTACTTCAATGAAAAGTTAGTTCAGAAATGATAAGGGTGCTGGTTTAATAAGAAACGGTAGTAAAATCTTGATCAGACTAGCTGTGTGATGATGATGATTATGTGCCTGATCTGATACAGACGTTGGCGATCATGGTCTTCCAAACTTCTCTGTCATTTGCCATTCGTATAAAATCGTTCGTTTTAACTGTTGTGCTTGTGGCCCATTGATTCAAGCTGTTTAAATAAGTTAATCTAAAATAAGTTAATCTAAATAAGTTAATCTAAGTTAATCTAAATAACTTAATCTATAACCATAGGTAGCGGCATGGGTAGGCTACACTGTCCTGTGGACTACCCATGGAGTATGGTGTAAGACGCTCTTCCCTTCCGCAGTCTGGGGTCGTACCATGGGCACGTATGAGAAACCCCTTGTCCCCCGATCAGGGACACGGAAGTCATGGTAAGCAGGTGACGGATGAGGAGTAAAGGCAGCTGATATGGTTTCAGAACTGGTTTTATTTCTCACGGTGCTAGGCGGAAGATACCGAACAAGGTACAATGGCTAGGACCCTCGTCCTGTAAGGACACTGCCCACACAGAAGGCAACTGCAAACCACTGTGTGCTATCTTATTGCAAAGAAAATTATGGTCAGACAAATAAAAAGAAGTCAAATGAACAGCTGTGTGATATCAGCTGAATAATAAAACATTGGTAGTTTTACAATACAATTATTATAAAACAATTATTAAAGAAATAGACCATAATATGGCTGAACCCTGCAAATATTGTGACAAAGCATCAGTTATGTTTCAATTATTTTCATTTTTTTGATATGTATGGGTTGATATTTTCTAAGTTGAATATTTTGGTTTATGCAAAACTTACATTGATCAATCAAATTTCGTGAAAATTTATTCTTCAATTGCTTTGTTTGAAAAAAAATTTTTTTTTTGGGATCTTTTTCTCAGCGCTTTGAAATATTCCCCCAAACTTAGCGTATCAAAAATAATTTAAGAAAAACTTTAAACCTAAATTACCATTTGAAATGTTCATTTTAGCATATTTTTAATTGCAATTTAAATTAGGGGCGGATCTACCGGGTGGGCCTGATTGGTACAGGCCCACCCAGATTGACAGTGGGCCCACCCAAAATCAGATTTATGAAAAAAAACATATTAATGTTTAATACTAGAACAACCAAGTGGCACTGAATTGTCTGCGGCATCACTATTTCACAGCATTTGTAAGAGATATTCGGTAACACTAAGTTTTTGTGTGCTGGGCCGCCGTGGCATTATTGGTGAAGGCCCACCAAGATATTTCTTAGGCCTATTCATAAATTACGTTCTGAATCCGCCACTGATTTAAATGAATTCCTTGGATCTTAAATTGGTAAAATGCATGTTTTCAGTGTGAAAATCGTTCAAGGTAAAGAGTTATTGTCAAAAAATGAAGGCGCAAAATGAAAAAATAGCTGTGCTCAGCTTCTAAAATCCTACTAGTGGCCGAAAATTTAAAGTGCTCTATCTCGGCCCCCAATGAAGATACTTCAAAATTTTTTTTGCTCCTTTCATCATTTTTTAGTATGTGCAAAATATGTCAAAATAAGCAAAATCTGTGACTAGTGGTTACAAAATTTGATGATTATGAATGGAATGCCCCACTGTACAATGTTAAAAAAGCATTTAAAATTTGCAAAATTTTAGAAAGAATTTTGACCGCCAGTCCAGGCAAGGAACAATATGGAACAACAAAATTGGAGTGTGTTTATCAAAATATAAGTCCAACTTAACATCCCCCCCAAAAAAAATGTTTTTTTTTTCTTCGGCTACATGGGCAAATTTCTCCCCAAAATATACACCTCAAAAAATATTTACAATCAAATTACTCCAAAACTACATGTTTTTCTTATATTCTGTTTGCAAATTTGGATTCCTCATCCCCCAAAATGGTATTCTACATATTTTCATCAACTTCCTAGCTTCAGTATAACAGATATTGGGGCATTTTTACTTTTTGGAGCTAAAATACTGCCACCGTGCGGTTAAAATTGAAAATGGTGTAACTTTAAAACCCCTCGACCAATTTCGAAAAAATTTTTTTTGTTGAGCTCAGTGGGTTGCCATCTCTCACATATGTCAAAATCAACCAAATCGGAGAGTATGGGTGGCATTTCCTCTAATTTTGACACAAAGAAAGTGTCAAAATGCATCGAAAACTATCAGGTATTCAGTGACAGAATAATGACCATACGAATTCGAGGAAAACCTTACAGTGTTACAATCATCCAGGTATACGCTCCTACAGCACATGCTCTAGAACAAGATTTGGATAACTTCTATGAGGATCTACATAATACTTTGAAGCAAACACCTACAAAAGATATATATTATATATACATTATGGGAGACTTCAACGCTAAGATTGGAAGTACATTAGAACCGGGAATTACTGGTGGGTTTGGTTTGGGTCTGGGTTTTTTTTTTCGGTCATTTATCGGTCATTGACCGATGTTTTAGCAAAATGTCCGAAAAAAATATAGTCAATTCGGTCAAAATGTCCGAAAAAATATATAGTCAACCTATAGTCAATTCACTATATATGACCAAAAGTGACTAAAAATGACCGAAATAAATAAAAAATGACCGAATTTTTTCAAGTCATTTCGGACAAATGACCGAAAAGTCTCAGCGAAAAAAAAACCCAGGTTTGGGTCACTGAAACGAATCGGGAGAAAGATTATTTCAATTTTGCCAAGAACATCAACTTTCAATAACCAACACTATGTTTAAACAACCTAAAAGAAGATTATACACTTGGACTTCACCAAACGGACAATACAGAAATCAAATTGATTATATTTTATGCCAACAAAAATGGTCAAGCTCCACTCTGGCGACAAAGACATATCCGGGAGCTGACTGTGGAACAGATCACCAGTTGCTAGTAACCAAACTAAAAGTACGATTTTGCAACGCCGGTACAAAACAAGAAAAAAGATATATACATGATATATGACACAAAACAGATTGGACCAAATTATATAGCCGAAGTTGAAAACCGTTTGAAATTTCTAAACACTGAAAATAAGCAAGCTGATATGATATGGGACAATATAAAGGAAAAGATCTTGGACGCAGCTGCAAATAATGTACGGTACCGAGTAAAAAGACATCCAAATCTGCTCAATGGATTTCCCCTGTAACAATTAAAATAGCAGAACATAGAAGGAAAGCAAAAGCAAATGGAAACAAAATACAATTCAAAAAGCTAAATGCTGAATTTCAAAGACAAGCTCAGAAAGATAAAAACATATATTGGGAAGAAAAATGTAGGAAGATGGAATCAGCAAGTAAAACTGGGAACATGCGAGAGCTTTACTCACAAGTAAAGAAAGCAAGATCAACCTTCAAGGCCAAGAATGCTACAGTACGTGGAGAAAATGGAGAAGATCTGCACGACAAACAAGCAATTTTGAATCGGTGGAAGGAGTATGTTGAGCAGTTATTTCAGGACCCTCAACTGCAACCACAGATTGAAGAACATAAAAGTCAACAGTTTAACCTTGAATCCCATATACTGGAAAAAGAAGTTATCTGGGCAAGAGACCAACTATCTAAACAAAAAGCTCCAGGAGTCGATGGAATTCCAGCAGAATTATTAAGACATATGCCAATTCAAATACTATTGGCCTTATGCCAATGTATTTGGAAATCACAAGAATGGCCAAAAAATTGGAAAAGATCAATATTTATTCCAATTCCAAAGAAAGGAGACATACGGACATGTTCAAACTATCAAACCATAGCCTTAATACCTCATGCAAGCAAAATTCTTTTGAAAATCATCCAAAAACGACTGGGCTCAATTATTGAAAGAGAAATGCCAGATGAGCAGGCTAGTTTTAGAAAAGGCAAAGGTACCCGTGACCAAATTGCAAATCTCAGATGGATTATGCAAACCAGCAGGGAGTACAAAAAAGATCTGTACATGTGTTTTATTGATTATTTGAAAGCTTTTGATGTTATCCAACATAACATTCTTTTGAGTAGTCTGAGAGACATGGGAACGCCAATGCACCTGCTGGAACTCATAAGGTCATTGTATGAAAATCAAGAAGCTACAGTTCGAACAGCATACGGAAATACAGCTTGGTTTAAAATTGAAAAAGGAACATGCCAAGGGTGCATTTTATCTCTTTCTCTATTTAATATGTACACAGAAATGGTCATGAGGAGAGCAGGGTTGAATGATTCCAATATAGGAGTGAAAATCGGTGGTAGAATTATAAACAACTTGAGATATGCAGATGACACTACCCTTTTGGCCGAGAACGCACAAGATCTTGAAGACTTAATCATCAAAGTGAAAAAGGAAAGTGAAAGGGTTGGATTGAAACTTAACATCAAAAAAACAAAAATTATAACAACTGGTAAAGCAGATAACATAAACATCAAGATCGAAAATCAGAAATTGAAACAGTGAATGAATTCATATTTTTAGGCTCAAAAATAAGCTGGGATCCTAATAACTCACCAGAGATAAGGAGAAGAATAGCGCTGGGAAGAAATGCATTTGTTGGAATGAATGGCATTTGGAAGAGCAAGGATATAAAATTAGAAACAAAAAAGAAGCTGATCAAAACTATAATATTCCCAATTGCAACTTACGGATGCGAAACATGGACAATAAACAAAACAGACAGAAGAAAGATTGACGCATTTGAATTGTGGTGTTGGAGAAGGTTACTGCGTGTTCCTTGGACAGCCAAAATAACAAATGAGAAAATTCTTGAACAAATTAAACCGGACATATCCCTAGAAGCTAGCATCGTCAGGCAGAAACTTTCATATTTTGGCCACATAATGAGAAGCAAATCAATGGAAAAAGACATCATGCTTGGTTTGGTGAGCGGAGGAAGAGGAAGGGGGAGCCCAAAAACAAGGTGGCTTGACACGATTGTAAATGACAGTGGTATGTGAGGGCATGAATTGAAGGAGGCTGCGTGGGATCGAGAGATGTGGAGAAAGATGACGTATAGAGTGACCGAGAGTCGTAAACGACTGAACGGATGATGATGATGATGTACTAATGTAAGTGTTTTGGCTTAACTGAAAGTAACTATAGTATTATAAAGGCTTTCAGATTTCAGTACGCACAAGAGAGCAACAATAAGCACAAAAACACCTTATCGTACTACGTACAGACGCAAACAATGCAATTTTAAAACATAAAAAATAAATGTGGCATGCGGTGTGTGCTTAATATTTATTTATGTAATAAAATTAGTTTGCGTTCTTCTGGTGACTATATACTAGGTTACCTCGTGATGTTAAAGATGATAACTAGCTTTTGTATTTCCGACGTTTCGTCAGTCAGCACGACTGACTTTATCAAGGTGGCTAAAACAGGTTAACACAACCTGTTCAGCAACGATGGCACAACACAAAAACATACTGATAAAATGAGTAAAGTAAAGCAGCAAGAATCAGAATTAAAACACGCAACGATACCTAGAGGTTAAACTAAATGCAGTGAATGCCTAAAACCAGTAGGCTACTTTCCAACAGCGTAAATTTATCTATCTATTGGGCCACTGTCAAGAAACGTTGAAAAGACATCAGACAAGACAGAAAACAATGGGATTACAGGCCTCGAAATTCACGGCGGACACGGCGGACATGTCCGCCGTCACAGCATGTGATGTCCGCGGAAGTACCCTCTAGATCGGTCATATTTGTCCGCCGAGAAATATCGCAGACAGCAACCTGGCGATACAAATCGTCATTGCATAGCACGAACAACTGTTGCAAGAATATAATTTGCGCTGGGAATGCGAAATTATCGCATTCCAAGCGCGCATCTAGAAAAAGTTAATACTGTATCTCTTAGCTTCCATTCAAGCAGAAAAACTTTCGAATTTTACGTTGCTTCAACGATTGATGACATTGAATCAGCGTAACAGAGGTGAATTCTTAGCTAAGAATTGATGGGAGTACCGGTACTTCTACACTAATCACGTGCAACTTAGTTCAAGTCTTATGTCACAATGTCTGGCTTTGATCTCCGAGTAATATTGATAAGGCAAGGTTGGTTACAAAGTTAGATTATAAGAGTATAGGCTACTACAGCAAGATGCCGCAAAACTTAAGTTTTGGTATTACAGTAAGAATGAAGAGGCCCAGGGAAATTTCTGAAAGTGAGAATGAGGGCGATGAACCTACTACTAGGAATTTTAGTGGTGATAGACGCATATATTAAAGGAACAACGAATCTAAGGATTAGCTCTGTCAAAGATCACAACACATCGTTTACCCCAAGCCATCAATTTCCGGTCATCAAGGCCATCGACAATATGAGTGACAAAAAAAAAATCAAAATTAAGAGGTTGTTTGAAATCGCATATTTTATCGCTAAAGAAGAGCTCGCATTTACGCTTTTCCCTCAACTAGCCGGTCTGGAGAAAAGACACGGAATAGATCTCGGTATCACGTATCTTAACGACAAGCAGTGATCTCGTGGAGATTGGCGCACGTCTTTGAAGATCGATGTTATTGAAGCTCTCATCATGCGCATGGGTCAGATGCATCAATTTTGTACCCTGTAGTCTCCAGAACGCATTTTTGCAGTTTTGGTATTTTTTAAGGTTTCAGTCTACTTTTTTAGGCTTTAAGTTACAGTTTAGATATGTGCCCCCCCTATGTAATGCTAATTTTCAATGGAAATTGTTAACTTCTTAGCAAAAATTTTGGATTTATCACAAAATTGCCCACTTTTTTTGGATTTTTCACGTTTTTACTTCTGTAATTCCCTTGTGATTTTTCACAGTCAAATACTGCAGTGCTAAACTGACTTTTATTTAACACTATGCAGCTTTAGCTACATTTTAATGTTGAAATGACACTGGCTTTACAATTTTGGCCTTGTATTTTTCTCAATTTTACGAATCTGCAATTTTGGCTCCACTATGTTGTAGTCTCCAGAACGACCCATGGTACTACTCTACCAATGCCTACTCTGTGCTCCTGTTTGGGTGTAAAATGATGCAAATTTATATATAAACAAACCTACAAAACAAGAAAACAGATTTACTAAAAAGTGTGATAATAGTTCACTCTTCTATGGAAGCTATTTAGCCTGGCTCCAAAATTGTGTAGTCTCCAGAACAAACTTTAACAAAAAATGTATGCTTCCCTGTTTAAAATGGCAAACATTCTTCCAGTATGTGATGGACTAGTATGCTCACTTAGCAGGATTTCATAGAGAGGACTCGGAATAAATAAAAGATTAGGAATTTCTTTCTTATTGAATTTGTCTGTAGTCTCCAGAACACTGTAGTCTCCAGAACTTTTTTTTTTCTTTTTTTTTGTAAAACCAGTAAGCACTCCTTTGTACAGTTATTTTTACATGTAATGTTACTATAAAAGTTGCTCATAAGAAATGATACCTGTTGAAGCATTCTGTAACCTATTTTTGATCTTAGAGAACATAGATACAGTTAAAGTTGTTAAATTTTAATTTAGCTGTGATTGTGAGGTGCTTTTTACTCATATTTGATTGGCAATGGCTCCATATGAAAAAAGTATTGCTATTACTATTGCTAGCACATGATTTATTACTACCTTGAGGTCAAACAATACATGACTTTGGCTGAAGTATCAGAATATTTAGGTACATTATCGCACAACTGCAGTAAACCTGCTAGAAACTGATAAAATAGGTATACTCACACTGATATTTAATTTTCAGTATAAAAACATGATATTTTTTGGGGGCAGTCTTTTGATTTAGTTGGTAGAGAAGTATCTCAAGACTTTTAAATCAAAATTTTATGGCACCAAGCATTCTGAATTTTTTCTCCGTTCTGGAGACTACAGGTACAAAATTGATGCATCTGACCCGCATATGTTTGAATGGCCTTGACTGCGCTGATTATAACTCCGAGCCTGCCGTGGTCTCGTGGAATACTGATACTATTTTGGAGAGGCGACCGCATCACGGAGAGGGGACAATAATTGTGCTTTTTCTAATGTTTTGTTTATTCTTTTCGTCACTTTCGCTCACATGTCACGCAAAAATAAACCTAAAGAAAAAAGCCTAGTGAAACTTTGCACATTAGAAAATAGTAGCGTTACGCGTTAGTGTAGAAGTTTTCCGACTCGTGCCCAGAGCATTGTGACGCAAGAAGCCACACGACCTCGTTCGGTGGAAGTTAATCAGTTATGCGGCGGATTATTTTTTTATTATTTATTTGCATCAGACACAAAAAGTCCATAGAATTTAAGTTTTTAACAATCATCATATTATCATCATCATCATATTTAATAGCTACACGGCGTCAAGCGCACGTCGTTGGTCTGATGAAAGTCTTTCAGAGTGACTTTGCTGAAATTTTAAAAAGCCTAAACCGTAGCTATGGTTCTCAAATGGCGAAGACTTATCAAGATAAAGAGATTAAGTATGACGATCGACGTTAAAACTGGTGTGTC
The DNA here is from genome assembly GCF_918807975.1 of Aplidium turbinatum. Taxonomy (NCBI): domain Eukaryota; kingdom Metazoa; phylum Chordata; class Ascidiacea; order Aplousobranchia; family Polyclinidae; genus Aplidium; species Aplidium turbinatum. Next base: position 18,555,139 of record NC_137489.1, read on the forward strand.
CGCCGTAAGACTTAATTTGTCCGCCGAGATAGCTGCTCAGACCGGACACGTTTGTCCGCCGTCAACAAAAACGAATTTCGAGGCCTGGATTAGCAATAACAATGGTAGAGAAAACGCACTGAGAATGGAAAAGGTGAAGCTAAAGTTAAAGTAATTTTTTGTACACAGAGGGGAAATTCTGACCATCTTTTTGGTTAAGAGCATGTTGTGCCTTCTGGTTTATGTACCATTTTTCTGTGAACAATCTTTTTGTATAATCCTTTTCAGTTTTAAGAATGGTGGCGTTGGTCCAAGTAATTTTATGGACTGAATTTATAGAGTGTTTGCAAAGAGCGGAATGCTCTGGACGTTGAAATTTAATAGCTCTTTGGTGCTCGTTGATTCTAGATTTAAGATCACGTTTTGTCTGTCCAATGTAGATTAAATCACAGTCATGACACGGAACTTGGTAGATCAATCCAGAAACTTCACCTTCTTTCATGGGGTCTTTAGCGGAGGGAAGGTATTTACCTATTGTCAGATAGGGTTTCATCGCAACCTTGATTCCTATGCCATAGAGGATACGTTGAATTTTGTCGGTTACCCCCCTTATGTAAGGAAGACAAGTAAAAGATGTATAAGGAGGAAGTGAAGGTTTCGGTTTGGGTCGCTGTATGCAAGCAAGTTTTCGTGGAAATGCGTTGAGCATTAAAATGTTGTGAATGTTTTTCTTGTGGTGTGAACGTTCAGAATCATCCGTTATGTGAGTGTCCAGTCTGTTGTACAATGTTTTGGCCACTGTGAGTTTTTGATGCTTGGGGTGATGTGAGTTGAACTGCAGGTTCATGAAACCGATGAAACCCTATCTGACAATAGGTAAATACCTTCCCTCTGCTAAAGACCCCATGAAAGAAGGTGAAGTTTCTGGATTGATCTACCAAGTTCCGTGTCATGACTGTGATTTAATCTACATTGGACAGACAAAACGTGATCTTAAATCTAGAATCAACGAGCACCAAAGAGCTATTAAATTTCAACGTCCAGAGCATTCCGCTCTTTGCAAACACTCTATAAATTCAGTCCATAAAATTACTTGGACCAACGCCACCATTCTTAAAACTGAAAAGGATTATACAAAAAGATTGTTCACAGAAAAATGGTACATAAACCAGAAGGCACAACATGCTCTTAACCAATAAGATGGTCAGAATTTCCCCTCTGTGTACAAAAAATTACTTTAACTTTAGCTTCACCTTTTCCATTCTCAGTGCGTTTTCTCTACCATTGTTATTGCTAATCCCATTGTTTTCTGTCTTGTCTGATGTCTTTTCAACGTTTCTTGACAGTGGCCCAATAGATAGATAAATTTACGCTGTTGGAAAGTAGCCTACTGGTTTTAGGCATTCACTGCATTTAGTTTAACCTCTAGGTATCGTTGCGTGTTTTAATTCTGATTCTTGCTGCTTTACTTTACTCATTTTATCAGTATGTTTTTGTGTTGTGCCATCGTTGCTGAACAGGTTGTGTTAACCTGTTTTAGCCACCTTGATAAAGTCAGTCGTGCTGACTGACGAAACGTCGGAAATACAAAAGCTAGTTATCATCTTTAACATCACGAGGTAACCTAGTATATAGTCACCAGAAGAACGCAAACTAATTTTATTACCAAATGCCTGGTGAACAGTCTCCCTCTGTTTTTATTTATTTATGTTGTAATATTGCATTGTGTGCATCTGTAGTACGAGATGACAGGGTCTGCTACTATTTGGTGAGTCCGATTCGGTGAGAGCCTTTTTCGGTGAGAGCCCTATTCGGTGATTTTTTTGAATTTTTTTTTGAAAATTATCGGGTACCGTAGCCTAATTAAAACCCCTAACCCCTAACCTCAAACCCAAAAACCAAAAACCCAACCCCCCAAAAAACCCCAAAACTTCCAAAAAAAACCCAAAAACCCAAACCCCCCAAAAACCCAAACCCCCAAACCCAAAAACCCCCAAACCCAAAAACCCCCAAACCCAAAAACCCCCCAAATCCCAAAAACCCCCAAACCCCTAACCCCTATAACGGCAATGATAATTAGGCTACGGCGCGCAATAATTTAAAAAAAAACTCACCGAATAGGGCTCTCACCGAAAAAGGCTCTCACCGAATAGGGAACTCACCGAATCGGACTCACCGAATCGGGCCATTCCGGAGATGACACGCCACTCGCCAGGGTGATACAATACATAATACTCGTTCACTGTCAAAAGAAGTGGACTATTGGATAGATTGTGTTTGGTTAGGCCTGTACCGTCAGCGTCAGACCTGTCTGGCTTGTTGGGTCAGCATAACTCGTTAGGTCACGGAGGCACACGAGCTCTTCAACTACGACAAGGTAGCAATCCAAAGAAGAGGGAAAAAACGAAATAAAAGTCAAATAAAATATTGTTTGTAAAAATGTTCGAGCTTGGGACGTATAAATATTAATATTACACAATTACACAGTGACAACAAGCTCTTCTTCGCCGGCGAATATTTTCTCTAGCCAATCGGACTAGTACTGCAACATTTCTACTAGTCCGCGCAAATTTTCCCTAGCCATTGGCTAGCGGACTAGCGTTAAGATCGAACCCTGCTCATTGCCTCCCTTCCAGCTTCCACAAATCATTGTATTTTAAAGTAAAAATTAAAAGTCATATTTTTTCCGAACGGCTAAACTTTCGCTACCGTCGCCCACTTGGTCCGTCTCCCACTTGTCTCGTCGCCCACTTTGTCTCGCCCAGTTGTCGTGTACCGGATTTTTTATTAGAAGAGAGGAATTCTGGGTGGGCGAAAGTTTTCAAACAGATTTCATTGAATGTGTATGTTCGCAAATTCGCATTGGTTAGTCTTTCTCACAAAGACTGCGTTTAGCGTCGCTGCAGCAATTAAACTTTAGTAGGTTTGATGTTTGCTTTCTTGCTCCTTGCGATCTTATGAGCGCTGCTAAACTAAACAAACTTCTTTTATGTTTTCCTTTGCGACCTAAAAAGCGCGTGACTTGTGACCTGTTATCTTTAAATTGACTTCTTCGGATTTGCCGCAAAATGTTCGGACAGGTGACTACAGTAACAAGTACCATCAGGGTTAAGACGCATCCACTGGAATTCGGAATAAAGCTTCCTTTGCAACACACGACCTTCCCTAGCCGGAACTGAGTTTTTTTTCTTGCTGAGACTTTTCGGTCATTTGTACGAAATGACTTAAAAAAATTCGGTCATTTTTTATTTATTTCGGTCATTTTTAGTCATATCTTGTGAAAACACTGCACTGACGAGACCGGAAGGTCGAAACGGTGTGCACTGTCTGCAGTTATTGACGCTCTTGGCTTACGCTGATTGAGCACTTTACTGGGGGCACCTTGCTATGCATTGCACAAAGCTCACTGCTTGCAGTTTGAGCACTTTGGCAAGGTTGGCAGTAGTACTATTTTTGGTGCTTACGTACCACAAATAGGAAAATGTCACATCATCATCATCATTTTGTTCCTTCCTCGTATGGAGGGTTGGATACAATGCGCTATTGTTCTCGATCATGAGCTGTGCGTACTGCACATTCATAAGTTAATTTTGTCCATTTTGTGATGTTTGTTGTCCAAATCATTCTTGGTCTGCCTTTACTTCTTTTACCGTTTATCTTCCCTTCTATTAATGATCTTTGTAATGAATTTTGCCTTATTGTGTGTCCGAAATACTTCAATTTTCTTCTTTTGACTGTTTGTCAGAGCATTTTGCTTGAATTGAATTTGGAGAGTAGGCTACTTCATCGTTAGTGATCTTTTGTTTCCATGAAATTTTTAACATTTGCCTGTAAATCCAGAGCTCGAAGGCATCGATCCGTTTCTCCATTTTTTTTTTTTTGTGACATTGTCCAAGTTTCGGAATTGTATAATAGGGTCGATCAAATATAGCATTTTAATATCCTGAGACGAGTTGGTAAATTTAAACGTTGATTGGTTAAAATATTTTTCATTTTTCCAAATGTAATTCTTGCAATTTCTATCCGTCTAAGAATTTCATGGTCACACCTCCCATCTTTCAGTTATTAAATGACCAAGATATGAAAAAGATTTTACTTTTTGTATAATTTCGTTGTCAATTATAATTTGGAGTACTGAAGTGTCTGGTGATTTTGAGATTATCATTGATTTGGTCTTTTTAGCGTTAATTTTGATATTAAATTCTTTACCAATTGAATTAACATTGTCCAATATTTCTTGAAGATCTTCTTGTGATTCAGCCAACAGAACAGTATCATCAGCATAGCGTAAATTTGTTATATTCAAGCCACCAACTTTTACTCCTCTCATATCATCAATGGATCGAAAAATCATTTCTGTATATAAATTAAAAAGACATGGAGAAAGTACACATCCTTGGCGTACTCCACGCTTGATATCAATTCGTTTAGACAAATCTTTTTCCATGCGAATAAATGCTTTTTGATTCCAGTACAAATTGATAATAAAACGTAAGTCTTTGCCATTCATACCAATATTGGACAAACAATGAATCAGTTTCTCATGGTTAACTCTATCAAATGCTTTCTCATAATCAATAAAACATGCATATACATCTTTATTTACTGCATTGTAACTCTCACAAATTGTTCTGAAGTTAAGTATACCCTCTCGTGTTTCTTTACCAGTTATAAATCCACTTTGAGTCATGCTAACCTCATTCTCAATAGATTTTCGATTTCTTAATAAACTTATTCTCAACAAAATTTTCAGTACATGACTGATCAAACTTAATGTTCTAAAGTCACTGCAGTTCTTTGCTTTGGATTTCTTTGGTAGTCTGACAAAAACAGTTTCATTCATTTCTTTAGGTATAAATCCAGTCATATATATTTCATTACATAATTTGTGTATGCGTTTTAAACTTATGCCATTGAGTGCTTTTAGCATTTCTGGATAAATGTTATCCTTTCCTGCAGCTTTATTACATTTCAGATCTTGAATGGCTTTCTCAACTTCAGATATCAATATTTCTTCACCTTCATTATTGGTAATTTCAGGCATACATGTTCTATCATCATCATATAATTCTGTTACATACTCTTCCCATCTACTCTTTATATCCTCTTCCTGAAATAACATTTTCCTCCACTATCCATGATGCAGCTGTTTGCTTGTTCAACTTTCTTCAAACATGTTAGCTGTTTAACTTTATTGTGTAATTCAAGTGACTTGTGAGATGCTTCTAGATGTTCTATTTCACTGCATTGATTTTCCCACCACCTTTGTTTAGCATCTTTGCATAATTGGGATATTTCCTTATTTAAAGCTTTATATTTCTTGTGATTATTGAATTTGTTTTTCTTTCTCTGTTGCATTAAGTCAAGTATCTTCTCAGTAATCCAAGGCTGTTTAATATTTTTCCTCTTTGATGGTAGGATGTTAGTAGCTGCATCATTTAAGGTTTCTTTAATTTCATTCTAACTTCTATCTATAGTTTCTTGTGTAATTACTTGAGGAATTTCTGTTTGCTGTAATAATTCAAATTTATTGTTTACTGTAATACTGAATTTCTCTCGATATTGTTCATTTTTAAGCATGTTCATGTCGGTATGTTCTGACATATTTGTTCTTTTCACTCTTTTTAGCTTTATTTGGATTTTCATAACAACTGGATTGTGGTCAGACATTATGTCACATCCTGGATACGTTTTAACTTGTCTTACTGCATTTCTGAACCTCTGGTTTATCATAACATAGTCAATTTGATTCCGAAATTGATAACCTGGACTTTGCCATGTATATAATACAACCGCCTAGCAGGATGTTGAAAAAGAGTGTTCGCTATTACTAAATCATTAAGTTTACAAAATTCCAGCAACCGTCTTCCACGTTCATTTAAATTGCCAAATCCATAACGACCAGTTGTGGGATATTCATGATGATCACCCACTATTGCATTAAAATCGCCCATTACTATATTAACTTCTCCACTTTTAGTATATTTAAGTATTATACATCCTTTATTGACTCATAAAACAACTCAATCTCTTCATCGGTATGTTCTTGGGTTGGTGCATAGATTTGTAATATATTTACATTAAATGGTGCTGCAGACAATTTAATCATCATAACTCTGTTAGAAATTGGCCAATATCCAATGACTGAGTTAGCTATTTCTTTTCTATTTTTTCTTTATTTAGCTATTTTATTCTTTATATAGCTATTTTATTTCTTTATTTAACTATTTCTTTTCTTTTTGAAAATGTCACATGGAGCTATATACCTTCATGGCCATTCCAGTGTAAACACTGCACTGGCGAGACCGGAAGGTCGAAACGGTGTGCACTGTCTGCAGTTAGTCAATTGACTATATATTTTTTCGGACATTTTGACGGAATTGACTATATTTTTGCCCACGGAGGGCGTCTACGAGCATGTGTTCATGCTCGACACCATCCTCTCGGATGCACAGTCACGCAAAAGGCCTGTGTCGGTTGCGTTCCTGGACATTCGAAACGCCTTTGGCAGTGTCCGGCACGAATGCATAGCCGAGGTCCTGCGTCATTTTGACGCCCCCACAGACCTTATTGAGTGCATCTCCGACATATACGTCGCCAACACCTGCACCGTCCGCTGTGGCAATGGTGAAACCGACCGTATCCCTGTGGGGCGGGGAGTCCGTCAGGGCTGCCCGTTGTCTGGGCTGCTATTCAATTTGGTCATCGAGGTGCTCCTCAGGGGCGTCCGTGACAAAACGGATTGCGGCTACAACCTTCCTGCTAAAGAAGACATCAAAGTACGTTGTATGGTGTATGCGGACGACATCTGTCTCGTTTCTTCTGATCGTGAGCAGATGATCTCCCTCTTATCTACTACTGATCCCTTCTCTTCCTGGTCCAGGCTACGGTTCAACCCACGCAAGTGTAGCACCTTATCCTATAGGAAAGCGTCGGCGTCCCATCTGCGGGTCGCCCCAGAACCTTTCTCCCTGGCCGGGGAGGAAATCCGAGTCATCCCCAAAGGCGAAACGTACAAATATCTTGGCGCTCGAACCGGTTACGCCTCGGATGCGTCTCTTACCCAACCTTTCATCTCCACCCTGGAGAAACACATTTTCTCTTTAATGAAATCTTTCCTCACTCCAAGCCAGAAACTTCTGGCACTTACTTCTATCATTATTCCGTCCGCGTCATACCATCTGCGAGTGCGGCGCTTCAGACAGTATGAGCTTCTGAAGCTCGATCGACTGGTATTGCAGTGTTTGAAGGTGGCGTGGCGTCTTCTCAGGTGGGCGTGCAGCGCTTTCTTTTACTGTAAGCCTGCATTGGGGAGCTTTGGTGTGTTGAATATGTATCGCGAAAGCGACACGCTTTCGATAGCCCAGGCCTTCAAGATGCTGACGTCTCCTGATGACGGTGTCTCTGCCATCGTTTTCGGGCAGCTTAGGCGTTGTGCCAGTCTGAGGTTCGACACGTGCATAACAGGCGAAAGCTTGTGGGGCCGCGTCCCGGCGGCTACCTGTCGTCTAAATGTACGTTGGTCCGCACGCCCGGATGGCGGTCTCGAGTTGACCGCGGGGAGCTCCAAAATCACCCCTCCCCTAAGAAAAAAAGTGGTTCCGACCCTCCACCAACACAATGACTTGTGGTGGAGGAGACAGTGGGAATCCAAACCTGACCAAGGCAAGACGGTCAGTGCCCACTGCCCACTGTCTGTTCGGATTTTCGAATTCTTGGACTCGGCGCCCGGAGCTCCTGGATCACGCAAACCGTGCATTTGCTTATAAAGCTCGCCTAAACCTACTTCCCTTGAAATCAAAACCAAGCCTTATAAACCTGCCATATGTCGCGCGTGTGGGAAAGCGGAAGAGACTCTTCCTCATATATTGAACCACTGCCCTACCGTGATGCCTGTTGTCACGGAACGACACAATTCAGTATTGTGGGAGATCGTGAAGCATGTACCTGCCGAATGGCAACCCTTGCTTACCATAGATAGTACGGTTCCACAACACGTGGAAGCGGGCGGTGCTGATCTGCGCCCTGACATTGTCCTGCAACGCCCTGACGGTGTCACAGTTGTATGTGACGTCACTTGCCCGTTCGACTACGGCTCGGATTCCCTTCGAAAAGCCGCCGACAGGAAACACGACAAGTATGGCGAGTTATGTGTAAACATATTGGAAGACAGGAAGCGCCCTTGCAGGGACGTCCTGTCACTTCCGTTCGTCGTAGGCTCCCTCGGGAGCTATGCTCCGTTGAGCTCTCGGGCTTTGGCGGCCTTGGGTGTTCCTGCTCGTGGGATAGCAGAGGTGGCTAGAAAAGTGGCCTCCCTCTCAATCGAAGGTTCCCTCCGTGTCTGGAAAGCTTGGAACGCCGGGCTCACTCGTGGAGAGGGGCTACGTCATAGAAAAGACGATTCCAGCGATCAGAAGCTCAATTCCCCAACAGCAGAAGCTCTGCAGTAAGCATCCGAGCAGCGAGCGCGCAAGACAGCAAACCTCAAAACCCGCCAGTAATTGTGTGACGTCATGGTATGTTAAATCCATTGTTTCATTATCAATTTATCTGTAAACAATTGTCATTTCATCAGCATGCTACAGCTCAATGAAGAATACAATCATCATCAATAAAATATAATAGCAATATATGAATTAAGTATATATTGCATATCGTGTATGGACTCATATCATCTCTCAATGACGTAATATCATTAACAACACTGGATCTGTATTTTCATATTTCAATATTTTAGAATATCACACATTACCTTCTCCTGATATGCTGCTCTTTCCCGCTCAGATCAACCTCGCGTTGCTTTTAACTCATCGATAAACATGATTTCCCGATCAACTCGATGCAACCTCCAAAGTTTCATCCCACTATTCTATATTTTTCCTGGTAACGTAGCCTAGTCATATCTACGCTTCGATCGCTAGCATAGGCGCCGACTCCATAGGGGCAGAGGGGCGGCGCCCCCCCCCCCCCCGTGAATTTAGCTCGGGGTGGCTGCCCCCCCACAAATTATTAAAAAAAAAATCCTAAATCAAATGTTTCTAAGTTCAGATTTGTGTTAGTTTGACCTTCATTGCGGATCGATCTCAATTAAAAGATCTACTTGTTGCAACAAGAGCGCTGCTCCTAAAATAACAAAAGAAACAGAAGTACGGTAGCTGATAAACGCCAACATGGTGCCGTTGAAGCAAACAATGATTGAAAAACGTTTTGCTTGATTTCTTCCGCTTTTTTTTGTCTTGGAGTGTCAATAACGAGGTGCAGTTTGCTGTTTGCTCAGTTTAGTATCTACCGTACGTATTAAGAGCTAAAGTTCAAAGTGACCAGCATATAATTCGAAGTAGCCTACAGACCTCGAAATTCGTTTTTTTGACGGCGGACAAACGTGTCCGGTCTGAGCAGCTATCTCGGTGGACAAATTAAGTGTCACGGCTGACACACCAGTTTTAGTCGTCGATCGTCATGCTTAATCACTTTATTTTGATCATAATTCTTCGCCATTTCAGAACTATAACTACGGTTTTAGAAGGCTTTTTAAAAAAATCAGTAAAGTCACTCTGAAAGGCTTTCATCAGACCAACGACTTGCGCTTGAAGAGTCAAAGCGCCGTGTAGCTGGTCAATACGTCACTTAACTGATTAACTTCCCCCGAACGAGGTCGTGTGGCTTATTGCGTCACAATGCTCTGGGCAGGAGTCGGAAAATTTCTACACCAACGCTACTATTTTCTGCTGTGCAAAGTTTTGCAGGCTTTTTTCTTTAAGTTTATTTTTGCGTGTCATGTGAGCGAAAGTGGATTTTCCTAGGGTCTTTTATTTCTTACTGTAATTCCAAAACTTAACAAGTTTTGTTGCATCTTGCTGTAATAGCCTACTCGTATAATCTAATTTAGTAACCAACCTTGCCATATCATTACTACTCGGAGATCAAAGCCAGACATTGTGACGTAAAACGTGAACTAAATTGCGCATGATTAGTGTAGAAGTACCTGTACTCCTATCGATTCTTAGCAAAGAATTCAATTACGCTGATTCAATGTCATCAATCATTGAAGCAACGTAAGAATCCAAAGTTTTCCTCCTTGAATGGAAGCTAAGGGATACAGGATTCACATTTTCTAGATGCGCGCTAGAATGCGCTGGAAAATATATTATCACAACAATTGTTCATGCTATGCAATGACGATTTGTATCGCTAGTTCCTGTGCTATTTCTCGGCGGACAAATATGACCGATCTAGATGTTACTTCCCGCGGACATCACATGCTGGGACGGCGGACAGCCGGACATGCCGTGAATTTCGAGGCCTGAGCCTACATTATAAAGCTTGGCGATATACAATGGCAGACAGACGCAAACAAACATCAATGCTGACAAACAAACATCAGCATTTTGAATGTAAGCAATCAGTCGGCTAGAAAGTTTGCCCCCCCGGCAATTTTCAAAACCCGGCACCTATGATCGCTAGTCCCCCCGACCCATCTGGGCGAACCTGCCTCAACGTCTGGCCAGTGCACATCCGTGCTCGTTGGTTCAACGTCAACACTTTTCCAGTAAGTAAAGCATACAATATATTCCCACATGCCTTCTTTTTTTACACCAATTAATTGAGCCTTTGCTCCAGATTTTATATAATTTTCGTCTCCCATGAGTATTCAAATCGTCCTTGTAGCTAAGCTTCTCTTCCTCGTGGGAGACCCCAAAGTTTATCCGCTCTGCCTACGGGCAGACCGGGTATAGGAGTCAAACGTACCTGTGTTACGGTCACGTGATGGAGACGTGGGCCCTGCCTGGCTTTATAAAACTTCTGTCGCCCGGCCCGTCGTGAGCTGACCGGTTTGAGTTTGCAGAAAGCTGGGCCCGTCTCCCTGGCCCGTTCCGCCATTCTAACTTTTGCGGACGAGTCGCACAAAATTCTCGATCCACACTTTCCTTCCACAGGTACCTAGACTCCCCAGCCTGGCCCCCGCGACCTAAGCTGGTGGACTTCCCTTCCGGGTGCATTGCCACCCCATAATCACGCCACTCCCCGCCTCCACGGGGCATGGCAGGCCGGTTCTTTAAAGTCTCTGACTTGGCTATGTTTATTGTGTTCTTCTCGCCGTGTCAATTATTTTGTACTCGTGCGTCGTTGATCGAAATAAAACAGTTCATCATCAGTCAATGACTGAAAAAAAAAAACCAGAGCCGGAAGCTGATCCGGCAGCATGCTAACGTCAAATGGAGCAGGAAGAGATCCATGGCTCATGCTGTCTTCTACAACTACCGGTGCATTACCTGAGACATTGACTTCACCACTGTCCATCCTTAAAGCATTGCTTTCTTCATCAATGTCATCTCCACATTCATTCGTGCTGGACGTGGTTTCTTCAGCGTTATCATCTCGACGCCTTTTGGAAGCTAGTTTTAAGAATGCGCAAATAGATGTTTGACTTTGCTTCATGTTTAACTTTTCAATAATGAAATGACAACATCCCGCGGTGCTCCAATTTATACCCAGCAACAAGTTTGTGAGGAAAGATTTGTAAAAAGCGATTGTTTCAGTACGTCTTTAGTTTGTATCGGTTATTTTACTGTCATGTTCATTATGATGTCATATTCTCTTACGCTGACCCTAGCATGTGGCAGTTGCCATAGCAACAACAATGCAGTGAAAACCGCCTTTTTTCAACACAGCGTTGTTGTGAAATTGCTTTGTTCTGTCGGATACATGGCGAGAGACATTGCGTAAAACAAGAAGTTGCACTGCAGTTGGTTGGATAATTCAGCGTTTAACAAAAACGGAAATAATTGTAATGAACACTTCATAAGTGTCATGAAAACAGGGTGGGCGAAACATATTTTTCCCACCCTTGTTTTTACGGCAGGGTGGGCCCACCCGGCCCACCCTATTTCGACGCCTATGTTAGTAGTTATCCTGACAGCGATATTCCAAGCACAGCAGTGGTGGTGATGATCTGAGAATGAGGTCTGTGTCTCTCCGTACACCGGTTTATTGCAATAGAAAAGTTATAGAACAAATCTTCCCATTAAAATGTTATTAATCAACGATGTTCCCGGACTACACTGGAAGGCTACTAGAGAGCAGCCAGTCTTTGGTTTCATCGTCCATGACAGTCTGTTCCTCGGCACCACATTCACAGGAGGAATAGACCATCCCCCCACTGGTGCATGGTTAAGCAGAAAAGCCTGACGCCCGTACGAAGATGGTTGAAGCGCACCCATGCCTGTCTTTGTAGTGTCAGGTCGATGAGGACATGTGTCTGCATCAGAGATGGGCGAATAGAGTCTGGTGGTAGCCTACGGTACTTGACTTCCATTCAGAATTCCATTTGTGATCCAACCAAGTAGCTGCACAGATGTCTTGCTCATCTTTGCTTGTCAAGTGACAAGCAGAATTTTGCATTTGTATGTACTTTGCAGATGCAATTTTGGTAAAGAGGTGACTTTCTTCAACCATAAACAGATAAAACCAAGCAACCACACGGCATTTAACATATATAATATATTAAACTGAACATAAAGATGCTTTGCAGATGCACCACCTAACTCAATATATAAATTAATAAATAACGAGGCTCTCAAATCGTCTTTTCTTCTATATATATAATATGTTGTAAAGCTGGTAATGGATTTGAAAAATAAAATTTATTTTCTTACTGAAACAGAAATTTTTATTGTTTTCTTGTTGAAATATTATAGATTTTTAATAAAGAAAATTTTTAAGTTATGGAAAACAGAGTCCATTTAAAGCTTGATCGAAGTGCTGCCTCTGCTATTGATGCATATTGGGAATATAGGAACATTGTTGGTGATGATGATCAAGGAAAATTATTTACTCCTGAAGAGTACGAGGCATACAAAAAAGAAGTTTTGCCGAAAAGATTAAATAATCGACTTTATGTAAGCTGGTCAAATCCTTCTGGTATGGATTGCAAGTTGGTCGGTCCAGAAACTCCGTGTTTTTGCACACATAGGTATAAACAACACAAAACTGACTTTGATGGACCTGTTTCAAACAATAGTGAGTTACGATGCAATGTTAGAAACTGCCAATGCTCAGGTTATCACTTCATCCCAAAAAATGGAAATCAAGATTTGAGGTGTCATTGTAAACATACTGCAACTGAGCATTTTGAAAAATCACCATACAAGTGCAAGATTAGAAGTTGTAAATGTACTGAGTTTGGAACATCCTTTCGTTGTGGATGTGGTACATTAGTTGCAGCTCATACACTGCTGATAGAAACTAGAGATGAACGGTTGAAACGAGGACACCCAGTTGCCAGAGAAGAAACCCCTTATGCAGCAATGGGTGGCTTGACTGGTTTAAGCTCTCTCATAGATGGATACATGCGCTTAGATGACAGTGGAATCGGAGCTCCCTCAAGAGAATTTTTAGAACAACCATCTACGTCACAATCTCCTGGTGCAGGGCCAAGCCAGCAGTTATCCTACAGCTCCCACCGCAGCGCAGCTCAACAATTCAAAAGTAATGATGCTTCTGTGACCAAAGGCTATGCCAGATCATCAAAGAAGTGATTATAAGCTTTCAAAAACCTTGGATTTATGATATTTAAGTTATACGGTCATCATCATCATCATAATCCATCGTCGGTTTGTTCCCCACTAGTGGGGGTGGCCGATTGTTTCCGCGCAGCAATTGTCTTAATCCCTTTTCTTCATTTCACCCTGTCCCTTGCATCTTCCTCCTTCAGTCCGACTTTTTTAAACTCATCCTTCACTTGTTGTTTCCACGTTCTTCTTGGACGACCGCGTTTCCTCTTCCCATCCACCTTTAGATCTAGTGCCTTTCTAAGAAAACTTCCTTCCTCCCTCCTTATCGGTAATACGGTAATATTTAAATTGATTTCAAAATATAGATTTAGTTTATATAGCTGTACCATCTGGCATTATTTTTTGTTGACATGTAGTACTTGTCAACAAAAAATAAACCTAACTCAATAATGTACCTTCCATGGTATGACATGAAATTGGACGTTTCAACATAGATTTTAAGATAGATTATTGTTGTCACTTGAAAATTTTATTTTGCATTTAAGACATGTACAATGTACATAGTGAATTATTTGTGATAGCACTTAGCATTGTTATAGTAGCCTAGGCTACTATGTCTTGTACATGTACTTTGTCAGAATATAATTTTCGATTTTTTTTTTAGAGGTATATATTATAATATCTTCTGTGTCCATCGCTTTGACTAGTTGGTTCTTTTTAACTTAATGTTCAGTCATGTTGAGTATATTTATCCAAGTCATTCTCTTGAGGAATACGGTATTTCATTACTCCCTGAGCTGTTACGTTTCGGTAAAAGCTATTCTATATTTTCATAGTGTCACCTTGTTTCTACTAAACTATTTCACCAAGTGAGTGTACGTCGAACTGTTGCCAATATTGTTGAATGTTCAATCAACAGTTACAACAATTTTCAGATTTAATTTTGTAATTTGTTTAAACCAATGTTTGGTTTGGAAAAGAAAGTAGTTATCATTTTCTAACAAAAAACTTGTTTGTGCAACGTGTGTGCTCAGACAATTATCTAAACAGCCTTATTATTCCTTGTTCAATTTTTACAAACAAATTTTTACAAAAATATAGCAAAGATATCATTCATAACATACCTAAGCAGCAGATTTGTCATTTTTATATTGATTCAACATTTGCATATGGTGGAATTTGCCATCTGGGTAGAGACTAGTTGCATATTCTTGGACTACAAGTGTACTGTATAATATATATATACCTGATAAACTTAGTGAGTGTTGGTGTTTTGTACTTCTCTGTTGAAGCTACTTCTTGTTATGTTTGTTTGACAAGAACGTTTTGCACTGTCTTAGACTCTCAAGTAAATTGACATAATGTTGTGTGAAGTGATTAACAAAGGTACGGTACTTATGTCTTGAGTAGGCCACTAATTTGCAATGCATTTTGTATTTGAATAGTTACATGGGATACTTACTGTGCTAAGTTATAATCCATTTTTATTCCATATTATACATCATCCATTTTTTATCTTTGACTGTGATTGATCAAAAACATAAACATGGTTGCAATAATTTTGCAAATTTATACGAATTTATTATTTTTTAATTTTTATACAATATATACACTTTATATAGTTGAAATACTTTTGGGATTATGCTTTTTTTTAACTTTTACATAAATCTATTTAATCTATCTTCAAAGATGTATATATTTGTTAAACAAGTTTTATATACCGGTATTGTTATTGTCATGCACTGTTATGTTTATTTTCACTGTAACCTGTATATAATTTAGACTTGCAGTAGTTGTAGCACAACTCGGTGGCATTGATTGCTTCAAAATGAATAAATTCACTGACTTATTTAAACGAAGTTATGGAGTGGTGATTGGGATGTGCCACTTGCAAGCTTTACCAGGTATCTGCTTCACTTACTAAGAACTTAACTTTTTGTCATCATATTTCTAACCAAACAGTTTTAGTTCAATCAGAAGTGAAGAGCTTTGTCTTGGTTGACTTGGTAAAAAATCTCATTCACCTTTGGATCGTTTCTTCCTTGTTGTTCCTTGCTTAATTGTTGTTCACTCGTCCATGTCAAAGTCTTCTATGTCTAACCCACAAGCCTGAATAATAAACATGTTAATTAATGCAAAGTGAGGCCAGAACCAACATTGTTGTACTGTTCGAAGTAAATCCTGAATCGTGTGATGGTTTTATAAGGCTTGTTCAATTCCTATGATTCTTGGAGTTTTTAAATCCCATAGTTTATGCAATACCATTGGCATGCAAATGTTGATATTGCTATAATAATGGTCCTTACAATAAAATAAGAACAAGCATTGCTGAAGTTAACTATCTTAGTGTAATTTTATTTAATGTGAAGCCATTATTTTACAACTCTAATGAGCTTGTAAAAAATTAATATTAAACGGAAAATCACCCACCTCAGTTTTTAGGTTGACATTAGTTCTGTCCAATGTCACCAATATCTCAATCTCCAGGCTCCCCCATGAATTCGATGCGGTTAGCAAAAATCACTGACTTGGTTTTAAAGGAAGCAGAGGTCATGCTCAACCATGGTGTGGTAAGCAGCTTGACTGAATTTATTTATTGTCCAGATGAGCAGCTTTGTAGATTAGATGGAGCTTTCACAATCAAGAATATCTCTGTGTGCTATTCAATTTTGTCATTCTCAAACTTGTATTTTGAAATAACACATTGCGTGTCACTTTCGAGTGAGGTAGGCTAAACAAAATAAATATAAACAATAAAGACAGCACAGAACTTAAATAAATAGTGCACACTGGGTATGGCCACGGAGATACCTCCGTGTGACATTTTCCCATTTGTGGAACCTAAGCTCCAAAAATAGTACTACCGCCAACCTTGCCAAAGTGCTCAAACTACGCTTTGATGATAGTGAATATTTACCAGGGCTGGGTTCGAACCATACGGACCCAACTACAACTTGACCAATTTTTAAGGTTCAATTCAGAAAATTCTTCTTGCTCCAATTCCATGGTCCTTTGTGTTGTTAGATTAAAATTATCTCAATCATAAATGCTTTAAGGACTGCCTTAGTCTAGATATGTCAGAATGCTTAATACCTGATGGTATTCCCTTGATATTGATAGTATACTGGCAGGTTAGTGTTTTATCTTAGTACTTCCAAGATGTAATTCGTACAACTCCACAGAAATAAGGATAAAAATGAAATAGTAGCACTACAAGAGCATTACGAACAGGCGTCGTCCGTTTCTTGTAGAAGAAGATATTTTTAAAACTCTACGTCGGTTGAAAAAATGTTGAAGTCAACCAAAACAAATCCGATTTTTGGATTTGTCTACTGGCAAATAATGAAATTGCTTTAAGAACAAAACGTTGGGAAAGCTCTGAAGTTGAGCTTTCATAACATATAATAAAACGAAACACCGTTTTATAGAATCTGTCTTAAAATCCTCAACAAGGTGATCCTAGCAAAAAAACTTTGCTTCAACCATTGATAAGCGCTTGCTACACCTTTCCAGACAGCAAAATCCGCCATTTTTTGCTGTCTGGTTTGTTTATTCCGTTAAACAAGCTGTTAGGAAGTGACCAAATAATTCCAAGATATTTGTTATAGTGCTGGGATAAGCTGTTTGGGTGCACATTGCGTGGAACGCTCGAACTGTCTACCGCTCATATAAGATCCCTAGGTTACATCTTCTGTTCACAGTTTTCTAGTGTTTTTCCATTGAACGTTGTAAAGAAATGCAACAGATAAGATAATTCTTTCATTTTCTACTCACTGTTTATATACATAGTGTTTATTCAATCATTTCCAAAACGATTGTTTTATCGCAGATAACCTGCTTTCTTTAAGGATTCCATCATGATAGAGAACATGCACGACGTACCTTATGTAAAGAGCACCGAGTTGGGCCCAGAAGTGGTGGCAAGTATGGCTGTAGTTGCCACCCAGTTACGTCAACACTTTCCGAAGGTTCCCATAGGAATTCAAATATTATCCGGCGGGAACGCTCAAGCACTGGCTGTGGCAAAGTGTGCAGGTTAGTCTTTTTGTTTGTTTTTAATTTGTCATCTTGCCAGTTACTGGTAAGTACATATGCTTCTTGTTACACAAACGAATATCTGTACATAATTTAAAACCTCCAAGAATTTGCCTTGCTGGAGCATCGCGTATTGCTGCTTTCTTTTTTATTCACGACGTATTACCGAAGAAAAGGTTATAAACTGTAAGATTTAGTTCCAAGCATTGCATTGGCAGATTTGAACTTCATCCGTTGTGAGAGTTTCGTGTTCTCTCATGTGGGTGATGAAGGATGGATGGATGCGTGCGCTGGACCTCTCCTCCGGTACAGGAGATCTATTGATGCTGACCATGTTTTGATCTTCACTGACGCAAAGAAGAAGCACAGGTCTTCCAAGTTCCAACTAAATAGTTCTTTCCTTGCAGCGATTGCCTTCACTCCTATTCTCCATCTCATTCTATCCTTCGCATTTTCTTTTTTTAGTCCGACTTTGTCTGCCTCATTCTTCACCTGTTCTTTTCATGTTTTTTTATAACCTCCCCGTTTCCTCTTCCCATCTACCTTCAAAGTCAGTGTCTTTCAAAGTATACTTCTTCCTTGGTACATGTCCATACCATCCTACTCTATTTGCCTGGCAAGTTGTTCAATAGTCTCCCTCATGTCCTACATATCCATCAGTTCTTCAGTCTTTTTCTCCCTATCATGTTTCACTGTCCGTACAATATTGCAGGCCGCACACAACTCCGGCATGTTATGATATATATACTGCAACTCTAAGATTATCTCTATCGCTTACCTCAATAACTGCAGGGGATAGGTTTAATCTTGAACATGTGTGCCGTCACTCATGAGTAAAAACTCCGCCGAAAATGTTGAGTCGACCAAAATAAATTGGTCATACAAGAATGCCAACTTTACAATGGGTGCAATGCCTGACATTGCTTCTATCTGGTTGCAAACTAGTTTCGTGTGTCTTCCACTGCAGCAGATCAATTTTTATGGTGTTACATGTTGTCGGCTGATTTGAAATACAAAACTGGCAGTCAGCTATATTCCTTGTTGCGCTTACTCGTCTGTTATTCCAGGTTACTTCAAACGTAGTTGCTAATCCTCTTCGCTTAAATCATGAACTGTTTTTCTCCACGCAGCTCGCATAGTGTCACCAGCGACATTAACATTGCTGAGACTGCTCGAGCGATGGAGTTCTTTCTGTCTGACGGAATTGTGGTTACTGGAACAGAAACTGGGGTTGCAGCAAAAGAAAGTGATATGCAAGGTACATCCTACTTTTGTATCATTTTTCTAGTAACTTCCGTTGTTTCCCCGACTGAGAGACGAAGATTTTAAATACTTTTTTTTTCAAAATCTATAAAGTATCATCGAAAAGTTTAAAGTTCTTTAATTTTAATAAATCAGACTTAAGCTAGTATTAAGTCGTCGTCTTTGAATGTATTTGTTCGTCGTCTTTGAATGGGTTAGGGGCCGGCGATCGAATGCGATCAGTATGACAAGCATCTTGCAGTAGCCCAATGAGAAACGTCGCTGAATCTACAAAATTGACGTAAGAAAACGTTAGTTTGACATTCTATTCGGGCTGCCGAAAACAAAATGTTTTGACCCAGAATTCGTTTGTCTCTGTCTCGTTTCGAATGAAAAATAATTTTGTTTCGTTATGAAACAAATCCGTTGCTAGATTTGTAATACTTGAAGGTAAAGGTGAGTTCCATACTTAAATCCAAGCATCGGGTGATGAGAGGATCTCATTGTATAAGCCTTCGACACTGATCAGAGTAGGGCAGCCAGTTCATTTCTCTCGGCCGCCTCACCCAATTTATTACACCTTGGATATAATACTTGACGCAAGAAGAAAATGTTGCCAAAACTATTTTCTTTCCAGCGGTGCAGTCGTCAGTGGATGCTCCGGTGTTGGTTGGTTCCGGAGTAACTGCGGATAATGTGGATAAATACATAACCGCATCCGCCTTCATCATTGGGTCCCACTTTAAAAGCAAAGGGTTTTGGTCGAATCCAGTATCGTCTAGAAGAGTGGAAGCATTTATGAAGAAAACAAAGGAACTAAGAACATAGCCCTCTTGGTCGAATCCAAAGTTCATATTACCTCATTGTAGCATGGCAATGCAATCAGGCGATCTAGATTACACGCTAGGGTGGCTCGTTTTTGAACTTTTTTTTTAAATTCTCTCGGGGTAGTGGGGAAATGGTGCCAATGAGTGAGAAAACGCTCATGGCAAAATTTGAGATTTGTAACAAATTGTCTTCAGCCTCCTCATAGGGCCCAAAAATCGAAAAATGAGGTCAAAAACGCATTTTTTTTCAAAAATATTTTTAGTTTGGGTAGATACAATATTGTTTAGATATGTCTAATTGGCCTAAGAAAAAAAATTGGAGTCTTTTTTTTTTTTCTTTTTTTTTAAATTTTCATTTTGCTAAAAATTTAACATTTTTGTTTGTGGTACATAACTACAAACTTCGTCAGTGACATAAATTCAAATAAAAGACGTCACTTTTTCCTACTAAATTTACCCAATTTCATTAAAAAATGACGCAACAGCTCAGGGCAGGTCTATAAAGAGAAATACAATGACATTTTATAGCTGGCAAAATGTCTAACGCAATTATGTATCATGTAACCACCCACAAAAATGCGAAATTTTCAGCAAAATGGAAATTTTCAGAAGCTGTAAGGAAGCTGAAGGAATAGTTCAAATGACTCCAATTTTTTTTCTTAGGTTAATTAGATATATCTAAACAATATTGTATCTACCCAAACTAAAAATATTTTTGAAAAAAAATGCGTTTTTGACCCCATTTTTCGATTTTTGGGCCCCATGAGGAGGCTGAAGACAATTTTTTACAAATCTCAAATTTTGTCATGAGCGTTTTCTCACTCATTGGCACCATTTCCCCACTACCCCGAGAGAATTAAAAAAAAAAGTTCAAAAACGAGCCAACCTATTGCACGCCCACACGGTGATTTTTGGAATATGCTACAGTAATTTTATTCGTGAATTCTTTGTAGCAATTTCTACTTTTACCTAAATAATGTTGTGTAATTGTCAAAGTAGGCTATTTTCTTTCTTGATAAACGCGTTGTTCTTCCACTTTCATTCTATGTTGTGGAGACACCGACCTCTCATGACGTCATAGACGCTTTGCATAAAATCCATTGGCCCAGCACATGGACTTCTATATAGTAGTATCTGGACTAGAAACAGGAAAACGCGGGTGACCAAATTGAGGCCAGCTTCAATTCTGCATTCTTACCATTCATTGTTGATTTTTAATATATTTCTCACTGTTTGAACTCAGTGGGCCCAAAAAACTTCTTAAAGTGAAGGAAGTTTCAGTTCAAAAAATAAAACTACGATTTTCTTCAAAATACTATTTGGAAAAAAATTTTTGAACAAACTTAGTGGCAGTTCTTACGTTACATTTTTACATGAAAAAGTAAATATATAATATCTGTATGATACACTTGTAGCCTTTTCATTAACTCATAAAGTCAGCAAATTCATTACCATATACTACAATACAATTTATTAGGTTTAACCACCCAATTATTTCACGCAATATTCAGCGGTCTTTACAAAAATTCGAAATTAACAGATACGCATACAACAGTCACTAGCAGAAAGAACTAATTCATCTACGAGAATCACTCAGTAGACCTATCAACTACAAATTTAAGTGAAACTTCAAAATAAAAATACCAAACGTTTTAGCATACTTCTAGTGATATAGCACGATATGATACGCAAAACTATGAGTGCAGATATTGTTAAAAGTTAACAACTTCCTTGACACCAATCAAAGTAGTTGACTGCAACAAGGCAACACCAAAATTACACCAACAAAATACATCCTACACATACATCCTAAAACTGTACAGTGTACAGGTGTTAAAAATTACAGTCATGAGTAGACACACAACCAGTCAGCCATAGCTGTTGTCCGAATAATGCAGCACTGACAAAATTAAACATCATGTAAGCCTATAAACAATATACACAGGAGTGAAAATTGCAATGAAATGTTGGCACACACATAATGTGGATGTCCGCAATAATGCAGAACTAAACGTATACATTATACAATACACATGATAAATAAACAATAGGCTATATATTGGAATACTCTCACACACCAGTTACATACCAAGTACGATGAGAGAGTGAGATGTTTGAATGGTTACATGTAATTCATTTTTATATTTAATTTATCCACATAGAAGCATAATATGCACTTCAATTTCTTTTCCCAGAAAGTTTTTTTTGTTTCCGCTTTGCTCTGGCGGTCTCATTTTCTGTTAGATTTTTAACCAAATTTTTGCACATGCAATTGAAAAAGCGAATTGCTATTCCATGCAAGATGTTATGGCCTTTATGGCATGCTATGCAAACAGACCAGGGAGAAATTACTCGTCCTTCATAAAATGAAATGGATACTATTTCTGTGAAAATAGCTCTTTGCTCAAAACCACCACTCAAACCACTCAGAAATTCGTTTCTCAATTCGCTGGCACTGCAAACTTCAGCAAATACCCTCCAGCAGAGAGAACCGATGCCAAACAATTCTGGAGTGGGTCTCCACAGTCCACCTCGATTAACTTCATCAAAGAAGCTGGCAGCACTCGCAGGTAAGGTTAAAGTGGGATCTTCAAAATCCTGATCAACAGATGCAGTTGTCACGTCTTTGCAAGCATCACATTTAGTGCACCTGACCAGCGATCGGCAGCAGTACCCAGTTACATAATAAATAATTGCGGCATCATTTTCCGTAGGAATGATGATGAACATCAATTCAGCCTGGAGAGATTCAGCTTTACAACTTATCTCCTGTGCAGTGCTGCTTCTTTCATTTGCTGCTTTATTGATCGCTTCAAGTGAAATGCCTGAATACTTCAGCAAGGAAATTGCACGAATCTTTCGGTCACTCTCCAGGAGCTGCCTCATGGAAATGAAGTAATTTGCTCCATTGAGTTGCCTTATTCTTCCAAAGCGTCCCTCAATGTTGTCGGACTGAATTTTTCCCAGCAACACATATTTAAACCCACATACATTGAACAAGTGCTTGGCAAGGCCAGTAATGGCAACACAACTCTGCCGCAGAGCCAAAAATGTTTCTTTAGTTAATCCGGGCAACTGCAACAAGAATTTCAAAATGTTCAATTTCAGGTAATAAATATAATATATGTGTTTCATGCAACTGGGCGCTATTGAGAAATATTCGCTATCGATGGATCGTAAGCCTAAGCATAGGGTTAGATTGGGGTTCGAGTAATTACCCTCATGATTTATAACTTATCCATCGATGGCGCAGCGTGACTGATAGCACAACTCACTTGATCTCACCCAATATAATTATATATTACTGGTGTACAATGTTCCCTCTAAGAAATTAGCCACTGTGCAACTGTCACAAAATTGTACAGTAACACCGATGTCCTGTCAAACAATTTCACAAAAACCGTCAAATGTTTGCGCTAAAAATTTGCTTATTCAATTTTGATGGCTAAAGTATATGTTATAGTATGTGAAAAATGCATCACGGCAAAAAAAATTTTTGAAAATTGGAAAAGCGGTTTTCGAGATATCGCGTTTTTAAATTATTGGGATGCCACTAGGTGGCGCTGTTGATGTGCCCAATGTTTTTTGATTTTAGGGTTATCTTTGAGGTAGAAAGTCGGTTGAAGTGTCTATTCCACCATTTTTCATGATGCAGAATGAAAAAATGGTGTCAATTTTAGTCTACAAGCATTAGCTAAGGAGTTGTGGGGCATTTAAAAAAATTTGGGTGACCAAATGCCAACCCTCAAATTTCGATGTGGGTAACAGGATATCCCTAAAAAAATTTTGTTCTTGAAAGTTTCTTGCATATACTGCATGATAATATAATCTTTTTTCATGAGACTTGTCCTTTTTATTTAATTCAAAAAGGTAGTCATGGTATCTATTGTAACTACACTAATAAAAAAAGGTATGCAGTAATATATGTTATAAGGCCTGTCTTATGATGTCATAGTGTAAGAGGCCAAGTTGTAGTTTTATTGTTATTTTTGTCATAATCATTGCTTAGTCTATATTATAACAACACAGACAAAATCTCAAATTCAAAGCATTGAACAACCTTAAACTGCCACAGCTTTTATAAAACCTGAATGTAGGTTGGAATCATAATGATGTCACAATGAAAAAAAAAAATTTTTGGGAAATCTGTAATTTGTTATGGTGACATCATAAGCAAGCATCATTTGAATACTGCATTAATAGATCATATAACTTCTCATGCAAGTCTTTGATAAAAGGTTACATTGTGCAAAAAGGACTAAAGTCTCGTAAAAAAGATTATATTATCATGAAGTATATGCAAGAAACTTTCAAGAAGAAAATTTTTTTTGGGATATCTCGTTACCCACATAAAATATTTAACATTTAAATGCCCCATAACTCCTTAGCTAATGCTTGTAGACTAAAATTGAAACCATTTTTGATTTCTGCATCATGAAAAATGGTGGAATAGACACTTCAACCTACTTTCTACCTCCAATACAACCCTAAAATCAAAAAACATTGGGCACATCAACAGTGCCACCTAGTGGCACCCCAAAAATTTAAAAACGCGATATCTCGAAAACCGCTTTTCCAATTTAAAAAAAAAATTTTTTGCCTAAGTTCAAATTTTGTAAATAACAAACTATATATCAAAACCAACACCTTTTGAAACCTAGTGGTTACATTTCTTACTAAAGTTTGTTGAATTATAATGGAATGCCTCTTAAAGGTAACACTGCTGGCGAACTTTCACTTTCGCATAGGAAAGATCATTTAACTCATCATTTCAGTAACGGCAACAATTCAGTAGCATAACTCAATGGGGAATTTACATCTCACAGTCAAATGTAAACATCAGGATAAACAACTTTACATATCAATAAGATACTTATAATAGTAGCTTATCACTAATTACAAGTTGGACTAACCTTAGAATTTTTCCACATTGTCGTATAATTTGCAACATTGATCAAAAATTCCAGTTTCCAGTCCTCTGGCGACCTCACAGAGTCACGGAATAGATCTCGCTTATGTTTTCCGATGGTACTGATAGATACATTTAATATTGACCACAGTTGTATGAATAGTTCAATTGTTCTGGCTGTTTCTTCAAAATCATACTGCTTCAGAGCATTAACAGTTGACTCATGAAACAATGAGAGGGCTAACTTTACATTAACTAGTAAAAACAGAGAGAGACTGTTCACCAGGCATTTGGTAATAAAATTAATTTGCGTTCTTCTGGTGACTATTTACTAGGTTACCTCGTGATGTTAAAGATAATAACTAGCTTTTGTATTTCCGACGTTTCGTCAGTCAGCACGACTGACTTTATCAAGGTGGCTAAAACAGGTTAACACAACCTGTTCAGCAACGATGGCACAACACAAAAACATACTGATAAAATGAATAGAGTAAAGCAGCAAGAATCAGAATTAAAACACACAACAAGATACCTAGAGGTTAAACTAAATGCAGTGAATGCCTAAAACCAGTAGGCTACTTTCCAACAGCGTAAATTTATCTATCTATTGGGCCACTGTCAAGAAACGTTGAAAAGAAAGAGTTGAAAAGACTTTACATTAACTTTTTCAATTGTTTTAGGATTAAGCACAGTCTCGCTCAAGCGATGGGCAATTTTCAACGGTTTCCCACACTCCATGTTGTACACTGACTGAATGTCAGAAAATTTTGCTGTAATGGGATGAGGTACCAGAGGCAGCAAGCTTGGTAGTTGAAACACTTTTCTTGTTAAAAAGTTGTTGTAAATGTTCTTGATGACATGTGTCGGATCAAATATTAGGAACATTTTACCACCAGAGAGATTGTTATCGACAGAGGCTTTCCAACCCTCATCACCAACAAATTCTTTAAAAAATTTCCTGTTTGCAGGAGCATTGTCGACAGAAATCCCGACAACATTAAACCCCACCTCATTCAGCAAAATCATTACTTTTTCAAAGCAACTTTTTTGTGTTTCCGCTCTCAAATTTCTTACTGGGTAGATTCCCACCATATCTCTGTACCCACTGGAAAGAGATTTGATCATGAAGCACAATGCCGTAGCAGCAACTTCACAATTGTCTGTCAGGCCATATACCTGGCCCCCACTTGATTCGACACGCTTGGCAAGATAGATCTCATCGATCATAAATACGACATTTCTGTCAAATGCATTCAACTTTGAATATCGCATGTCCAAATACTTAGCATCATCTAGTCCAGTCCTTCTGTCAAGGTTCATAGTAATTTTTCTTAACGTTTTCACTGGTGGTAGCATCAGTAGGCCTACCTGCTCCTCCAGCAATCTTGCATAAGTTACTGCACTTGTGGCATTAAGAATATATGTTATCAACAACAGTTCAACAGAATATCTCCGCTGGTACTTGCTCTTAAATGCCAACTCCACTTGTTTAAGCATAAAGTTCAAAAAGCGAGTTTCTTGGTCATCTTCTGTCAACTCTAACAAGTTTCTCAACAAGTCCATTAGTTTTAACACACAGATGGACAATGACAGAGCTGTCATGTTCCAAGTTTTTTATGAAAACCAGCAAGTTGCTCACTTGTGATAATAGGGATATTTTATTGTCAGAAGACATAATGTGACTGTAGTAAGATGGCGGAAGGAGTTTTTCTTCATGGTATACACTGAGTTCCATATCCTTACTTATAAATACAGTTGCTAAAGCAGTTGGCGGTTGTGCATTTGACAGATAAATCAAATTGGCACCTGTTGTAACATAATATACAACAAATCTTTCAGGTAAAACCTCTGTTGTTAGAGCATTAATTAATGCATCAAAGTTTTCCAACTTATCTTTTGACGAAAATTCTTGTGATTGCATTTCAAGTTGTGCTGCTTCATTTGCGTTCCGTGAGGACACCAACGACCGTCCACTTCTTAACAGCACTTCATTAGGTGTATAATAGGTGGGAAGGCCTGTAAAAATGGTTGGTATGGCACCTGGTTTAAGCCGCCTATTAGATAAGACAAATGATTCTCTTTTCTTTTTACGCCTGAGCTGTTGATCAGAGGAGTGTTCAACAAAATCTTTTTGCTTGAAATGCAGGGAGCACAACCTTGAATATTTAGTGGGTGTGAAATTTTTTCGAGCGACCACCTTCGACCAAGCCCGTAAAAGGTCATCGTTGTTTAATGGGAATGAATGAAATGTGACATTTGGATCTGCCTTTTCTCCACAATAACCAGATTTACAGTTGAAAGCAGAACATTTGTTAACCATTATGATAAAATAGTGAGCTACAAAAATACACATATACCGGTATTATGAATTAGGGGGATTTAGGCATCGTATCCCAATGTGGCATGGAAAAGTAAAACAGTGCCCAGGTTTTTCATACCGGTGTAGCGGTCCAGAAGTTACTGCGGTCCAGGAGTTACCAGGGTTGCCAAATATTTTCTTTAAATTCTTTTGGGAAAACAATTAAATGTTTAACCCTTCAAAAGGTCATATTGACAATTGTAAGCAGTGATTAATCTTAGTTGAAAAAGTATGCATTACTTTAAAAGCAACAAGTTAATTAAATTTTGTTCCAAAATTTTCGCTTTTGTATTGTTTGTGAAAGCATCGGACAGCCCTGGAAACTTCTAATCTGACAGTAATTTCTAGACTGCACTGCCGCAATGGCAGTAACTTCTGGACCACAGTAACTCCTGGACTGTTACACCGGTATGCAAAAAAGCTCGGAAAGGACGCTTGAAGTGGTTAGGGAAACCTGAGTAAGTTAGAGATACACATCTAAGTTAGACTACGGTACTTTTAATTATTGATAGTCTTTCATTGAGTCTTTCTCTGATTTTATCGGAATAAGATTTCCTTGTCAGGTTTTTTATTCACAATACACAAGGTGTTTAGTTCAAGTTCATTCAAAAGTAAGTATTGATACATAAGAATTACCAAAAATATACATGCAGCATAATGTACCAGTAGCGAGTAGGTCTGCCAACAATTGGTTTCAATATCTAACTTACCAGAAAGCGGTAACTTCAGCCACCATTCATAAAGATAGGCCTACTTTACCAACAGTATCCCTTGCCTAATCTGCATTATTCCATAATAGGTAGGCTACACCTTATAATACATTAACCTTTAACCAAAAAGCTGTTTCTAGCAGTGTCTGGTTATTGCCCAAAGACTGCTGATGCTTCAAACCTCCAGAGCTTAGAAATACTGGCCTCATGTCGGTCAGTGACCCGGATTTTCACCAGCAGTGTTTCCAGTCCAGATACTACTATATAGAAGTCCATGCCCAGCAGCTTAGCCCGAGATCTTATGATTAGTATGGCAGGTTTTTGTTGCACTAAAATCGTGAGAAAGTTGCAGTAAAAAGTTGCATTTATGCACAAGTTTTTTTAAATTGCGTATGAGATAAAATTACGTCTGATTGTATGAGATACTCGAAAGGTTCCGTTATCGCTTCTTATTTGCAAAATAACGAATGTACTTTTATAAACACACAGTTTAACTAACTAAGCTATCTCAACAAAATTTGACCTCGAAAGACTAGACACAACCTGTTTCCGTTTGTGTGGGCTTGGTCAAAAGCCAAGCCATAGCCTACTTCCACTTCTAATTTAGTTCGGGCACTGTCGTACTTGGCTGGGGTTGTTGAACTTCTAGCTTGCAAGCCAACTGTTGCGTCATAGATAACATTGAGATGCAACTAATCCATCACATAGCTCTTTGTTATGCAAATCAAAGAGAATAGAACTGTTGTGTTTTTACAACAAATGAATAAAGCTAGACTAAGCTTTCTCAGTTCGGAAACTGTAAACAAAGATGACCGTTTTTGGATGTCTTCTATTCCTTTTTTAAACCAATCGAAAAAGTACGAAATTAAACAATGGTCTCCTCGTGAAAGCGAGCAGAGTTTCCAATTACGTTTCGTAAAACACCATAACACCTCCCACGCAAATTATGAAATTACATAAATCAATGTCGTAAAATGCACGTTCAAGGAAGGTATACATAAACAAGAATGAAGATGTAAAATGATTCTACATATCATTGGGCACCCTGGGTTTGATGGCTCTTTTAGGCCGAATCGAGCTTTGGGGCCTATTCATACCACCGTCAACCTCATGACCCAAACCGGTGCCAGCCAAAGGCTCAGCTGCACTCTCGTATCGTGGACGAAGCTGACCCACGTGTCTGCGCCATATGTGTCCACTGTCAAGTACTCGCACATTAACAGTGCGGGTTCCCAATACTTTGATAACAACAGCTGGAACCCAGCGCGGTTTGTTGCTTTGTGTTTGGCCACACACTAGGGCGTAAACGTTTATATCCTCTGTGTATGGGTTTTTATTCTTATCGCCATCTCCCTTCGCTGATCGGCGAGCTTCTATGACTTGTTTCTTTTGTGCAGCATGGGCAGGTGACGGCAATAGGACGTCGATTTTCGCTCTGATTTGGCGTCCAGTAAGTAGATGACTAGGAGAGTATCCACACGGTCTTCTTCTCTCGTTTGACTTGTAGTAGCTTAGATTGGCAATGCCTCCTCGTGCAGCCAAGATACGGTAGTTGGGTCCAGTTGTCGAATACCAATGATTCCACTTAGGAGCCGTAAGATGGAACATTCGTGAAGTATGTGTTGCATTGTTTGTTCTACCGCTCCGCAGACACATATCGGCGTATTATGCAACCCCATCTAAACAGATTAGCTCCAGTGCAGCCAACGTCACATCCGATCTTGTTCAATGTGACCCATGCCTTTCTTGAGAGGTCTGCTCCAGGAGGGATGGAGAGTGCTGGTATAACTGAAAACTGGGGAGGGATATGTGGCAGCTCGTTTCATTCCTGGGCCCATGTCTTCATGCAGCTGAAGTTCTTATCCACAAGCTGTGTAGCATATCGACACGGTAGAGACGTGCGTAGGTACTGTATCAAAAACACCAGCAGAGCGGCTTTCGGTGAAAGAGTAGACTTTCGCAGAGCTTGTTTGAAGGTTTGAACAAGTCTTTCAACAGCTCCGTTGGTAGCAGGGTGGTAAGGTGCTCCAGTAAGATGGACAATTCCTCTTTCCTTACACCAGTGCTGAAATTCGTTCGACATGAAGGTCGCTGCATTATCCGTCACGAGGCTGTGTGGGTATCCAAAATGAGTAAACGCATCTTCTAGCAGTTCCATAGTGGTATTTGCCGAAACAGAACCGGTTGGATAAATGCAGGGGTATTTAGAATATGCGTCAACTATAACTAGCCAGTTTCTTCCCATGAATTGTACCGCGTGGTCCGCGTGTATCCGGTTCCACGGCTTTTCTGGCAGCATCCACGGATGGTTGTCCATTTTAGAAGGTATATTCTAAAACTCTGCACAATTGGAACACTGTTTGCATTGGTCTTGAATGTCTGTGTCCAGGCGGGCCAATAGACAGCAGTGCGGGCAATTTGCTTCATCTTTTCCATGCCGAAATGTCCAAGATGCAATAATTCAAGAACCGCTTTTTGTAGACTTTGGGGAATCACCAGTCTCGATCCATATAACAAACATCCATGTTCCACTGACAATGACAATGAGTCAGCAATTTTTCTGAAAATTTCAACCTTTTGGTTTTCGGATAGTTTTTCTGATCTTTCCTCATGCGTATATCTCATGGCTGTAGATATAGCTGGATCTTTTGCCGATTCTTTGCGAACGGATTCAGTTGGTTTGATTTGGGCGCTGCTGATTTTAATGGTGTTCACAATGTGAATGTCATCTTCCTCTTATTCGTTGTCATACTCCTCATCACGACCACTTGGTAAACGACTCAGGGCATCAGCATTGCCATGTTCAGCTGTTTTTCTGTACTCGATGGTGTAGCTGTATTGTCCAAGAATCAGTGCCCATTTCGCTAATCGGTTTGCAGCTAAAACTGTTGTGGCTTTAGTGGGACTAAACAATGCCAGAAGTGGTTTATGGTCTGTAACCAAAATAAACTTCCGAGCATAAGTAGGTGAAATTTACTGGTGAAATTTACAAATGGCAAACACAATCGACAGTGCTTCTTTTTGTATCTGACTGTATTTTCTTTGTGTGGCAGACAGAATTTTTGAAACATTAGCGATTGGTCGCTCACTGCCGTTGGGTAGGCGATGAAATAACACAGCTCCGATTCCAACCCCAGATGCATCACATGCTATCCCAATAGGGAGTGTAGGGTCAAAATGAGCTAATACCATATCTGTGTTTAACATTTCTTTAAGAGTTGTGAAAGCCACTTCCTGCTGCTCTCCCCAATTCCATTCAGTGTCATTTCTAGTCAAGTAGTAGAGCGGCTCTGTGATAGTGGCAAGGTTAGGTAGGCACTTACTGTAAATCTGAATAGATCCCAAAAATTATTTGAGAGTTGAAATGTCATTTGGTCGAGGCATGCTGAGTACAGCATAGACTTTGCGTCCTTTGGCAATACCTTGGTGGGATAAGGTATGACCCAAATACTCGACACTATGCTGTGCAAACTCACATTTTTCTAGTCTGCAACGCAGTCGTTTGCCTTGCAACCTCTGCAATAATTGACGTAAATTGTGTAAATGTTCTTGGGCATTATCACCACTGACAAGGATGTCGTCCAAATACACGGCAACACCTTTCAGGTCTGAGGTTAACTGGGACATGATCTCCTGAAAATACCGTGGGGCTGAATTAATACCGAAAGGCAAGCGCATTTGCAGTAACACTCCTTTGTGAGTGCTAAGTGCTAGAAGCTTTTAACTTTCTATACTAAGAGGTATTTGGTAATTGGTTGTATGCATCGACCAAGTCGATTTTGGTGAAGCCATAACCTCCCCCCAACTTATACATTAGTTCTTCAGGTACTGGTATTGGCTGTCTGTGAATCTCAAGTTGTGGGTTGACACTTGACAGTGACTGAGTAGTCCCCACAAACTCTAAGAGATAGTGCAGTTTGCCCCGGCAGTAATGTTTTTATTATGGGTACCACAGGTGTGCCATAATCATTAAATTGTACAGGTTTCCACACCCTTCGAGCAATGCCTTGCTCATAAGCATGAGACAAATCGTCCTGCAGTGCAAATGGCACTGGACGTGGTTTACAAAAAAGGGTGCAGCATCAGATTTAAACTTAATGTCAAGCTCAATATCTTTTAAACAACTGTTCTTTCTTTCTGATAACAGCTATGTATGAACTGCTATCCAACGTGTCTTCTTCCTAACTTTCTACTCAAGTTCCACATGTGTTAAGTGAAGATTGATTGTATATTGTTATCAAGAGACGGGTTCAATTGTGATGTGGAATAGTCACTGCACAGTGTGCACACTGCACACTCTCATTACGGCACGTCCGTCCAATAGATCAGGGTTACCAGATGTAAATTTAGCAAGGGGCCAACTGCACGTTTAAAAAGGGCCAAAAAAGAGCCAACTTCTAAAACATGGAGCCAAAAATCAGGCCAACACGATTTTCAAGTACTAAGCAAAAATTTCACAGAATTAGCATCACAGTCTTAGCAATATAGCTACATATTTCACCAGAAAACAAAATAATAAAGGTAATATGCCTAAGTTTTACAGTGTACACAAAAATACGGAAAATCGACGAACGTTGTTGTTTGCAAGAGAAATCAATCAGCTAATTTATAAAGGGGGCATAGTTCTACTTAGAATCACATTTTTCGTACTTGTCATAAATCACAATCTACACGCAAAAGTTCACCCACAAACCCCAACAAACCATATATTGCTGGAAAAAAGAGGAAACAAGCTATCCAAAAATATTTACTTTGTTAGGCTGGGGCAATCCATTAAAAGGGTTTATACCATTTTGAATTTGTACATAAAATCAAGCGATTGTCTCTATTGCAGCCCTAAAAACTCGAAAATGGCTGGAGGTAGAGACTTCAAACTGCATGGTGAATGGTGATCTAGTAGGGTATCCTAGCCGTAAATTGGTAGAGGGGATTTCTTTTAACTCTTTTATTTTTTTAAATATAAAGAATTTCATAATTGCTATGAATCGAGAGCAAATTTGACTTCAGGATTTGGTAGGCTAATAAAATATTTATCACTCTGAATATTGAAACAAAACTCAATCATTATGTTCGTAAGGGCCTACTGTACAAGTGTACATCTGTTAAAAATTTTAGGCAATTCTTACAAGTAGTTTGCTAGAAGAAACATTTTTAGTGCACAAAAACATGATTTTGTGTAAATCCCATTGGAAAAATAGAATTAGGTAAATTTATGCCTTTGACTTTAAATGTGACTTTTTTTCTTCTATGTCCATTTAGATTTTGTAAAGGAAAATACAAAACATCTTGCAACTAACATTCTCACAAAAATGCAAATTTTTATTCACATTTTAAACTGAGGTGCATTCCGAAAACCTTCCGTTTGAAGCCTAATGAGTGCAAATAGGTAAAAACTGACTGCATATTCAGAATCTACGATAAATTTCCAATATACAGTATATCAATAAAATAATATCAATACAGTAGAACTGTCCCCACATTATTCCCAGAAGCAGCATGACTGTATGCGGCAGCACAGATATTGCAGCACTGAAACAGAACATATGCATACAATACAGCAAGTAAGATCATGTTCTGGAGAGACACAACAAGAACAGATAAAAAATCTACAAAAAGGCATCCAGAGAATGTGACCCTAATAAACTCCAGGGTACAAGTTATCTTGCAGTTAAACAAACATTTCCACATTCAATTCATCATCATCCACACCGGAGTTTACAGCATACACAATGTCTGAAGTAAATTTATTCAGCATTTTTGAAGTAATTTTAAAGTCTTTGCAACACTGGTTTGCAAGCAAGAGTTCAGCTCTTATTCTAACAACAGAATCAAGAAGCTGTAACTGCATTTTATTCCTTGCTTTTGTTTTGACAGCAGTCACAACAGAGAACATCCTTTCTACAATGGCATTGCTTACTGGAGTCACCAAGCAAGTGAGTGCATAATTGGCAAACTCACTAAAAGATCCATGCTGTCGTACACCAATCCAAAATGCTTCACTATCAGTGGGAAAGCCATCTTTAAACATTTCTTCCTCCCTCCAGTTGAGAAAAGGTAGTTTTCGGTAACTGCTCTTCAATTACGGTAACGTTGTTTGCAGCAAGATGCATAAATGGCAACTCTGCAAAACTACATCTTGTAGCTTGATTCAAAATAGTTCCTGGGTTCAGCTTAGACAAATCTTTGAAAGTGTTCGTTGCTGATGGAATTCTACATTCAACTTCTAGACACATGCAAATTTGTAAGGCTTCTTGCAGCACCAACATACATCTTTCTTTGACAATTTTGATTTCCTGATGGGACTCATTGTTGTTGTTGTTTTCATTTTGATACCTCTCACACTCTTTCAAAAATTTAACACCGAAGTCGACATTGTGAATGCTTTTTGCTAAACCATGTCGGTCATAAAGTCTGTTGCGGAGACTCTGTTGATGTAGATATAATTGTTGGTGCAAAGCATGGGGGTCTGGCTTCGTTTGCTGAAAGAGACTGTTTATTCGTACAAACTCTTGAACAAAAGGTGTAGCAAACTCTAAATACAAGTAGTTTTTACTATCAAACAAATTTCATTCGATTGAGATCAATAGTTGTGAAGTAGGCTTTTAGCTCTTCCCAGTTCATCAAAATGTTGAACATGACTTTTCCCCGCACAAGCCACCAAGTAGAAGATGGCTTTTCGAATGGGAGAGGAGCAGTTCGAGAAAGTTCCAAGTCTGTGGCAGTATTCATGAGTTTGAATAATTCTTGGAAAGCTTCTCTTCTTAACTGGCTATGGCGAAACCAGTGAGATATTTCTGATAACAAAAATCCTACATTTGATGGGAGTTTAGACACCGCATGTTGTATGCATAATGCCAGGGAGTGGCAGATGCATTTAAGCTGGACACAGTGAGGTGAAGCTTCTTTTATTCTGGTCCAAACAGAATTGTTACGACTTACCATATTAGAAGCGCCATCTGAGGCAAAACCAATACAGTTCTCAAGAGACTGCCCACACTTTAAAATTTCTTTTTTGATGGTGTTGAAGATGCACTCTCTAGTGGTCTCGTGCACTGACAGTAATCCTAAAAACCCAGTTGCCACTGCATTTACCCGGTCACTAAAATACCGCACAAGAATGCATAGGTGTTTGCATGTTGATACATCAGTAGATTCATCAACAATTAACGCAAACTTTTTACCTTTCAGGTCGTCCATTAGGTCTTCTTTTGATGATAGTGATATGACGTTTTTGAACAAACTAGGACATTTCGTTCTGTGTAACTTTATATGTTCTACTGTAGGCCTACTACCTTTTCCATGGGCAACAATTATTTCACCAAGATGGTCAATGGACATGATAGAGCAGTGACATGTTATTCCGACACACAGCTGAAGCTCAGCTGCCTTGATCTCTTTTTCAGTTTTCTCTAGCAAACTTTTGTTTATTCCAGGAACTCTGTCAAAAGGTATTTTACCTTGTGACGTTGAAGGAACTTTTGCTTTGTGTTTAACAGTTTTTCATGCCTCTGCAAATTAACTACCTTTGGAGCAATGATACAATGGTACAGCTTACAGTAGCAGTCTTCTGACCCATCCACACCTTTTTTCAGCCTTGGAAAAACTTTTTCCCATCCACTGTTATACTTTCGCCCAGTATCATATGAGGCCTTCCATTTATTGGGCATGGTTAATAACCAATAAACACTTTTTCTCTTGATATTACAGTTTTCCTACTTCTAAGCTGCAAAAAGAACAAAAATAAAAAATTGAAAACTTAAACGATTCAGCCTAGCAAGGAAAAAACACAACTCACTAAAAAAGGTCATGCTATTGCTGACATGCTGATGTCAGACTCGGTCAGTCAAAGCCGCTTGTCACGTGACTGTGAAAACTGAAAAGAAAACAGGGTCAAAAATCCAATTACGTTTTGTAAAACACCATAACAAGAACCATACTTTAAATAGTTTTATAGCATGTTTTTTAAATCACTCCTTTACATTTTGCGCAATAGGCTACTTGATAGAAGTTGCATGAAAAATAGAAAAAATTTGCAAAAAGTTGCCATATAAAATTCCTACAAACAGCTTAAAATATCATACCGTACTACATAATTTTGAGTATTTAGGAAGCTGCCGGAAGCTGTAAAAAAAAGTTGCAAAAACTTGCCCTAATGATCAGCTGTAGCGTTACGAGGTGTCCTGTGCTTTTACATGCTCGCTGATGCAGTGAAGGATGTGAATGCGATTTGCTGCAGTTGATTATGATTATTTCTATTTGAATAAGTGCATAATTAGTTTTATAAGTCGCTGTTCAACTGCTATCAGTGTATTAATTATGATCAAAGGTTTACTTGTTCCTAGTTTCACTGCTTTTCAACTGAGCTCTCTCCTTATACTGTCTGTCTGCTTGAGAGCAGGAACAAAATTGGCGAAACTATATGTACTCCGCCGGCTGTTCGTTCGAAGTGCAATAAATTGCATGATGCAGTGCAACCGATTAGTTACTTATCATTTCCATCAAAAAAATTTCGCTGTCGTTGTGAACAACAAGGCTAAAAACCATATTGAAATGCAATATCCATAATAGGCAAACCCGTTTTTAATTTTGTGTGGTTTGATGCAGGGACATAGTAGGCTTTTGGGATCGCCAACTCGGCTAGATTTCTAACAAGCGGAGTGTAAAAGTGTTGCCAGATGTTTCTTTATATTTAGAAAAACTAATTCTTTGGCATTTTTAAAGAGTAATGGTCACCCAAAGCTTGTCCACTTAAAACTAACCTGAAGTTTAAAGTTGTACAAGATTGAGTTAAAGTAGTTTGTACTTTGCAATAAGAATGTGAATTTATGCACAAAATTTAAATAAAACTTAGAGAGGTTAAATTTGCAAAAAATATGATAGTTTGATAAGTGAATAATAAATTGCTTTAGATCAGTTTTGAAATAGTTATTTACGAGGCGACTACTAAATTTAAAAATGCTAAAATAATATATATATTTTTAATTTAAAAAATATCTGGCAACAGAGCTGGCAATCCCAATACTATGAATCCCTGGGTTTGATGCTTGACCAATGACCATTTATTGTTCCTACCTTTTAAACAGAAAATTTGCTCCGTATAATTGATGACTCGATTGTCTAACAACGAATATTCTTACGCATGAGTTTTCGTATAAAAGTCGCCATGCTTTAATTAATAAATCATTTCCGCCTTTTGTAAGCATTCAAGAGTCGTAGCAACCCAGCTCTAGTGATGCCTTGTCTAACGCCTTCCTTCTAGAATAGCCTCACCATGTCATGAACTACCCACCAATCCATGTCGAACCTTTTCAGGCCGTCAGCGTAGGGGGAAGGTGGGGTAAAGTGGAATACCTAAGGGTTAATTCAGTACAGTTCACTGATTTTGCCAAAAAAATTAACTTTTTTTATTTGAGCGTTAACTCTAACATATTTCGACAATTTTTAAAGTGCACTTTTGATGACTGCCAGCTTTTTTATATAAATTTTTTTAATTTTAAAATTACCTCCAATAATCCACTTTACCCCACATATGTGGGGTAAACTGGACCGTTGTAAGTTTTGAGCAAATTCCGTAATTTTTTTCCACGCAATCAAATTATTTACAACTAGCATCATTAGCGAAGACATTATGAAACTTCACAACTGCAGTTCATAAGTCCAATAAGAATCAAACTTTGAAATTTTTTTTTAAAAACGGAGTTCACAGATAAAGTTGTCATCCTCTTCATTGCAACCAGCACAGGCTTCATACGCCCACAGGATGTCCTTTGGTGATAACGAAGCATTCTCAAAAACAAGAATATAACTAAGTTAAGAACCAGCTCGTCTACTCGATCATGATTGGTGGGATATTCCGCCCCGTTAGCTCAGTGGTTACGAGCCCGGCTCAAGATTACACGGCGCTGGTTCGACTCTCGGGATGTGCGCTTGAGCAACGCATTTCAGGACTGCTCTCCATTTAGCGGTACTTAATGGATGGAATAATTTCAGGCAACAACACGTCAGCAATCGGAAACTTCACTCAGCCAATCTCGGTAACCGGCCCTGCGTCAAGAGCCTCTACAAGTGTGCGAAACTACCAGAAATAGCCTATCAAGGCTTTGTCAGTCCGAGGATAAAGATTCAATAACCAACCAACCATATCAGAACAACTATCCACTTGAGTGCTAATTAGGCCTACACAGCTGTTGTGTAAAATAAGCTACAAGATTATAAGTAACACAGCACCTTATTCGGTCAAGAAATCATAAACAAGAAAAAATATTTATGACGGGGTAAAGTGGATCACCACTGGTCCACTTTACCCCACCTCTACATTACTACTAATTTAACTGTTGGTCAAATTTAGGCTAGTCAGCAACAAGAGTGAATCTACGTAATGCGTACGTGATATAGTGAGGCTCATTTTTATTATTCAAAAAAACTTCTACCTTATGTACATAAGATACAATTTAAGTTACCATACATACCTTTCAATAGATCAGAGGGTGCCAAAAGTAATTTCCACGCTTTTTTGTGTCTTCTAAACCATAAAACCTTGAATAATGACGTGTGCAGCTACTTTTCGTCATGCTTCACTAAACTTAATGGTATCCGCACAATAGTGAAACTTTAATAGCAAAAAAAGGCGGGGTTCCACTTTACCCCGTTGGTCCGCTTTACCCCACCTTCCCCTACATCTGAACAATCCTGTCTCACACGAAAGAAGAAGCCTACCTACCTACAGAGGCGTATTGTCGCAGCATCATCTACGGTTTTCTTGAAACGTTTTCTAGTCAAAAACTAACTCGGTTACCTCTGAAACAAGTTCCAATCACAAAAAGTCGTGTCAGAAACGTCACCAGAAACTGTAGAATTTTAACGTTATGACCAAGTAGCTCAGGATAGGCTACATTGTCTCATACAAACTAAAAATTTGAATGGTGATGAACAAATTAAACCATAAAGATGATAAATGCATCCGAATGAAGAGATAAACGCATTGAACAAAAAGAAATAATGATGAAAGGAAGGATAAAAAGCTAAAGCACAAGTGAAGTGACCGGGCCACGACTTTTCAAAGCGTAGGCTACCATAAAAAATTCCCTACTTGAAACTTGACCAATCAAAGTCGCGCTGATCAGTAGGGTAGGCACTTTGACATTTATTATTTTGAACATTGTTTGGTAATTACATAAAAAAAAGAGCAATAGCAGTGGTGGGAATCAAACCAATGTCAATGGAATGACTATCACCGCCCTAACCCTCTGCGCCAAGTCAGCCGATGGCAAACCCATGACTTAATTTAGGGACGATTTCCGTTTTTCCTTTGTTCTTTCGAAGTTTCAACATAAGTTTTTTTTATGGTAGGCTACCTTTTGGAAAGTTGCGACCGGGCCTGCGTCAGTGGTTCAAAGCATCTACACGTATGCGAATACGAAATTTCCAGGCTCTCAGAGAAGCTTTCCCAGTCCGAGGGTAAAGATTCAATCAATCAACGTTTATGAAATATTGGTTGGTTTTGAATCTTTATCCTCGGACTGACGACGCCTCGATGGTTATTCCTGGTAGTTTCGCATAAATTACTTGTAGAGACTATTGACACAGGTCCGGTTACGGATATTCGCAGAGTGAAGTTTTTCCAATTGTTGAAGTGTTGTTGCCGGGGAATTATTCCATTCACTAGACACTAGGTGCTGCTGAATGGAGAGCAATCCTAAATTGCGTTGCTCAAGCGCACACCCCCAGAGCCGAACTTGAGCCGGGTGCGTAACCACTGAGCTAACGGGCGGACAAAAGTATTATTGCTTAATAAGTATGCACACCTTACAATAGGCATTCTTTCGCACCTATTCTCATTCGTTGAAAGTAGGCTATTATAAAGCTTATAACTTTTTGATATTGCAGCAGTAGGACTATGAAACTGAATATCACATTTGATCTCAATCACAAACTGGAACACCACTTGACATGGATAGACAATTAATCATATAACTTCAAACATAATATTGGTTAATATTTTTCGTTCCCGGTAAATCTCGGCGCCCGGTTTGTCGCCGTTGATAATATTCGTATATCGGGCTATCTCTGGGTAGGGAATTGTCGTAAAACGAGTCCCTTCTCTCCAACCTCCCGTTTGTGCGACCCAAGTTTAACGTTCTTGCTGTGTTTGAATGGTGTTGTTGAGGCTGCAGCGACACATAGTGATCTCCAATGTTAGAGGAGTACGCGGTTAGATGTCGCTGCTGCGTCATGTTTTGGGAAATTGGATTTCTGTTGGGTTGCTGTGGCTGATTAAATCCCTTCTTAGCGGTGTGGTGAGGGATGTTTTGGTCGCTTATAGACTTATGTCCATAGTTTGTTGGCTTTGGAAACGGTGGAAGATCTAGCTTCCGCTTCGGGGAGCTGGAGGATGATTGATGCTTCCGTATAGAAGCAAGGTGGGCATTGTGTGTCACTGGAAGTGCGGAATGCATCTCTCCATTGGTTTGAGAAAGTTGTTCATTTATTTGAGTAGGTTCTGGCGTGTGACGGTATGTATTGTGTGACGAGATTGAGCGCTCAGGTGGTGTGTGCACTGCAGTGGTGCCTGCGGAAGAAACGACGTTTCTATTGTCAGAAAATTCATACTCGCTGGTGTCATCATCATCTATATTGGCAGTTTCGTGACCAGTCATCATCGATTGCGAGAAGCGCGTTTGGTCAATTCCTTCTTCAGATTGTAGCAACCGCGGAAACACGGGAAGTGGCCCTTCAAATTGACTTCGACTGTTGACAACCGCGCTTATTATGTCATCATCAGAAAAAGAAGTCGAGTTCGGTGTAAACTTGTAGCTGTTCTCGCTGTCCAGATGATTACGTTGCCATGGGGCGTTTGCGCAGCAGCAGGAGCACCACTTCTTGAGCAGGATGTGAGTCTTTGTTCGTTCCTTCCGACAGCAATCCTGGCTGTGGTCAATGTAGTCGGTATGGTTGTTGAGATGTCCATCTGATGCATGACAAGACTGATCAGCAAAGACGTTTTCTGGGCGACTATAAGTCGATTCATTCTGTGTAGGATGTGGAGCCCTCATGAGGCTAGCCCCTTCCTCACTGTGATCTGAGTTGTGTTTCTTTGTTCGACGCATAGTTTCGGAGCAGAAGTCCTTTTTGTCGCATCCACAAAGCAGAAATATCACAGCGAGAAGTAAACCGATGCATAGACTCCCCAGCACCACCACAAGAATCCGATCCGAATGTTCTAGAAATTTTATAACTTATTAGTGGAAAATGTTTGCTGTGTAGATACAATAACAGTACAAATTCATGCAAAATTCAACGTATGAGAAAATAATCTGAAAAGGTGTGAAAATAACATTGTTTTAATTCAACATCAAGTAAACAAAAAAAAACAGAAAGTGAACAACATCTTTGGCTTTCACGAAGTCCTTAGCCTATTGGATGCAAATAAACTGCACAAAGCGTTAACAAGTTTGGCTGTGCAAAATTTTTTCAATTATCTAGCGTGGAATTTCTAAAATTACTCGACATATAAAACTATACATCAGATATGTGCTTACAACAGTAAGCCTGCTTTTGAAAGAAGGATACGTACCGCGCAAATAAGCAAGAAGTTGCGCAATGGTGTTGAACAGAACGTAATCTTGTGACAAAACAATTTCTATTGAGATTGTAGAAGCTGTTGCGGTGGCAGCAAAATTATAAGTGTTTTGAGTAGAAGCTATTGTTGTTCCCGTCTCCATTGCTATATCTTTGTCGGAACTTTTGTCGGTCGTGTTAACTTTTCCAACGGAAAACATCAAAGCTGTTGTCAATTCCACGCTCGTTGCAAAGGATTGATCACTGGCGGCAGTAGAAGAAATGGTAGATTCAACTTCATCATCAAACTCGATGCGAAATGGTTTCTCTCGTGAAGAATCTTCTGAAATTAAAAAATTTAAGTTCAAAAAGATTGACTCACAAGTCACAAGCTAATCGAACAAGGAAGGATTAGCAGACGCGCCAAGGTGCACTGCATTACTGTTCTTGCAATGACCTGTTGAGGTGTGCTGCAACCGAAAGGTTCCAAAACAACAAGACAATATGGCATGATATCGAATGTAAAATTTGCAATTGAGAGAAAGTGGAACAATGTGTAGCACTTCTGATTTATTTAGTGTCTCTATAATTTCTCCTTCAACTGCCTTGCCTGAACCAGACATCCACGACCTCAGACAACTGGTCTGCCCAAGTTTTTTTTTTTTACATGATTTATGAACAATTGTTTCTGCTTTGTTTGTCAGGTGCCTGCTTTTCCACAATTTTACCAGTTAAAGCGTGGTGTTCCAGTTTTTATCTGCCAATAACGTGGTCAAAATTGAACTTTTATACACGCAAGATCGATCGATTGATTGTATCTTTATCCTCGGTCTGGGAAAGCTTCCTTGAGAGCTTTTCCTGGCAGTTTCGCATACTTGTAGAGGCTTTGAACCACTGACCCAGGCCGGTCACTGAGATTGACAGAGTGAAGTTTCTGATTGTTAAAGTCTTGTTGTTGGGAAATTTTGCAATCCACTAGGTGCCGCTAAACTTATGGTTGACAACCAATTTTCAGAAAAGGAACTTAAATGAATTAAAATTTTAAGTCAAAAAAGAAATAACTCAAAACCGATAGACTACGGGTCAGAAGACATTATCAGTCGTTTCAACAAACCAAAGGTTAACACTTCAATATTGTGAAATTTGTTTGAAAAAGTTGAAAACTGGGGTTCTAACATTTCATTTCACATCAAACGCGTAGACTCTAACTTTTATCAGAATAAACGAAGTGAAATTCTAAAGATCTATTGGAACGCACTGCTTGGATTCATTTAAACATGTTACATTTATCTCCTGTTTCTCCTACAGACCTGCAACAACACTTTTAATATTTTGTGAAATTCACATTTAAACACGCAAGAGCATAAATTGCTTTTCAGTGTAAGGTAAAAACGATTGTCGGTTGGCATTTGCAACAAGCGTTAACGTTTAAGTTATGTTGTGTGACTTTCAGAAAACATCATAACGTTTATCAAACAAAGCCAACAAAATACATGATAGACAACGGGAAATAAGCAAAACAATTACAGCGCAGTCTAATCCACTGTGCTTCGATTTAGTGGAAAGTAGTCTAGTTTATTAAACTGAAAGTTCAATCAAAGTAAACCCCACCATACTAGATATTAGTTTTTATTACGCAACTGGTGTGAGCTTTCGTCAAACTTTGTGATTACGTTGGAGAGGATGATTTCAAACGGAAACGGATGAGGGACATTCTACATAGGTTGCACAAGCAGCCAAGAACCATGATTCAGCAACGTTAGCGCAGAAGCAGGGACTGATTAAAAACGTACAAAGTCTGAAAAGTCATTGGGCGAGGCATCTCTATAGAATGTTGTTATTGATCTTAAACTATTGAAATAGATGCAAAGCTATTTCAATGCTTATTTACACTGAGTTTTTTAAGTTAGTCATTATCTGAAGTGATGTTTGAACTGAAATCTAGTGCCATGCAAAGAGATTGTCTAATGTCTATTCTAACATATTGGCCCCAGGTTGAGCTGCAAAGTTATGCAACTTCTTGTTGAAAGTACACAACTCCGTCTTGTCAAGAAATTTTACAAAATGCTTGAAAGTGAAAACAAAGGTTGGCTGAATTGCCTTCCGCCTACGTTCAATCCAAATATTTACTCCGTGTATACAAAAATGAAAACAAGAAAATTAAACATATTTGAATCGATGAGAAAGAACCGGATTCAACACAAAGCTGTAATTGAAAGATAATAGGCAACTTTTTCCAGACTTGCAAACGTCGTTAAAAAACCTGCTTCTACAAATGACAAGTAGCCTAAAACGAAGCAAAGTTGGATTTTACTAGACCAAAGCATATTGTCTTATATATTCATGTTAATGTTTATAGTGGAGTGGTGAGAACCTTG
The DNA here is from genome assembly GCF_918807975.1 of Aplidium turbinatum. Classification (NCBI taxonomy): domain Eukaryota; kingdom Metazoa; phylum Chordata; class Ascidiacea; order Aplousobranchia; family Polyclinidae; genus Aplidium; species Aplidium turbinatum. The sequence continues at coordinate 18,598,649 of NC_137489.1, forward strand.
GAACGGCAATCGAAAGGGCGCCGGTTCGACAACGCTCAAGAGCATGCCGCTGTGTTTTTGGCAGGACACTTAAAGACATGCCTGAAGGTGGACATCAAGATTGGCTTCCTTGCCTCCCGTCCACTTAGGGAACGTTCAAATATTACGTAACGCCTTCGAGGGAGAGGGGGGGTTTATGCAAAGCGTTACGTTAGCGTCACATCGGGGGGGAGGGGGTTCAAGCAAAACGTTGCGTAACGCTTTCGAGTACGGAATGGTAGTTTTTTGTGCTGAATTCGTAGTGAAAAAGTGTTACATGGGGGAGGAGGGGATTGAAAAAAGCGTTACGTTGGCGTTACATGGGGGAGGAAAGGGTCAAAAATTCGGAAAAAAAGCGTTACGTAATATTTGAACGTTCTCTTAATCTAAATCTTTAACCTCCAGGTGTAAGCCTGGATACGACAAACAAACAAAATGTTAATGTTCACCCGCAACAGAAATTTTGCGATTGCAATTTGTGTAATAGATTAATATACAGTAAATGGTTATAGGCGAATTCTTCGTAAACAATTCTTCGTAAAGCAATTCTTCGTAAGCAATTCTTAGTAAAACAATTGTTAGTAAACAGTTGTTGGTGAAATGAAATCCGTAAAAGAATTTTTCGTAAAGCATTTCTTCGTATACATCAAATCTCCATTGCATGCACGAATAAATGCTTTGGGAAGAATTGTTTCACAAAGAATTTACTTTACGAAGAATTGTTTTACGAAAAATTGCTTACGAAGAATTGCTTTACGAAGAACTGTTTACGAAGAAAACGTCGGACACCACAGTAAATCTAACGCTATGAATTTGGTATATTGATTGTTCATGTTAATAAGAGGGTTGCACTAATCAGAGAATGCAACAGCAGCTACAAATTCCAAATCAACATACCCTCGTTTGTTATTGCCTCCAGAAAACCACTTAATTCGCTCACTCGTACAAATATCTATGTTTGCTACATCAACATACCAATATAATTAATATTAACGACAACCAACATTAAAGCTAGTCGGTTGTTTTGAAAGCATTAGCGAAGTGAATGTGGAAGTAATTCGATGCAAGGTTGAGTCAATTATCGCATGGTGGGAATTGAAAACAATCAGGGCAGTGCATTGAAGAATCCACTCTTAGAAATGACATATCTCAACGTCAAAACAACATTGAACACTTTTGATTGCCGGGCGGGTACGTGTGCAAGGGTTGGGCCATAAATAGTCATGAAGAAAAGCCGAAAAGCACCCACAACACAAAATACATTTATGTTAACATTTTCAGACATCTGTGTAAACAACGGTGATGTAATTAATTTATAAAATGAGAATATATTTCTTTATGTGTTTGTTTTTATCATCAAGAAGCAGCGCAACGTCACAGCCGAGATGGATGATCGAAAGTGAATCGTCAAGACAGCAAAGAGCCGGTTGCACACAAAATTGCAACCTCATCCGCAACAGGTGGATAGCAGCAGGATTCCCATTTGCAAAAACACATAAAACAATCGCCACTAGCCTATACTTATATGCTGTATCAACAACAAGCGGCCATTAAAATGTAGATAATAATCACCAATTAGTACTCACATGCTCGGAAGAAGAAATGACTGTGATAGCCACATACATTTTATGTTCAAGTAAATTGAATCGTTATGATCAAATATTACCGATTTCTTTTTTGCACCTTTTACCATCCCGCAAAGGGTGAAAGAGACTGTAAACGCAAAGGTTACTTTGAGAATAGTGATTCAATTTACTTGGATTTGCTCTGCTTAGCATTGCACAAAGCATAGAGCACTCTTTTGTGGTATTATTACCAATTATTGTATTACATTTCATGTTTATTTTTCCCGTGATTCTGTTCTTCTTGCAGATGGATATACAATTTTAAATTGTGTAGAATTAGACTTAAACGCAATGCATTTTAAAGTCAGCTCTCAATTTAACGTCTACTGGAATACATCGCATATAACGAAACGCCATGTACTTGCAGTCAGGGCCGTTGAGAGGGCAATTAGGGCCCGGTACCAATGAGATCTTTGGGCCCTAAAATTAATAAGAAAAGACATTTATAAGAAAAAACGCACCATATCTAACACGAGGTTGTTTCTTTATGTTTTCGGACCCCTTGGAAAGGTTAGGGCCCTTAAAATCATTTCTGGTTCAAAAGTACCCCTGGACCCCCTGTCAACGCTACTGCTTGTAGAAACTACAATTATGTCGATCACCATGATTTCGTTGCGCCATGGTTCAAAATTTGTCAAGTATAATTATGCAAAAGGAATAGGATTTAGACTTTAGAGCAACACTGAGGCTTATACAATAGACCATCTTCTTTTGTGCCTTCAGCTTACCAACCAGTTCTGCAAGTGGGACCTTTTTGCGTACAACTTTAACAACATCGAGGAAGAGTAGACTAACTCGTAGACTATCAATTCTATTCAGAAACTCGAATGGAAAAGAAATCTCCTACATAACCGCAAACATCTTTTCAGGATGTGTGGGCCAAGACCGTGCGATAATGGAATTATACAAGAGCACTTATTTGATTGCCCTCTTCCCAATCTATGTGCCCATTCCAGGCTACGTCAAGTTGGTGTGACCAAACCATGTAAAGGGAGCTGCGACCGGGCAATTGAACAGGTATGTTGCTTAAATATTGCATTGGTTTAAACTTTAAAGCTTAAAACATTCATTATGTTTCCATTATGTTGCAAGCATATAAAGTGGTTAATTTGTAAAGATTCTTTATCGAATCGTTGTTTGTGTGCAGGTAGTGGCGGATCCAGGGGGGGGGGGGGGGCGAGATAGCCTTACTTGCCTAAAACACAGAAAAGTAGCTTTATTTATGATGTATTTTCAAGGTCGACTTAATGTAGACCTACACATCATTGTTTTTGTTGAAATCGCTCTCTACCTAAGGCTACTTGCTGAATCTGCCCTGTGTGCAGGTAGAGCTACAGTGCGAAAACAACTCCAAGTGCCGAGTGGTTCAAGACAGATACTGCACAGATGCATCGGGATGTGTGGGGTCGTGGACTCCATGGAACGAATTTTCAAAATGCGATGCCTCTGGATTCCAGAAACGAGAAAGAAGGTAAAGTTTTACATTAGTTTTGATATTGTCACAAAACAACCTGAGGTAAAAAGTTTACTGTTTGATCACACAAGTAGGCTGACAAGGTCATACGTGCAGCAACAGGGTTTAGTTGTTCTTATAAACAGATTTAAATTCAACACAACATAAAATGTGCTTTTAATCTTTCAAAGAGAATCATCGACCAGTGAAACCTGGTAAGATTTCAAACAATTGAATTTCTTGTAGGCTAATGATGACATCATTTTATTGGGTTGCTTCAAGCTGGCGGAAGTTGTTGTGAGGCAATTTTACAGCTACGTAAGGGGAAACCCCATTCATAAAGTTTATATAGAAAATGATTTCTCGCAAAAAGTGAGGAACCTACCAGATATCAGAAAGGTTAAAACTAAGAGTGCCACAAAGGAAATAACGAAATCACCATGCGGAAGTGCAATTTCCTTTCTCCAAAACAGACTGATGATAACATAGAGTTGCAACACTTCAATAACTCATTGTTTTGGGGGACCGAAACGGTCCCCCAAATTTCTCCAGCGGTTTCCCAAAATTTGGACTTGCAACTAGTCAGTAGAAAAATAATGGTTGTTTTTCGCTATGTCTTAAGCAAATATGGCTATTTGTTGGTATTTAAATGAAACACTTGCGGTCTCTTAAAACTACTTAGCGGTCACCCAAACCAAACCTTAAAAACACCCTGCTCATAAACATTTTTAATAAAACAGGATAATTAGCCTACATTATACTTCATTTAAATGTAGGCTACTCTTCACAATTTCAGCCAGATTCCACCTACGCATTGACATTGTGCCACTCCACATGCAGAAATAATTGGAAGAACAAGATAGCTGGGTTAGATGGCTGGCACCATTCTTCAGGGGTCGTTTTTGACGAGCGGTTTTACAACATCCATGTTGTGAGGCACGAAAGGTTTTCATAACATTCAAGGATGTTCAGTTGTTACAGCCAGTAGCCTCATATTCATCATTTCTCACTTGAACAACGTAAAACCAACACTTTTCAATTCATGTTATGCAAAGATCAGAAGACTTTTCTCTTTCATCCTTTGCTCGCAATAGTGCATTTGTATAACGCTGCAGTCAAAAAGATGGGAGCTATGACAAAGGAGGTCAAAGTTTAAAAACACAAGTAGGCTAAACCTTACATATGCTGCGCGATATGCCTAGATGAAATTCATTTTGTAGCCTGCGGGTTGACGTGATAAAATCAATCAGTTTGCAAAACAAACTTTTACTTCGGAAAATGCTTTGACCGATGCAATTATAGCATGCCCCGTTAGCTCAGTGGTTACTCGCCCGATTCAAAATCAAGCGGTTCTGGTTCAGCTTTAGGGGTGTGTGCTTGAGCAACGCATTTCAGGACTGCTTTCTATTCAGCGGCACTTAATGGATGGAATGATTTCCCGGCAACACTTAAACAACAATTGGAAACTTCACTCTGGCAATTTCGGTGACTGGGCCTGTTAGTTGATTTAAAGCCTCTACTAGAATGCGAAAGTGCCAAGAAAAATCTCTGCAAGAAGCTTTCCCAGTCCGAGGATAAAGATCAAAACAAATGAACTGAAAATTTTGAAAGTTGAAACTTGTAGCCTTGTTTATCAAAGTCAAATCTTCCGCAGTGAGATGGTGTCATGTGAAGTTTACATGAGATTCCACTATCATAGGACAAATTGCCCGAGATCAAATTAAAAATGTCTATATGTTGGCTGCTAAATCTTTTCCTTTATAATATCCTATATCAATCAATGATGTTGACCCTGACTTCATTTTAAGTATAATCTTTTCATGCAACCATGTTCACATATAGCTTGGATAATGTTTGCACGTTCATATATGTTTCTATGGAACAGCAAATATCGCAAGTTTGCAACGCAATCATGAGACCAAGAACTAGAGACAAAATGAAAGAAATATCAATAAATTTCCGAGTTCCTTTAAAAATGAACAGTTTTGTATTAGATTTTGTCTGTTAATTAAGCCAAGTTGCCATTGATAGTTACAAGATAAAAACTCGTGCACCCCTCAGTACAGATTTGTGTTTTATGAAACATAATCAAAATGTGGGAATAGTAAAACATTCATCAGTGGATGTGAGTATTAACGTTTTGGTTGTGTCAGGAACGTCACTTCGAAATAACTTGGACCATGGCCACCTGGAGATGCGGTCTGATTTGTTACATTTTGCAGATTTTGATTACAGCTAATGCTAGTGCTTGACCATGGACTTCTAAATAGTAGCATCTGGACTGGAAACTCAGTGGGCAACAGGAGGCCAAACAGTTGGTACAACAGTTGGCCAACAGCCAAGTAACTAACCCTGTTGGCCCACTGTTGGCCAACTGTTGTACCAACTGTTTGGCCTCCTGTTGCCCACTGAGTTTCCAGTCCAGATGCTACTATTTAGAAGTCCATGGCTTGACTGACATTTTTTGAGATGTTTTTACTTTTTGCGGTTTCCTAATGGCATAAAACTTTTTGTTGCCTTGGGGAAGCAGTAGCAAATGAGAAAAAGTGAGTTGAAAAACGCAAAATCAGACTGCTATTGAAAATTAACAGTCTGACTAAAATCTTCGAAATCAAATTTTCTTTGTTTTTCAACATCTGATGATGTTAAAACCTATTGTGTCATCTGGGAAAAACAGTAAAGAAAGCGTAAAAATCTAATTTAAAGAAAAAATTATTTAAACGTTCGCCCAAAGTTAGAAAAACCTGGAAATTTCTGCAAAATGTGACAAATCAGGCCGTATCTTTAGGTGGCCATGCTTGGACATAAATGCGCCTTGATATTTTGTAACTTGTTTATATTTGCTTGTGCAGATGCCTTCTAGCCGACCGAGTGACGAAAAGTATTTATTGTCAAAATAGCTCTGGAAAATACGAACAGGCTGACACAAAACCTTGCCTTGCCTCTCGACGCATCAACAGACCTTGCAGTGTTCATGATTCTGACACAAGATCAACTGTTGCGTAAGTGAAATGTCAAAACTTGGCAAGAGCCAGCAAGTCTTCTATCAAGCGATAGGCCGAATTTAAAACAATTTCAGACATAGCGGCCATAGGCGCCTAAGCCGTGGGGGCGTGGGGGCCAGGCCCCCACGCATATTTCTGCGTGGGAGCAACTTTTTATGCTGCATTGATACATAAAACAATAGATGAACTAGCGATCGGCAGCAGGAAAACATTTTTAAATGCAAACCGCAACAGCTTCGCGATAAATAATCACTAGAACGAGTAGCGATGCTACAATCCCACCCCAGACAAAAAAATCTGTCATTTTCACATTGATTTAACGTCTGCAGACGTTAAATCAAAAATGAAAATGACAAAAATGACATCAGATGTTGAATGCACCCAAAAACAACATAATTTGCTACGTGGACGCAGCGTGCGTTTAGCTTAATGCGCTTGCAAACAGACTCGATGTCGCTTTCGAAAGTCGAAACCTCTGCAGAGAATTGTCGCGGCAGTGAATCGCTTGCTGTGAAATTGAACTTGAAGTCTCGGGGCCCGAGGTAACCACTAACCAACGTAACAAGGGCTGGTACAAACCGCATTGCGCACACGCGGCATAATCAACACAACAACGGACTCGCGCAAACTGCATGGCGCACACACGACCGTTGCCATAGAAACCCGATCAAAGGCGGGTAATATGCGCATTTTTTGTTTCATCTGCAACACGAAAACGGGCGTATTACAGCGAATTGAAACTTGAAAGCTGGTCAGCGATAAGTTGCGATATTGTAGTGAAAAGGGAGCAATGTCAAGTCGAAAACTTAATCAAACGTCTCTCCGTAACTATTTTTCAAGGGCTGTTTACGGATGTCAGAAACTTTTAAATTTATTCAAGGTGACGTGCTGTTCGCTGTTGAATTGATGTATACATGAATGATTTTACTTTCAACAGGTATATTTTCAAGCGTATGATCAAGTTAGTACTTTCATTCCATTTACAGACAATACCTTTTAGTAAACCTTTTCGTCTCTTGTTTCATGCTAATAAATCTAGTTCGTTGCTAAACTTTATGTTGTGCTTAGCTTAAAGAGTCGCAGTTCATCAACCGCTAGCCAACGCAGACGCATAACATGTGTTTGTTTATAATAATTAACGTTAGGTCGAACGTAGCGATAACTCCGAGTGTGGCAATAAAAGCAATCCTAGTGTGACGACATACTGTAATAACGTCATCCATCTGCGTGACATTTCGCTGAATTTACGTTGCTGCTGATGAAACACGCGTTCGCCCCCACGGCCAAAAAAATAGTTAGGCGCCTATGATAGCGGCACAATCTTTGTTACCACAAATTTCGTATCACATAAATTAATATTAACTGAGACATTCCGAACGACAAAGCGTGTGCTCTATAAATGTTTATGTTTCTATTGTTATTTTTTAATTTAACCTGACAGAAATACACAAAACGAGAACTGCCAATTCAAAATATCTAAGTTTTGTATTTGAAGTCGCAAATAACTGGTTGGCTCTTTATTGCTAACTGTCATTGTGTTAGTTTATCTATATTCAGGCTTATGCTTGATAGTTTCAAGACGTCACTGCATGCAAGAGAACCAATCCTTATGACAGCATTCACAACTATCTTAAGTTTCTTCAAGAAGACACGGCCGTGTGCCGTTGATGGTGTTAAACTAACAATGAGCCATTGACATATGAGAAAAATTATATTCAATGTCATCATCAGAGTTCACTCAATTCTGCTTGTTATTTTATAGAACTCGCAACAAACAATGTCAGTGCCTGTGCTCCAATATCAGTAATGTCCTGCCACAGCAAGTGTTGTATGGAAAGTGTAATGAAGATCAGTCTGAACAAAACCTTGCGAGCAATGGTTCTTGTGGAAGGTAAGTGGAAGCAAGCGAAATGAAATTAAAAATTTGTAGGAGAATAAACTGATTCATTGATTTCACGTTTAGGTTAACATTCGCTCATGAAATCCCTTGTGGATTATTTCTGATTCATATCTTTGAATTATTTTAATACCAGTTCTTCATCTACAAAGTTATTGGAAAACTGAACTATTTTTAATTCAAAAATGGACCAAAAATCAAATCTTACTACACTACACTTCGCTCAAATTTAAATGTCGTAATAAAAGTAATGGGCGTTTTGAAGATAACGGCAGAGTATGTCTCATAGACAACCGAACAAAAAAATATTACAAATCATCAATTGTTTTAAATTTAACAGAATCAACCAGATGCAGGTTTCGTGTGAAGGTTCTTTGGCGAACAGGCATTGTGCAATGGCGGAAGGAATATTTATTTGTCAGTTGTATCAAGAATGGGGTCCCTGGGGACCTTGGATGACGAGGAAAAAGAGCAACCATGATGTAAGATCCAACGGAATGAGTTCTACTTGTTCTATTTGAATATTTGACTAAGTTCTATTTGAATAAGCTTAACTGAACATGATCTAGCTGCCAGCTGATCGAAATCGATTTTTAGCTATTTATGATTGAACTGACTCGTGTGAAAATAAATTCCTTTGCAAGATCCAACGGATGATGATCTGTGGCGTTTCACGTTTTCTTCTTCCACGTGGCATAATCATTTGAATGATTTTTAAGCCATTTTTGTTTCTATCATTTCATAGAAGAAAATGTCAAGAAAATTACTTCTTCCAGCTTGTTGAAGTAATTAAAGGCTTACTAAATGAAAATTTCAAACGGGAATTAAGCATTAAAATGAGTAAACTGAACATTCAAGAATACATTTCATAAAAAATTACCGAAAAAAAATTTGTTTTCAATGGCGCTGGCAAGGCCCAAAGTCCAATGTTTCATTTATTTTCATTTTTTTCAAAATGACCAAAAAGTGCAAACACTGCTCGAGAATACGTCACTAAAGACAGCAATAACAAAAGCCACGTTACCACATCTGATGTTTTGAGCAAACTGTCTGATGTTTTGATGTTGAAATGTGTTGTTTTGATGTACATACATACATAGCCTACAGTCAAATCCCCCGCAGTAGCAATTGTTGCGCGATTAGCTGATTGCTATAGTCTTTAGTGACGTAACTGTACAGTCGCACGCTTCACTGCTCAGGCCAAATCTACTTTTGAAAGCTCTGACAAAATCACGCGCGCAATGGTGGTCAGACCGCAATGGGGCCAAATTTTTTTCAAAATCGTTTTATGGCAGCATGTTAAACACAAAGAACGTGGAAAATCGCCAAGTCAGGTTTTTCCTTTAGTATCCCTTTAAGGCTTAAACTAACCAAATGATTAATTGCTAATGGCATAAATAAAAAAAAAATTATTGGACCGTAATTCGGACTTTTAAAAGAGTTTTAAATCAGGACATCAATAGTTTCTCCAATTTCAATGTAATACAAACAAAACACTGATCGTGTATTAAATACTAACTGCTTCTTTGCTTTCGTGTTACTCACAGAAAAAATATATTTTGGAGTGAGTCGGCGCGTCACAAATTCAACAAGTATTCATCCATTTCGGAATAACTTTACAAAAAAATGTTTTGGTATTTGCACACTAGAAAATGTTTCGGCCGAACAGGTGTTTGTAAAACAAGTTTATCAGAAAACATAAATCGCTCCCAAGTAACACAAAAACATTTTTAGTATCGTCGAAGACACCAATGGTGCTCCACGAACTTCTTTCCGTTACTGAAAAATATACCATGCCAACGCTCTGTCAAAATACAAGAAGAATGCAGAGACATCAAGGGTAAGTGTTCAACAATAAAAAGTTAATAAGGTGATTTTTATGTTCATTCTTTAGTAACAGAAGTTAATAATTTTGAAATTATTTTGTATACTAGGAAAGTTATTGTTTTGGCAATTGTGTTGATGCTGCCACACGACATTAAATGTGAAAGCCAAGTTTCCTTTTATTTGAATCTACTTGAACGCCAAGAAGAAATAAATGTTACCTGTTGCCAAACGGCTCAAGTTAACCGAAACTTATATGTTGTGTTCAGCATCAAGCCACTGTTGCTGCAGTCGATCAGCTGATACTCTTTGCAGCGATTTCCTCCACTCCTAATCTCCATCTCATTCTATCCATCACAACGTCTTCCTTCAGTCCATCTTTGTCTGCCTCATCTTTCACCTTTTCTTTTTGAACCTCCCTGTTTCATCTTCCCATCTACCTTCAAAGTCAATACCTTTCAAAAAAACTTCTTTCCTCCCTTCTTAGTACATGTCCATACAATCTTACTCCGTTTGCCCTGGCAAACCTCCATCACTGCCCGACATTTACTCCTCCAAGGGCAGTTGGCCTGTCAACGCTGGAGGACTCTACAATCAAGTGGCTGCTCGAAGAATGCCTGGACATTTGACCCCAATGAAATGAAGACCAAAAAAACAACCTCTCATACGAAAGAAGAAGAAGCATATACACCAGTTCTTCAGTCTTTTTCTAGACTTTTTGCACCACACATTGCTCTCCCCATTGCCTTTTCCGTTCTTCTCAGAATTGCAAATTCACTCTCTCATAGCATCTCACCTCAGCACTCTCTTAGTCTGTGAATAGATATTGGCTATATTTAATCAAACTACTAATGTCTGTCACGTTTTATATACAGATCCAGTTACGCCTGGAGGTCAAGGGCTTGATGCCTGGGTGGTCGTGGTGATTACAGTACTACTAGTCATCATTTTTGTTCTTATTATTATTCTCTGTTTCTACAAAAAGAAACAAAACTCTCGAAGAAAAAGCAAAATCAAGAATGTTGTCAAAAAGATTGATATTGAAATGATTGAAAAAGATGATGATAATGTGTTTGCGGAAAAACCTTTACCGCATCCAACCACTGAGAACAAAAGCGGAGAAGTCCAGCAAGATTCCCACAATCGTTTGACTGTCTTCCAGAGATTTCAAAGAGTCTCAGAGCACTTTTACGAATCAATTTCTAGCAGGGACAGGTCAAAGTCCTCTTCCACAGAACGGTCCTTACCGGAAGAGGCTGACAATCAAAAGCTGACAAGGTTCAATCAAATGGAAAATCAAGAATCAAATCAAAGCTATGCTGAGACAGTTGATGATAAAGCATCCGATACACAGGTGGGACAAATTTATTTTATTAAATCTTATTAAGTTAAGGTATTTAAGTCGACACTGCTGGAATTCTGGTGATTTAATGTAAACAAACTACCAGAAATGCAGAAATCCACTCGTTTGTAACAAAAATAACAAACAGCACATGGTTTGTTCAAGAAACAGTTTTGTTGTTCTATTAACTCTAAATCTTTTCCAGGTAATTAACAAGCTGTCAATTTTTTCAATTTTCACATGAAACTGTATTTCAGAAGACAGTGTGGTCAAAAGGAATACTAGGTCGGAACAAATCTCCAAACCCCAAGCAACCGTTTCGTATCTCGGTGACTATAACTGACCCCCAAGGAGTGCAGGTGGAAAAAAGCATCTACAAGCCCAAACTGAAGCATCTTTATGCACATAAAAAGGTTCATGTTTTGTTGAGTCTTGATGTGCCTTTAAACGTGATAAACTCTTTTTAACAGAGAAGCTATGCAAAGCATACCACAGTGATTATAGTTTAGACCTTAAGTGAGTTTGTTTGTTTGTGCTGTTTCTGTCTGTCTGAGAATGAAAACCGACAGGATGAAGTCTCATTCGTTTAAACGTTTCGCTACCGATTGTGCAAAGTAGCTCCTCATCGTTTGTCCTATAAAGGAATAGGTTTGCAGTTACCACGTCACAATACCATTCTGAAGATACCAATTCTTTCTGTTACGTAACTGTAAACAAATGTTGTAGTTTGTGCCAGATTTCAAAACTATGCGTTCAATCCATGTCGATATCCTCCATCCTATCAACGTGTCTCAAGTTAATTAAACATAAACAAAATATTGTTATCTGTGTCAGACGTTTAAACAAACTATGTTTTCAAACCTATTTGATTTCGCTTCAGGATCATTCACCAAACCATGGCAGGAAGAAACGATGGAGCAGGGTTCCATCTCCACAATCAAATAAAAAAACGAAGTCTTCCAGCAAACATAACGATGAAGAACCAAATCACATACGGGAACACGGTACTAAAGCTGAGGATGCATATTATTCACTCTTCTTTGGCGTCCGCAGTAAAATTTTTGTGAAGAGTTTTTTTGTTTTTTTTAAGGTTTAATAAACATGTTTTCGGGTCATTCCACGCAGCTTATTACTAAATAAAAAAGCTTTGGTAGAGAGTTTGCTTTGTGGAACCATAGAGAAATAAAACAAAGTAACTTCAGCGGGTTTAACATCAGGTATTACACACACAATTTTTTTTCATTTTATGTATATTGCAGATATGTAATTCCTGATGAGGACACACGTACGTGTCGAAAACGTTAGAATTTATTTTTAATTATGTTATATTTGTGTATGTAATACATGATGTTAAACCCGCTGAAGTTAGGCCTACTTTGTTTTATTTCTCTATTACTAAATACTTTAGCCAATCTAGACTTGGAACACTGCAAAAATAACCCAGTGATTTGCTGTTTTCGAAAATTGCGCCAAATATTGACGTTCAACTCTACTAGTAAATTTGTTGACTAAAATTTACAATCCCATTTGAATGCACATTCTTTTGACAAACGAGGTTCGTTTCAGTTTGCTTTATTGCCGTTGGTGTGAACTGAATTGTTTTGACCCTGCTTATTTGATCATTGAATGCAGCAGCAACAGCTTATCGTAGATATATTTGCCTAATCAAGGGTCATTCGTGATAGACAGCTACTCTTTTATTTTACAGTGCAATCGGTGAAGTATGCGAATGCTACAACTCTTCATTTAGAAACAAACATTCAGAGCTCTGACAATGATAAATACGGATTAAGGAGATTTCTTCAAAAACTTAAAAGACCACCCCCAGCCAACAAGTCAACAAATCATCATCAGTATGATGAAGTTCCCAAACAACACGTGTCTACATATCCAAGTGCGGAATTGAATAATCATCAAAAAATAGCAGTTTTTGACTCTTCAAAAGGCGAGGATGATGATGATGATACATTGTGGTCTGACAGTACCTTTGATGGTGAGAACTATTTTTCATTAAACGTTTGTTGAAAATCCAGTTATAGATTTACAATAAATTTCATTGAATGGTTGATATCGATATTGCTGTTTAATTATCACAAACAAAACTAATATGTCGTGTGTACTGCTGTGTACAAATATTTTAAACATTCATTATGGTTTATTTAGCTTTACATTAAACCTTCACTCCAAAAAAAACACTTTATCATTTTCACCTCAGTAATCTACATCTTGTCCTATTGTGCTTTGTCACTTCTAGCGTTACTATTTTATACGATATTGTAGCCTAAATCTTTCTTTTCAATCACGTTAGCACCTCTGTATCACGCATCCCCCTTTAGGATTTTTTTCCTATATTCCGACTTCTTTTGGTCTCATTATCAGATCTTCTCTGCATGCTTTTTTGTCTGCTGTTTGTTAACACATACAACCAAGAATATTGACACATTTCACCGTTTTCTCTTGGAATTTCATTGTAAGAGGTCCACTCACTCCACTGTGTTCTTCATATAGTTGCTGCAACCTTAAAGTATCTTATCGATAGTGTGAATTTACGCTTTGTATTGTTTGTATTTGTTTACAGATGATGACTATCCTCTGCCATCAAGCAAAACAAATAAGCAAAAGTCGTCTCGAAAAAAACACAAAAGACATAAATCAACAGACCAAGTTAGCAAGACTCCTAAACTTCTAACTCCAAATACCGACGCACGATCTCAAATGGTTGATCGTTGGTCAGAACAACCTACTCTGAAGGCGACTGACGTCACAACAACAAAATCGACGCTCACGGTCAGCTCAGCGCGACCTTTGTTGAATCAAGCGGGATACATTGATATGACTGTGGTGTCGGGAGATCAGTCGATGCCCAGGATGAATCGGGTACAACTGAAAACCCCATTTGTGTCGCAGAAGCCCACAGCAGGAAGCCCACGATCTGTGATTCTATCTCCCGTTGGGTCCCCACGTCGAGAAGTCGATGTCAAATATGTCACCCCCAACTCAGTAGCAAGCTTCACCAACCTACAATATAAGGGAGACTTGCCTACAGATAAACACGGTTACTTACATCTTGACTATTCAAGCATGACTTAACTGCTGAAGAACCAAAGACTTTGTGAACGAAGCTTCAAAATCAAGCGGCGCTGGTTCGACTCTCGTGGTATGCGCTTGAGCAACGTATTCTAAGGACTGCTCTTCATTCAGCGGCACCTGCATTTAGTAATTCCCCGGGAACGACACTTCAACAATCGAAAATTTCACTCTGTTAATCTCAGTAACCGGCCCTGTGTTAAAAGCCTCTACAAGTAGGCAAAACTATCAAGGTTTTGTTAGTCCAAGGATAATGATTCAAAACCAAACCAATAGTCAAAAATTTTAAGCTGCTCTAAAAAGTGAAGCTGGATATTACAATATAGATACGTGTATACAAACCAATCAATGCCAAAACGATATGGAGCGATCATATTCAAAATTATTCACCAATTACGCGCTTGAAAAGTTAGTATACAAACATCATGAAGTCAAATGGGTCGTTATATCGAATAAACTCATTTTCTGTCCATGCAATGACTTTCGTCTAAGGTAAAGACCCACATTGGATTGATAGACATAGATTAGACATGCTACTTCATGTCTTTTCAATGTTTATTCTGATAACAAATGATGTGGAATAGTTTGTTATTGCTCTACCCCATTGACGCCCAGCCTTCTGAAGGCTGCTAGGAAGTGGGATCACTATGTGTAGTTTTGCAGCCTATTGTCTCGTATTAGCAATTTTGGTTAATACATTAATATTTGATGAAGCTTTGGTAAAGAGTTTGCTTTGTTAAACCATAGACAGACAAATATCTATATTTCAAGTTTGTTTCGTATGTGAAAGTTCTGTAGGCAATGATCTGACAATTAATCTTTCAACTAGATGCATTTAATTACCATATTTGTTATTATATAAACCTTAATTTTGCCGTTATCTATTGTGAATATGTTTTGGATTGCTTTTCAAGTCTTTTCACGTTGAAAACTCTGAAAACTAAATTTGAGCCGAATAATAAAAACATCGCACCGGAAGTCAATAAGTCATAACCACAAAGAAACATAAAAACTAGAAAGCTCGTTCGGTGAGCAACTTCACCTGCTATAACTCTATAACTTGTGAAAATAAAAACAAGAGCAATCAAATATGAATCTACCACTAACGTCACTCACCAAAGTCAGTTGCCTTGACTGTACTGATCACTTGTTGTTGTGCGTTAGTCGTTGTGGGCATAGGTGTCCGTCGAGATTGCTTGGTGGCTGGAGTAGACATTACTTCAGAGACTGGTTCTGGTAAACCATTTGTCGAAGAAACTGTCAGGATTCTATTGTTTGTTAATGAACTGAATGTCGTTGTAGTTGTTGACGAATGAGCGGATACGACTGAATAAAGACAACATTGTATTACTTTCAGAGCTGGCGATTATTTTTAGGTTAGTTTCAGCCTGTTAGAGTTTCGCTGAAATAAAGTAAAAAGAAAGAGTGTAAAAAAACACAGAAATAAATCACTCGTGCTTTCTAATCTAACCACCGAAACAACATCAAGATTTCATATTAGCTTTATACCAAAACCTTCCAGTATCTTGCTTTAAATACAACACGTTGCAGTGTCAATCACCCTTTTGGTCTATTTCCAGCGCACCACAATTCAAGTACGTCCAACAGTGATGCAACAAGTCATTCAATTCAAGTAATTATTCATTTGGGCAATTAAAACAGTCTCTCGTTCAATTGATTGAATTCAATGGATATCAAACATTTAAGCATAAATTTTCATTCGTTGAGGTTGTATCAACCCTTGTGCTTGCAGGCAGACTTGAACAGGTATACCACTCCATCCCAAGCGTCCCAAGTTGATGCCAAGCAATGATCGCCTTGGCCAGGTTATCAATTACACAGTGGAACAGGCGCGGATTTATGGGGGGGGCCCAGGGGGCCCGGGCCCCCCCCGAAATTTTGTGAGGAATTGTTGAAATTGTATGCTTTCGCATCAAATGGTTTGATATGCTTCTAAACAGCTAATGTTAGTCCCACGGCGGACTTAACTTACCACGGGGGGATAAGTTTTTGTTATTATGGTTGAAATTACCCATCGATCAGACTCCGTTATTTTCTTTCATACAACTTCAAATACATTTTAATAGTAACATTTGTTGGAGCTGAAACCAACGCTGAACCAAATGGCGTCAGTTGCAACAATCTGAAACCCCTGAATGGCTCAGTGGCGTAGCCAGGGGGGGGTTGAGGGTTTCAACCCCCCCCTTTGGCACGCGTGTGACGTCACGATATTGAGAATGATGCTTTCAGTCTCTCTATGTCTCTAAAAAAAAGTTTACTTAACTTTAAATGAAACTGCATTAAATGAGCGAGTTTTGCCAATACCAAACATTCAAATATCTCAGCCAGGAATTAGCAACAAGAAAACATAGAGACTTAGCTTTATTTCCGAAAAATGCCGAAGAAAACATGATCTTATCCTTTTGTTATGCCACCGGACAGCACCATTTTATAGGAATATTCATACCTACATTTTTGTTGAAAATGCTCTCAGAATGCACAAAATTTAAAGTAAATTTTCAAAATTTTCAGGGGGAGGCCCCCCAGACCTCCGCTGCTGGGTGTCGTCTTAGGCGAACACGCAGGCGGGCTTTGCCCGCCCGACGTCATAAAAAAAAACCTTTCAAAATTTCTAGCCAAGCCACTGGAATGCCTGTTTTATAGTTTTTAGTCTTCTTTATAATTTCCATCAATTACGTATATGCCTGCAAACATAAAATATATCCAATTGGTCATGGATACTCCATGCAGGGTTTTAAACCAGATTTCAAGTTTACTTTGCATGCTTAGCAATTTTTATTGAAGCAACATTTATTTTTTAAACATTCACAATTGATGAAAATGGCTGTTTTAATGTCTATTTTATATCATATCTAGGCTATATGTCGTAGTATCATTATTGTTCATATGTGCTTTATCTTTTTCTTTCTTTTTAATTGATTTTCAAATTTTCTGGCCCCCCCCCGAAAAAAACTCCTAGATCCGCGCCTACAGTGGAACATTCATTTTATTATGAAATCATATTTCATGCTAACAAATATAGTAAAATAATAGTTTGAGTTCCCACTTACTTTTAGGCTTGATTAGAATATCGGGTTCGAAAGCGCTGGACTCCTCGCTCTGTGACGCAGTAAAAGACGAGGGCTCGATGACGTCATGTTGAGATGCTGCCGATGACGCACCTGATGATGCTAATGAATAAAACTCATTTTTATTGATACATTTTGGAACTAAAGCAACCAAGGAAGCCATGATGAGAATAATAAGAAAAACGTTGTTAAAGTCCCAAGTAAAGGAGTTATTAGCCAACTGAACGACAATTCACATAAATGTGTCATCTGATTGTTTTTATCGTTCTGAATACTTTCAACTCTTCCAATGCTCATTGCTCATTGCATGTAAATTTGTAACAGCAGATACACTGACGACATCCAAAGTGGCTCTTTGTGACCTTTGTGCATTTGCAGTGTGTGTATTATTTCGCTGTTTTGTTTTGGATATGAACAGCTTTGTCTGATGCAAATAAATAATAATAATAAACTATCAAGGCACTCTATGCCAATCCAGACAGCAAATCCGTCATGTTTACATTGATGCTTCATCTGCAGACGTTGAATCAATGTAAACATGATGGACTTTGCTGTCAGGAAAACAATAAATACAATTATACAAAAAGCGCTCAATGCCAAGCAAAAAAGCAATATACGCACAACGTCTGGACCCAACCTACACTCCAACGTTTCGTATAAAGTGCAGAAAGTTGTAATAATTCTATTCCGCAACCACGCCTTACACTGTAATCGCCCATGAGTGTAAGTGTGATGGTTGCAATGCATGAAAATAAGACAAACTTCTTTAGAGAACAAGCTGACATACCATATAAGAAAATAAAATTTGCGTTGTTTGATCTTATTTAGTCAAAGTCAAATAACAATCGTAGAAAGTCAAATAACAATCGACGATTTCAAGAGTGATAGCAAATAATTTCTATTTATTCAACACTTACGGGCATTGCGAAAGCCTGTAAGCAAAGAACAGGAAAAATGGAAAGAACGAGTCAAAGCATGTTCAGATAGCTCCATCTTCGACGTGGTCATAGTTTCGGTGTTGTCCGGGAAATATTGCCAATCCTTATCCGGAAAATGACAAACGCTCAATTAGCAGAGACTCAGTTGATGACGAATGAAAAAAGTTGGCAAATTTAAGACATTTGTCCAACAATAGTTATTCTCAATTGCCATCGTATTTATCACGAGCAGCTAACAAAGGTTCTTGCAACCGCACATCAGCAGAGAACTCCAAAAACGAGTTTATTTTACTTGGTTGAAGACATTCACTAGAAAACGACTGGCTTGTTTAAATAGCGGACAACCTGATTCATGCAGTTTGTTATGGTGTCATGTTTACAAATGTCCTTGTGTTGTACTGACAACAGTGGTTCACATCGTCAACCTTTGGTTAACCGCATTTGAAACGACCGATGTAACTTTACAGAGCGAAAGGTCAAAACTGCTTCAAACATCGGAGCGTCATACTGTAAGCATGACGTCATATAATAAATAGTTTGATTCTTTGGAAACGCCCCGGAGATTTTAAGATAAAATGCGTCGGTCGGATCGCTAAAACGAAGACGAATCGCGCAATAAGCAAATTTGAACAACTGCAGAATCAACAAAATTGGACGATCAATGCCTGCGATGGTACAACGATGAAAAGTTATCAAACCATCGAACTTCATTCGGCGAACAAGCTACAACTGGCACCTCGCGCATGAATAAATCATCAAAATCAAAACAACAAAGGTTGAAGAACAATCAAAGTCATATAGCTTGTACAAATAAATGATTACTTAAAAGAAAGTGTTATTGTTTTTACAAAACTAATACTGGGGAATTTACAAAGCTTACCCCGCGGAAGTTTATATGTCAAAAATAAAACGTTCGTCATTTTTTCAAACTTTAATTTTTTTCAGTTCCTTTTATCCCTAAGAATTAATTCTTTTCCACTTCAAAATGCAAGAACGCATATGGGACTAGACCCCAGACAGCAAATCAAGCGTTTTCCTTTAAAGACAATAATTGCTAATTTAAAAGATGGTGGATTTATTGTCTGGGCAAAAACAGCGACATGTGAAGGTTGCAAATTAGGACTTTGGTACTATAATCCATTCAATCTGTGATCGGGTTGAGCGACTGTAACAATACAGGCTACATTTCTACAATCAAAGTATAGACAGCATTAAAGCCACCAGCAATGTTCAAATAATGGTGTTTGAAACAAAAATATATTAAAATGATATTTTTACCTAATGGTGACGCAAAAAGTGTTTCGTCTTAATTTTGTTTTCAACAAATTACTTTCCGATGAAGAATTTTGGTTCAATTCGAAGCGTGAAACAAATACTCGTTTCTCACAAACTAACTTGAATTGTTAATTTAATAGCACTTAAGGTGAAGTCTTAAGAGATGTGGTTGCAAGAAGGAAGTCGCACCCCCTTACAAATAAAAAAAAAAAACGTCTTGAATTTAGGCAAAAATGTTCAGTTGTTTGGGCAAATTGTCAATTGTTGGGTTTTTGAAAGTATATTTCCAAAGACAAAATTCGGGCAAATTTTGTTTGCACCCACAAAAATGTTTTAGTTTTATTCTCCTACGTCTATGATGAAGACAAGTTAGTTTTCGAACACTGAGCATGAGTTTAGTATCCACATTTTAGGTCCTTTCTTTTTTGATTAAGTTAATTGTTTGATCGGTTTTATGAGCTCATATCGAAGCTCAGAAAGAATGCTTTCTATAACCAACGTTCTGGCTACTATAAACAACGTAATAAGTGATATTACCAAGAAAGGATCTGCTGCTATGGACGGAGAATAAATGGAAACAAACAAGATTATTACCAGCAACAAACTTAACCCTAATCCGTCATGAAACTGGTTAAAAGTTTGATAAACTTCCGTGTAGGATTGAAGCATGGACCAAAGCACTAGGATTCTGTTTCACGAATTGCGATCAATATGAAATTGACTGTCCGTATCCATTTATCCAACCTCAAGCCATAGGCAAAACTGGAGAGTATGTTTGCTAACATTGCTGGCTTATCAAAAATTAATATTACAGCGGTGCAGTAAGTTCTTAACTCGATAACATAAACCATCAACAGAATAATTTGAAGCCTGTGTTTTCAGATTACACACAGCACATCATTAGTGGACAAGTACATTGTATATTATCGTCAGATACCACGCAGGTAAGCACATACTATCGTCAGATATCACGCAGGTAAGCACACACTATCCCCAGATCGGAATGGCCCGTTTCGGTGAGTCCGATTCGGTGAGTCCGATCCCTATTCGGTGATTTTTTCAATTTTTTTTTTTAAATTATCGGGTAGGCTACCGTAGCCTAATTATCATTGCCGTTTTAGGGTTAATGGATAGGGTTAGAAGTTAGAAACTCACCGAATTGAACTCACCGAATCGGACTCACCGAATAGTAACAGACCCCCCAGATACCAGGCTAATCAATTTAACAATGCTTAACATATGTTGCAACAAGCAGCCAAAACATATCAGATTCAATATTTCTATTTTCATTTGACTCATTTCACTGGCAAGTAGCCTATGTCACACAGCGAGGTTCTAACTGGAGAAGACAGCCATCCTGTGTCTGTGTATGTAAAGGAAATTTTTGACGTAGGCGAAACTTTTACGATTAGCACTCCGATATAATTTCTCAGCAGCCTTTCAATTGCATCTGGCTATGGAGTGTGTATCTTTTCAAAACATTTCCCAAAATTAATTTACCTGTGAAGCAACGCCAACCTCATCTATCACATAAATATGTGAAGGGGTGATGGAAATAGTTAAAATATATTTGTTTGGTTTTGCAAATTCAGTCACATGCAGCTTGTGGTAAATTCTATTCGAAAGGGTACGTCGCACAATCACTAAAAAGGGATCATCACGCTAAAAGAGACATTGAGAACATTAGGTTAACAAAAATGAGCACCCCAGAGAGCAAATCAACCGTTTTTTACATTGACTCAACGTCCGCAGACGTTGAATCAATGTAAAAAAAACGGTTGGTTTGCTGTCTGGGTAATTTAAATTTGTTCAAAGAGATATTACGGAATAATAAAATGTATTATACAACATACTGATTACTGAAGTAATCATAACTTTAAAAGTATTTTAAGACGTATTTTGTTTATTTCAATTGATACTGTTTCAAATACTCACCCAAAAACAGCACACAAAGAATAGCTTTCATTTCGGCTTTATAAAATATATTAGCACCAATATAATCCAGAATGTTATTTGGTCGTTTCATGAGGGCTTCGAAAAGTTAACTTTTAAAACCATGACTTATATGGCACAGCCTATGACGTAAGTCAGAAGCAGCAAAATCAAGTCACTCCTGCAATACATGAACAAAATTGCTGGTTTAAGATGGTAGTTAAATATTGGTTGGATCAAGCTTTGTTCTTCGATTTCCATAGTGGAGCCGAGTACAGGTGGTTTTCTTGTGGATTTATCTTTGTAGCTACATTGCACTTTGTCTGTGAACCATCTGAGAAGGAAAGTGTCAACTTCCATTTAATGGAAACGCGGTACGTTCCTCAGCCACAGCGTCTGTACGACGCTCTGAAGGACGTGGGTTCGACACCCAACCAAAACACGCATTTGTGTCACGACAAGACACCCAATGACGATGTTGAAGATTGAATTTCTTTATCTTCACATAAATAATGCAAATCTTAAACAAAACACAAAACTTTGCTTCGAACAATCTTATATTGTTAATCCAATGTTCTAATGGTAAAGTTTCGGGAGATCTCGTTTTTTTTTGTACCGCTGACTGGCACGTAAACGGTGCGATCAGCGGCAAGTTGACTGCCTGTCTGTTTTGAGGTTGGTGACAAAATCATACTTCCAAAGCAAAGTAGCTTGTAACTCCGTAAGATCATCCACGAACAAAAGGACGACAAAAATGTAATACTTTGACAACATCAAAGAAATCATGGAAAGAAAAACAGAGCAAAATGGAGGCAGTTTATATGGGAGATCACAGCTGATCAAACATGATTAATCTGAGAAGAAGTAACCTGTTGGAGACTGGAGTTGTTAGAAAGATGAATAATGCAGATTTGTATTCTCAACTGAATGGGATGACTTTATTGACCTTTCGCTGCTCTAGCTAATTAGATTAAATTGTTTTAAGCGACACGGTGTGAATTGTAAATATTAATATTGTCCTGGTATAATTCTTGCGCATTGTTGTGTAACTGGTAAATGAAGATATCTTTCTCTTATCCTTTTCTACTTAATTAACCGGAGTTCTTCAGGGCGTAGTAGGGTAGTCTTTTGCCGTACATAAAATACAGTAAATAAAATACAAACGAATGCAATCCTCGTTTCCATCAGCACTGCAGATTACGTCAAAGATCATGAGCAAAATGAAATCAAAATATTGATAAACCGGTTTAACGTATCACATACCAAAATCTTAAAACCTTTCAGATCAAATCCTAAACAACTTCCCAATAGTAACCAGCAAGTCCGCTCTATTGACGTTGTTTTAACATTTTAGTTTACATTGATTTAAAATCTGTGAATGTTGAATCAATGTAAAAAAGATTGGTTTGCTGGTTGGATACCAACCACAAACATGCTACAAGAGGCTGAAAAGTTTGCCTACGAATCGGCCAATGTCATAGAATGTTCGCTACTGTGGCCGCCAACATCGATAGACTTGTGTGCACATATTTTTCAATGCTATGTAACCTAAACTTGTCGACAGAGCTGTTTAATATTTGCACAATGCACACCAAAATATACAAAACAAAAATGCATGTCGGAATATTTGAATTTTGACGATCTTTGTTCTTTTTCGACTGTTACATTGACTCTCAGTTTCAGTTTCATGTTCTATTTCCGATATCTAAGCGAACTCGCCATAACCTAGCACGGTCTGGATTTCCTGTAAGTCCAAAGATGCCTAACCACCAGTGTGGCGTGTAGTATTAACAAACCGTCCAGCAATGACAAATTGTGGTAGCTTTTCAAGAAAAAAAGTAAAACGTCAAATGTTTGCACTGGCGAGTGAAAGCGATGCGGGATCATTTTCAGAAAAGACTGCAACAAGCGTTTGCACTATCTTTTATTGTCAACTCTACCGTAAATTGCTTTTCAAACTCCGAATACGATAATTGATTTATCACTACTTTAATGACGTCAGTGCCACGTAGCTGTTAGCGTGACATCAACTGCGCAAGATAAGATTGCGTTCAAAACTTCAAGAAACAAGTTGTTCATTGCTGTTTACACTAGCATAATTTTTGCTCAAGCAGCAGAGAATGTTTGCTTTTGGTCAGTGCAACCACAACACTGAGCAGTTTTCGTCCCAAAATGAAACAGTTTATATATACTCTAATTGAGATCTCAAACACTTTACATTGCTGCAAAAGAAAGTTTTTAAGAATAATTTTTGAACGCCTTTCTAGCGATGCATATTTAGAACCTTTTGGTGTGGCCATGTGTTTTCTCTGTGGGTGCCAAATTCGTGTGTTTATATTCTTGTTCTCTGCATGTTCGCTGCACCATTGAAAAACAAAATTGAGTTTCAAATAAAATTCAAATAAAATTCTCGTTTTACATGATTGGCCAAGACAAACATACAAACTATGGCACTACTGAGGAACTGAGCATATGCCTGCACTTTGGCCTTAGGTGTTGCAATCGTGCCAATTTTTCTACTTAATTGACACATTTCAGTCTTAATTACGTTTTAACGTTTGCGTTTTGTCGCTTCTACCCTTTTCTCGACCTTTGCTATGTTGACGTGTATTGTTTTCGCTGTGATGGTCAAAAAAAAAAAAAAAAAAACTGAACTGATGGCTTTTACTTTCCATCAAATAGCTCACAGCCACACTAGTTATTTGAACGCAAGGCAAAACTCAATTGCGTACAACTTGACTTCTACTGCGTCGCCAACATTGGAGAGAAATATTCCTTTCAAAAAACAAACCACCCTCACCTTACAGAACCTAATTCACAGTTTTCACTATGAAATTAGACACATACCAGCAACATAAATTTCTACCTTGAACAATCGTTTAACCTTCTGGGCTTAATTCGAGATAATCCTTCAATAAGCATCC
This sequence comes from Aplidium turbinatum, assembly GCF_918807975.1. Lineage (NCBI taxonomy): Eukaryota > Metazoa > Chordata > Ascidiacea > Aplousobranchia > Polyclinidae > Aplidium > Aplidium turbinatum. The sequence goes on from NC_137489.1 coordinate 18,623,058, forward strand.
CACACACGCAGAGCATTTAATTTAAAAAGTGTTTACTTTGAGTCTCAACAATGGAGTGTCACTGGATGTTATCAATCGACATTGTTCCGACACTTTGAGCCTGCCACACTTTGCACGCTTGTACAGCTTAGAAATGCCTTTTTTCTTTGCGAAGCTGACAAACGAGAGAAGTTACAAGTTCAAAACCCAACCTTTTTTTATTGATTCAACGTCTGCAAACGTTGAATCAATGTAAAAGAGTACTGCTTTGCCATCTGAAAATAAACCTCATATGTTTTCAACGTCCGACGACGATGTTCATCATCATCATCATTTCCAGCCTCTGAGAGCCCACTGCAGAGCGTAAGCCTTCCCCTTTTCATGCCAATTACATGATTCAGATAATATGAAACCAAGAAACTTTCAGAAATAATTGATTAAACTACCATTCAACGTTTTATATGCAGAGAAAACTTTTTCTCGAACCGTAGAAAATTTCATGATCAGATCACCGCTTCAATGCGTGATGGAAATCTACAGATAAATCTGCATCAGGCATTGCAGAGTGCAAAAAACAGTGCCTGCTTATTTGCAGTCATTTCTGAAGTACAGTTTGTTTGCAATGACTAAAGAAAAACAACAAGTCGAAGAAACGGTAGTCTCCATCTTCCAGCAATCTAAGTAGTCAGACTTGGAATTTCTCAATGTAGAGAGAAAAAGTTTTCTCTGCCTATAAAACGTTAAATGGTAGTTTTATTAAATATTTCTGGAAACTTCCTTGGTTTCATATTATCTGACTTTTCTCAACTAGCTACTCTCCAAGGCGTATATGATCAATCAGAGCTGACTCTGTCAAGGAAACAATCAAAGATGGTCCTGTAACCGGTGGTGTAAATCTTCTAAAAAGACTGAAACTTTTGATAAATTCTTATTTCTGTTCGAATTAACGTGTGCTTTAAAAGGTCGTCGCTAATTAATTGAATACGCTACTATATTACATTGTATTATAATCACTGAAATCATATTTAATTGATATTAATAACAATGCCGTCTATTAATTTTCATTGCTTATCTAAGTACTGTAAATTAGTATACTTCGGTAGATGTTCATTGTGATGGCTGGTTTTGCTTTGAACATTAAGTCTGTCTTAACAACAACAAAAATGTGCTAGTTGGTACCAATTGGTTGTATTGCATTGTTTGTCAATGTCGTCTCTCCATCTCACTTTTGGTTTTCTTTTCTTTCTTTTGGTTTCTCGTGGTGTCCATGTTGTTAATTTTTTAGTCCATCTTTTGTCCTGATATCTTGCTATATTACCTGCCCAGGACCATTTTAGTTTCTTGATTGTGCTTAATATATCTCGTAATTTCGTTTGATTTCTGATCCATTCGGCAGTCTTTTTATCTCGCCATGTGTTGTAAAACTATTGGTTCTCTTTTCTGATTGGTTGTGTTTAATTAATCTTGCGTGCTCTGCGCACAGTCGACGTGTTGGCTTCTGGCGTGATTCGCGAAGCTCTTGTTCACATTTTTCTTTGTCCACTTTTCGGTTATGTTGTGAGGGTTGTGTAAAGTTTAGGTGCTAACTTTATGTTTATGTTTAGCTATGTTTTATAAAGCCTTTGTACTGGGCGACAAAACTGTTTCTGCGTTGTTTGACAGCGGAAGTTCTGAGAGTTTCATTCACCCTCGCATCGTAAAGTCCCTCAATCTCAATTTGGTCCCACAAAGAAACACTATAGCTTTGGCATCTTCGAAATGTTCCGCTGAACTTTTGGGTTATGTGACAGTAGACGTCTCCTACCAAAACCACGTATACCCAGGTATGAAGCTCGGTGATCTTGATGCCTTATGCGCGGATGTCATACTCGGATTAGATTTTCAATCTCAACATGAAAGTGTGATATTTCATTATGGAGGGAAGAAGCCCAGTGTTTCTGTACCTGTGTGCAATTTTACCTTTTTGAAGATTAATCCCCCAGAACCGTTTAAACATCTAACCCCAGACTGTCACCCCATCGCTACGAAATCACGAGATTAATCTCTAGATGATCGGACATTCATTCGCAGAGAAACCACTCGTTTGTTGCAAGAATCAATCATTGAAGAATGTCAGTCACCCTGGAGAGCTCAAGTCGTGGTTGTCAAAGGACAAAACAGCAAAAAAAAGTTAGCAATTGACTACTCACAAACTATAAATAAATTCACACTATTAGATGCTTTTCCGTTGCCTAACATGGGAGAATTAGTGAATGAAATTGCTCAATACCGAGTTTTCAGTACGGTTGATCTAACTAGTGCGTACCATCAAGTTCCTCTTCGAATAGAAGATCGAAAATTTACTGCGTTTGAAGTAGATGGCGGGCTATACCAATTTACAAGGCTGCCGTTTGGAGTCACTAACGGAGAAGCTTGTTTTCAACGAGTAATCACTGAAATCATCAAAGAAGAACACTTAGAAGGGATCTACCCATATTCAGACAACATAACTATCTGTGGACACAATCAAAACAGTCACGATAAGAACCTCAGGAAGTTCATGGAAGTTTCCAAGAGAAAAGGAATCGTTCTCAATGAAGCGAAAAGTATTTGGACCTCAAGGAAGTTACCAATACTTGGCTACGAAATTTCTGAAGGTGAGATCTAACCGGACCCGGACAGACTGGAACCCTTACGTCAAATGCCTGTGCCAACTAATGCGAAAGAGTTAAGTCGTTGTTTGGGATTTTTTTCTTATTATTCCTGGTGGATACCCCGTTTTTCTCATCGTATACAAACACTCACCAAATGAAAATCGTTTCCTTTAGATGAAACAGCCAAACGAACATTTGAAGATCTTAAACGAACTATTGCCGAAGCTGTGGTAATAGCTGTAAACGAAACAGCAACTTTTGAAATTGAGACAGATCTGGCTGCCACCTTGAATCAAGAAGAAAGACCTGTTGCTTTCTTTTCACGGACACTTAGAGGCTCAGAACTAAAGCATCCAGCTGTGGAACAGGAAGCACAGGCAATTGTAGAAGCTGTTCGCCATTGGCGCCATTACCTGGCTTGTCGTCATTTTGTTTTAAAAACTGATCAAAAAAGTGTTACTTTCATGTTTGATCAACGACACAAAGGTAAAATCAAAAATGACAAAATTATGCAATGGAGACTTAAACTGGCTGGATACCATTTCGACATCATGCATAAATCAGGAAAGGACAATGTAGCTCCAGATGCTCTCTCAAGGATGTCGTGTGCTCTTCCTTCAAGTGAAACCTTGTACAAAATACATGATAGCTTGAATCATCCTGAAGTTACAAGACTGGCCCACTTCGTGAAAGTGCGTAATCTGCCTTATTCAATTGACAATGTAAAACAAACTGTAGCTGATTGCAGAATATGTAATGAACTCAAACTTCGTTTTCACCGCCCAGACGAACGACACCTGGTGAAAGCAACGCAACCATTCGAACGTTTGAGCATAGATTTTAAAGGACCTCTCCCATCTCGTAATCGTAACAAATACTTCTTGTATGTCATCGACGAATTTTCTAGGTTCCCATTTGCCATACCTTCTCCCAGTATGACCACTGAAAGTGTGATCGAAGCGTTAACTTCATTGTTTATCGTTTTTGGAATGCCTGGTTACATACATTCTGATCGAGGTTCTTTTTTTATGAGTCATGAACTAAAACAGTTTTTGTTGGAAAGAGGAGTAGCCACAAGCAGAACCACGCCGTACAATCCTGATGGAAACGGACAAGTCGAGAGATACAATGGCGTTATTTGGAAAAGTATTCAACTAGCCCTAAAGTCGAAACGCTTACCTACTGAGTGCTGGCAGGATGTACTTCCTGATGTCCTACATTCGATGAGATCACTCTTATGCACAGCTACTAACGTCACTCCACATGAGAAACTTTTTAACTTTGTTCGCAGATCTACAAGTGGACGCTATGTACGAAAGTCTATAAACGACCCGTTAGTTGATGAAGTACAACTCATTGAAGCTAATTCACATTACGCTCGTGTAGAATATCCAGATGGACGAACCTCAACAGTAGCTACAAAGCATTTACCACCGTATGGAGGATCTTCCGAAAAACTGGAGATCATACCCAATTGTGACAAAGTGTGTGCTCCAGATGATGAAGATGCCCATGAAGAAAATACTACCAGTAGTAGAAAAGTTGCCGATCAAACTGACTTCACCGAAACTCCTCCAGGAGCATCGGAATTGAATAATACACCGATTTTGTTTGAAGAAGCTGTCGCTCCAACTACTAATACACGGTCTGAGACTGTTACGGACGATCTAACAAAAGGGTGAAGTGTTGTCGCACCAGAAACATTACGTCGATCTACTCGTGAACGACGCCCCGTTGATCGTTTAACGTATTATTAGTTATTGTCAAGTTTTTGTTAGTATGCATTGCTTTCATTTTAAAGTTTGGGAGAATGTTGTAAAACTATTGGTTCTCTTTTCTGATTGGTTGTGTTAAATTAATCTTGCGTGCTCTGCGCACAGTCGACGTGTTGGCTTCTGGCGTGATTCGCGAAGCTCTTGTTCACATTTCTCTTTGTCCACTTTTCAGTTGTGTTGTGAAAACCAGCTCAGTGGCCGAGCGGTTTCGCCTTCGGCTCTGGTGCTGGTAGATCTGAGATCGATTCCAGGTCGGGTCAAACCGAAGACTTTAAAAACGGTACCGATTATGTTCTATCCTGCATAGCGCAGTGAGAATGAGTCGGGTAATAATGTGATAACATCGTAAACCTGATATAAATTAAAAATGAGCCCTGTCGCTAAAAGACCTTAGCTGTTGTAGAGCGACAATAAATAAAACCATAACATTAGTTGTGTTGTGAGGGTTGTGTAAAGTTTAGGTGCTAACTTTATGTTTAGCTGAGTTTTATAAAGCCTTTGTTATGGGAGTCTTATTAAGTAAATAAAATATGTCACTATGTTAAACCCATCATGATTCGTTCATGTGCTCTCTGTATAGTTCTTAGTTTAAGTGTTAATTTCTTTGTAACGACGATGTTGATATGCAGAAAATATTGCTTTGAGAACCATAGCTTACGTTTGGAACATGTTAGAGATCCAATTGCTTCAAAGCTGAAGTCTGGAAATGGAGCAAACTTCCAGTTGCAGGTCTTCTTGCGCTATCACAAATTACCATGTTGCAAATTGCGATTTCGGATATTAAGTCCTCTTCAGTGTAACTTCATAATCAATACAATAAAATTGTTACACTGCAATCAGAATCAATTCGTCTTATGTAGAATTGCTATACATTTAAACTTTCCAAAATTCTCAAATACCATCGGCATAAACTATAGCTCAAATGTTCTCAACGGATAATTTACTCTTGGGGTGGGAATTGATTCTAAATTTATCTTAGGAGTGAGCTAATCGATCACATCGGTTTTGCTGGATGTGATGCCCTCGGGCGTCGGGGTTCAACTGTAGGATGGTGGGACAACGGCACTTGTCAACAGTGGAACTGCCGCGCTCTGAAAAGAGCGGTTTTCTTGATGTCTGCTGAACGTTCCGGGTGGAGGTTCCGTTTCTACAGTCTTCGTTTCGTATCTTCATGCCACCTACTAAGAATTTATTATGCAATGTATTACGTATGAATTTGTATCGTAGTAACAAGACGTCATGAAGATATTAATGGAAGCAGCAGCTCGTCCAGAAGAAATGGTCACGTGTCATCTTTATTAGAAAAGAGAAAAACGTGAAAGTGTTATTTTTTTGTTTATTTTTTACTTTTCTTGTTTGCAATAACTTAACATGAACCAGGCGGCAGTACACAGAAAGATGCGCGTAAGTAGTATAAGATGCTTAATCCAACTTGTAAATGTAATAACTCTAAGTGGTGACGCCACAAGCACATTTGATTTTATACCACATTTGATTTTATGTGAGAAAGGTAAATCGCAAAGTACAAAGTCCGAATTATGTGCAACAAGGATACTGATGAAAAGGCACCTTATTATGAAATAAGCGGGGAATTGAAAAAATGCTCATAACATATATAAAACAGAGATTTTATATAGAGTTGCGTGGTGAAAAATGAATCTTTCCTAGCAAAAACATATCATGCAATCAACAGGCATACGTCACCTAAGCATCAAAATGTGGTGACGCTAAGTGGTGACGCTATATCTAGTGACGTGATGACGCTAAGTGGTGACGCTAACCCCTCACTAATTTTCTAAATTATAAAACAAAAATGTCTTATCACGAGCCTAAAAGAATACATAGGCTACATAAGATTCACATACATAACCTACACAGAATTACATTGCTAAACCTGATTGTAACCATTTTTTTTTGCAAACTTTCATTACATCATTTTTTTAAACGCTTTACCAGGGAAACAACCTATGTTTGCGGTTATTTAACGTTGCAGAATACCTTTGTGTCATTGTTTTTGTTTCATGATGCTACGCATTAAATGTATTAATTGCGTAATTGTTTTAATCTCGTAGGCTTTCATAATTACCTTGCCTTAATTTCTTTCATTACAATTACATTACATAATGATACATTATATAATATAAGAGCTTGTAAATGACGTAATTTTAACTATTTTTTATTTTCGCTTCGAAGTACTGCCACAACTCCTAAACACACCTAAAGCATATGCTTGAAGATCATAAAAGTTTATTAACGTTATTTGTATAATGTTTCTTGCTCAAGCAACATAAAAATATCAATCTCACAAAATAACTAATGTTAGTGTTGTTAAAAAAGAAAACTTGATCCAAATTGCAACCTAACACTCAATGGTGTTACAGTGAAACAAGTTGATAAATTTAAATATCTTGGGTACACGATAACTTCCGATGGCAAAAGTGACACTGAACTTAAAAAGGGAATCGCCATAGCAAACGCAACATGACAATAAAGACCAAAATTAAAGTTTTAAAAGCATATGTAGAATCAATTCTAACCTACGGATGTGAATGCTGGACAATAAGTAAAGATATGAAGAAAAGACTAAAGGCTGTTGAGATGTGGTTTCTCAGAAGGATGTTGAGGATATCTTGGACTGAAAAGAAGAGTAACGACGAAGTTATGAAATTGGCAAATGCAGAAAGGAGATTAATAACAACAGTTAGAAGGGAAGAAGAACAAACATGCGTCGATGATGACTATGTGTCTGATCTGATACAGACGTTGGCGATCATGGTCGTTCAAACTTCTCTGTCATTTGCCATTGGTATAAAGTCGTTCGTTTTGACTGTTGTGTTTGTGACCCATTTATTTAAGCTGTTTAAAGAAGTTAATCTTTTTCGACCTCTGCTTCTTTTTCCCTGCATCATGCCCAATAGTGCTAATTTTTTCAAATCACCATGTCTGTAAATATGACCTACAAATTGCATCTGGCGCCTTCTAACTGTTGTTATTAATCTCCTTTCTGCATTTGCCAATTTCATAACTTCTTCTTTACTCTTCTTTTCAGTCCAAGATATCCTCAACATCCTTCTGAGAAACCACATCTCAGCAGCCTCTAGTCTTTTCTTCATATCTTTACTTATTGTCCAGCATTCACATCCGTAGGTTAGAATTGATTCTGCATATGCTTTTAAAACTTTAATTTTGGTCTTTATTGTCATGTTGCGTTTGCTATGGCGATTCCCTTTTTAAGTTCAGTGTCACTTTTGCCATCGGAAGTTATAGTGTACCCAAGATATTTAAATTTATCAACTCGTTTCACTGTAACACCATTGAGTGTTAGGTTGCAATTTGGATCAAGTTTTCTTTTTTAACAACACTAACATTAGTTATTTTGTGAGATTGATATTTTTATGTTGCTTGAGCAAGAAACATTATACAAATAACGTTAATAAACCTTTATGCTCTTCAAGCATATGCTTTAGGTGTGTTTAGGAGTTGTGGCAGTACTTCGAAGCAAAGATAAAAAATAGTTAAAATTACGTCATTTACAAGCTCTTATATTATATAATGTATCATTATGTAATGTAATTGTAATGAAAGAAATTAAGGCAAGGTAATTATGAAAGCCTACGAGATTAAAACAATTACGCAATTAATACATTTAATGCGTAGCATCATGAAACAAAAACAATGACACAAAGGTATTCTGCAACGTTAAATAACCGCAAACATAGGTTGTTTCCCTGGTAAAGCGTTTAAAAAAATGATGTAATGAAAGTTTGCAAAAAAAATGGTTACAATCAGGTTTAGCAATGTAATTCTGTGTAGGTTATGTATGTGAATCTTATGTAGCCTATGTATTCTTTTAGGCTCGTGATAAGACATTTTTGTTTTATAATTTAGAAAATTAGTGAGGGGTTAGCGTCACCACTTAGCGTCATCACGTCACTAGATATAGCGTCACCACTTAGCGTCACCACTTTTTGATGCTTAGATGACGTATGCCTGTTGATTGCATCATAGGTTTTTGCTAGGAAAGATTCATTTTTCACCACGCGACTCTATATAAAATCTCTGTTTTATATATGTTATGAGCATTTTTTCAATTCCCCGCTTATTTCATAATAAGGTGCCTTTTCATCAGTATCCTTGTTGCACATAATTCGGACTTTGTACTTTGCGATTTACCTTTCTCACATAAAATCAAATGTGGTATAAAATCAAATGTGCTTGTGGCGTCACCACACAAGTTGGATTAAGCATCTTATACTACTCGCGTAGGGGAGAGTGGGGAGGTTTGAGCCACTGGGAGGTTTGAACCATGGCTGTTATTGCGGATACCATAAAAGTAGAAATGACGTAACTATGTCTGTAGACAGAGGAAGTAAAGTGATTCCAAAGCATGTCTACGTTAGAGCGATAGCAGCAGCGATTTTAGCGCAAGCAGGTTAGAACTTGTTTTCCTTGCAAAAAGTAAATTTTAGGAATTTCAGTTTGTAGCTGCATGCCATCTTCGCTGTTTTACTTAGACAATAGTTAATACTACCATGAGTAGTCCTATCTAAAAGGTGTTTAATGATGCTGGCAAATGCTCTGTAAGTGAAAGATTTAATAGCTGATTAGACAAGTTTCTTAAAATGGTGGCAACAGGGAGGTTTGAACCAGTTGATTCGGGAGGTTTGAACCGGTGGCTCAAACCTCCCAGAAGAAAATAAGTTTTAGTAGCTTCTTCTGAAATAGTTTGCGGTCTGTAGTAGTCAATGTATTGTAAGTCTAGTGCTTTAGTATGCATTTGGCTACTTATAAATAGGCTATACAGTCTATGTTAACTGTAGTAATATTGCGAATTGCTTACACAGGGTATTCCTATTGGCCACAGTAAATTACAAGCATTAGTTGAATTTAAGTTTTTATTTCCATCACTATGCCTCGCAAACATGTTAGAACTACAAGCCACGCATCAGCCACTCGTGAGGAGATGTTGCTTGCTTTGGAGGAAATAAAGAATGGAATGTCGATCAGAGAAGTTGCCAAAAGAAGACATATTAACAGGACCACTTTAGGTCGCTATTACAAAGAGTGCAATCGTCCTGGATCTGATAATGGTAGACTCTCAGAAAACATTGGCTATAATAGAACGAAGGTAAAAAGTCTGGTGTTTCCTTGGGAGTTGGAAAGTCTGCTCGCACAGCACATAAAAGACCTGGACGATAGATTTCACGGACTCACACGCACCAAATGCCGTGAGTTGGCTTTCAGTTTGGCTGACAAGAACAACATTCAGATGCCAAGTAACTGGGTGGTTTCTAAGATGGCAGGTTTGTTTTATTTTAAGCCTATGTTGTTTAAAAATTGAATGAGACTGTTCACCAGGCATTTAATTCAATAACATGATACGCTCTTCTGGTGTAAAATAAGCAAAACTATCACAAGGTGTTTTTAGTGATAATCTGCATTTATTTTCCGACGTTTCGTTAATCAGACACGATTAACTTGTTTATTAATTCTGTGTGGAAAATTGTGTACGGTAGCACATTGTAGATCACATTGGTTTGTTTTTTCGACATTACTCAACACACACCACCTCTCAATTCTTTCCCATAAACTTTTGCAGGAATTGACTGGTTTGAAGGTTTCAAGGAGAGACACCATCTGACATGTCGTAAACCAGAAGCGACGTCTTTAGGAAGAGCGACAGCTTTCAACAAAACAACTGTTGGGGAGTTTTTCGACAACCTTGGAAGAGTTATGGACAGGTCTCGTAACAATAGCCTAACATTGCTTTGTACTTAGCAATTCTTATGATCTGAAAAAGGCTTCATTGTATCGTTTTGTGTTTTAGGTACAACTTTGCTGCAAGTAGAATATACAACCTTGATGAAACAGGTGTCACAACCGTGCAAAGACCAAATCATATCGTGACAACGAAAGGAAAAAAACAAGTTGGTTCTGTGACATCTGCAGAGAGAGGAGAACTTGTAACAGTTGTATGTGCTGTCAGTGCTTCAGGTGTTGCCATTCCCCCCATGTTTATCTTTCCAAGAGTAAGATATAAGGAGGAATTTGTTAGACATGGACCAGCAGAATCCATTGGAGAAGGTACCAAATCTGGGTGGATTAACGAAGAAAAATTTTTGGTCTACTTGAAACATTTTGTGAAGCATAGTGGTTGTTCCCCCTCTCAACCTGTCCTCTTAATTCTCGACAACCATGAGTCTCACGTTTCTTGGGAGGCTGTGGAGTTTGCTGATAAAAGTGGCATTGAATTGCTGACTTTGCCTCCTCACACTTCTCACAAACTTCAACCGCTTGATAAATCAGTGTTTGGGCCATTTAAAGGCTATTACAACCAGGCTGTAGATGGATGGATGCGAACCTACAACAACAAAACTTTTCGGATTTATGACATTCCACAATGCGTTAAGGAGGCTTTTTTAAACGCTATGACGCCAAGGAACATCACTTCTGGCTTTGCCTCTACAGGAATATATCCTTTTAACAAAAGTATATTCACAGACACAGATTTTGCCCCATCACTTCTGAGTGATAGACCAAATCCCCAAACAAGTACCTCCCATCAACCTGAAGTGAATGAAGCTAATGTTATGGCCGCAGTTCCCAACACTATTGCTAACCGATCAACTGATAATGCTTATTTCTTTGAAGGTGCGACACATTTACCCGTATCTTCATTGCAAGATCTCGAGGAATATCACGCCTCAGAAAGCTTCATACCACCCAACGAAGTTATTCCATTACCATCAAGCAAAACCCCAAGAGTTCAACGCAAAAGGAAACGAGTAAAAAGTCGGGTTCTCACAGAGACTCCAGAAAAACAGGCAATAAAAATTCAGCACGAAGAAAGACGTGCAAAGCAGGAAAAATTGCTCAGAAGAAAACAAAAAATTATTAGACCAAAGCCAAAGAAACCCCCCACAAAACGTGTGCTAGCTCTTAATGAAAGCTCAAGTTCTGATGAGGATGATGCAGTTCCTTTGGACGATATGTCAGACACAGCATCAGAGAGTGGAAGTAGTGTAAATGAAGAGCAAAATCCCAAAGAACTTGCTGTAGGAGATTTTGTTGTTGTTAAATTTAATACCAAAGAGAACACACGTCATTACATTGGCAAGATAGATGACGTGGGCACAATCGACGAGGAGCCTGAAGCTCGCTTCTTGCAAAAGGTTCCATCTACAAATAAGAGTGGAAAGCCATCATTTACATTCAAAGAAAATGATGAAGGGTCTTTTCCACGAAGCGACATAGTAAAAGTTTTACCCAATCCACAAAAAGCGGGAGGAACTGCAAGAAGGGAGAGCCATTTTATATTCAATTGTTGCCTGAAAGAGTTCAATTTGGAATGATAACATATTGATGTTGACAATGCTTAATTACTCTTACGAGACAGTGGATTGACAGTTAGGCTACTGGTCGTTGTTTGTGTTGCATGTTTTTTATTATTTTTGTACTTATACCGCTGTAAATGTTTGAGACATCTTTTTCATTGATTATTTGTGAAACAATGTGTATTTATCCAACTTTGAAAAGGTGGGTTAAATTACCCCAGTGTGGTTCAAATCACCCTTTTGAGTGGTTCAAATCACCCCAACCCAAGGGTGATTTGAACCACTTGAGAACTTTCTGAAAATACTTTATATTTTTCGTTGTAGCCTAATAAATTTCATTTGCAAATTCACTTTGGGCTTGCTCAAGTACATCCTAGACTTGGATGTCATGCAAAAAAATTGCTGAAAAATTGAATCCTGAAGCAGACATTAGGAATATTGAGAAAAGTGGTTCAAACCACCCCACCCTCCCCTATATTGGTTGGCTGGTCCAGAATTTTTATCCTCGTGGACTGACAAAGCCTTTGATAGCTAATACCGGGTAGTTTCACATACTTGTAGAGCAGGGGTCGGCAGCCACCGGGCCGCGGCCCAGTGCCGATCGGTAAAGAATCTGTCATCGGACTTCGCATAACCAAGACCAAATTGTTCCAAACTATGTTTAATTTGCTGCATTCAAAGCAAAAGTGGAATTGTAGGAGAGGCGAGTAGGCAAAGCGATATTTGGCATGTTTCAAACATTAGCCCGTCAGAGATTTTAGATGACAACGTGCCTGGGTCAGCTGTGTTCTCTCAACTAGTTCGCAATCACTTTTCTTGGATTTTACAAGAATTCTCGAGTTACTTCCCAAGCACAAAAGACCCAATCGATCATGTTTGTGAAGCAAGAGGATTTGCTGCTGGAAATTTGCAAATGTTGACAGCAAACAAGACAAAATTACGAAGTAGGCTGAACATAACGAACACTCTATTGGTGTCACTGAGTAACACTGACTACCATAGTTCCTAGTTTTGAGGCAGCTTATTACTGTAAACCAAGCCCAGGGCCACTGAAGCAGCGTTATGATGACTGAATCAGTTGTAATATATTTGCATGCACCAAACATTTGTGTTTTATTAAAGTCCGCAAAACAATGCCTGTCTTAAACCGGTCCGTAGTGCAAAATAGGTTATCGACCCCTGTTGTAGTGTCTTTTAACGCAGAGCCAGTTGCCGAGATTGACAGAGCAAAGTTTCCGATTGTTGCTGCCGGGGAATTATTCCATCCACTAGGTGCCACAGAATGGACAGCGGTCCTGAAATGCGTTGATTAAGCGCCGAGAGTCTAACCAGCATTGCGTGATCTTGAGTCGGGCGCTTAACCATTGTGCCAACAGGTCATCAGCAGCAGATTTAAAGAATAAATATATAATTAGCTTATGTGCATGGCTTGATTATGTGCCTTCCAAACAGAGAATAAATGCAATATCCCAGTGACAATAGACACATGAGGTGAAGCGTGCATCGTGTATTATTGAAGAAAGTGGGAATACCGATGAAGGAGTTGCTCAATTTTACTGCCCGTGAAAGTCTCAAAATGCGTAATAAAACTTTGTGATCGCTGTAGCCTACTTGTGGTCACAAAGAAATGATTTTAAACTTTTCAAAACTAAACTAAGCTTCAAACTAAACTTTTTGTGTTTTACTTCTACAGGATTTTAGCTTTACTTTGTCAGTGAAGGTCAAACAGCATGTGGATTTTAGAATTCATTGTTGGCCAAAAATACCCAAAATGCAACAGAAAGAAGATTAAAATTGTCAAAAATTTCTAGGTACAAGGCTGTTTGAGCTCCGTTAAAGTATTTGCTTCTTCAATCTTGCTTTTTCAAGGTTTACAATGTTCATTTTTCTTTATAAATTTTACTTTGTCGGATATTGCCCTCAGATGTTAGTACATCCGATACTACAAGTTGCGCCCGTATGTCATGTAAAAAGAAAACAAAAACTTACATTTTAATTTTAATTTATTGTTGTGTATATTTTTCCAACAGAAGTTGCAACGTTCATTTGATTAATGCGGTCAAATAAAAACAAAAACAAATAAGTTGTTTTATTGCTTCGCTGACGTTTCGGCAACCATGGCAACGCAACCACAGAGGGAAAGACAATTGCGTGAAACGTCAGTGAAGCGCGCGAAACGTCAATACTGCACGAGATTCATTACCAGCACAGTTACTAAAGTTTGAAAAAACACGCTAATTACAATTTAGTGCTTTGATTTATTGACTATAGATGATTGTTAAGTCCAAATAAGGAAAACCTTTGTAATTTGATCTCCATAAGGTAAAAACGCCATATCTTTAAACCGACATGTCGTCCAATGATTTATTTTTTATATTTATAAGAATATAACACAGCAACCATACAGGAAAAAGGTTTTGTAAAAAGTAATAATCAAAACGATCAAAAATTTATTTATTTATTTTATTTGCAGAAAAGTGGCATTTAAAACCAGCATGGTACTAAAACATGAACACAGGTCCACAGATAACAAACTATTAGCAGGTCTCTCTAGTTACCCAGTTAAAGTTACAGTTTAAAGTTACCAGTTACACAATCTACAAATCAGAGGTCCAAATTATACAAGTTGTTACCATTTGTCAAAAAAACAAAAACACCTGTCCAATTGGCATTGATTCTTAATTGTGGCAGTTGAAGAAAAAAGTTTGATACTTTCGTGAAAAATTAAAGGCGATAGTTTGAATTAAACAGAACTCCTGACAACTTGGTGATTTAATAAAGGCTTGGTCACTCCAATTTATCCCATTCTGCAGGAGCAACAGATAGGAGCTTTTGGATGAATAGAGTCACTCCATTTGTTCTACAACTAATGATATTCTTTTTCACAATTACGAAATAAACAATAAGTCCCAGCGCGAAGAATGCAATTGTGTAAATGTACAAGATGTGGAGGTTTCTTGTTATTTCTGAAATCACAAAGAAAGTTGATACCAGCGCCACCAGCACAGGAACAACAGCAGGTACCTGCACAAAACATAAATATTTATTTTCTTATTTGTTTTTTGGTTGAAGAAACCGTATTTAAATGCAAGCTTATTCAGCACAAAAGCAATATTTAACTCAAGAGTCTAAAGTAAGGTCTAAAAATGGTATAAATATTTTGGTATAATATTGGAATTAAAATCAGAACGTCAGTTTCAATGCCGGAATATAGCCTAATGGTCATGCTGTAAAAATTCATATAAAAAGTCTTTCTTAGTCTCTTACAGAATGTTTATTTGCTCTTATTACTGCCATTGAAAGTTTGAAATGTGTCTTTCAAACTTATCTCGAGGAAGTTGCCATCTTACGCCAAATTCTTGTGATCGTTTAAAAAATTATTTAGTTTTTTTAGTTGTTGTATTTTATGTATGATTTGCATTTGTAGAACAAATTCAGCAATGCAAGTAAAAAAAACCCAAAATAAATTTACAATTTTTACTACTACAGTACGTATTTGGCAATGGGGGCATGTTCAGTTTGGAAACGTTTTTATGAGGCTGAGCTAAACCATAAAGCCGATTTCATTTAAATAAGAATATCACAAATTACAGTTCACAAACAAACACCAACCATAGACAAGCAAAATATAGACCTACTATACAGTATAACACAGTAGTCCCCGATTAGTCAGCCCATGTCTGAAGGTGGACACGAAAATTGGCTTCCTTGCCTTCTCGTCCACTTAATATAAATGTTCAACCACCAGGTGTTAGCCTGAATACGATAAACAGTAAGCCCACAATTGTCTGGTCCCGAGATGAGCTTAATAAACTGGGTCTACTGAAGTGTATAATAAGCATCACACAAAAATCACTAACTTTGAAAGGTCTTTTAAGGTCGGGTCGTTTATATCGTAGAACTAAAACAGCTGAAGAGCTCATTGCATAAAATGTCCATCCAATGAAACCATATGCTTCTATAAGCGAATTGATGTCTCCAATGAGAATCAAAATGATGGCAAAGAATGCATTGCAGCAAAGCCCTGGAACCGGTGTTTCTCGTTCAGTATGCAGCATGCTGACAATCTAATAATTATACAAGTACAAACATTGCTTGCTGTATTAAATTAACCAAAAAGAGAATGTTATTTTAGAATGGTTTAGCATACAGAGCTTTTGATTATTTGAAAACATAAGTACTTCTTCTTCGTCGTGTGAGTCTCTGGGGCCGATGATCTGCACTATCTTTTTACCACTCTAGATTCACAATGTTCTCGGACTGGGCTACGTTGGAAGACTACTGGAGAGCAGCCAGTCTTCGGTTTTATCATCCAAGAAACGCAGCCTTTCCACTCCGTTAGGTGGCTTGAAGATGGTACAGTCATTGATGATGTGGTCTGCGGTCTGTTCCTCGGCACCACATTTACAAGAGGAGGAAGAGGCTATTCCCTATTGACACATGGTTGAGCGAAAAAGTCTGATGGCCGCGCGAAGACAGTTGAGGTGCACCCATGCCTGACTGCATGTCTTAGTAGTTTCAGGCCGATGGGGCGTGTGTCGACGGCGGGGAATCTGGTGGAATTTAATTCCAATTTAGAATTCCATTTGCGGTGAATTAGCCGCAGATATGTCTTGTCCATCAGTTTCGTTGATCAGAAGTTGAGCCGTTGTCACAAACATATGTAGGTAAGGTACTGTATAAGATTTTATATCAAATACAGTTATCATTCACTAAAAATCTTAACAGGCTGTGTCAATTTTATTGGTATCATCAGAAGGTTCTTGTTCAAATGGAATCTACAGTGTATTATGAGTGAGAAATGTTTTATTTGCCCTTTCAGCACCAGAAAAAAATCGAGTAGGCCTAATTACACAAATAAAACACATAATATATGGCAGAAAGCGTTGGCAGCACCGAACAACCTTACGGTTTCCTAGTCGAGGTGCTGCCTGTCATTAAAGTAACAGCAATAGTATCCTTTCAATAAATTGACAAGCGTTATCAAATTGACAATCACTACATGTAGCACGTATAAAGGTTCATAATCTGCAGTGAATATGCTTTAACTTTTATACAACTAGGCGGACATGATCAGTTGACGAGTA
Source organism: Aplidium turbinatum (assembly GCF_918807975.1). Taxonomy (NCBI): domain Eukaryota; kingdom Metazoa; phylum Chordata; class Ascidiacea; order Aplousobranchia; family Polyclinidae; genus Aplidium; species Aplidium turbinatum. The sequence goes on from NC_137489.1 coordinate 18,639,866, forward strand.
AGATCATTAGAATAAGTGATAAATTTAATCTTAGGCTACTTAGGAAATTCAACAGTTAGCGACATTGTGTGCTTCAAAGTAAACAGCATATCGAATAGCTGTAGGCTACGACACATAGACTACTCCTTATTGGGATGTAGGGCGAAACCAAGCATTATAACAAATGTTACACACACACTTTCTTCCATTTGGAAACGAGAAGGCTATTCATGAGTCAAGTAAAACGTTTTTGTAATGTCGTTGAAGAGTTCACATGCCATTTTTTTATTGTTTGGTTAATTTTAGTCCTAATTTTGATGCCTGGATGAGACAGCAAGTTTTGTGCAAACGCTTTGTTTACTTGTGGAAGAAAAAACACAGCTTTCTAACTGTCTATACTCTATAATGTTGTAAGCGTGTACATTCTGAATTTCGATAAAGAGTTTTTTAAAAACGCGTGGAAGATTGTTGTTGATGAGTTGATGCATGAATTTTGCGAGTTCCAGTTTGTAGATATCTTCCCGTTTTAATAATTGTAATGACTTGTATAGATTATTGAGAAGGTAAAATTTAGAATTTCTTGTTCTCGTGCGAATAACAGTGTTGAATCTAACCTCAACATCATTGAGTAAATTGTTTGTGACTGCTTCCCAGCCAATAATTCCATTTTGTATGCGACTGTAGCCTACAGTGTACACTAAACTGTAATATAACATATACATAATGTATTTATGTACATATATACATCATGTATATACAGTGGCGCCGGCAGGGGGGGGGCAGGCGGGGCAGCTGCCCCCCCAATGTTTTGGGCATCATCTTTTTTTTTTTTTTTATTAATACATATTAATATTTTTTTTTAATATTTGGATCCCAACCTCAAGTAAGTCAACTCAAGTTGCAAGGGGGGGGGGGGGGGGGGGGGGGGAGGTAAAAGCTCTCTCTTAAAAAAAAGTATGGAAAACTGTAAAACCTTGATGACTAAATTGTACAGTAGATAAAAAGGTTTTCTACAGAAGCAAAGATATAGACTTTTTAAAGTTTTAACTAACATCACATTGATGTAGAAAAATAACAACCTGTTAAATTTTTGATACCTCAAACTCCCATGACTTCTTCTGCGCACATTTTGGCATTGGTTGCTTGCAGTGATCCTTTCACTTAAACAAAACGTTTTGTTTCAGCAGTTTTGAGTTGTTCGATTCTTTAGTTGTAAAGGAGACTCAATTTCTCCAATATTTATCATTTATGTTTCTTTTTTAATCTCAGCAGAGTGTAAAACTTGTAAAAGTTTTTCATCCATACGACGTCATGAATGAAATTATATCTCAAATCGGCGTAATGACGTGACATCATCTAAACATTTTACCGAATAATAAATTAACAAATTCGATCGTCAAAAGTGGTTTGGTGGTGGTAAATATTACGTAATGAAAAAAATGTGATAAGGTTGGAAGACATTACGTCATGTATTTTCAATACAAATATGAAGTTTAAAATTTATTCTTTTGTTCATAGTCGTAATCCACCTTCAAAGCGGTACTACAAAGAACAATTTTCGATAAGGGGGGCATCAAGAATAAGTTGACATGACTTTTAACCCTTAGAAGGTTGGGCTTCTGGAGTCTTGCTTAGTTTGGGGGGGGCTGTCAATTCTTCTTATGCTTTAGGAGTGATATCTCTGTTATTTTGGCACGGTTTCAAAATTTGGGATTCACTTTGTAAAATTATTCACGCTGAGCATATCCGAAAATTAAAACTATGTGAATTTTAGAACTGCTCATATACGTTGAAATGTTGAGGTCACTTATGAGTGTAATTTGTAGCGTGAGTTTACACATTATTTTTTGGTAGAGTAATGAAGAACGTGCATAGTAATGTTGTGATTAATTTTTTTTACATTATTTTACATACAGCCAATGCCCTTTACGCTGTTAAACAGTTAGGATTAACGAGACATGGGCCAAATTAATTACTTTCATCCAGCTGATGGGAAAATGTTTTACAATAGAATATGAAATATTTCAGAGGATGTGCTGAGAAATGCCTTAGCCTATATCTTTCAATTTATAACCTTTATTCGCTCAAAATTTCAGCTCAATAAAGGTGAATAAAAGTTAGGAAAAGTCAAGAAATCTCGTAGTCGCAGCCTCAGTGGTTTTAGAGATACAACTGTTGATACAAAAAAGTTGAATTGGCAGCCCCCCCCAACCTTCAAAGGGTTTGCATTGAGTCAACAGATCTATACCTTAAGGTTTACGTCAGCTCCGGAGATCACTAAAATATAAGGTTGTCATTTTCAGTGCAACAAGACCATTGATTGATTGGTTTAGTGAGGATTCGTAGTCCCATTGCTTTCATTTTGAGTGATCATACTGATTTTCAATTTATTCCCACAAGACGTTACGTAATGAAAAAATATATAACTAAGGTTGGAAGACATTACGTCACGTCTTTTCAATTCAAAATGAAGTTTAAAATTTATTCTTTTGTTCATAGTCGTAATCCTCCTTCAAAGCGGTAATACAAAGCACAATTTTCGATAAGGGGGCATCAAGAATATGTCGACATGACTTTTAAGGTTTACGTCAGCTCAGGAGATCAGTAAAATATAAAGTTCTCATTATCGTGATTGAAGCCGCGGGAATTTTTTTCTCTAAAAAACAGATTCCCGGGAAGCTAAATATTTTTTCCAGCCCTGGTAAAAAACAAGAGAAATTAACATGTCTTGCACCAGTGGCGTAGCCAAGGGAGGAGGGTTCGGGGTTTCAACCTTTCAAATTGAATTTACGGATGTTAATTCATTGTTTACAAGAAAAGTTTTAGCCTATGATGTAATTTCTCGTCAAACTGTGCAAGGATGCAAGCCATCTGCAACTGCTGAGATCGCTTGTTCGATCTAGATTAAAATCTAAACAGCTATTCGTTATACAAAACTTGAATATATCAGAAATAGCCTAAAGTAACTTCATTGTCTCAAAGCTTTTTGTTTGACACTCATCAAGATGTATGACCTCTATGACGTTACATTTTCTAAACTTTGGGTTGACTTCAGAGCATAAAAGTTAGTGACTTACCGGAATAAGATCGTTTTTTGAATCAACCAAGGAGAAAATTGATAAATAATAAAACTGTAATAATCTCGCAAAAAAAGCAATCAACCTATGTCTCTAAAACAAAGTTTGCCTAATTTTAAACGAAACTGCATTAAAAGAGCGAGTTTTGCCAATACCAAACATTCAAATATCTCAGTCTGAAATTAGCAACAAGAAAACATAGAGACTTAGCTTTATTTCCGAAAAATGCCGAAGAAAACATGATCTTATCCTTTTGCTATGCCACCGGACAGCACCATTTTACAGAAATATTCATACCCACAATTTTGTTGAAAATGCTCTCAGAATGCACCAAACTGAAAGTAATTTTTCAAAATTTTCTGGGGGAGGCCCCCCAGACCCCCCGCCGCTAAGTGTCGCCTTCGGCGAACACGCCATCGGGCTTCGCCCGCCGGCTGTCAACACCCCCCCTTTCAAAATTTTTGACTATGCTATTGTCTTGCACTGTCAATATTTTGCCCCTCCAATGTTGAAGGTCTGGCGGCGCCACTGTGTATATACATATATATGATGTATTCATGATGATAATAAAACATACTTAGTGTATTTTGCGATAGTCACGTAAACGACATAAAAGTCCGGAATATCTTGCCAACTGGTGCGATGCATCTTTTTGTGTTAGCCGACCAAGTCAGTTGGTCATTTATAAGCAACTTTAAATGAAACTATGTAATAAACAGTAGAAAAAGCTATCTATATAGTATAACATTTTATTCATAATAGCCCACTTGTACAGTACAGTATAGCCTATTTAAGAAAAAATGCAAGAATTGTCAGATTAATTTCGTTTGTAGCCTCGTTTTACTATGATATTGCGTCATGTTACCTTCGGAAAATACCCCCGTCTACCTGCCACAAAACTAAGTCTTCCATATGTGAGATATGAACCCAATTCTCCTCCAAAAGAACATATACAAATCGTCAACGGAGCCAACCAGAACAACTTTCCAAAAGCCTTATTGGCAAATGTTGCTGCTACTAGCTGTGATTGCATCATCTCTTCAGGGGTTATCACTAAAATACATTTGATTAGTTGTTATTACAACTACTAATGCAACACAGACTTATTTCACTCAGATAAAGTGCTGAGATTCCAAATACATTAATTGGTTACATTAAAAACCAACCAATCAAAAGTTTTGAATTTCGTTTTTTCTTCATGGCGTTTGGGTTATATTTCAAGCCATCATCTCCAGCAGAAGACCAAAGTGGGTCATCATATTCCTTTTTTTACTTGCATTTTCTACGATTATAGGCTGAAACGTGTTGTATTTCCTCTAGTCTAACTTCTGTGAGCTATTATGAAATTTACCACACAACCATAAGCTACTTGTAGAAATTAATGCAGGGACGCTACAAGTCATAGCCTCTTGTCAAAATGTGCTTACCCAGTAAATAGGCGACGTTTAAAAGTAAGTATGAAATTGTGACAATGGCAAGAGTCAACAGAGCTGATGACACAATTGTTTTGCTTCCTTTCACTTCTTCAGATATTTGGGTTAAAACTGTCCATCCATCGTAAGACCACATCACCTAAAACATTGCGTAGGTTATCAAGTATTGACGTTCTTGAAATAAAATAATTCTTTATGAGGCCACTGCCAGCAGTGGATCCGCCGTAGAAAAGCATCTTTGGGAGTACCAGAGTGTCAACAAAGTAGCCTAAAATTTGTAGGCTAAGACAATGTGGACATTGGACAACTGAGGTCAAAAAGGCTGATATCAAAAAAGAAAATTGCTCGGTAAGGGGTCTGGGCAGTGCTGTGTCAAGGAGGTTAAAGAGGGCTCGGCCAGTTTACATTTTACCTGTAATACTTATACAGTGTAGATGGATTCGGCTTCCATAAGTAACTACATTTTTTTGTTAGCGTAGTATTCGTGATAAGATATTTTGTCAAAAAAAACAACGTTGCTTCAGTGAAAACTTGCCATAAAGTGATGTTCGTCTCACCTGATAAAAAGCCGAAGACAAAGAAGCGTAAGTTATTCCATTGATGACGTCTTCATCAAATGCGTTTTGAAAATTAGTGATCCCCACTTGGCTTCCTTTGATTTGAGCGATAACTGCGCCCACCAATATCAAGCCCATTGCTACAAATTTGAAAGCTACGAAAACGCTTTGAATCCGAACGGATAACTTCACGCTCCAACAATTCACAAACACAATCAAAAGCAACGTTGCAATGGATAAGAGTTTGACAGCAAATGGAGGGGAGATCAAGCAATTTTCTGGCAAAAACGGAGATAACGCGTACTTTGAAAACATCATAACCTGTGTGGCATCACCGGTAGGTACTAACACATTCATCCAAGGAACAAGAAAAGCAACCGCTGGCCCAAAAGCAAAGTGGAAATAAACAAAATTTCCTCCGGATTCCGGGATGGAAGTAGCTAGTTCTCCGTAACAAAGGGATGATAAAGCCGCGATGCATCCTCCAAACACCCAGATCAGAAGACTGATTCCTACACTCCCATTTGCCGCTTCTAGAAAGAAAACAAGTCAACGAAAGTAGACTATCTTGTATTCTTGTACAAACCCATAGCTAACAATAGCTTTGCACTGACTGAAACATAGCAACGCTAAACTATTTCTGTGAAGTTAAGCATTTTTGAGTGTCACAATCAATATACGAAGCCTCACGGCAGGCTACATTATATGTTTTAATTAACCAAGCGTACTGTTTTATTTGTACAATCCTTACGAAATGTTATTATCGGTTACTGTGCTATTGTGACCTTTGATTGCGAAATTGCAATTTTTCATTGCAATACCATGGGTAACCTCTGCAGATCATAAAAAGTTTCTAGAGAACATAACCAAGCAAAGTTTTCACTTACTAAAAACACCATTAGGTGAGATAAAAATCCCAGATCCGATTATGACGTTTGCTGACACAAACAAACCACTCCAAAAGCCGATGGTACGTTTAAGACCAAAACTTCTTGAAGATTTTTCATCCTCGTTGTCATCTTCGTTAGATGTTGGATCGCTTGTTTCTACTACATCACCAGTGTTGTCAGCTACTAGCCTATCATTTGCACTGAGGCTAGACATGATCGATAGATAACTTGTTTGTCAGTTTATGTCTGCTTATGTAAAGTTCTGTGCAATCATAAAGTTAGCATATATTCAGATGTGTAGCCTACAATCACAGTGGGCTCAAAGACTTGACGTGCAATCGTGCAATGACCACGACATCTCAGTTCTACATCTTGCTTAGTTCAAAATTAAAAAAAAATTCTTTACTTTGTCTAAGATGCAATGTATTAAGTGGTCGTAGCTACGCACGGAAATGAGATTGAAAGAAAAATAACTGGCTATGGCCACCTATCTCTCACTTTTGCAATAGGCCAAGTAGGCCACAGCTAAACTGAGAACAATCTTGTCTTATCCCGATGTTTTTTTTATCAAGTAGGCTATGGTGTTTATGATTTCAATGAATACAGTAGTGGATCTAGTTAGTGGCACTCCGTCACGTGCCTCCTCTTAAAATTAAAATAAAATAAAAAACACGTAAATTTTGTACAATTTTGCAAAATTTTCTCGCTTGTGAGTTTGACTCGCTCTATCCCATGTTATCAACCCAACAGGTGGTCTTGGCGACGCATGGATTTAAAGAACATAACTGGTAAAGTTTCAAGGGCTCCTCAAAATCCATGATAGGACTGCTAGTACTAATAAAATATTCCAAGTACTATTTCTCTGGTAATAGAGGTATGAGATGAAGCACGCCTTGCATAAGTTGTATAGGGAAAGGTGGGGTCATCTCAAACGGGTTTTCAAAAAATTAATGAAAGCTTACGCAATATTATATCTACAAGTGGGCAAAGGAGACAATTCTCTCTCCTCTTCCAAATCATTTTGCATAAACATTTCATCTTCTGTTACAGCATCAGTAAGTAGAGTTTTACAATGTATTAAGGCTGAAAGTACTCTCAAAATAGGCAATTTTTTGGTATTCAAATTTTTTTGGAGGAAGCCCTCCAGACTCCCCTCTGGGTGCTTAGCTCTCACCAACTTGTTGCTGAGCTCACTGTGCAATAATACTTATTTGCCCTTTGCCCCCGCTCCAAAATGTTTTGCTGGTTATTATGTTCCTGTATAGCCTACTATAAGCCTTTAACAAATAAATTAATGAAATCCTTTCACAGTCGTGAAAGAAAATATACTTAAAATGTAACTTCGATTTTAAGTCAAAGCTTAATTGTCACTCAAATTTCTAAACAAATCCAGTTAATATTAATATGATGATAGGCTACTGGTCAAATACAAAGGTGTCCAAACAACGTCAAATTATCAAAAACTTCTAGAGGGCAATCCTTCCAAACCACCCTGCTAAACTAATTTCCTGTTCCGAAATCGACTTTTACATTGTTTATTTCATTTTACAAATATTCCTTAAAATGTCTTTGAACAGCAGCTGTAAAAATTGATTTGTGAGTAGATGTGAAATCGCCAAACTTTCGTTTTTACTATCACCGGTGCTTGAGTCGAGCCTATATTCATTTTAAAACCGGTCGTGTGAGAAAAAAGGTTGAAAATAGCTGCCTTTATCCATCCAAAATTGTTAAAGTGATGTTTCCGTTTGTTGAAGTGTTGTTGGCTGAGAATGAGAACTATTCCATTGACTTGGAAGCGCTGAATGGGGAGGGAAGCAGACCTTGAAATTCGTTTTTCAAGTCCATTCCCAAGAACAGAATTAAAGTTTCCTAATCTTCGTTTCTTTTTTCAGAAACTTGGTTGGAGTTATACAGGGATTATCGGAGCGGACGTGATGTTTAAAGTCAATAATATTGTGGCCTATCAATAATATCTTTTTCCATCATTTAACAATATTTTTTTTCAACAGGAAGATCATAACATGGAGTGTTGACAAAGCTAATTATTCCGATCAATTTCGTTGATTGAAGTATTGTCGGTGATATTGTCATTGTAATGATTGTATCATGACCAAGCAAAAAAGGTTCAAAGAAGGATCAAGCAAAACATATTGAAAACAAAATCGTTTTACAATATCTGTGTCGAATAGCAACAAATATCACTTATGAAGGTTTCTGGCAACAATGAAGTGACTGGATATCCCAGCCACTGATTTTATAATTATCTACACACTTAAAGGCATACTAAAGGAAAATTTCAAACCGGAATTAAGCATTAAAATGAGTAAACTGAACATTCAAGAATACATTTCAAAAACAATTACCCAAAAAAATTTGTTTTCAATGGCGCTGGCAAGGCCCAAAGTCCAGTGTTTCATTTATTTTCATTTTTTTCAAAATGACCAAAACGTGCAAACACAGCTCAAGAATACGTCATAAAGTCCAGCAATAACAAAAGCCACGTTACCAATCTGATGTTTTGAGCAAACTGTCTGCTGTTTTGATGTTAAAATGTGCTGTTTTGATGTAAATACATACATAGCCTACAGTCAAATCGCCCGCAGTAACAATTATTGCGTGATCGGTTGATTGCTAGACTTTATGACGTAGACTTTATGACGTTCTTTACAGTCGCACGCTTCGTTGCTCAGGCCAATCTCGTTTTGAAAGCTCTGACAAAAGCACGCGCACAATGGTGGTCAGACCGCAATGGGGCAAAATTTTATTGAAAATCGTTTTATGGTAGCATGTTAAACACAAAGAACGTGGAAAATCGCCAAGTCAGGTTTTTCCTTTAATACCCCTTTAATTGTTTCCATCTAGTTGTTTCATAAGTTTCTAAACTTATATCTCGGTCTGATAAACATCGCAAACAAATTTTCCGAGTTCAAAAGAGTGCAGTAGCGTTTTGTAGCACATTACAAGATTATTTGCTAACGATGCTGCTAATACACGTAGTTTACAATTTGTTAGCTTCAAAGTTTGCAGCGGCGTTCGTGTTTGTAGACTTAAGTCTTAAGAATTGCCTGTAAATCATTTACAAACTATGGAAGTGAGTGATAAATCTAAAATCTAACCAGGTAAAGCGTTAGCTTGTGATGCATCTTTTATATGTGTGTTTAGTAGCTCTATTGCTGCTTTATTTTCACAATCGATAGGCCTATCTCTCACGTCAAAGTGACAACCATATTATGCAGTGTATAAGTTGTAATTCTCACAGTCGTGCGCAAACTCATAACTCAAAGCCAGTTTAATTTCTGCCACTATGGTTAAAACAACAATATTCTATAAATCACAAAGCTTAAAAAATCATCGTCTTGCTGGAAAAGAAAACTTCTAAAAACAAAAATTATCCTAAGGTTACCTATGACTGCCATTTATTTAGAAATGTAGGCTAAAATGTTAAATGTCGTAGTAGGGTTTCAATCTATTTATGATTAACAAATGTTAATTGCGTTCTAAAATTATTTTTTTTTCAAAATTAAATCATTATTTAAGTCATAAGCTATTAGGTCTTTTTCAAAATTAAATCATCATTTAGATTTTAGATCATAATAGATCTTTTCAAAATTGAATCATCATTTAAATCATATTAGATCTTAGGTTATTCAATTTTTTTTCAGCAGCGTCTGCAGCGGAGTCGAATGGTGAGAACCCTGGCTCGACAAAACGCTCGAAAGGGCACTTTCGCTCGCACACACACTCGTTGGTTCGACACCGCTCAAGAATATGCTGTTTTGTTTTTGGCAAGACACAGGCATGCCTGAAAGAGGACAAGAGGATTGGATTCATTGCCTTCTCAACCTCTGAGTCTAAATTTTTAACTGTTTTCGTTCCTCACAAAGCATGTCTATTGTCTAACAATGTTTACATCTTAAACTTCTGAAAAATAATTTTCCTTTTTTGCTTGGTGAAGAACCATAATAACTAGCAAACCGTATCTCCTCTGTTGCTACACTCCTGCCATAATATTTTATGCCAATTGAGCTTCTAAGCATGTTGCAAGCCAACTAGGATTCTCCACAATCAAAGAAAACATTGGAAGCATAGAGAGCGAACTTTGAACCAAGATTTAATTTGCTGTGCTGTGTAAAATGCAGCTTTAAATTTGCTGAATGATGCAGAATAAGGTTTATTAAGTAGGCTATCGAATTACTACTTTTTTATATTCGGTAAGCAATTTAAGAGTTGACATGCTTTGTAGCTTATATAGCCTATTAATATAAAATTGCTTGTCATCTTTTGTTATATCATCGGCATCACATTAATCTTTGTTTACCATGATTGCATTCCAGTTCTCTCAACAATTTCCTTGAAAGTCACCGTTGTGGTCGGTCTTGGTATAAGTTGGAGACCATGACCAGGCACTTGTCAAGTTGCTTGGAACGGCCGTATCTAGGCCAACTTGAGATCTGCTTATGAAAACATAGTATGTTTGTTCGAAAGAGTTGGAGCGCGTAAAGGCGGGTTGTTTAAACCAGTGCTTCCCAACCTTTTTCAGTTCGCGACCCACTTTTCATGCAAGTTTTATTGTGCGACCCACAATGAGATATGACATCTTTACTACTGGCGTTCGTACTGAAATAGTTAATGCGACACAACACATCTAATTGCTACATATTTGTTACATTGTTGCATAATTCTTACGTAATGATAATGCAATAGTTTTCCGATTTACTAGAAAACACGGTGCACAATTCATGAAAATTGAAAGTCAACAAATGAAGTGAAGATAAGAGTAGCGATGGCGAAGTAGCCTACTGTTCAAGACCAAACTGCGGCTTATGAGATCCATATAGTAATATCAGTATTTTTTTAGAAAAGTTAACATTCGGTAACATTTAAAAATGCTTCGCGACCCACCTGAAATAGCTTCGCGACCCACCAATGGGTCGCGACCCACCGGTTGGGAAGCACTGATTTAAACTATATTACCTAACTATGTAGAGATATTGGGGGCAGCTGACTTTGGTGACCTTTTGGTCTTTTGCCGCCATCCTCGTTGTTCGAATTAATTATTTGTGTTTATTGTGTTTTGAACATTTTTGTTTATTTGTCAACAGAAGAAAATGAACTAAACTGAACAGAACAATTGAACACAGGCTTATGCTAAAAAATTTCACTTTTATTTCCAGTCAAATTTAGACCTCTCATATATATAAATATAGTAGCGGTATTTGCAATTGCATTTGTTGCGACAAGTTCTGGCAAACATTTGTTTGCTCAACTTCGACCATTGGTTTTGTATTCCTAGGGTGACGTTTTTTGTCGTATGCAGACTTTAGCTCGTCGGTTGAAGATTTAAATCAAGTGGATGGGAAGCGTGTTTGGACTTTAAAGGTCGCTGCAGCAGATGAGTAAACAAAAATAATTTAAAAGTAGGCTAAGTATGAAATTGTGACAATGGCAAGAGTCAAAAGAGCTGACGACACAATTGTTTTGCTTCCTTTCACCTCTTCAGATATTTGGGTTAAAACTGCCCATCCATCGTAAGACCACATCACTTAAAATATTGCGTAGGTTATCAGCAGGTATTGACTCTCTCAAAATGGAATAACTCTGTACAAAGTTGGTGTCAGTAGCGCTGTAGCGGATCCAGGTAAAATATTGAGGTGTGCAAGAGTTTTAACAAAGTAGCCTGAAATTTGAAAATTTACAATGCAAAGTTTAATATTCGCAAAATGACTTAGATTGACAGGAAGTCTAACCCTAACCCAGAAATGTTGACAAGTTTTACCTTGTTTTGGTCGTTTTTTTTTGTGCGTATTTTTGGTCAAATATTGTTTTATCAAGATGTGTTTTTGACCATTTTCATCAATTTGAAACTGACTTTCGTAAACATTCCAGTTATAAATTTTGGTTTAATTAATGTTGAAGTTACGTTTTAAATTTTTTTTCTGCGACTATTAAGAAAGATATCAAATAACAAGAAAATAGGCTACAGTTGACAATAATACAATCCACTCGCTTACATGGAAAATGTTTTTCAATAGTTGACTAGGACAATAGAATATGACTTGTCCGAAATTAAAGGCCCATGAAATAGCGACGATGTTGGATATTGGCAGTGATGTACGCGCATACAAAAAATATTGACGCCGTCAGCGTAAACGCAACGTTCGAAAAACCATACGCCGTATGCGTCAACGTAACTTCTAAAAAAAGTTGTCAGCGTCAGCGCATAGACTAGCGTAATCTCATTTTATTTGCTAGGTGCCAAACATTCACACGGTATAAACTACTCGAAACAAACAAGTTATATTTTGAATTTCTACGAAGAAACACAAGCATCTAAAAGTGTTCATCTGACATTTTGCTACGTTTTGGTTTCAATATGTCTTTGCCCATTGAAAACATTCTTTCAACAGTAGCGCTGGAAGGTATTGGCGTGTAGTAGCAAAAAAAAGACATTAAAACGTATGCGTTGACGCTAGCCTATACGCTAAAAAACCGCGAAAACTTTACGGCGTAGCCTCAAGCGACAACTATCCAAAAAAATGTGGCCGTAAGCGTTAGCGTAAACAAAAAGTCTACGCCGCAAGTCTACGGCGTAGAATTTGCGGCGTATACATATTTCTCTGGATATTGGCAACCCAGTAGCGTTGACAGGGATGGTCTTGGGTAGGCTATAGCCTACTTTTAGACCCCTGATGATTTTATTAGCTCAAAGTATTTTTGGAAAGCCTACTATTGGATGGAAGCTCCACAACGCCAAACTGTTTGGAGTAGCCTGATTACGCTGGATTTGCCAATTTTGCAGTCACCCCATCGTCTTAGGCAGGGGCGCGGAACGATTTTTGACTGGGGGGGGGGGGCAGGATTATGGAAAAAGGGCACTTTTGTGGCGGAAAGGCCAATTTTTTTAAGTCTTAAAATAAGATATAGCGATAATGTTGATGTATCAGCTCATTATCGAGTGATGGTATAGGTGTCCGTCGTCCGGTATATAAAGAAAAATGGCACGGAAGGGCATCATGCTATGTTATAATGATGTAACCTACTGTGATATACAAATTTGTGTCGTGAATATTATTTTGAGGCAAAATGAAAGATTTTAATTAGGCTAAAATCGAATAGCAGAAATTGTCATATTGCCAAATATGCAGTAGCTTGCATGACCTCAAAAGGGCACCATTGCCCCTCCTGCCCCCCCATCCACAGAAAAATTGAGCGCCCTTGGTCTTATGTTATTAAAGAGAAACGCCTCCTCATCTTTTTGTACCCCCACCCCTGCCTCTATGCTGGCGATTTTAATTGCCAGCACGTCGACTGGGGATCTTCTTCTTCTCTCGTTTGACTTGTAGTTGCTTAGATTGGCAATGACTCCTCGTGCAGCCAAGATACGGTAGTTGAGTCCAGTTGTCGAATACCAATGATTTCACTTGGGGGGCGTAAGATGGAACATTCGTGGAGTATGTGTTGCATTGTTTGTTCTACCACTCCGCAGACACATATCGGCGTATCATGCAACCCCCACCTAAACAGATTAGCTCCAGTGCAGCTAACGTCACATCTGATTCTGTTCAATGTGACCCATGCCTTTCTTGAGAGGTCTGCTTCATGAGGGATGGAGAGTGCTGGTATAACTGAAAACTGGGGAGGGATATGTGGCAGCTCGTTTCATTCCTGGGCCCATGTCTCCATGCAGCTGAAGTTCTTATCCACAAAGCTATGTAGCATATCGATGGAATGGGCCCTTGATGATAGGCGTTGAGGTCTGACTAGTCCTTTTCTTTGGGAGTGACTGTGGAGAAGGTGTTGAGGATCGAGTCTTGCATGCAAAGCCAGTTTGTGAGAGGCTTCTTCCCTACGGACATGAGCAGGAGCAATGCCAGCCAAAGTTATCAGATAAGCAGTAGGTGTGGGGCGGAGACAGGCAGTGATGATGCGCAAGGTATCGTTAATGCATACATCCATCTTTTTTGTGTGTCTGCTGCGGTTCCACACAGCTGAGGCATATTCGGCTGAGCTGTAGACCAAGGCTAGTGCACTTGTACGCAAGGTTGATGCTCGGGCTTCCCATCCTGTTCCTGCAAGGCTTCTCAATAGGTTATTTCGCGAGGTAACCTTGGCACGGAGTGACTCGATGTGGGGTCTGTAGGTCAACTGCCGGTCAACTGGGGATACTGCATCACCAGTCCTTCTGGTGCATGTCTGGCTAACTGGGCATCAAATAACAACTATGCTCCACTGTATAACCCCAAAGACGAAGCCAGCTTCACATCCGGGCGATGGGGCACTGGAACAAACCCAGACATGACCTTTGCTAGCATTGGCAACGACAATCAGCTTCCGGACAGACGTGTGCTACAGAAGTTCCCTCGGTCCCAACACCGACCTTCTCTCATTACCGCAATACCGCCCAAGACACCAATTCCGAGTGAACCAGTCAAGCGGTGGAACTTCCGTAAAGCCAACTGGAATCGCTTTAGCGTCCTTACCAACAAGTTCACAAATGAGTTACCTCCACCTAATTGTCACAAAGTGGACGAGGCCTACCAGAACTTTTGCAACACCATCTTAACATGTGCCAAACAAGCCATCCCTCGCGGTTGTAGAAGTAATTACACTCCGTGCTGGGATGCAGAGTGCGAGTGCCTCTACCAATCTTTTTTTAGCTCTTTAGATGGTCAAACAACACCCTCAGCCGCCAAGGCTCTTCTGAAAAGACTCGATGCAAAAAGAAAAGAACGCTGGACAAAGACCAACCAATCTCTCGCACTCAAGCCTTACAGCGTGGAGCACACTCAATAACCTTACGGGACGATCAAGACAATCACCCCGACAATGTCCCATTCCTGCTAATAAGATCTCATCGCAGGAAATAAAAAATGGGATATATAAGCCGTGTGACCGTACCTCCGAACGGTTTGTTACCAAAGAAGTGACAAAGCTTTGGAAGATCAACACACCCGACCAGGAGAGTATTTCTAGCTCCTTCTCACGGAGCGAATTAAATGCTGCCCTCAAGCACCTAAAACCTGGTAAGGCCCCTGGTCCAGATAGGATATGTCCAGAGCTTATCATGCACGCTGGTTATGTTCTAAAGTCTTGGTTATACGATTTCCTGTCGTCCTGCGTGCGCCGTCTGAGGATTCCTAAAGTATGGAGAAGATCTCTGGTCGTTGCGATCCCTAAGCTAAACAAACCACTAGACGATGCAAAGAGTGCCCTATCTCCTTGCTCTGCATCCCTTTCAAAATCCTTGAGAGACTGATCTACGCCCGTGTCGAACCAATAATCGACCCACTGCTTCCCAAAGAACAAGCTGGTTTCCGACACGGGAGGTCAACTGTAGACCAAGTCACACTACTAACTCAGGATATTGAGGAGAGTTTCTCGGCAAAAAAGAAAGCGGGTGCTGTTTTTATCGACCTAACAGCAGCCTATACGACACTGTTTGGCACCGTGGCCTAGTCTACAAGCTACTACGCCTACTCCCTGACAGGCACATGGTCAAAATGATCATGGAACTCATTCACAACAGGAGTTTTACCCTTACCACCGGAAGCGGAAAACCAAGTAGACTGTGGCGACTCAAAAACGGTGTCTTACAGAGATCAGTCTTGGCTCCTCTCCTTTTCAACGTCTATACGCACGATCTACCAACAACAACATCATCTGACACATATGCATATGCTGATGACTTGGCCATCTTGTACTCTGCGAAAGACTGGCAATCATTACAAACGACATTGAGCCAATACATGACGACCATATCTCAATACCTTCATCAATGGAAACTAAAGCTCAGCGAAAGTAAAACTGTGACGGCAGCCTTCCATCTCAACAACAGGGAAGCAAAACGTGACCTGAAAGTGACCGTTAACGGCAAAATTCTGCCGCCCTGCCCAGAACCAACATACCTTGGGGTTACACTTGACAGGTCACTCACATACCGTCACCATTTACAGTCACTACGCAAAAAGCTGACATCTCGCGTCGCCCTGCTGAGACGTCTGGCAGGCACAACTCGGGGTGCAGGTTAGGGTGCATCATCTGCCCCTCATTTTTTTCTTTGATTTCTGCAGTGGATTAAAATGTTCCTTTTTATGATTGTTGAAGATGTGCAACTTTTTAGAAGAATTCATTAACATCTAGGGGTACCACAATTGGATTAAGTTATGTCATTTTTTGTTATTTTGGGGTCATTTCATGGCTACTGGTAGCCTACAGTTGTGGAACCATATGTCGTAGGTTTTTATAAAATTTCATATGTAGAAACTCTGTGCAATTCTGAGAAAAGTGATACCAATTTTACCAAAATCGGCCCAGTACTTTTCGAGATATCGATGATTGAAAATTGGCCCTTTTCGTGATCGCTCATGCGTAAAAATTTACTGCAAATTTTGTTTGACTTATTAGGCTATTATGAAGGTGTTTCAAATGGTAACTTGAAAATTCCAATGCATATGAGTTATCCAAAGTAAGGAGGTTCTGAAAAGATATATTTTTTGTTTGTTGTTATATCACTATAGGCCACCAAATGGCTAGTTTCACACATGACTCTTTGTGATCAGTCATGCATGACGAAACTTTGATCGCTTATAGCAAAAAACTCTCTACTTCGATTTTTCTGCAACTTCCTTGGCTTTCTAGCTTCCAAATATGAAGTGGGATAATTGAGTAGAAATGAGGTAGTTTGTTGTAGTAAGTGTACCATGCATTTTTAAAAGTGAAAGAAGGATAGGTAGCACAGTTTAAACAACTGACTGAGGGGAGACGTTAAAACCAATTTCGTGGCCGGTTACAATGTCTTATACAACAGTTACAACGTTAAATTGGGATTCTCATGAATTAGACAAACACAAACTGAATGGGTTCTGGAAGCTCCTGCCAAAACGCACCATTTTGGCCTTAATGTGCAAAATTTTGACAAACCAATCTTCATATCTGGTTGTCTCTTTTTAAACTCCTGATACAACTCATTTAGTGTCACCAAAACCAATCTTCCAAAACCTCAACCTGCCTCAACCACGTCGACAAAGGGCTTTCCCTCAAGAGATTATTGATTCCGTGTTGAAGTTCTATAAAGATGATGAATTTAGTAGGTTACTTCCAGGTCAAAAGGATAAAGTGTCTGTGGGCAAAAAATGCTATCAACAAAACAGATTGGTTTTGGTGACACTAAGTGAATTGTATCAGGAGTTTAAAAAGAGACAACCAGATATCAAGATTGGTTTGTCAAAATTTTGCACATTAAGGCCAAAATGGTGCGTTTTGGCAGGAGCTTCCGGAACCCATTCAGTTTGTGTTTGTCTAATTCATGAGAATCCCAAAGTTACTGATAGAGGCGGGAAATTTGGCAGAATCTTACAGACTTGCATTCTTTAATGGTCTGTGATATTACCTCAAGAGAATGCATGTTTTGCAAGTGTGACCACTGTCCATCTTCAGAAGTTTTGAGAAGCCACCTTAACTCGCTGTTTGAGGATCATGATGAAGACATCACTTTTAACAGTGGACAACAGTTGATAGAGCAGAAATTGTTACGATGATCAGTTGATCACGAGTGTTTCAGATTTCATAGAAACCTTGATTGAGAAGCTGGTCTAACTTCTTTCATATAGTTGTGTGTCCAAAGCACAATCAAATTATTACAAGTCCAGAAAAGAAAATTTGCAAGAAGGTGAAGTTTTGATTGCAATGGACTTTTCAGAGAATTATTCTTTTCATGTGCAAAATGAAATCCAGGGCTTTCACTGGACACATGCCCAAGCAACTGTAGCCTACATCCAGTATTTTGCTATCACAAAAACACCGACTCCGACATGGTTGAACACTTATCCCTTTGCATTCTATCAGACATACTGGTTCATGACGTGCAAATGGTGTATTACATTCAAATTGCAAAGTTTCAGCGTCTTGTCAAATTTATCTTGCCGTGCTATGGCTGGTACTGGTTTTTAGCACCGTGCCAAGTCAACGCACCAACAAACAACTTGCGCTTTATTGAAGTCTTACACCAATACAAAGAAGAAGACAAGCTGGTAGCAGAGGTAGCGCTCAAATATTTCATGCTACACACATGGTACTTGTCTGGAGAACTTGCTCCCTTTGCCCTTTTCAGCACCAAGACACTGCCAGCTGAGAAAGCAGCAATGGCAAGAGCAATACTAAAGAAAATGAAAAGTTTCAGACAGCCATTAAAAAGATTTGTAGAAGGTTTTGGAAAACCAAGGTTGATTCAAATGTTGTCAGCCACCAAGTTGGCTGATCTAATCAATGAAGATTCCTGGTTCCTTTTGGCGGCACTAAAGCTTGGCCATTGTACAAGTTTCATGGACGAAGATGTTCTTCAGTGAGACAGCTGTCCTTCATATGCAGCTTGCTACACAGTTGTAAGGCAGCTGAGAGTAGTGAATGATGCAGCTGAACGGGGCGGCGTCAAGCTGGGATGCGACTATCTTTCATCGGCAAAGTCTGAACAGAGATTCCCAACTGTTCTGCAGACTGTTGAATGCAGCGATCCGCAGTGTCCGAATTTACGGAAGAAGGAAATGAACAACAATGTTTAATGGATACTGCATATTTTGTTGAGCAGGAAACTGTGCCTTTTCTAACTGTGTTATTTCAATTCGGAAAATACATAATTTTGCAAATTCAGCAAAACAATGTGCATTTATTGGTGTTTTGTGACCAAAACAGTAAATGTTAAAGTTTAGATAAAGTTCAGCGAATAATTTTTTGCAATAAAATGATCAAAAGGTGTGCAGTTTAGAGGGAAAAACCCTAAAATGAATGATTTAACGCTTTTGGACTAACGGTAGGCTACATTATGTGCACCACAGACATGCCATCTGAAACTAGGCTTTTTGCATGTTTCGCTTGACGTCTATATGTCAAAAATTCATTTGCGATGTGGTAGGCTACCCCTAGATCCAAATCATTTCGCATAAAACTTCACAGGTGTGTTTACTTTGACAAAAGGAACACTTCTGACAACTGCAGAACAAAATTTAAACGAAAAAGGGCAGATGATGCACCCTAGTGCAGGTGCTGACACCTTGCGCACTGCAACCCTGGGTCTGGTTCACTCCACTGCTGAATACTGCGCTCCTGCCTGGTGCCTCAGTGCCCACACCCGCCTTATCGACAGCCCAATCAACGACGCATTGCGAACTGTGACTGGATGCCTGCACCCAACTCCAACAGAGTAATTACCAATCCTTGCAGGCATCCAACCTGCTGAGCTCCGCCGAAAGGGAGCCATCATACACCTGGCTCGCCGGCGGGGAATCCTAACCACTTGCTTCATGCAAAACTCAACATTCCACCTCAGGAATCCCCCCGGCAACTAAAGTCAAGACACCCCTTTGTGCCAGCTGCTGTTGAATTACTACATCTATTCAGCGATCATGCTATCAGCGCAGCACACTTCATGGAAGATACTTGTAATGCAGCGTGGTGCGCCACCGACACCAAACTACATGGTTTTATACCCCACCCGGTGGCGCGTCCCTCTGGTATGGACCTGCCTCGGCCGACTTGGGTCAAGCTCAACAGAATCCAAACCGGAGTCGGTCGCTTCCATTCCAACATGCACAAGTGGGGTCTGGTTCCCTCATCGGCCTGCGAATGCGGCGCGGAGGAACAAACTGCTGACCATGTCGTTCTCGAATGTCCCATCTACAAGGCACCAAATGGAACGCATGGTATAGCAACGCTGGACGAAGCTACACTCACTTAGCTCTCCACCACCTGCCCTGAAATTTGATCTAGTCTTAAACAAAAGAAGAAGATCTTTTTTCATGTATTTAGCCTATTTTTCGTGTTTCAAAAGTGATGCAATTGCAAGTTTTGGAGACGGCATATTTCATTCGTCACAACCCCAAGTATCCTCTTAAACTGCCCTGTTCACAGCATTATGCTGAAACCAGCCATAGAAGGAAAAAATTTAATTTTTTACTATCCCTGCACTGCACGAGCTTACGCCTTTATGTAATGCTTCCTTATCCCATTTAAAAAGGTACATGCAGTGGCGGCTCGATGATCATTGGTATTGGAAAGACTACCGTCTTGATTCGATATGTGACTAGTTATTGCGCGTCCTGTATGCTAGGTATTGCCAATTGAGCACTTTACTGCTGCAGGTCACATTGCTATTGCATTGTGCATAGCTCGCACTGCTTGAAGTTTGAGCGCTTTGGTGAGGTACTACCGTAGGCAAAAGTAGGACACCATTTTTTGCAGTTATGGCGAAAGTTTCGATGTTTGCAGTTGTATTTTTTATTGTAGGTTATGTGGCTGCAATGCGAAACGATCAGGTCCTATAAACGTCTCCATGTCTAATGCGCTAATGTCATGTGAACAAAGGTTTGCAAACATCTTGTACGATAGCAAAAGATATGAAAGCGTTTAACTTTGACCGGATCCAAATGTCAAAAAACATAGGAAACGGATCGGATCAGGATTTCAAAATTCTTGAATCGGTGCAGGCGCAGGCTTACACTTTTGAAATCTGAATTTGCCTCAGAGAGACATTGAACGCAAACCGCAAGTCTACAGCAGATCCGAAATTTTGTTGAAAAAAAAACAGGATCCAGGAGTGCAAGTTGCTGTTTAAGAGTTTTTTCAAACCAATTTACAAATGACTCAACTGAAAACAACAAAAAGAATTATCATTGACACTTTTTACTTTCACATGATCAATAGACCTTTCCCACAGCCAACCAATGAAGCGTGACGTTGAAAACAAACAACTTCAAGAACTGAAATCGTAGTAGTGAAGCACAGTTTTTGAATGTTTTGATCGAACCATCGCTTATTTTAGTCGTACACTTTGCACTAAAAGTACTTTTTTGACTGAGTACTACAATTAAGTTATTTATTTTCAGAAAAAAATTGAATTTACTGCAGGGCCTTAGCCCATGGGCCTAACTACCGCCGGCACAGCGCTATAGCCTACTGCACGGGACTATTGAACGAAAGGACCTCGCATTGATAAATTTTACTTCAAAAATATTTGAGTTAACAAGTAAAGTAGGTAGCCTAAACGTGTTATCATTTCATTTAGAATGTACACTTATATTTTTTTCATACAGCATTTTCGCTTATTACTTGATATTTTTGTCCTAGCTTATAAGCTTACGTGGGTTCGAATTGCGGTGAGTTCGAAGGCGGTGAGATGGCGCAACGGATAAGGCGTTGGCTTTCCAATTATGCAAACCTGGTTCTACTCCCGGCTTATGCTGGTTGTTGACAAACACCGCTCACCTCTACCCAGGGTGTAATAAATTGGGTGGGCGTAGTTGCTGAAGTAAAGGCGGCCGAGAGAAAGGAACTGGCCACCATACTCTCGTTACTGCCGAAGGCTTAGTACAATGAGAACCTTATCTTCTCATCCCCCGATGCTTGAATCAAGTATGGGACCCACCTTTACCATAAGCTTACCCTATGCTTTTGGTCACTCCAGGTTTCTAGCCACTTATGTTTGTGTTTGGTTTGGCTTCTTTTATTCTTATGGAACTAATATATTGACACAGAATGAGACAGTATAAGCCTATATGTATTTTTGGCAATTATTACTTTCTGTCGAAATAGGAATAATCACATCACAAGTTTGCAACACACACGCATATATTTTAAATTGGACTAGCCTACAGCGCAAGTGGAATCTCCAATACTATACTTTTTGGTTAGACTAATAGAATTTTATTAAATTATTAGTCTACTAACTGTTGTTTAAAATTTTAGTAAACTTTTTAACATTATAAAACTCTAATTAAATACAGACAATTTATAATAATGTAGCAACTGCATGGTTGAGTGGTGAAAAAGTTTGCGTGACGTTCGCAAAGGACGTCGGTTAGACACCGCTCCAGAGTTTGCGGCTGTGTCTCGGCAAAGACACTTAATGGCATGCTAAAATAAGGATAGCAGCTGACTCGACAACTAGGCTATAAGCTATATTTCTTCGTTGCTTCTTATTGTGTTGCAGTTGTTATCGCAGCAAAGGCTACGTAGCCTACTTATCTATAGCCTACCTATGTTGTTGCAATAGGAGCAAAAAAACGTGATTAGGCTCGCCTATTATTGGACTTCATGTCAACTTTACTGGGTGGCTTATATGAAACTGGGTAGGCTAAACAAACAAATAATTGAAATCCTTCTGGGGTCGGAAAAAAAGATTAAAACCGTAGCTTCGATTTCATATCTAAAGTAATCACCAAACTTCTGCGGAAATCCAGTTTTTATTGGATAAGTTTGGGCAAATGCGAAGTGTGTGCCCTTACGTCTTCATCAATAGGTTGACCGTTAGGCAATTGAGCCAGCCAAAATGCGGCCAAAACAAGGTATAAGCCTATAGTAACAATAAATGTTTGTCAACAGCTGATTGTAGCAAGAATTAACAGCAATAGACAGTTAGACACTGGTGTTTCGTGGTCTGCAGCTCGTGCGAGGTTTACATATGTCATTTCTACGTTCTATATAATTGCCTAACCACAGAAACAAATGGAGACCTCATTGTATCGGAGCCCCAACTGACGAAGTTAGGCTACGCAGGGCCCACAAGAGGGGGGGACAACCGGTGCATTGCACCGAGGCCCGGTGAGCTCAGGGGGGCCCGACAACATGTCTAAATTCACGCGCTAAAAATTTCAACAACTTTGCATAAAATATTGTTTTTATATTTGTTCCGTGTTTCGATTGGGCCCCCTCATGGGTGTGCCCTTATTTAAAACTACAGAATTTTCAATTATTTCAGTTCAGGGGAGCCCGACAAAATGTTAAAATTTGCATTGGTTTAAATTGTGCAAAGGTTGATTTTTCATAAAATATTGTTTTTTATGTTACAGTAGTTCCGTGTTTCGATTGGGCCCCCTCTGGAGTATGCCCTTTTTTAAAAATACATATCATAATTTTCAATTTTTTTAGTTCAAGGGGGCCAGCAAAATGTTTAAATTTGCATGCTGAAGTCGATTTTGTATAAAATATTGTTTTTTATATATATTAGTTTTGTATTTCGATTGACCCATCATGGGCATTCCTTTTTAAAAAACTACAGAATTTTCAATTTTTTTAGTTCAGGGGGGCCCGACAAAATGTTTATATTTTAGCGCTAAGGTCTCTGGTCTTGTTGATTTGGCCAGGCTAACCATCGAATCAAAACTAGCCAAAACAATTGATTTTGACACATCAGAAATTTTTCTGGTAGAAAGACTAGCAAAGTTCCTCTAAAAAATATAGGCTTTATGTGAATAGGCTTGTTTCAGAGAGTAGATTTTATGTGATATTTCAGTGTGTGCCGGCCTTAAATTTGCAGTTTTTGTGGAGGTCCAACTGAACTGCCTCCTTCGGCTTGTTAAAAATGCAACACCAAGTCAAATTAAATCATTTGCAGATTTTCATTGTCTATTGTAAACACTTCAAGGCTACTACTGGTAAACAAGCAGTGCTAATGAGCAGGTCAGCACCATCTGCCAGAGAGATACCCTGAGACAACTTCCAAAATGTATAACTGTACATTCTTACTCTACAATTAACACTAGTTAGATCAGATGTGCAGTCACTGCTTTGTAATCCTGTTGGAAGTCTAGGTGTAATCATGACAGAGACTAGCGAACATGTCCACCGGCAAGGCCTGCAAGACCTGCATAGTTGAATGTGGTGGAAATGTCTGTCAAGGATTTGGAGGGCTGTATGTGTGTTTTATTGTGAATATTTCAGTGTTTATGTTTAATGCAAATATTGCAGTGTGAGTGAATATTTCAGTTTATTTCAATGTTTTAATTTCAGTGTTAGTCTGGGTGCTTTAATGTGAATATTTGGGTGTGTATGTTTTAATCAGCAGTTGATTGATCAGGGTAGGTTACAGTAATTACACAGAAAGTATTCCTTGCATGTTTCTGACAAATTGTCAATTTATGACACTTAAGCAAGCAGTGACAGTTATGTGTATTGAAATATTGTCAGAGTTGCTGAGCAAGATGTTCTCACTGTCACTTTTTCAGTACGGTACAAAACTGTTCAAGTGTTTTTTTTGGGTTACAAATTATTGAAGTAGCTATTTTTACCCACTTGTTGCCATGGTTACAATCCGGTGTTACCAGAGTTAAGATTAAAGTCAGGAAGGGTTAAGGTAAAGGTTAGGAATAAGGTTAGGGTTTTGATCTTTGCCCAGGACTAACAAAAATTTCCACAATACAAGTTTTTGTCTTCAACAGCTTTAAACTTTTCTCAAATAAAGGCAGAATTCCTTATCTGGCAACGCTACTGAGGCTATATTTACACTATAGTATATAGTGTAAATATATCTAAACACAGCCTACAATTATATTGAAATCATGAAACTTCTCTGATCTCTGATATACAGTACAATATTTTTGAGTTTTTAGGGTTTGTTGAATCATTTTGCTATATTAATGCAAGCAAGTTTCATAAAAGCAGTGCTGGAAAATAATTTTTGTCCTTGTAGCAGGGCCAAATGTCATAAGAGTCTAACAAAAATTTTAAAAATAAAGGTAAAAGATGAGTGAAAGTGTGATATTTGAGTAAAAATCATAGATCTTCACTTCTGTTGAAGTATATACAAGTACTTTTAACTCTAGACAGAATTAGAAGTGTCCTAGTTGCAGTGCAACCTACTTTTTCCAGCACTGCAGAAAGGTGCTAATTTTCAAAAATATGTTTAGTATATCAACAAATATATATATATTTTTTTCTTAAGTTTTTCTTTTCGTTTGTTTTCACTATTTATTTCTTAGCAGTCTTTTTTGGCCAGGCTATTCCAATCTTATTCTTGAATTTCAGGAACAGTGTCAATATTTACTCAAACAGGCATTCTGTAGTTATGCAAGGTGTCTGTAAAGTCTCGATACATAGTATAGTGATAAATGTAGGTACATCTACATCATTGGTAGATTGAAAATAGAAATATATTCAACTTTGTTTTCTACTGAGTACTGACCACTTGCTGTGGAAATGAAGAGAAAGTGACCTCAAATCCTGCTTAAATGCAATTTTACTCAAACAAGCAAAGAAAACCAAAGGAGTGAAAATAAAAAGCAACAGCCTATTGAGTACTGATCCAGAAATGAACTTGGTATTTCTTAATGTCATGAACCAATAGCAATGCATTCTTCATGTATTTATGAATTTAAAGTTGTAAACACCACTACAATACTGCATTCTTTGTGAAATAATGGAGTGTTAAACCTAATGTATTCTTTGTAGGCTATTATATTTTAAACACAGGCCTTAAAACTCGTTTTTATTTCCGGCAGCCATCGTGGCCTACCGGGAGCTCCTTCTCGGCGGCCAAATCTGCGTGCTTGGAGGCCAAAATACAAATTAAAAATTCGCATTTTGTCCTGCTAGCTGTCTCTGCGCTGCTCAGTAAATTGTTTCAGCTGCAGTGCATACCGCCTTTCATGAAACCTGACCATTTATACCGTTATGATGTCACCATTGAGGGTGTGAAGTCACTAACACACAGCGGGAACATTTCTCAACTATGAAGACACGTGTTTTCCTCTTGGATATCAACTAAACCAGTTCTCCTTTTTAACAACGATTCTATGTCTGACAACATTGAATCAACATAAAAACGACAATATTTTTAGCCGATGTAAAATAGCACTTCGGATTCTTCTTCTTTTCTCGTTTGACTTGTAGTAGCTTAGATTGGCAATGCCTCCTCGTGCAGCCATGATACGGTAGTTGCACGACCTACTAAAACAGTTCTAGTAGGCCGTGGTAGTTGGGTCCAGTTATCGAATACCAATGATTCCACTTGGGGGCCGTAAGATGGGACATTCGTGGAGAATGTGTTGCATTGTTTGTTCTACCGCTCCGCAGACACATACTACCGCTCCGCAGCACTTCGGATTAACACTTCGTTGAAACAAACGTCGGGAATTATAAACAAGACTTACAGCTGGTGATCGCAGCTGGATATATTCCATACAATAGCAAATGTTCCCGCACAACAACAGTGGTGATTATGACGCGCTGACCTAATTCTGCATCACTCTTTGATACTACATATTTTCGACAGTTAATCCACAATCATTCTATTGCAAAATTAAATAATTGGCTAGAACAGACCGGCGGCCAAACTTGGCCGACCGAGGAGGTAGCACCGGCGGTCATTCAAGCACTACCTAGCGGCCATGGCCGCGATGGCCGCCGGCTGCTTAAAGGCTTGTAAACAGATCTGATATTAAAATAGAAACACTGATCAGAACACCATGTGTGCATTGGCCTTGTGGATTAACCCGCACCACAAATTTTGCTTGTGATTTGTGAGATCATGCGACATGTCGCGCTAGGGGGGCCCGGCAGCAACATCTGCACCGGGGCCCGGCAAGGCTCTTGGAGGCCCTGAGGCTACGGCCCTGATTGAATAGCAGTCCAGCTTATTAGCCTACTTCAGTTGATTCATATTAAGTGCAAGTAGGCCATAAGTGATAGGCTGCATTAATTTCACAGGTAAAGAAGCAAAAAAAGGCTACAAACTCAAACCCACTTAGCCTACTTATTGTAGCAAATAAGACAGTAATTCTCACTTATTATTATAAAGACACAGTAGCTAAAGCAGAAAGAAATTTCAAGTCTATCAGAATTGCAGACCAACAGCGTTTTGCTTAGACATTAACACATTACCAGCAGTTCCTTCAAGCGCCATAGCTTATGCGCAGTTACTAGAGCCCATTAAATAAGTGGCTTATCATTGTATCGTTTGGCTTGTTTTTCATATAAAAGTAACTTGAATAAAACTTAAGTCAGATCCTTGTTTTTTAACGTTGATTTCATGTTTTTACGAAGATTCTACTAACTACTCAAGTAACTCAACAAGTTATGAAGTATTCACAAGTAATTTGGTGCTTGACAATGAAGCAGCCACCGTGATTGTTTTCAACGTCACGCTTCATTGCACAGAGCGGAAATAAATTTCCGATTGGCAACTCTATTTTGACTATCCTATCATTTACAAATTCAAATCCATTTGTTTTTGCATTGATTCATTGTGTGCAAACGTAACATTGATTCATCGTTGTGGAAGAAAAACAGAAGTTAAACTCTTGAATCTGACAGTGACATTGCAAAAGAGAAAGAATACTTATGTTCAGTGGTGCCCCTAGTGTTTTTCCACTAGATCTAGTGTTTTTGGGTTGCATCTAGTGTTTTTTAGCGATTTACGGTACCGGTACTGCTATGTTGGTGTGCATAAGTTTGGACAGTGTTCAAAGTAGCCCCCACCTATTTTTTGTTTGGCTGCATCAATGTGTTTGTAGTGCTTTTCAAAGTGGACAGTGAGTTTTTTGTCTGGTTACACCCAATGATGAATATATTTGAGATATTTAGCATAAAAAATACACACAAATGACTGTAAAAAGTGTTCAAACTAGACTAAAGTAGGTAGCGTAGCCTACCATGTGGTAGGCTAGGCTTACACTTGATGAGTGTGAAGTTATTAGATTACCGGTACCTACACTACCTCAGAGATTGTAAGTATAATAATATTGCGTTTTTGACAATAGATATATTTGCAAAGCCCAAATTTGGGGAAAATTTTGTTCGCCCCCCAAAATGTTTTACTCTCCTACGGCTATGACGTCAGGGCTCTCACTTTCAAGGAAATTCAGTTTTATTTTGAAATTTCAAGGACTTTTTACTCTCGCTAACGCCATTAGATGTCATTTTTGTACATTGTGCATGTAAATGATCATGTAGCCTGTTTATGATCCTAGTGTTTTTTTTTGTGAATCTAGTGTTTTTTTCAGTCAAATCTAGTAATTTTCCATGACAAGAGAGTGGCAACATTGCTTATGTTTCGACTGTTGCGAGAATAATACTGTACAATTATACACAATACAAAGCAGCTAAAGACTACATCAGTCATTGAGTCAGCTGCTTTATCACCATTTCTCAAAGGCACAAATTGAATTTCCAAAACAATGCACCCAACGTACACTGGTACACAATATGTTATATCCAGTAATCCATGCCATAAGGTGCATGAATAGGTGAAATACAGACACAAACTATAATTTTAATACCAATTTGTTTTTGACAAAAAATTATTAACAAAAAATTAATGACAAGCTGAAAGTATAACTGAGCATCCTCTATCAATGTTTGCATCAAATCAAGATTTAAGCAAGCTTATGGCAATACAGTTCTGTACTTCTCTAGTAACCTTATTTAAGCTATTTTGATCTGTCTTACATGAATCTTTTGATGTGGCACTGCGTGTATTGGTGGTAAACGGAACATCAGATCTTTCATGTTTGGTAAAAAATATTGAAAAAGTATTTTTGTAGTAATAGCTGAAAAAATCTGATGTGATAGAAGAAAGTTCGTTACAACTTCAGGTTAAAAAAACACAAATTGATATAACCAGTTCTCTAAAAACGATCAAATTACATGTTTTTTAAACGTCTAACAATGTAGTAACAATGAAAAATGATGCACTAAATTAAACTTGGCAAATGCTTTAACCAAACAAAAAGCGCCCTTATGTTGAACGCTGCTTGTCAAATAGTTTCGTATGATTAACAAGGGACCTGGTTAAATTTTATATCTTATGCTCAATTATGATAAGTGACGAGTTTGCACAAAACCTTTATTAATTTTTCAGAAACCCCAATAATGATGTTCTTTTCTTCCCTTTATACCCCAGTTGCCAATCATGGTGGCCTTTTATACCTTGATATAACAATATGGTTGAGATTGGATTGATTTAATCTTTAAAAAGGTATAATGAATCTTTATATATATACTTTAAATTATGCTCGTTCAAAACTTTCCTTAATAGTTTTGTGCTAGAATCGTCTGGCAGAAACTTTCATATTTTGGCCACATAATGAGAAGCAAATCAATGGAAAAGACATCACGCTTGGTTTGGTCAGCAGAGGAAGGGGGCGCCCAAAAACAAGATGGCTTGACACAATCTTAAATGACTGTGGTATGGGATTGCATGAATTGAAGGAGAATGCGTGGGGTCGAGAGATGTGGAGAAAGATGACATATAGAGTGACCGAGAGTCGTAAACGACTGAACAGATGAAGAAAAGAGAGAGCTGGGCCACTAAGAATAATTTAGCCCTGTACCAATGAGACCCTCAGGCCCCGAATCAAGACATTTTAAGAAACACGCGTTATGTCCAAAGAATACATGGTGGTTTTGTCAACTTCTCGGACCAGAATCCAAAAATTTCTTCTGGACCCCCCCTGTCAATGCTACTGGTTTTATGCAGCTAACGTCAAACTTAGCATTCAATTTAACTTTTTAAAAATATCAAAACTGCTTGTTTGTGCAACATGAAAGTATCGGCAGCCTAAAAAAGTGATATCGGTGAAAATATTAGTATTGGTACGTCTCTAGTATTTTGTAAAACTTTCATGGTCAGATTGGAGTCAAAAATATGTAACATTTGTGGCACAAAGCAGCTGAATCTGTTTTCGGGATTTTGCTTTACTTTAGTACCACAAACCTAAGTTGTTTCTAACAAAATGTAGGCTAATGTTTTGTAATATTTAATAGACTGTTTTTTTCTCCAGATTTTACAGGTATAAAACATCATGTCTTCATTACTTAGGCTTTCAGGTAAAATATCTATAATTACTGGAGCTGCCAGTGGCATTGGACTTGCTGCATCCAAAAGATTTGCTGAAGAAGGTTCAAAGATAATGATGGTTGATTCTAATGAGAAAGGCCTAGTTGAAGCATGTAACAGCATTTCTAAGAGCCATGGAGACAAAATATGCTATTATATGAATGGGGATGTTTCCCAAAAAGATTTTGCTTTGAAAACAATGTTGTCAACTACGAATCACTTCGGTAAACCTGCTTCAGTTTTGTTGAATTGTGCCGGAATATTTAGAGAATCCTACATGCTAAACATGACAGAAAAGCAGTATAAAGATATAGTTAATGTAAATCTTGATGGAACTTTTTTTTTTGTTCAAGCATTTCTTCAACAGCTCAAGGAAAAAACCACGGATAGCAAAACTTTCAACTCGAGTATTGTAAATGTATCAAGTTTGGCTGGGAAGCTTGGGATGATCCAAAATGTTCATTATGCAGCATCAAAAGCTGGAGTGATTGGTTTGACTAAAAGTGTTTGCATCGAAATGGGAAAGTATGGTGTTAGATGCAATGCTGTTTTACCTGGTATCATTGAAACACCCATGATGAACTCAGTAGTGGGCTCGAACAAGCTTGAATATTATATCCGTAATAATCCGATGAGACGTCTTGGACAACCTGAAGAGGTTGCAAATGCTTGTTTGTTTTTGGCCTCTGATGAAAGTTCTTATGTTAACGGTGCTTGCTTGGAAGTCGGTGGGGGTACAGGTGCATAACTGTACGAACCTGTATTCTTTCATATTTTTGAATATTATTAATTGTTTCCTCTTGAGATTTTTTCAGATTTATCTGTGTATAACGTTATGAAGACTTAATTTTTAAGACAAAATGAATCATAAATAACAGTTAACCTCTCAAGTACATGTAGCTCCACACAGAGTGAAATTTACATGCCTTTTGACTCTTTTTTATTTCTTTAAAAATATTATTGACTCAAAAAGAATGTCTAAAAAGACATTACGAAAAGTAAGTTACTTTCCGTAGTTACTTTTCGTAATGTCTTTTTAGACATTCTTTTTGAGTCAATAATACTTTTAAAGAAATAGTAAATTTCACTCTGTGTCGAGCTACATGTACTTGAGAGGTTAACTGTTATTTTTTTATTCACTTGTTGATTCATTCATATCAGTTTGTATCCTCTGGGGATCCTTCTCTTGTATCATGGGCCAATCCTATAGATGTTTGCTGGTACACCCCTTCATTTTCTTAAAATGAATCATGTTTGATTATTGTATTGATTTTTAGCTCTTCCATTGAATTTTTCCACTGTTTGCTATCATGCCTATTGCCTATGTTCCAACATCATGAATTAAGAATGATGCAGACATGCAGTTATTTTTCATCGTATACTGTAATCTAATGGCCAAGTAACTTCTTTTTGTCAAATATTTTTAACAGCCTTTTTATTGTTAAAACATTCTTAATTTTGTCAGTGTTACGTGTTTTAGATGTCCCACTTGGATACACGACTTAATGCGCGGTCCGAATAACGCCAACCCTACGCCGCAAGGCAAGAATGTTGCAAGGCCTGAATGACGCGAGACTGTTATTTTTTTAATATGGCAGTAATTTTGCACTTACCGGTAACTAAAATCTAATTGTTTATTTTTTTTAATACGGTAGTAATTTGCTAAGATTTGATTTGCTCAATCTATATTATCAGCTAATTCCTTTGAGTAAACAGATGCCGCTGTAGATTTTTAAAAATCTCCGATTTATATCAGACCAGTAATTTACAGCAGTTTGATTTCTGTTGTGATTGTTTCTTGATGAATTTATCTATGCAATGTAGTTGTTTCTCTTTTGTTAGTGGAGTTACGTTATAGATTTATTCTATGAGTGTGCATCTCTAGCAATAATAAATAACGAAAAGGTGACAATTATTTCCTTGTGTCTTCATTCATTAAATGTGTACCGTTTGCAGTGACTGCAGTCGGTACAAATGCATGACGTTCTCGCTGGCCCACAGCCCTCACATTGAAGTCAGTGGCCGAAAGGTACATACAGTAGAAGTGTTCTGCTACCTTCCCATTGCAAAGAATTTACCAATTGGGAGGAGGGGGCAGTTCTAAAAATATGCTGTGTCAAAAGTAATAGAAGAATGCCGTGGGGTGACCAACATTTTTAATTTTGCTGTGTGGCAAAGAAAATGCAGAAATGTATGTTTGCTTGAGCCTTGACGAATGTGGCAAACTAGACTGAAGTGTTGCCAGTGTCATTGGTATAATAGAATGTAGCCTCGCCTACTATGCATTTGGTATGTTTGGTTGGTTTTTGTTTTTCTTAAATTTGTTACTTGTAGACTGTAGAGGCTCTTGACGCATGGCCGGTTACCGAGATTGACAGAGTAAAGTTTTCTGATTGTTGAAGTATTGTTGCCAAGGGATTATTCTATTCACTAGGTGCCGCTGAATGGAGAGCACTCCTGAAATGCGTTGTTCAAGCGCACATCCCGAGAGTCAAACGTAACCACTGAGCTAACGGGGCGTATGTAAACCTACCTCTTTTAAATTGAGAGTTGAGACACCTCTCTTTTTCTTGCGCTTAAAACAATCATTATATGAAAGCTTTGATGCAAAGGCCTGCAGTTTAACTCAATGAGGAAAAGATTTTACAAACGTATCGCAAGCCATGGTCGCCTCAATAGGCTACGCAACAATAGCATTTGTCTTAGCCTTTATTTATTCAGTTTGAAACATTTTCCAGCTTCAACAAAATTCTTCCGTTTTCTGTAAATCTCATAATGGATCATAGCTTCTCAAACTGTGTGCACGAAAGTCTGGTGAATTGAATGTTTCAGCCGCAGCGCAAAGTGTCAAATTTATTTAGAAAGAGCATTTGCTTACGTGTTGTCTTAGGTTGCTTCAAATTGCCGACAATTAACTGCGTTAATCGCTTGATCATGTGATGTTCACTTGAAAGTGTAGCGACAATTCGCAATGAGAATTCACGTGGACAAGAGTTTCCACCCTGCTCACATTGCAGTAAAAGTAAATGATTTTACTTCTATCATGTATAGTTTGTTTAACGTTGCAGCTTCGATCAAAACGTTGGTGAATGGCAATATTTCGACAAAGATTAAACAGTGACGCAAGAAGGTTAATGAGCTGCAGTAGATTCCGAAATTCTCTGGTGTGCCGTAAGTCAAAAAGCTTTGAAAACCGCTGTTCTAGATCGTATACCGAACTCACCTCTCTTATATCCCGGAGTAACTTTTTGTTCAATACATTCGTTAGGCTATTTGCAAACTCAAAGCGTGTTCAAGTGATACTGACCACCACACTGCAGCATGGATAGATTCTTTGCGTGAGATCCGCAAGCAAACAATATTCTTCCACTTTAGTCCAGAGGTTAAGCGCCCAACTTTGTACACAAAGAAAGCTCAACGTCAAACGACACTGGTTCGGGTTGTGCGCTTGAGCAACACATTTCAGGACTGCCCCCCAGTCAGCCCAGTGGATATAATTCACAGGCAACAACAATCGGAAACTTCACTCTGTCAATCTTGGTTCTGTGGTTCTCTAAGTCTCTACATGTATGCGAAACTGCCTGAAATAACCTATCAGAAACTTTATTAGATCCCTAGGATAAAGATTCCAAACTAACCAATTCCAAAACAAAGAAGCTTCAAAATCAAGGCGCTGGTTCGAATTTCGAGGTGTACGCTTGAGCATTGCACGTTAAGGAATAAAGACTGCTGTAGTGCTTTCCATTCAGCAGTAGGCCTACCTAGTGGATGGAATAATCCCTCTGCAACAAGACTTCAACAATCGGAAACTTCACTCTGTCAATCTCTGTGACCGGGCCTGCGTCAAGAGCCTCTACAAGTATGCGAAACTGCCAGGAATAACCAATCAAGGCTTTGTCAGTCCGAGGATAAAGATTTAAAACCAACCATCCATAATCGTGCATCTTGCGGTAGCGATTCAAAATTCCCTTTCACTCAAGACCCAATAGGGGCCTACAACATTATGAAATAAAAAGCCCAAGGATATTGAAAAAGCGAACAAATAGCAAAATTTTCAAATTTGTCAAAATTGGTTAGCGCGTCACTTCTGGAACGAAGAAGCTTCAAGATCAAGAGGCGCTGATTTGACTCTCGGTGTGTGCGCTTGAGCAACGCACGTTAAGGACTGCTCTCCATTCAGCGTCATCTAATGGATGGAATAGTTTCCTGGCAACAAGACTTCAACAATCGGAAACTTCACTCTGTCAATCTCGGTGACCGGGCCTGCGTCAGTGGTTCAAAGCCTCGACAAGTATGCGAGACTGCCAGGATTAAGCTCTCAAAGAAGCTTCTCCAGTCTGAGGATAAAGATTCAATCAATCAATTTTCCACTTGAATAAAGTTCAGCCGATGCTTCAGTTAAAGTGTAATTTTATGCAGAAAAAAGTGCTAAACCTGTTAGATAAAAATACACATGCTATGACTTTACATTGAAGACACAAAATGAAAAAGACAAGTAGGCTAGGCCTAAGTTACAACCTGGGGTGAAAAACTACCACGTTGCAATATAACCAACGTGTCATCAAACGGATTGTGAAGAAAATGGTCATGTGTTATTTGAAGAGAACCTGATGCTAAGTTAGAAGTATAAATCATAGTCGTACATCATCAATTCTTTGGTGTCTATGGTTCTGTCTGTTGTGAGGCTGAAAGATGTCAGGTTTCTTGGGTGAAAATGATGTTGTTGAGAAGAAAAATTACTTTTTCCTGCAGTTGCTGCGTAAAATGCCAAACCCTCAGCTTCGTTTGAAACTTCAACGAGTCTCTGTTGGTGCCTTTTGAAACAGCCGAGAAGCAATTTCCAACGAAGCGTGTCAACACCATACGCCAAGAGATGAACACATGGACACCAAATTAACAGCACCACGAAAATGCAGGGAATCGATACTGTTGGATTGGTTCCATAATCTAATATGACGTAATCAGGAGTAAATCCAGCACCCCAACGGTAAATATGGAACAGAAAAAATATCAGATAAAAGAAAAAGGGATAGATGACGTGTAATAGACGAACAGTGACGTTTGTTACAAACACGTCAATTATCATCACGATTCCAATGACGTAGGTGAAGTTGACATTGTCACTGCAAGAAAAAAATAAGATTAATTCAGGCGACGTATGAATGCCATTGTTGATATGCCGTTGCGTAGCCGTTTTGAAAGCGGTTTACATCGAAACTGAAACTTTTTTAAAAAGGTTTTTCGTTCGAAATAAAATTCTTCAAAAGAGAAATCATTCAAAATGTCATCATGACAAAAAAATTCGTAACCTTCTAAAACAAACCTTTGTTTTAAAAAAACGTTCAACATATTCTTGTTTTAGCCACATAGGCCAATGCTACCCCTGCTTGATTAATTGCTAGCCTATAGGTTACAGCTGTAATTTTTTTAAGATCAGGGAATGCCACTTTTTATACTATGTAGGCCTATGAAAGAAAAAAATATCACAATAAGATTAATGCTAAATATTACAACTATTTATTCTTGACAAAACCATTGACAGAACTATTGACTAGGGCGCCAGGCTATAAAGTTACACGCTCAGCTTTTTCTACTTCCTCCGATAAATGTCACTTTCAAAATGTACTTTTTACCTTGTAAAGATTAGAAACCATTCTTGTGCAGTTTGGTCATCGGCAAACTTAGCCATGGCATAAACTATAGAGCCGATGAAACAAAGGACTGATCCATTGAAGACAACCGACTGAAGAACCCAAGAGACTTGGTGGTACCTAAACATTTATGTTTATTGGTAGCCTACAAGTGTTGCAACAGATATGGTTTGAAGTAGCAAAAAGGCAGTTATCTTCTCACTTTTGGTCAGACGTTAAGATATTTTTATTTACATCTTTTTTTCCAGTAGGCTAATTAACCAGTTACCAATAACAATACGATCTATAGTTACCATCAAGTTGATGGATAGATATAAATCGGACATTGTTGGCTCAGTTTTTACAAAAAATCCCATTGTTGAGTGTTTTATGAGTTGTCTTATTGTGTTATCGTGTATTCCTCCCTAGTCCTTAACTGCTGTAATTCTATTTAGTTCTGTGTTTGTTTGTGTGCTAGTAGAAAAACGGTTGAAAGCTTAAAACATTCACAGAACATCTGTGCAGGGGCGCGGGAAGTAGGGGTGCTCAAGGGGCTGCAGCCCCCCCACCTAAAGCAAATTCAGCCCCCCTAGAAAATTCTTACAATTTAAGGCACGTAACATATTTTCAGAAAAAATTTCGAACAATAATTGCTACGATGAATCGAGTTCCTGTTACGTGTGGTCGCGCTCATCATTTGCAATAAAGAGTCGTCAATCATAGGGAGCTATAGCCTACCTCGCAGTGGCGGTACTTGCCACCCTCCCTACTAACACGGCGGTCCATCGTTTATTGGACATCATTCTGCAATATTTACATTTCATGCCTATTTCTGAACATTACAATAATATATCATATTGCTTTGTCATGTCTGACCGACATGACAGAAGATAGTGCAATGAGAGGAGACGCACGTGCAAAGATATTTGGCTTGGTAAAACAAGCACGCACGATGCGGCTTTATCTTGCAATTAGGCTACCTGCAGCGGCGCAGTTTTTCAGCCTGCAGAAGCCGTCGTAAGACAGCTCCAATAAAACAAGAAGACCTCTGCTTCTTCATTTTTGGAATCAATCATCATTCTCCGCAAACGGATCAAAAATCTCAGAAAAGATTAATCCGTTTCTAAGCTGATGGAAGTAGCGAACGTCCTCGCGTCTGTCAATAACCTAAAGACGCCAAAAGATCCCCGAGACCCCGAGTGAGCAAAACTCGATTTCGAAACACAAAGAAATCGGATGCTTTGTCGTCTGCGGGAGAAGAAGCGTGGAAACTGGAAACGGCAATAAGGCCTGCATCGAAGCCTTTGATTTGGTTCAAGCTGAGCTTGATCGAAGATTCGACCAGGCGGATCAGCTTAGGTTACGGTACAGCAGTCAACAGAGAGAAGGTGTTGGCCCTTCTGAGCTGTGCAAACGGTGAGAAAAGATTTGATACTGAGATCAGCTTACCCGGTGCTATCAGAAAAGATCGCCTACAAACGGAACTTACTATGCTCAGCGATGTTGTAAGTGGAAAATCTGCAAACTCCGTTAAAAAGGTTGCTGAGATACTGTCGCAACTAAACCCTCAAACACTAGATCTTTTCAAAGAAACGCGAGAATTCATGGAGCTCTGCCTTTGCCTCTCGGTTTTAGCTGCATCATCAGAACGTCCTTTTTCTGCTGTAGATGCCTGAAAACTTGGTTGAGAAGCTTAATGACACAAAAAAGACTAATTCATCTTGCGTTGATGCATGTTCACCAAAACATTTTGAACACTGTCGATGTCAAAGAACTCATGACACAGTTCATAGAGAAAACACTTGAGCGAAAATCAATCTTCGAAAGCGTGTGAAAGCTCATTTCCACAAACCGTAGTTTTCATATCACTTTCTAGTTTGTTCGTTTTCGTTTTAATTTCCTGAATCGCAGCTTTGTTGTTGCTGTTCTTCATTTGATAGCTCTCCCACACCTAAGGGGGTCTGGGCGGCAAAGCCCCCCAGAAGGTGACAACAATACGGCAGATTCAGCCTTCTCTACAGAAAAATAGTTCTCGCGCCACTGCATCTGTGCATAATGTAGCAGATAGCTTTTAAGTGATTTGTTAATGTTTGATTGGAAAATGAGAAATTGCAAAAGGTCGTGCTGTTGTGTAATACGGGCAACGTGATTTTGTGTTGTAGCTATGGGCTATAGTGGCCCGTATTACACCACTTGCAGTGAGACTATATTTATAGCAAAGTTTAATAAAAATGTAAATATAAAAACCAGGACCAAGAATGGGCACAAGAGGCCTATGGTGATCGAACTCAGGCAAAGTTATATTTCTGCGACAATGGGCAACAACTTTTTTACTATTTGTGTTTCAACTTGTATGCTGTGTGATGTGTTTTTAGTTTATTGTTTTGATTACGCTCTTTTAATTATTAAATTATTTTTATACATGTAAAAACTAGATAGCTAAGTTAATTAATTGAATCAACATTAAACAAGGAACAGAAAATTCGGTGGTCCATATTGCACAGTGTGGTCAAAATTTAAAGGCACTTTGTGCCAGCAGTGCAAAGTTTTCAGTGTTGGTTTTCTAGCTACTTCTTCGATACTAAAGCCTTTATCAACAAGTCGGGTCCGTGAAAAAATAAGTTGATTTTAAGAGAGCTATCGCAATTTTTGCTCAGGTGGCCAATATTAACCTCTTTTCCCCTACCAGTTTGCATGTATTTTACTACTTCTTCAGCAGTAGATTATATTCAAATTGTTTCCTTATCTCTTTCAAAGATTATTACATTAAAGAACACAAACTGAATTGTTTTTCGTTTGCTTAAACTTTAATGTCGCAGCCCTAGACAACAAATCGTTACTATTCAATGTCGAACCATGAGAGATCATCGTTGCAAAGGCAATCGTGGAAGCATTCCAAAATTGTGAAAAGCAATGAAAACGTATGGTAAAGACCGTAGAGAATGAAAGTCCAAGCTGGCAGTGTCATTATCCACGGCATCTGGAAGGAAACAATCAAGTAAATCGAAAGAACCCGCTGTGGCGAACGGAGAAGTTAAACAACTAGATGAAGTGTAGGATCGATTGTGGAAATCTTTGTCTACGGACTGACAAAACTTCTTTGAAAGCTTAGCCCTGGCAGTTTCATACTTGTAGAGCAGTGGTTTTCAACCAGGGTTCCGCGGAACCCTAAGGTTCCGCCAGTAAGTCTAGGGGTTCCGCAAGTTTACATTCAAAGCCGAGAGTCTAATTTATTATTATATGCATATTGTTTAAATATAGTCAAATATTGATTAGTTTTGCCACTATTATTAAATTTGCTACACTTTAACACGTTCGCTGCAATCCCGAATTTTCGTTGTTTTCTTGTGGTCCGATTACCTTCAACTTTCTGCTTTTCCGCCGAATTTCGTCGACATGTTTTCTTCGCTTCAAGGAGTTCTTATTAATAAACGATGTTTTTGCATAAGGCAATTAATTAAGTATTGAACAGGGGTTCCTCGAGCTTTTGGAATGTTTCATTGGGTTCCGTTCCACCAAAAAGGTTGAAAACCACTGTTGTAGAGGCCTTGTACCGCTGGCGCTGACTCAAGCCCGGTCACCGAGATTGACAGAGTGAAGTTTCCGATTGCTGTCTCTAAATTATTTTGTGTCGCTAATTAAAGAAAGCTATCATTGAAGTATGTTTTTCAACCGCACCCCCCGAGAGTTAAACCAGCGTTGCTTGATCTTGTGGTTTCTTTATACATAAGTCGAGTGCTTAAACCACTGCTTTACTTAGTTTAGTTGAACATATTTTTGATCAATCGATAAAGGTCGAGAATGCCTTTTACGTTTGATATTTTGTGGTAGCCTGCTCGTATCTTCTCCTTCATTGGGCTATGACAAGTAGGTGAAAACTGTGACTGTGAAACATGAAGCTAACTGTGAAACATGAAGCTAACTGTGAAACATGAAGCTAACTGTGAAACATGAAGCTATTGTAGGCTACTAGGCACGGAACAGGTGCGAACTGTTCCTCTATTTCAAAATGTAAAATTCGTCCTCAAATTTATGTTTGGTTTATAATTTTGGTCAAAATGCATTATTTTCATCAACCTTATGGCTGACGAAAATATATGTGGCTGCATACTTACACCAGCATCATCTTCTTGATTGCTTTCATCGTAAGCTTTCCACATTAAAACAGCGATGGCATGGATAAATGTCAAGCATCTGTATCCAAGGTAAGGAATTTGTGATCTCATCCACTGAAAGCATAATTTGTATGATTGAGGCCTGCATGCTTCTGAACGATTAAAATATTAATTTATATCAGAGGTGACGAACCTGCGGGCCGCATGCGGCCCGTCAAATAATTTTGTGCGGCCCGCAAAACAATTTGACAATCGCTCATGCATTAAGGACAAAAGACATCTCAAAGCTGTTTTATGCCTTCACTGGTACACCTTTCCTTTACTATTTTCTTGCCCTAAGCTGTCACTAAGTATTTAAACGACATAAATGTACAACTTCAAGTGCCAGATCAACTGTTGCACTCGATGTTTTTTGAGGTCAAATCTTTCATATCAATGCTGGGCCTTTGGGGAAATCAGTTGAAAGATAACAACTGCACGCATTTTCCCACATTGAAAAAGCACAATCCAACTTCATGTACTCGATACGCTTTGGAATGTTAAAGTCTTTTGGGAAGTTTTAATGTTAGATTTCAGGATATCAAAAGCAAAGAACTGGAGCTTGATGTCTTTTCTATGGTTAAATTGGTTTTCTATGGTTATAGGCAAATTGTTCGTAAGCAATTGTTCGTAAAGCAATTGTTCGTAAGCAATTGTTCGTAAAACAATTGTTTGTAAAACAAATGTTCGTAAACTGTTTTTCGTAAAATGAAATCCGTAAAACAATTCTTCGTAAAGCATTTCTTCGTATACATCAAATTTTAACTGCATGCACGAAAAAATGCTTTAGGAAGAATTGTTTTACGAAGAATTAATTTTACGAACAATTGTTTTACGAAAAATTGCTTACGAACAATTGCTTTACGAACAATTTGTCGGACACCCTTTTCTATCTCCTTCAATGTTACACCTGCTTCTGCACCCTATGAGTTCCAATTTGAACTCATAAAACTACAGAGTGATGACACGCTAAAAGCGATGTATGTGAACAAGCCGTTGCTTAAATTTTATCGTGTATGTTTATCAAAAGAAGAGTTTCCAAACTTGAGAGCTCACGCTCTCAAATGGGCATCTGTTTTCGGCAGCACGTACCTATGTGAACAGTTCTTTTCAAAAATGCACTTTAGAAAAAGTCGTTACAGGTCGAGGCTGACAGATGAAAATCTCAGTATGCAGTTAAGAATTGCCACATCGTCTGCAAAAAACTTTCCAAAAATCCCACTAAGCAAAAATATTCAATGCTTCAATGTTATTTTTTAATATTTTATGCTTCAATGCTGCATTAGATAGCTTCAGCTGTATGATTCGCATGGGCTTTTGTTTGTTGTTTGAAAAAGAAATTTCATTGACTGATTTGTTGTTTCGGAGCATAATGGTCGAAACATTTAGTCAACTTGAACAAAAAGGATATACCCAAAAAAAGAAGAAATCATAATGAAAGCAAACGCTTCGAAAATTAAACTGTCTTCATTATCAATGCAAGTACTGTTGCTCTATCTTTTTTGCTCAAGTTGGTTTGTTTTTATTTTTGCTGTTGTATGTTTCGATTCTGCGTAAAATAATTTCAACTGTGTGGGTTTTATTACTTTTATCTGCCGTTTTTCACTTTTCATGAATAATATCTTGAGTCACTTCTAAAAGATTTCATAGTAGTTTACGATTAAAAAGTTGTGTGGCCCGATAACTCATGTGTAATTGACAAAGTGGCCCGCGACCGCAAAAAGGTTCGTCACCCCTGATTTATATCATCATAAAATCCTGTCAGTAATTGATTTTGAAACGGATTGCTGTATCTAACTTGTACAAAATGGTAAAAAAAACTAGAAAGTTCGAACACAATGGTGTGACAATGTAACTGCAAATGCAATTGTAACGCAGTGGGCACCAGCAGTAATTTTATGAGAATGGATTTCGCTTTCTATTCACAGCAACTGGGCCTATAATTGTCGTTTTCAACGTCGTATCAAAGACATCCGCTCACAAGACAAAAGTATGAAACAACTTTTCATGAGCATAAAACATCAACAGATTTGCTCGTAAAACTACAATAGTCTACTCTATGTTTTAGAAATGTTGGCCCATGTGGAGATGACATTCAAAGAGTCAATTTTAGCATCTCATCATTTTAACCAAATAAAACATTTAATTCTTTACTTTCAATTATATCCTACTGTAGATTTTCCATATCTCTGTAACTGAAAGCCAACAACATTTCAAGGCCTATCATATATCGGTCTATGGTTGATCACCACGTTTTGTCTGAAGGTGTGAGAACATGTTTCACACAATAAAAACTTTGGTAATTTGATAGCATGAAGTTCTGTTTCTATTGTTGAAAATACAACATACTTCAATAATTACGGGATCGTCACTATCTCAACAATCATTTCTGCCATTTCTTTTTCAACATTACCACACCTTTTACACATCTATAATTTCCACAACTTCTTCAAACCAATTGCACTTTTTTGTTATTTGTAGCCTATGTGACATATTAAAAACAATGAAAACTATTAATACTACAAAAAGTGCTCAATGCTAAGCAAAAAAGCAAAGTAGAGCGAATTAAATCAAATATAGTTATTACTATCTGAAGCCTTTACAAATTGTTTCACCTTTAACGGATCATCAGAAGGGTCTTATTCAAATAGAATCTATTTATTTATTTATATTGATTCTATTTGAATAAGACCCTTCTGATGATCCGTTAAAGGTGAAACAGGCTGTTAAGGATTCAAATAGTAATAACTATATTTGACATATTATAATATAATATGTCATAAAGTTAGTTTTGGAGATTGAAAAATCACCTTAGGTTATATAATTCAGGAATATTTACTAGGTATATCTGATGTAATTTCTACACAAAGTAATTACAAGTAGCCTATAATTAAACAGAAGTCTCTCAACTTCTGTTCTAGTTCCTCGACGTTATTGAGGATAAAAAGTTATACAAGGATCCTTCACTTTATGCAATCGAACAATTAAACACAACAAGTAAACAAAATCGGTCAAGCTCGGAAACTTGCATAAGTTATTGATAAAGCTTTGTTGAAATTGAAAAAACGGTAATCTCACCGA
Organism: Aplidium turbinatum; assembly: GCF_918807975.1. Lineage (NCBI taxonomy): Eukaryota > Metazoa > Chordata > Ascidiacea > Aplousobranchia > Polyclinidae > Aplidium > Aplidium turbinatum. The sequence goes on from NC_137489.1 coordinate 18,682,269, forward strand.
TGTTGTAGCAAATTTGGCAGGATTGTTCTCCTGTAAACCAAACATCTTTGGGTCGATCTCTTTTCGTAATCTACTTTTGTAATCGTACAAAGTTTGTTTCGATTTTTGGTACGCTCTTCGACTTTGAAGTGCACGCCGCAAGGAATCTTGATCAAGCACGGTGGGTTGTTTCGAATTATTACTGAATTCTGTCATTTTTCTGTTTCAGGATCAAGCATTAAAATGATTTTTGAAGTGCTACACTAAAAAATAAAAGTGTTTTAAAATCTCAAAAATACTGCTTGTAAAAAAAAAAACTCTGCTTATATCACTGAACTGAATGCATGCTTGGTTGGTTATTCTCGGACTGGTAATGTATTTGCTTTTGAAATCTTAAACAACAGATAGGCCTAAATGTTTAGTCTTTGCTGCATACCAGCATTCTTTAAAATTGCTTTCCTGTCGTAATCGCTGCACCTGTAGGCTAGTAACTAAAAGTGCTGTTACCTAGTTCCCTTGTAGATTACTGAAATTTACCTTCTGTAATTGACTGCATTCTTGCATAATATGCATAATACGCATATTATGCCACAGGCTAATGGCACAGCAATGGAAGCATGCGAATGTCACGCTTACAGTAGTAAACCTAAGTGGTAATATTGTGATCATGGTCTTTCATTGCAGTCTATTTTTCGTCATTTGTAATTTCATACATAATTAAAATCTCACGCCCAGCTTATAGTGTTTACCTTGAAAACATTCTTATTTATCAGGGAATCTAGTGTCATTTTACAATAATGCTATGAACGATGTAAAGTGTGTAAACATACAAGCGATGTACGCCATCTAGAGGAAAAAAATGACACGAGTTAATTCAAGATGCAAAATGAGTTTTATAGCAATAACGAGATAAAAAATTGTTGCATTACTTTCTACGCTGTTTAATTTTAAAAACTTTACATTTTTGCAATCAATTAGGTATGTATTAATCAACTTTCATGTAGGCCTACTAAATATTGTGGTCACGTAGAAAATATAGGCCATTGCAACCGCTGTTTAAGCTTCTCCATAAAACCATTGAAAAACCACATCGTTTGTTTCAGTTTAAAAGATAAGTTTGAAACGTAGAATGTAAGATTTTTAAACTTTATTCAATTTACACAACATAAGGAAAAGTACTATGTCATCCACTAATGCTGTCAACATTAATGCTGTCATCAAAATATACTGCCCCGATAGCTCAGTTGGTTAGCGAGTGACTTCTGGAATGAAGAAACTTCAAGATCAAGCGGCGCTGGTTCGACTCTCGGGGCGTGTGCTTGAGCAACCCACGTTAAGGACTGCTCTCCATTCAGCGGCACCTAGTGAATGGAATAGTTCCCCGGCAACAAGACTTCAACAATCGAAAACTTCACTCTGTCAATCTCGGTGACCGGGCCTGCGTCAGTGATTCAAAGCCTCTACAAGTATGCGAAACTGCCAGGATTAAGCTCTACAAGAAGCTTTCCCAGTCCGAGGATAAAGATTCAATCAGTCAATCAATCATGCTCAAGCTATACCGAACAGTCTTTCTTACCGTTTTTGCTTATGCCTTTGAAACATGGAAGCCAACTTTAAAACTTCCAAATGCCATTAACACATTCCACACACAATCATTAAGAAGAATTTTCAAAATTTCATGGACTGAACATATTGACAATGTTTGTTTGTTTGTTTTTTCATATCCTTATCCTGCATTGCGGGAAAGCGGACTTGAGCGCTATGCATCGGTGTACGCCTTCCGACGTACACCTGACCCACGCTGCAGCTGACTGCAATGTCTGTTTCCGGTTGTCTACTCTAGTTATGACTTAAATTTGGTACTGCCCATTACTCGAAATCGATCACTAGGTAGAGGCAATTATCGTAAAGTTTCTTGCCCAGAGAAACAACAGCAAGTGCGGGTGGCTGGAGTCGAACATGCAGGCTCTCGACTGCGAGCCCAACGCGCTAACCACTCGGCCACTGCTACCGATGACTTGTTATGATGGTTCTGTAGGAGACTTGTTATATGTTAGTTCTGTAGGAGAAACGTTCTGTAGGAGAAACTCCCCTGCTTCAACAAGTCAGCAAACATCAACTTCTCTGGTTGGTTGGGACATAGAATACGACATCTAATAAACTCAGTTTATAATGAAACTATCCTATTATCAAAACTGATCAAAGGCAAACGAAACCAAGGAAGGCCAGAAGAAACTTTCATGCGAAGGGTTCGATCTCCTACAAAGCACAGCCAGGAAGAACTGTGACAGTTATCTGAAAATCGCCAATTATGGAGACTTTTTATTGACGTTATTTTGCACTCAACTGGTGTTAAATAAATTATTATTATTATTCAGGTGGTTTTAGCATTTCAAAGTTAGTTTGATAGTTTTTTTTTCTGGCTCTATGTGGGAGCGCGTTGTCATGCTGAAATTGTCATAAATGCAAAGCTTCAGTTCGACGTGTGCATTTAACAATTTCCAGAAAAGATAGTTTAGATATAAACCCATTCGTGAATGCAATTCATATGATCGAAGATATGTGATGGTGTTAGGCTTTAAAGTAAACGAAGCATGATTGTTTATTGCAACTAGAAAAATTATAAAAACAGTTAGCCTGCAGACATTGAAGATACGCATATCAATGGACTTGATATCGACAGTGGCAACACTGCCTAGAAATTACTTTTGCATAAATTTATGGAAAGTTCAACGAACAATGAGTCTGTGGCATATTTTTAAAACAATTGTAAATTTTGTCACGCACCTGAGACCTGATGCTTAGTTCCTTTAGCATTAACTAAATACTAAAACAACAGACAAGTAGAGACGTAGCCTACAGCAGCATCATTATAAAAAAAATATAAACACCACACATTTATTTCTTGAATGCGAGTTAATTTTTACTTGAAGTGGTTTAAGACCCCAAAAGGTATTGGTCATCAGAAAGAAGCTGCAACCTTCAAATGTTGTCGTGACAAACTGTTGTTTAACCGTTTGTTGCATCAAGTTAATGAATTGTGCAAAAACCATTTCCGGATCGTGTTTAGTTGAAATCAATCAAATTTGTTTCGGTTGTCAACTTAATTGCAACGTTTAATTTATTTCTATCTGAACGACAACGACAAACTGCTAGCAGTAGTAGGCAGTGTTACAACCCAGTCTGTAGGCTATAGCTGGGTAGTCGCTGTTCAACCCTCTGAGGTATTTGGGTTAACAGTGAAAGGTAGTGCTAACGATGTCTGGTGCCATAAACATAGGCCTATACAATACCATATTTTCATAGTCCTAAAAGAAGACATGTTTCGTAAGCAAGCAAAGTAGCTCACAATTGAATTTTTAAGTTTGAAGAATTTCTTTCATCTTCTTGAAATTGGATAATTAGCCTATAAGCCTATTCAGCAAACTTTACAACTAAAAAACAAAACATTTATGTGTCAGATTCAGCCCATGAATTTTTGCTGTCCACTTTAACAAAGGCGTTTTACTTGCAAGCCATTGCCCATTGCAGCAGACGAAAAAGTGTGCGTTCTTTAACAAAAAAATTATACAGTTTTAGGACCCACCACGATAGCTCAGTTGGTTATCGCATTGCGTTACTCCTAGAACGAAGAAGCGAAGCTTCAAGATCAAGTGGTGCTAGTCCGACTCTCTGGTTCGACTCTCGGGGTGTGCGTTTGAGCAACGCACGGACTGCTCTTCATTCAGCGGCGGCAAACAAGACTTCAACAATCGAAAACTTCACTCTGTCAATCTCGGTGACCGGGCCTGCGTCAGTGATTCAAATCCTCCACAAGTATGCGAGACTGCCAGGATTAAGCTCTGCAAGAAGCTTTCCCAGTCCGAGGTTAAAAATTCAATCAATCAATTTTTCATACGCCATCACTTTGAAAAAAGCGAATGTATCTGTTTTGAGGCAACTCTGCACAAATTTGGGCAAGCTTTGGCATCAGTTTGGCATCATCAATGCCAACACTTTCTCTGCTAGATGGGCTACTTCACACGCAGCTGAAAGATATCTTATGGACAGCTCACAGAAAACGGACTTTTCATTGTTGTTATTATTGCTTCAAGGCCTTATTTAACTTTCCCCGAAAAGTCACATAAACATAAAGTTTTGTTGCGAAATATGCAAACACATTAATAATGCAAAAAGGGAGCATTTGGGCATTTTTAAGTGTCCTCGGAGGACAATTAGTTTTCTTGGAAAAAGAGGAAAAGTCTTCTTAAAGAGGGCATATGGTAGCCTGACATAAACCGGATCCTGAGAGCTGAAGTCAAAATTAAAGAATTTGTGACAACACTGTGCGAGAATGACGTCATCAAGAATAAGCTTTGTTGGCAAACTATAAGCATGTTTTCAGCTGTTTTTCTTCGAACGATTGATTAATTCTGGTTATGACGTATTACATGGCTGTGGTTGAAGGACAAACGTATAATTTCTTGCATGCATCTATCTCTCTGAACTTGACAGAACACGTGCCTTTACCTTATTTTTGAACATTAAAACGGGTATACCAGTGGTTCTCAAAGTGGGGTCTGCGAAGAACTTTCGAAAAAACGTTGTGAGGTTTTCTTAAACTTTTAGACGCGCTTGCAATATCCAAGTTAGCAAACTTCATATTTTCTTTCTTACGCCAGACAATCGCGTTTTCACGTCATCTTCATTACGGCAGATTGAGCCGTGGACAGCCTTTTTTGCTGATGACATAGGCCTAACAGCAATTGAAATCTGCTTTACCATTTTTGGAGACAAGCCACCACACGTTTCCATTCATGGAGATAAAATTTACCCTTATTTTTCCAACCTACAGGGTTTTTAAAAGTAGTTTTATCAACAACTCGTTTGAAACAAATGTTAGCAATCTTCCTTCGGAAGACAACTTAATTCAAAAAATTTATTGGTTTAGCATTGCTTGAAGTTGTTTTGAATTTACAAATAATGTAAAGGTTTCTACTGCATTATAATTTAAATCTATTTTCTTAAGCTGAGTTAATAGGCCACATGCTATCAGATAGAAATGTATTGCTATAAAAAGAAACAAATTTTATATTTTTCATAAAGATTTCTATCAAACTGCTGATAACGGAAAGTAATAATGACGTATCTATATGAAAGTATCGACTAACAATACTTCAAGACTATATTCTTATGTGTTAAACTTTCAAATCATATCATAGACCCCTTAAGACTTAAGTAAAGGACTGGAATGTTACGATCTCGGGATTTGTAACTTGAGTCCGAATGATTAACTTGCGTTCTGGGCTGAAATGACTTCTAGAGAAGCTAGAAACACAATCTTGGAATCCATATTAGGGTTTTTGAGGATGGCGAGTTCAATAGTGTTACTTTCAACAAAGTTTGAGGTCATTTTCAAGGTCAAAATATTATATCTTAAGGTCAAATTACTGAATTTTGGTAATTTTTGCCCATTTTTGCGTTTGACTCGTAAAGCAAAACATTTTTAAAGAAGTCGTGACGAAATACGTTATTACATAAACAACAGATGTATTTCTCAACACTATGGCTTTTACCTAAAGGAGTCTATGATTACAATATAATACACAAAGTGACAATACATAACAACATGACACCATAATAGACAATGTCTATCACTAGTTGGAAAGCTTTTCTTGCCTCCTGAGGCATCCCAAAGACTTTTCTTTGTCACTTACATTGAGACCATAAGCTTTCAATAGAATGTTGGCTAAAGTAGTACAAGCAGCATTAGGCTATTATTAGCTAAAGGTGCATCTACAAAGGATGACAGCTCAGCAAAATGAAACCGGTAATGCATTTCAGTCTTGTCATGCAAATTACAGGCATTATGTACAAAAAAGACAGTTGACAACAATCTCTCAAACCACAATTCCGAGTGATTCCACAAGATTCAAATGCTGTTATAATTCAGCTATAGCAAATGAAAATAACGCGTTACGATACGTCGAAAATACGTAGATCATTCGCAATAAAATTTTGTCATTAAGTAAGCCTTTTTTCAAGTGGACCCAGCGCGTACAAAGCTGATAGATATGTCAGACGTTTTAATACAAAGCAAAAGCCAAATTAGCAATCAATTTGTACTCACATGAAGAAATCTCTTTCAAGCTGCTTATCCGAATTCTACAAATCTCGGCTTACTAAATAAGTCCGAACTGGCTGACAAAAAGGTGTCACAATCCAAGCTCACAAATGAACAGAACTCTTGCCCCACATTTCCAGTTAATCAATTGCAGTTGATGAATCGTGACGAAAAAGCTGCTATCAGTTCAGTTCAGTTGTTTTTTTATTTCTGACCATCATATCAAAACAATACACATCAACATAGCAAAGGTCAAGAAAAGGTAGAAGCGACAAAACGCGAACGTTCTATGCCGCCAAAAAGGGCATTTATCAATATATCGCCATTCACATGAACTTCAAACAAGTTAGGCAGTGTAGAGAAAATATCTTACACAACCCAGGTAGCAAAAGCTGTCATTTTTCCATTCATTCAACGTCTGCAGATTTCAAATCAATAGAAAAAGTGCGGATTTTGCTAGCTGGGAATAGCGTAGACGCAGTAGGTACACAATATCATGTTTCGTCACGACGTTTTTCCAAACAGTTTTGCTTTACGAGTTAGACTCAAAAATTACCAAAATTCTGTAATTTAACCTTAAAATATAATATTTTGACCTTAAAAATGACCTCAAATGGTGTTGAAAATAATACTGTTGAACTCGCCATCCTCAAAAAACCTAATATGGATTCTAAGATTGTGTCTCTAGCTTTTCTAGAAGTCATTTTTGCCCAGGACTCAAGTTAATCATTCGGACTCAAGTTACAAACCCCGAGCATGGGAAGTTCCAGTCCTTTACTTAAGGAGTCTATGAATCATATACATATACGTGCGTATATAGAAGGTTGCAAATAGCTCGAAACTGCAGGTTTTCGTCTGACTCTCTTCACGAGCTAACACAGGGGTTCTTAACCTTTTTTGTCTCGTTTACCTTGCCTAATGAAAAAAAGTAAAATTTACCCCCACCGTTTTGGTGGCCCCTTGTGATGTCATCGTGTCCAGTCAACCATGTGAAAAAATGCGCAATAAAGGAAGATCCAATCTTAGCAGAGTTGCAATCCACTTTGTTGTCGAAGTCCTAACTAGGTTGTGTACAGTAAAAATGTAGCACACACACGTTGCTGAAATGAAACTGGTAGTCTACTTGAGTGGCGATAAAAAAAAGACGAAAACTTACATTAAGCATAAATTTGAATCAAAATCGACTGCAACACTACCAGTTTTTAACTGAAAAACTGAAGTTTGCTTTAATTTGTGATTCAGTAAATTTACCCCCTCTGTAGATGAAATTTATCCCCGGTTAAGAATAAGAACCTCTGCTAACATCAGCATAAACTGAACCTAAATGTGGTGAAATTTTTATAGTAGCCTACCGTCCGTAGAAAAAAAAAATTATAGCAGACAAGAGATTTATAGTAAAAGTTTAGTACCACCAATCGATTCAAATACCCGGTACAAAATCATCAGCAGACTACAAAATACGATCAATATTTAACAAAAATAGGGTCAAACTTGTCTTCAGGTTAGAATAAAAATGTTCCCAGATCTTATTTAAATGGTGTTTGTTGAACTAATTTGCATGTTGAAAAATATACTGTGGACTTGAATTGGTGGAAGTAGTCTGGTTTTCATGATGGAGCAATCCCGCACCACACAAGCAGTGCCAATCAACGAACAAGAAAGTTCAAGAAATGCCAACAATGTTACCGTGTCTCCAACAAGGGCGCTTGCTTCAGGTGATCATGAAAGCAAACAGTAAAATTTAAGATAATTTTTTCGATAAAAACTTAACAATTTATGTTATTCTAATTATAAAATGAATTAAGCTAAATTTAAGACTTTAAACAAAAAGTGCATAGAATTAACTTTGTGGTTTGATCATAAGTTTGTGGAGCTAAAGGCACCAGCAGCTCTGATGCGTTCCACAATGTTCTGCGCTGGCGAGACTATACCTAAGTTTGCTAAATCTAAAAGACAAGAACAAATGTTTTTCGTTTAGGCTGTTCGCTAGTCGTATTAACAAATGTATTTAAGCTATATAGGCCTATTCGTACTTTATTGAATGCGGCAGCGTTTGTTCGCCCATTTAGCTCTGCGGCTAAGCGCCAGATTTTGTAACGAAACAATCTCAAGCGGCGCTAGTTCGACTCTCGGGGTGTGGGCGGTTGAGTAACGCATTTCAAAAACAGCTTTCTATTTAGCTGTACTTGGTGAATAGAATAATTCACAAGCAACAACACTTCAACAACAATCAGAAAACTTCATTCTGTGAGTTTCGGTCTAACCCAGCGTAAAAAGCCTCGAATTATGCAAAACTACTAGAATAACCTATCAAGGCTTTGTCAGTCCGAGGATAACAATTTAAACCAACCAAATGAAATAAGCAATCCAAACGAGTAACATACACACAGCCAATTATTCAATTCCAGGTGATAAATCTCATAGTGGATTGAAAATGGGAGCATGCATTTTTCTTATTCTTCTTATCATTGTTGCATTTTGCCTTGGAATAACAGCGTTGGTTAAAGTGAGTTGAAAACGAACACTTTTACTGCCAAATGACAGGATATCCTGTCATTTGTGATGTAATTTATCACCCCATGACATCATAATGCCCCAAAAGGGCTTGCTGTGTTGCCAATCCTGGGGCCTGACAGGTTGCTTCAATTTTAAATTAAAACGTTTTTTAACCCATTTCCCTGTCAAATCTTTAAAAATTAAACAGAAATCAAAACACCAATCAGTGTGAAAAAAGCTTGAAATTCAGCAATGACTTCTAGGTCTAGAGCAGGGGGGACGAACCTTTTTGCGATCGCGAGCCACTTTGTCAATTACACATGAGTTATCGGGCCACACAACTTTTTAATTGTAACCTACTATGAAACGTTTTAGAAGCGAGTCAAGATATTATTCATGAAAAGTAACAAACGGCAAATGAAAGTAATAAAACCCACACAGTTGAAATTATCTTAAGCAGAATCGAAACATACAACACTAAAAATAAAAACAAATCAACTTGAGCTAAAAGGATAGAGCAACAGTACTTGCACTGAAGACAGTTTAATTTTCTAAGTTTAATTTTCCAGTTTAAGCGTTTGCTTTCATATGAGTAGCTTATGATTTTCTCTTTTGTTGGCTCTATCCTTTTTGCTCAAGTTGACCAAATGTTTCAACCATTATGCTCCGAAACAACAAATCAGTTAAAGAAATTTCTTTTTCAAACAACAAACATAGTACGGATAGTACTGTTACGGACAATTTTCATATCAAATGTCATATAAAACCGTTCAGGTCTACTGAATCTTAGCGTATTACGTCATGGAAATTTCTAAGAAATGAGCAGATTGCAAGACCTGTAAAACATTGCAGCTGCAGCATAACATTACATCATTGTTAAATCTTGAATTGCACAATCGTTTGAACACCTGCTGAAACATTACATCATTGTTAAATCTTTAATTGCGAGACAGGTGTGGGCCAGGCTTGAACAGGTGTTAGCCAAACTTGAAACAGGTGCTTGAATAGTTTATCATTGCTTATCGTTATTACGTCACATAAGATGCTTACGTGCGATTTGGAATATTGCAAATTATTCTTTCATTCGTAAAATTGTAGCTTGAAAGTTGGTCGCATATTTAACTGTTTTGCTTAGTGCTTGCTAGCTGAACGAAATTTCCGTCTTTATCCAAGTAATCTGTTCTGTAGTGACAAGTTTTAGTGACGTACGGTGTTGCGTTCCAATTTCGACAGCCTTGGGCTATTTTTACAGAAATACACTTTTTGAATAGACGTTTTCAAAGGAGTGTTTCTTTCGGTCATTGCATACAGACGAACTGATCCGAGAATCTTATGTTACTATTTTCCCACGAAGAGATTATGGTTTACCGTTGTGACCATAAATAATAAAGACGTGGCTTGTTAGTTGGTAGGCCAAGAAAAACTTAGAAGCACAAAAATAATAAAGACGAGTTCTTGTTAGTTGGTAGGCTACAAAACCACATAAATAATAAAGACGAAGTTGTTGGTTGGTAGTCTACAGAAGCAAAAAATTAAAGCCGTTTTCTTCTCAGTTGGTGCAGAAGAACTTAACCCTTTGCTTTTCAACGTTTTTTTGGAAGTTAACTGCTCAAGGGGGGGCCGTTTTTGGATCAAATTCAATCAGCTGTTACGTGTTATCCGCTGATGCTATTTGAACAGAAGTTGCACTGGTGTGAAAGCAAATCATTTGTATATAAGTTTGAAAAGTCATTATTTTAAAATTTTATATGTTAAACTTGATATTTCAATTTTTGCAAAGGTACCCAAAAACGACAATTTTGATTTAACTTGCCGCTATTTAATTACCGTGCTAATCCGATTTCATGCAAACTTCTGAATAACAAAGAGCTCGATCGAACGCACGAAGTGTGTGTGCGGTGTGCCGAATCATTGCATTGATTAGAATTTACGACTTGCGAGCAAATCTTATTGTAAGCTACTCACTGATTCTAAAATAGTTACAATCAAAGTAACATTGTTACACGAATTTGAAAAAAAAACAAAACTGCGTTTGTTGTCTTACATTTTTATCCTAAACTAATGCATTCCCAAACTCATGGCTAGCTTCTAGTTTTATGGAACCAAATTTCTCATAAGTAACACCTTAGCCTGCTTGAATAGCTGTTTACATCTTCGTTTGTGTATTTAGGTCTACAATTGAGTTTGTAGTATGAATATTTTTAGTAGAGAGAAGACAGTTGAACAAGTTGTTGAAATTATCTGAAATTTCTAAGTTCAAATTAGGTGCTTTTGAAATTGTGGATTTGTGTCAAGTCGCATCACAAATATCATGCAGGCCACATCATAAGTCATTTCGCTTACGGGTGTTTATAAACATGACTCATAAATTACATCCACAAAAAATACAGCATTTATATCAACAAAGCTAAGTTCGAAGCTCACTTTTTATTGAAGATTGTGTCAATCAATTCGAAATAATGCAACAGCGAATTGCCGCCAGCGTCGAAATAATGCAACAGCGAATTGAGGAACGTGCGTAAACAAAGGAAATGTGAAATAACCCACAGTCAGCAAATCTACATAAATTTAACGTTTACAAATGTTGAATCAATGTAAAAGGACTGGATTGCTGACTGGGTCCTTATTGTTTGAAGCACTAAAAATACGCGTAATATCGACAACATCAGCAAGGCAGTGATTATGTTTCTGGCCAAAAAAAAAAAAATAACTTTTGACTTCAAAGATAAAAATGATTATAACGAAGCTTCAAAGTTTGTCGTAAAACATTTTACAGAGATACAATAAACATAATCATTTTGTGCCAGATTGTGAGAAGACTTCCTAGATTCTTTCCAACCATTTGCATGATTGCAAATTATTTTCTATAACTCTATATTGCTAAAAAATGGCTTCTTTGTTGAAACAACGTGGCTACAATTCTATAAGAAATTCTTAGGCCTACTACATTGAAGTAATGAAATTTTTTTTGTGATTTTGCTGATGACGTTTTACAATATCCGAGAAGTAAAAAATAATAATGATGAATTATTTTATAAAACCGTGGTTTGCAAGTGCTTCACAAAAAATTGTTGAGGGAAAATTTACTATTAGACGTAAAACGTTTGTAAAAGAAAATTGTCGGTTTACGTATTTATAATGTTTATTGCGCTGTTATCGAATTATAAACTGCCTGTATTGTCTACCTTTGTGGTTGCCGGCCAGCTTAGAGCAGCATGCAAACCATGCGTTTTTGGTATTTGCATCGTGTTATGATTCTCGAAAATCTCCCACAAGGTCTTTATTTTTATCGTGATATTTTTGTGCCTTGTCTGTCCTGAACTTGAAGTCATTGTGCAGCACAATCCACATCGGTTTTTAGACTCAGTCTTCATTGAAAATCTTTTGTGTGGTGCATCATTTCAAGTAGTGTCTTCCCCTAAACTGTTACACAAATCGCCCAGAACCAGAACCATCGTGTTATCTTACAGCAGTTGAGAGCCCGTTATTGTATGTGTGGAATTATTACTGTAGATGTCTGACTAAATTCATGCCAAAGTTGAGCAAATTCTGCTTTCGGGATCCTTGCCGTTATTTACGGTATTTTTTGTTGATAAGTTTGGGCAGCATTTTTCCAAGATAAATGAAGACATCGGTATTGTTCGTCACTTAGATTTAGTTTTCTCAGCATTGTTTATTCATTCTTTGATCCACTAGTTTGTCCCACTTTTGGTATAATCGGATCGTTTATAGCCTAAATGGCGGGTCTTCACAATAGCCGGCCTCTTATACATTGGCGCAACGTATTCAGATGTTGAATCAATGATGAAGAAAGCTGATTTGTTGTTTGTCTTATGTGACGCCTAACTTTATGCCTCGTCTACAGTACAAAATATTTTGTAATGTACATTGTGTACATTGTACATTTTGTTTGTAGGCCTACATTACAAAATATTTTGTAATGTAGATGAAGCATTATCATCTTTATTTTGCGCTCTTTGGAACAAAACACAGTGCACTGTGAAACAAAAATACAGGACATAACAACAAGTAGGCGACATAAATCAGTGAAGGGACGCCATCGAGTTAGCTGCTACGTGTAAATGAAGCCTATCTCATAATTTTGAGTATCTCACAATTACTGTTTGCAAAAACGCTATTTCTCCGGCTTCTCCCAAAAGCATTTGCAGTGATACATTTCCTCAATTGCAAGTTTTGTCAATGAGAGCATTTCCATAGAACGTTTATTTCGAAACCAAGTTTTCGTGTCTTTATCCAAGAGAAGATTTCTTATTGTAACGTTTTTTATTCGTCAATGAATATTATCTGCTTGAAACAACTGTTTTGAATAGTTTGTGGCCTCCATAGTCTACTATTTTGATCGTGGATTGCTATTCTTCTTTGTAGAGCTGATAACGCAAAAAACGTTTGCTATTATTGTTTCTAATTAACAGCTTTGCGATCACTGGCTTTTCTTTGTAGCATAAGAAATAACGCGCTTTGTATTATTGAGGTCAAACCAAACAAAAGAAAGCAAGAGAATGCTTCTCTCTGCTCGCGCATATCGATGCACGAAGCAATTATGAGCTTATGGCTTGTCATCGCAATGTAATCCATTTCACGCTTTGCTGGAAGTTAGCTAGAAATAGCAAAAATTCACCAAAATCTTGAATTTACAAGAAAACTACACAACTTTTAGCATCAAATTTAATATCATCAGATCCGCCTGGCAATTTTAGGAAAAGTCAAGAAAAACCAAGTGCATGGCGTTACTGTGCTTCAAATAATTAAAGGAAATATGAGGGGGGGGCCAAATCCGGCCTCCCTTTGAGGAGCAAAGTGTTAAAGCACAAGAAAATTAAAGACTTTTCTTCTCAGTTGGTACTGAAGAACTTCAAGCTGAAAATTAAAGGCGTTTCTTTGTTGGTTCTTGTTGGTTCTGGTTCTGAAATTTAAATTCTTTTTGTATTTTTATGATTTTTGCAGTTAAGTTTTTTATAACTTAATATTTCGTGTGTTTGTGTAACTTAATTTTTTAATTGTTAAATTTAGCCCCAACATTTAATATGTCTACACTCGGTGGCGACAGAGACTCGGCCGTCGTCGACTTGACTGAGTTTAAGCCTGATGATGTTCTTTGCGGTCGGACAGGCCATTCTGGGGAGGGACCCAGTAACGATGAGGTTAAGTCAGTTCGAGAGGCCCATAATCTTAGAAGGGATATTTTGACTCAAATTGGGGAACTTTCTGTAGCCCTAGGTTCTTTGAGTGATAAGCGGGAACTGTTAATTTTTCGATCTAACTTATCTACTTTAGAAGAGGAATTAAGGCATTTCCATGCTCTTTTGAGTAAAATTTTTAACTTTGCAATTTTGGCAGAACTTCGTGATAGGGTAGATCCCGAATTTAACTCGTTAAAAAATAACTTCGAACAAAAAGTAAGTGGGTTCTCAGGTATGTTGGATGCTGACATACATCCTGAGGATAGCGCCTCAAATGTAAGCACTAGGATGTCTGAGAGCTCGTCACGGATAGTTGCACAAATTAACCTGCAGCTAAGACAAGAGGAGCTCCAGATACAAGCCGAGGTCGAAGCGAGAGCTGCTGAGGCCGCCGCCAAAGCTGAGGCCATACGAGCTGAGGCCATACGAGCTGAGGCCATACGAGCTGAGGCCATACGAGCTGAGGCCATACGAGCTGAGGCTATACTGCTGAGTTTGCACTCAAAGACGCCCAGTTGAGAGCTGAACAACGTAAAGAGGTAGTTTTAGCTGAATATCAATCAGAGGCGGGCTCCCGACGTAGCTCTAAGAAGGGCTCTTTTAGCCATTCCAGAAGTAAACATCAATCACAGTTTAATTTACATAACCTTTTCCAGACGCCTGTTCAATCCGTGGGTGTACCAGTGCAATCCACACGTTTTCAAGCTGTTTCAGGAGGTCTCAAGGCCGCGGCTAAGGGTCTTTCGAAAGATTTAGAGCCAAGGCCTGCGAATTTTAGCCGAACTCCTCCCCCAGAGCGTACAGGTCACGGAGCCGCCATTAGCAATAATGTTTTGCCCTCTTCACAGTTTTCTGCGCCGCTAGGTTTTGATCGCCCAGTTACACGTAGTTTGCGTGATTGTGAGAAGCGTATCGCGTGTCCTGATTTTAACGTTTGTGAGGATCGTGATCGGGCTGTGCATGTGACTGAGCCCCCTCAGCCCCTTAAGGGATATAGCTTGTCTTCTCCCGCTAAATCGAGTTCTCAACAACAGGATTGCTTTTTTGAATACCAAAATAATAGGACGTTTTTCGATAAGGCGGCCTTGATTGGTTACGTCGGTGTCACAATCAAGGTGCAATGCCTCGCGATGGCTTGCTTTGTATCTTCAACGAGCGTGTTGTTTTGGTTGTAGAATTCTGGTGCGATGTGTTATTATCGGTTATGACCTGAAGTAACCTCTGATTACGAAATCTGTATTATGTAAAATGTGTTTTCTGGAATCATTTTCCCTACGTGACCTTCTAGAGATTTCTGTTGTTTACATTTAAATGCTACGTGACCGAACGATGAGTTCGTGTGATGCAACATTACGTAACCTTCTCGAAGTTAGTGGACTGAACAACCAACTATAAATAGTGGTGTAGTTTGTGTAATGTTTATTTATTATGATGATTATTATTGAGTTGGTTATGAGAGTTGTGCTATGAGTTGTGGATTGGTAGTTGATGCAGAAATTAGAGTTATTTGAGAAGCCGTTCGTTAAAGTTCTTCAAGAAGTCAGATTATCATTTCGCTAGTAGAATTATTCGACATTTAATTGACTGCTTTTCGGTTATAACCCATTAAACTACGTCATTGAATCTTTCCAAGTCTTTTTCCTGGTAAGAGATAGAAAGAAAGCGTGACATTCTGGGGGCTCGTCCGGGATAACCGAAAAACCGAAGAATACCGAAAGATTTATTGAAAGAATAATAAATTAACAACAAGCTGTCAAAATGGCGGATGCCGTCAAACATGAGATGATTGAAGGCTTACGGAGCATGGCTGAACGAATGGGGCTGAGTGACAATGAAAAGTCTCAATTTGTGATGGAAGAGTATCACAAGATAATGGCCCAAAAAGCTCAGCGAGAAGCTGACGAAAGAGAAGATAGAAGAGCTGCTCGTGAGATAAGGAAAGCAGAACTTGAAGCTGAGGAAAAGCGAGCACAACTTGAAGCTGAGGAAAAGCGAGCACAACTTGAAGCTGATGAAAAACAAGCACAACGAGAAGCTGAGGAAAAACGTGCACAACGGCAGTACGAAGCAGAAGTTGAAGAAAGAAGAGCGCAGCGCGAAGCAGAAGCTGAAGAAAGAAGAGCGCAATATGAATTGGAAAAGTTAAAACTTGAATTAGAAAGACAAAAGCTGGACATTGGTGAGCGATCTAATTCTACTAATGATAATGCTCGAGATGTTATTGTGGCGCAAGTTGGACGTCCAGATTTGCCATCATTTGTTGAAGAAAAAGATGAGTTGGATAGTTATTTGTTAAGATTTGAAAGATATGCTACAATAGCCAAATTAGAGAAGTCGACGTGGGCTACCCAGCTGAGCATGTTATTATCGGGACAAGCTCTTCATGTATATTTAAGACTTTCGCAAGAAGAAGCCATGAATTACGACAGATTGCAGTTAGCTCTGTTAAAGCGATACAATTTTACTGAGCATGGATACCGTCAAAGATTCCGTGAGGCAAAGCCTGAACGACACGAAAGCCCAGATCAATTTATCGAACGTTTAAGAAACCTTTTGTTAAAATGGTTTGAACTTTCGGGGGCCGAACAATCATTGGACGGATTGGCAGACCTTATAGTTAAGGAACAATTCACAGATTTATGTTCAAAAGATCTGTCTGTTTATTTAATGGAGAGAAGTCCAAAGACTTTAGAAGACATAGCCAGTGTGGCGGAACAGTATTTAGTTGCTCATGATGAGAAGTTGTCGACTGAAGAAACGTTGTCATGCGATAATGACGAGGAGCAAACAAATAATTTTAAAGGGGGTGCTGTTCCAAGAGAAGTACGTTGTTTTAATTGTAATGGCTTAGGTCATAAGTCTGTTAACTGCCGGAGAAAGACTAATAGAAATCATCAGGAATCGAGGAAGTGGTGCAATCGTTGCAATGGGCAAGGACACGAAGCGAAGGAATGCAAGAACAAGTCGTTTTCCCTATTCAATCAGTCTGGAAAAGATAAAGACACGGACGTTTATCGATGCGGTTGTGCGTTAATGATTCCTGAACCCACGCTTGACGAGGAGAAACCGGATAAAGATGTTTGCGGAAAAATAATACCTGAAGATTACCTGCCAGTAGTAGATGGAAAAGTTGGAAAAAAAAAAGGTAAAAGTTTTACGTGATTCTGGTTCTACGGGTATAATAGTGAGGAGAGATTTGGTTAAAGACAGTCAATTAACGGGAAAAACTGGAATTGTGATGTCAATAAATAACACTTCAATCCAAGGACCGTTAGCGAAGATATATATCGAAACTCCATATTGTAGTGGGACTGTGAAAGCGTTATGTTTACAAAACTCTTTAGTTGATCTTATAATCGGAAATGTTATTGAGAGAGATTCTGAAGTTACTTGTTATTCTTGTGGCAAGAATGGTCACTTTGCTCGAGATTGTTCTGCAGATAATCAGCAACGATCTCACGATCGCGGATGCTACGAGCGCGAAGAACCGAGAAGAGGCAGGCGACGACCATTTGGAGTTTGCTATAGATGCGGTAGGCGCGGACATTTCGCCAGGGAGTGCGTTGCTGACGGCGGACATTCGGAAAACAGACGTTGCCGTGACAACCATTGCTACCGATGTGGGGAGATTGGACACATAGCCAGGAGCTGCCCTTTTGATGAAAAGGCTTGCTACAACTGTCACAGAGAAGGTCATCCCGCCAAGGACTGTCCGGAGAGGAGGTGTTTCCGATGTAGGAAGATGGGTCATCTCGCTCGCCGATGCACTGAAGATGTTGAGGACGTTGGAGACTTTCGCCGAAAACGTGACTATTGTTTTGAGAAAAACTATCGTTGGTAGATCATGCAACGATGGACTTATGAGAATTGATTATTGAGTAATTAATTGTTTTGTGGTGTGTTTTGTATTGATTGTGTTGTTATATTGTTTGCAACAATATTCTAAGGGGGGGCGTATGACACAATCAAGGTGCAATGCCTCGCGATGGCTTGCTTTGTATCTTCAACGAGCGTGTTGTTTTGGTTGTAGAATTCTGGTGCGATGTGTTATTATCGGTTATGACCTGAAGTAACCTCTGATTACGAAATCTGTATTATGTAAAATGTGTTTTCTGGAATCATTTTCCCTACGTGACCTTCTAGAGATTTCTGTTGTTTACATTTAAATGCTACGTGACCGAACGATGAGTTCGTGTGATGCAACATTACGTAACCTTCTCGAAGTTACTGGACTGAACAACCAACTATAAATAGTGGTGTAGTTTGTGTAATGTTTATTTATTATGATGATTATTATTGAGTTGGTTATGAGAGTTGTGCTATGAGTTGTGGATTGGTAGTTGATGCAGAAATTAGAGTTATTTGAGAAGTCGTTCGTTAAAGTTCTTCAAGAAGTCAGATTATCATTTCGCTAGTAGAATTATTCGACATTTAATTGACTGCTTTTCGGTTATAACCCATTAAACTACGTCATTGAATCTTTCCAAGTCTTTTTCCTGGTAAGAGATAGAAAGAAAGCGTGACAGATGGTAATAATATGCCATTTGTCTTCTTTAAAAATCGTGTTACGGCCTTGATGGCAGCTTCTCCCTGTAAAGGGACTCGTTTGACTTTGTTACAAGCAGCTTGTGTTAGAACAGCTGCGCAAACGATTGCTAATTTGGTTTCCGACACTCCTGGCTTGTCAGAGGAAGACAGGATAGAAATGTCGTTAGCTCGCTTGTCCCAACGTTTTGGAGTTCGTGGAGGTCTTTTTGCCGAACCAGAAATTAGAAAGTATCGCTATGGTAGCAAATTGACTTCGATCTCTTCAAGTGATTTGAAAGAGTTTAAAGATGAATTGTCGCAGTGTCTGCTTTACGCGCAAGCTTATGGTCAGTGTGATAAATTGGAAGGACGTTTTGTTTTGGGTTTGGCTAAGCGACTCCTGTTTGACGCTTAGCAGCGTTATCTTGACTTTTTAGGTGATCAGTATGGTGGCACTGATGAGCCTACGTTTCAGAGTTTATTCGATTTTGTAGTACGGGAGGAAACGCGTTAGTCGACTGATTTTAGCATTATGCTAATGGGCGATTCTGGTGAGTCGCAGCATTTTAAAAAGTTTGGCAAAGGAAAATTGCCTTCATGTCCGGTTAGGCAGACGTCAGTAAAACCCCATGATAATGTGATTTCAGGTAGTCCGCAGTACTCGACTGCTGTTGGCGCACCGCGCGGTGGTGAGGCCAGACGTAAAAACCTATCGGCATGTATTTATTGTTCGTCACGTGGTCAAGTTGAATATCATTTTTTGTCTACTTGTAAAGATTTTTTGCGCTTGATACCTAAAGATCGGAGAGATGTTATTGTGAAAGCTGGAAAATGCTTGAATTGTTTGCGCCAGCATATGGTTAGGGACTGTAATCATGCAAACAACTGTCGTCAGTGTGGGCCTAACAACGATAGGAAACACTATTTTCTTCTGCATGATTTTTATGTGACACCACGTGAATCTCTGGATTTGATCGGCAAAGATGATGCTGGTGCCAGAGTTCCTGTGCGTAATGTTAAGATTGGAAATGTTAAAGCAGCCTTTAACCGCGTTACTGCTGCTCGTGTTTTGAATCCAATGACTGGCAAATCGAAGTTGGTGTATTGTCAGCATGATCCTGGTTCGCAGTTGACATTTGTTTCGAGTGATTTGGTGTGCGAACTTGACCTTATACCGTACGATAAAGCGTCGTTTAAAATGGATACTCTGGCTGGTCAGAAACCTACTTGTGCTGACCTTGTTAAACTCAACATCCAGTCGTTAGAGACGGATGAACTGTTTTGTGATATAACTTCGGTGGTTAACCCGCTTGGGCTGACGATGTTAAAACTTTACCGCATAAGCAGGATTTAAGTGGCTTCTGTCATTTTCATGACGTGAATATGTTTCATTTGAATGATTGTAGTAACCGCATGCTTTACTCACTCCTCTCGGTTGGTTGGCTTGTGGTGGTAAGTCACCCTTAGATGAAAGCGTTGCTAATGTGTGCAGAGTGCAGACGTCTTCAGAGTCGGATGTCATCTCTGGCTTTCCGCGTAAAATTGAGTCTCGTGATATGGAAATAGCAGACCTGAATAAAGTCATTCAGGATTTGACCTTGCAAAATGAAACCTGTGAATTGTCTCGCAATGACATTTTGGCTAGAGAACTTGTTGAACCGAATATTGAGTTGAAAGATGGTCGATTTGAGATACCTGTACCGTTGAAGGAAGATATTGATTTACCTAACAATTTTGTGTTGACGTCAGATAGAGCAGCTGCTTTATAGAAGAAGGCTTTAAAACAACCTGAACTTCGTGATTTCCTTACCGACACCATGAAGGATCTTACATCTAATGGCTATATTGAGCGTGCTGGTGAAGCAGGAAGTGTAAAGGGATTTGAGTGGTATTTACCATACTTTGTGACATCACAATTAAAAAAGCGTATTGTTTACGATGGCAAGTCTGAATTTCGAGGAACTTGTGTTAATGATGTAATGTTTTCGTGTCTTGATTTGTTAAACCTTCTGGCAGATGTTTTGGCTAGATTTCGGCTTGGTAGGTTTGGTTTCATGGCAGATGTGACTAAACACTTTTTTCACATTTTGGACACTTCAATACGCAAGTCCAATTTTATTGAACTGCTTACGTACACAGGCAGTGCCGTTCGGATCGTGAACGAACGCCCCTTGGTACCTTTGACTGACGACCCTAGGGATTTTACTGTCATCACCCCTGCCTCACTTTTGCCCCCATACTTAGACCCATACTGTGCTGTCGGGAAATCACATGATCGTGACCAATTAAGAAGGGATTATCGGTTCAATTTGTCACTTTCTCAGCAGTTTTGGAGTAAATGGATCGATTTTTACTTGCCAGGGCTTCAGGGCCGGAAAAAATAGTTAAAAATGGCCGAGAATTTGGAGCCTGGTCAACTTGTAGTGGTGGGTTCTCTCCAAGACATTGGTAAACGTGGGAAGTATCAACTTGGGAGGGTGCATGAGGTGGTCCCACAAATTAGGAAAGGGAAGCCTGTGGTTCGTAGAGCTAAAGTTGCCCTCTGCAACTATGATGAGAGTACAGGGAAAGTGAAAGTAGACTACGTGTTGAGGGATATTTCGTGCCTCGCCCCGTAAAGAACACTTAAGTGTTAGGGTTTGAGCCTGGTTCTGTCTGCGGTGGCCAACCCTTGTCTGAGCCCAGAACAGTCGGTTATTATCGCAACCATTGTATATAGCGTCATTTTTGCGTGTACCTATGGTACCAGTTTCATGTATCGTCGTGTATTATTCTTATTGCTGTTCATTTTTTTGCATGCCCTTTGTATTTGCGTATTAACTTAAACGTGAGTGATTCAAACAATTTGTGTATCGTGTGTTTTTGTTTATTGGCTCAAAATTGTCCTTACATTCTTTTTTAGTTATGCCATGTTAGACTGTCACAACTAGGGGCCCCTATGTTACGGACAATTTTCATATCAAACGTCATATAAAACCGTTCAGGTCTACTGAATCTTAGCGTATTACGTCATGGAAATTTCTAAGAAATGAGCAGATTGCAAGACCTGTAAAACATTGCAGCTGCAGCATAACATTACATCATCGTTAAATCTTGAATTGTACAATCGTTTGAACACCTGCTGAAACATTACATCATCGTCAAATCTTTAATTGCGAGGCAGGTGTGGGCCAGGCTTGAACAGGTGTTAGCCAAACTTGAAACAGGTGCTTGAATAGTTTATCATTGCTGATCATTATTACGTCACATAAGATGCTTACGTGCGATTTGGAATATTGCAAATTATTCTCTCATTCGTAAAATTGTAGCTTGAAAGTTGGTCGCATATTTAACTGTTTTGCTTAGTGCTTGCTAGCTGAACGAAATTTCCGTCTTTATCCAAGTAATCTGTTCTGTAATGACAATTTTTAGTGGCGTACAGTGTTGCGTCCCAATTTCGACAGCCTTGGGCTATTTTTACAGAAATACACTTTTTGAATAGACGTTTTCAAAGGAGTGTTTCTTTCGGTCATTGCATACAGACAAACGGATCCGAGAATCTTATGCTACAATTTTCCCACGAAGAGATTATGGTTTACCGTTGTGACCAAGTACAATCAATGTACCAGAATGCTATGAGCTATGTGCTTGTTGGGGATGGACACAGTAACACTTTCAAAGTAGGCGTAGGTGTGAATCAGGGTTCTGTATTGAGTCCACTGCTCTTCATCATTGTCCTGGAGGCCCTGGCACTCGAACTGCGCAGAGGCTGCCCTTGGGAGCTGTTGTACGCTGATGACCTTGCCATTATCGACACCTCATTAGAGTCACTAGTTGACAGAACCGCCGCCTGGAAGAAGGGAATGGAAGCAAAGCCTAAGAGTGAATATGGGTAAGACCAAAATAATGATCACTGGCATCAACCAGAACTCCCTAAGAAGATCAGGAAAGCACCCTTGCTCGGTATGCCTAAGTGGAACCGGTAGCAACTTTATCTTCTGCACCAATTGCTCCCACTGGGTCCACAAAAAGTGTAGTGGAATTAAAGGGTCACTCAGATCGGACCCACACTACTCATGCCCACGCTGTCTAGGCACAGCAAGACTAATACATTACAGGCCGGTAAGCGAGGTTGAGGTTGAAGGTGGCACACTTGACGTAGTAGCTGACTTTTGCTGCCTTGGTGATACCGTTTTCTAGAAGGGGTGTGAGCATGCGGCTATAACACGGTGCAAGTCAGCCTGGAAAAAGTTTAGAGAACTCCTCCTTATCCTCACAAGCAAGCAACTTCCTTCTGCAACCAGAGGTCAGTTTACTCCAGTTGTGTGAGGAGTGTCATGCTCTATGGCTCTGAAACGTGGGCTACTTTAGCAAGCACCGTCAAGCGCCTACAACGTAATGACAGAGCGATGGTAAGATGGACCTGCCTAGTCAAGCCTGAAAACAAAATCCAGTTTCGGACTCTTCTATCAAAGCTCAAAATAAAATACATCAGTGAAGTCCTCCAATTAGGCAGACTGAGATGGCCTGATCACGTTGAGCGCAGCTCAAGCTGGATCTCACAGGTCAGATGTGTCAATATCGCAGCACAGCGGGGTCAAGGTAGACCAAAACTTTCTTGGGAAGAACTTGTAAAACGTGACCTTGTAGCCCTGAACATGGACTCTGCCAACCCAATAAATCACGAGGTGTGGAGGGGAAGACTTCGTTCTCGACAGACAGACAGGCCACACCCTCGACATGAGGATTAATTTATGGCCTGATGTATAATCAAAATTGGTTGATGATGATGATGATGAAACAAAAGCCCATGCGAATCATACAGCTGAAGCTATCTAATGCAGCATTGAAGCATAAAATATTAAAAAATAACATTGAAGCATTGAATTTTTTTGCTTAGTGAGATTTTTAGAAGGTTTTTTGCTTGACTAAGCGTTCAATATTAGGTCGAACAGACGATGTGGCAACTCTCAAATGTACACTAAGATTTTCATCTATCAGCCTCGACCTGTAACGACCTGTAGCAAAGGAAAGGTGTACCAGTGAAGGCATAAAACAGCTTTGAGATGTCTTTTGTCTTTAATGCATGAGCGATTGTCAAATTGTTTTGCGGCCCCACAAAATTCTTTGACGGGCCGCATGCGGCCCGCGGGCCGCAGGTTCGTCACCTCTGGTCTAGAGATTCGTAAACTGGGCAGTCCATCATGATGCCAGGCTACTAGTGTATTGAGTCAAACAAAGTGTATTGATCAATGCACATTGATCAATACGCTTTGTTTGATACACTTATGCCTATACACTTATGCCTAGTGGATAGAATATTTCACCAACAAAAACACTTCAAATGTAAGAAGAAATTTCATTTTGTCAATCTCAGTAACCGGCCTTACGTTAGTGGTTCAAATTCTCTACAAGTATGCGAAATTGCCAGAGATAACCTATCAGAGGATTTCTCAGTCCGAAGATTGAAAATTCAACCAACAAGTGTGAGGTACCTAGGCACAAGTTAAGGTCTCCAGCGTGACCGGCCTCAAGCATGCGGCAACTAAACCAATAAGTGTACGTCGGAAAGGCGTACACCGATGCATAGCGCTCAAGTCCACTTTCCCGCAATGCAGGATAAAGATATGAAAAACAAAAACAAATAATTTTGAAGAGGATCTGAGGTGTTGACTATCACTTTATTTTTTATGGAAGGTTGTAAAAAAATTCCAATGATCTGTTTCTATCATTCTTGTGTATATCGCATATGTAAAAGCATGCGTCGCCACGAATAATGTGTGGAAATATATAACATGTTTATTTTTAGGTTTGTAATTTAAAATCTTATTATAGAGATATATAATGTAGCGTTAGACTTCAAGCTATAGTAGCACCTATTTTTTTAAATTTTCTATCACTTTTATTTCTTTCTTAGGTTTCCAACGATACACAAAATGAGATTCAAGTTATTCAGCAAGGTGAGCAAGAACTAACGCATGAATTTGTGCACATGAACAAAACCTTTTCTGCACAAGCTAAACGGCGCTGATAGTGTTGTAAATGGATTAATCTATCCCATTAGATACAATGCACCATTCATACTAGTTCTTTTTTTAGTTGAAGCGCTGCAGTGTTCCTAACTCATAGGCTGTTGTACGCTTATCGCTATGACATAATTGAATATTTTTTTAACGTTTATTTAGCGTACAATCTCGAAAAAACATTTTTTATCTTTTACAGAAAACGCCCTGCTCGAAATCAGCAGTGGAAAGTTATATACGGAAAACAGGAAGCTGGAATTAACTTGCGCAAACCTTTCAAGTAAATAATATACAATGATTATCATGGGTTTGTGTAGCTTGTTATCTGCGGTCAGCAAAACTTTGAGTTTTAAGATTTAACAAATCTTCTCCATATGTGCTGGCTATATTCCTTGGCGTTTTCCAAAGTTTCAAATAAATAAACATGGAATACTTTCTTCAATCCAATTTACCTCAATTTTTGTTTGTTGTCAATATTTTGTGATTTGATAACGAAACCTCTTGCACTTGTGAAGCAGATACACATTTTTTAAACCTTGTCTTGTTTTTTGTTTTTCCACCTCTGGGTTATTGTGGTGTATTTACTAACATTTATGTCAGAGATAGCAATGCAGTGATTTGTATGGCTTGAGTGTAGGCCTACTACCCGAAATCTGCCTACTGGAAGCGATTAGAGCAATATACAATACATGTATCTGTGATGAATACATTGTTGCATTAAACACACATTGAAGTAAAATAGCATTCTACATTATGCAAAGACTATCAACCAGTAGCCTATCAACTATCAAGGTACGTTTGCAAATAACAAAAACTTATTAGAAACTTATTGAAGGCAGAAAACTCTTGGAGGAATTTTTGTTTCTATCTGAAATAAAAACATGTCAACATAATTGATTATCAGGTTCGCTACCTTCGTTTAACAACAATACACTTACAACTTATATTTTCATTTAGATGTTCTGTCAAAACTTCAAGATGACGTCATGAAGGAAAGAACTCAATACATTCATAACGGTACGAAAACCACTAACCTGGTGTGTTTACAAAATACACGCCATTGAAAACAATGCCTCTCCGCGTTAGGTCGTGCGACAAACACTCGTTCCTTCATCCGCAGATCAAACATCAATGTTTGCAACTTTGATGAGGCGCACACGCAATATCGTGGCAACCTTCACCATCATGTACAAACAAACCAGTCCCGACTCCTTCCTGCAGGTTCTAGGAGTTTCATTGTGGAACTTAGTTATGGGCTGGTGTAGCAGTAACATGGCTTTTACTTTTTGTTTGTTGTGTACATGGCCACCTGGAGATGCGGCCTGATTTGTCACATTTTGCAGATTTTGATTACAGCTCCTGCTAGTGTGTGACTGACATTTTTTGATGTCTCCTGATGATATAAAAGCTTTTTGTTGCCTTGGAGAAGCAGTAGCAAATGAGAAAAAGTAAGTTGGAAAAACTCAATCAGACTGTTATTGAAAAACTAACAGTCTGACTGGAATCTTCGAAATCAAATTGTCTTTGTTTTTCAACATGTGAGGATGTTAAAACCTATTGTGTCATCTGGGGAAAACAGTAAAGAAAGCGTTAAAATATAATTTTTAGGAAAATTTATTTAACGATTCGCACAAAGCTAGCAAAATCTGGAAATTTATGCAAAATGTGACAAATCAGGTCGTATTTTTAGGTAGCCATGGTTGTTACAATTCTTTTCTTCAAATATTATCGGTTATTTTCTTGACTCTGTTGCGTTAAAACGTTTTTAAATGATGATTTTTTGTTCATTTGTCGTTTCCATAATATATTTTCAACTTAACGACTGTGCAGTGGACGGTGTACGGCAATACTTGGTCTATTGAGTTTCAGTAAACCTTCCTGTACCATTATTTTCATGTCGGTTACATATTTCAACTTTACTAACATTCGGTCATTCAACTAACATTTATTTTACATTTCAGATGCAGAGTTGAAGGAAAACTTGACGAGATTGCACCAAACGTTCAATAATTTTAATGTGACTGTGCCAGGTTAGATATAATTAGAATTTCGTTGAATTATAAACCTACCGGATTTAACGGTGAAGTTTTACAAAAAGCTCTAGCCCTATAGGCCTACCGCATAACACAATCATGTAAGAAAATCACTTAGAACCTAACTTACAGTATAACTTTTTAGTTTCAGTAGAGAATTCGCTTTTTGATATACCACAAAAAGGAAAGGCACAACAACACAACAGAGTTGAGCACAATACAAATATTGTTACACATATTTACAAATAATTTTAGCATTCAAACGTTTTTGTTTTAACCTTCCGCATTTTTTAGGTTATTGCGTGGCAAATAATATTTAAACATTGAACAATTTTATATAAACCTCCAATCAACACAGAAGCCGAGCCTGACCCTGGATGGTATACACCTGGTAATGGTTATCAGTATCGCTTGACACCTCAATCAAGAAGATGGAGAGATAGCAGAACATCCTGCCAAACTATGAATGGGGATTTAGCTTCGGTTGGAATGAGAGATTTTGACATACGCATGTGAGTGATTCATTCACTGAATAGGCCTACAATGTAGCCTATCCATGTAACAAACCAGCAGAGTTTTTTTCATAAAATAAAATTTTGTTAGCCTAAACGCTCTAAATAAGTAAAGACAGGTAGAACTCCACAAGGTTTCGAGGGATCTCCTGAAACAAAATTCTGAAAATGATCTGATTCGGTTAAGGACATGTTGCGATGAGCAGCTTTTTTCTGTATGATTTGCTGCATTTTTGCGTTGCTGAGAATATGGAGCAAAAACAGAATCGACTCCCAGATGTCAGTAGGGAAGGACAAGATTGTTGAAGTAATTTTTTGATTTATTTTTGCTTGATATGTCACACAAGCGATAAAATATGTGAAATTTGTAAACAATCACACTCAAGAAGATATTATTCCTATTCTCGAAAAACTTATTGTCGCAAGATGGCGTATGTGACCATCCATGTAACTTCCGGACTTCCGGAGGCCTAACGTTCTTGGGAAGAATTACAAACACTGAAAGTTTCTTAAAATTTGTTTATAACTAATGATTAATAGAATGAATAGGTATTTTTTTGTCGTATCCAAGCTTTCGTCGAGTGGTTGAAGATTTGCATGTAATTATAGTGATCGAAGATTTGAAAAGCAAGAAAACCAATCTTCGTGTCCTCCTTCGGGCATGCCAATAGGTGTCTTACCAAAGACACAGGTACATGGTCTTGAGCGGTGTCGAACTGGCATCGCGTAGTACCAGGGCTTTCACCACTCGGCAATGCACCGACACTCCGACAGTGATGGATGGCGATATATTGTAGGCTATCTTTCTAAATGGTTTGAGCACGCTTCTCCAATCAGCCTTATGTTTTCCTCAGTGTAACGGTTCATAAGTTACAAAGTTTACCAACAGATTTA
The DNA here is from genome assembly GCF_918807975.1 of Aplidium turbinatum. Classification (NCBI taxonomy): domain Eukaryota; kingdom Metazoa; phylum Chordata; class Ascidiacea; order Aplousobranchia; family Polyclinidae; genus Aplidium; species Aplidium turbinatum. The sequence continues at coordinate 18,710,016 of NC_137489.1, forward strand.
TTTTATAATTTCCAGATGGACTGCAATGCACCAATATACCAAATGAAAAGTTATAACTAGAGCCAGTAAAAGTCAAGTCATATTTTGAATAAAACTAGCCTACGCTGTTATGAGCTCTATTTAGGAAGTTATAAAGTCATAAAAAGTTATATTTTCTGTTTTAGGTCATGAAATGTGACTTTTAATCTTTACTTTAAAATGTAAAGATTGCACTCGAGTAACTTTGTAAATGTAGTTCAAGCAACTTCTGTAGACATTGAAATTTAATAATGATTGGATGAGAAAGGCAATGAGAGTCCAGCCAATGCTATAAGTTTAATAGACTGACAAACTTATATCTCAAAATATAAAGGCAATCCTGAGAAGAACGGAAAGGTCAATGGTGAGAGCAATGTGTGGGGTGAAAACGAGAAGGGAAAAAAGGACTAAAGAATAGTTGGATATGCTAGAGATGAGAGAGACCATAGACCAACTGGCAAGGGCAAATGGAGTAAGATGGTATGGACATGTGATAAGGAGGGAAGAAGTTTTCTTAGAAAGACACTAGATCTAAAGGTGGATGGGAAGAGGAAACGCGGTCGTCCAAGAAGAATGTGGAAACAACAAGTGAAGGATGAATTTAAAAAAGTCGGACTGAAGGAGGAAGATGCAAGGGACAGGGTGAAATGGAGAAAAGGGATTAAAACAATTGCTGCGAGGAAACAATCGGCCACCCCCACTAGTGGGGAACAAACCGACGATGGATTATGATGATGATGATGATAAAGTTGCATATACACAGTTCAGGAGGCCTATGATGATATTAATTCCCTTGATTTGGGAAGCGACCCAGTGCAACTGAGAAAATAGATGAAAAACGCAAAAAATGATGTAAAAGCAATTGTGGAGCTGAGTATAGACCTGATATTTCTTCAGCATTGTAAGCTATACAAAATTGCTAAACTTTCAGCCTACTTCGGCATCTGTGGAGCGATCATTTTCTTTTTTGAAATCCATGCTTCGTCCAAACAGAAACTTTGCATAATTAATTAATTATTTAATAATTATTTAATTATGCAAACATTGTGTAAGCCTACTACATGAAATTGTACTTGAATGCTTAGGGGAGAGTGGGGTTAGTTGGAAGGCGGGGTTAGTTGAAAAATGGTCATTTTTTTAACTCTTGATAACTTTTTTAAATATTTGTTGCCAACATGTGAAGTAGTTTATAAAAACACATAATCCATGTTAGTTTCGATTTGTTGAGTCAAGGTATACCTGTTTGGCTGACAATTTTGTATTTTCTTACTTTCGAAGTAAAATTTTTGGCGTATTGAAAAACATCTTATGCGTCGATATCGTTAAAGATAGGCAGAAGTTTTTTAGTGTGTGTCAGCTGTAGGTGTTCTACAACACTAAGAAATAAACAAATTTTAGTCCAACGCACCATGCTTCAATATTTTAAGAAAATAGTTTGTCATATGTTAATGGGGCTAGTTGGAAAATAGTGGGTGGGGTTAGTTGGAAAACGTTTTGATAACGGTATGACTATGTAGTATGATACGAGTATATCGTCGTGGTATGATAATAAGTAGTATAAGCTCCAATGTACTTGTTTTAAGCAGATATACATTGTAAAATTTTAATTTGAATAACTTGGAAAGTGCTACATATGCGGCATCACAAGTTTTAACAATGCGTTTATTAAAAAATGTTTTTACGATGATTTGATGTAGAATTCATTGCATTTTGATTTTAAAGCAAGTTAACATATTTGCTTACAACCCCATGTTAATGTTTGTTGGTTGAAAAAATAGTATCCAGTTCATTGGTGGGCATCAAACTGACGTTTTTCAACTAACCCCAGACATGGGGTTAGTTGAAAAATCCATTGTATGTTTGTTTATTTTAAATTTTTATTAAAAGCTTAATTGACTCAATACTTATTTTTGGTTGTATGATAGAGGACACCATAGGTGATAATTTAAGCCGCTTCAAGTTGTCAGGTTATGCACGAATTGTTTTAAATTTCACTTTAAAAAAAAATCTTTCCGACTAGCCCCACTCTCCCCTATTGTTTACACTTAAAATCAAACAACCAAAGGTTTTAAACTGTAGTCAAGCAGTGCATCGCTTTCATTGCAAGGGTGGTAAAAGGCAAAGCCCCTCGACCCTTGGAGTGGCGAAGAAGGTTCAAACGAAGAAGAAGATTGCAATTAATTAGTTTCTATAGGCTAATCACATTTTGAATGATCACAATCAGTGGCAGCTTGTCCTAATTAGCTGCAAGGCTGAAGTCTGCCCTGCGAGGCTAGGATTTGGGTTTTTGAATCTATATCTTTTGTCTTGGTGTAGCTTACATTCTTCTTCTTCGTTTAAACCTTCTTCGCCACTGATTCGGCCAGAGATTCATAGTAAAGGGATCGCCAACCCGGCTGGATATCTGCCAAGCGGAGTGTGAAAATGTTGCCAGATATTTTTAAAATTTTTTAGAAGTAGTAGTTGCCCAAAACTTGCCCGTAAACAAACGGAGAAGCTTTGGGCGAGCACTACTCTTTAAAAATGCCACAAAAATAATTTTTCTAAAAAATTAAAAAATATTTGGCATCACTTTTACACTCCGCTTGTCAGATATCTAGCCGAGTTGATCATCCCTATACTATGAATCCCTGGATTCGGCTCTGCCTTTTACCACACTTGGTAAAATTAGCCTACATTTATGTACCATCATAACACAAGTGCGCAATTTAGTTAACAATGATGCTAATCCTTGGTATAGTAAGTTTTTAAGTTCTTTCAGTAAAACATTTTTGCAGACTATTCATTAAAACTAGCCACGAGGCGGCAGTAATCACAATACTCATTTCAATCTTCGTTTTAGTTTAAAACAATTACGCTTGTTTATACAAATTTACAATAAAATTGAATAAAATTTCTTAAAACTTTTGGTCTGCAGTAACTCGTAAACACTTTCACCTGCTTAATACAAATGCTCCTCAGGATCAGGGTGTTACACGTGGCCTACCCTTACAACACTGTTCTATTATTTTGTTACGGTTGAATGTCTTCCACGCTTTCGACCGCGTGATCCATTCAGGATTCAACTTGAAGTCATAGTAACACCAACCACCAGTTCTTCATTTTGAGTTAGTTGCTGCATAGCATTTTTTCACATATAGCCTAAGCTAGGTGGGCAATTGTCCACCTAGTCCCTTCGCTTGACCCCCTAGCCCTTTTTTTGCCCCCCTAGTTTGAAAGTAGGTGGGCAATTTTTAAGACGTAATTTTTGTTTAAGTTTGATCCTAGTTTTATCTTAAAACAGCAAATCTGTAGTTTTTCTACATTGTTATTGAACACACTTTACTTTTGCGATTTATCAGCGCTACCGAACGCGGGAATTCGTTGTATTTCATTGCAGTTATTTTTATATATTTATGCTATAGCAACATTAGGTGGCATCACTAGATGCCTACATCATTTCTTAGGAACGAAACCTGTCTGCCAACGCAGCTACATCGCGATTCTCACAGCTTTTACCATTAATGACTCATAGACCCAGGAAGCTGACTTGAGAGTGTAACCCTACCCCTATGTCATCAAAATAGTCCTTTCCAATTTTAATAAAAGTGATTCGGCAATTGCTTCTTAACGAAAAATGATAGGGAATATGTTTTGGTACGATGAGAATCGTTGCATTTTTATATTTTTAACTGGCTAGCAACATGATCTTCTAAATTTCCAAAAGACATGGAAAATGATTTGCAAGACTAAACAATAGCCAGGTACCCAAACCTTAATCATCAATGACAAAAGAACAAGAAAAGTGATAGGACAAGCTCAGGGCCGTTGACAGGATTTCTCGGGCCCAGTACCAATTTATTTTCGGGCCCCTTCATCGACAAAGTTATGAATACAAAGGTTGTGTACAAACTTTTATTGATGTCGCTTAACCCTCTGTCTACCGAAAAAAAATATACAAGTTTTACTATTGGGGTCCATTGGACCCCAAATTTCCAAGTACTTGTTTTGGACAAAAAAAATCTGCTCAGATGATGAAATTAAAGCTCATTAGCAAAGGACGTAAGAGACTTCAAAAATCATAGCTTATAAACACTGTAGAAAAACCAAAAGTACTCGAAATTTAACAAACAAGTCATACAGTAGCCCATGCACAAACCAAACTGATACGGAATTGGTCTATTCATGAGCAATGGTCAAACTGTTGAGAGATTTGATTTTTGGATTTGGCTAAAAAACGCATATTAGGCCTACATATTAGTTCACAAGAAATATTGTGAGTTTATAATTATATTATCGCATTCATTGCAAATGAATTGCGAATTTTCTAGGCAAACGTTGAGTTTGCAAATAGTAGGCTACAGAATTGTCTGCATTTTTGGCTTTATGTCGAAGCTGGTAATCCAGCAAGCTCTTTTCCTAGTTGGATCTAAAATTTTCTTCTCTTTCATGCAGGCATGCTTCAACGTTGTGCTGCTATTTTCGCCTTGCAATTGATGCCTATATCACAAAAGCATTGACAGCAGTGACATCGATTATAATTATTGTAAAATAGAGCTCTCGGCCATCTTCTCGTCATTCTTTTGGAACTGTATTTGCTAAAAATTCTGTCAATAGTGTCGACTACTCTTTTAGTACTGTTGTGATACAAGATTACTTCGAATGCAGCAGGCTTGGGGTCCATTGAACCCCACGGTACAAGATACTATTATTTTTTTCTATGCTACAAAATTTTGTTTGAGATCAATAATTATTATATGGTCCTAAAAAACAAGAAAAGCTGTGAAAAGTTAAAATAAATCAATATCGTATCTGCTATATGTCCTGAGAAATCGCAGACCAAAATTTGTTTTGGGGTCCATTGGACCCCACGGTAGACAGAGGGTTAAGCATGGTCATTTAACAAATCTTGCGCAATCTTAAAACTTCTTGAACCGCAAAACTTACTATCTCCATCTAGTGATTGCTTTTTTGAACTTTTATTTGTCACATGGCGCTAGAGTATTACTTCCCGATTTCATTGATGTTTCACTGGTCATTCTAGGCTCACCAGAAGAGAATTTATAGCACTGCAGACAGTCAGAAAGTTTTCAATTTGATTTGGGAAAGGTGTTTGGGCCTAGGTCAAACATTTGCTGATTGCTGCAATCTGAAAAGCCGTTTTGGTCTAATTTTTAGTGCAGAAATAGGAATAATAATCTTCTTATCTGTGCTATTTCAGTTTTTGAGTTTGAACAGATATTAACCAGTTTATTTTGAAATTCGTGTTTCGAGTAATATTTGTGGTTAGGGAAATCACTAGACTTATACTAGACTAAATTCTTATTTTACTGTTTGGTGGCAAAAGTGGCTATTTTACCACCAGAAAGCCGAAGTGGGCCCGATACCCAAAAGGGGGCCCGGTACTTTACCATCTGACGGCTGAAATGGTTGTTTTAACCTCTGATGGCAATTCTATTAGATCTGATTATATTAAGATCTTGATAATATTTGAAGTCGTGGGGAATTTTTTTAATCCGGGCATCCTAAATATTTCGGGCCCGGGTCCAAAAGTACTACCTAGACCCCCCTGTCAACGCCCCTGGACAAGCTGCATAACAGGTTGTGCATTATTTTTTATTTCAAAAATAATTTTTTAATAAGCATAACAGTTGGGAGAAACTTTGCAGCTTTTATCGATTGAACTTTTTAGATTATAAAAGTGATCAAGTAACGTTTTTGATACTGTTCACATTTTGAACTATTATATTTCTTTGTCAGTTAAAGAATGAACAGCTAAATGGAAAGCTTCAGCAATCAGCATACATCTAGAACTTATGAGCCTGCCTTTGACCTTACTTATAATATTGGTAATGTTCCATTCAAGCAGATTATTATCAATTTGTGTTGTGAGTAGGCTACCTCAAATTTTGTGTGAGATTTTAAAAGTTTGAATTATCGAAGTTGTTGCCTGATTTTCATCAAAATGAAATACCAGCTCTTTAGAATCATCTAATTCTGCAAAGATGCAACTCACTATGATATCTTAGCAATTGTGTGTCATATTATTAATTATCATAGTTGTTTCTTTGTACTTTAGTACAAGAGACCTCTGCAACTAAATGTTGCTAGATTAAATTTTATTAGGCTACATTATTATTTAGAAGATATTGTGGGCGATAATGAGTATAGGAATCAATTATAGGCTATATAGGTCCCAAAGTTTAGCCTAAGTACAATATGTCTTTTTACTCACAATTTGCCTAAGCAATCTATATTTTTACTTGTTTTACGCTCGGAAAAATGCCCTTTTTCCCACCATTTACGCGCGAAAAGTGCCCTTTTTAACATAATTCGCTCGCTAAAAATGACCTTTTTTGAAAATTTGTCCACTTAGTCCCAATTTGTGAAAAGATGCTATGAGTTGCTGTGGGGATGGCCTAGTGCTAATAAAATTTGTAGACACACAGATATTACACAAGAGAGTTAACTACCATAATGCCACTATGTAAGATAATGTAGGGCTTGTAGGCTACAATACACAAGCTAAGCAACGTCTTGGCTATTGGATTTACAAATTGTTTATATTGTCAGCGCCATAGGACGAGGACTAAGACTCAGACGGAGCGCATGGATAGGTGTCCATGATGTATCAAAAGGCGAAGGGAGCTTTGTTTGGGTCGATGGAGTTGCAGGCACTGAAGCGAACATCGTTTGGCAAAAAGATGAACCAAATAACGTTGGTGGGAATGAAGACTGTGTTGAAATCCACCCTTCTGCATCGTTGTCGTTCGGAGCAAATGATGCTCCATGTCACCTCAGGTTCATTGCCATATGCGAAAAAGTTTTGGATTAGAAATGCCAAAATCATTTATTGATCATCTGTTTATCTTAAACGTAACAAATCGTATATTTCCATGGTAGACCTATATATTGAGCAACAGTTTTTATTATGATACCAAAGCTAACTTAAATTTGATTCAACGGATGGATTGCCGTGTTTTTCAAATCACATCTTTTTATAGTTTTTCACTATCAAAAGTAAGTGAAATCAAACGAGCAGAGATCGTAACTATCTATCCAGACCAGATAAATTACTTCGCCATGCTTCAGCTAATCTCGTGTACGAAATTATTCCAAATGAAATGAAATCCAGACAAAGGCATTGTGTGAACAGACAGTTCATTTCAAAGTAGGCTGCTTCAGTTTAGTTTTGAAGTGAGCTACCTGTGGCTTTGTGTTTAGACCACATTTAATTACAGTATTATTTTTGTTATTCTACTGTATACATAGCTTAGATTGTTATGTAAATACTTGAACAAATTAACATAATAGCCTACTCATACTCACTGATGGAAATTTGTATTGTTTAATGCGTGGTATCAGTATCACATCAACTAAGTTAAAGAAATCATTTTCAAATAATACTGATTCTTAGTGATTTAATCACTGTCACTCAGTAGAGTCAGCCTCGACTAAATAGGTCAGAGAGATTAACTGAGAAAACACAAAAGAAACGTGTACATTACTATAGCTTTTATAGTGTAGAATAAAATATTTTCGTTCACCCACTTAGTATGGTAATATTGTCACAGCTCAGGGAGTGTCCAAACTTTTTTCCAGGCGGGCCAAATATGATAATGCGGAAGTGCCCGCCGGCCAACAATCTTGATATCTTACTTTGCTAGAATAGTGCATTAGCTATCAGTGGCGTAGCCAAGGGGGGGTTGGGGGTTACAACCCCCCCCTTTGGCACGCGTGTGAAGTCACGATATTGAGAATGATGCTTTTAGTCAAAAAAAAATTGCCTAATTTTAAACAAAATTGCATTAAAAGAGCATGTTTTGCCAATACCAAACATTCAAACATCTCAGCCAGGAATTGGCAACAAGAAAACATAGAGACTTAGCTTTATTTCCGAAAAATGCCGAAGAAAACATGATCTTATCCTTTTGCTATGCCACCGGACAGCACTATTTTACAAGAATATTCATAACCACATCTTTGTTGAAAATGCTCTCAGAATGCACCAAATTAAAAGTAATTTTTCAAAATTTTCTGGGGAGGCCCCCCAGACCCTCGTCGCTGGGTCGTCAAACCCCCCCCCCTTTCAAAATTTCTGGCTACGCTACTGTTAGCTACTGTAGTAATATCGTGGTATTAAATATTATTTTCATACCACAAAGCAATATGCAGGTTTAAGTATTTGGTTATAAAAGTTACATACCACGAGATGTGGTATGTTATCACATCAGCTTTTCCGTTATAAATTAAAGCACTCAGAAATTTTGTAAAACACAGCTGTGTTGATGTGAAAGATGAAACTGACGTCTTGATTTCAATACCCAGGGCAAGTCTGATTCGAGGTTAATGGTAGACAAGCCTACACATCACGCTCACACATGCGAGAGTCGCTCAGTTTTGATCTCAAGCGATTCTTGTTCAAGTTCATAACCGAGACACGTCTGCTCACACAAATATGTTGATCCGAACAAGCTCAACGTTTTCTCTGCAAAGCGTTCGCATGTTTGGAATTTTATTTAATAATAACAATGTAAAGGTTTTATTTATTGCCGCTCTACAACAGCTAAGGTCTTTTACAGACAGGGTTTAGTTTTAAATTTTATATCAGGTTTACGATGTCACCAGATTATTACCCGACTTATCCTCACTGCGTTATGCAAGAAAGAACATAATCGGTACCGTTTTCAAAGTCTTTGGTTTGATCCGACCTGGAATCGATTTAAAATCTACCAGAACCAGGACCGAAACCACTCGGCCAATGAGCTGGTAGAATTTTATTTAATCCAGCTGCTTGTAAAAAGCAGGAGGGAAAGGTGTTGTCGGCTTCGCCGTCGCAGAGGAGCTCAATTAGCTGCAGGCGAACCGAAGCCTCATCAGGGTTCACGCAGAAAAAAAAAAAGAATAGCAATATAAGTCATCCTTTTACATTTTGCGGCAAAATCTCGAAAATGGTCGTTGAATTTGCAAGCAAGGAAATGAATGAACACTCGCCAATTACTGATAGTCATTACTATACTCTTTACTGTCTTCAGGATAATAATAGCTGATTTCTCAATTAAAGGGGACCTGAAATGAAAAATGAAAATTTTTTTGTTAATTCTTTGGTGTTAAAGTATTACCTTTTTTGAAAAATTTTTTTGATAAACTTTTTTGTTTGGCAAATATAACAAAAAGAAAATCAGCCACCGGATGGCGCTATGTGCCTTATGACGTAGTTGGTTGTTCACTCAGTTGGTAGCTTCATACAATAACAGTTCAGTTGAGTTCTTTTTATTTCTGACCATCATATCAAAACAATACACGTCAGCATAGCAAAGGTCGAGAAAGGGGTAGAAGCGACAAAACGCGAACGTTAAAACGTGCTTGCACAATTCGTAATCTTTAAAGATGTCTGAATTCAAAAAAGGATTTTTGTTTGAACCAAAAAGACAGCGCTTTGACAGAGATGACTGTGATTCGGATTCGAGCTACGACAGTGCCAGCTCCGACAGCAGTCGGATGAAGAATTGAAATGGTGTCGGTGTGGAAATTGTGCCATCATGCCAACAATAATGGAAAATGAATGTTGCCAGTAGCCAGATAAAAATTTTAATTTTATAAATTTAGAAAAAGAGAAAAAAAGGCTAGTGAGTTTATTTCTTTAAAAAAATTCTAAATTTATAAAAATTTATTAAGGTGTTGCGACCGTGCCATATTTTAAACTGATTGTCCTGCTTTTGTATCATGTACGCTGTAATGTCCGCGTTTTGTCGCTTCTACTTTTTTCTAGACCTCTGCTATGTTTGTCATATACTGGTTTTACGTTGTGATGGTCAGAAATAAAAGCAAACTTAACACGGCCACAAAAAATGCGCAGTCTAACGATTGAGTCACTTCGGGTTAGAATTTACTTTAAAAGAAAAACACCTCCTGGTGGTATCGAACTAATATCCTTGGTATTATGAGCCAGACAAAGATCGAACGCGCCACTGATGCACTTAGCCAAAACAGTTGAATTTAGAAGTTATAAATGCACTTTTTTTCATTTGTTCGTCTTTTACTTTGAAGAGAAGGTAAAAGAAAAATGTGCAGCAACAGCGCGAATACGCGGTGAAAGTGATGTAAAGATTAAAAAAGGCATAGAACGGCTACATCTACGGCACCGTAAGCATAGCCACTTCCGGCCAGAAAATGGTCGCTGCACATACGGCAGTGCTTGTTGACTGGTGGGTTTTTGAGTTTCATCGCAGAGATCCATTTCTTAAGCTTGTCTTGATTATTCAGAGGTAAACGATGAAATAGTACCCCTTTCATGTTTCTTCTATTACTACAACCGGGAGCCATACAAAAAACCATCTCAACGCGTAAAACTCAAGTATAAAATTGTTCTTTGTATATGTAGCCCACTTGTTTATAGTTTATTTGTATGCAAACTAGTGGTTCTGAATTCTGCCTGAACAACCAAGTACGTCATCAAAGATTTTGACCAATCAGAATCCTTTAAATCAATATCCCTTTTATTAGATTTTTGAGCTAATGACAAACCCCAAAAAAATTTTATTGCTACAAATCGCTTTTTCTCATAAAGATCTATGAATACAAAAGCTATATATTTTCGTTGCAGTGCACTTTTAAGACGCAATAATGATTCTAACTTTTCTCTCTTGCCTGTGAAAAAATTTTGTCTTTTTATCTTTAATTAACTTTTTTAAATGCAAGTTGAATTTGTATGATTTCTGTGTGTTTGTGGGCCAAAAACAACACATTATGCAACAGCAGGCGCGGCCATACGAAAACGCATCGGGGGCCGGACTTTGCATATCCTTGCTTGCCATAGCTCATGCCCAAAGACGTTTATAAATAACTTGTATGATATTATTTTGCCTGCCGGTATTACCAAAAATGTACAATTTAAATTCACTTGTCAAGCGACACGGCTCATATTTTATTCTCACGTTTTATAGAAATGTAATTTTTAAACTTATATTAACTCGTTTTTCTTGCATGATATGCGGTATCGAAGTCACTAGAGAAGGTAGCATTTAGATTTACAGAAGAATGTTTTGGATTTTATACACAGATCATGTCACAAATGCAGAAATTTTTATTCACCTACAACAAAACAGGAATCTTAGTAACAAAACTCAGACAACTCAAATTTCTGAGACATAACATCGGTGTTATTATCGGCTACAAAGCATCAGCTACAAAGCATACAACAGCGACGTAGTAGGCTAAAACAAAAGCAGGTTACGTTACCGACGAAGCCTATTTCAAAATAAATGTTTAATTAAGTTTATCCAAAAGCGTCCAACTATCTCAAACTGTTGGATAACGCTTGAGACCTCACTGCAATGCAACCAGTGAAGCACGACCAAAGCACTTCAGTCAAATGTAAAACACAAAGTGAAGATATCTTCTTTGTTTGAACGTTTTATGAAGGTCCGATCGGAATTCAGCATGATATCTTCCTGAACTCCTTATGATTCCTCTGCCAGTGGATTGATGAAAAGTTTTAGAATTTGTAAAAATTGTTTTTTGCTTACTATGATAGCTACAAAAGCTCCCTTCTTACTGCGTTATGGCAGTATGTTGAAGGAAATATTTTTTATCAGCTGCTAACACAGCAGTTGCTGCTCAATCGTTTTGCAGCCCATGCAGAGCTTCTGTGAAGGCCAAATATTCTACTACAGCGCTGTCGTGTACGGAATGATTGTGCAAAATTATAGCTTACTAGCTTGACTTTGCGAAATAAAAAATAAAGCATATAATGCGTTGAAACCGCTGGAATTGATAAACATACCATCATCCAATCTTGTTTAAAAGATGTGCTTTTGATAGACTTTAGAGGCAGCACTTTTGTGCAAGTTTTGTAATGTGATCTTAGATTTCAGTGTTTAACACTGTTTAACACAGATTCTATTTGAATAAGAACTGAAGATGCTCATTATGTAGCGAAATATATATTCTTTTTAAACATGAGGCTGGTTGAACTTTATTTTAATAATTCTCAAAAAAAAAAGTGTTTAACACTGATACGAATCCAGCACAAAAATTCAAACTTTGGCATCAGCGGATGTGATGACGTCATTTCGATGTTCCAACCCAAAGTATTGATTCGAATATGATGACGTCATCCCTCATCGTCGAGTTCTTGGACCGACCTACTTTGTTGCTTCCAACGAAGGCTGTTGCCGGCCTGGTGGAATAAAACGCATTTAAACTTGTGAAGTTTTTGGGTGACTTCAATAAGAGGTGCGATTAAGACTAACAATTGTTTGCTTATAAACAAAATGATGGAGACTTGTTTTAAATTGTAAAATAATTACCACTCAGTGTGGAATTAACACCTCTCAAATATATTAGCAAATTTACACAATTGAACTAAAATTTCATTTTTATGAATATTAACACCGAAATTAATTAGCTTAATCAAATAAAAGTTATAAAATACATTGTTGAGTTTATGAACTAAACTGACATGGTGAAAATTCCTTATTTTGTGTAATTTAAATTAACTGCAAGAACGTTTTTCAATCTTTTAAAAATGTGCGAAGGAATTGTCTTAATTATTATGTGAAGTCGTAGAGCAGACATTTCAGCATGCCTGCGACATTGTAGAAAGATATAAACCATCCAATTATAGATATAACATTTACAGATCAGGGATTTATTTTAAGTTTATAAAAATACCTAAAAAATACCTGATAGTTCTTATAAGCAGGACTAAAGCATTCAGGTTCTTTTAAACCTAAAATTGCGTCTAATTTTTCTCTTGCGTTCTTCAAGCCGTTTTCTAGTTTGGAATTTTCTTCGTGTCTTTTTTCCTTTTTGGTTTTGTTTCTGTGAAATGAAAATGCAATAAAAGGAAATTTGAGACTTAAACATTTTTGTCTGTTTGCTCACAGTTTTTATGACAACATTCAAATGAGAAAGTTACAAAAGTTTAATGCTTGAGTGCATGGTCGCTGAAAAAAAAAAACAAAAAAAAACAGTTGTCCAAAGTTACATAGTATGTAAACCATTGTTACAGAGCAACCAGTTGTCATGAAAGTCAAAAACCACCTTTTGAGGCCGTTAATGTTTCCCATTCCTGATTTGGTTGACTGAAAACCATTTGAGAGTTTGATTTGGCTATGGCTGGTAGCTGAACTTTCATTGCTTGACGTTGTAAAAGCGTCGGAATGTTCACATTCCAACGGGTGATTGTTTGGAGTGGAGTGGCACTCTGCAATAGAACCCCCACTGCCTTCTTTGGGCTTGCTTTCGACCTGAAAATATTATTAAAGCGCAACATTCACTAAAGATAAGCAGAAAATAAAATGTTTGTATCACCGCATCCAAATGTCATGATGAGCATGCGTTTCACAAGTGGCGCCATAACTTTCTAATTATTAGTCTCCAAGCTACTGTATTAACAAAATCCTTTAAACTCTGTTCAGAAGCATACTTTTACAACGCTAACAGGCTGCATAACTGTAATTCATCTTTGCTCATGTTACATGGAGATTCTTAAAGTATAACTTCTTTGCTGCCTTTATTGATTCGAACATTTCTATGCTCTTCTCTGACATATCTGATTATGACAAAATCAACGGTGGAAATGACATCATAGATACGTTGCCAGATGAGTACGCAATGAAACAAGGAACTTCAGGTCGGCCTCTGGTGTGTTTCTTGTTAGACGTGGCTGGCTTAGCATCCTACTTCATCTGTACTGAACACAAGCTAGTCCTCAGGAAAAAGCATCAACGAAATAAATTTTTAAAGGAACTTGTCATTTTGTTATGCACTTCTTATTTTTTTGGAAGGTTTGAGAAGGTTCTATATAAGAAAGTGCTGCTTATGCTGAATAGGGGTATTGTTGTCGTAACAGAGGTAAGCGTAGAAGCAGATGGCTGATAGTAAAGTTTAGCACTGAGCATATTTTGATACAAGTAATTTTTTTCAATTTTCATAAAAATGTGTCAGATGTGTGTTATTTAAATCAATAATCACTCGGAATAAAACGATGGCACACCGAGTGGATGTAGGCTACCAAATAAGTACAAACAAATATTTAACTTAATTAAGATGTCATTTTTCGTCAGTCAAATCTCACCTTTAAATTTTTTGCTTTTATCATATTTCGTAATCTATCTTTGTTCCTCTTCCTCTCTTCCATTAAAGTTTCTTGGACGACTGCTCTAACATCATCAGATCTAGGGGATCTCTCGGTGCCACAAAGGTGGTTCCCTACGTGATGCAAATCAATTTTACATTCGGAGCATTAAACAACCGAGTAACAGCAATGCAAATCAAGTGAGTTTATTTTGCAACAATTGAAGTCAAGTCAATTTATTTTGCAACAATTGTAGTCAAGTCAATTTATTTTGCAACAATTGAAGTCAAGTCAATTTATTTTGCAACAATTGAAGTCAAGTCAATTTATTTTGCAACAATTGAAGTCAAGTCAATTTACAGTATTTTGCAACAATTGTAGTCAAGTCAATTTATTTTGCAACAATTGAAGTCAATTTATTTTGCAACAATTGAAGTCAAGTCAATTTATTTTGCAACAATTGTAGTCAAGTCAATTTATTTCATTTCAATAGCGCCACATATATAAGCAATTAACAAACAAGCAGAGTAAATGAAAAGTAAAGGCAATGCATTGTAAGTTACAGCTGTTGGTTTGATTACGGCGCAATCAGGATGGTAGGGAAAGACCATAAGCCGTCAGCATCTAGTCAGCCACCACCCTATAAAATAAATCTAACCACACATTCATGCACACGCCTGTGCAGTCACGTACACTATTTCATTAAATAAAAATGGTTTAGCCACTGATAAATTACAAACTAAATTACAATAAACGCTAGCAACAAAGGCGATTTAAATTTTATTGCACAAAAAAAAGAAAAAAGTGATGACAAGTTTTCAAAACTTTTCACTTTGAAATTTTAAAGAAAATTGGCTATTACAAAAATAAAAGGCTCAGCAAGACTGAACAACCGAGTAATAGCAATGCATTAGTTGTTGCTGCCACACTATTTGTAGGTTATATGACTCTGCAACTAATTGATCGGGAAAATTGTATAAATAACTAAAAAGTGTTGCTCACTTCATTCCGTGTTTGTTTATTTTGTCTTAAAAATTGATTTATGTTTTACAACAGTAGCTACTTACGATTCCTTTGTTAAATATTCTAATATTGAAAACTTCGAAGATCAAAAGGTAACACTCACCAACTTGAATGGATTCCTGCAAAACAGGCTGCATCATCACAGGATTGTCCTGGAATAGTATATTGGATCAGCACAAATTTCAAGTAATAAAAACGCTGGTAAGCATTGCACGAATTGTTATAAATTTAATATACATTTCCTTCACAACACAAAAACTAGGAATGTTATAAATTGTTGCTGAAACTCTGAAATCGAAATACGGCAAAAAGGGCTTTTAAACAATCCTGGAAGAATGGGTTGCGAAATTTCTTCAAAGTAAAAACAAATATCTTGAAATGTGTTTCGGGTGGAGGATTTATCCTGTTACCAACTTAACCTTGCTGTGTTTTCCATGACTACACCAAGAGGTTACTCAAAAATAATCTGTCTCTGATACAGTCGACCAGAATGATTGGACCAAAGGCTTTTTGTCGAAGAGTTGCTACTCTATTGGTAGATGCAAAATAATGCAATCGTTTGTGATACGGTTTATGGTCTGTTAATTAGCACGCTTGCAAAAAGAAGAATTTGTTACAATGCAAACGAATTTGTTTTCATATAACTGAGTCGTTCATATTAAGCATTATTATGGGTTTGACACCTGTCAGAAAATATTTCATTTTTTTGATATTTATTACAATTGGAATATTGGTGAGTGCATTAGCTTGTTTTGACTACAAGAATTAAGTTATTAGTAAAAACATTAAAAATGTTTAGTTTTGTTTTACCTTTTTTCACTTAAATATTTTGCAAAACCAAACATGCTACGCAATCGGTAAAGCAGACTTAGAACTCACTTTGATCGGAAGGGAAGGAAGAAAGGACAAGGAGCTGTTTCGTAGGTTACATCCAATTCCAACTTTTTGAATGTTTCTATCTTCAAATTTTGAAAACGTCGGTTCAACTTTGGTTGAGTGCAATACATGTTCGTGGTCCTAATGACGCATATCAACAAGTTGATTGGTAGCCTTAAAAGATTACATCACTTCCCAGACAGCAAATCAACCGTTTTTTACATTGATTCAACGTCTGCAGTCTTGATTTGCTATTTGAGATGATCTAATAACTTATAAATATAAAACTGCCTGTTTCGAAAATGATATGTTCGCACGAGCAGTTTCGAGTGGGAGAGATAGTTTGGCAGCACTGCTCGTCAACCAAGGGACATTTCTTCACAGCGAAGGCGAGTGACTTGAAAGCTTGTGAATATATTGTCCAATTGTGTGGGATGCGTGTGTCCACTTTCAGTTGAGTGGTAACTGTATCCCCTTCGTGGCTTGTTTAAAGGGATGAACTTGATGATAAGTTTAAATAGATGCGGGTTGACTGGTCAGGGTATTCACTAAACCTTCCGTCGAGTCGCGTTCAATTAATTTTTTGCAACACATCCATTCGTGCTTTATGTTTCGAGTTTGTCATGTAAGAAATACGTGTTAACTGCTATAAACCTAGACGTGGTTTAGAGTCTCTCGTAGACCACTTTTTGTCAGATTTTGACCCAATTAAAGTTGCAGCTTGGCACCAACACACAAAAAGTAAACAATGTGGCGTCACGATCATGGTATAGGCTGCAAGATTGTGAACCCAATTATGTACCCACTCGTTCAGTTACCGGGTAGGCTACAGCGCTGTAAAGAAAGTAGAAATCGAAAGTGTAACATCAAAACAAGGCTTCTCAACTTTACTGTTTATTGCAAAAGTCCAAATATGATAAAAAAGATTTAACAAAACAGTGATGTTACAAAAAAACAAAATAGGCGTATAGTGGTATAAAGATCGTATTCAATGAAAGTCTGTTTTTTTTTGCCCTTCATACCGCTAATTTACCTTGCAATTGTTTACTTGGGATGTCTGGACTGCTGTACTTTTCGTGCGGACAGGAATTGCCGTAGATTGCATTGGCTCAGTTTGTTGGTGTTTTGATACTTGAAGCAAGACAATTTTTTTACTCAAGTCTTCTTTCAAACGAGCTTCTTTGGTTTGAACATACTTGGATTTCAATCTGGTTGACAAAATTAATCGCAAATAAAACAAGAAAGGAAATTTCACGTAATGAATGAAGCAAAAATCTAAACTGTGTAAGCCTAATATCAAATGCAGGGCTGTGTTAACCGTGTACCGCGCCGCTCGCGAATGATTTTTTTTAACTGGTAGACTAACATTTTAAATCAAACCTTCTACCCAAATCCAATTTTATTTGATGAATTTACTTACATGCAAAGCAACCTATGGTTACATGCAATGTGTATCTTGATAAAAAAATATATTGCGCCAAAAATGGCCAAAACAAGATTATATTTGTCAAAAATTGTCGGGGGCAAGACCCCGACACCTCCTATCCAGCTTTATTTTTTTTTGCACATGACGTGTTGCATTGTCTATTTATCTTATGGATTTTGTTTTGTGAAAACTCTTGTCCTTTCCCAAGTTTTTTCCACCTCCGCTACCGTACTGTATTGTCGGCATATTTACTTTTTTTTCTAAAAGATCTTAAAAGTTGTTTACTCATTGCTGAAATGAGGACTGTAAATTTTTTCCATACAGTGAAAGAGTTTATGGTCACAACGCTTTCATTGCCTATTTTTAAGAGCCACCACCAAACATAAGGGCCCACTAGTGGATTTCGGGGGAAAGAGCAAGATGGTGCTCACATGGCCGTGGTTAAGTGAAACGGTGAACAAGCATTGTATATTAACTTTTACATTAAATTTGTAGCTTAAATGTTTTATAAAGAATTAATTTTCTGCTTATTCTATATACTTCATTCTATTCAGAAAACTTAATGATGCTTCTTTAGAAGATGCAGTTTCAGTAACAGAGTGATTTCAACAATACAGATTGAACTTAGCTATGCAATCTAAACATTTTAAAAATCATTTGCATCTTTAGCAAAGCGTTAGAAAATATAAGCGAATGATTGTTCGTCTATGAACGCAAATCATGCACTTAGTTTCTAAACTACATTCAAATCCTACACTTCAAAGTAATCCAAACCTAAATCCAAACACTAACGTAACCCTGGAAACACAACAAAAGTGAGATCACAGTGATAAATATCAAGTTGCAGATCAAACTAACCGGAGAGAGATCACGGTTTACAAGGTGGAACCCAAATCAAAGCATCTCACTTTGTGGTGCTGAGATTACATATCAGAGCAGCAGTGAGTTAACATTTTGCTTTTGGTTCATCTTCTAAGCTTTCCTGATTTCTTAACACTCATAGTTTCTTTCATATGTTATGGCGCTGAAGCGGTGAAACAAGAAACAAAATGCAGCATTTCGAAAGTGAGATCCGTAAATGTAGCCTACCTTGTTGGGTGCAACACTACTAGAAGAAGGAGACGAAAACATTTCTGCAATTTTGTTTTAGAAGTAGTCAAGCTAAAGCACTTACATCTTGCTCGAAGCAACTGATTGAACGGCTGGTTGAGTCGTGAGAAACGAATCTGTTTGCTGAGTTTGAGATACTTGATTAAAATTATTCTTATTGCTGCTGTTTGCACGACTTCCAATCCACACGTCGTTGGTTTGAACATATTTACTCGCTGAGCTGCATAATAATAAAATCAAAGAACTAAGATTGTTTGACAAAATATATTCCCAATTATTTCATGATTTGATAATTACAATTATAGAAAATAACTTTTATTTTTTCTCAAATAGCGGCAATTGTCTATATACATTTAACTGATTTTTATATAAACGATATTTTGCTTGCGTTGTTTTTACAAAATAAGAGACTTACTCGTATACAAATGATGCAATATCATGGCGATCTATACTACTGGCCATCCCAACGTGGCAACAGCCAAATAATGTGGGGGCCTATACGAAAATTCAATTTACCAACTGAGATAAGTGTTACAACATATAATCAGCAATTTTTGTTGGTCAAGTAATGTCTTGAGCCTAAAAATTGTAAATACAGTGCCAAAAGGTAATTAAGATGTAGTAATATGATTAAATAAGTGGCAAGAAAGCAGGACAATAGCTACATGTTAAGAATACAATGAGAATCAATCAAGGTATCAACAGAATCAAGGAACATGAAATCAAGAGTGACCCAACTTTCAAAACACTCAGTATGTTAAAATTCGTTTTCTAATCCAGAAGTATTTGTTTGTTAGTAATAAATCATGCAAAGACGCCTTTTTTACGCCTAATATCTGTTAGTTGCCAAAACTTAATAGGCCCCCACATTATTTGGCTGTTGCCACGATGGTATGGCCAGTAGTATAGATCGCCATGTGCAATATGCAATGCTAAATACCAAATAACAATAATGTGTCAAGTCAATAGTTTTGATAATATTTGTGCATTCTTGACGTTGTTTAGTAAAAAGTTCATAAATATTTGCCATCTTTCGTTGTTATCCACTTACGATTCAGTTTTATGATTGAATTATAGCATGACATAAATACGATAAGTAGTGTGGATGCGTCACAATTCATTTCATGACGAGTAAGTAACCATGACGATAACGAACTTTATCGTTTTGTGGTTATCCTCCTTTGTTAGAATGCATTGCGAGCCAAGGAGAGCTTTCATTGAATCAGCGGAAGAGGCTGCTTCCATCTCGTCTTCAAAGCTCTTCATTCCTCTGACCTTGTTGTCAATCTGGAACATGCATTGAATCTTACACGTGAAGGTTTTGGAACACCTCTTAAAGCATGAAAAGAAAAAACGTCACAAACCAAAATGACAAATACAGATCCTTCAGCAAAATTAGCAAAGCGTATTCCATTGAACGTAGGTAATCAAAAGTTGTAACACAGAAATTAATACAAGCCGCGTTAATTTTGCTACTACGAAAGCTTTCCGAGCAGTATCGCCATATACAAATTTTAAGAAATTTTAAGGTATCAGGAAACTGCGATAGCGGAAATTCAAAAGTTCCTGGAACCAAAAGCCCTGATGCAGCGTCAAACCAACGACCTTTCTAAAGATCACTACAAAATTGGCAAAAAAGCAGGACGTGAAAAAAGGAAAAACGTTTTTTTAATTTAAGATGCGATCGACTGTAGCAAATTGGGATGTTGATATCCTATCCAGTAAGCTACTCGGTATGCTTCTGCAGTTTCCACAATATAAAGCCTACCAAAAGCCAAATAAGTCAGCTATCATCTTGGATAATATCATGCTGTTTCAATTAAAAAATATTTGGTGAAAATAAATGTTATTAATGGAAGATTTGTATAAACACTAATATTGATTAAATATAGAACTTTTCGCAAATTTGAATGAATACGTTATCAAGTACAACAGCTATATGTTTTTAATCTACTTTAACGTGCACCTTTGAACTTCTAAAATGATATTTCCAAAAAAGACAGAATAAAAATAGAGTGAACAAAATTCCTGGAAGTACCCAAGGAGCTATGGCATCTGCAACAAAGTAAGGTGGTTGTTACTTCTATCCATATATCAAACTAAATTACTAAAAAATTTGCGTGAGTTATTAATGTCCAAGTTGTAGACTAAAAATGCAAAGCAAGGTAAGCTGTAGGCTATTGTGAATCATGTAATAAACCTATTGAAAAATTTAAACACTTTGTTGCATTGAAAAAGGCGATAAATTTATTTTGTTTGTGTTAAATCAACACAAACATAAGTTATATTCTGACATCATCTTCACCATTATAATATCATTCATCAACCAAGTTCAGAGCTTATACTCCTCCTGACTTCCCATATACATATACAGCCTAAGACTAGAGTTAAATTTCAATTTATAAACTTTATAGAATGCTCACTGGTTAAATTTTCCTGTTCCACCACTGTTGCTGTCATCGAGATGCAGATCACACCATTGCTTCCAATACCTACTTCAATAAGACATTGAGCCAATCCTTACTTACAACTGGTTGAATACTATATTGGACCAGTAAACAACTAAATGCAAATACTGAAGTCTAAGTTGGTTTAGAGTAGATTAAGCACTGAAATAGCATAATACCAAAGATCTAAACAGCACATGACACTCTCTGTGACACGAGCAAAGCCAAAATTTGTAATTTGCCGCAACATTTAAATTAACGAACTTTAATTTTGTTTGTAATAACAAAGAATCGAACTTGATATTTTTTAACTTAAGATATTTTAATCACTTTTGAAAGTTTTATTCTAGTAATTTGTTGCATCAAAAATAATAAAGACTAGCATCAAAAACCAACTCCTGCAGATTTGTTTTGTAAGCCACTTGACTCCTCGACCACTGATTTAGTTTTCGATGATAGAGAGCAAAGTACCTACACTTGAAAAAAGTGGTTGGAAAAGTTTTAAGTTTTGTTAATTCAACCAGCTAAGAAAGGTTGTTCAAGTGCTTGATAGGTTCTCTAGGTCTGCTTACTTTCCCGTCAGTTGCTTTTGAAGAAATAGGAAACAGTAAAACAACACCAATGCGATTTCTAGCGTTGAAAAAAGTTCATCCATTTGAAAAGCAACTGTAATGTAATAGAAGATATCAATCAAGTTATAACGCAAGCCACAACTTGTTGTCAATGCGCAGTATCCAAATTATACAACAGTTTCGTGTTATCCCGGATATGGTCGATATTCGATTAATTTCTAGTTTTCTTTCTAATCAAATCACACAAATCCTCAATTAGGCTACTTGCAGTTGCAAAACATACTCACATTTACGACGTCCACGTTTTGTCGCTTCTACCTTTTTCTGGACCTCTGCTATGTTTTGGCAATATTATTTTCGTTGTGAATTGTGATGGTTAAAAATAAAAACAAACTGATCTGAACTGATTTCTTTTCTTTGTCTTTATGGGTCCCTAACACGTTTACATAATAAAGTAGCCTACTGATCTAAATAATTCAGAAGCTTGACTTATAAGCATTCTCGCGCACAACCAATAAAATTATAAATTTTTGTCAAAACATTTCTTCCCCACTCCAGAATGCAAATAAATTTGATGTAAAGAGATTTCAAAGAGAGCTCTGGTCAATCGTACCTTCGTTGAGGTCACCACTCTTTGATTTGTAACCCCGTGAAGTTGTTACTGCAAGCCTCGCTCTAGAAGTCAAGCTCTAGAACTTAAACTAGATTAGAATTAGTTTGACGCAGTCGTCACATATCTTTTTCTATTTGCATAAAAACGCTAATATGGCAACTCATGGGATGGGCAACTCTAGATCAAAGTGTGGTTCCCCATTAGGGTGTACCATTTTGCAAAAAGTTTTTAGAAATTATTGCGGCTATGTATTACGGGTTTCCACTTTTGTTAAAAAGCATTTTGGTAGAGTTTCACAATTTTCCCGCCAAAACTGTGGTTCTGCCGCCATTTTGAAAAAATGGCGTCCAGATAAGATATTATGAAAATCTGCAGCCTTAAACTGGCATAATGTGATCATATAATATGTCGATTACGGGGTTTTTGGGGTCGCAGAACACGAATCTGAAGTCAAAAGTGCTCTACGACAACAATTTTGCAAAGTGAAATTTTACCACTTGAAATTTATGGTGAAATTTTGCAGACATGGACACAACCTGACCAAGAATACCTCACCCCAGAATGAGCATTCCTGAAATATTGTCAAACTGTTGAAATAACAACACGATTCATTTACAAACAAATTGAGTTAATCACTCTCAAACACGATCCATCCCTGTTTCTTCTGCATGCTATTCTTTATGCTTCAGTCCTGATTGATTTCAATTCTCAGTATTTCATCAACACAATAGCCTACCAAAGTTATGCAAGCACTCAATTCACTGAATTTTTGAAGAATTTCTTTAACAATTGAGTTTGGCTAAGGTACCTTTTTTGTAATTTGAGAACTGTGCCTTTGCATGGCAAGCAAGAGAGCTTGCCGGTGGCTTTCGTCAGAACACCTGTCAAAAAAATCAGTGATTAGCTTAATCCCGCGTTCCGCAATATCGTTGACCATCCTTACGTTCAAAACGAATTTGCTTAGTTTCTTATAATCACTGAAGTTTTTCCATTCTGATACTGGCATTTGTTGCCACTCTTGATCAGTAAGTTCCAAATTGCTTTCCCAATTGTTGCCTCCAGCAATGTAGCCTACAAGTACCTTGCCACTTCCCTGAATTGACGGCAGTCGTATCAAATAAATCCATCAATGACACCTTTCTCTCTCCAGTCTTCCACCAATTTTATAATGGCCTGTTCCTGAGATGATCTGGTGCCGTCTGGTCTCATGCACCCCCAGAAGCTTTCATTTCTGCATTACCTTCATCATCAAAACTAACGCCAGATACATATACACAGCACTGTTCTGATGAAACATTTCCTCTCATTTTCAGAATTTTACCGGCCCAGTGAATTATTGCCAAATCAGGGGCCTGGAACTCATCTCTGATAATTAATTTGGGAGTGAGAGGACCTATAGTCTTATTAGCCAGTCTATGAGCTGCTGTGACTGATATTAGTATCTTCGACTTGTATGCCGGACGCTTGAGCCACATAGCGAACATTGTTCTTTGCCGATAGCTCATCCAAGTCGATCAGATGTTAAAGGTATAGGCTAGGCGACGTAATACCCATTTTCTTTTCCATTCAGGAGTTTTCCAGTTGTCACTGTCACTTTCTGTTTCTTCATCTGCACTTAAGTTCAACTTCACGGTTTTCAGATTGTCAGCAACATCCTCTTTCTGTTTCCTTTCACCAGATGCACTGTGTCATTTTTCTCTAGCTCAGTCCCGTCTCTTCTACAGAGCATCTCTGCCCAATGCGCAACCTAGCCTACTTGATCTCTCTGGAGCTAATTTTTCAGATGTTCCAAATCTGTCTCCCAGTCAATAATACCGGAATGCATGAGAATTGATCGCTAAGTAGTCTTACATATATTCAGAGGATCCTTGAGCTTTTCTTCCATATCACGCAAACGTTTTTTTAAATGAATCACTATTATTCCTCTCACGCCTGGCATCAAGTTCTAGATACCAAGTTTCATACAAATTCTTCAGATGCCGGTCTATATCCGCATTTTTAACAATAACCTTTCACGATTACTTCTCTTTTCCAGATTGTTCTCGTTTTTCTTGCCAAATACCTAACCCACGCCAAAATGATGTTTCCATACCAGGGGAATTTCCTTCCTTGCTATCACGATGGATTGGTTGATCGTTCTGTGACTTTCGTCTCTGAGGAACAATAGCCTAGCAAGAACGTCAGAGCTTTTAGGAAGCTTTGGAACACCTATAGTCTTTCGCTAGTGTTCCCAATGAGGAAGAACTTTCTTTTTGGTTTTTGAGCCAGTGAGTGGTGTGCTTCACCGGCCGTCTCATTTAGTGCCATTTATTACTGATCGGAATCTTGTAACTTGCGTACGATCACTAGCTACTCTTCGAGTCACTGAGCTAATGATGATCTTCGTCGTGTAGAAGTAAAGCATTTACCCAGTTGGGAGAGTTCACTTCGGCTTTTCGAACTTTTTGGTCTGCCATGGGGTACTCTGTTGCCGTCCATTAGTTAATAAGCAGGTAGGTTAGTAACTAAGTACAGGCTATAGGCTATACTGTGGACTAGTTAGTAGATTTTCATCGGATGTGAAAGTACACAAGAAAGTACATGTTAATTTTTCCCTCATACTGATTGATATAATCACACCGACTAGAAAAGTTTATGCATAGCCTACATGCATTTCAAGGTTAAAATGACAATAAGATGCTCTTTTCATGTAAATCTGCGGTCCAAAACAGTGTGGTCACATCTATATGTCAAAATTCACTTTGCAAAATTGTTGCCGTAGAGTGTTTTTAACTTCAAATTCGAGTTCTGCGACCCCAAAAACCCCGTAATCGACATATTATATGATCACATTGCGCCAGTTTACAGCTGTAGACTTTCATAATATCCTATCTGGACGCCATTTTTTCAAAATGGCGGCAGAACCACAGTTTTGGCGGGAAAATTCTGAAACTCTACCAAAATACTTTTTAACAAAAGTGGAAACCCGTAATACATAGCCGCAATAATTTCTAAAAACTTTTTGCAAAATGGTACACCCTATTCCCCATCCCTGCACCAAAACCATTTACGTCACAATAGACATTGTCATGTAGAAGGCATCCGCCCCCCTGACCCCCGCTTCCGGCGCCCCTGGGCAGAGCAGGTTCAACTCCTTTGGGGATTGTTACAGGGAACTTAAGAACAACTCTTCGTTCCGCTGCATTTAGTGCGAAGAATTGTTGGTTCGTTTTGAATCTTTACCTCGGACTGACAAGGCTTGATAGGTTATTCCTTTCAATCTCATCAGATGAACATTGCAACTAGTGCTACTCTACAAACGATAATTGTCCTGATGATTGTGATGAACACCCAAACTTTTCAGTATTCAGGTTATTCCTGGTAGTTTTGCATACTGGTAGAGGCTTTTGACCCAGGGCTGGATTGACAGAGTGAAGTTTTCCGATTGTTGAAGTGTTGTTGTCGGGGAATTATTCCATACATTAGGTGCCGCTGAATGGAGAGCAGTCCTTAGAATGCGTTGCTTAAGCGCACACCCTGATAGTCGAACCAGCGCCGCTTGATTTCGAAGCTTCTTTGTTTACAAAATCACACGCTAACCAGCTGAGCTAATATACAGGAATCACAAGTGAACAAAACAACTTTGCCAATCTCAGTGACTGAGTCTAAGTCGTCAGTTCAAAAAGTCTCTAGTCTCTGCAAGGACACGAACATGCAGTGGCGTACCTATGCAAAATGGCGCCCATGGCAAAGTTTAAATGTGCGCCCTTTTTAACAATCTAACTTGAAAATTGCATACAAGTCTTTTATGAACAAATCACGAAAAAAAAATGTGTTATTGCCGTTTTATTATATTCAAAGGTAGTCACGTGAGATTGTTTCGTCGTGCAAGTTTTGTTCTGTCTGCGGAGTTAATCATTTTGATAGAATGCTGCGCTTTG
Organism: Aplidium turbinatum; assembly: GCF_918807975.1. NCBI lineage: Eukaryota > Metazoa > Chordata > Ascidiacea > Aplousobranchia > Polyclinidae > Aplidium > Aplidium turbinatum. The sequence continues at coordinate 18,736,083 of NC_137489.1, forward strand.
TGTCTTATAAATTATAGTTATTTTATAATTATTATTTGGAATTAAAAAGGTTAACAAATAAAAGTTAATAAAAATAGAGAGAGACTGTCACCAGGCATTTGATAATTAAAGTAATTTGCGTTCTTCTGGTGACTATTTACTAGGTTACCTTCTGATGTTAAATGATAACTAGCTTTTTGTATTTCCGACGTTTCGTCAGTCAGCACGACTGACTTTATCAAGGTGGCTAAAACAGGTTAACACAACCTGTTCAACAACGATGGCATAACACAAAAACGTACTGATAAATTGAATAAAGTAAAGCAACAAGAATCAGAGTTAAAACACGCAACAAGATACCTATAGAGGTTAAACTGAACACAGTGAATGCCTAAAACCAGTAGACTACTTTCCAACAGCGTAAATTTATCATCTGTGTACAAAAATTACTTTAACTTCATCTTTTCCTTTTAGTGTAGGCATATTTGTAATTTCGTGTTTTTTTTTGTTAAAAGCAAAAACTCACTTGTTTTTGAAAGAAAACATGATAAGCTTAAAAAAAAATTAGGGTGGCATTTTTTCTGAACATTTTTGGGCCACGAAATCCAAAATGGCGTCCAAAATGGGGCACAACAATAATTATGCAATGTTTTCGCAAGTATATAGGCTACAATTACAAATAAAATATCTGAATATACGTTTTCTGAGCCAGGAAATCTAATGGGATCATCGAATTTATGTTTCATATAAATGATATACATGTGCCAAATTTTAAAATGTTATTCAAAATACCCCCCGCGCACCCGAAACGTATGCTAAGCTACCTACGTAATTTTGTGATTTTACACAAAGGACTGTATTAACTTAAATGCATGCATTTTCACAAAGAATACGCAACTAGAAAGCCAATGAACTGATATAAATACAATGAAACTTGAATTAATGTTCGATCCTTTAAGTCGTATTACACGCGAAAGATGTAAGAAGTCTTAGGCCTTCTGATTAAATGGCAGTTATCGTTAACAACCGACATCTACGGAATTTATAATATTTATTGAATGTCAAAGAAAGCAATTCATCTTCAAATTTTCAGTCTTCATTTATCACTGGTTGGATAGTTTTGTTTTTACAGCTGAGACCACAGCCACAGACTTCTGTAGGCTACATGGAATATTGTTCTTGTGGCAGCTGCACCTTTCTTCGCATCTACGTTTCCTTCGCATCTTCGCATCCAAGTCTTTGGTTCTGCCAGCAAATCTCCCAGTCATATCGGAACCAGTCAGAGCATGAAAACCTAGAAGTGCAGAAGCACGCTTTGGTCCCAAGTTGTTGTATAGTTGTTGTACATGAACAAGTTGTAGGCCTACATGTTGTACATGAACACGTTGTACAAGTTGTTGTACATGAACAAAGGCTTCAAATATTTCAGTAAAATGTGCAAAATACACTTCTTCAATAATCAAGAGCTATAAAAACGACATCCACTACCTGACTATGTTAATTGTTATTATTGTTTGTAGTATCTGTATTTGTTTTGTTTTTTCTGTTCTTCCTTCCTTCTTCCTTTTTGTGTCAATTTGCAACAATATTAACAACGCAATACTTTCTTTCGTATAACTATTTGAATGAGAGAGTGCAGACTCGACGACCTCCTACGCCTTCAGGGCTACGGTCTTTCGCACTCTCTCATTGGATGCACACTGTCAGTTTTTGTTTTATGTGTGTTTCGGCGTTTCGCATCCAAACAAAAATAAAATGACCATCCATCCATATGTTTCGCACACAAATGTCCCTCTTTAATCTGCCCTTTCCCGTAAGGAAAGTTTTAGACCCGGGTAAGTGTGGATACATGTAGATGAGCAACAACAAGATGTCCGAGTCTGGGGAACTGACAGCCAGTTCTGTTTCATTGGGAACAGTTAGAGCGCGCAGAACAATCAAAGTGTTTGCCTCTTCTTGGCTGTGAGTCAGGAGCGAGTCTGGAATATTAACATTGCCCTTGGTTTGTGTTTCCGATGTCACCAGTAGTTTTTCAGTCTGTTGTTGGAGCTCTTGCTGTAATGTACAACCTTTTCAGCTAAATACTCGGTCAGTTCTCCTTTGGTGCGGATATCTGAGAGAAAGTCCTTCAGGGAAATATTCTAGATTAAAGTGTTGTCTTTCACGTGGTAATATATCCCTTTCATTCATCTTGTATCATATATGATACATTTTTCAAAGTCTTGTTCTGCAGCCCCTTATTATTTTTTATTTGTCAACTAACTTGGTATCATGCCTGAATGAGTGTGGGAATGAAATTCAACCAAGTGTGACGAGTGATTTCCTGCTTGGCAAGAATTACTGGTGGTCAAAGTACAAGGTTGTTGACTTAGGCTATGTGCATGTCAACTTAGCCCTGTATTTCCATCTGTACAGCTTGAAATGTTTCGATTTGTAGTGGGGGGACATTAGAGACTTCGTACCATGTTATTTAGCAGGTATTAGACTAGATTCTCATAAATTATTGGTACTTTTTGACATGTGTATCAAATATGATACAGAATGACTCAATGGTTGTGGAAAATAAAATGAAAGATACTTGTTGCACATCAAAATTTTGCATAAAATGCATGTTTGAGCTAAAATAGAAACTGTTTTCATCACTTCCATTCATTTTATATCTAATGTGTGTATGTAATATGTTTGTTAGGATCATTTTCTGCTATTTGCTTCTTTTTTTGGGTAAGCCAAAGGCTTTTTAGCCAATGCTTGGTAAAATTTTGGGGGAGAGCTGCCTGCAGGGGGGGTTGCAAAATGCAAAAAACATGTTATAATGTCTTGCAGTTTGGTAGTAAATGCAATGTAAGCTTTCTAAGCTATAAATATAAGCTAAAATGTTATCATTTCTTACATATCCTGTGTTTTGTTGTAAGACACAATTTTGTCATTTTGCACCCATGTAGTCATATTGTATCATATACGATACAAGCAATATCTGCCGAAGTAAAAATTTTTGGAATACAAAATGTGGTTAATAATGTTCAGTGTACTCAATTTACCCAGAATTACACAAAAAATAATAAAAAAAGAGAAAAAAAAATTCATGATTGAAAGGGATATTGACTTTCCCTTGGTCCTCTTTGTCCGCATCTGTTGCTTGAGTGATGTTTCGATGTACCGGTCAAACACCAACCTGATCTCGTCATGCTATGTACCCATGTTACAAATTATCTGAAGAAAGGCTTCGGCAAAGTCTTGGCATGTTTTCATTTGTTCCGTTTTGATAACTGCGTTTACCGTAGCCCTCCCATCAATGATGATCACTTCATTCACTTGGTGAGTTGTCAGTTCATCTGGTAGGTCCACAGTGGTATATTCAACTGCTGTGTCTGTCATCTTTAAAAGTACTTGGAATTAACGGTTATCAGACCGCTGAGTAACAGTTACCTCATTCTTGTCAACTTGTACCCGTTGTCTGTTACTACCGGTATCCAGCGCAGCTTCTCAAAATAACTGAGTGTTGATGCCTTATCATATGCCAGCAGGAGGGATCCATCTGAAGCAAACAGGGATCGGGGCACCACACCAAACTCATACGTTCCGATTCATTCCTTGAGGTCCATCTCCGGTCGACTTCTTGATATTACAATGAAACGCTGCAACAGTCCTCGCTCTTCTTTAATTTTGATTACCTTGTCTCCAATGCTGATTTTTGCAATTGCATTGGCACTTTCGAATATAGACAGTTTCTTTCTGATCATTTTGTCCCACACGGAAAGTTTTCCTTCTACAAGACGTTCACTCGTTCAATGACGAAATTTTCGAAAATCTGTTGCCCAATCTCATCACGCCGAAGGATGTCGTTGGTAGCAGTTTCGTTCATAACTGCTTTGGTGAGCAAATTGTAAATTTCATCTTCGTCAGAGGATTCAAATGGGTTTCTACGCTCGTGAAATACTACGCTGAGTTTGATAGCATTTTGCGTTATTCGAGAGAGTTTTCTTCCTGTGAGCTCATGGTGTTGCGTTTTCTTTGCCTTGCAACCAGAGTAGTACTTTTTCTCAAAGTCATGCTGCAAATTTGAGAGTTTGGGTGCGATGAGAAAGTATTTGTCCAGTGACTTTTGATTCTGTGCAATTCCAACTATGCCTCCAATAACCTTGAGTTCACGATTTTCTTGTTCAATTCCTTGGTCTGCACGTATTGATGTGAATCCAGCAACACCTTTGGTTACGCAGAAATTCCCTTTCATGAACTCTGCCAAGATCTCTGGGTGCTCCTTTTCTGCTTGCTGCATTGTAGAAATGTAAAGTGGTAAAAGGCGTGCATAATTTAAATGATCATGGGCAATAGTGGTTTATTTGTGCATCACATGTTATCATTAGACACTCTGGCTACTCGCAGACTGTTTGCTTCGCAGATCATCGCCAGAAACTATTTCTACATAAAAAGCAGCTACTATGAGTTCTTCAATTTATTGAAAGATTTTAACAGGCTGTTTCGCCCTTTACTCCAGCATCACTTCTTTGTTATTTTTATCCAGCAGCCTGAGTAAACCTGTAAAAACCAGGGTTGTCAGATTAGTTGCAGCCTTCCCTTCCAGATTGCATGTCAGTTTGATTCTAATTATTCTAAAATTTATTCTAGACATTTCATTTTAAGTCTAGAACAAAATACCATTAAATACGCAGTGTACGTTGTAAATATACAAGTAGTGGCAAGAATCTTCCTGTTGAAATGAAAATATCCCTGCGATAAGATGGTGCCAGCACATTTTTTTTATGAAGTTTGTCGCCTTTGTTCGCCCCATTTTTATATCTGTGCCTGCGTACTTGTTGAAAAAGTTTGTCAAATGATTAGCAGTGTTGAACGATGTATCCTAACAAATGAACACAGTAAGTTAAAGAGCAACTGTTTTTTCTTTGTATCATTAGAATTCTTGAAAAATGTACGTAGGGTTGCCTCCTGCTGAGAAACCTTGCCCAGTTTTTGCCCGTTCGTGTAAGAGCTACCTGTAAGTTAATAGCTGTTTATCTGCTAATAAATTTCATACGAATATTACCCTAAAAGTGTTTCCAGAAAGCACTTTAATCCATTATTTGAGTGTAACTTTGCAAAAATTTTTCGGGGGGCATGACCTCGGACCCCCCTAGAATACGCGTACCTTCGGCACGTTATTACCCTCCACGAGTTTTATTGTTTCCCTTCAATGCCTTGCTCAACCCACCAGGATACGCCACTGCGTAGAGCCATATTCTTCCTACAATAAACTTCATGTAGGCTACTCTTGGATTTTTGAACTTCTTATCTAACTTCTTCGATGCAACAAAATATGAAAATCAATAAATACCGTACTTAACAATAATTACGGTGTAACAACCTCAAAACATAACAGATTAAAACTAGTAAACTTAACATACATGGAAATATAACCCAGTGTTAGTGTGCGGAAAGTCCTGTCAGCTAACTGGGTTGCGTCACATTTCTCATAGACAGGCGTTCGCGCCAGAGAACGTGCAATTTAGCAACAAAGTTTCAAACAAAGAGACGGAACTAGTGCAGAAAGTTACCCGCACGCGTTGCAGCTACTAAATGCAATGAAAAAAAAGACAATTACCGAAACAATCTAGACTTGTCTAAACCAGGGTTGTCCAAACTTTATGGGACGCGGGACGCATTCGGCAAGGAAATTAGATCGCTGGCCGCAGTTGACATTTTTCCTCTTATACACTGTCTCACCGTACCAGATGTAAAGTAAAACACGTACATGTGTAAATGAATCTTTATATTTATCATAAAAACATATTGGGGAATAGATTAAAGAAGCTAAGATGTGAATACTACGAATAAGAGAGTTTTGGAAATTTTAAGCAACGTCAGTAGACCAGGAAACCTTAAAAATAACTGACAAGTATGAATAAGAATAAACCATAAATTTATTCTTAAAAAAAATTTAAGGAAGTACGTAAAACGGTACAGTTTACTTAAAATTCAGTGAGATGGGTGTGCCTGTATTTTGGAAGCCAGCTCCTTTGTGTCAATGTCAACTGAGGTTAAGGCTAAACGAAGGCAGGCTTCGAGAGATGTTTGTTTAAGTAGATTCCTCTCTTTGGATTTAATCGACTTCATTGCGGAAAATGCTGCTTCACAAAGGTAGGTACTGCCAAACATTGACAGCAAGTGCAATCCAAAACGGCGTAAATTAGGATAATGCTCTTCAGAAAGAAGAGGCCAAAATTGAGTGATTGGCAGTGTAGCTTTGCTTAATAAAAACTGGTCACTTTGCAAGTCACACAATTCAAGCTGCAAATCGTCATCGGCTTCTGATATAGTTATAGTCAGCGGAGCATTGAATACATTGAAGTTTTTCTCAAGGTGCCGGAAATCTTGAAATCGCTTGTTGAAGTCTTCAATCAGGGTATCAGGGTATCATACTTGGTTGTTATGTCACTTATATGCGGATTTTTATAAATTTACCATTTTAAGGTTGTTTTTCTAGGGTCGGCTTATATGCGAGGATATACGGTAATTTTTAAAAGTTTTCTAGAAGAGGCGGCGGGCCGCATTGAAGGAGGTCGCGGGCCGCATGCGGCCCGCGGGCCAGGCTTTGGACAACCCTGGTCTAAACAATCCCAATTTGCTTCTAAAAATTATTCCAGATTCCAGACATTTTTTTCCCTACTAGACAGTTCGTTTTGCTTCCAGATCTGGAATCAATTATTCCAAACTGACAACCCTGGTAAAAACCGTTATACAAGCTTGGGTTCTCTCTGGTAGCCCAATGTCATTCATCTATGACGTCACAAATTATAAAAAACAGCTCATTAAAATGATTCAATAAGCTTGCTGTATGTGCGTCACAAAGTAACTTTGTTACAAAGTATTTACGTCATAAAGTACTTTTATAAATTTTTTACTGTTGATGAATGGGGCCAAAATTGCATTTTGGCCATTTTGATAGGGGATTTCTGGTCATTAGAGTGCACAGAAAAAATGCCACCCTAATTTTTTTTCATCTTTATTGTATCATCTGACAAAATCAAGAAAGTTTTTGCTTTTAACAACAAAAAAACACGAAACCTTTTTTCATGACAAATGTGCCTACACTATTTGCTCAGTGCTTTTTCTCAATCATTGTAATTGCTAATCCCTTTTTTTCTGTCTTGTCTGATATCTTTTCAACGTTTCTTGACGGTGGCCCTAAAGATGATAAATTTACGCTGTTGGAAAGTAGCCTACTGGTTTTAGGCATTTACTATGTTCAGTTTAACCTCTAAGTATCTTGTTGCGTGTTTTAACTCTGATTTTTGCTGCTTTACTTTATTCAATTTATCAGTACGTTTTTGTGTTATGCCATCATTGCTGAACAGGTTGTGTTAACCTGTTTTAGCCACCTTGATAAAGTCAGTCGTGCTGACTGACGAAACGTCGGAAATACAAAAAGCTAGTTATCATCTTTAACATCAGGAGGTAACCTAGTAAATAGTCACTAGAAGAACGCAAATTACTTTAAATAAAAGTTAAATTAAAAAATAGGCTTGGTCTATAATCATAATATATAAGCCTACATGGAAAAAATGTTTTCATAGTCTTTTACGTATAGGCCCAGGCCCGCAACCAGCAAATATTTTCGGGGGGGTGATTTAATTTTTTTCAAAGAACAAACATTAAAATGATGCATTGTGACATTTTTATGTTGATGTCCACGCCCATTGATATAGTGTGTGGCACTACCGGTACCATGCTACGGTTCAGTGGTCATAACTTATGTCAATCACGTTTTTATTTAGTACAGCATTAAAGGAAACTAGCCTTTGTAACCTTTTCTCATTTAGCTATGACTACCCAAGGAAGAAAATTACGATATCACAGTAATGTGTTCAGTCGGTTACAAATAAAATACAACATCTGTAGGCTACGAACTGCATTGGCACGACTGGAGTCATAAATTAATCGATAACATATATTTACATCAACATAAACAAACAGATACATATGAATAAACTCAACACAGTAATTACAAATTACAATCCTGAAACATTTTGTTGGCTCAACAAGTTTTTATGTTTGTAGGCCCAAAGAATTTGACTTTGCAAATGCAAAATAACATTTTAATTTAGAGCATAATGTCTAACTTTCTACTTGATTTGGCAAGTTCGTTTAACACCAATTCCGCGCTTGGAATTTGAGTACGATGGATTTGCATGAGAGCTAGTCCAGAAAGCCTGTCCTGCCCCATAGTGTTTCTAAGGCAGTGGTTCCCAACCTGGGGTTCGCGGACCCCTTGGGGGTTCGTGAGAAAGCATTTGGGGGTCCGTGATTACCTTGATGAATTTTGGAGAAAAAAAACGAAAAGCGATCTTTTTACTTTCATTTCTCTTTTTAAATGCAAATGTGTCAAGCTCAAGCCCGCGAGAATAAATTGTAGGCTACCGGCATGCATTCAAATAAATCTAACTGCTGCTTACAGTGTGTACAGTGACCTTAAACTACATCTACCACAACGCATGTCGATTAGGCTACAGTCAAATCTGGATTGGCTCGTCTATTACGTTATAGCTCGTTTATTATCGCCTGGACGTTGAAGATGACATGCGTGTTGCATTGTCAAAAACTCAACCACAATTCAGTCGTTTAGGAAAAGGCAGAAACAGCCTCTCATTAAATTTGCTTACGTTGAAAAAGTTTCGGCATGGCGCTTTGGGTCACCTTAATATTCAAATACTGCTAACATTTCTTGAACAATTCATTCATTTTTTTATTTGAGCAACTGTTTAACCTGATATTTGCCGCAGGAGTCATAGCGGCAATGCAATATGACACAGTACGGTAGTTGAGTAGCATAATTACAATAGTCAATAGTATGTTAATTGAGTTTCAGGCCAAATTTAGGTAGGGGTCCGCAGAATTAATAATTTGTCTAAAGGGGTCCGTGACAACAAAAAGGTTGGGAACCACTGTTCTAAGGTAACTTTTCAAGCGTCGTAGACAGCTAAATGTTCTTTCTGCAGAAGCAATTGTGACTGGAAGTGTAGCCAAAATTATCAAGAGTTTGTAAATGTTTGGATAAAACTCTTTTTGGGATTCTATTGCTGACACCGCATCAATCGCACTTGCTGGCCTTTCACTTTCAAGAATTCATTTAAAATCAGATTTACAAATGCCTAAGCCCAACTGAGTAGCTTATTCACCACGCTATCGCAGCTGCTTTTGATCTCGAATTATTTAGTTGTTTTTAAACGCTTTTTATGGTGATGATGGATGCTGGCATTATGTATACGCTAACGAAACAGATAATGAGGATGCCAGCCTAATTTATCGAACAAAATTGTTAGCATAGCTTCCAACCAGCGTAGCCTACTTTCGGTTTCGATAGTCTACACTCTACAGTACGTGCACGGACATTTTGCCGAAAGGACATTTTGCCGAAAGACATTTTGCCGAAAGACATTTTGCCGAAAAGACATTTTGCCGAAACTCATTTTGACGACAGGACTAATTACCGAATTCTATAATTTCGCCAATTTGTCTAATCGGCATTTAGTCCTTTCGGCAAAATAAGTTTCGAAAAAATGTCTATTCGGCAAAATGTCTATTCGGCAAAATGTCCTTTCGGCAAAATGTCCTTTCGACAAAATGTCCGGGTACCCTACAGTATGGCTGTACGTGTACGACGTATAGTAGGGCCTACATTTCATACTGCATAAAACGCTTAAAAATTTTTCAAAAAATTTCGGGGGGGGGCAAATGCCCCCAATGCCCCCCCTGGTTGCGGGCTTGTATAGGCCTACTTAAAATTCATCTCAATAGAGCGCTGTGTTGATGCGACCGGCGGTGACCGACCTATGGATACGGGTATTTTTGTCGGATAACTGCGGATAAAAATAAAACGACCCAAGTCCGGCAGATTTTTTCAAAAACTAATATTAATTAATTTAATTTGTCGCCGACATTTGTTGGCGCGTCGACGGGTTTTGTGACCGTTGGGTTGTATGGTAACTAAAGATTAGAGAAACTGATCGCGAATCATTCCCAATCCCAACATTGGTGTGTTCTACTACGAATTGAGTTCTTTTTATCCGTTTGATAACTTGAGGAAGTTTAGGTAAAAGTACGGTACCGTATATTCATAAAGCACAGCTTGTGAAGTTGTGAATGAACCTCAAAACTTCAGACTGCTATCTGCTAAGCAGCGCCAGCACAGCACGTAAAAATAAATCATACCTAGCCTAATTCATGGTCTCAAAATTTCATATAATCATGCTTATAGGCTCAATAATACTTTAATGCTAATTTCTTCCCAGAACAGACTGAGTGCTTTGGTCAGGCCAAATTGAAGTCATAAAACACATTAGATTTATAAATTCTTATAAAAATGAATAAGTAAGTTCTGGTGCTACTTCTAAGCTGTTTTTTTTAAATCTTTATCCTCGGACTGGCAAAGCCTTGATTCGTTATTCCTGGTAGTTTCGCATACTTGTAGAGGCTCTTGACGCAGGGCCGGTTACCAAGATTGGCAGAGTGAAGTTTTCCGATTGTTGAAGTATTGCTGCCGGGGAATTATTCCATTCACTAGGTGCTGCTGAATGGAGAGCAGTCCTGAAATGCGTTGCTCAAGCGCACACACCGAGAGTCGAACTTGCACCGCTTGATCTTGAGCCGGGCGAGTAACCACTGGTCGAGCTATCGGGACGGACAACACTTAAGCTTCAACTAATCGCTCATTAGCGACTTTACTAAACTTCCAATTGTTGCTGACTGAACGCAAAATGAGCCAGGAGAGGCACAATGCCGCTCTTGCAACGTCACAATTTCATTGTTCAACAATGGCTACAGCAAAGAGAGACTCCTTTTCGATTTTTGTATTAAGCGCAAATTAAATTTTGAAGAAAGTGTAAGTCACAAATTTTAATTTTTACCAACCGATTTTTGCGCCCCTATCAATGTGGCGCCCATGGCTCGAGCCATGCCTGCCATACCCTAGGTACGCTACTGCGAACATGGTAGGATTAAACTTTCAAAAATCTTTTTTTGTCCGAGAATAAAGATTCCCAATCAATAATAACGAAATCTGTTATGAATCTGTGATGTTTGAACAAACTAATGATGATATATTTAATAGAAATTAGAAGAATCAAGAAACGTGAGAAATATTAACGTTATTGCAATCTAATTTTGTCTCGAATTTCTAGTGGTCTTCAGTGCTTCGAATTTATGTTTATTGTTGGAAGTTTTTTACGTAATTTAACGTCGAAAGTAACCACACATCATTAGCCAATCTTTAAAACATTGTGTTCTATTTCTCTTGCCTTCAATCGCACTTTTTTCTGTTGGTCATCACTGCTTCGAATTTTTATGTTTATTGTTGGAAGTTTTTACGTAATTTAACGTGGAAAGTAACCGCTCACACATCATTGGCCAATTTTTTAAAAATATTGCGTGTTTTATATTTTTTTCTTGCCTTCAATCGCACTGCAGTATATAATCTGGTGAAATTTTATTTTGTATGTTATTCGCTCTGAGGATGCGCATTGTCATGGTGCGCGAAACGTCAGTGAAGCAATAAACCATCTTGTTTGTTGTTAATTTTACTTTCAATTTCATCAGATGAACGTTGCAACTAGTGCTAGAAACGATAATTGTCCTGATGAACACCCAAACTTTTTAGTATTCATAATAAAGCTATTACGTATTGAACGTGGGATAACTTTTTACCCAAACGATTAAATGGAAAAACCATTAGTTGACACACGTCGGAGGATATGAAGTGTTGGATATGAATAGGTTTAAAACAATTTTAATGCTTTTGTTTGAATGGGCCTTTACTTGGATACCTGTAATCACCAGAGCTAACAACAAAAGATATTCGTCAAATGTGTCTTATTATTGCAATTACGTGTTATGACTTTATGAATAATTTACTCAAAAAAAGGTAATTATTTTTTCTACAGTAATACAATGCCAAAAAGTGAATAGGCTACGTTTTAACATTATGGTTTTATGACGTGAAGCTTGTTTGTTCTATAATTTTACTTGCACTCATTCATGGAAGGATTGCTCAATAATGTGTTGTTTCGCAAAGATGTGCTCTAATTATTGTGTTTGCTTAATTTTTGTTATTCTACATCGAATGTGCATTTGGTGATTCCAACGATTTGTTGTGGTGTCGGCAACACGCTGATGTCGAAGCTTTTTTTCCTAATCAGTGGCGAAAAGCCAGAGAGAGGTGCTGTTTTTAAACTTTGAAATAGGCTAAGCAAGATTTAAATGAATCTATTCATAGGTTCTTAGCTGATAGTTTAGCATTTTTGGTGGAATAGTCCACAAAACCACGTTGTTTTAATTTGGCAAGAAGTCCATGCAGGTATTGGGACCAATGCTCTGGTCAGAGGTTCCAAGTAGGCTAAAAAACTTATCATTTCATTGTTTCAAAAAAGAGATCAAAACGTTAATTTTACAAAGCTACAGTGCATCGTAAGTGATATGTTATGGAAACCAACTTGTCAGTTGCTTCGGAAACTTTATTATTCTCTGCTTGCTTCATGGAATTTTGTGTTTTGGCCTACGTTATCATCAATATGTTTTTTTTGTGCGTATGCTGTTGTTGAAGCGCGGGAACGTTTCAATTATTATTTTTCTCTTGTAAGCTTATTTTAAATGGCAAAATCGTAATTTCCGTAGGGTGGCAATTGACTAGTAGACCGTATGGTCGTCTCGTTGTCTCCCTGTCGGTATGGGAACTTGTGTAACTTTTGTACTGTGTATATTGCATATTTCAAACATGTACCTATGTTCCTGTTACTGACAAATAAAACATTGATTGATTGATTGAAAGAAGTTACTACAGCTAATAATGCACATAGTTTGTTATAGTCTTTGACATAAATTGTCTTATGCTGTTTCGGATCAAGCAATGCATAGCGTAGGACTGTTGCTAAGAGTGCATTGAGGAAAGATGTCACCAGTGTTGAATAGCTAGTAGCATCGTTCAGCTGGAATGTTGTATTCAGTCTTGTAATGTTTGCCAAAAAGATAACAACATGCTTACAGCAATATTGGTATTTTAAGACGAGATTTTAGGCTAGGCCTACTACCCAAGACTCAAACTCAATTTTTAGCTTTCTTTTTAGCCTACCAAGCGGCCAAGCTACAGTATGCAACATGACTAACGATAAGTTGGTAGCATGCTATCGCTACACAGATTAAGGCTAATTCTATTTTTTAGTCTGCATTGACAAGCCAAGTGGGTTTTTTGTATCTTTTCAAAACTGAACTTTAGAAGAATCACTTTTGTAAGAACATTCTGTAGTTAGTTGTTAACTTGTGAAATGCATCTCAAGTTTCAGTTTGAGAAAATCTTGTAGGACAACAGAAGCATGTTAACGGAGGCTACAGTTCGACACTCGACAGAACAAACCAGCATAAGTTTGTTCCAGGGTTGCCAGATTTTAAATTGAAAAAAAAGCCAAAAAAGGCCAATAAAACTGTAAAAAAAAGCCAAACATTAAACTAAAAAAGGCCAAAAACCAGCCAAACAAGTCACTTGTAAAAACCAAGTTTGATAGGTAATACTCACGTTGCGTTCTAACAGTTTGTAATTCATTAAAAAAAAGCAACAGGAGCTGGTAATTAGTGATGATTTTAGCTGTTGCAGTATGCTAGAATGCTACCCTTTGCATTTGCAACAATTATGTCTTGGAAATGGTCAATTGCATTGATAGAGCTGTGGCATGCGACAGACAATGCTAGTTTCAGCTCAATCTTCTTTTTGCTTTTTCAGAATCAAGTGCAGTAGCTGCAAGTGTATCAAATAATAAAGAATTTTGAGCTTGTACTGGAAGTTTACGTTTATGCTTCGTTGTCTTTTCATGGTTATTAAAATTACTTTTCTTTGGGACAATGGTTGCTTGGCATAACTTGCAAAAAGCATCACCTGTGCGCAGGCCCGTAGCCAGCCGGGGGCCAGGGGGCCTCGCCCCCCCTGAAAAAAATTTTGCCCTTCCTGGCAAAATCCCAACATTCTCGAGCAACAGCTACAATTATAATGATTTTGCCCATCTTTCCCCTTGCAGAGCTTTTTCGGCCCCCCTAAAAAAAAGGTTGGCCCCCCTTGCTCTGCGGTCTGGCTATGGCCCTGCCTGTGCGTTCATCTTTTTTAAGCTAAGAAAACTCATTTTTCCCATTCAGGTAGATATTTCCTGCTGCTATCATACATTGCCTTCCACTTTCGTTTTGACATATTATCAACAGCTACAATACTTTTGAACAGATAATAATTAATGCGGTACTTTAAATAATAGCCTGTCAAAATGGTCACTTTATAAAAATTAACAAGCATCGCCAAAAGAGCAAGACTTCATCCTTGCACACGCTGTCAGTCTGCCCCTGCAGTCTCTGCACAGTGCACATGCGCATTAACAAATAGCAATTCCTCAATCCACAGAGAAAGAATAAAGGACAAGTGTTGCCATTGTTGTTTCAATCTTACAAAATACAGTAAATGTAAAAAAAGCCAAACAAATAATTTGCGGCCAAACCAATATGAAAAAAAAACCCAAAATAAAGCCAAAAAGCCAAACCCAAATTTTGTGGCCAAACGACTTCAAAAAAGGCCAAATTTGTGAAATTTGGCCGTAAAAAAGCCAATCTGGCAAGCCTGGTTTGTTCACAAAGCGCATCATAAACAATGCGTTCCTGTTTCGTGCACAAGTAAGCCGTGTTTCCGTCGCAAGCTGAAAAATATTTTTAGACAAGAGGCTCCCAATGGGTCACTCGTCAATTGTTTAAATGAAATTCGGGAATGAAATGCAAAAAGAATCTACAGCCGCTGGTCTCAACTTAACCTTTTCGTTTTGTCCCTCACGAAAGCTTTACATGCTACATTTTACAATGTTGGAAAAGTAACTGGCCTTTCCAGTGAAATACTGTTGTTAGTTGCTGCAGTCTGATAAACAAAGGTTTAAATTTGTAGCTTTTTTAGCTGTCGTTTTGACTAATACTAATCATTTTCGCCCCGATAGCTCAATTGGTTAGCGCGTCACTTCTGGAACGAAGAAACTTCAAGATCAAGCGGCGCTGGTTCGACTCTCGGGGTGTGCGCTTGAGCAACGCACGTTAAGGACTGCTCTCCATTCAGCGTCATCTAATGGATGGAATAGTTCCCCGGCAACAAGACTTCAACAATCGGAAACTTCACTCTGTCAATCTCGGTGACCGGGCCTGCGTCAGTGATCCGAAGCCTCTACAAGTATTCGAAACTGCCAGGATTAAGCTCTGCAAGAAGTTTTCCCAGTCCGAGGATAAAGATTCATTCAATCAATCAATCAATCAATTTTCACATTTGTATTTTTACACAGCGTGTGATTAAAATGTTTTCAAAGTAAATGTGGCACATTTGAAAGAAAAAAGAATGCAACAATTCACTGTTGTTTCATCAAAGTCATGTCTAAGATTGTGGTTTGTTCTGGGATTATTCATAACTTCCTCAATCTCATATCCTGAAGTTGATGTCAGGTAGAAAAGCATTTATTTTTAATTCTAATGCATAGCTTAATCTTAGAGAAGTTGTGGTAGGCTGACTGTTTCAAACAGGTTACGAACATGTTCATCTTCAACAAAAACGACTATACTTTGAGTAAGGTTGTTTTTGATAAACGCTTAGAAAGTTTAATTCACTCCATTATTTTCAACTCCTTGTTCTCTTGCTTGACAATCGTGCTATAAAGACAGGTTGTACTCAACTTATAAAACACTATAATCTTACTATTTAGGCCTAATACCTAGGCTACAGCCTTTTGAATGAAACGTATTTACTTCTCAGCACATGGACTATACTGAATAGAAGTAGAAAGATTTTGGGGTTATGTCAACTGCCAAAAGACGAATACTTGGCTGGAAGAGTGGTAGAAATTGTTGACGACTATTTTGGGCCGGCACTTTTCTTCAGGTACTGGTGCAGTATGTAACTATGGTATGTAGCCAGATCGGCTGGCGCGTATGTCAGTGTTACCTTAGATTAGACATAAGGGTCTCGCTAAGTCTTGTACTTCGTTTTAGATGCGTGTGTTTGGTACTGATGACTTTATACACTGAATTAAGATTTGACGTTGGATGGCGCTGTTTCTCTGACATGATGTTGGAAGCGACAGTGATCTGAGATGGAGTGAAACGTATTTTCACAAATAAATTTGAAGCTCAGTGAATAGAGATGATTGAATTAACACTTTTTTTTATAATTTATAACGTTTTTTGTTCACTTTGTACTATACCTTGTCAACAGAGAGTCCATCTTCAGCACAGCACATGACCTGGCAATTCCATTACCATTCAGCATTCGCTCAGTGACTTTTCTTGGTGGAAAATTTTATGTCATTAGAGATGACGTCACTGATCTCAATCCTACACTATATTCCATCCAGGACTATCAGCTAATTGGTGGTTATTTGTTTTGGTTCAAAATGGCAAATAAACAATGCGAGGTTTGCTCTAATGCTGATTTACCTCCATATTTTAGTTTGAAATTCTCACATCCAACCTGTAATGGGTAAGTAAATGGCAATTAGAAAATAATTGTGTGATTATGTCATAGACAGATCATTGATAGCAACTTGGTAGGGTTGAATTGCATGATTCAAAAACAATACATAAAAATAAAAAGTAACTTTATAAATTTGAACGTTTTCGGCAAAACTTTCTGCCCTCGTCAGGAAAATAACTTAATTCATCCAAACAAAAATGTTAATAATTAATAAATGAGTGAAATTAATTACAATTTTCACTGAGTTACGTACAAACACAAAAGGTGTTAACATTCTGTTGCAAACTATGCGGGAGTGTGGTCACAAGACAAGATAGCGAGCGGTAACAACATTATAAAGTCAAGGAAAACAACACAAAACAAACGTAATTTAGTATAAATTCAACAAGATGCCCCTCCAGCAAATAATTGCTTGCTGAGCTTAGGGTTGTGCTGCTTTATTTGGAATGCCTCGTGAATGTTAGTTTCAAATTCTGATTGAAAGTTGCGAATTATTTTGAATGAATCCAATGTAAATTTGATGTTGGAACGAATACTGCAGTCATATATATGTGGTCTTTAATTGCACTATGTTTGTTGATGTCTGTTAAATTCACGTGTTCCGTTGCTCTTGTAACCAAGTGTCTTGTGGACATACCTATGTATGTCATGTTCGTGTCACACGAACAAGTGAATTTATAGACAATGTTAGAACGAAGAGACTGAGGAACGCGAGATTTCAACAAAAATATCTACTGACTTTAAAACTTTTGTACAGAAGAACAACGTCGATATTACATTTGCGTTTAATGAGTTTAGATGGTTTTATAGCGTATACGAGTGATTTCTTTTCTAGGAAAGGTATATAGAAATAAAAGGTTTCTGCAGACTCTTAACCTCAGTTCTGGCTTCTCGGTGTTATGGGAATTGTTAATCATCAATAATTGTAGGATCCATGTGAGAGGATTCAACCAAACGTATAATAATCAATAAAAAATCAACCAGGTTTGGTAACTACAAAAATTTATTGGTATAAATTTTTGTAGTTACCAAACCTGGTTGATTTTTTATTGATTAAGGTATATAGAGTTATGGAAATCTATGACGTCAGTATTCGGTGAAGATACTGAATTGAAACGTTGTAAAACCTTATTAAAAAACTGCCCGGAATATCTATTACCACATACAATAGATTTAATTTTAGCGATTTCATTCATGTAGTGGGATTTGTCTAAGCAGATAGAACGAGCACGATTATTTAAACCTAAAACTAACCCAAATTTCCATTTCCTAGGACACACTGCGTTGAAATTTAATAATAATCCAGTGTTACGTGGTTTTCGCCAAACCCATGTATTAAAAGTACTTTCGTTAACCTTTAGTTCAACATCCAAAATGGTATAGTTTCTCTAGCTTTTTCCTCTGTGAATTTATGTTTTCAATGTCACTTGTGAATTTTGTGAGTGTTAAATCACAAGAGCAAATAATTAATTGATGCTGCACAACAACTTTCTCAACAACAACTCAACTTTCTCCAATTGTTTTCAACGTGAAGTTTCTACAAAGCGATTAGATTCCAAAACTAATTGTGTAAACAATTTTTCAATCTATTTAGGTTGGGGGGTTCTTCAATCTGCTCAGTGGACCTGGATGTGCTTTACATGAAAGAAAGGCTGTCATTGCTTTTGACAAACACTTCATCTGCTTTCCAGCTGTTTCAAAACCTTGAAAATAAATTTACTCTTACAAGTAATTCTATGGATTTAGAAGAAAGAGCTTGGTTATGGACTACAGAATGGACACCAGTAAATATTAAAATGCAGATTAAGAATTTTATTTTATAAACATTCTTAACGCTAATTGTGCCTTTGAGCTACATTAAGTTAAACTCAAGATCGATTTTGAATGTATGTTGGTGTCTTTGATGCTTTCTTTTCACAGGTGAAAGCCACTAACTTTATTTTTTACGTAGTAGGCCTACTTTGCTCAGGGCTCGTGCTTTTTCAAAATCACCTCAGAAATAAGTAGCGTCTAGCTAGGTCTGCAGCTGCGGTGGTCAAGTGTGTCGCTAGATGTTTTGTAAGGTATCATTGTTTTTTCTTGATTGTTGATGTCTTGTGAACACTGCTACCCTCCCTTGCAGTGGCGGTTCGTGCCATGGGGCTGCAGGGCTGCAGCCCCATCCTGAAAGAAAGAGAAGAGGGAAAATATGTTTTCCTCTGTGTTTGTCCGACCCGGTTACTTTTTTCACTTAAGAATTGCGGATCGAAAATTAAAATATTAAAAGTTTCGTTTGGCAACACCGATTTTGCACAAACTTCTTTCCAGCCCGAAATTCTAGATTTCAAGCGCTCTGATTGGCTAAAAATTACCCTTGAAGCTCCACCTCTTTCAGTATTTACAGCAATTTTTGAATCTGTTGGGGCTGCATCGAAAACAGCCCCACCTAACCGAATAACTTTACAGACTTTTTAAAGTTAGTTTTTATTTTGCAGAGTAGCGATGAGCCATGAATGTAGAAGTGTTAGCTGTAGGGTTAGGGTATTCAACAGGTTATAGGAAGTGCAAGAACATCTCAAAATCACTTGAACCTTGTATGCAACGGCCATTATAGGCTAGTCAAGACTAAGCTCAATACTATTAAAGTTTGTCTCCAAAGCAATACTGCTAGTTTTTTTTTAAATACAGCTTAGAAATACATCAACTTTTCAACAAAGTTTGAATGCATTTTTCAAAATTTGGGATAAAAGCATGCTCACAACGCACAAAATTTAATGGGATTTTTTAAATTTTTCTGGGGGGGGACCCTCTAGCGAAATCGTTTGCAGCCCCACTGCTCACAAGCAGCACCAGCCGCCACTGCTCCCTTGGATTTGCTGCTGTCTGCTGACCATGGGGAGATTTAAGCATCATAAAAGTTGAACAAGTTATACTATTCACACTTACTTTATTACACAATATCATTAATTACACGTAGGTGATGTGAGAAGTACTGCCAGATGTTAGTCGTCCAATTTAACCATTCAAGTGACATTCGCTTATTTCAGCACACCCATTCTATAAACCGGTTTACAAGCGTCCACGGCTTGTTTTTGGAAGATCGATTGATTGTTAACCAGCCAAACTTTCTTCCAATGATAATGGACGACACCGACGCTCCACCAACGTTGCTAACAACTAATCCGGGTCCTACGCAATTTACTTCCATTACCTCGTTTGAAAACGGAGGGGAAACTTATATTGTTGGGCACATGAACAAAATTTTAATGCTTGTGAATTACAAAAGAGGAACAACAATCAAGGTGAATATGATAACTTTTAATGCGAACTAATCGCGATTGTTTTATATTCAGGCTACATGGCCTTGAACAAATGTACTATTTTAATTGTGTAATACTGCTAAGGCGTTTCGTTGATGACTGTTCTGTAGTAACCTTTAATTGTGTAATCTTTTATTGCAAAACTTGCTTCTAGAAGATTTAGCGTTCGTGCGATTCTAGAAACGTCTCTGACTTGTTGACCAGAAAACCAAGTTTTGTGTTGTAATGTGACCATAGCTTCTAGATGCTTCTAGTCGAAGCAAACCTGCTATAGATAGCCGCGTGAATGAAAAGTATGTTGAAGACGATTGTAGAATTCTAACCGATATTGAATAGTTTGTAAAAGTGAAAGTTATTACCGATTGTAAAGTTGCTACTGCAAGTGGTAGTATTTATCTATTTTAAAATTTAAAGTCGAAGAAATTGCTGTTCAGAACTTGATTTCTATGTGTGCTGCACTATTTGTTGAGTCATTCACGGATTTCTGAAAACAATCTCAATAGAAGAACTATTTGACTGGACTGCTTCACGTTTGATATCCCAATAAACTACGTCATCAAGTTTTTCAAAGTTTTTTTTAAGAGTTAGAGAGAACTGTGACGCAGTTGTTATCATAATTATGCATGAAAAAGCCATGTGAGTTTTCGCCATTCTTATAATAAAAAGTGGCTTCTCAGTTAAAATATTGTCTCAACAAAAAAAAATCAATCTTTTTACATTGTTTTAACGTTCGAAAACTTTCTCCAACAAGTCCCAAACTTTCTTTCCTACTATTGTTTGCTTTATCGCATTTTATTTTGTGCTGTGCAGTTCTAAACAAGACTCTCTACAACTTTTTCCCTATTGGTCACTTCCTTATAATACAAGTTATTTACGAGATTTTCTGTCATCCAGTTTCAACCAACATGCTTGTCATATTACTATCCATTTGCTTCATCTAATCCTTTGAAAATCAAGTTTACATATAACTGGTAGTGCTATTTCTTTACGGCATGTTTTGAAACCGCGAAGCAGTTATCACTCTTTACAATTATCTTCCTTGCAAAGTATCAACCTAGCAGAGCAATTTTTGTTTTTCATCATCATTTTGTCCCTTCCTCGTATGGAGGGTTGGATACAATGCGCCATTGTTCTCGACCATGAGCTGTGCGTACTGCACATTCATAAGTTAATTTTGTCCATTTTGTGATGTTTGTTGTCCAAATCATTCTTGGTCTGCCTTTACTTCTTTTACCGTTTATCTTCCCTTCTATTAATGATCTTTGTAATGAATTTTGCCTTATTGTGTGTCCGAAATAATTCAATTTTCTTCTTTTGACTGTTTGTAAGAGCATTTTGCTTGAATTGAATTTGGAGAGTACTTCATCGTTAGTGATCTTTTGTTTCCATGAAATTTTTAACATTTGCCTGTATGTCCAGAGCTCGAAGGCATCGATCCGTTTCTCCATTTTTGTGACATTGTCCAAGTTTCGGAATTGTATAATAGGGTCGACCAGATATAGCATTTTGATATCCTGGGACGAGTTGATAAGTTTAAACGTTGATTGGTTAAAATATTTTTCATTTTTCCAAATGTAGTTCTTGCAATTTCTATCCGTCTAAGAATTTTCATGGTTTATTTCATGGTTTTTACCAGCAAGCAATTATACCGTTTGAAAATTAGGTGTCGATTATTGCAAAACCATCTATTAATGTCCGCTCTTCTTTTATATTCCTACCTCATACTTTCCTGTAACTCCATACGATGTTGGCTCACATTGCTTCAAGAGTATGTCTTTGCTTCAAAAAAAAAGAGGTCCTATGCGTTTGAGACATAAGGTGTTGACCTGATATCTTTCCACTTATTTTGGCTTTGGACAAGTTACTTTCCAGACCAGATAGACCAAAACTAACTAGTCAGCATCTGTCTAATTGGCTTGGTTATATTATTATTATTGTAACTGTCTCCGCCGCCAGTGTAGCCAAATCGTTTGGCATCCGCTGGCTTCGATCAGTCTTTCAACAAGGTTGATAGGATCTCCATTCTGTTTTGTCCTTTGCGATGTTTTGCAATCGATGGAGATGTGGTGTGCTGAGCAGGGATCCCAGGCCAGCTTTTCTGATGTCAGATCTCAGCAGTTGTAATAACTTGGTACGGTGACGTCCGGTTCGGCCTTGGTACTTTTTGCTGCCAACTATTGCAAATTCAAGGGCTTTCTGAGGAGGTGAGTCCTGGTGGAGTCTCAGAATGTGTCCAAACATGTTCCATCTCATGGTGGAGATCTTGCAAGACAATGGTTCACTGTTGCATATTTTGTAGAGATTTTTGTTTGAGATAAGACTGTTTGGCCAAGTATGACCAGTTATGACACGTAAATGTCTTCGATGACAGGCATCCAATCTTTCAAGACTTGCTTTGGTAACAGACCAGCTATTACAGTTGTAGATCATAATTGGGATGCAGTACGCGTTGTACAATTTTAGTCGCAACTGTAATGGGATTCTCGATCTCTTGCTCCATAGTTTCCAGTGTGATCTGAAAGCGACATTGCCTAAATTGCAGCGGGATTTGACATCGGCAGTGCTGCACAATAATGATCCCAAAAGTTTGTGTGTACGCCATTTTTCGTTTCCTCGAATCGGTAGGCTATCAGTATCAGTTTCATTTGTGTCTGCAAGAAATATGTGGGTGAATTCAGTTTTATTCTCATTCATGAAAAGATTGTAGTTTTTCAGGTTCTTTGTAGCAATAGATTGTAGCATATCAAGTGGCTGCCTTTCCTCATCCAGAAACTCAATATCGTCTGCATACTCCATTTCCAAAGGCATGCATGTGTCAGATATAGGGGGGTTTGGTCTGGAGGACTGCTCTCGCACTGAGCTCAATGCTGCAGATAGGTAGCAGGTGAAGAGTATTGGGGAGAGGCTGTCTCCTTGAGGGGAACCGATGGTAGTCTCAAAGTTTGCGGACGTTTCGTTGTTAATGCGCACATACAGTTTCGTGCCAGCTAGCAGGGTGCGGGTTAGTCGCAGTTCATCTTCATCACAGCCAGCTTGGTCTAAAATTTGAAGGATTTTTTTTGCGTTTGATGGTGTCAAAGGCTTTGGACATATCTATTCCCATTTTGTGGAAGTCCCATTTTCTAGCCATTACCACTGAAACGAGCATACGTTGTGCCCAGACAATGTCAGCACAGCTTCTGCCACGTTTGAAACCGCTTTGGAAGGGTCCAGTGAAGCTGTCAATTTTGTCTCTAATCCGATGCAAAATGATGATGGAGAGGATTTTTCTGATGCTATTGAATCTTGGTTATAGGCATGGTTATGTCATGTCATGGTTGTCATGTCAATGTCATGGTTATAGGCATGTAATTATTTGCTACCAATATAAAAGCGAAGGAATTCAGTCTTTTACAAATGAATTTATTTAGATTAAAGTTTTCACTATATCAAAACTGTTTATTTTTGTCTAAACCAGTACAGAGCAACCGACACCACCGCTAGCAAACGTCTATAATTATTATCAGTAGCAACATTGTAGCGAACCCAACAACTAAATTTGATTCAGAAGAACAGGCTCTAATTGTCATTCAAAACAGAGCAGTCCCTTGTGCTGTAAGACTATAGGTATTTTTTCTCACACTCAACAAGTCATATTGACTAATTTGTATGATTCTGTGAATCCACTTTATGTAGACATGGCAATATTTCGTTGCGAAGGTTACAGAGGTGAGGAAGTACATGTCGAGAAGTTGTATTCTTGTACAGATGATATACCGCTTCGTGTACAGATGTAAATCACCTTTAAATAAATGAAACATCGACTTGGTTTTAAAAGTTTCTTGTACATCGACTTGGTTTTATAAGCCACCCGGAAAGGCTCGAAGTGTTCGAACTCCAACAAACATCCTTGCTGTAAAAGAGTCAATTTAGCAATCTTTGAGTCATTCAGCTCGCAAGCACGCCTCGTCATTGAGGCTTTTGAGGGAAATGAGCGAAATACATCAAATGGTAACCTTTTTACTTTGAGATGAGACAATAAATGTTTTGATTGCTTATAAATTTTGTCTTTTTTTTCTAGTTTGAAATGTGGTAGGTTTTTCTGACGCAGCCTGTACGTTTCACCATTATGTTAAAACGTTGATTAAACTCAAGCTTCAAGTGAAGATGTTTCAGTTTGGGGTTAATTCTATTGATTACTGATCATCGTTCAAAGTAGATAACTATTAAATTTGGAATGTTTTTAGGTCGGAAAGATGTCGAACTATTTCAGGAATTTATTTATCTTGGAAAACAATGGCATCATCGGCCAAGACATCAATTACAACTTGTATTACTCATCCAGCTTTGTTTCAGGTACGAGCAATCTCGCATGAATAAGTGCCGGGCTTAAATCGACTCACGTTCAGATACCTTTTTCTTTAAATCAAGTTTTAGAATAAAATAATTTCTCACATCAAAATTGGCCACAATATCCATTAACGATATAAACTAGTTTTCTTGTTCTTTTCTTCAAGCGGTTTTTTGTTGGTTTGACCAAAACATACTTTCGCATTTTTGTAAAAAAAAAAAAAACAGGAATGCAGCCTACATTCAGATTGATTCAAATGCACTTTACCATTTGTCGTAAAACTAAGGCATTTGGTGTGCTACCATTATTGCCGGGTTTTTGTTTATGTGTACACACTGTAGATACAATATACAAGGCAAAACCATGAATTGAAAAAACTACTGTAAACTATACAATTGTGGTACGACACAGCAAATCCGGTTTCCAGATGTTACTTTATTTCGGGACTGAAAACATAATTTGTTTTCTGTAAGAATAGAAATATCGATTTGTCTAGCTGAGCAACCCAATATCGGAAACTCCCACTTTGAAAGTGAAATAGGCTACTGTCAACCAATAAGTGTGAAGATTAGATAACCTTCCTTGCACTATTTGTAGCCTATATTATGTCAATTTATATGCTTAACCATCAACACATATGTATTACCTGAACAGATGTTTTATCACCTCTCGTGCTTTGTGCAAACCAAGGAATTCCAACAAGTCAGGGTTGCAGCACATACTTTGATATTGAATTGCCCTTTTCTTACAAGATAGCAAATAGAAAATGTTTTCAACGGTCATCTGCATTCTATGAGGGCAGCACCAAGTTTTCTTCAAGAACTGTTCATGCTTCCGATGCAAGTAGGTTTATATTTATGCAAGAATATATTATAGCCAACTTTAGCTCAGTGGGAAAGCGCTCGACCCAAGACCAAGCGGCACTGGTTCGATTCTTAAGGTGTGCGCTTGAGCAAACCATAAAGACTGAACTCCATTCCGGTATCTAGTGGATGGAATAGCTCACAGACAACAACACTTCAACAACTATGGAAACTTCACTCTGACAATCTCCGTCACCTGCCTTACGTCAGTTGTTCAAAGTCTCTACATCTACAAGCATGCGAAACTCCCACGTAAAACCTATCAAAGGCTTTGTCAGTCCGAGGATAAAGATTCAAACACCAAACTAATACATTCATGTACTTGGCAAGATGGGTCAGTTTTTATAGTGGCCGGTGATTCTTGTGCTATTTGGTGAAGACACTGGTTGAAATGTTGCTTTGATCAGCTGCCACTCAGTCCACTAGCGGTTGTCCGTTTAACTGTTAGGCCACAGTGATTGGGATGTCTATCACCATACACTCAAATTCTGATGACTATAGATTTCGTGGTTGTGATAAATTTCTACTTTTTTAAAAGTTTAAAAATAAAATTGTATTGGTGTATTTTTGCTGTTTATTTTGGCGTAAAGTTTATACCTATGCTTATTGCACCTTTATAAAAATAAAAAAGTCTATTTGCTAAAGAAAGACGCATTTCACATTTGGTGAACCAAAGATAAGTATAAGAAAGGAGCTGAGTCAACCTGCCGGGGTACGGTCTCCGCAAAGGCATTCGACGCTTCGGATCCTTGACCCACAAATGGGGTCTATTGGCATCTGTGGCATGCAACTGTGGTGCAGAAGAACAAATCGCATATACCACATACTCTATTGCTTCCCGATTTTTTCTCCACCAAGGGCAGTTGGTCTACCAATAATCATCATCATCATCATCGTGTTTTTTATTTCCAACCATCAAAGCAAAATGGTGGACGATTGTATCATCAAGTGGCTGATCGACGAATGCCCAGACATCTGACCCCGATGAAACGAGGTCTACAGAAAGAAACTTTTCATACGAAACATGAAGAAACTAAAAAGAAATCATTATAATAGCATTTGTTGAAATAAAATCAAATAACATTTATTTTTGGAAAATCACGTACGTTACAGAATTTTTGTGTATTTTAGACTGGCATGCTTTTGAGAACTATCATCACTATTATATCAGTACCATGATGATGTCATTCCAAGGTGCTTCTTCCTATTGTTCCCAGTTCCACAACGAAAAAGATGCTTCACATCTAGCGATTGTTGATGACTTAAATGTGGCAACATTTCTTGCATCCAACCCAAATTTCCAATCACCTCCGTTTGGGAAATATTGGGTTGGGGGTTCAGTAATGGATCAAAATAACACTGAATGGAAATGGTTGAATGGTGTCCCGATTAAAGGCATAAATGATTCAGCAGTCTCTGGGGAAGATTGTTTATATGCAGAAACGCCAGATTCAACAAACATTACGTGGGGACTAACATCTTGTTCACAGAAAGCATACTTTATTTGTGAAAAATGTAAGTACGTATTGCTTGCAGTTGATTTGATGTATTAAATCCAATGTTATTTAATGTTTATTATATGCATCAGCAGTAACGAATTTATAGAAAAAAATTCTAGGCTTCTTATAGTTTCAACGAAGTCATATTTGTAAGACAAAATGGACTACACAAAATGGGCTATACAGTCTATACCGGTATCTATTTAAGTTAACCATAAATTTTCCTGACGAAATTGATAAGCTGTCGCCGATTTCAACGTTATTTGAGAAGCTAAACACAAGATGGACTTTGCAATACTATACGAATATGCTACGTAGCCTACATTCAAGCAAACTTGTCGGGTTGTCGCCCGTACAAAGTAATTAGTTTGCAAGAGAGAGAAGCTATTCGGAGTCATGTTCGTGTGAAGTGATTTAATAAGCAAAAATAGTTAAGAGAAGAGTAGCCTACATGCAGCAGCCAAACTATAGGATTGGCAGCTTTATTGAATGGGCTTCTCTGACACACAACCAGTCACTTACATACCGAGGTGACCGACTCCAGCTTTAAGCTGGCTGAGTGACACTTAGTCTCGTTTTTAGGGTTCGTAATCAATATAGGGGACAACCAAGAGAGGTAGGAAGAAATCCGGTGCAGTTGTTAAATTTGTTGCAGCAATGAGCTTTTTAGATATGAGATCCGTCCAACACAACAACTAGTATACATATTTCTATATAGGCTGCAGTCCTATATCTGCAACGGGTATGTATTGCTTTCAACGTTTTGTAAACAGCCTTAGCCCAGCCTTGTTAAATCTCCTTCCTCCCAACCCCCACAATGCTGAGTGCCAAACGGAAATGGAATAGAATGCAATGGTGGAAGGTGTTTGATATTGTGTGACGGAATATCAACTCAAGTTTAGCTGCCGGTGCTCAAACGCAGAATGCTCTAGTCTATTGAATATGTGACCGTCACGTTCTTCCTCAGTGTTCTTTTTGGGCACCTCAAGAGTTCAGTTTTTTTGTTTGTTTGTACCAACCGGATTTAGATTTTCTAAAGCTGAACCAGCCTTAATTATTATTCCATCTATACACTTTAATTTTCTAATCTGTTTCAATTTATTTTACAGATAAAGTCTGTTGGGATATTTTTCCCAATGTGAAGCTTGATATGTTGGATTTAATGTCAACACCTGATGACGAAGACATATCTTTCATATTCAATTTTGGAACAATAAGCTCAGGTTATGAGAATCCTATCAAAGAATGTGGTCAATTGTGTCAAAATAAAATTTCCCAGGGTTGCATCTCATTCACTTACATTGAAGCTGGGTAAGTTTAATGAACAGATTTTACTTACTTTTCACTGTTTATTGTGTTGGATACTTTCTTCGCTATCTTATTACATTGATGTTACAACCAATATGGATGTGCATGAAACAAAGTGAGCCAAGCAGCATCAACATCTGCTATTTGATTGAAATAGCTACTTTCAGATGTTTGAATATGTTAGTAAATTTGTGATTAAATAGCTTGTAATAATTGTGCTGCTATTTAAACGATGTGTATTTAAGCAAAATCAAAAAAATAAAGCTCATTTTAACAACTCCACTATATGTTTTGATAGAAAGAATATACCCAGTAGCCTTATGTCCAATTTAAAATACTGTAGGCTACATCTCTAAACATTGTCAGATCGGAAATAGCAAACAAGACAACAGAATGGGTGTACGTGAATGTGTACTATTGTTATATACGTTTGTTTTTGCTCGGTTAAAGACATAAAACTGAATCCATCGTAAGCGTGTGAACTACTTATCACCGTTATTATTGCTTTGATCAGCTCTGGAGATTGGTCTGGGAAATGCTTTGGAAGGAATGGGCAGAATATGACGGAATCCTTTATGCAAAGTTCGCCGTTACATTTCTCAGGAATTTTGCGCCAATGTGCAAGTAAGTTTGGTTAGGATGGTATGGTTTCAGACAAATCTCAGTATCGTAATAGTTTCAAACAAAAATTGTTATATACTGAATGTCGGTGGAGCTCTGCCAGTAGGTCTTGCTTACAAAGCAAGATTATTATGACGTGGTGGACAAGAATTAAAACAGTTTTTAACTGAATTATATAGTTGTTACTTGAAGACTGTATAGTAGAAAAGTAGAAAACTATATAGGCTACAGTTAGAAATATGTTTCATAAAACTGAGTACGTTTGTTCTACAAGACCTACAGAGAACCTAACATGGACCTCGAAAATGTTTAAATCTAAATTCAAAATGTTGCTGATGGTTGTGTCTTATTTTGGTCTCTTAGAAATATGTTTTGAACTTCTACAACTTTTTCGCTTGCCACTGCACAATGCTACCCTACTCTCGTTAGTACCGATGGCCTAGTTGCCCTAGTGTGATGAGAACCTTATCTTCTCATTTCCAAAAGCTCAGTAACTGGGTATGAGACCTTTATCTCTATCTTACTGATCAATGCAGAATTTTAATTTCAAAATCATAGCGCCAGTAGGTTGGCTCACCAATGAAACTTAACAGACCGTGAAGCGGATGAATATCACGAGACTGAAGTCATTGGGGATAAGAAACATGTGCAAAAGAACTGACGAATATTGAAATATTAGTTTTTATGAAAAGATTTTTACACCTGTAAAAAAACACCTGTAAAAAAACAAGTTAAAAAAACAAATTATACGATTAATGTTTCAAGCTAAGAACATAGTAATTTAAATCAAAATCGTTAAAAAAGTTCTGATAAGCTCATAATTGAAATTTGTTAGGTCTTCTCTTCTTTATTGGGAAATCTTGCTTCAAAAGACTAAATTTTAATTACTCCTGGGGTTTACAGCAATGCCATTGTAAGACACAAGAGAGATTCGCTTTTCTGGTCATCCATTGAATTATTCTATTGTTGATTAGTTTGTCTACAATCTGTTTTAGAGCGCCGTTTGAGGAAATGTTTTTTGTTGCAATTGCGCATTGTTAAGGTGCGTCTACACGACGACTGTTTTCTTGCTTAAGCTAGCCAAACTTCTTGTTTCTTTAAGTTAATCGCAGTTTGTGCCGCTTACTTTTAAGAAAATGGGCGAGTAAGCGAGCCGTTGAGAAAAAATACGCTCCAGAGCGAAAAACTGGGCGCTTAAGTGAGTTCTCTTGCTTAGAAATGTTTTTCCCGCCAAAATCTCAGGTCTCCTCTCAGCTCAGTATCCAGACAGGGCAGGGCGGTATCGTTAAAGGATTTTGTTAAGTTTTGATTCCAACCCGTTCTTATTAATGTTGTGGGCTGAACTGGCGGTGACCGTTTTCGAAACAGCCCATAGATAGCACAATATTTTCCAATTTCAAATCCAAAACAGGATCTCAGCAGAAAACCATTGCCATTGCACACCGGGTAATAAAAATAGCGGAGGAATGATCTTGCTGGTTGTTACCAGTCACCCACGCTGACACGAAATTCTGTTTCCAACATTTCAACCTCACTGAGGTGTCTGAATGCTTCAATAAGCAGTAAATTGCGGGTTTGCATCCTTCGCTTTTTGCAGCATTTTTTACACAACTTCTGGGAAGCCATGACTGAAAGACTGCAACAACTTCAAATGCCAGCTTACACCAACTAGAGAACAGTCAGTTGCTTGGTCTACTCTGCTGTACTTTAGCGCGAACTGCTATGCTTTTGGCGCAAACTTTTTAAAACGTGACGTCATTGAGGATTAGATACTCACGTGACCGCGATTCAAGCGAGCACAATCTTCGTCGAGATTGCCAGTGTAGACGAAACGAGCTTAATCACTAGCTTAAGCAAGAATTTCTAAGCAAGAACACTTTCTCGTGTAGACGCACCTTTAAGCAGGAAAGGTTGGAATGAACGTTTTCCAATTTTAGCTCTCTGTAAAGAACTGAAAAGTACGAATACTGAAGTCAGAGTTAAATCTAAAGGATTGGACATTAGCAGAGTTTTTTTCCATTTCACTTTTCACTTGTTCATCCGTTGTCATAGCTGGAGAAACAGCTTCACTCGTATGCATATTGCATAGGATAATGATTTGAAGACAGAAAAAGACTTTTCGAAAGACTCGAGTGTTCACATAGCGAAAATCGCTTGTTTCAATTTCCATTAAACAAACGACACAAAGGCATTATATGATAATTAATTATAGGTCAGGTGAAAGTTTCATAATAACGAACACAAAAAAGATTGTTGATTGGCATCCACAAGTATGGATACACACTTATATTGCACACAGCACAAGCGATGACAGATTTTTGTGAGGTGATTTTAAAGCCACTATGATGTAGGCTACATTGAAAAAACAAGTTGGCGATTACGAATTTTTATCTTTTTTTGGTAGAAAATTAACAATTTAGTTTGGAGCAAGTAGATGCCCTTTCTTGTCTTAATAATTGTTGATAAGAAGTGCATTAAGTTAAAGGGAGAGTCTTGACTATAACTCTGATAAAACCAATGTCTATGTTTTCATGTATCTTTCAGGTGTGTCTGTTCGGGCAGCAACTCACTTTACCCAAAATGCTAGAGAAGGTAGGTGCTTTTCTGTTTGTTTACTTATCTATTTAAAATGCTTTAATTTTTGTATTAAAGATTGTTTAATTATTATATTTAATTTTTTTCTTTCGTATTGCTAAGAAAATTGCTTCAGTTTATCAGCAGCAATTGTATCATTGAAACTTAGATTTTACTCTAAAAGAGCCTACTATCAGCCACAAACGTTTCTTTGACATCATCTGTTGTAGAATTCATCCTTTTGACGATGATGATGATGATGATAATAACTATGATGATAATGATGATGGTGGTGTTTTGTTTTTTGATTTGACGTACATTTTGCTAAGTTTTTCATTATAAGCCTACTACGTTCAATTCATTTTTTTTATTGTGCTCTATCATTGGCTACTCCTGTTGTCTGACGTTGAGTTGTTCTGTTCAGTTTTGGAATTGAATTCTCATTTGCAATTTTTGGTATTGGGCCACGCTTAGCTATATTACAAAAAAAGAATATTGCCATTTCTGCTTTCACATTTCTTCGTATGTCTCCCTGAAAGCAACACACATCGATTACGTTTCTTTCTTTTATGTATTACATTGATGTAAGTGTACTGTTACTTGGTTTATGTACTGGCATCAAAATGTTTATAAATTTTTAAAACTTACGTTTTTATAATACATAGTTTGTTGTCTGCTGCATAGCGGAGTGGAGGGAGCAATGTTTCGACACCGCTCATGAGCATGTGGCTGTGTCTTTAGCAGGGCACTAAAAGCCATGCCGTCGATTGCAGAATGGCGCCCCTTCGGCTGTTGCCCCTGATTTCTTCCACGATTATGAACAGCACGGTGCTTTAGAGAGAAATGCCTACGCCCTTCTTAAGGCCTGCGGAACAGAACTGTTTACTTATGGCCTGTCGGCTCTTTGTGGTCTAAAAGTTTACTTATGGCCTGCTAAACTAAACTGTCTCTATTTAGGTTTACTCCCTGTAGTTAATCTTTCAAGTGTCCTGCTAAAGACACAGCCACCTGCTCTTGAGCCGGGTTTAACCTCCGCCGAACGTCAAACCAGACCTCTTACTACTCTGCTACGGAGGAGACTAATGCTTCATAAGTGAAAGCCATAACAATGTAAACGCAGGTTAATTGTTTTTTATTTAAACAATATAGGCTACTTTACTACAAATACAACAAATCATCGAAAACGTTTAATACTTTTCAGTTAGCTGTTCGGTTCCGGGAGCAAACACAGTCTTCAAGAGAGAAGTGTTTTCTGTCGTTTGTGGCACCAACTGTAGATCTCACCCTAAAGCAATCCACGGATCAGACCCATACTCTGGTTGGTCTAGTATATGTCGGTCAGCGATCCATGCTGGGGTGATAAATGGTAATGCAGCATATTATTATAAAATGAGTAAGCAAGTTTAACATGACTCATCAAAAGTTGTAAAGACAATCTGCTGAATGCTATGAACCAAACATTCGTGCAGTTATCTTAGTAATGGCGTAATATTTCTAAACGTACAGTATAATTGTCTGCTCCCTGGATGTTGCGCTAGTTCAGCTCTCGGAGTGTGCGCTTGAGCAACGCGTTTCAAGGACTGCTCTCCATTCAACGCACCACGTGGATGGAATAATTCACAGACACCAAAATTGCAACAATGAAAACTTCATTTTGTCAAACTCGGAGACCGAGCCTGCGTCTGTTGTTCAAAACCTTCACAAATATGCGAAACTGCTTGTCTGTCTGAAGATAAAGATTCCCACATTCATCAAACAAACTTCCTCCTGGCTGTCAAGATTGGAAGGATTCATAAGTCTGCATCTTATCTTGCAACTAATTCAGAATAACTGAGGGTTGCCATTGCGTGATCGTTGAAGGGTTTGTTGTGTCAGCTTCTTGCAAATGGTCATTATCCACTTTAAATAGTTAGTTGCTACCAAAGCATTGGAATATAATGGCATCACATAAAACTTTTAGCTGAAATTATCAAATCTCAAAATTTACTTTAACTCTTCAAATTTTTCTTTAACAACGGAAGAATTTTGCTTCAGTAGCCTAACTCAATAGTAAAAGTAGGCTATATGGAATTGCTGCATAAATCACTTGAAAGAAAATTAGCCCGACAATAGCTAACAGAGCTGTTTTATTTATCATAAGCACACGGAAGAAGCAAACAACATGTTGAGAAGTAAAGTTTCAAAAAACAATCATCTTTGATAAATTGTTTCGATCAGACCGCTTTAAACTTTTATAACGTAAACAATACTTGATTTGTGTTGTTTTCACTTGACGTTCTAGATACTGGAGGAAGAATCAATGCATACGTATATAGTGGCCAGTATCAAAACGTCGGCTCCACCAAACATGGGATAACAAGCAATAGAAATCTTGCCACAGCCACTTCTTTCACATTTGGTATGTTTCTATGAATTTGGTACATTTAATAACACACCCACTTGAAGTTATGAAAGATAGCCTATCTAATAAAAAAAGAGTGTTGCCAAAAGCAAGTTCAACGTCGTTATGGAGTTTAGTATAACAAACAAATTCTATGATGTAGCGCAGAGCCTCTGAGAGAAATTTTCACTAGGGGTACGAAGAGTCATTCCGGCCCCCCTTTCACTACGGGCCCCCTTTGTCTCGGACAAAATAAGGCATATTGCACAGCATACAACATTTTACTGCAGAATTGGACATCTGTGCACAATAAGAGTATCAGGCTGCAATAAAACTATTATTTTGTGAAATGCATATCATGTGATCTGTTCCTCGCCGATTTGTGTATCCTCCATTGAATTCGTGTGTCAGTTGTTGATGGTGCTGTTGAGAGGTTTAGCTTGTACACTGTACAGCTTTAACCCTTTACAGGCGGCAAAGACTATCTCTCGTTATTAGTTCGTGATTTTTTTGTATATTGTAGTTTTTAGTCTAACTAAGAACATTTTATGAAAAAAATTTAAAATTGTTATTTCTTTGTTTGTTTTTTATTATGTTCCCAAAATGGAAACGTTGGCATGTAAAAGTACCAAAAAATATCGTATCGTGTTTTGTATTTGAATATGACGTAAACTTGGGTAGCCTACTTTATTCGATACAATAGCATTGAAAAAGACAATAAACAAAAGTACACACGTTTAAGAGATCCACAAACAACAATTGTACTTTCTACCACTGTACTTTCTACCATGCAACTGTACTTTCTACAACTACCCTGTCACTAACTTTATTTGTGGTGGTATGCGTCACTGCATAACTTATGCATCCGTTTTTCACATTTTGTGCATTGCAACCTTGTATGTTTCATACACACTACACATCTTCCTTGTGATGATGATACAAGCAAATGATTCAACGAGTCGAATCGCGCGGTTGCAGACGGATGTGCAGTAGGTTGCCCAAGTCGATGCCTAGGTTTCTCCACTTCCACCAATGACGGAGCAATCTCGCGCCTAAACTGAAGGTGGTTTTCAGAACATTGATTTACGTGATTATAAAACCGGAATGCAGCTACAATTGAGAGGTCGATAATATGGGCAAAAAGATTCCACCACCATTTTTTTGATCGAAGTCGTGGCCGGTAAGAAGATAGCAACCTGTCACATACATCTACACCCCCCCATTCCTTGATTGTAGGCTACTTATCAATCAGAAATGGCTGTGTCACTGATTTTTTCTTCTCATGTTTCACTCTTCGTTGAACTTTTTGAGTTGGTGCTACACCGTCGTAATTACTTGCAACAGTGACAGCACAATTATCGTTCCATCGGGCACAAATTACAGTGCTGTCTGATCGGTAATCAAATTCTCCTCTAGGCTCTTTCTAGAAGGTTTTCTTACTGGAGAGAGGACAGGAACCGGTCCTGTTCTCTCTAATTGTACCACATGCTCTGATGTTTTCTCCAGCAAGATCAGTAAGTAGTTGATGGCTTGTGAAAAAATTGTCAAAGAGAATAATATGTTGGTCTTTGTCGGCAACACATGACAGCACTGTCTCAACTAAGTGTGCTTCCAAAGGTTTAGTTCTTCTTTCATCTTTACCGCAGTAGATTTCGAAACTGTTGGGATAACCATCGGAGCTACACAACATCCATAACTTGTAACCAAACTTTACTGGCTTTCCTTTTATATATTGTTTTGCACTGTGTAGTCCTCGATAAGGAACCATCGATTAGTCAATGCTTAGTAACTCTGCCTAACTGGTGAAATGTACCAAATTGTTGACAATTTGACCTTAGCAGATCTAACAGCGGCAGTGCCTTCGCCATTTTAGACTGAGCTAGATTATGATTGTCAGCCAGGTGCAAGTACGTTTTTATATTGCGGAAACGGTCTCTGCTCATGGTCTTAGAAAATATTGGTGCCTCCATGCCATCTGCTGTGCACTTATAGTCATTTTCTGATAGAAGACTGTGGTAACCATTGATAGTAAGCAGTGTTGTACGTTGACGGCGTCAACTTTTTGTTAATGCTGAGACTAGCACCGCCAGTTAGCGCCGTCAACTATTTTGCTGATATATTTAGCGTCACGCGCTATGCGCCATTTTATGTTTTCACAAAAAATCTCGTTTCACGATGAGAGTTAAATTTTGTTGGACGTTTTGACTTTCAGACTGAAAGAAATGAACAATCTTTTTCTGTGGTAGCTGTTCGTCTATCCAATTAGGCAGTTCCAATTTTGTTTATCGTATCCTGGGTTAATCTGACTCGAGAAAAGACGAAATCGTCTTTCACAGCTCGAAACAGTCTCAAAAACCAATCTCGTTAGAGGTCGAATACACAAGAATGGCGCACTATAACGATAAAGAACCTTTGTCTATGCCAGTAGTTGATGATCTATCCCAGAGGTCGCGAACCTATGGCTCTTTTGATAATGGCGTCTTTAGCTCTCCGATATAATCTAAGATGGCACTTCTTGACCTGGCAATTGGCTAAAATAGCACTTGAAATTAGCGTTGACCCTTCAATTTTTTTGAGAACTTACGCAGTACTTGACGCCGTGAAGTTTTTAGGCAATTCGCGCTGACGCTGACGTCGTCAATTTATTTCATTGACGCGTACAACACTGATAGTAAGCCAATAAGTTTTCTCATATCAACCTCATCAACTTTAAAGTTTATCCTATTCTTGTCTCTCCTTGTAGTATATAAGCTTGTTTTCTCTACGAGTAAAGAGGAACATGTCATCAGTAAAGAACAGAAAAAATATCTCAAACATGCTTTCCCTCCATAAGCTTGAACCTTATCGGATGGCTGCAGTTCTTTCGGGTCGCTCAGTGATGCTTTATCTTTTTTTCGCCATCTGTAAGCTCTTTTCGTTCCTTCGATAGAGGTCATAGAAGTGCTTTCTGCTTAAGATCAAGCTGTGACAGCATCAAGCTGTGAAAATGTTCTCTTAGAGTAGTGAGAACTTTTTTGAGATAAACTCTGTTATTTGTGTATCACATGTTGCCAACGTTCCCATTTTGGGAACAACGTATAAATTTAATTATGTGAAGAAAAATGTTAAATATAACGAAACAAATGGCAGGGGAAACAAGTTATTAGTAATAATCTCACATAAAAAACGCAAATATTGTGAAAAAAAGTTTGATTTGTGTTTTCGTGAAGCACTTTTTTCCGAATGATGAAAAATATGATTTTTGACTAAATCCATCGCTTTCATAAAGGAACAATTTTGCAAATACTATTTTTTCAACAAATGCATCTGAAACATTAATCATTCAACAACAATATCTAAAACAATTTTTTTTAAAATAAGGTCTGTGTAAAGCTGTGCGCGACTTCAACCCCATGTTCCCATTTTGGGAACGTTGGCGTGTAAAGGGTCAATGTAAAATTCTCAGATTGATTTATTTATTTCTCTTAGATGTAGCCTATATATAATTATTCCTGATGAGGACACTATGTGGTGTTGAAAAAATTGGATTTAGTAGTTTTTTTCTTGTTTTTTTTGTGTGTATTTAAAAAAAATGTTATGTCCGTTGTTAGGCCTATTGAACAATCGTGTTACATGTATCTGGTACAAGTCAAGCTCTCTACCAAGGCTCAAACATAACATCTTGTTAAACATAATCAAATTAATCATCTGATCAATAACCTTTCTTCAATAACTTTTACATTCACCACATGCAGTGCCGGTCTTTGGGGTGTGCAAACCGTGTGATCGCACAGGGCCCGCATATTAGGGAGCCCGCAATTTACTCAGAAAATGCAGTAATTTTTGTTGAACATGCTCTCAGAATGCACCAAATTCAAAGTAATTCTTCAAAATGTTCTGGGGGAGGCCCCCCAGACCTCCGCCTGCTGGGTATCGCATTCAGGCCCCCCTCTCCTTTCAAAATATCTAGCTGCACTATTGAATTGGATCATTGTCATTGGGGCCCGCAAAAGCATATTCCGCACAGGGCTCGAAATACCCTAAGACCGGCACTGACCACATGCCCAGCAGAGGTGAACGATGGAAGTCACTTTTTCTTGGGCCCCTAATTTGCTCGCAATGCACTCAATTACCTTTCCGGGCCCTTTTGCTACATTACGGGCCCCCAGGACTAAAGAATGACAACTTTTATGCTTGAATTTAGTCGTTTGGGATGGTTTTAACCAAAAATTTTTGCGCGTAAACTATAAAATCACAATTTCGGGCCCCCCAACAAACACAGGCCTGGGCCCTCAAGGGTACGCCGTACCCTCCGTAACCCCTCTCATAGGCCTTGGCACTGAGTAGCCTACACTGTACTTCTACAATTATATGTCGAATCGTTTACCTCTCAAGTTAAGTTCAAGCGATGAATAATTTTTTTAATGTTTAACACGATTTAAAGGTTTGTTGATAAATTTAATGTGTTTGTTGAATCACAAAGCGAACAAATGCGCGACAAAACAAGAGTAGAGTGTTTCAGCATCAAACATTGTCATGAATTAACCCTTTGAGGACCATTAGTTTTCCCGAAAAAATGTTTAGGTAAAATTTGTTAGTTTACACTTCATATGTCATACAAAACACAACTACCCGAAAAAATTAAAAAAAAAATATTGCTTCATTTAATTTGAAGGATAGGCATCTAATAGCATCCTACGTTAGGGTATCAGCAGTGGCAATTTTTTTTAAAGTTAACTGCGGGGTAATCGGCTAAGTGCATGGGACATATATGTCCCAGCGGTCCTCAAAAAAATACTAAATTGACGAAAAAAAAGCTAAAAATCGTTTGTTTTTTTTGATTGGAGAAACATTTTCAAGATGACATGTAAATTATTTCAAAAAAATAAATTGCTTGACAATGCCCGAACAAACGTTACAAGCGTAACCTTTTGGCATTTGCTGTGAATAAGCTTGGCTTCTAACGTATATAGGTCATAGTTTAGTTTATGGATCGTATGTATGCCTATCGTGTTGCTCGGACAGCTCTGTTGGTATTCGACATTGTGCACAAAGAAACTTCAAGATCAAGCGACGCTGGTTCGGCACCCCGAGATGGGCTTTAGCAATGCGTTGTGAGGAATGCCGCCCATTTAGCATAACCTGGTGGAATGTGGATGAAATTATTTACAGACAACAACAATCGGAAAACTTTACTCTGTCAATCTAGGGAACCGGGCCTGTGTCAGTGGTTCAAAACCTCTACAAGCATGCAAAACAGCCGGGATTAACTCTCAAAGAAGCTTTGTCAGTCCGAGAAAAGATTTTTATAATTAATCAATGTTGTTGCAGATAAAACTTGCCTTTTTCTTAGGCCGTCCGCTTCCACGTGTGTTTTATTTATTTTAAATCCTAGGTGTATTTTCCCATTCAAACATGCCCAAACCATCCTACCTCAGGAAAGGTAGCTCGCCAATTAAATAATGGATTATTAGGACTTGGCATTATACTAAATAGGATCAAACATTAAAACTTTAGATTTGGTTTGATTTTCATCTAAAGGAGCTAAATCAGTTTGAGATTCAATGACTAAAAATTGAGAATTTTGTTTGCTTCTTTATTCAGATCCTGACTTTATACCAACTCCCATTAATTGCTCAGCTGCTGGTGTGCCCTACCTGCGCCCATGCGCCCCGTCTGGGGCTACTGATGCGTTTTGCTTGGCTCGCGGATGTTGTCCTGGAAATGTTGCGGACTCAAAAGGCAGGACTTGCTACCACCGACGTTTTTCAGGTAATTACTGAACGAGAAATCGTCAAACAGATGAAACTAGGCACCAGGGATTTATGTAGTAATGATGCTAATGGTTTCTACAAGCTTTACAGCAGAGTAGACAATTCAGCATTCCTTGAAAACGGCAACAATCAACTACAACTTTGACAGTTACAAATGCGAGAAAAAAATATTTTTTTTGTTCTTAACGTATCCTACATATATCATCTTTGTGATTCATACAACACGCCGAATGTGTTCTCAGCGTAGGTGACTATTAACGTATGTGCATTAGAATGATAATTTGTGGTTTACATCATCATGTGATACCTAGTATTATTTTTGTCTTAATTTCATCAAAAAATAAGGAGTACAAAATGTAGATGCTAAACTCATGCTCGTCGTCGTCATGTTACACTTTGGGGCCGACAGTCCATGCTTTCGCTACCTCAAATTCACGATGTTCCCGGACTATACTGGAAAGCTACTAGAGAGCAGCCAGTTTTTGGTTTCAACACCCAAAACCTGCGGACCTTGCATTTTATTACGTGGCTTGAAGATGGAAGAATCGTTGATGATATCCTCTGCGATCTGTTCATCAACACCACATTCACAAGAAGAGGAAGAGGCCATTTCCCATTGATGCATGGTTGAGCGGAAATGTCGGACGTCCGTACAAAGGCGGTTGAAACGCATCCACACCTGTATCTGTAATGTCAGGCTCAGACTGGTGTCAGTGTCGGGGATGAACGAATGAAATCCGGTTGTGCTTGAATTCCATTTATGATCCAACCAATTACATTTACAATTACAGTGAAATTACTGTAGCCCAATTTGTCCATCAGCTTCGTTGATTAAAAATTGGCCGCTGGCACAAATGGATGTCTTGATTTCATTCGACTGAGGTGCTTGTTTGAGAGAGCAGAGACCTTGGAGTGAAGAGGATGGTTGGGCTCCACTGTCTGCCAACCGAGAGACAAAGTGGCGTCTTTGCGACGATGCTCAGCGGGTTGGATCCAGCAAGAACAGGGAGACGGTCTGATGGTGTTGGACGTAGGCATCTGGTCAATGTAAGCCGAGCGCTGTTGATGGCAGTGTCGATGTTGTAGCAGATGCCACCCCATGCTACACATGAGTTTAGTATCTACATTTTGAGATCTTTACTTTTTACTAAATTGACCAGGCGTTCTAATCATTTTGCTCTAAGTTTTTGACTTATTTCACAAATAAACAGTTTATCGTTCAACTGAAGAGTTGTGTTACGGTACAAGCCCAGCTAAAATTTTAAAACACATTTTTTTACGCACGTACAAACAAGATTTAAGGCCTATGATAATATTTAGAGATTTGTCCTAGACAGAGTAAATTCCAGGGCTTGATATTGAATCTACTGGAACCTTCAAGGAATCAAACGCACACGTAGGCTACTAAGATTTACTTTTAGTACAAGACGCCATGTGAAACTTGAAAGAAATTTTAAGATTAAACAAAACTATGTTCAACAATCACTTTGACGCTAAACAAAAACGGTCATTTTGATGTGATGATAAGTGCAGCACCTTGAATGAGCATGGATTGTACTGTAGACAAGTATGACGTCATAATGCATCAAGCCCTGACTCACCTGTGGATTACAACATTTGACAAAGCTTGGTGGACTTCTAACTTTTTTAACAAACAAACTATTTCAGTAGTTTTATTGCAACAGCTGACAAAAATAACCGCTTTTAAAATGATAGCCTTCTAAAGTGGCTGAAAATCAACTCCTGCACTGCGCACACCTTTCAGCGGGTAGAATACGATAGGTATTTCAAAAGAACTCTGTTAATTCATATAAGTATTGTGCTACAGAAGCAAAGTTTTACTAACTATCTGATGGCAATTTTTGCTGTTACTGATCAAATTGAGTCCAATTAAAGACGATGCTGCAGAGCAGAAAACATGAAAACATGAATCGGAATTAGGAAAAAGTTTTCTTTACGAAATTATCTATAACTGTTTAATCTTTTTATTTTTCAAGGTTACAATTATACAACCGATGGTTGGTTAAAGTCTCCGTATAGTAGTTATGAATACGCTGTGGTACATATGAACGGCCTACAAAATATGTCGACTGCCCGTGTTGAATGCCAAAAGTACGGTGACGACCTCGTATATGCAGGTATCAGCGAAGAAACTTCTTACAGGTACATTGACTTAACTTTCTCACTTTTACAGTAATTGAAATAATCTGAGTTGTAGTTTTTTCAGCTTTGTATAGAAACCGTTACATAGGTGTGGTTTAGAACAGGGGTCACCAAACTTTTTTCTTTGAGAGCCAGATTGCTGCGAGATTAACAGCTGCGGGCCGGATGCAAATTGCGAAAAGATATAGGCTACAAGTCTACAACTATCTAGAATCTCCATTGACTTGAATTGAGCACAATAAATAACAAAGTCAGCAGTGGAATAACAAAGTTGTGATGAAAATCGAAAGGTTGCTGGAAAAGTTATCCCCTGCTATGATACACTACAGGGCATCGTGCTGTTGAAAAAACATTACATCTTTCCAAATTTAGCCTAGACTGTCTCCATTTGCCTAATGATAAAAACAGAACAGCCTACCAACGTGTAGGCGGCCTGGTGGAAAAATGTAGCCCAAAAAATTCAACATACAACAACGAACTATAAGAACGAACGATTTTA
Organism: Aplidium turbinatum; assembly: GCF_918807975.1. Classification (NCBI taxonomy): domain Eukaryota; kingdom Metazoa; phylum Chordata; class Ascidiacea; order Aplousobranchia; family Polyclinidae; genus Aplidium; species Aplidium turbinatum. The sequence continues at coordinate 18,777,867 of NC_137489.1, forward strand.
ACAAAGAAGTCTCTATTACACAAAAAGGCAAAGCCAAAGACGCTAATTGCTAATGCCAAAAGAAGCACATGTACAGAATTTATAACAGTGTCTTCTATTACCGGTATTACAGAAAAAGTATTATTGTAAAAACAATTCTTATTTTAGTTTTAGAATGTATAATAATTTGTAGAACTTCAAATAATTTGTGATAGGCACAGGCAACTAATATTGCTATTTGCCAGAATTGTTTCATGAGAAGAAACAATATGGAAAAATGATTAGCAGGTTGCGTGTAGCTCAACAGCAACGTCAGTTCTTTACAAAAAGTTTGGTAACTTTTTTGTAGTTGTAGTGCAGCTGTTATTTCCGCAGCACGTGGCGGCCGGATGAAATCAGTTCGCGGCCCGCGGGCCGTAGTTTGGTGACCCCAGGTTTAGAATTAAAATTCGTCACAGCGTAAAAAGAATATTTTAGTGCTGAAATTCCCGTCTCATTAAAGCTTACATTATACAATTATATATACTTGTCGTCATCAAGTCACCTTGTAAATACTGAAGTGCTTCAACTTATAATTTTAAAATCCGTTCAAGTCCAGCTTAAAACCATCTCTACAATGTTTGAGGGGAATTTGACGATATCCTGGCAAGGCTAATGAGACGTCGCTGCAGCATCGAGCCCGGGTGCACTTTAACGCAATCTTTATGACATCACTGTCATTGGTTTTAGACAACAGCGTCTTTATGTCTTGATACGCCTGATCAATTTAGAACATTTTCCACAAGATAAAGGTTGATGTTTAAGATGTTTAAACTTCAGAATTAGCCAGGATTCTTGTTTCACCAAGTCCCTCGAAGTAATGTACTTGTCAATGCACCAATATCGTATTCTTAGTGTAGCTGACGCTGTAGTCATCACGCGCGCTCATATACAGCGTCAGAGAGGCGGGGACATTCCTGGGCGTAACTGGCAAGGAATGACCGGGACACGAAGTCGTCTTCTATACTGCCTTGTTTATCGACTGAACTTAACAGAATAATGCTTGATTACAAGTAGAGTTCTTCGAGACTGCGTTATTTATTAACTCGACTTCTATCTTCCGAAGGGCAGAATCCATACACACCAAAAATGAAACACCGAACGACTTATAACTCCGCCACCAAAACTTAGTTCAGCATACTGGCGTACTACATTATTAACTTAATTCAAAGGAAAGAACTTTAACTTCGGAAATTGATTGATTGATTGTTATGGTTTGTTTTATGTCGCTTTACAACATCTAAGGTCTTTTAGCGACAGTCATTATTATAATAGCTATTTAGCACAGTTAGAGCACAACAGGGCATAGTGAAGGGTGCAATACGACACAACACAACATAATACGATACAGTAGTTTAAATACATCATTAGTGGAAAAGAAATTCTTGTAGGAGGTTAGGCCCACGAAAGTCAGGTACTTCTTTGGAATTGCACGCTTGGTGTTACAAACTGAAACAAAATAAGGAAAGCCCAGCCAGCAAATCAATCGCCTTCCACACCGATTCAGTGTCCAAAGACGCTGAATCAATGTAAGAGACGATCGATCTCTGGCTGGGAGCAGACACGACACGGGTGCACTACAGTATAACATGGACGATTACAGTGATTAAAATAATAATTTAAATAAGCTTATTGCAGGAGTTTATAAAAGCCAGCAGATGTGTAGTAGTTGGACGATTTTCAGCAAAATTTTTCACCGATATGTTTATTCCATACTTGCTCAGATTTTGTTCAAGACACTTCCTTTGAGTTGCATATTTACTGCAATGAAATAGAAAATGATTCACAGTCTCAGGGCTCTTACATGTGTCGCATAGTCCAGAAGTGTGGCATCCGATCTTGAAGAGGTGTTGGTTTAAACGGCAGTGACCGGTGATGAGTCTAAAGACGGTTGGATGGTCAGGTACTTTGTTTGTTCCTGCACTTTTGGTGTCAGGATATATAGATTTGTAGAGTTGGCCTGTGGTACTGTTTATATAGTGATTATTCCATTTTTGCAGAGCTAGATCTTTGGTGAGGTTTTTGACTTCACTTAGGCTGAGTTTTGTGTTTGCGGAGATGGGGGTAATGGCTGATGTTGGTATTGCTGGTATGGCTCCTGAAGCAAGTTTTGCTAAGAAATCAGCAGTTTCGTTTCCAGGAATGCCTACATGACTAGGAACCCATAAAAACTTTACTTTTGTTGTATTTGATATAATGCTGGAATGAAGCAGAAGTATGTCATTGATTAAGCTGTGTTTTGTCCAGGTTGGATTTGAAATCGTCCGTAGTGCACTTAAGCAGTCGCTAATGATGACCGACTTATTTTGTTTGGTCTCTTTTATCCATATAAGTGCAGCCTTTATTGCAAACAGTTCGGCACTGAACACAGATGCGGATCTATTAATTGTGAAGCAGCGTTTTATTCCATAGCGGTTTACAAAAAAGGAAGATCCGGTTTTCGTGTTGGTCTTGGATCCGTCTGTATATATGTTGAGAAATTCTGAGTAATTTTTTGTGAGGTGCTCAGCGACTATTCCAGAGATGGCATTTGGATGGTCAAGCTGGGAGGTTTCAGTCACAAGGGTGTAGTCAGTTATGGGTATATAGACTTCCCAGGGTGGGATAGATGGTTCTTGGATGAGGTTTACGGTAATATTCGTGTCTATTGTCTCGGTGAGGGAATGGAATGGTTGGTAGTTACTTGTGTTGGTCAAATTTCTTGGCAAACTTTCCTCGAGGATGTCATGTGCTGGGTGGTGTGAAAATGTCAGAATGTGGGCTTTGTAGTTTAGACAAAGTTGCTCGTATCTAAGTGACAAGGGTAATTCATTGCAGTAGTGTTGTAGGTTTGAAATTGGGGTACTTTTCATTGCTCTGGAGCATATTCTTAGAGCTTCATTTTGTAATGTCAGAATTGGTTGGAGTGTGGTTTTGTTTGTGGCAAAATATGCTTCCATACCATATTCAATAACCGATCGTATTATGGCTCTGTAGATGCAAAGCAGTGCTGATTTTCCTGCTCCCCAGTTTGTGTCCTTCAGTACACGAAGGACATTTAGTCTTGATTTGGATTTTTCTGCAACATGTTTAGCATGGATGCTATACTTTCCATTTGACTGAAATGTGATTCCAAGGTATTTGTAGTCTTTTTTGATGGGGATTAACGAATTTTTTATTTCGAGTGTACACGGATCATATTTACGTTTGTTTGTAAAGAGCACAACCGCTGATTTGTTTGCGGAGATCTTGAAGCCCCATTTATCACACCAGTCTTTGGTTTTTGAAAAGTCAGATTTGATTATATTAGACAGAGTTGAGATGTCTTCTCCTGTTTTCCAAAAACAGAAGTCATCTGCAAAAAGTGCTGTAGAAGAGGTAATTAAGTTTGGTAAATCGTTGATCGCTACGTTGAATAGTAATGGACTAATAACGCTGCCTTGAGGAATTCCGTTTTCTAGTTTTCTTGTGGTAGATAAAGCTTTGACAACCTTGACTTGAAAAGTACGATTTGACAGGAAAGATTTGATCCAAGATAGCATGGCTCCTTTGATCCCTAGGTCATATAGTTTTAGGAGGACTGCGTCGTGATAGACCATATCATAAGCTTTCTCAAGGTCAAGAAATACAGTTTGTACTGATTCACCGCAAGATAAGGATTTTTGGATGGTGTCGTGGAGTCTGATAATATGATCTGTCGTTCGACGTCTTTTTCTGAATCCAGACTGTTGAAGATGAAGTAAATTGTTTTGTTCTAGGTACCATCTGAGGCGATTAGTTACTATTTTCTCCATAGTTTTGCAAAGGGTGCTGGTTAAAGAAATTGGTCTGTAGGAGGAGGGTATACCCGTTGGTTTGTTTGGCTTATGAATTGGAATGATGATTGAATGTTTCCATTTGAGTGGCAGTGTACCTGTCGACCAGACGTAGTTAAAGAAGTCGAGGAGGATATTCAAACTGCAAGGGGGTAGATGACATAACATTTGGTAATAAATGCCGTCCGCACCTGCAGCAGTGTTTTTATTACCTTTAAGGACTGTCTTCAACTCGTTCATTTGCAGGGGTGAATTGTAAGATTTATTGTAGAAATGGGTTGCCAGTTTTGATTGTAGATTGTTCGAAATTGAAAGACTGGAATTTTCACGGAATTTTTTTGAATAGTTGGTTGAGCTGCTAACTGAGAGAAATTGATCTGCAAGGATGTTGGCTTTGTTGGTATCACTTTCTGCTTTAGTGGCAAGAGTGGGAATTCTTTTGGTTTCCTTTATGCCTGAAAATTTTTTAATAATTTTCCACACTTTGTCAAGCTTTGTTTTACTATCGAGGGAACAGCAGAAATTGTTCCAGCTTTCTTTTTTTGCTTGGATGATAGTTTTTCTGGCAATTGCCCGGAGGCGTTTAAAGGCTTGGATGTCTGTTGGGTGTCTGGTACGATGAAGACGTTGTAGTGCTATTTTTTTGTTCCTTACTGCTCGTTTACAATTGTCATTCCACCATGGAACGCCACTTAATTTGAATGGTTTGGTTTTAGGAATTGCTATAGACGCGCAGAGTTGGATAGTTTCGGAGAGGTTTTGGTTAAATGTATTTATATCATTTGAGACAACAGAAGAATTTAGCTTTTCTTGGCATAATTTGGAATACTTTGCCCAATCAGCTCTTTGGAATGCCCATGATGGTACAAACTCTGCATTATGTGGGGAAGAAACATTGACTGTAGTAGCGACTATGCAGTGGTCACTACCCAAAAATTCATTGGTGACATCGGTGATGCATTTGTGACCAAGGGAAGTAGAAGCAATAGTGAGGTCTAGAGTGTTCCATCGGATTTCCGGCTTATTTAAAGACATGTGGGTGGGAACAGTGGTGTTGAGGATTACTGCGTCATGATTTTCAACTACTTCAAGTAGAGCATACCCTCTATTATTATTGTTGTTGCACCCCCACATGACATGGTGGGCATTGAAATCACCGCAAATTAATAATTTTTTATGGTTAGTGAAAATACAGTTTATTTGGTCACCTGCAAATGAGTTTGTGGGTGGGTTATATATACTGCATACAGTTAGGTGTTCGATTTTAATTGCAATAATTTCCAGCCGTGGGTCTGCATTCGGGATGGGTAGCTCTGTAAAGGAGATATTTCTTTTAATGCAGATTCCGACACCACCTCCTTTTCCCAAGTGAGCAGGTCTGTCGTTTCTGTAGAGATGATATCCATTAATATTAGGGGAGTATTTAGGAGTTAGGTGTGTTTCTTGTAAGCAAATGATATCCGGTGGGGTTTGTGAGCTTGCTATTAGTTGATTCAATTCCGGGATTTTCCTATAAATTGACCGACAGTTCCACTGCCACACTGTGAAGAACATTAAATTATTAGTGATTTTAACATGTCCGAGTTTGTTAGAAATCCCATTCTAGAACCTGCTGCGTCGGCGATAATTTGAAAAATGTCAATTTCTTTATTTTGGCTTTGAGCGAACGTTGTCTTTGTAATCACTTCTGCTAAAAAAGCAAGAAATAGGATTGGGTTATTTATAAAGTGGCCGCTCTCGTCTCCTACGTTGGTTGGTTTCGAGGGTCCGGGTTTTTCCATTGTGACTGGAGTTATATTTATACTGTCATTAGTTTGGTTAGAGGATAGATTTTTATTCAATTGGCTTGTTTGAGTTGTGCTTGCTACAAGAGGAGGGAAGTCCAGATCATAACTTGGCATTTCTGTATTTACAGCTCTTTGCTGCTTGCAGGCTTCAGCATATGTTAAGTTCTTAGTGGTTTTCATTTTCTGAATGGCTTTTTCTTTCAAGTACTTGGGGCAGTTTTTAGAAATAGCGACGTGATTTCCACCACAATTTGAGCATTTTACTGCCATACTTGGGCATTCATCATGCCTGTGTTGTTCACCGCATCGGAGACATTTGGTTTTAGATCTGCAGAATTTTGCTATGTGTCCAAATCGATTGCAGTTGTAACATCTTAAGGGTTTTGGAATGTATTGCGAGACTCTAAATCGTTGATAACCTATTTTTATTGAGTCTGGTAGTGATTTGCTATTGAAGATTAATAATACAGTAGTAGATGCAATTAGTTCAGACGATTCAGAATTTCTTTTATTAAACCTTTTAACCGACCTTATGTTCGCATCCTTCAGCGCCGCAAGAATATCTCCATCCTCCATGCCGAGAGGAACATTGTATATTACTCCACTTGCTCCAGGTGGTCTTTTGGCGTAGGCGGTGATCGGAATGTTGATGGTGTTTCCATCCGTCAGTGTCTTTGTTTTGAGGATAACCTCTATCTGGCTTGGGTTTGCATTTAACTGAAGTCCTCCATCTTGTCTTGCTGAGCAGGATTTGTATTCGCCTATTAGATATTGCAGACATCGGTCGATCAGTATCGGCGAATACATTTTTAATGTTTTTTTTTGCTCTCCCGGCTGGTTCAATTTCAATATGACTGTAGTAGTATTGTTGCCATTTTCGTCTGGGTTGTTTTCCGTTTGGTACTCCTCTTCGGAATGCATTCGTTTCCTTTTTAGAGACGGCGTCTCCTTCTTGTTTTCTGGGTCGTCTGTCTCCAGTTTGGTTGAGTTGATGTAAAATTGAGACCTCAAATTTGTATTTCAAACTGCACCTTCCTTCTTGTTCTGCACCGCGCAAAACACTTGCTTCTCTGGGCAATTCGCAACCAAAAAATCGGCTATGCTTACTAGAAGAAATCTCACAACCTTCCTCTAGCTTGAAAACTCTAGAATGAACTTCGGAAATGAAGAACTTCGTTTCCTCTCTCACTTACAATTGCATCTTGATTACAAATGGAATTTCACATATTACATCTGGAATCCTAGTTTCATAGTTACATTTTAAATATTACATCTGGAATCCTAGTTTCATACGCTAGTTACATTTTACATATTACATCTTACAAGTTACATTTTACAAGTCATAGTTTCAGTTTCTCAAAAAGAACTCTGGTTTTGATTGGAAAGGCGCAGCCACAGGCATTACAAACTCTACACGCGACCATATAACGCAACACAACGGTAGATCTACGTGTCGATGAAGTACAGTAGGAATGCGATTCAGGCATAATGCAAAAATTGATTACAAGATTGCATTCCGAGATCACGCGGTATTTGTTAATTGGAGCAGAATATTCCAGAATCTGACTTGACGTCAGTGAAGTGAAGCGCGTTACGTCAGAGAAAATAGCTCTCGAGCGCCACAGACAATGTTCCAGAATCCGACTTGACGTCAGTGAAGTGAAGCGCGTTACGTCAGAGATAAAGAACTTTCGAGCGCCACACTTAGCTTACTATACCCAATCCTTTATAGGCAGGCCTGTTGAGAGGACAATTCGGGCCTGGTGCCAATGAGATCCTATGGCTCTCAAATGAAGACACTTCATAGAAAAACGCACTACATCCAAAGAATACACTTAGTTTCTTTAAGTTCCCGTGCTCCTCGGAAATGTTCCGGGCCCCTAAAATCATTCCGGGCTCGGGTCCAAAAGTACCTTCGGACCCTCTGTCAACACTACTGTTGAAAGGAGTTGAGAAAAAAAGATTTATATTCGTCGATACACAAGGCTGGCTGACTTATCTCGCTTTGTAAGCTGCTAGTGGTCCGCTAGTTTCGTCAAGACAAACAACACATAGCCTAGTTGAAAAAGTTCACGATAATCGTATACCTACGAAACTCTCGTTAGAAAATTAGCATGTTAACAATTGTTGTTCCAATATTTATTTGTAACAAAACTTTCGGTTGTTTCATTATCGTTGAAAAGGTTTAAATGAGATTGTTTGCGTTTTCAACTTTTTAAAACATAAATTTTTTACTAAATTTTATGATGTTTCAACCTTCAAACACGGCAAAGCAACACTTCACTTGTATGGAGATGACATCCTGATTACAATATTGTGGAACCTGACGATTGACCACATGTGTATTTTGATGCCTTAACCCTTTTTCCTGTGACGTATTTTGGCCAGCTGACTTGCGGACGGGGGGGTCGGTTCGACACTATCACTTTGAGCTCGTGTAACTCAAAAACTACGCAAGATAGATCAATCAAATTTTCACATGGTTGTAGATAATTTATCTGACAACATAACATCGAAACTCTTTTGCAATTTGTTCAACAGCGCAACTTGAAAAATCAAATAATTTGATGGTTGGTCATATTTTTTTATTTGACTTGAGAAATTGCTTCTTAATTAACTTATAATTGAGTGTGACGGGTTAATTCCATTGTGTAGATTTTAATCTCTTACGCGGAGACGTCGTCCACGCTTCAATGAAATCGTAATTGGCGTCCGACTCGCGTTTGCTTGTTGTTTTGCCGGAGGCATTGTAAAAAAAATTTGCTTTGTTTCAACATTTGCAGAGAATGAGACAAAATCACCGCAAAAAAACTATTTCAAGTTCTTTTTGAGCCACATGTTTATTGTTTATAGTCTACACTTTTTCAAACGTACTGTCATTACTTGATATTGGAACTAAATCAAGCAATTTTTTTTCACATTCACACTGTCGAATTTGGTTATGCATGATCAAGAAACACTTTGTATTTCACAGCACATCTCAGGAAGCTATTTATTCGTTTTTAACATTATTTCAACGTCTAAAGAGGTTGAATCGATGTAAAAAGTGTCTGATTTGCTGTCTGGGTTGCGGTTGAACACAGAAAAGTAAGGTAGCCTAATGGTGTCACGTGGTATTTGAACAACAACCTATCCAAAGGTAGTGACTTGCTTCGATAGGAGCTTGTTCCATTTTAGGCCATCAAGCACTCCAAAAACAAAGAGCGTCTAAAACTCCTGACTGATAAACTATGTCACGATGCATTCCAAAGTGATATGTTTCAATACTTACCAACAATGATCACTTTGAATGAAACAATTTTGCAAACAGTTGTGACAAAATGTAGTGATAATAATCGTTTAGTCAAATCGTGTTGGTAGGCTATAGAAGAGGTCGTTTGCCAAATGGAACTCCCTTTCTGCGTGACAAACTCAAAGTCGTGGCATAACGATACGAAAAATAGAAAAAAATCTTTTTCAGGCCGAGTGCTATTGTCGTAAAAAAACAAAAAATCACTAAAGTGTTGACTTTTTCCTTGGGCAAAATTGAAGGTTATTGATATTTTTAAAATGCACGTTTGTGTCAAAATGATTGAAGTGTTTTTTTTCATGTTGTTAACTAGATTTGCAAAATAACGTTTTTTACATTTTTTTTCTAATTTGTTGGACATGCAGTTTGTGTCAAGGTATTTACTACGCATTAGAAGATTTCTTTCTGTTCAAATTTTGAAATACGGTAGCATTTTAGATGCAGTTTGCGGTTGATGGCGTTACTGCAAAAGCCATCTTTTGTAATTGACACACATCCAAAAACAAAAGACGCATAAACTACTGCTGGCTGATAGACCACGTCACAATACATCATAATGATGTTTTTCCGAACCGAAGACCCAGAAAACCAATTTTGTCGTAGGCTATATTAGTTTAGACGTCTGCAGACGTTGAACCAATGACAAAAAGTGATTTGCTGATTTGAAACAAAGTGATTGCTGTTTCCAATGTGCAAACATTTTGATAAAAAGTAATCAAGTTTAGGCCACAGCTTTCTGGTCCTTTTAGGCTACTATGGTCAATCAACTCACGTTGCAAATAACTTGTTTTGTGGTGAAAAAAATCGAAGTAAAAACACAAAAATGAAGTAAGCTATATTTACAAAGTATTATATTCTTGAATGAACCATAGTTTTAAAAAAAATAGTTTGAACAGGTTTCATCTGATAGAAACTATAATTAATTGATATCATCGCGAAGGATCAAATAGCTGCGAAAATCACTTCAAGCAATTCTTTGGGGTGATTTTCATTATGCAAACCAAGGTGAACCTCAATATACATATTTTTATGCCAAACGATAAAAATCGTTCTTTTTTTTTTCAATGACAAGGAAAACGATCCGTATAAAATATAATTCAATTCAACATATTTTCCTTATTTTGTCAGATATGCATTTTGTGTAACAATGCTTTAGAAAAATTGCTGAGTATCGTATAGCGTTTGAGATGCAGTCAGAGAATACAACTCTATGGTTGATGGCGTTATTACAAAAGCCAATCTTTTGTCACGGAAATGTATTCGAAAACAAAAAGGCACAAAAGCGTTGACTGATAGATTACGTTACGATACGTTACAAAAACGAGGCATTGATTTCAGATTCTTTCAACCCAACAAACAACTTTGCTCCAAATGACACAAACGTCCAAATTTATGGAGAAAAAGGTATAGGCCTACACCGTTTTGTGAAAATAAGCTTTTGAAGACCAACATTTGAATGAAAAGTTTGAAATTATTGAGTTGGTCCTAATAGTGTTTCTGCTGAGATATATCAAAACTTTTCAATCCTCGTATAAAAAAATAATTTTGTAATCTCTCAAGCAACTGCAAAATTACCATTTAGGTAAAGATTCAGTGATGATACAATATGCACAATGCTTGTCAAAGCACAGTAATTTAGCTGCGCGTGTTTTTCCACAAAAGCCAATCAGTTTAGATCAGTGGTTCTTAACCTATGGGTAATTACCCACATGTGGGTAATTTCAGGATAGCAGGTGGGTAATCAGCTGAACCAAAATATTTAGAATTATAGATGTAACAAACAATGTCACAGCTGTAAGTGGTAAAGTTGTTTTATTACTTACACTTTTTTTGATGTTTTGAGTCCGTTCAAAACAACCAGTGATATTTTATTTTAATATGAAAATTTTCCCAGTGAAGAAGATGAAGATATCCAAGAAGGGTTTTTAGACATGATTTATGAGTCATCTGTCAAGGCTTCTTCTGAAGATAAAAGCTTGGGAAAATCCTGGGGAATGATGGGGAAAGTATATCTAAAAGTTGCGCAAAAAACCACTAACATTGTTGACTATGTTCCCTTCCACTTATCTCTGTGAATCAGCATTTTCAAGTGTTGTTGCTTTGAAATAAAAATCCGGAAACAAGCTTTTAGATCTGGAGTCAGATTTGCGTTGTGCAGTATCCAAAATCACACCCGATATTGCATCGATTGTACATAAAAAACAAGAGCAAATGTCTCACTGACACTATTGATGTCATTCTTTGCATTAAATGCTGTTTTTGTTGAATAACGCTCTTCTATATTTTTAATATGGCAAAATACCAAGATAGATAAAATTAGATTTTGGGTAATGAGACTTTGATCTGGACAGAAATGGGTAATAAGGGAAAAAAGGTTAAGAACCACTGGTTTAGATAGTCTGTGTCAAGTTCTTTTCAGTATCCATCAATCTCTCGTTTTCATAAAACATTTTCACAACATCCATAAATATTCATGTCGTCGTATGAGCTGTTCTTCCGGACTATATGTTTGGGCATGATGTCATCAGCCACTCGACAGTCTCGTCATCCAGGGCCTTCAGTCCAAGCGTTCCATGTGGTGGTTGATGGATTGGGCAGTCATGGACGACATGGTCTACTGTCTGGTCTGTGGCGCCACACTCGCATCCCGGTGAGGGAGCCAGGCCCCATCTGCACATGTCTGAACGAAAGCGACCGACGCCGGTTCGTAGGCGGTTAAGCCGGACCCACGCAAGTCTTGCGAGGGACATTCCCGGAGGGTGGGGATCGACGTCGGGTAGGAAATCATGGAGTCGGGGGGTGTTGTTTTGCCACTCCATGTTCCATGTGTAGTTCGTCCAGTGTGCCGCACTTATTCCAAGATCTTCAACGTTGTTCAGAAGCTGTCGTGCGGCGGGCACAAATGGGCGTCTTGATTTCAGTCGCTGCTGTCCTCCAGGTAGGCGCTGGAGTGTACTGTGGAGGAGGTGGTCGGGGTCCAGTGCGCGACGAGCAAGGGAAATCATGGCTCCTTTACGGCGAAGCTCAGCAGGTTGGATGCCTGCAAGGATGGGAAGGCAGTCCGTTGGAGTGGGACGCAGGCATCCAGTCACAGTGCGTAGTGCGTCATTGATGTCGGTGTCAGTGTGGCGGGTGTGAGAGCTGCGGCACCACACTGGTGCGCAGTACTCAGCGGTAGAATGGACGAGGGCCAAGGTAGCTGTGCGAAGGGTTTTCGCATCAGCTCCCCAGCCGGAACCCGCCAGCCGCCTCAAAAGTGCAACGCGCGCCGATAGTTTTTTGCGCAGTGACTCCAGGTGTCGTCGGTACGTGAGTGACCTGTCCAGGGTTACGCCGAGGTAGGTGGGTTCGGCGCAGTAGGGGAGGTGTTCGTCATCGGTGGTAATGTTGATCTCACGTTTTGCTTCCTTGTTGTTTAGATGGAAGGCCGCCGACACTGTCTTTGCCTTGCTGAGCTGTAGCTTCCATTTCTGGAGATATGTTGATATAGTTGACATGTCCTGGCTTAGGTTCCTCTCCATTGACTGCCAATCTCCGGCTGGATGCAGGAGAGCCAGATCGTCTGCGTAAGCATACTTCCTGGAGATGGTGTCAGGCAGGTCATAGATGTAAGTGTTAAAGAGGAGGGGAGCCAAGACAGAGCCCTGTGGGACGCCGTTCCTGAGTCGACGTAATCTACTTCGTCGGCCGCTACCGGTGGAAAGCTGCGGTTTTGCACAAGTTCCATAATCATATGGACCATGTGCCTGTCAGGAAGGAGACGGAGTAGTTTGCAGGTAAGGCCGCTGTGCCATACAGTGTCGTAGGCAGCCGTGAGATCGACAAACACGGCGCCAGCCCTCTTTTCCGCCGAGAAGCTGTCTTCGATGTCCCGGGCCATCAGAGTGACCTGGTCTACGGTTGATCTTCCGTGGCGAAAGCCGGCTTGTTCCCGATGGAGCTGAGGGTCTATTATCGGTTCGACACGGGCGTAGATAAGTCTTTCGAGTATCTTGAAGGGGATACAGAGCAGAGAGATGGGGCGGTAGCTCTTCGGATCCCCTGGGGGCTTCTTCGGCCTTGGGACTGCAACCACTAGGGCTCTTCTCCAGATTCTTGGGATGCGCAGGTGACGCAAGCAGCAGGAAAGAAAGTCTTTTAACCAGTACCTCATAGAGGAGGTAGCTTGGAGTATTAGTTCCGGGCATAGGTGGTCAAGGCCCGGGGATTTGCCTGGCTTTAGGTGCTGGAGGGCGGAGGCAAATTCTTCTGGGGTGAACTCATCAGAGATGTTGCCCTCGACAGGTGTTGGGACCTTCCAGAGGTCCGTCATTTCCTTGAGGACGGACTTGTCTGATTCACGGTCTCTCGTTCTGTGCACTCCATTTTTCACAAGTTGTGAGGCGATGGCATTTGCTGAAATGGGGCATTGGCGACGAGAGGCACGTGATCTGCCAGTGAGGTTGTTGAGTGTACTCCAAGCTGTGCGGCTGGAGTGCGTGAAGTCGATTGAGTCTATGGCTTCTGTCCAGCACTTCTTCCTCTTTGAATCCAATCTTGCCAGCAGGGGTGTTGCTGAGTTGGTGGTGGCGGTGCCCTGGGGGGAACGGAGGAAGTCGCGGTAGAGCCTGTCACACTCCACATCCCAGCAAGGTCATGTGAATATAAGTGTACAGGTACATGCAAAAGTTTATTGGCGGGTCAAGAACGCACTCCTTGCTTTCCGACAAGAAATCAAGAAACTTACCACATCAGTCTGTTTATTTTATGAGATAAACAGAGATTTGTCAAGAATTTTCCTACAGCTTCTTGTTATAAGTTAGAAACAAAATGTATTCGCCATAGAAAACAACGTAAAATTACATTTTTTGAGCATAGCTTATCGGATGCTCTCTGATAATTTCAAAGCAGCTCAGATGTAATTAAAAGATTAATCAAAGCAACTCAAAACTCGAGTTTGCAAACAAAAGGCGGAATCATTACGGTTGAAAGCTTTACAACAAAACCAACTCATGAGATATCTGCGTCGCAGTTCCACGCACGGCGGCGCTCAGTAATCCTATTAATCCGTATAATTTGAAAACAAAAGGGCTAGCTAGTAGCTAGCTAAAATATCAGAGTATGTTATGAAAATCATGTAATATCTCTAAAACTATAGACAATAGCAACGTCATTTAAAGTGGAATAAATACTTGAGTAATTTTTAGAAAAAGTCAAGAAATTTCAAAGCTGTGGATCGCGTAGTTCTTTAATGATATTGCTTTGAAAAGTACCAAGTCCCCACCGACCCCTCCCCCCCCCCACAGGAAATAGGGTTAAACGTTTTTTTTTTACATAGCCTAAACATAAGACATAAGTTTTGAAGTATCACTGATAGTTCTACTGAATGACAGGCACATGATTGTGTGAGGTTTGAATACTAACATTATGTTTCTATTTCAAGCGTAGCTACTAAACTATATTCCACATTTTGCTCCCGGGGTATAATTTGAGAGTCTAGTTGCAGTCTAAACACCGGTAAAGTTTTACAACAGTTTAGAGATCTTAGTTTTTCACAAATAGTAACCTTTTCATTCTATACGGAAGTTGTTTGAAAATGGCCTGACTTCTGATGCGCACTATTTTGCGCAGTTACACAATGTACAATTAAGTTACAAATAGATTGGAGTAATTGAAAATGAAATAATTCTTGGATAAATCGATGATTATTTAACGACAAAACATATCCTGCATGTGTCAAATAATGGAATGCCATTTTAAGAATAGATTGTAGCCCAGTCTTTTTTTTCAATTTAGCCATGGTAAAACCTGTTGTCAAATAACACCCCGATGGCTCAGTTGGTTAGCGCGTGACTTCGTGAAGGAAGAAACTTCAAGATCAAGCAGCGCTGGTTCGACTCTCGGGGTGTGCGCTTGAGCAATGCGTTATAGGAATGCTCTCCATTTGCACCTAATGGATGGAATAATTCCCCAGCAATAATACTTGGACAATCGTAAACTTCATTCTGTCAATCTCGGTAACCGGCCCTGCGTCAAAAGCCTTTACAAGTATACGAAATTACCAGGACTAACCTATCAAGGCTTTGTCAGTTCAAAGAAAAAGATTTAAAACCTACTAACCACTAAACAGTATAATAACACTGTTAAAAAAATTTGATAATTTTGTTTAGACACGTATATGAAAACATCCTGTACACCCCTTACCATGACGTTAGAAGCACTGACGACAGTATATGGCTGGGACTAGTGGACGATGACAAAGACCAAAAGTATGAATGGTTGAACGGGAAGATTGAAGGATATGTCGATTGGTACCTGACCGAACCAAGTAATCCACAGCAACAATGCGCTATGTATATGCCAGGCCATGAAGCAGTGGTGGATATCGGATGTAATAAATTATATCATGGAGCTTTGTGTCAACGCGTTGCTAGTAAGTGCTGCATCTTCAGTGACATGTAGGTATCAAATGAATTAATATTTAAATAGAATGTGCTTTTATAGAGCATTTTTGGCAATGATTAATGCCTATTTTAATGCATGATTGAACAAAGAAATCTTAATATTAAAGTTAGTATAAAGCAATGTCGGTTTTTCATCTGTTAACAAAGTTATCTTCATTTTTTGCGGCAGTGACGTGTGCAAAATTTTAATGTTGATGGCCATCAGTTTATGAAGTTCTTGTTTTGATCCCTGCGCATTGTTACCGAATTGAAGCATTGAAACAAATATAAGCAAGTTAAGTTAGATCATAGACAATAAACAGTATTGTTTATATTAGCCTACAAAAAATACTCAAATCCAAACAAAAAGCCAAGCAGAGCGAATATATTATTTCGATATTATTTTGAAATACATGTTCTCGTAGCCTACTCTAGTGCTGATGAAGGCTCTATGACTAATGAAGACTGTCGCTATAAAGAGCTGGAATTCTTTGGTCATTGCATAATAATGCGTTGCATAAGAGTATTAGAATACGTAAATAAATGGTTTTGCTTTGCAAGTTCATATCTCGACCAACTATTCGACTAGCTATGTGTTTATTTATTTTGAATAGTTAAATCATAAATGCAATGTTATTTATTTTGTGTAAGGTTTTACACAATAATTAAAAGAAACCAAGGAAGTTTATTGTAGTACATCTGGCGACCAAGATTGCCAGGTGACCTAAAATCCGACTACATTGCGACTTTAAGAGTGACAAACCCTTCGTAAACTTATTTTGTTTCGCACCCATTAAAATGCGATTCCTATCTCGATTGCTCGAAGATTACAATCACTGTGGGCTACAATTTGCTAAAACCCTGCTTGGCTTGCTAGATTTGATAGGCATGTTCCGAATAAGCTTGGATAGTTCTACAACGCGTGGTACACTGTGGTTTGTAGCCTACCATGGCGTCGTTTAATCTTTACCAACTCTTCATCACTCGTGCTGGTACAAACCCTCTGAGCCAGAGGTGTGCAACGCTTTTTCACTGGGGACGAATCTACAGCTGGATTAGACGACGAGCCTCAAAACGTTTTCATTCAGAATCTTCATCAAATAATGAGGTCATAGATTTCTATAATTCAGTTTCCATAGTTTTCCCAGAAACGAAACGAAAAGAAAACATTTATTTCCGCAAATAGCCTAAACTATAGAAACTTATAAACGGAAGTTTAATATCAACACTGTCCTACTGTACAAAACCTATATTTTGTCACCACTACAAGGTGGTGGTTATGCTACTGATTCAAATGTTGTTGTAGCCTTCATGTGTGCCAAAAATTTACAGTTATTTTTTAAATGAACCTACAAAAATTTCAAGTCAAAATAAGAAGAAAATATTTTTGTTTGCAGCTTTCTAAGATTTGAGCTTTGCAAATACAGTAGTCAATGTTTCACTTGGAGAGTTTAAAGCAGAGGCTTGCAGTATACGGCTCGCTGACCAGAGCACAACCTGCGGTATCTAAGTTATTTAAGTGGTCCCTTTGTATTATTCAAAAAATACAATAAATTGTTTTTTGTAATCGTAGAAACATTCTATTTTCAACCACTCGCATTACACTGTGTTGTTGGAGTATAAATAAATTTCATTTTATTGAATTAAAACTGACTGCAAGTAAACAAGTAAGAAAAGAAGATAGTTGCTAAAAAATGTTCAACAACGAGTGGCGGAAAAAAGTGTTTTTTTTAAGATTAGGCTACAAAGATGTGTAGTGTATAGTTTGTTTGGTTTATCAAACTAGATCAACTAAAAAATAATCGTCAAAAAGTTTGTCAAATACGTTTTCTACCTTCAACCCAAAATATATTTCCTGCGAGTGCAGACAAAACATAAATGGCCTCATTCCCAAAAATATCAAACATAAAAGTTTAAATCAGGGCTGTAGAGTGTAGAGTCAGAGAATTTTGACGTGTCAGGAGTCGGAGTTCTGAAAAGAAAGACAGAATCCGGCTTGATACAAAACGATAAACAAGAAAATTTTGTTTGCAATGATTTTTCAAAATAGTGTGTATTTTTTTCCGTTTTGCGCTCTGACACTTCACCAGAAATTTTACGTGTTTATTCTTGTCAGTTAAAGTGAAAGTAAATTTTTAAAAAATGAAAAAGGGCAACAAATAAAAGGTCTGTTGTGCTCTGCGTGTAATCAATAAGTTCGGGCCATGTTTGTAATCTAAAAACTGGTTCTTAAACTGCAACGTCTAGCATCTCACTTCTAGAGGATAAAAACTAGTAGAAGTCTTAACATAACCATCACAAGATGTATAAAGTGACAATCTGCTTTTTCCGACGTTTCGTGAATCAGACACGACTGACTTCTTCAGGGAGCTAGACAAGGTAGTGACTGCCTGTCTAGCGTGGCAAAACACAGGACCATGTTGCTGAAATCAACTAAACATAGCAACATGGTCCTCTCCCAGTGTCATCAAATTGAGTTCGGTCTATACCTGGATGTTGTCATACCATCGCCTTGGTGGTCTGCCTCTTTTTCTCTTTCCGTTAACTTTACCTTCCATGCAGAGTTTGCTGACTCCGTATTTTGATCTTTAAATATGGCCGAACAGTTTTAGAATTTTTGATTTTGTTTTTGCTGCAATTGGGTGTAGCTTCGTTATAGTCGATAGGTCTTCTATTTTCATGTGGTCAAGTAGCATTTTGTTGGTCATGCTTCTCATGCTGTGGTGTGATTGGTGCACTTTTTTTACCAGGGTAAGTAATAACAGGATCATTAAAGATTGAGACTATCAACGATCTAATGAACAAGTTGGGTTTAGAAACGGCTTTTCAACCATGGACCACCTGCATACCATCAATCATACCCATTAACCGCTGACGTTGCGTTGCTGCAACGCTTACTTTGAGCCTCTATAAACGCATTTCAAAAGCAACTTTCTATCCAAAAAAATGAATATTCTTGTCATTTGAACTCTAAATAAAGTGTTTAAGACCTTATTTTAAAAAAATATTTCTTTTTTTATACTTAAAATCATCGCTCTTTTACGACACTTTTCACGCATTTCCAGCGCATTTTGTTAGTCGTATTTCAATATGCATTAATTCAATAAATAAATTTCAAAAATTGGCTTAAAGTATAGTGTAGTGATGCTAGAACATACCAGTGTAAGCACATCTTCTAAATGTGTGAAGAGCCGGAGATATTTAAGTGCAAACTTTGCTGTACCATTTCTGCAACGTCAGCGTAAAACCGATACTTTATTATGCATATGCAGTGTAGTAGACACGCACCGTTGTTTCGTAAAGAGATGCTGATTACGAAAACTTCTGTTTGTTTGCTAACAAAGCATTTACGAAACAATAAAGTGAAAATTGACCTGATTTGCACAATGAAGTGACAATTGACCTGATTTGCAAATGATTTCTAAGAATTACTAGCCAGTAACCAGTTGTCCAACTCTAAACGATACTTAGTTGTCTTACTGGTGGCTTGACCGCAAAAGAGCTGGATTTTGTTTCTGTCTCACACGGTAACTGATTGTTACAAGAGGCAGGCCGATCTATTGCTATTTTTTCCGAACGGAAAAATGTAGTTTTGAGAGTTAAGTGAGGCTTCCCGTGACGCACCGAGGATTGAACGCGGCCGGTAGAGCGAGGAACCACTCCGCTAGCCGCTACGCCACTCAATTACGCCGAACGCACCTACGTTACAATCGGAGATACAGTGAGCTCACTATGTCCCCGGTTACACTAAATAATGTCTCGCCAGAAGTTTCTTACTGTAGAGGAAGTATTAGCCGCTTTCGAGGATATGGCATATTGTGAAGAAGATGAAATTGACATGGTCAGTTTGGTCATAGCATCAACAGATCATGCTGTAGTTAGCGACGAAGAAAGTAT
This sequence comes from Aplidium turbinatum, assembly GCF_918807975.1. Lineage (NCBI taxonomy): Eukaryota > Metazoa > Chordata > Ascidiacea > Aplousobranchia > Polyclinidae > Aplidium > Aplidium turbinatum. The sequence goes on from NC_137489.1 coordinate 18,797,074, forward strand.
GGACGAAAACGATTTGACAGAAAGTGAAGCAGTGCTACCAGACGCTGCAGGAGAGATTGAAATTCATTGCAACCCAGTAGGCTACAAAGTGATGATGTGCCAACGACCCCAGTTCCGAAAAAAAAAACGCGGCTTATCGGAAGTAAAATGGAGTAAGAAAAAGGCTTCTTTCTTATCTTCTCCTGTAAGCAAAGAAGCTGACAAGCTGGAAGAAAACTATGTTTTCGCACTTGAGCAAAATATGATCTTTGTCTCTTAGATTTTTAAATGTTCAAAGGAAAAAAAGAAAACAGTCAAAAGAGAGACCCAGAAGACGCAAAGGGAAAGGAGTCTTAACACTCGATTAGTCAAACAATTAAAAAAAATTTATCGCTTAACCGCTGACGTTGCGTTTCTGCAACGCCTCAGATTTTGTATAAACAAACAAAAAAATTTCAATTTTTTTTACTAATTATCTAAACTGGAAGGGTGCTACTAACATATCAGAAAATGAAAAAAAAATAACTTCTAGAAATAGGTTCGGCGTTTAATGGGTTAATCGAGAAAACAAGAAAACAATATTCTACTCTGCCTTGGACTAGTAGATTATAAAAAAAGTCTTTGACTCTGTTGAAACATCAGCTGTGATCTCAGCACTGGAAAAACAAGGAGTTGATCGACCATACACCAAGCTTTTGAAAAATATTTACATGAAAAACACATCAATGGTTCGATTACATAAAGATTCTAATTAAAAAAGGAGAAAGCCAAGGTGACACAATATCTCCAAAGATTATTTACGGCAGCCCTGGACGAAATTTTTAAACAATTAATTCGGAAGAAAAGAAAGAATAGAAATTAAATACATCAATCATTTACGTTTTGCTGATGACATAAGTCCTATATCTGAACAGCCAAATCAATTTCAAACAATACTAAAAGAACTTCTTCTTCATCCGTTCAGTCGTTTACGACTCTCGGTCACTCTATACATCATCTTTCTCCACATCTCTCGATCCCACGCAACTAAAAGAACATAGAACGCAAAAAGGTTGATCTTCAAACGAACATGAACAAACCAAAGTCATGTTTATTACATTTGCAGAAATAGGTAGTGGTAGCATTATACTTGATGGAACAACAATCGAAACAGTTGATCAATGTATTTACATTGGACAAAAAGTTACAACAAAATCCAGCAAAGAAAATGAAATAACAAGAAGAATATCACTTGATTAGCAAGCCTTCAACAGAGCAAGTTCAATAATTTAGGTCAAAATTGCCCCTTTCTCTCACAAAAACAAGTCTACGATCAATGCATTCTTACAACTGTTACAATCAGCGCGGAAACTTGAAACCTTACAAAGAAATTAACTCTTGAACTAAAATCAATGCAAAGAGCACATGACGAAAAACTGCTGAATGGATTCGAAATCAAACAAAATTACGGGATACTGCGATAACTATCAAAAAACCGAAATGGTCATGAGCAGGTCATATAGCAAGACATCAGGACAACAGATGGACTAACAAATTAACAACTTGAACATTCTTGGAAACAAACGCGAATGAGGAAAGCTGAAAATGAGATGGAGAGACGAAATTGACAAGAATGTGGAACAACAAACTGGTAGCCTACATAAAAACACACGATCGACTGGACTACAAAAAAAGGGGAAGACCTTCGCTGAGCAGTGGGCTACCACAGGCTAAATATTCAAAAAATATAATAAATTAACGTACATAATAATTAAAGGATTTTTGGAAACACTTTATTAAGAAAATAACTGTATAGCCTAATAACTATTTTAGAGAAAAAATATTTACTATTTTTAAAGATTTCTTCACAAAACTGAAGATTATAGGGGAAGTGTGGGACCTATGGAACACTTTTTTTGAAATGGTCATAACTTTTGTATTTTAACTTCAAACAACCTAAATTTTGGATTATATTATGCTGGTGGGTGGTTTTAATTTATGATAAAGCGAAATAAAAATATGTTGATTGGATAGCTTGTTACAAAAAAAAACAAAAATTTTGCGAAATGTTCCATTGGTCCCACCCCTATAGGACCAATAGAACACCCGATGGGACCTATGGAACGCTATTGCATTAGAGCTAAAAGCACTGCTCATTGTCAAGCAAAATCTAGATTTTTAACAAAGCAACACGGAAAACATTCAACACCAATCGAAAAAAACGAATACACAGAAAAATAACAAAAAATGAAACCCACAAAATAAAGTCACGTGGTAAAGTTGTTAGGCTACTAAAAGTATTAAAAACCTAAAAACTCTACCCCTCCAAATTTAAACTTTCTTACTGAAGTGCAGGCGTTTCCAAGATATCACCTTTCAAAGTGAATTCCTTATTTCGAAGTTTTCAGTAGAAACACTATGCAACGAACATTATATATATTGAACAGTGTTGCCACTAACAAATTTTGGGTAATAGGGTTCACATTGAACAGTAACATTTCGGCAACGACTGCATGCAGAGCTTATTTAAAACCGCAGTGTCCCTTTCTTAGTTTTTTACCATTTAAATGACAAATCCATCCAGAATAATGATAGCGCCCCTTAGAGATCACACATAAGACAAATCAATAGTTCCATAGGTCCCACATAGCCATGATGTTTAGATAACTGGTTGTAAGTTTGAAATGATGCACTTCACTGTGCTGCATTCCTGTCTATATACTGTTTAAATAAATGGTTTCATCGGAGATTCTACGCTAAGAGTCCTGCTTGCCCTAAACTCCAGAAGAATTCTTACAAAGTTAGACCTCAAAGGTACATTTTCAAGCTCAAAAACATAAAAAGCGTTTGCGTCTTTCAAAACAGCCTTTTCCAGAATTTTCGATGTTGATTTCTGCTTACATGTCAAAACGGTGTTTCCAAATATAAGTATTTTTTAAAATCCACTTTTGGTTTGGGAGCAAATCTGGTGTTCCATAGGTCCCGGCGTTCCATAGGTCCCACACTTCCCCTACTTATCAACAATAATTTATCATTTGACAACGAAATTTTGCATTTTTAAAACGACTCTCCATTTCAAAACTGGAGCTTTATTTTACAGGGTTTGATATTTTCGGAGTGAGTAATTACCGGTGACCAATAAAAATACCTTATCGCAAACTCAAGAATGGATTCTTAATTAATGGCGGTTTTATATTTAAAAAAAGCATTCACACACACACACACACACACCCAGGTAGGTTATTTACACTTAGGCCACATACAAACAGTAAAAGACTGGTGTAGAACAAAGAAAGTTCTACTGTATCTTGTTTTTTGCATAATAAAAATTTAAGATATCGTGTTTTCTAGGCAGATGCAATCTTGCTGTAGAATCAAGACTGCCCTGTGCTGAGGATGTCTCTTTCAATGCCACAAAGGAAGATTGCAGTGCTCAAGGCTGTTGCTACGTGGAGTCTTTGGATGGAAATGACGCATGCTTCAAGCCAATACCAGGTTCAAATGAATACGCTCCAACGTTATTTCAATAATAACAAATATCTATATCGCACTTTGTAGTTTTGGTTAGTGACATTTACTTCAACACAAAACTTTATACTAGAAAAATGTTTTTGTGTTTTCGTGAGAACGAACTGTTGAAAGCGATGCGATTATCTTGTACGCTATCAGAGAAAAAAACAACTTTTTGCAATGAAAGAAGCTTGGCTTAAAACATGTTAAATGATATTCAATGAGCAATAATGTTGGTGATAATAGTAGCCTAATTTAAAATTTACCTTGAGTTGCTGCAATACTGTATAACTGCAATGCAGGTAAGTATTATTAATATTGCAAAGTAATTCAATAGGACTTCACATCTAGAATTTTTGTAACATCAGTAGCTGGACAGAAAAACTAGAAAGCATCTGGTCGACTGGTTGTTCATGTGAATATATGTGATATGCTGTTGTGGCAGAAGAACGAGACAGACGAAACACCCTCTTGACCGTTTTCTGGTTAGCAAAAGCCATGGCTACCTAGAAACACGGCCTGATTTGTTACATTATGCAGAGTTTTCAAGAATTTTCTAACATTTGGTAACTGTCCGAATGAAACTTTCGAAAAATACTATTTCAACGTCTTTTTTACTGTCTTCCCCAGGGGACAAATTGGATGTTAACATAACAAGATTTTGAAAAACAAATACCATTTGATTCAGAAAATTTCAGTCAGACTGTTAGCTGCTTGGTAACAGTCTGATAGAACAATTTTTTACTTACTTTTCTTGATTTTTTTCTGCTTCCACAAGGCAAAAAAAAGGTTTAATATCATTACGCTACTAGCCAGCAAAAATTAAAAAAGATTAGAAAGTTTCACTCAGACACTAGCAAAAGCGGTAATCCAAATCTAGAAAATGTGGTAAATCAGGCCTCCAGGTAACCATGCAATAGCCTATAAGTTTTGCTCAACCAAGTTCTTTCTTCTCGTGGAAATCTTGGGTTGCTTGCAGTATATCCTGCCAGAAATGAAACTTACCGAACTTCTTTTACAGGAACTTGTTTCTAAATATTCCAACTAAATATTTTTTTAATATTATTTGTTTACAGACAAACGCTACGATACCAATTGGCAAAAACCAACCCCTGCTGATCATCATGAATACGCTTTGATAGAGTCGGTAGGAGGCTGGCAGAAAGCAAGGCTAGACTGCATGGACAGAGGCGGCATACTAGCTTACACGGGATTTGGTAGATCAGATACATATAATCCAATAGTCACGCTGCTGTCGAGTAGTCTGAGTTACAATATCTTGGCGTGGTTTGGTTACAATGATTTTGGAGGACACCGTAACTACACAGACTTAAGTGGCAACGCCCCGACTTTCACGCCATTTGGACATGGCCAACCTGACCTTTCAAATATTTCATGCTTGTGCATGAGTATCAGCGATGGATACTGGTATGACGTTAACTGTTCTCATTCTTTACAAGGAGCAATATGTCAAAGACCCACAGGTGTGTGTTTCATCAGTGATTTGTGGCTGTCATTTCAGCTACTTAGGAGTAGGCATACGGTACTCAGTTCCACGTTGGCAATAACAATACAAAGTAATTGATACGTGCCCTGTTGTTGTCTATTTTTTATTACATTTATATATCAATTTTGATCTAAAAAGGCAGAATTATTTCATGTCCCTTAATTGGACTACCGTGAGTTGCAGTATGTTAATTCCAATGCTCTACGTTGATCTGTTCTAGTCAAGTCAAGTCACATCTTTTGGTAATTTCAGAATTATTTCTCAATTATTCCACACTTATGTATTCCAGTATTTAACTGTAGGCTACAAGTAGTAGCCTACGGTATTCCATTGTGTATGTAGACCAACATATTTAGTTTGTGCCTTGCACTTTACTCCCGTGACTTTGCTTATATTTGATTATGGTATTTAGACCGTGTTAGCCGTTGAATTTGAGGCCATCGAGCCCAATCTACGGCGTCAACATTGTGTTTTCTGTTTAGTGAATTACAGACATATACAACCAAGCAACCACACGGCATTTAACATAATCCATTAAAATTGAACATAAACTATAAGCTACAAACGTTTTCGGCCATACACACGTTAGCCCTTATCAAGTAACAATAAAATAACTGCTTATCATATCTACACTGAAAATGAATAACTAATCTAAACATTAAATTGAAAAAACGAAATGCAAAATGAAATGGCATAGCATAGGAGAAAGGCACATCACATGGCGTTTAAACACGAGGCAAAGACGCATCATATGACGTATCAAGAAAAGACGTCAAGAAAAGACAAGACAGATCGTCTTTTCTTGATACGTCATATAATGCGTCTTTGCCTCGTGTAATTTAAACGCCATGTGATGTGCTTTTCTCCTATGCTATGCCATTTCATTTTGCATTTCGTTTTTTCAATTCAGTGTTTAGATTAGTTATTCATTTTCAGTGTAGATATGATAAGCAGTTATTTTATTGTTACTTGATAAGGGCTAACGTGTGTATGGCCGAAAACGTTTGTAGCTTATAGTTTATGTTCAATTTTAATGGATTATGTTAAATGCCGTGTGGTTGCTTGGTTTGTTTGTTTGTTTGTTTGTTTATCTTTATCCTGCATTGCGGGAAAGCGGACTTGAGCGCTATGCATCGGTGTACGCCTTCCGACGTACACCTGACCCACGCTGCAGCCGACGGCAATGACTGTTTCCGGTTGTCTACTCTACTTATGACTTAAATTTGGTACTACCCATTACTCGAAATCGATCACTAGGTAGAGGCAATTATCGTAAAGTTTCTTGCCCAGAGAAACAACAGCAAGTGCGGGTAGCTGGAGTCGAACATGCAGGCTCTCGACTGCGAGCCCAACGCGCTAACCACTCGGCCACGGCTGCCGTTGTATAGGCTATGTCTGTGGTTGAAGAAAGTGACCTCTTTACCAAAATTGTTTAGTGAATTGCACCCAATTATAGTCCAACAAAGCAGACTTTTTGTGTCTCTTAGTTAGATTGCGGTGAATTGCATCATGTTCATACCAAGGCATCAATAGAAAGTCTACAAACGAAATATGTGACATTTCAATAAGTAGCTTACTGTAATTGTTAATTATGTGAATTCAAAAATGCGTCGCGGACCGCACCAAAACGTTCTTACGGGTCGTGTGCCGTGTGTTGGAAACTCTTAGTCTAGCATCTCGATGAAGCAAATACCAAATTATTATAGAGCAGAACCAGGGGCCAAACGTTAGTTTGATCCAATGCTGGATCTGCTTGGGTGTTATTTTCTTTATAATTAAAATGTATGTTCCATGACACATAGTACACTGAGTAGTAAATTGAATGCACAGCAATTTCATTTTTGTTAATGTAAAAAATGGATCACCCGCAGTGACATAGCTATAGGGTTTCCAACTGCCGAGACAATGACACTTTTTGCTCCCCCCCTGAGTGAGCCTGTATGATGTTGTACAAGGAATGTTGATATTTGAGAACAAACGGTTTTGCACCTCTGATATTGCTCCTGGAGACAAACCTCGCCCCAGTATTCCACGAATCACCCGAGTAGGCTGGCACTGATATATAAAACTTAGACTCACTATTGTAAACTACCATTTTCCCTTTTTTATGCAATTTTCTTGATAGACATTGGTTTGTTTTGGGTAAACTTTCTTAATTGCGCTGATTTTCGTTCTAATGCGCATAAATATTTTACGCATTCAGCTTGCCATCTATTTTAGAAGTTGATAAGACCTGGTTTTAGTAAAAACGGTTACTTGCTAATTTTTCATGTTTTACGATAATTACAGATTCCGGATTGAGTTTTTCAAAGATAAGTTGTGAGTCGTCTGGATTTGGTTTGTGCGCCAAGCATGGACATGTTTGCCATAAAAACGCATCTTGTATTGAACACTTTGATTGGATGGAATGCCTTTGTAATGAGGGATTTCTTGGCGACGGTGAAGTAAGTATCTCGTTCAGTTCTCATCTTTGAACTTTAGTTGATTACTGAAAGTTCATCAGTTTCTAACTTGATTTTTTGCCATAAACAAGCGAAACCAAGCGATAACACAACCATGCTTTTAGTTCCAGCTAAAGCAGCTCGGACCCACGTTTCAAGTCTCCCCCCTGGTTAAAATGACGTCATATTACGTCACGGATTGGACTCGACGTATGAAATCATGCTATTTTTGACCACGGTGGAGACTTGCATACCAGCTCCAGCAGCTGGTGTAAATAACTTTACGGTGCCGTAAAACAGGAACTTCAAACATTTCTCATTTCTTGTTCAACCTTTTCAATTTTCATTGCAAACTTCCACAGAATAACCATCCTGGTTATTAATTAATATAATTAATTGCTTGAAATTATTGTTATTCCATGCACACCAGCATGTATATAAACATCTACTCACCCCTTCGGTCCCATGCACACCGCTTGAAGGGCATTGTAATAGACGATGTTTATCAACATTATTGCAACGTAATTTCAGACGACATGTGTGCCCATTCGTTCATGCCCTACTGGATGGCACGAAGAAGACACTGGTTGTTACTTTACTAAGGTAACACAGATACGTGTGAAGTTTAGTTTTTTTTATTGGATAATTGTTGTGAAGATTCTAATTGCTATGTTGGAAATGTCAAAGGCATACTTTATGAGTTCACATTAAGTTTTGTAAGAACGTGCCAAAGCAAAGCAAAAACAAGCTTTATAGCGATTTAAGGTAGTTTCTTAACATTATTGATCAAAACCGATTCATTTTTTGATTGGTAATGCATGGCCATTTTGCTGAAAATTTTGCATTTTTGTCGGTGATTACATAATTGCGTTAGACATTTTGCCAACTATAAAACGTCATTGTATTTCTCTTTATAGGCCTGCCCTGAGCTGTTGCGTCATTTTTTAATGAAATTGGGTTAATTTGGTAGGAAAAAGTGACGTCTTTTATTTGAAATTACGAAGTTTGTAGTTATGTAACCACAAACAAAAATGCAAAATTTTCAGGAAAATAGAAATTTTCAATCAATCAATCAATCAAATTTTCAGAAGCTGTGAGGATGCTGAAGGAATAGTTCAAATGAATTCAATTTTTTTTTAGGTTAATTAGATATATCTAAACAATATTGTATCTACCCAAACTATAAATATTTTTGGAAAAAATTGCGTTTTTGACTTAATTTTTCGATTTTTGAGCCCCATGAGGAGGCTGAAGACAATTTGTTACGAATCTTAAATTTTGTCATGATTGTTTTCTCACTCATTGGCAACATTTCCACACTACCCCGAGAAAATTTTAAAAAAAGTTCAAAAACGAGCCACCCTACTGTAGAACGTAGAAATGACGTACGTAAAGCTCGCATTAGCTACAGACCACGAAGCACCGGTGTCTATCGCTGTCAATTTTTGCTACAATCGGCTGCCGACAAACGTATAATTGTTACCATACACCTTGTTTTGGCCGCTTTTTGGGCTTAATAGCCCATCGGGTTAACCTATTGATGAAGACGTATGAGTATACACTTTTGCATTTGTTCAAATAAAAACACGATTATTGTTATTTATTGTTATTATTATTGCCCGAACTCATCAAATAAAAACTGAATTTTCGTAGACGTTTGGTGATTGCATTAGATTTAAAATCGAAAGTACGCTTTAATTTTTTTGACTACACAAGGATTTCAATAATTTCTTTGTTTATCCTACCCAGTTTTATATAAGCTACCCAGTAAAGTTGACATTGGGGTCCAGTAATAGGCTAGCCTTATAATTTTTTTTGCTCCAATTGCGAAAAAATATGAAGTACGTAGCCTTCATTGCGACCAGGGCCCACAAGAGGGGGGGACAACCGGTGCATTGCACCGGGGCCCGGTGAGTTCAAGGGGGCCCGACAAAATGTCTAAATTCACGCGATAAAAAGATTGATTTCAACGATTTTGCATAAAATATTGTTTTTATATTAGTTCCGTATGTCGAATGGGGCCCCCTTGTGGGTAGCCTAAAGCTATGCCCTTTTTTAAATTACAGAATTTTTAATTTTTTGAGTTTAGGGGGCCCGACAAAATGTTTAAATTTGCGTGTTCAGGTCAATTTTGCATAAAATATTGTTTTTTATATGAATATTAGTTTTGTATTTTGAATGGGCCCCCTCGTGGGTATGCCCTTTTTTAGAACAATATTTGCATTTTGTGCGTTTAGGGGGCCAATAAACTGTTTAAATTTGTGTGTTAAGGTCAATTTTGCATAAATTTTTTTAATATTTTGAAGTTGGTATTTCTTATATGAAGTTGGTATTTCTTATATTGAAGTTGGTATTTCTTAATGTCATGAACAATAGCAATGCATTCATCCTAAGTTTGCTGCCCTAGTCTCTGCAGATTTCAAGATCAGAAATGGTATTAAATGTTAATGTAAAGCTGCAAGCACAGATATGCATTATGCAATGCTATGACAGCCATGTCGGATAATATTGCAATTTTTATCATCGAAATTGCTGATTTTACCCACTTGTTGTCATGGTTACAATCAGGTGTTGCCAGAGTTACAGTTAGGAAAGATTAGGGTTTTGATCTTTGCCCAGGACTTTGTGTATAACTAGTGTGTATCTGTGAATTTAAACTTATATTTACAATATTGCATTGTTTGTGAAATAATGGAGTGTTAATACTTTAACCTAATTTATCCTTTGTAAGAATGCGCACCGCAAATTTTGCTTGTGATTGGTGAGATATCACGCGACATGTCGCTCTGGGGGGCCCGGCAGCAACATCTGCACCGGGGCCCGGCAGGGCTCTTGGAGGCCCTGATTGCGACCACATATACAACACAACAGGAAGAGGCGAAGAGATATCTACTATAACCTAGTCTTCGAGTCAGCTGCTACCCTTCCTTTAGCATGCCCATTAAGTGTCTTTACCGAGACACGGTCACAAACCCTTATCTACTATAACCTAGTCTTCGAGTCAGCTGCTACCCTTCCTTTAGCATGCCCATTAAGTGTCTTTACCGAGACACGGTCACAAACCCTGAGCGGTGTCAAACAGACGTCCTTTGCTAACGTCGCGCAAACTATCTCACCGCTCGACCACGCAGCCTCGAAATTACTATAAATTCTTTGCAGTTAATTAGAGTAATAAGTTTACTAAAAATTTAGACGACAGTTAGTGGTTAATAATAATTTAATAAAATTGTAATTTAGCAGCAGCCTAACCACGAAGTATGGTATTGAATGGTTCCACCTGCGCTTTAGTCCAATTCAAAATGAAAGCGTGTGTGTTGCAAACTTGTGATGTAACTGTCTCTATTTGGACAGAAAGTAATAATTGCAAAAAGTACAAATGCTTTTAGATATTGTGTCAATATATTAGTTGCATAAGAGCAAAAGAAACCAAACATTAAGTGGCTAGAAACCTTGAGTGACCATAAGCATAGGCCAAGCTAGACAAAAACATCAAGTAATAAACAAAAATGCTGCACGAAAAAATTATAAGGGTAGATTCTAAACAAAATATTAACAATTAAGTTACTATACTTACTTTAGTTGCTAAAATATTTTAAAATAAAATTTATCAATGCGTATTCCTTTTGTTGTGGCCCTTTGCAGTGATCTATAGCGATGTGCCGGGGGTAGTTACGCCCATGGGCTACCGCCCTGCAGTAAATTCAAATTTTTTCTAAAAATTAGATAACTTTGTAATACTCAGTCAAAAATGTACTCTTAGTACAAAATGTATGGCTGAAATGAGCGATTGTTTGATCAAAACATAAACCAAAACATTCAAAAAATGTGCTTCCCTACTATGATTTCAGTTCGTGTAGTGGTTTGTTTTCCACGTCACGCTTCATTGGTTTGCTGCGGGAAAGGTCTATTGAGTTATTTGCTGGACATTACATTGTGATTTTGAATTTGGCCAATAAACATGCATTAGCAAAAGCACACAGTTGTCACAATCACTTTTATAGGTTGCTACAGCTTCGTTCTTTGAAGCAGAGGAACAATGTCAAGGAATGGCTTCTCATTTGATCAGTTTGAGTTCCACAGAAGAATACAATATATTGGAAAGTAGGTCTATGCTTTGGTGTTAAATTAGCATGGAATGTAAACTAATTTAGTAATTGCACCTCTTGACATCCCACTAATGCTAAAATATTTGGCAAATTAACTTTACACCATACTGCCGTCCCAAGGTAAAGCGACGTAACTACAGATTTTTGATTTTCCCACTTTTTATTGTTAAACGCTTCGCAAAGACTATATGTTTCTTCAGGCAAAGACTCAACAGCGTAACTGCAGTAGTTTGCGAGATATTTATTGGTCAAAACGGCGTAACTACATATAAAGATCATATATGCAAAGACAAAACGACGTAACTGCCAGTTACGTCGTTTTACCATAGAATCCAGAGCAAATAAACCCAGTTACGTCGATTTACAATAGAATCATAGAGTTAATCTCACATTCTCAATGGGGTGTCAGTGTCTGCCAAACAACGCCAGCTGTTTTGCTCGTATTGCAAAGACAATTACGTAGCAAAAGAATAACCTTATTTTGTAGATAAAATTCTTATTTGCTTCTGAAGCGAAAACATTAGTACACTGCAGAAGCTCCAAAGTCAACATGCAACAAAATATTAACCTCATTTTGTAGATAAAATTCTTATTAGCTTCTGAAGTGAAAACATTTTATCTACAAAATGAGGTTAATATTTTGTTTCGTGTTGACTCTGCAGCTTTTGTACCCAAACACTCTTCATAAAGCGTCTTGTAGCATCCTTTTAGTGAACAGAATCAGCAGTTAGCTTTAACGCAGTTACAAGTTAAACGCACATAATGGCAAAAAAATCGACTTGCATGAAGTTGTGAAAACGCCTATGAATGATTCTGTGGAACATAACGCTAACGACAGAGACTACACGGTGACATACTAAACAAGCTATGCCCGCTTATGCCGGCAAATCGACCACAATTTTAGGAATAGCTACCCGCCAACGACAAATCACTTGACTTAATTGATGTTGACTAAAGATACTGCATTGTATTTGAACCATATTACATATTTTGTGTGTGAATTCAATACATTGCGTCAGATACGCCGGTTTGCCTTTGCAGCACAGTCAGAAACACAATCAGGTTTACAAAGGTAAAGCGACGTAACTACATTAATTATCTTAATTAGCGAAAATTAGGACAGCAATCAGTGTTTTTGTTCCCATTGAAACAAAAAGTAGGTAAGATCTTTTAGTTGGAGGCATCAAATGTTGAATTGCGATTAAAATGTCGTTATGGTTTACGATTAACTTTAAAGCGCTTTTTCTCGGTTTTAACTTTTCTGTAGTTACGTCGCTTTACCTTTGGACGGCAGCGATACTTAGAGTCATGAAGAGGCTAATACTAATTTTTTAAAGATTTAGCAACCTACAAAACACAAGTTGTTTGTTTCAATATTTAACCATTTAATTTCTATCAGTGTGATAACTTGTTAACATCTGCTTGCTGTTTATATGTATACATCTTCAGGCATGTGTTAATGTATGTAGCCTACTGTAACTGTTTTCACATTGCAATAAAAGCTGTAGCATTGACTCATTATTTTAAATTCATGTCACGCTTACCGTCATTTGGCTTCAACCATTGGTTTGTTTCATGCATTCATCATGGTCTTTGTTATTTGTTTATTGCATTGCTTTGAACAACTTTACTCAGAGATAGATTGCACACAATGGATAAGGCATCGCAACGCATCTTATTCTTGCAGAGATGTTGAACACACATGGAACAGCAATTAAGTTTTGGATTGGTTTAAGGTGGAATCATTATGGAAATAAAAGCAATATCAAGAACTCAACTTGTGGCCGTTGGACAGATGGAACTGAATGCGTAATTGGCTTTTGCGGTTTAAAAACTATTTTGTACAGTATATTTAAAAAAACATATCTGTTATTCTGCTTTCTATATTTAACATGCCCAATTATACGCCGAGATGTTTTTTTGCCAGCCTCGCTAATCAAGCGTTTAAACAAGCTGAAGCGCCAAAGGCACCGCATATGAGATGTGCAAACCAAACGACTATACTAAGCGTTTGCCACGAATAGCATTGCGTTCTGCTTTCAGTTAGTAGTGGTACTTGTTTGAAAAAGCATAAACCTTAAAGTGGGAAGGATGGTTTGAAGCCAATATTTGCCATCCGATAAACAGAGAGGCTTATTAACGAAACTCAGCAGGTTGCATGCCAGCAAGAATGAGGAGATTGTCTAGTGGCGTGTGACGCAGGCATCTGGTCACTGTGAGCAGGACGCTGTTGATGGCAGTGTCGATGTTCTGACAGTGAACACCGCAGCACCAAACAGGCGCGCAATACTCTGCTGAAGAATAAACAAGGGCTGCTGTCTGCAATGTGTCAGTTTTTGCTCCTCTGCTAAAGCGGCCAATCTCTTCGGTAGTGTAAGCCGATATGATAGTTTTTTTCTATAGATACAAAATGACAGCGGTACATAGAATTACGTGACTAAGGCATGCTTTTCCATTGATCTTGGTCTAAGGCATGCTTTTCCAAGTTCAATACTTGCCACTGCCTCTTTTTTTGGTGATGAAAATTTGAGAACTAGTTATTGCATAGCCTGTGATGATGATCAAAATACTGAAACAGGTAATGAGTTTGGCAGATATGTTTCTCTTTACATTGCTACGGACAATGGACATTTATCAATCACTTTAGAGTTTCAACAAAATTAAACTCACAAAACCAATTTGCAGAAGCGGACTACGATGGAATTACAAAAAATGTTTTTCAACTACTTATCAAAGTTGCTGTGTTTTAAAGTAAACTTCAATCGTGTCCCATGAACATTAGTGATGCAATCCTGATCACGTTATATATATGCAATATGTAGATGTACAATCCGACAATCTTTCATCTGGTGCCCTATCATGAGTGCTTTGCTTTCAACGGTAGCAAGATGGTGTCACAATTGTGCAGCGCTAGCTTGGTGACGTCATCGCCTTCCCAAGTCGATGGATTTGTGTGCAAGATCCCTAGGAACGGTGAGAATTTTAATCTTTTGTTTCAATTATTTGTGCATTAAAATAGAGGTAATAACTTAACCCATCCCCAAACAATGCCATTGGATTTAATAAGCTCAACACACCCAAAACTTCAAACTACACTGTGCAACAAAAAAAAAAATTCCAACGAACAAAGAGATTTTTCTGGGCTTTTTTTCTATCGCACTTCAATTTTATGTAATTTTAATTTAAAAAATATGTATATTTGCCTCCTCGCAGGTAGGCTTCTACATTGCCATATTTGAAGTACAGGCTACTGTGCACAAGACAGTATTTTGTCAATCATGCTTGCCCTTATTAGTGGTGGAACTATATTATAATCTACATCCACTTTATTTTTATTTTGTGCATTTGCAACCTGTACCAAACGTACCACTGCAGTAGCGGATCCAGAAAAAAAAACTTGGAAAGGTCATTAGAGTTTCAACGACGTAACTCGTTCAACCGAATGAAACAATTTAAATGTTGCGGTTAAAAATTATTAAAAGACTAACAGGTGGTCAGGGGTCTTGTTTCTGCGAAACGTTGACAGTATTATCGTGTATTAATAGCTTTTTGTGTATGCTGTGCTCAAGTATTCTTTCTTTTTGATTTTATGTCACACTTTTGTAGCCTATTCGACTAAATTTATTCAACGAAAAAATAGATTTCTGTAGAAGTTAGAGTCACAAGATTCGATTTAGAATTAAAGTTAAGATTACAATTCTTTTTCCGTGACCCCAGAAGGATTTCAATAACTTATTAGTTAACGAAGTTTTGCCTTGAGTTACGAGGAATTTAAAGTTACATAATAATCCAACAGCTCATAGACAACCGAACTATTAAATATATCAACTAAATATTGTAAAGTCTGTCTCTTCAGCAGGCTATTTTATTATTTAAACGGAATCATTTGAATAAGATGCTGAAAAGCCGCCTTTAAAGTGACGAAGCTTTATCATTAAAGTTTTAGCCTGCAAGTTACCGGATTAGGCTGATTTCATTTACTTCATATTTTGAATAAAGTGTTGCCATTCTATTTCAGTAAAACCTATTTTGAATCCAGTTTGTTTTTAATGAACATATAATTGATAGCTGATTCAATTGTTCTCATTTCATACTTTAGTTTTTCCCAGGCAGCAAATCATTAGTTTTTTACATTAATTCACCACTGATTTGCTGTTTGAGTCTAGCGTTAACAAATAATACAGTTTCATTTCTTTTATTTCAGCGCCTTTGTATCTTGATATTTCAATGACGTCATATTCCAGGCATACGTATCCCGGTTATGCTGAGATAGTGATCAACAATCGCAGTGTTTTGGTGAGTGCATCTCTTAGTGTGAAAAATGTTGTTCGATAAAGATTTCTCGAAATAGCTTTTGTAATCGTTCTTGTTCTTATGGCTTGTAATCTCTGGCCCGCAATTTGACTATCACCGCCTTTGTTACTGCACTCTCGATTATGTAAAGCGGCCCACTGAACTGACAATCTTTTTGCTCATACACCAGAAAGTTAATTTAAATTGTTGACCTGTGTGATCCTGTTGGCACTCTACGAGGTGAACACCTCGGACCAGGAAATTTTAACAATTTACAAGTTTTCAGTCAATATATATTATATATGAACACATTCTGTCTCTTCTTCTTCAGTTTGGCTCTTTGAAACCTACTAATATTGTATACTTTTGTGTCAAATGATTTTATTAATAATGCAGTTTATCATTTTCAAATAAGTTATTTATTTTTGAATAAAAGCGCTTGATTGTATGCTAGCAACCTACCTTTCACTCAGACGTTTGAAAATTATGTCCTGTGCCTTGTGGTATCGTAAAGCTAATTTTTTTTTTAATTTTAACACTTATACCAATAAACGTATAGTAGGATATAGTTAACCCAAACATATATGTACGCATGGCTACAATGTTCACTGCAATAGACTCTACGTTGTTTGTTAGGTGTTGCTGTTATATGGTAAAATGCTATAGTTGGAACACAGATTTGTATACGTTCTAATGACAGTACTCAATAACATGATGAGTTCCACTGGTACAAATTAAGCTAAACTATCACAACAAGCCTTAAAGCAGCCGGCGGCCATCGCGGACATGGCCGCTAAGTAGTGCTTGAATGACCGCCGGTGCTGCCTCCTCAGTCGGCCAATTTGGCCGCCGGTTTCTTCAGCTAATTATTTAATTTTGCAATAGAAAGATCGTGGATTAACTGTCGAAAATATGTAGTATCAAAAAGTGTTGCAAAACTAGGTCTTGAAGATGTGTAAAGTGGCAATCTGCTTTTTATTTCGATGTCCGACGTAACTGTTATGATAATCATACATGTCTTGGGTGTTGCTTATCATTGTGGATTTAGCAAATTATCATTGCATCCATATTCTGTTCATGTGATAAGTGGAGCCACAGATGAAGATTGACTGCATTGGATGTATGGTCAGAACGAATTTCGAGTAACGCTGCTCCCATTTTGGTTTGGTTGTACATTATATAATCGTTCTTCAACTATCATTCTTGAGTGTCGTAACAACCTAATGCTGACTGCTGCTGTTTAATTGTTGCAGAACGTAATGGATGAGCCTCCAGATCGAATTGAAAAAGGATGCATTTATATTGTAACATTCAACAATGATGGCCATGTCATTCATTCGTATACAATAGCCAACAATGACAGTGATGCTGCACAGGACATGGTTGACAACATGATGGTACAGTTTATGAAGGAAGTAAGTCTCATCTTTGGAATGCATGACGTAAAACGTTTTGTCTGTACAAACCTGCATTATTGTGGTCTGAACTGAAAAGAAAAATGAACTTAGAAGTTTGGAAATTGCTGTGAGCCAATGTTTTTTTTTTCATTTTAATCATGGTTGTTATATTGTGAATCTTAAAACAAGTTTTACGAAATAGTTTACCGTATTAAGTCACGCGATGGTGGCAACCCTGCATTACCAAATAAAATTAAGCACTTTCTGATTGAACAAATGAGCAATTTAATCATCACTTTATATTTTATTTCAACTTAGTGATTGTTTTTTACTTTGTTTGATAAATAACCGTGCCATAAATGTTTATTTATTTTGATGTTACATCTAAGTTATTGCGTTGCTCCAGTGACGTTTGACATTTTTATACGAAAATACTTTGAAACTAACATATTTCGCAAAGAAAACAAAAACAGCTTTATTTTTTTGGACAAGAAACTGAAAACATTTGCAGTTTTTTTTTTTTTTTCTATTGCAGGGAAGAGAAGTTTATTTTGCTCTTGCTACTGCTGGAGAAATTAATCTTTTAGTTTGGGAATATATGTCTTCAGCAATGATTGCAAAGGGTTTTCCAATACCACGTTTGGAATCACATCAAAGCAGTGAGTGAGCGCCTGTGTTTAATTATTGTGGTGCTCAAATTTATAGTTAAATCATAATATTATATTTCTTAAAAGATCATTAACAACTGCTTGCTTTGCACAGTAGGCTACTTACTTGCTTCTTGTTGTGGCAAACCATAACCTGTTAGTTCGTACAAGTTGGAGGCCTATGGCTCGTATGTTGATGACCACAGAAACTATCTGCATCAACCTTTCAAGCACTGGTTGAAAAAAGCATATTGAGATTTTTCTGGTGGGTCCATGTTAAATGTTGTGCTAAACTGCAAGGCTATACAGTAATACAGTATACAGATTATATATTTGATGCTTTTATGAAGCAACCAGGATAGAAGACGATTTTATTCAATCGAGTTTGTCACTAAAACTAGAATTTTTTGCAGATGATTACATTGCAGCAGTGAGCTACTCTAGTGACGTCATCTTTAAATTACAGATTTTCCAGGAAAAAATGTAAATAAATAAGTAAATCTACAATAATGAGTAGTCGTAAAAAACTTTGCACCCCTAAATGTCAATCATTGATCAACAAATCGATAATTACCTCCCCAGGTCTTCATGTGGAGGTCAACAACAAAGATTTTTCCTCATCAGAACTTGCATCAAATGAAGAAATATATAAATGCAATAACTGCCAAGGCACTTGCAATGGTGTCGGAGTTTTCAAATCGTCAAATATTGCCACTTGTCGTTCTTACCCTGTGGCTGGAGGCCCATCTACTTATGAGGTATTCAGCATTATGTATAAACGCACTTTAAGCGCACACTATTTGAATAAATTGAAAATGCTATTACCATTTAGATTGTTGTGCAAATGCCAGTATTTGATGAATGCAAAATAGCAGTACCATCTTTAACAACCAAAACTTGATTTTCTTATATCTCGTTATGTTTGTGCAATGATCTTTGGTCAATAGCATATAGCAGGGTTTCCCAAACTTTTGTGGGCCACGGACCACAGTTTGTGAATCTGTTTATTCGTGGACCCCCAATACATAGGTAAAAAAGAATAAACCCGAATTTTGTTTATTTAAAAAAACTGACATCAATGGGACGGATGGGATTGCTTCTTATTGCAAGTCATCAATTCTCCAGTTATTTGTGAAAGGCAAACTCGGTCAGGGTCCACGGAAAGTGTGGGCCTGTATTTTGTCTTCATGTTGGTAAGAGCTGAAAATGCTGTCTCATACGTGTAGGTCGTGTCAAAAGGCAATAAAATTTTAGTTGCTTTTTACCATGGCAATGGGTATTCCTCCACAACACTCAACCAGAAAGATGCAATAGCTGTTTGATTGAAACTAAGCATTAAAGTTCGATCAGATGATAATTCGGCTAATTCTTCTTCTTCGCGTCCTGACAGATCAGTCTTTGTAACAACAAAAGCGTTTAAAATCCAGTCAAAATTCTCATATGTCTTTTTCAAAAAGTACTTCTTGAAATCTGCCGAAAGCAATTTTAAATGTTGTGTAACGTTACGTCAAAGAAAATCAACTCTGTATTAATTAAGAACAGCGGCAATTCTCTTTGACAGGGTACGTACTGTACAACGTATATGTGTGGCTTTTTAATTTCTTGTCATATCGCCACCGGACTACTTGTGCCGTCGTCGCGGACCACCAATGGTCCGCGGACCACAGTTTGGGAAACCCTGGCATATAGTACTGAAAAACAATAGGCTTTATTTAACTTTGCTATTAAATTAATAACATAAAGTCTTTTCTACTGTAGAATATTTAAACAATAGTTTGTAGTCCCACGCATATAGTTGTAAGTTTAAATTAATGATTATCATCATATGGGTCTTAAATTGTTTGTTTCAACGATGACAGTTCAGCATGTACTATAGATATAGATACAAAGTATAAAATACGGCTGTTCTTTTGGCATATATTTTAAAGTTGTTTGTATTCTTCTGGGCATCAGGGGGAAAGGATTTCACAAGCTTTCTCAAGCAATTATTACTGTGCCAGCTTTCTTTCCGATGTCGCCAGTCAGGACGACTGAATGTTTCAAACAGTTAGAAACTCCTGTTTCATTTTAGCATATAATAGAGACTGCACTTTCTCCAATTATTCTTTTCATTTTTTTTTTTTTGTATGTTGGCATTGTTTCTGTAAATGTTAAGGTAATAAACTTTCAGTTACATTTCAGTGGAATATGAAAGGAATTGCTGATGAGTATAGCCACTCAAATGTTGCTAATTTGTGAACTATATTTAGCCTACACAGAACTTAATTAGAATTTGGAGAAAGTATGAAAAGAAATTAAACAGGAATTTCAAAACGCAAGCCAAAGACAGATGTGCAGTAGTTACTAGTTAGTTTAGTTTATACAAATATTTTGTTGATTTATTGTATGTCAGCAAATAGTTTTTCAATGGCCAACAATAACGAATGACGAAATACAACTTCTGGGAATTGTTTTGGTTCATCATCATCACTAAGTTCCTTCCACTCGTCGAGGGCTGGAGGCAATGAAATGAAGCGTCAAGTTTCTCTGTTGTGAGATTTTTATTTAGTAGCTTTGTAATTAAGTCCTGACCAGTCTCCAATGTTATTAGTCCAATTTCTTGGTGGGCTGCCCCAATTTCGTTTTCCATTCATTTTTCTTTCGAGTAGTCGTTTTTGAGTAGAACTATTGCTCATCAAATGGTCAAAATATTTCAATTTTCTTGATTTAATTGTTTGTAGAATTTTCATGTTGGTTTGTATTCTATATAGTAGGCTACATCTTCGTTTGTGATTTTATCTTTCCGTGAAAGTTTAAGCATTCTTCTATAAATCCACATTTCAAATGACTCAAGTCGTTTAACCATTTGTGATGCTAGTGTCCATGCTTCTGCATTGCAAAGTATCGTAGTCCAGATATACCATTTCATAATTCGTTTTCGAGTGTGGATGTTAGTTTTGCATGTGTAATTTTGGTTAGCATCTTCAAACAAAAACTTTAAACTTGTAACAACCAGACAAATATTACTATTGCCACCCAATTAGTAAGTTTTGACTGAACAAGAATAAATAGGAAAAGCAAGCTACTTAATTCTCAATAAGTCAATGCAGTCTTACATAGCACCATAGACTATACTGTATATTTTACATTATTCGGAGGACATTTTGGCATGTGTCCGTTTTCACAACTTTCCTCCTTCGTATGAGCCTCTGAGCCCAAAGAGTCTATTCTTTTACCATCCCGCATTTACGATGTTCCCGGACTACACTGGACTGCTAATAGAGAGCATCCATTCTTTGGTTACATCATCCAAGATAAGTAGACTGTCCAATCCATTAAGCGGGTTGAAGATGTTGCAGTCGTTGATGATGTGGTCTGCGGTCTGTTCCTCACCATCACATTTACAAGAAAATGAAAATGAAATTCCGCATCGCATTGGTGCCTGAATGAGCGGAAAATCCCGATGTCCGTACGCGGGGTTGAGGCGCTCCCACGATTGTCTCTGTAGGGTGCATGATGCTTGCTCTTCAAGTAGAACGACAACTGTGAAAACTCATTTTTATGTTGTGCCCGCAGTGACAACGCACGGTACACTGCGATTAAAGATGCAAGAAAACATGAAGCAGAAGGGACGTGTGGTTACCGAGTCAGCTGTTTCCATTGTTTTGTAGAGACATAGCCGCTTGCTTTGGAAAGGTGTCGAACCTTCATGATTTAAGAAATCAACAGATTTAGAATCAAGCGGCCATTGCAAATGAAAGATTAAACTTAATCACTGGTTTATTTCAGATTAGAAAAATATCATCTTCATCGGGAAAATACGTCGTCAAATTTCGCTCAAAGACAATTAAAAGCGTTACCGCTGAATCTTCTTTATCTTGTCCGTGGTTGACAGAAGGTGTTTCAACGTTTGGTATTCGTATGTGAGTTTGTTGATTTTGCTACGTTTGGTATTCGTTTGTGAGTTTGTTGGTTTTTTTACTTGGGATTTTCATTATTTTCAATGGCTCAAACGCACTGATCTGCGAGACTCACAAACTAGAGATTTTTTTTTAAATTAATTTTTGTTGCTTTGTTGCTACTTTAAAATGTACCTGTCCTGTATGCTGCAAGTAGTGCTTTATCAGAAACTACTTCTTATATTTTTAAACATCGTTTTGATCACTAACTACCGATTTCCCAATCAATTTTGCTTTCTTGAAATGATACTGGCAATTGTTGAAAAAAGAAACTTTGTTTCAGAAAAAACATAAAGAAAGACGAACATACCATGACTTCAACAGTGAAATGCACCCAACCCCCTTGTGTCCATCAAATAGGCTGCCTTTATCCAGAAATCACTTCAGTATGTCATTTTGAATGAAAAGTAATACTGTAATAATTACAATCATTGCAACCATCGTAATCACTAACATCAATATCAACATCATCATTGGCTGCGGTTACCCACGAATTATTTCCTTATGTCATTTTAAATTGTTTATTTTATGGTAATGGCTTGAAGTTTAATTTTTATTCTAAAAATAGCAAACTTTTCGTACAACTTCGTACTGTGTCCGAGATGACATCTTGGAAAATCAAGTCTTTGTTGACGTTAAAGTTTATTAGTTACAATAAATTATTTAAAAGTTTGCAATTTGAGTGAAAATTTTCTCAAGTTTCCTCAAACTTTCCCAAATCTATCAGCTCGAATAATGGGGTGACATGCTTTTAAAATTGAAATTTGAAATTCGCATCCAGCACATTTCGGTCCAGTTGTTTTTATTTTTGACTATCACTGCGAAAACAATACACGTCAACATAGCAAAGGTCTAGAAAAAGGTAGAAGCGACAAAAGCGAACGTTAAAACGTAATTGAGATCGAAATAAGCTATTAAAGTTGAAAGAAAATTGGCATCGTCGCAACATCTTAAGAAAAATGTAAGGTAAAAAAAGGAAAAGCGAACATGTTAAATATTGCATAATAGTTAGAATTAGGCAAATGTCACAGTAATTAAAACGAAAGTGCACTTTCTTAACACATAATTTCAGTCATAACACGTCGCTCAAGATGAAAAACACAGATACACTTTGAACGTACTCGTCATTTACTTCACCAATGTGAATACAAACGATCAAACGACCTGTTTTAGACTGATGCTGCGAGTTCGCTGTTGTAGTAGTGGTTTACACTAGCCTTCGAAACACCAGTTCCATAGTCATGCGCTATGATGAATGGTGTTGAAGTCAGTGTGTCGTTGTTTTATGCGGTTCTTTTCTTTCTTGACTCTCTCTCTACTCTTTACCAACGCTTTATCTTTTCTTTTTATTAACTCAACATACAGAAATCAAGACTGCAGCCTCAAACCAAACAAAAAAAAAACGCATAAAACAACCACACACTGACTTCAACACCATTCGTCATAGCACATGAATAGGGAACTGTGTTCTGAAAGCTTGTGCATTTCGCTATTACTACAGCAAACTCGCAGCATCAGGCTCAAACAGGTCATTAATATCTACATTGTGAAGTAAGCAACGATCATGCTGCTAAAAGCAAAACTCAATCTAATATAACCTTCGTTTGAAGTAAACAGTGTGTTACTTTATGATGGCTAAAGCAAGAAACAGAAACAAGTAAATAATACTAGAAAGACTTCTAAATCTATCAATTCATTAGTTGATCAAATTTGGAAGTATAGTATGGTGAACAAGAAGATGTATCACGTCGTGAGTTCTATGAATTGACTGGTTCAAATCCAAACTATTTTAACGTGTGTTAGTTTGCACTAAAGGTCCTTCTTTAACAGAGACCATAAATAATGTCTCCTTCTCTTCAAATTAACACGTACTTTAAAGGGTAGACGTTAATACCTCAAAATTAATTCAAATATTTTTTTCACTATATTTAGATGCTTTAAGTATCTGCTTTACTTGGATCCCTTGTGGACTTTACGGCCATTCAAGGTTAAAAACTGTCTCAAACCCCCCTCTTTTTTAATATACTGTAGCCTATTTGTTATTTGTTGTCTTTTTGTTTGGTTAGTGCATGGGATTTTGATTAAAGCTGAATGTAAAAGTTTGAATTTTTAGTGAAACGTTTACAAATTTTATCACTATACTGTTGAAGGGTGCATGTTTTTGGTCGGTTTCCATATGTGTGGAAAAGTTGGCTTCAAATTTATTTCGTAAAAACTGAAAAATCATCAACTTCTTGTGACATGTAGCTAGCCTTACAAGCAGCAAACATAATTTGACTTTTTATCTCTTTTTTGATGTTAAAAATATAAAATGTCCAAATATTCATCAGTAGCTGCAAATAGAGGCCCACTGTTTCAAACGGTGTCCGACAAATTGTTCGTAAGCAATTGTTCGTAAAACAATTGTTCGTAAAATTAATTCTTCGTAAAACAATTCTTCTTAAAGCATTTTTTCGTGCATGCAGTTAAAATTTGATGTATACGAAAAAATGCTTTACAAAGAATTGTTTTACGGATTTCATTTTACGAAAAACAGTTTACGAACAATTCCTTTACGAACAATTGCTTGACGAACAATTGCTTACGAACAATTTGCCTATAACCGTTTATGTCATCAGTACAGTGACATTGTAGTGTAGCGATTAAGTTTGGGGAACTTCAACAAATGTTTGCAGGTAAAACCACTTTTACCTTACCATGTTTGTCCGTATCTGCGGTTCTAGCATACAATTTTTTGAATTTTGTGTCAATCGTAAAGAAGTTTTTTTCAACATTGTCCGCCCCGATAGCTCAGTGGTTAAGCGCCTGTCTCAAGATTACGCAGCGCTGGTTCGACTCTCGTGGTTTGCGCGCTGAAGCAACGCATTTCAGGACTGCTCTCCATTCAGCGACACCTAGTGAATGGAATAATTCCCGGCAACAACACTTCAACAATCGGAAATCTTCACTCTGCTAATCTCGGTAACCGGCACTGCGTCAAGAGCCTTTACAAGTATGCGAAACTACCGGGAATAACCAATCAAGGCTTTGTCAGTCCGAGGGTAAAGATTCAAAATCAAACAAACAACAACAAATTTTGACCTTTTCTTCTATAGAAGAGTTGATTAGTGGTACAAAACTTGAAGATTGCAAGTAAAATGTTGCTCATGGTAGCTCGAAGCTGCAGGTTTCGTCTGACGTTCTTTAGGAGCTATCGTCTGAGATCCCTAAAACTTCTTTGTTAATTTGATTTACTCTGATCAGCCAATATTTTGATTTATAAATTCCAAGTAGAAGGTTGCTTATGGTAGCTCCAAGCTTCAGGTTTTCGTCTGACTCTCTTCAGGAGCTATCGTTAGAATAAAATAAGCCTAAAAGTGGTGAGGTATTTATAGTAGAAAAAAAAACGAAATGTAAATTTGGCTGATCATAATAATTCAAAAGTAACGAAGAAGTTTTAACGCATAAACAAATTTTGTTTGGCGGCACAAAATCGGATTCAGAATGTTTATAAAATTTGCTTACAGTGCTGCAAGGTGGAACGAGGAACAGCCTTTAGCAAGAATTGAAAACAATGCTATAATCTAAAGTTCAAAGCACATTTTTCATTATCCAGCAGGTGCTGCCCTATTGCAGAGTCACTGGATATGTGACTCCAGGTTTTTGAATTATTCTGATCAGTTAAATTTACATTTCATTTTTCTTCTACTATGAATACCTCATCACTTTTAAGCTTATTTTATTCTGACGTTAGCTCCTGAAGAAAGTCAGACGAAAATTTGCAGCTTCGAGCTATCATGAGCATTATTGTACTTGCAATTTTAAACTATTATTATTATTTGTCAGAATTTCAAGTTCACCATTTTTATCAGAAATTTTCTCTACATATCTAACCTCATTATTGGAGATGAAAATAACGTTTCGTGAAGGTTTGGTTGTTCAGAATTTCTGATGGGATCAACCAAGCAATCAATCACTCGATAACGAGCTTTCCACAGCTGATTGCTATTCTACAATGTCACTGTACTGATGACAACCATAAGTTTGACACAGTTGGTCTCTGTCTGCAATTAATGTTGTTTGTTGTGTGTTTAGGAATTTTTTATTTTTTACATTAAAAAATAATGTAGTCAAGGTTTTGTGCTGCTTGTAGAGATGAATGTTATAAAAAGTTAATGATTTCTTTATTTTCACTTACCTGATCTAAGCTAGCTTCCCAGACAGCAAAATCCATCATTTTTACATTGATTCAACGTCTGCAGACGTTGAATCAATGTAAAAACGACAGATTTTGCTGTCTGGGTTATATTCTTTGCGGATCCTTCTCTTGCATAGTGGGAAAATCCGGGAGTTATTGGCAGGTAGGACCTATATTTTTCTCTAATTTAACTCTACATACAATGATTCACAGTGGAATTGATTGAAAAGCACCTACCTGTAAACATGCAGTACTTTTGCTGAATGAAGTATTTTTGTATTTGTTTCAGAGCACTGGGAATTATGAAGACGAAATTATTGAAAGCGTATTGATGTTTTGTAAGCGTCTTAGACCTGATGTGTTTGTTTGCCCAATCAATGAAACTGGGTCTTTTTCCACCAGACCTCTTCATGTCAATGCTAACGTGTCAGTCATCAGAGGTAAATTATCAAGAAAAGCAATCAGTAATGGGCGATAAATTATCTCTAGATAATTAAATATCATTATTACACTATCAATTTTTTAGACCTTTGCAAATCGCCTTGACATAGTTGTAACCCTATCCATACTTGCAATTTTGCTCTTATAGTTAACCTCAACTCTCTGTTTAACCATAATTTCAAGTAGTTAAATTTCTGCCCAAAATATTGCAATTTGTGCAGCTCACTTTACGATAACTTTCCATTCCGCAATACCAAGTGAATGGGATAGCTTACCAGTTGTTTTCAAACTTTTTTGAATTACGGCACATCAAAGAATTTCTGAATCTACAGCGGCATTAAATTACTCTGTCATTTTTTTTTCGAAACACTGCTTGTTAGTACTTGTTAGTAACTTTTTTATCGAAACTGCTTCGTCGAAAAAACCATTAGCTACACGATAGAAGCTATTTAAAGTTAGATTTAATTCAACGAACATTTAAATCAATACAATCATTCAGTTTTACTGCAATGTAAAACTTGTGCCTGCTTTTGCCGTATCCCTGATTTTTGCTCACAAATAGGTTTAGTTCGCGGCTTTACATTAGGTGGCATCGAGTGGTCTGACCATCAAGTCATTGACGCAGTTAGTTTCGATCCTCTGTAACACGAAACCAAATGTTCCGTTCTAAACTAGTTTGACAGGTTGCAACTTTGCGATACGGCTGCAATAATCACATTACCAGGCTTTCGCGGCACACCAGTGGCACACAGCTTAAACCCTGGCTTAGCCTAATAGGAGCATATTCACTGCATCTCAATACTACACGGAAGAAGTAAATCACCAAATCAAGATATCTCGCCAGGTTTGCATGATTAGTGCAAGCTTCTATTTTAATGGGTAGCGACCGAAATTAGCTTTACATACATTTTGACAAAATCTGTTTTTTGTTAACGATTTGTTTCCTCATGCAATGGAATTCCTCACAGTTTCATCAAAAGTGTCAACTCCGCCTTCATGCTTCTTATAATTCATAATAACTGAAGGTTTCTTTTGGCAGTCAGTTATTATTACTATTGCGTCTTGATTTCTAATTCCAAACTCCATATTTTCAAGACTATCTCCAACTGTTTCTGGTTGTTAACATTTTGTCAACAGCTGTGCCGATTAAGGTACAACGCAAATAACTCATTGTTAAAACAATTTAACGTTTTGAAATCGTTACAGCAGTAAGGGACTCAGAAGCCCTCTTTCGTCACTGAATGTTGCTGAGCTAGTGCGTACGGGCGAGAACATGCTCACATAAAAAAATCAATGGTGACAAAATATCAACGCATGTACCGATAAGAATTAATAAAATTAAAACATCTAAAACACGTACAATGCAAATCATACATCATGCACACATCTGGTCTGTAATTGCTTAATCAGAAAACAACTAACCATTCTGTACTAAAATACGTTTAGTTTAAGTTAACCTTTGTAAGGCTTTAATAAGCTGGTTGCAAACTTAACTCTATGGAACATGAAATAGAATGATAATAAAAGATGCGCTTATACTACACAGCATGCAACGCTTCCTAACCACTGCACTACAATGTGAGTAGCAGACTCATCGAGTAAGCAGAGTCACGCAGCAATCAACCAGCCACAAGGACAGTAAGGGAAACACTATAGCAATAATAGTGACGCAATAATAACGCAATTTTACGACAAACTCTTTATGTTTCAGCTCCCATGCTTGCAACATTTGACGATCTAACTCATCTTGGTTCTCCCCCGTTTGAGTTCGGGAGCTTATACGGTTTGTACAATGCGACATGGAAGCCGATGATGTGGACGTGGAAGGAGGACAGATATGGAATTCATGTTCCGGGAGTAAGACAAAGAGCAATTCGGTTCAGGTTGGTGGTGAATGAGAAAATGTATTTTTTCAAATTTCATGAACGAGTTGTTTTGACAGATGCGTTTTTAATCCCATCAACAAATGGAAATACTTATGCTACGCATTGAAACGCTTACACTGTCCATCTGGATTTCTTCTTTCTTTTTTTTTGAAGTGACGTGATTTCCAAGACAGTTATCGTAACGAAAATGTAATTTAATAAAGTGACTTGCGTTCTTCTGGTGACTATTGGCTACCAGGTTACCTCCTGATGTTAAGGATGATATCCTAGCTTTTATTAACGACGCTTCGTTAGTCAGCACGACTGAAAATGTAATTGTTGGGTCAGACAGGGTAAGGAACAAATAAAGGTTATTCAAAAGTCATTAAAAAGTTGTCGTTTTTATGTACCTTACCCTGGTGTAGGCCTAACCCCTGAGCTTAAACAAAGACCCTCCAAAACAAGTACTCCTTAGGTCATATTTATTACCATAAAAATAGTTTACCAGTGCATATTTAGTTTAAGATCTTCCTCATCATGTGTCACACGGCCGTAGCCCAGAGAATCACGCAAGCTCTTGCTCTATCGTTGAACTCGGTTAAATCCGGTGCAGAGCATTTTGCTTTTAGGACAGGGTGTTCGAAGAGATATTGAGTCGTTTGCTCCAGGCCACATTTACAACTTGTGCTTCTCAAAGAATATCCCTAGTGTCGTACCAACCCATCATATCTTCCAATAACAGTTATTTAGCGTTTGAGGCATTCGTTAATACTGCCAGGGTTTACGCTTTCCGGGAGAAAGGTCTTCAATGGGAGAAAGCTCCATATTGGCCGATATCAACCTGGCTTCCAGCTCCTCTTTCTACAGTTGGACCCGCGCATTGGCGGCAACCTTATCTTGACCAGTGGGACAACAGAAGCAAGGAAACTTTTTCTTACTTCAATCGCTCGCGTGTTGGGGTTTGGCCATATAGTGGGTGTCTCAAATCCATGAAAAAAAACCGTTTTATTCAAAAAATAGCGAGCCCAAAATGTCAATTCTGAAGACATGTTCAGCAAATGTTTCGAAAACTATACTGTCTGCACCTTCAGTGCTATTAAAACCCATTTTTTATTTATATCCATGGTTAACCCTTTTTTAGGACCTGTTTTCGTACGCGGAAAGCACTTCACGGGCTATCATAGCCCCGTGCTAATTAATTGCTAATAACGGGAGCTATGAAAATCACAGAGCAAAAATATTTTACAAGATAATAGCCATGTGTATTGTGGGTATAGAAATGAAACTTTTACCCAACACGTTTATTGAAATAAAGTGTTTGAGATGAAAAAACGTTAGAAAGTCGGTTTTTATTCTACTTTCCCTAAAATAGCTTCAAAATTGAAATTTCTTAATTATAACATAGTCATAGGGTAATACTAAACTAAACAAAAAAATCTTTTTGCTCATAAATATAAGGCATTTTTGGGCGTTTTTACATTGCAAAATTATTGCACTAACATTAAATTATATACATCTAGCATTGTGCGAAAATGTCTAGCCACCTGGGACTAAATGCTTATTGTGAAGGGCAGGAAGGTTGAGAAATGACCAGTGTAGGTTTAAAAAATTCGCCAAGAATAAAAACTAAAACTCAAGAAATTTCACATTTCTAGCATAATTTCTTCTGGGAAACATTTACTTCTAGATTGGGTCGTCCTGAGTGAAATCCCGTATCGCTACAGATAGGGTTAAGACCGATAGTTAAAGCTTTAGATTGAGTGGAGGGGAAAGCAAGGCAGCCAACCTCCTTGTCCACGCTTCAGGCGTGCCTTTAAGTGTCCTACCAAAGACATAGCCGCATGCTCTTGAGCGGCGTTGAACCGGCGCGCTTTCGAACTACAAGCCAAACCTCTCAGCACTCGGCTATGCAGCCGACAGCAATGTTAACATGTGATAGCTTTGAAAAGATAACTTAGTGTATATCAGCATGGTAAATTTTCCAGCCACAGACATACAAATTCTTATAGGCTACTTGGATAAGAAAGTTAAGAAGCATTGGTTTAATGTCACAAACGTTATTTCATTTCTTTATACATTGCGCATCATCATCAATTCTGTCGGTAACAGTTTCGTCAATTATTTACAAATATTTTTCACAATCGTAAATTGCTTAGTGGGGAACAAGTGCACTCGACTAGTGATGTTTGTTGGTGGAAATTCGATGACAATGCAACCTGCCCGCATGGGTTTACAGTTGCTTTCTGGATCAGAGTCATGGAATGGCCGAGTGCTAAAAAAACTCTTTTCAACACAGGTTAGAGTCGATCTTTACGATAATGCTTGATGTGTATAGACTGATCATTATTACAATTATTACAAACTATTCCAAAACTATTATTACGATGTTAGTGCAGATAAAACTTTGTCTATAGTTACAGTTCAGGTCAATAGACCATAGCCCTAAGAAGGAGCGTAGACATTTCTCTGTAGAGCATCGTACTAACCATACATGAGAGCACTTCGCAATCGTCTGCATGCCTTCAAGTGTCTTGCGAAAGACACAGCCACATGCTCTTGAGCGGTGTCGAACAGGCGGCCTTTCGTACGAAGAACCATTACTCTCACCACTCGGTTATGCAGTCGACTTGTCTATATACTAACCACAAAAAAAAAACGACAAAACAAGCAAATCAGACAATTTGCGGTCCGCTTCGCTTTGTCGCGTCTGCGCCAGCTGGCCGTAAAAACAGTCGGCATCCATCAAAGAGATTATCATACTGTTGCTGGAGTTATTACAACGCTGAATAAAGAAAAACATGTTCTTTTGCGTCAAAGTCATAATATTGCAGTCAATAGAGTGTTCACGTGCGCTCACATAACGTGGCAGATTATGCAGCATTCTAAAGTAATTATTGCAAGCCACTCACAAAAGAATGAAACAAGAAAGACGATATTTATGCAACAGCTGTGAAGCATAAAAAGACGTGCAGTAGCCTACGAGCGAAACAAGAATTAACAGTTGTTGAACATTTGTAAAGTCGCGATTCTAATTTGTTGGCAATGCAGCAAAGTGGGCACATTTGCCGCAAAATATCCAGTTCATCAGGTAAACAGTTGTGCATACAAACACCCAGTGTTTTCATTGTTTTAATTTCACAATTTACCGTTGACGTAGATTACGTTTCCTGTTATTTTTATTTTATGGCATGGCAAAAAAAAATAAAAAAAACCGCCTTGTTGAAAGAATTAAAGTGAAATAATGATTATTGTACTTTATTTTTATACTTATTAGTATTTTTGTTATTATATTTTTATACTTTTGATATTTTTAAATTTTATAAACTTGTTTGTATTTGGGCTTTTGATTAAACCACATGATGATGTTACATTATTGATGAAACGTCAAACATTTACCTAGAACACAAACTTTCCAGGCATCGTAACCTTCAGATCCGTAGCTGTGTTTCTCTCTGGCGCTACAGTAAATTGCCTACTTCATTTTTTATAAATAAAACAATACATTGAATGAACACTTGTGATTGACAGCAACAAACAATGACGAAATTGCAACTTCTTGCCATGGTCTTCAAGTTTACTTCAAACAAGGCTCCCACTCCCTCGTCATTTCAATAAACTCGAAATCTGCTTCGTACAACGATGAAGTTGCTATTGAACTTGGCGTAAGTTATTTGACATTGCGTTACTTCTATTCTTTAAGCAAAGTTATATCTCGGTTTTGTTAGACGTTTGCTGCCGTTGACCTGCATTTGGTGAACTGCTCCTGTTCAGTTCAGTTGTTTTACTTTTTAGTTTTTTTGGATTCAATTTTTTTATTTCTGACCATCACAGCAAAAACAATACACGTCAACATAGCAAAGGTCGATAAAAAGGTAGAAGCGACAAAAGCGAACGTTAAAACGTGCTTAGCTCTGCTTGTGCATCAGTACTTTGTGTGCAAGGATCAGAGTAGCAGGCTACATTGTAACTATCATACAAATTCAAGTCACTGCAACTGTACGATTTGAAATGTGGATTTCTGAGTCTGATGGAACACAACATCCTGCTATCCCAAGTTTTTCCGAAAGCTTTCAACAAGCTCCCACTCTTGGGAGGAGAGAGTGGTGCTGCTTCAATAGAGCCCGCTGCAGAGTCGGGAGAAATAAAACCAATCTTTTTCGATGGAAGATGATTCCCAACCCAATGTGTGATTGTGGGTTAGACAATCAGACGACGAAGCACATCCCCACCACCTGCACTCTTAGCCCTTCCTGTGACAACAATGATCAAAAAACGTTTAAGAAAATATTCTTATATGGCTTTGACACTGGTGTGAAAAGCTATGATTGATTGAATTCAATTCTTTTTTACTCTTAGTATTAATTCCATGCTAATGTTCATTTTGAAGACTGGCTTCCTTGCTTTCTGTCCATGTAATATAAATTTGGAACAACACAGATGGCAAAATCCACCCTTTCTAGGCTATATGGTTTTCTATGGAATCAATGCAGAAAAAGTGGATTTTGCTGTTTGGACTTACAAGGCGTTTACTCGGGCAATTAGTTCTGTCTGTTCGTTGTACAATAATTCTTGCTCCGGTTCAGGTACGAGCGACTGTGTTTCTTGATAGACAATATTAAAGAGGTGCGTTAGCCCATACGTCTATCAAAAGGCACAAAAGTGTAGTTTATGATGTTGCCTTTTAGAAATGGACACACGTTTGGTTCCGATTGAACTTAACTGATCAAAAACTTCAAACGTATACGGACTGGCACCATGCAAATCCGCCAGTTGGCTCTGCGCTGCTATTTGCGATATCTGGCAGCACTGCATGCGACAATTCGAAGCTGTACATTGGCTCAAGTAGTGACGGTGTATTTGACCTCGACGATTTTCAAATATTTTCTGAAGCACTTGACATTGAAATATTAAAGCTGCTAATACCAGGTAATTAATTGTTACAAAAATTATTTTCTAAGTCTGTTAAACCAACCAGTAATAATAATAATAAGATATAAATAATGCAGATAAATTAATAAATAATATATTTTGACATGAAATTGGATTGTTACTTCTACACTCTACATGGTAGATAACACATGTAATTTCTAAAGTTTTGGTTTTCAAACATAAGTTCAACATTGTTAACCTGATGTTGTCTCAATGTAATAATGTTTATTAGTTAAGACAAAAGGTTTAGTCTTTTTTTTATCTGCATCAATGGACTGATAAAGTCTTAATAGGTTATATTCCTGGTAGTTTCGCATACTTGTAGAGGCTTTTGACGCTGGGCTGGTCACCGAGATTGACAGAGTGAAGTTTCCTATTGTTGAAGTCTTGTTGCCTGGAAAATTATTCCTTCAATTAGGTGCCGCTGAATGGAGAGCAGTCCTGAGAATGCATTGCTTATGTTGTCCTGAGAATGCATAATAAGAATCATCGCTTCTGCCACATGTCAAAGGCAATTATGTTTAAGAAGCCACGTTCATTGTGCAAAACTAGTATTCCCATAGTATTCGTTGGAATGAGCTGCTGCCAGGACGGCCTTTCGTAGTACTGTACATGGATGTAACTTACATTTGTATGTCGGTTGAGTACATGCGGTAGCCCAAGGTCCCACTGCCACCAGATGAGACACACAAGGTGTTCATAAAGTCTTGTTGCAGTTTCAAAATGTTGAGAACTGAATTGTAATTCGGACAATAAATCGTTTATGTTGTTATTCTTTGGTTTGACTGAGGTAGGGATAGTAGGACCGCATCAAGTCCCTACTAAAATACGGAACAGATAAGAGAAAAGATCTCTCTTGACCAGTGTTTTTTTAAGGTATTTTGGGGGGCCGAAACGGTCCCCCAAGTTTCTCCAGCGGTTTTGCAAAATTTGGACTTGCAACTACAGTAGAAAAGTAATGGTTGTTTCTCGCTATGTCTTAAGCAAATATGGCTATTTTTTGGTATTTAAATGAAACACTTGCGGTCTCTTAAAACTACTTAGCGGTCACCCAAACCAAACCTTAAAAAAACCCTGCTCATGACTACGCATTGTTGGTCATGATGTCACCCACAACGAAGAATTTCTGACAAAATGTAAGTCACCACGCTCTTGTGATTTAGCTTTAAGCTACATTTTGGTATGAATCATATTAACTACCAATATCAACATTTATGTCTTGTTATTCTTCAACTTAGAATCAAGCCTACCACTCCGTTACCATTTCATTGGTGAGGTTCCTTCCAATTCGCACAACTCCATGAAAGTTCTAGGGGAAGATGCATGTTTGTTAGAGTAAGTTGGCATTAGCTGTAATGCATGTAAGGTATTTGAGTAAAAGTATGTGAATAAAGACAAGCTACACACTTCGCAGCATATGCTGTAAAATACTCGGTGTTAGATGTTACTTCGTGTGAAACTAGCTATTCAATTTGGCAATTGCCAATCAACTGCGGTTTTCAACTAATCAACTTCTACATTTCAGTGAAGGCAGCCATGCATGTGGGAGCTTTGCATCTTCATGTCTGGGATCGGTAGTGCATTGCCTACGCGGTTTCAGCCTTGGATTCACAATTAAAGTAACTGCCATATATCATTTTGTCTTAATAAAACCAATTAGGATCAAAAGCTTTAAACTATACCTCAGTTAGCTATATAGATACAAATGTGTACCAACGTGCAGTAATGCACAACCAAATACAGCGACACTCACGTAAGTGTTGTGGTTTATGCTTTTACCTTGGTTGGGGGCTGTTGGTACTTTGCTCTGCACAGGTGTGGACTCACACAATTTAAGCCACTGCTACAGTCTGGTCTGATGGCCTAGGATGAGATCCTGACTTTGGGCAGGAAGAATTCGCAAAATTGAGCAACGTTGGTTTGACTTCGGGATGTGCGCTTGGAAAACGTATTGGTACTTGGACTGCTTTCCATGCAGCGGTATTCTGTGGATGGAATAATTCACAGACAACAACACTTCGACAATCGGAAACGTCACTATGTTAATTTCAGCAACCTGGCCGTTAGTGGTTCAAAGTCTCCAAGTAAGCGAAACTGCCTGGAAAAACCTTTGAGACTCTTTCTCAGTCTGACGATAAATATTTATTACCAACCAACATAGTCAACTTATAAGTTTATTTATAATGTTTTTCAGCTTCCATTCGATCAAGGTCCAAGACTCGTGATGATAACATCAAACCTTCCACACACCGCATACATTCAGTCATTTGCTAGAAGTCATATCTCTTACGGATTTCGAGTAGATGCAGAAGTGGCATCAGGGCAGCACTGGAATATTAAATTCTACCAGACCTTCAATGATGACCCAGTGTATGATAGCATCTTGCAGTAAGTAGATCATGGGTAAATACACTGAAAACCAGTAAGCGCACCAATGAGGAATGGCATTTTCTTTGCGCGTTGGCCATTGAGGATTAGTGGTGCGGTACTGATGCGCTCAGCTTTATGGGCGAAACACGTGTCTATCGCTGTCAATTCTGGCTACACTGGGCTGCTGAGAAACAAATTATATATCAATAATAAACTGTCTCTATAGCTCAGTTTAGTTAACACTCCCCATCGTGTGAACAAA
This sequence comes from Aplidium turbinatum, assembly GCF_918807975.1. Classification (NCBI taxonomy): domain Eukaryota; kingdom Metazoa; phylum Chordata; class Ascidiacea; order Aplousobranchia; family Polyclinidae; genus Aplidium; species Aplidium turbinatum. The sequence continues at coordinate 18,832,915 of NC_137489.1, forward strand.
GAAATAATAAGATTCAATTCAATTTATTTTTCTTTGTCGGAAAACAACAGCAATGATAAAGTTATTAATAGTTTACGGGAACACCCTCGGTGCATGTGCTTGATAAACGCACGTCAAGAACAATTCTTAATTTATCAGCACTTAAAGGATAGAAAAATTTAGAAAAAAACAACATTTTAAGAGCAAGTGGAAACTTCGTTTTGCCTGACTCGATGACCGAGCTAGAATCAGTGGTTCAAAGCCTTTACAAAGTCTACATCTACAAGTACGCAAAACTGCTAGGATTGAACTTCTATAGAGGTTTGCTCAATTAACGGATGAACATTCTCACATCATTTTCTTAAAATAAACGCATGTGGTGATGTGGTAGCCTATATGCAGATAATGTGTTTTTTCTCATCAGTTGCTTTATTTCGTTCATCCATGGCCACCTGGAGATGCGGCCTGATTTAGGTGGCCATGGTTCATCAAATCCAGGAACGCTGATCCAACCAGCACCTTTCACCTCTTTTCGATAATAATTTTTATTTTAGATTTCGCTCTTCAGAGGTGCTTCTGTTCTTCTACATTCAACAAAGTGGTTAATTTTTCTCTACATTTATGTTTAGATGGAAGATCGAGTTTAATCAGTCAGAAACATTTTGGCTTCAATACCATCCGGAGGGTGTGTGGTTGTTTTGCTTCCGCTGGCCGAACAATTGTTTGAAGCAAACGGCTAAATCCATGGAAAATATTTCCACGAGCTTCGTTGAAACAGAAACTTACACTAATCTAAACATTGGCCCTTCCATTATGAGTTACAACTCGGGATCAAGCGAGTTTCAAGGTTCCCGGATGTTCCCCGCTGAAATTACTAATCTCTGGTTTATAGAACAAGCATTCGATCTTTCGATGCTGGCAGGTGAAGTGTTGCTTTTACATTTATTTAGGTTGCTTAACTTTTTGTTTCATGCTATGGCATATCTGATGCAACACAACACCAATGCAAGATGAGCAGACGAGGCAGTTTTTTTTTCTTTCGGTTTAACTTCAGTTTATCTTTTAGATTTGCAAAGTACATGGAATCAAGTTGCTTTATATTCTTGATGTGATTAAGCAGAGTGCATTAGTTGCAAGCTACCAGTGGCGTAGCCAGAAAAAAATTTTGGGGGGCCAAATATTTGATGAATTGAAGAGAACGACAAAATGTTTGATTTAACACTTTGCTCCTCAAAGGGAGGCCAGATTTGGCCCCCCCCTCATATTTCCTTTAATTATTTGAAGCACAGTAACGCCATGCACTTGGTTTTTCTTGACTTTTCCTAAAATTGCCAGGCGGATCTGATGATATTAAATTTGATGCTAAAAGTTGTGTAGTTTTCTTGTAAATTCAAGATTTTGGTGAATTTTTGCTGTTTCTAGCTAACTTCCAGCAAAGCGTGAAATGGATTACATTGCGATGACAAGCCATAAGCTCATAATTGCTTCGTGCATCGATATGCGCGAGCAGAGAGAAGCATCCTCTTGCTTTCTTTTGTTTGGTTTGACCCAGGCCACGGTTTGACCTCAATAATACAAAGCGCGTTATTTCTTATGCTGCAAAGAAAAGCCAGTGATCGCAAAGCTGTTAATTAGAAACAATAATAGCAAGCTTTTTTGCGTTATCAGCTCTACAAAGAAGAATAGCAATCCACGATCAAAACAGTAGGCTATGGAGGCCACAAACTATTCAAAACAGTTGTTTCAAGCAGATAATATTCATTGACGAATAAAAAACGTTACAATAAGAAATCTTCTCTTGGATAAAGACACGAAAACCTGGTTTCGAAATAAACGTTCTATGGAAATGCTCTCATTGACAAAACTTGCAATTGAGGAAATGTATCACTGCAAATGCTTTTGGGAGAAGCCGGAGAAATAGCGTTTTTGCAAACAGTAATTGTGAGATACACTCAAAATTATGAGATAGGCTCCATTTACACGTAGCAGCTAACTCGATGGCGTCCCTTCACTGCTTTATGTCGCCTACTTGTTGTTATGTCCTGTATTTTTGTTTCACAGTGCACTGTGTTTTGTTCCAAAGAGCGCAAAATAAAGATGATAATGATAAGATGATAGATGATAGATAATGATAATAAAATGATGATAATGATAATAAGATGATAATATAAGATGATAATATAATAGATGATAATGATAATGATGATAATAAAATATTACAAAAGATGATAATAAAATATTACAAAATATTTTGTAATGTAGGCCTACAAACAAAATGTACAATGTACACAATGTACATTACAAAATATTTTGTACTGTAGACGAGGCATAAATTTAGGCGTCACATAAGACAAACAACAAATCAGCTTTCTTCATCATTGATTCAACATCTGAATACGTTGCGCCAATGTATAAGAGGCCGGCTATTGTGAAGACCCGCCATTTATAAACGATCCGATTATACCAAAAGTGGGACAAACTAGTGGATCAAAGAATGAATAAATAATGCTGAGAAAACTAAATCTAAGTGACGAACAATACCGATGTCTTCATTTATCTTGGAAAAATGCTGCCTAAACTTATCAACAAAAAATACAGTAAATAACGGCAAGGATCCCGAAAGCAGAATTTGCTCGACTTTGGCATGAATTTAGTCAGACATCTACAGTAATAATTCCACACATACAATAACGGGCTCTCAACTGCTGTAAGATACATAATAATCAACCTGGTTCTGGGCGATTTGTGTAACAGTTTAGGGGAAGACACTACTTGAAATGATGCACCACACAAAAGATTTTCAATGAAGACTGAGTCTAAAAACCGATGTGGATAGTGCTGCACAATAACTTCAAGTTTAGGACAGAAGAGGCACAAAATATCACGATAAAAATAAAGACCTTGTGGGAAATTTTCGAGAATCATAACACGATGCAAATACCACAAACGCTTAGTTTGCATGCTGCTCTAAGCTGGCCGGCAACCACAAAGGTAGACAATAGCCTACAGGCAGTTTATAATTCGATAACAGCGCAATAAACATTATAAATACGTAAACCGACAATTTTCTTTTACAAACGTTTTACGTCTAATAGTAAATTTTCCCCCAACAATTTTTTGTGAAGCACTTGCAAACCACGGTTTTGTAAAATAATTCATCATTATTATTTTTTACTTCTCGGATATTGTAAAACGTCATCAGCAAAATCACAAAAAAAATTTCATTACTTCAATGTAGTAGGCCTAAGAATTTTTTATAGAATTGTAGCCACGTTGTTTCAACAAAGAAGCCATTTTTTAGCAATGTAAAGTTATAGAAAATAATTTGCAATCATGCAAATGGTTGGAAAGAATCTAGGAAGTCTTCTCACAATCTGGCACAGAATGATTATGTTTATTGTATCTCAGTAAAATGTTTTACGACAAACTTTGAAGCTTCGTTATAATCATTTTTATCTTTGAAGTCAAACGTTATTTTTTTTTTGGCCAGAAACATAATCACTGCCTTGCTGACGTTGTCGCTTTTACGCGTATTTTTAGTGCTTCAAACAATAAGGACCCAGTCAGCAATCCAGTCCTTTTACATTGATTCAACATTTGTAAACGTTAAATTTATGTAGATTTGCTGACTGTGGGTTATTTCACATTTCCTTTGTTTACGCATGTTCCTCAATTCGCTGTTGCATTATTTCGACGCTGGCTGACTAAAAATGTATTTTCAAATTGATTGACACAATCTTCAATAAAAAGTGAGCTTCGAACTTAGCTTTGTTGATGTAAATGCTGTATTTTTTGTGGATGTAATTTATGAGTCATGTTTATAAACACCCGTAAGCGAAATGACTTATGATGTGGCCTGCATGATATTTGTGATGCGACTTGACACAAATCCACAATTTCAAAAGCACCTAATTTGAACTTAGAAATTTCAGATTATTTCAACAACTTGTTCAATTGTCTTCTCTCTACTAAAAATATTCATACTACAAACTCAATTGTAGACCTAAAATACACAAACGAAGATGTAAACAGCTATTCAAGCAGGCTAAGGTGTTACTTATGAGAAATTTGGTTCCATAAAACTAGAAGCTAGCCATGAGTTTCGGAATGCATTAGTTTAGGATAAAAATGTAAGACAACAAACGCAGTTTTGTTTTTTTCAAATTCGTGTAACACTATTACTCTGATTGTAACTATTTTAGAATCAGTGAGTAGCTTACAATAAGATTTGCTCGCAAGTCGTAAATTCTAATCAATGCAATGATTCGGCACACCGCACACACACTTCGTGCGTTCGATCGAGCTCTTTGTTATTTAGAAGTTTGCATGAAATCGGATTAGCACGGTTAATTAAAGGCGGCAAGTTAAATCAAAATTGTCGTTTTTGGGTACCTTTGCAAAAATTGAAATATCAAGTTTAACATATAAAATTTTAAAATAATGAGTTTTCAAACTTATAGACAAATGATTTGCTTTTACACCAGTGCAACTTCTGTTGAAATAGCATCAGCGGATAACACGTAACAGCTGATTGAATTTGATCCAAAAACGGCCCCCCCTTGAGCAGTTAATTTCCAAAAAAACGTTGAAAAGCAAAGGGTTAAGACATCACCACCTGATGTGCAGTGGCGCATCCTGGTGGGTTAAGCAAGGGAAGCAATAAAGCTGGTAGGGGTTAGAGCGTGCCGAAGGCACGCGTATTCTAGGGGGGTCCGGGGGCATGCTCCCCCGGAAAATTTTTGCAAAATTACACTTAAATAATGGATTATAACGCTTTCTGGAAACACTTTCAGGGTAATATTTGTATGAAACTTATTAGCAGATAAACAGCTATTAACTTATTAAAGGTAGCTCTTATCTACACACAAACGGGCAAAAACTGCGGCTAAAATTAGAGAACACAAAAAACTCAGCTACACAAAAACCCTACAGAGTAAGCGATTCTGAAATTGCTTCCACAGATTAGTTAAAAGAAGCGTAAATCGCGTAAACTTTGCGCGATTTACGATTTGCAAAATTTATTGGTGTCTTTTTGTGTGTCTAAAACAAGTCCTGGGGGGTGTTAATAGCCAGATGTCTTGGAAAACAATATAAATTTATACAAATTATATTATATTTTTAACAAAGGGTTCAACTTCGGAATCCAAACTTTGAAAATTTGGGGGGGCCATGGCCCCGTTCGCCCCCCCCCCTGGCTACGCCTATGCAAGCTACCTGTAGTAATTTTCATACTTTACAAGCTCAACTTCTTTAACCATTGTATTCTATTACTTAGGCCAGTCTCGTGGACAAGTCGAAATTTAACCATAGCAAAGGCCAATAAAAATTTACTTTTTAGTGTTGGAGACATTTTGATCGCTTTGGAGTAATTTTATGCCACATAGGCCAAAATGACATCAACCGTTTTTTAATTGGCTTGCTTTCGAAATATGCGCATGTGATATTTACTTCTGACAAGAGAAAAGCGTTAACTTTAGGAGCCAGTAAATGTGAATTCAAGCATCGGTATCTTCTATGCCGACAATTTTTCCATGACTGGCGTTAGTGTGCATTCTTTTCTCTTCATCACGCTTTGTAGTACAGTAGCATATATGACATTAGGCTCAGACAGTAAGATATTGTAAATCCCATTTAAGATTTATTTTTTCTGACTCTATTTTCCAAAGCGCTTAACATAACTGTGTACGTAACTAAGCTTGCAAGCTCTAGGCTACAACATCACATACCAAAGGAGGTCACCAGAAGTACTGCATAAACTTGTCATTCTCGTAAAGCTGTGTTTGCATTACGCATTTACTGTTTGCATTACGCATTACATGCTCTAAGTTTGTTGTGCTCCTTGATGTCTATACATCAAGTACTTCCATGCTAAGGCACTATATCGTTTCTCACTCTTCTATCATTGTAGTTTGTGGACTGCATGGCAAACGTAATACCACTTTTACAGCCACCACAAATAATTGCAGCTCTATTTCTAAACAACCTATAGCCCAAAACTGGCTGTGAATAAATGAATGGCGGCTATTACTGGCCGTAGCAGAAAAATGAGAATATGTTAAGATTGTTGTTATTTGAAACATTCATAACTAAAGCCTGGAAGGTTTATAATTCAAGTGTAAGGAATACAAATGTGTTTTATGTGAAATCGGGGACATAATGAGTAACTGATGTGTAGGCTGTGGGTAACTAGCTAAGCTCAACTATGTCCCCATGTAGAAGTTGTGAATATATTTGTAAGTTGAAGGGGGCTGCCAAGCATTTGTCTGACGTCACGTTTTATAGTTTGTTTGCTGAAAGCTTAGGCTCAAAAAATAGAACTGCCGTGAGTTGTTCGCACCAATAAAATTGTTCGCTTTATCGAAAAGTGGAAATGTTGAGAAATTTCGACAGACCATTGCAATTTTAAACACAAATTCACTCTAAAACAATTTTATTTGAAAATTTAAGATGAGATCAGAAAAGTTTCCTCTCCTTTGATCTGGCGCCCAGAAATTTTTGAATATTCAACACCACAAGGTCACACGTTTCAGGTAAATGACAAAGCAAATATATATTTTTTGATACAGGGTAAAAAATATTTTATTCATGTAATGTAAGTTTTTCGTTTATTGTAATTTAGCCCACGGCAATCCACCTTAATTTCCATACCATCAATATTGCAACTTGAAATGTTCGAATCTGAAGAACGTTTAAACTAGATAGCCAACTCAATCATATTTCCCATAGCCTACGTCTGGTTTAATTTGATTTCTACAAACGTTGGTGGTGGTGCTCTATTCAAAGTGCATATATTGTTTTGTAAGCCAGGTTGTTGCAAATGAGAGACAACAAGGTAACCCAAGCTCTTCCAAAGATGGTCACTAAAAATGTGTGGATTGCGTTTTCGCGATTAAAATCTGACACATTATAGTGTAGGTGAAGATATATGCAGCTTACTTAACAATTCCATCATTTTGATTGTTAAAATATTTTATATTAATCCACTAGGCCTACTCCGCATAACTCATCTCTGCTTATTGAAAGCTTAAATTCTTTATGTGTTTGATGACATGTAGAAAAAAGGAAAGACGACTAACATCCAATCTGGCGTCGATATTGTTTATGGTTGGCGACTGAAAATTCAAAACGATGAAGCAACAGTGAAGAGTTCCTTAGATTCTGGTTATGAACTGAGTACATCGGTTGGTTGGCTTGAAACTAATCAGGAAATAATCAACAACGATTGCCTCTTTGATATTGATGACTGCATAAATGGATTCACGTTTCAAATGATAATAAAAACTTCTCCTTGCATCTCGTTGGTAAGTCAAGTCATAATGTTTGTGGCTAATATGTAAGACAGTTTAACGCAAGAACGAACCATTAAATCTTATTTTAACTTCCAAGATATTCTTCTTGCTTTTGAGACAGCAATTCAGGCAACATCTCCCAATTGTTGCAACCAGAGTAATGTCTTCATATCAGGGTTTATAAGATCCACATGTTCGGCAGGTCGAAGCACTGGACAGTGATTTATTATGTGCTGTGCTGTTTGACAGTCACCACTAACACAGGCTGGTGAGTCACACAATCCCCAGGAAAACATATTGTGCTTGAAACGACCAACACCAGTACGGAGGCGATTCAGAATCACCCATTCTTTTCTTGGCAGGTCTGAGCCAGGTGGTACCGTAGTATCTGCCTGTCTGGTGTGACTTGGAACTGGTTGGGCCGTGAGATGGTTTCCTAGCGGTCTCTCCATGACTTCATCAGGTCGAAGTGACCTTCATGAAGCGCCACAACGTGTCGAGAAAAAGGGTGCCTGGATGGCAGGCGTTGACGTGTGAGCTGTTGTGCGTCAAGGACTACATCGTAGAGGAGGTGGCGATCATTGACCTCTGCCGTATGGTGGAATTCTCTCTGCATAGTTTTGGTTGGGCGATGCCTGAAAGCACTGGTAGTAAGTCTGTGGGAGTTGGACGCAGGCATCCAGTGATTATGCGCATGGTGTCGGTAAGGGCGATATCTACTTTTCCTGCGTGTGTGCTGCGGCACCAGACTGGAGAAGCATATTCGGCAGCACTGTATACACAATCGCAATAGGGCACTAGCGCGCAGTGTTGGGGTTTTGGATCCCCAAGTCGACCCAACTAGACATCTGAGAAGGTTGTTTCTTGCTGAGCACGAACTGAGTCACAGTGTTTTTTATTCGTGAGTTGCCGAAGGTCACTCCCAGATGTGTAGGACAGGGGTCATGTCGGATAAGGGTTCCATCTAAGGGGACTCGTAACTGGCGGCCAGCTTCTTTGTTGTTGAGGTGGAAAGATATTGATCTCATCTAGCAACCTTGCTCTCTCTGAAACGACGAAGACGTCTCGTTCTGAGAGATTAGATCATTAACTCAGCGATCAAAAATGGCCTATAGTTGTGTTTCAATTGCTGTGAGTTACTCAATCACAACATCAAGTTGTGGCTGATTGGAACAGAAGATGATGTCGGAACCTCCACAAGCTTTTATGTGATGTCATGGCAGTTTCTTGTAACGCGTCATGAGATGTAAAACTGATTGTAGTAAATCATGAACGAATGGGTAGCCACGGACATAGTCACGGGGGCCTGTGGGGCGATCTCTCCCAAAGTTTACTTTGTTCCACAAAAAACTATGGTTTAATACCATTATAGATTTTTCATACCAGTAGAATTCATTAAATAATATGAGGTGTTCTACTGGTGCAAATTAAGCTAAATTATCACAAGATGTATACAGTGACAATCTGCTTTTATTCCGACGTTTCGTCAATTAGATACGACTGACTTCTTCAGGGGGCTAGACCAGGTAGTGTCTACCTGTCTAGCATGGCAAAACACAGGACATATTGCTCAAAACAACTAAACATGCAAAATGAAAATTTAACTTCTGGACAAAAACTTATCGCGCGCAAAGTTTGAAATAAGTTTGAAAAAAACTTATTTCAAACTTTGCGCGCGATAAGTTTTTGTCCAGAAGTTAAATTTTCATTTTGCATGTTTAGTTGTTTTGAGCAATAGGCCTATGTCTTGTGTTTTGCCATGCTAGACAGGTAGACACTACCTGGTCTAGCCCCCTGAAGAAGTCAGTCGTGTCTGATTGACGAAACGTCGGAATTAAAGCAGATTGTCACTGTATACATCTTGTGATAGTTTAGCTTAATTTGCACCAGTAGAACATCTCATATTATTTAATTTAATGCCTGGTGAACAGCCTCATTCAATTTTCAGTAGAATTCATGTTGTATGGCGTTTGCCCTCCCAACAGTTTCTTTTGCCCCTCTAAAGTTTTTTTTGTAGCTACGTCACTGTGGGTGGCCATGATGGCTTGCAAATGATATGAATACAAAATTTATCACAGTCAACAACTCCAAACCAAGTGTTTGATTACTGGCTCTCATTTTTTTTCACCGCAGAGCAATTTTGAAGCGGTATTTGCACTTTGCCGTTTTAAAGTAGAGAAAAACTACTTTGCGCCACTTTATCTTCATGTCATTATATGTGGTGAACATCATGTGTGCTCTAACTATTCATCTTTAGTTCTCAGGAGAAGACCACTGCTACTACGTATCCACTGGAGGGCAAGCCACACCTTTATCACGTGGTTTCTCTTTGTTTCGCTCTAGCGATGAAGGGAGTTACCACGTCATCGTTGCTACGTCAAAACAAGTTTGGAAAATGGATTTTATTTCTGATCTATCAAGTGACTTTGTTTTGATTCGAATATCATGGCACGCCGATGTTGGTGAGTGCATCTTCATTTATCATTTATTCTTTTACAGCAAACATTAAGGATTTTTTATGTCGTACCAATAGCTGCTTGATGATTTATAAGTTTTTTTACCAACACAATTTTCTGTCAAAGATTGATAATTTTTTTTTTAAGAAACCGTTTCTCAGACACTATCACGTTACAAAGCATTCGGTGCAGCGCATAATTTATTTTTTAAATCAACACGTGCTGTCAAAGAGTGAATGGAATATTAAAAAAACGACTCTGAACATGTTTTATTTTTATGTTTGTTTTATCAACCGATGCATACAGGAAGCCTTTTCAAGCAGTCCATCAACTAGAATCGCTGCTTACTTAGTGGCAATTCACTACATGCACATAATGAAACAAGTGCAAATTATTGTGCGGCGTTTGTGTCCGCTAGCCTCGGTGGTATATATTACTGTAGCCTACTGTATATGGCTTTTGTTAATTGCTGACACCAACAAATGTTATGCATAATTACGAATACAAAAATTTATTATTTTAAATCAGACCAAATTTATAAGTGACACAGCCATATGTTAAATCTGCATTAAGCGAGTCCTTACTGCGAAAACAAATGAATATGATCAGAAAAACACGGGAATTTAACAGTTTCTGCGTATAAATAGCAGTCGTTACTGAATACGTTCACGTCAAAATCAGCCGTCAACTCAGTGAATACAACTCATGACTTCTTAAGAGATGCCAGTGATGCGCGATGGTTCAAACATAATTCTAGAACAGCATTGCGATTGGAAAGTGCGAGTACACCAGAGTTGGATCAATTATACAATACAGTGTTCACACTGTTCAGTTCATTGCGTTACAGTTATACCAAATTTTTTAATAACATTACAATTACATTGTTCTGAAATTTTAACGTTTCAATTAAAGAAACTAATTATTTCAACACTAATGTTCCTCAATGGTTTTTTGTTGTTTGATTTGATCAAAAACAAGTAGAATTGCATTTTATAAAGATTAGGTTGCAATGTAGGTAGAAGTCCCTTTTGAACCTCAACTAGCAGCTCGACATTATGCGCGCAACTTACCAAATGTAATTTGGGCCAACATTTTTTGAAATTACAATTACACGACAACAAAAAGTCTTAGTTATAGTTAAAATTACAATTGTAATAAATCCAACTCTGGAGTGTACCATAAGGGATAGCTTGGATTTAGTGTAAGCGTTGCAATATTGAAGGGCTGACTTTTTTATACTTTGTTCCACACTTCATTCAACGGTTGAAAAAGAAATGTTGCTTGTTTTGTACAATGAGACCAACTATTGGTTTATTTGTAGGAGCCAATGCAATCTCAAACTTCAAAGTTACAGTGAAGAATGAGCATATGGCTTTAACTGACCAAAACTAGCTTCATGGACAAGACAGTGTTAGTAACCTACTTGCTTTGTTATAGTTACATTGTTTTTGTAGGTCTGTCCTTGTTTCTAAACGACATTCCCTTCATTCGGGTAACCTTCAGTCAGCCTGTTGTGCTCCCGGATGTGTATGACGAAGATCTATACAACGACTTCCTTCCTTTTCCGTCCTTAACTATTGGAAGACGTAACGACTTGCTGCAAGGTTTTTCTACTTTTGAATTAGGAGAATTTATTTTTTGGGAAGGACTTGTTGAAGGATTTCCAACCCAATCAATTGGTGAGATGTGGCAATTTTTTTTAATCTTCTACACCTACAAAATAATCTTTTCAACATGCTTTTAGTTACGTACGCATTTGATAAAAATATAACCAATTTACGCATTTCTCAACTATGATGAAATTTTTCCCAATTATGGACTCTTTGCATGAAAGAAAGACAGCAAGTGCTTCTCATGAAATGACACACCGGTGCAGGGACTTGCATAAGACTGGAAGATGACTGTTAATCTTACTCGTCCAATCGTATCCTGATTAATCTAATGTCTTTTTTTGCGGATGAGTTTTATCTAAAATCAATTTCGTAAAACCTTTGTCTATAACTCTCATGTTAAACTTTGAAACTGTAATCATTTGTTCATTGAATACAATCATATAAAAGTTGTTCTGAAAAAACACTTTTTGTTTACAATAAAGAATTATTTTATCTTCCTTGTTTGGTACCAAATAACACGACTATAAGTATTCACTTCATCTTCCAGGCCGTCATTGCGTTAAGCCTTGGAGTCAAATTGGGGAAAGTTGTTACTCCGCATTTCATAACCCAACTTCAGTATCCCATGCTGAAATCACTTGTAAATTGGTCAAAAGTGAATTGGCGCACTTTACATCCCTATCTGCCTTCCAAGGTTTAAAACGCTATTTATCGAGACAAATTAGCCCCCCCATCATTTTATGGACAGGACTATATGTCACCAAAACGCCAAATGATCCCGATATCGAATGGAAATATGTGCACCTCCCTTATGATGTTTCGGTTAGTAGCATGGTAGTTTTACTCAAAGCAAATTTCATTATTTCACAAATGTTTGATTTAGAATTTTTTCATACTCTCTCAAATTGACATGTCGTTGTGTGGTACGAATATAAAGACTAACCTACGCTCATGTTTATTGTTCCTTGCTTATTTCTTCTAACATTAGTGGTAATTTTCAAGTACTATGCAATGCCTTAGGAAATACCAATGTGCTTATTTTTGAGTTGTGTGCTTAATTTATTTTTAAGAATGTTTTTTATCCGTTCTGCCACTTTTGACTGTGGAGTGAAAAACTTTATTCATCCGTTACTGTATATCAAAAATATTATTAATTTGGTGTTTATTTTTACTCAATAAATCAAATTTAAAACTAACCTATTTGTTTGTTGGTAAAAGTAAGGAAGTCTATGATAAACCTTTATTCAAAACTGCGGCAATTTGATATTTTTTAAACCACAAGTGTTTCGTTTATTATTGTGGTTTATATGACAAAATAATTATTTTCAAATGACTTGTGCTCAAGTAACAGCAGGATTTACATTGTAAGGCTGTCAGGATTTAGATTGTAAAGCTGACCGGATTTACATTGTAAAGCTGTCAGAATTTACATTGTAAAGCTGTCAGAATTTAAATTGTAAAGCTGTCAGAATTTACATTGTAAAGCTGTCAGGATTTACATTGTAAAGCTGTCAGAATTTACATTGTAAAGCTGTCAAAATTTACATTGTAAAGCTGTCAGGATTTACATTGTAAAGCTGTCAAGATTTACATTATAAAGCTGTCAGGATTTACACTTTAAAGCTGTCAGGCACTGTCTGACTCCAATGGTTCACAATGCTGCTATTTTTTTAAACATGCTTAGTTTATTTTACATAAGATAGTTTTATTTACCTAGATTTATGTTGATTATAGTCCTGGGGTATATACACGAATTCACCGAGCTTCAAGTGGTATCATTTAAACTAAAGGAGTAACCACTCGGTAACAGTCTATCAGACATTATGGTAGACAGAGGGTTACAACAATATTTGTGAACAGCTTGCAAAACTTTCAATGCTGAAACAGAATTTTGTACCTTCTTTTTACAATTCTGAAATGAGCAAAATATTAATACGATCGGGTCATTGACCTGTAGGTTTTCTGGTTACCTCTAAAAAACAGTCACTAAACTAAAATTAAAGTAATCTATAATGTCAACTAAATCTTTCAGTTTTGCTTTCACATTTACTTTTACATTTCTTTATAATAGATATTGGGAACCTCTTCTAGCTTGAAAAATGAATGAAATAATTACCTACTCAATAAAAATCGTAAAAAATTAAATGAAAAAACGATAAGTAATAAAGTGCTTTTTATGTTTTTAAATCTTCGTTCTGGCTTCTCGATGTTGGGAGAATTCCAGATTCAAATTTTATTAGGATACATGTTTAAGAATAAAAAAAAATAACTAAACATTTTTTTTACTAGGTCCAGCGATAGCGTTGTGTTGAAGCAAATATTGTTGTTAAAAATTCATTTTGTTACTTAAAAAAAATCTTCCATCACTTTCAATTGTGCCACAACATCTGTAACAATGTTGAATCTAATTGACTTTTGCATTTGCGTAGAATTACAACAGTATTGCTGGAGTGAACATTGATGCAACATCGGCCTCCCACTTTGTGGTGCACCAAACCAGCGACGGCTATCAACGTCAAGAGATGTATTTCTCCAATCAAGAAAGCTCTTCACCGGATGGCTACTTGTGCGCTATGCCCCTCAGTCAAGGTACCATCAGATCATTTCAAATTTGATTTTAGTGTTGAGCATATTATCTTTCAACTTATCTAAACTACTTTATGATTTCTTTGCTACTCAATCTTGGTAACGAGCAATGTTGTGTATTTATTCTGCAATCTATAGGCTATTTAATATCGTAGCGGCGAACACCTTATTTCTGTATGAAAATAACTATTCCTTGTATTATAAGTCAATTTCTTAACTTCAATATATGCGTATGTTGTAGTTTGTTTTTGTGATGTTTGTCAGGTCCAGTAGTCCCCTCATTGCTTTAACAATTGGCACTCCAGTTGTTTTAGGAACGAGGAGACCACTGATTCTTTGAACTAATCCATCTAGGCTACTTGTTTCAACTATCAGGCTTGGTAGCCGTGCCTAATTATATTCATCGATACATATGTAGGCTATAAAGCATAAAATTATATCTTGCACATGCACGTCCTAAACCATTGAGGTTTTGCTACCTTTTCCTTTTGTTGGTATTGTTGCTGTATTTGATTTTCACAGTATCGCTTTTTTAGCGTTCCAACAAAAAATAAATTAATTGAATTGTGACTCATCAGTAAGGTTATGACCCATTTGTAAGGTTACGACTCATCAGTAAGGTTACGACTCATCAGTAAGGTTACGACTCATCAGTAAGGTTACGACTCATCAGTAAGGTTACGACTCATCAGTAAGGTTACGACTCATCAGTGAGGTTACGACTCATCAGTGAGGTTACGACTCATCAGTAAGGTTATGACTCATCAGTAAGGTTATGACTCATCAGTAAGGTTATGACTCATCAGTAAGGTTACGACTCATCAGTAAGGTTATGACTCATCAGTAAGGTTACAACTCATCAGTAAGGTTATGACTCATCAGTAAGGTTACGACTCATCAGTAAGGTTATGACTCATCAGTAAGGTTACGACTCATCAGTAAGGTTACGACTCATCAGTAAGGTTACGACTAATCAGTAAGGTTATGACTCATCAGTAAGGTTACGACTCATCAGTAAGGTTATGACTCATCAGTAAGGTTACGACTCATCAGTAAAGTTACGACTCATCAGTAAGGTTATGACTCATCAGTAAGGTTACGACTCATCAGTAAGGTTACGACTCATCAGTAAGGTTACGACTCATCAGTAAGGTTACGACTCATCAGTAAGGTTATGACTCATCAGTAAGGTTACGACTCATCAGTAAGGTTACGACTCATCAGTAAAGTTATGACTCATCAGTAAGGTTATGACTCATCAGTAAGGTTACGACTCATCAGTAAGGTTGTTCTGTAACATTAAAACTTCTACACTTATAAATATCAAGCTTTGAAGTTAAAAAAAGTTTATCATGTGACTGCAAATTTTTTAACGTTTTATTTATTTTGACGTAAGCGTTTGTTGAAGATTGGCCCAAATAACCTTGAGAGACACTAACCAACCTTCGTATACAGACTCGTATACTCATAATGTTATAAAGCATAACATAATGTAACTTCAGTGGATCATATTAAATGCATCCCTGTTTTTCTTGTTCTATCATTTTATAATCAGAAATTAGTTTTAAACGGATAAAAGGGAAAATCAAAAAGTTATTGTCGGTTTTGTTATGATGTAATAAACTGAATTATCGAAAGTACGGTAAAGGTGAGTCCCACACTTGATCCAAGCATTGGGGGATGAGAAGATAAGGTTCTCATTATACTAAGTCTTTGGCACTAACGAGAGTAGGGTGGCTAGTTCCCTTCTCTCGGCCGCTTTTTTTCAGCAACTACGCCCACCCAATTTATTACGCCCTGGGTAGAGGTGAGCGGTGTTTATCAACAACCTGCATAAGCCGGTAGTCGAACCAGGATTGCATAATTGGAAAGTGAGCGCCTTACCCGCTTCGCTATCTTTTCGGGTGATATTCGAAAATATTCATATTTAAATTTTCGTTTGGTTTATCAATTACAGTATGCCATTTGTATTTCATTAGAAAAAAAATATTCGTATTCGAATACATTGTAAATCAATGAGTTTATACACCAGTTTAGAGAAATAGAAATGTTCACATCCGAATACGTTCTTCAGTGTTCACCCCAACTCTGTCCCTGTCATGAAAAAATAATTCTTAAAATGAAGTTAAATCGATAATCATGATTACTCATTGTTTGCCATATTTTTTATAGATTATCTCCATCGCGGCTGTTACACTCCTCATTTGGAATCAGAGACGTTTGGATACGGCTCTTCTGATGGTTTCTTTACGCATGATCTTGTCGCTGAGCTTCCAGCTGGCATCATAAACAGCCTTGGTGATAACGATATCCCACACAACTGCCGTCGATCTTGTTATCTTGAGCATGGTTCTCTTGTGTCGGTTGTAAAATCCTACAAATGCTTTTGTTTGAGTAAGCTCACAAAGCTAAGTGACATTACATCCAGAGCATCCACTATAACAGACAAGCATGCCTGCTCCAAAATGGACGATCTATTTTTTAGCAATTCATTGGAATTTGGTTTTTCTATTCTCAATTCAAAGCACAATCAGTTTAGCGTCCTGGATAAGTTTACTGACCCAAACAATTGTGGACCATACGACAACGGTGGGGTTTTCAAATGCGGCTCAGTGCAAAAAGCTGCCATTTACGGCCTTGGTGATCTTTTTTCTGTCAAAGACATTTCCCTGTCTCCCCTCAAACAAGTAGAGTTGGATATTCTTGGTTTTGATTTATCCAAACCACTTGTTTTGAATACATTACAAGTGATCACAATTGTAACAAAAAATCTTGTTTGTGAAAGTATCCCTGTACCACTAAACCAAGACGACATTGGATGTAAAAACTCGTCCGTTGTTCTGAATATCAATTACGGAAATGGAAGCATGTTTAGTCACGTGATGTTACCAGAAGAGGCAGAAAACTTTCAAACTCTACATTTTTACAACACCAGTGGAGAGTATGTCATACAAATTAACATAAAAAACTCTATCGGGGAAGGATTTACTTGGACTGGGAATGTAGAAGTTCCAGCCACCCCAGAAAAAGTTGAACTTAATTATGTACAGATCAATGCCACAAGACCAAATGATCTGACAGAAATTATGGTTTTAGGTATACAAGGAACTTATTTCACATGCACATGGGATTTTGGGGACAGATCACAATTTGAAAAAACATACTACGACAAGATGGTGCCTCTTAAAAACTTTCATCGCTTTAGGTTGCCTGGTATATACACCGTTGTTGTAACTTGTGGGAACAGTTTGCAATATCGATCGGTAGTCACGAACGCTTATGTTCAGGAACCGATTGTCGGATTAAGAGCTGAAAGTGATGTAGTGGTTCATTCTGGCAATGAGTACACACACCAATGGAGAGCATTGCGTGGTTCGCATGTCAACTGTTTGCTGTTTATTGGTAACCATTCTGTGCAAAGTACATCGACAAAGACGCTTTCAAGTGGTCAATCTTCATATCACTTTGATCAAAGCACAAATCGGGGCCTCGCATTGTTGCCCTGCCCCCAACAGCAAGACCAGTGTTATCTGCCGACCGATGCCACCAGCTACACATTGCTAGTAACGTGTTTCAACGCTGTAACCAATCCATCGCCAACTGCCATAACTAATGTCAAAGTTGAATTTCCAATCACTGAAATCATCACAAATATCACACACAATACGTCATACATTCAACCCGCAGAAAGATTTTGTATTTCAATCAGCGTAGCCACCGGTTCTAATGTAATACTGGGAGTGACTTGGGAAAATGATGAAAAGCATCTTTTGAGTGTGATCGAATATTGTGGATTAGAAAAATGTGAAACAAGGTATGGCTTCAAAAATAAACGTATAACATTCACAACATATTTAGGTTAAATTTACAGCTCCGTTCTAGAGCTTTCTTACATAAAAACTAAATAACCAGATACAAATAGATGATTGTTAGGTGTTCACAAATGGTTGGACTTGATAACTTTTTATTGACTTTGTGAATTTTTATAAAACTTCTATAAAGTTATAAGCTGACAAATATTAATCTATTTGACAATTTAGGCTACTTGTACGGTCTTAATTAAAACTCCCTGAGAAAGATTCTGCACAGAAACAGCTTGTTACCAAGATTACGTTGGTGTTTTATGGTACATACGCTCATACGCTGTCAGAATTGTTTCTGAATTGGCAAAAACCAAAATTGATAATGGATCGGCTGTACCTTGGAAAAGAAAGCAGAATTACACATTGCAGTTTTTGAAATTAGCTGATCAAACCGTATCAAGAAAGTTTTCATTGCCGGAGCATGAGTTCGAACGAAAATTTGTATCAAGTTACATCTTGAAACTAGCCCTGTTGAAAAATAAAATTCCAAGACTTCCTGTATCAAGACAAACATTTATATTAAATGAAATTCTTTTTTATTGTTTCAGAGCTTTTTGTGTTTCTCATAATCTTCCTGGAACGTACATGGTGAATATCAAAACGTTCAACCCTCTTGGCATAAAAAAGAAGGATATCTTCATGAGTGTGGAAACGCCAGTTTCTAAACTCAAGATCGAGTTCAATCCAGCGCCTGTCGCCTTTCAACAAAGCGAAATTATTCTGTCTCACTCGCGACCCCTTCCGAAAGGAAGCGTGCTCATCAACTATGGCGACGGCATTGTGCAAAACATCACGATGCTCTTTGATGAAACCACGACCAAAATGAGCGTGTTGCACAGGTAACTCTAACCTTACGATAGTGCGTACAAACTTGCTTCACTTGAAAATCAACGGGCATCATTATTGATTTAGTATTTATGATAATAATACATATAATAAAAGTAATTTGCGTTCTTCTGGTGACTATTTACTAGGTTACCTCCTGATGTTAAAGATGATAACTAGCTTTTGTATTTCCGACGTTTCGTCAGTCAGCACGACTGACTTTATCAAGGTGGCTAAAACAGGTTAACACAACCTGTTCAGCAACGATGGCACAACACAAAAACGTACTGATAAAATGAATAAAGTAAGCAGCAAGAATCAGAATTAAAACACGCAACAATTCTGATTCTTGCTGCTTACTTTATTCATTTTATCAGTACGTTTTTGTGTTGTGCCATCGTTGCTGAACAGGTTGTGTTAACCTGTTTTAGCCACCTTGATAAAGTCAGTCGTGCTGACTGACGAAACGTCGGAAATACAAAAGCTAGTTATCATCTTTAACATCAGGAGGTAACCTAGTAAATAGTCACCAGAAGAACGCAAATTACTTTTATTATAAAATGCCTGGTGAACAGTCTCTCTCTGTTTTTAATAATACATATGTTGCGTAAACCTTAATAAACATCTATATTTTTATAGTTTAGTTTTGGTAGAGAGATAATTCCTAAATACCATAGACAGATGATTGATAACAACTTGATAGAATTGAATTGCATAATTCAAAAAGAACAGATAAAACTGTAGTAACATAACAAAATATTTAATTGGAACGTTTTCGGCTAGAGTTTCTAGCTCAATGCCGAAGACTGCCTATGGTATTTATCTTTTTGACTACGTAACATCTATATATCTAGGTACCCGGCCATCGGGTTTTACAATGTTTCTGTCACAAGTCGAAACAATGTCAGTAGCTCCTTTAGTGAATCTCAGATCCAAATTGGAATTATTTTACAAGATTTGAAGCTAACAATTGCATCTGTCAGGTAAGTCTTTTATTTCACTTATCCAACGATTAAGTCGCCACTCTGCTTAACAATTTTTTAATGGCTGAAATTTATTCAACTTGATGATTTAAAAAAAAGGGAAATTGTTTAACGGAAATCGTTTTAAGATTGAGAGTCAATTTGAAATCAACTTTGTAGTCTGTGAAACGATACAACGTAACAACGGCACAATAAAATAACACAAAATTACACAAATAACATGTTTCCCAATCACAACTCAAGCTATCAAATTATACTAGCTGTTCTAACTGCTATCAAGTTTTGCAGACTAGCTTCCAGTTACATTTGAAGCTTACACGTTGACATTACCGGCGCGCAGGGCCGTGTGAGCACCATCTTGCCCCATCCCTAAAAATCCACAAATTTGCCCCTATGTTTAGTGATAGTTGTTAAAAATAAGACAAGACAGCGTTAGGTTATGGCCGAAATTTTTTCAATGTAAGAAAAAAATTCACTTTCATCAGTGAAGTCAACAACTCTGAGATTTTTTAGGAAAAAATACTAAAGATGTCGACTATGCAGTAGCAGATTTGAAAAAAATTTGGGGAAGGACCAAAGTTTCAACAAAGCAAAACTGACAAAATAAACGGACAACGCAAAACTAAATATCCGGAAAAGTGAAGTCGGATAGGGCCATTAGGGAGGTGTATAGGGGGCTTTCCCTCGGAAAATTGTGAAACTATAATCTTGTTTATGGTCAATTTTTAGCATTTTTGGCGCACTAATTCTTTTAACAAGATGCACACTTTGTATATAACCATTGCTGTAACCATAGGTCGGTTTGCATGTAAATAACCTCATCAAATTAAAATTGCATTTGCATGAAAGGTTTGGTTTAAAATTTAATTTAGATTACCATTCCAAACAAAAAAAACTTCATTCACGGCCACAAAAGGATTTCAATGATTAATTTCTTGAAAATTTGCATAGCCTAGTGTGTAGCCTTTCAGCTGGCCAGAACTTCGAAAATCTATCTGAGGTGTCTTCATGCTCGCTTCACCTGCAATCTTTTCACGGCACAATTCACTTTATAGCAGTCATCTCCATTTAACACTGACGTTTATTTATTGAATTGTTAATTAACTAGGCTATTTAAGTGAGTGGTGTTTACTTCGGAATATTACATTATTTTGTTAGTTTTTAGAAAACACAAAACAGTTTTACTTCCTCAATCCACTTTCTGAAACTACCCTATGCATGTTCAAAATAGGGTAGCTGGTCTGGTGAATAAATATGGTTGCGTGGGCAAGCGAACGAAAATTTTTTCAAAATTGGAAGAAAAATTCGAAGAAAAAGTATAACAAAGGTTACATGTAAAATTACCAATTCGAAAAACGCTACATAGAATAATATGCGTGGGCTCCTAGAGAGAGGTGGACCCCCAGCCAGGGCTTGGGAAGCAGTAAATAGGCCTTGCATAATTTAATATTAATTATTGAGCTTCTGTGGCAGCTGTTTTCTTTTTAAACAGTCCAAAAACATTCTACAGACTAAAATGAGGGGGGCTAAGCTACGTTGCCTCCCTCGGCCGAGAAGCATGGGGGGCAGTTTACACGGCCCTGCCTGAGTATTAGTCGCCATGTTTGGAAAGTTAAACTTACGGATTTGATTGCGCCACATAACCTATGATATTGTTTGGTTTTTGTAGCGAGTTTGGTTCATTAACGTGTAATATTCTTTTCTGATTTGTATGTTTAGGAATAGAAGATCTCAGTTAGACAGTGTTTTGTTTATTGTGAGCATTGCCAATGGATCAATACCGAGATACAAATTCCATTTTGGTTACGAAGACAAACCACCATACGTTGCAAACTCTGTGCTATCCTTTGAAGAAAATTCAACGAGGAATTCTCCTGATCTTCCAGATATCCATTACATTGAGCACATATATAGCCAACCTGGAAACTACACCGCTTTTGTTCAAGTAGAAAATATATTTGGTAAAATGGAAGTTAACAGCACTGAAGAAATCATTGTGCAGAACCCACTCATCGGCGGAAAGTACAAGTTGGAAGTCAATGCAATCCCGCCAGTAGCCTTCCCTCCTGGGACTACATCCTTTAACGTTGATTTGGTGAAAACAAAATCTCAAGACTTTTATCTAAACGAACCTGAACCTGACGGCTGGGCTAACGACGTTCATATCACGTGGGTAAACGCTAGATCAACCGAAAACATCGTTCTCCAACGTACTTTTGCGTCACGCGACTTGGGTAAGATTAAAATATTTACTGCATGAACAATTTTATAATTACGTAAAAATTATCTCGCTTTGACATTGAGACGTTCAACACAGTAGGCATACTTCTAGTTGCGGTATGAAAATTGATACTGTAGTTAGAGAGCCCAGTCTAGTTCGATTACACTCTGGAGTACAAAAGGTTTGGCACTTCAAATTAGTAGATCTCGGTCTTCTTATCAAGAAAAGCAATTAAGTTTTTCTTATGGTGCGTTTAGGGCGCGGCTCTTGGAAAGGCCTAAAAATCATTTTCCATCACAGTTTTGAGCTTTGCAAGGAAATTATGTTTTTTCTAGTGAAAGAAGAGTTTAGAAAGAAGAGTCAAGTAGGAGTCAAATAAGTAGAATACACTTTTGAGTAAAAGTTTCAAAATTTGAAAAAAACTATACTTTATAGATGCACTAGTTTTAAAACACCAATTCAGGAAGAAAAAAAATTTGGCCGTTTTTATTCAAAAACGAGGGTCAGTTAAAGTTCATAGCCCTATAAACTGCATTTTGACGTCTGTGCAAGCTGATTATTGTGCAGCAGTCAATTGTATTGATGTTGCTGTGCACAACCAGCGACTTCAAAAATGAATACAACTAATCGTTTGTAACAAAAATTAGGAGTTACATAATAACCAAAGAGCCCCTACTTGCTTTTTATATATAATTTCGTAATGGACTTGTTAAAAATATCTGTTTAAGGATAATAGAAGGGAGCGTGGTGCAGTTTTGTGTCTTTATTGCATCTGCTCCGGGAGCCGTCCACACACTCAAACATTCAGCAGGCACACCATACTTAGGCCTAGGATTGTATCTAGCAGGGAGAAATAGGACTCACTCTTGTCGAAAGAACATGTTTTCGCCAAGCTCGAGAACTAGCACGTTTTGAAGAAAAATAAGTATTACTGTAGTTTACATGGATTTGGTTTTGTTTGTGTGCGTAGGATTCATTTTGGTGCCCATTTGAAAAGGTACACCGTGTGTAAAAAGGGCCCCTGCAGTCTGACATTTCATTTGGCCGGAATGGCAGAGAGGAGCGGCCAGAAGGAAGGCAGTCTTGTTGGGCCTAGACTCTTTGTTTGAGGGGCCGCTGTAATCATATCATTCCATGGCAAATGGGGCTAGGAAGGGGGACAGTTAAAGATGCCCCGCTGCAATCACTTTTCGACATCCTGGCGTTTCCAATGAATGAGATGGATGCGTTAACATTAGAAAGACCAGTAGCCATTTTTGACCGCAGAATGATTTTGTTTTCTTTATCATCGCGTTGTTCGTGCAAATTAACCTTTGTCTCTCAATGAGTTTTCCTAACTTTGCTAAATGTAACAAGAAATAAAAAGAAATAAAAACGTTAAGTTGGTCAAATTTTGAAAACGAGCTCCCAAGGGCTATTTCTCGAAAGACGGAGCGGTGAACTTTTTTTGCGAAGCAAATTTTTCGCGATTTTAAGAAGTCAACTTATTCAAAACTTTTGTTCGTTATTTTAATTCATTTTTGTTTCTTATAACGTTAAATGTGGTAGTGTTGCTACGCATTGTTTTTTTATGGTTAAAAAAGAAACCTCTTTACCCAAATCGTGAATATATGGAACACAAAACGGTCCACAAAACTGGCCCTGTGGGTAATAATGACAAAAACCAAAAACATAACACAATAACATTTCTTTGTCATCTGACATTTCCTCCTTCTAAGCCTAATCCTATACTGTCAAAAGAAAATTCTATTTTTAAAATTCCATATAAAAGTTCTATTTTTATATGGAACAAAAAATGGAACCCTGCAAGGTGTAGTGATATCTACCATGAACTCTGAGCCTTGTGATGCGAAAAAATTACTGATGGCTCTAATTTTCTTACGGTTTTTACAATTTGAATGTGAATCAAACTTAAAAATTATTTTTAACACCAAACACGAAACTGCACTACGCCGACTATTGTTCTTTTTACGTTAACTGCCAATGGAAAGATAACTTGTGATGGTAAAAGGTTATTTTCTATTTCCTGACGTCATAATGTCCCAGAGCGGCCTGCTGTACCACCAATTTTGAGGTCTGTTACGTTGCAAGGTAGAGGAGAGGCACGCCTTTTCATTCTTATGCGTTTCTTTTTTCGATATTTGTAGATGTAGATCAGATCTGTAATTTCAATTTATGAAGAACATCAGTCAGTTGGTTACTTGAAAAGGGCTAACAGAAGTATGGCCGAAAATGTTTGTAATTTTTAGTTTATTTTCATGTTATTATGTTAAATGCCGTCTGGTTGTTAGGTTTTATTTGTCTACGGTTTAAAAAAATGACCTATCTACCAAAATTGTACTTTAAGATCACTGGGCAAAATATAATTTCCTTGGGTGTCTCACAAAACTTTTAACCCATTCAAATAGCTTTATTTCATGAACCAATCAACATAGTTACAAAAACTAAACTGAAATGGAAAGCTGAGATGTTAACAATTCTGAAAAACAACATGCCTACAATGTAATACTACATCCACAGTAGTAATACAGCAGTTCATAAAACATGCTCCAGATGGCCATCGTTGCGCTGGAGGCATATTTGAGCACGGCGAGCGAAGTTTTTTTTTTTTTTGTCGTATCCAGGCTTACACCCGGTGGTTGAAGATTTAGATTAAGTGGACGGGAAGGCAAGAAAGCCAATCTTCGTGTCCACCTTTAGGCATGCCTTTAGGTGTCCTGCCAAAGACACTGCCGCATGCTCTTGAGCGGTGTCGAATCGGCGCCCTTTTGATTGCCGTTCCAGGGTTCTCACCACTCGGCTATGCAGCCGACGAAGTCGTCAATGACCCGACCACATTCTTCCTTTGGGATGGCCCTGATCTTCTGGGTGATGCCTTGTTTTAGTTCAGGGATGTTCTGAGGATTATCCTGGTACACATTGTCCTTCAGATAGCCCCACAGATAGAAGTCAGGGGGGTTGAGGTCCGGGTAATTCGGGGACCACTCAGGGTCTCTGCGGCGGCTGATTAGGCGGTCTGAGAACTTCTCATCCAACCACGCCAGGGTGACATAAGCAGTTTGGGGGGTGGCACCATCTTGCTGGAACCATTGCTCTGCTCTTAGGAACGGGCTTCTTTCTTTGGCTTTGTTTCTACGCCCCATAGCGGTCCAGAACTGCTGGAGGACCACAAGGTAACGCTCCTTTTTGACAGTGACTGCGTTCTCATTTTCATCTTCGAACTAGATTGGGCCAATGATGCCATGTTTTGAAATTGCAACCCAGGCAGTGGATCTGACTGAGTGCAGGGGCCTCTGTAGCACTTCATCAGGAGGAGAGGTGCCCCAGAACACGTTGTTTTTACTGTTGACATTCCCATACAGGGTAAAATGAGCCACGTCAGAGAACCAGAGGTTGTCAAGGAAGTCAGGGACCTCTTCGACGATGTCCATGAACCACTGGCACATGGTAACTCGCTTAGCCTTGTCTGCATCAGTAAGTTTATGCTTTATCTGGATCCTATATGGATAGAGTTTCAAATCTTCCTCCAGAATCCTCTGTACAGAGGACCGGGTCAGACCAAGCATTTGGGCCCGTTCACGGATCGATTTCTTTGGACTTCTCCCAACGGAGTCCCTAACTGCAGCAATGTTCTCTGGAGTCCTAGCTGTCTTTTTTCTCCCATTTTTTGGTGTTGTAGGCATTGTCTGGTTGTTGTGAAGTGATCCAGTAGCTTGAAACTTTTTGACCCAATAAAAAACGAGTGGTTTTGATGGAAATTTGTTGAAGTCATACTTTTGCCTGAATTTTGACTGCACTTTTTTGTACGATTTTGACTCCAAATACAAAATCACACAGAAAATTTTCGCTTCCTTGGTGTACTTCATCCTTGCAGATCTAAATTTGTTATGGGCTAATTTAGTTAAATCTGAAAAAGAATGAAAAAAGCATTAAAATGGACAAAGTTATGCAAGGTTATACGGGTTAAAAGTTTTGTGAGACACCCTGTACTCAAAAATGTAATGAAAAGTGGTTTTAGGCCTTTCGAGACGCGCCCCAAAAAGGATTGTTAGGAAAACTTGAGAACTGAGATTTTTTTATCAGAACACTGGGATGAACTACTTTTAAGTGTCAATTTTTTTGTAAAGAGTGTAAAATCGGCTGGGCTCTTTGAGCTTGGGATCATTGAGCAAACTCAAAAATTCATTTTAAGCGATAACTTTGAAGTAATATGCCAAAAATTAAACGAATAAAAACAGAGAGAGACTGTTCACCAGGCATTTGATAATAAAAGTAATTTGCGTTCTTCTGGTGACTATTTACTAGGTTACCTCCTGATGTTAAAGATGATAACTAGCTTTTGTATTTCCGACGTTTCGTCAGTCAGCACGACTGACTTTATCAAGGTGGCTAAAACAGGTTAACACAACCTGTTCAGCAACGATGGCACAACACAAAAACATACTGATAAAATGAATAAAGTAAGCAGCAAGAATCAGAATTAAAACACGCAACAAGATACCTAGAGGTTAAACTGAATGCAGTGAATGCCTAAAACCAGTAGGCTACTTTCCAACAGCGTAAATTTATCTATCTATTGGGCCACCGTCAAGAAACATAGAAAAGACATCAGACAAGACAGAAACCAAGGGAATTGGCAATAACAATGATAGAGAAGACGCACTGAGAATGGAAAAGGTGAAGCTAAAGTTAAAGTAATTTTTTGTACACAGAGGGGAAATTCTGACCATCTTTCTGGTTAAGAGCATGTTGTGCTTTCTGGTTTATGTACCACTTTTCTGTAAACAATCTTTTTGTATAATCCTTTTCAGTTTTAAGAACGGTAGCGTTATTAATGGTAGCATTCAGTTTAACCTCTAGGTATCTTGTTGCATGTTTTAATTCTGATTCTTGCTGCTTACTTTATTCATTTTATCAGTATGTTTTTGTGTTGATAGACGATAGACACGTGTTTCGCCCATGAGGCTGGGCTCATCAGTATCGCACCGTATTCTGCCACAAATTTATTCGACCACGGCGAATCGCAGCTGCTCGCTGTACTAGTGAGTGCTCACTGCTCAGCCTTGTGCTGATAGCCGGGAAGAACGCCCCTTTCTTCACAATGTCCTCTGCCCTGGCGCCTGCTGGTTTTGTTGGCTCTTTCTTTGTTTCCACAAAGATAAGAGTTAAACTGACTGGTAAAGCGGTGGTCGAATAAATTTGTGGCAGAATACGGTGCGATACTGATGAGCCCAGCCTCATGGGCGAAACACGTGTCTATCGCTGTCAATTCTTGCTGCAAATCGGCTGCCGAGAAACATATTGTTGATTGGATGATCTGAATGGCTAGCGTGGAAGCTACACCGTTATGGTTGGCGAATCGCAGCTGCTCGCTGTACTAGTGAGTGCTCAGCCTTGTGCTGATAGCCGGGAAGAACGCCCCTTTCTTCACAATACACAAAGATACTTTCGAAGAATCACAAAAAGACTTTTTGCATTCAAGGTTAACTCCAACGCCCAAGACTTCTAAAAAGCTGGAACTCGAGCTCGATTAGCTTTCTATTTACTCACTTGTCTCAGCTCAGGTCATTCAAATACTAACACTGCTGGGATCCACATATCTTTGTGAAGCTGAGTTTTCTACTACAGTTGCTGTTGAGACCAAGGACAGGCTATAAGTTGAAGACTTAAGCTACATTGCACAGTTTCTGGAGTTAAACCTCGCATTAAAAATCTACTTACGGTACTGAAGAAGTAATCTCATGTTGTACCTTGTTGGGGGCAAAGTATGGGGTGAGGCAAGGCATGCAATCACTGCTAAATGAAGGCGAGTCAAAGAAAAGTTAAGATCCACTGAACTAGACGGCAAAGACAAAAAAATTTAAAAAAAACTATGCGCAATTGCGCAGTATATTTCTACAAGTTTTGCTTATTTTTTCCAACCAGATGTTTTTTGTTATTTTCAGATTTATTTCCATACAAAGTCACTTTCAATGTAAGTGATGTTGGCGATGTCAATGTATACGCCGAGCTATCAAATTTGGTGAGTAGCATTCACCTTCACTTCTCGTTCACAATGATGGAGCAGATTGACGGCATTCTAGTTATTGTCAGCAACACAGAAGGCTCATCTTCCACAGTGCTGCGAATCCTTGAAGACCCATCCTTACCAGTGCTACCAAGCCTTGAAGATCCATCTTCATCTGTACTGCCAAGCCTTGAAGACCCATTCTCAGTGCTGCCAAATCTTGAAGACTCATCCTCATCAGTGCTGCCAAACCTTGAAGATCTATCTTCATCAGAGCTGCCAATGATTGAAGACCTAATTTTAACAGTGCTGCCAAAAAGCCTTGAAGATCTATCCGCATCAGTGCTGCCAAACCTTGAAGATCTATCCATATCAGTCTTGCCAGACCTTGAAGTTCCATTTTCAACAGTGCTGCCAAACCTTAAAAACTCAGATTTAACAGTGTTGCCAAACGACGAGGACCCATTTTCAACAGTGCTGCCAAACAACATTGAAGAATCATCTTCATCAGTGCTGCCAAACCTTGAAGTTCCATCTTCAACAATGCTGCCAAATCTTAAAAATCCAGCTTCAACAGTGCTGCCAAAAATTGAAGGCCGATTGTCAAGAGTGCTGCGAAACATTGAAGACCCATATTCATCAGTGGTACAAAACAATAATGACCCATCTTCAAGAGTGCTGACAAACCTTGAAGACTCATTTTCAAAAGTGTTGCCAAACGTTGAGGACTTATCTTCAACAGTGCTACCAAACAGCCTTGAAGACCAATTTTCAACAGCGTTGCCAAACATGGAAAACCCATCCTCATCGGTGCTGTCAAGCATTGAAGACCCATTCTCATCGGTGCTGCCAAGCATTGAAGACCCATTCTCATCGGTGCTGCCAAGCATTGAAGACCCATTCTCAACAATGCTGCCAAACATTGAAGATCTATCCTCATCGGTGCTGCCAGACATTGAAGACCTATCCTCATCGGTGCTGCCAGACATTGAAGACCTATCCTCATCTGTGCTGCCAAATGTTGAGGATCTATCTTCAACAGTGCTGCCAAACAACCTTGAAGACCTATCCTGGTCAGTGCTGCCAAACCTTGAAATTCAAGTGTCAACTGTGCTGAAAAATTTTGAAAACTCAGTTTTAACAGAGCGGCCAAACCTTAAAAACGTTGACGGAAATTTCGTTGACGCTTCCGTG
The DNA here is from genome assembly GCF_918807975.1 of Aplidium turbinatum. Classification (NCBI taxonomy): domain Eukaryota; kingdom Metazoa; phylum Chordata; class Ascidiacea; order Aplousobranchia; family Polyclinidae; genus Aplidium; species Aplidium turbinatum. The sequence goes on from NC_137489.1 coordinate 18,861,931, forward strand.
ATGCATGAACTCACATTTAGGGTTACAGTTGCTAAAGGATCTCATGTGACATACCGCATGGATTTTGGAGATGGTGTTATTGAATACAAGAGTTCACCTGTTTTGTTTGCCAAAGACATTTTTGTCCACTTTACTCATTCCTATGAAACCAATGGAACGTATACGATTGAAATCACTGCCACCAATCACATTGATCTAAAACAAAAAGTATATTCCAACATAATAAGAGTTTATGAAAAAGTTGACAAGATAGAACACTCTTTAAAACAAGTTGACTACGACGAAAGCCTGTATCAGACAGATATATTTGAAGCACCTTCCGAAGTGTACGTGCTAACATACGGAAAGTCTTATTCATCAAGGTCAGGGGAATTTTTTTTTTATGTTGTGTTAATTTATTTTTGTAAATTATTTCATTACTTTCACATACATTCAGAGCAACATAAACTTATTGAACCATAAATATTAGTAGCCTACAGCCTCTCAGGTACATATAGCTCTACACAAAGTGAAAATTCCATGACTTATTGACTCATTGAGAGGTTACTGATATTATTCGCTTGTTGATTTATGAATATCAGTTTGTATCCTCTTGGATCCTTCTCTTGTATCATGGGCCAATCCTATAGATGTTTGCTGGTACAACCTTTCAATTTTTTTGAATTTTATACATATCTATGCCGCTTGTATTCAATTTCTCGTATTATTTTGGATCCATCTCACATCATTGTTATGTCCATGCTTAGTGACAAATTCCTGTCTTTTTCTCATGTTTTTATTTTTAACAAATTCCAATCATTTTGCACAACTTTTCTCGAACAATTCCCACTTTCTAATTGACAAGAAAATTACGTTTCGCTAAAGTCCGAAATTAAAAATTAAACCAATTCTCATTGGACATATTAATCACTCTTGGAAACTATCATCTCATCCGAAACTTCAAGACAGCTCTCTACTTTCATTTCAATGCACTGAAAAGGTTTTTAACCCTTAGAAGGTTGGGGGGGCTGGCAATTCAAATTTTTGTATGAACAGTTGTATCTCTAAAACCACTGAGGCTGCGACTACGAGATTTATTGACTTTTCCTAACTTTTATTCACCTCTATTTAGCTGAAATTTTGAGCAAATAAAGGTTATAAATTGAGAGATATAAGGCATTTTTCAGCACATCCTCTGAAATATTTCATATTCTATTGTTCATAATTTTCCCACCAGCTGGATGAAAGTAATTAATTTGGCCCATGTCTCGTTAATCCTAACTGTTTCACAGCGTGAAGGGAATTGGTTGTATGTAAAATTATGTAAAAAAAATTTAATCACAACATTGCAATGCATGTTCTTCATTACTCTACCAAAAAATAATGTGTAAACTCACGCTACAATTACAGTCATAAGTCACCTCAACATTTCTACGTATATGAGCAGTTCTAAAATTCACATAGTTTTAATTTTCGGATATGCTCAACGTGAATAATTTTACAAAGTGAATCCCAAATTTTGAAACCGTGCCTTAAGAAATAACAGAAATATCACTCCTAAAGCATAAGAAGAATCGACAGCCCCCCCCCCCAAAACTGAGCAAGTCTCCAGGAGCCCAACCTTCTAAGGGTTAAGATCAAAACATCGGCCTCTGTCTGCAGTTAAAAATGTCGTTTTAGACATTATCTTTAGAAAAAACAAAAACAGAAAGTCAATAAGTCATGTTCTGTAATTTTCACTTTGTGTGGAGCTACATGTAGGCTACTTGAAAGATTACTGATATTTTTTTATTCACATTTTTAGAAATAATTGCAAGATTTCAAAGAGTGAGATAAAAATGTCATTAAATTTCAAGTGAATCTATTGTGTTATTTTTCTGTATCCAGACAATAATTTCAAGTATACAGTAACATATTGCAACAAATCTTGTATTTTTGTAGTGGAAGTGGTAACTCATATTTTCCATTGGATCGCCCAATCCATTTTCATGCTGGAGCTTTGAAGGGGTCGAATGCCACAATGACAATAAAACTTTTAATTTCAAACATCAGCATATCTCTAGATCAAAATCAAAATATTGTTGCTTCAAATTTTGAAACTGGTGCAAATCTTCCCATGGAGAACGGAATAGTTGAAACGTAAGCAAAGTGTCCCTTTAAGTTTATTTTCTAAAAGCTTAATGTTTGGCATTGTTAATATTGCATTGTACCAAAAGGCATTCAAACGAACTAGCAACTGCTTGACAAGAGTATAAAACCTAAGTCTTCTGTACACAAGGTAAGCGTATTAACCATTGCGCCCAGCGGCGTAGTCAGGGAGGCAAAGGGGGCAAATGCCCCACAAAAAGATTTTAAATAAAAAGTTAACACTCTGTTACAGCATCATTTCACAAAGTTCTACTGTTGACTTAGGCTGAAAATACTCTCCGAAGGCGCAATTTTAGGGCACTTTTTCAAAAATTTTAGGGGGAGACCTCCCTACCCCCTGTCGGTGCTCCGCTTTTGGTGACTCCTTGCCGGGATCACTCACATGTGCAAAATACTTATTTGCCCCACCACCAAATTTTGTGCCGGTTACTCCCCTGGTTGCGCCTCTTTATTTCTGTTGACAACCAACGCCTTCACAGCACTGCAGCACATCACCCTCCCCTTATTTTCAACTTTCAAACTAGTAGGCTGTTTCTTCACTATTGCAACGTGCCCTTACACTACATCGACAAACTTGTACCTTCTTTTGGTTATAGTTGGCAAAACAAACGATAAATACGATAAATCCGCCCCGATGGTTTAACTAGTTAAACGCCAAACATTGAGGTCAAGTAACGCTGGTCTGACTCTTGAGGTGTGCGCATGAACAACGCATTTTGAAAACAGCTTCGCACTTTCTCAACAGTAAGCAGAAATTTCACACTGTTAATCACGATGACCGGTCTGCGTCAGTGGTTCAAACCCTTTACAAGTATGCGAACCCGCCAGGGTTGAACCTTGAAAGAATGTTTACAGTTTGAGGAAAATGTTTTCACAATAGTAATCAAGACAAAAATGAGGCAGACATAGAGCTATAACACGTGCAAGCATAATTTTAATAGCAATCTGAATCTTTAAAGTTTTTCTTGCTCAGTACTTTTATTTGCGGCTTACTGTATAACGTTTTTGCAACTAAGTTGGCTATGTAAGCTACAACTTGTAAAATGTGGAAAGGTTTGCTTTATATCAGAATCAGAATAAAGTACAAAAAGGTAGGCTACTTTTGTTTACACAAAACTAAAACAATACTAAAAAGTACTTAAGCATTTTGTTTTGCAATTTTCTTTTTTGATTTTCAGAGATGCAGTGAAAGTAAAACCGCTCGGGGAATTACCAGAAGAGCAACTACAATATCTAAGAGAAGAAGTAATAGAGAAAATCGACACCACCAATTATCTTACGGAAATTTCATTGTTGCTTCGTTTTGCAAATCCTGGACGGGAAATTTTTGAAATTTCTGTCACCAATCCTATCAGCTCCAAAACATTGACCAAAACGATCGAGCTCATTCCACTTATTTTGGGGCTACAGTTTAAAAACTTTGAACCTCCAGTAGCAAATCGAACGTCAAACATATCTTTTACTGTTCAACAAGTTAGTATACAACCTGTCGTAAAAATGTGATTTCTAGTTGAACTATGACCGTACGCCATAACAGTTATTATTATAGACTGAACATATTCACAATGACTTGATATAGGATGCTGTAGGAAAAACTTCCCTGCTTCAACTAATCAACAAACGTCAATTTCTCTGGTTGGGACATAGAATACGACATCTAATAAACTCAGTTTATAATGAAATTCTCCTATAATCAAAACTGATCAAAGGCAAACGAAATCAAGGAAGACCAGCACAAACTTTCATGCGAAGGGTTCGATCTCCTACAAAGCACAGCCAGGAAGAACTGTGACAGTAGGCTGAAAATCGCCAATTATGGAGACTTTTTATTGACGCTATTTTGCACCAATTTGTGTAAAATAAATCATTATTATTATCATCGTAGAATTTTCAGGTTTTACGGGGCATTTTTGTCACTCGTATGCCCCACGCCAGATCACTGGCTAGCCCTGCACGCGTGGCAGTTTCACACTGGAATTCCCACTGGAATAGCAGAAGCTTTGCAATCATTAAGCATAATGCCTGCCTTGATGGCTCGGTTAAGCACCTAACCTTGTGCACGAACGAATCCCAAGATCAAGCGGCGCTAATTCAGTTTTCGGGGTGCGCGATTGAGCAACTCAATATCAAGCACTGCTACCGATTCAGCGGTACCTAGTGAATGGAAGAATTCACAGACAATAACGTCTCAACAACAATAGAAAAAAAATTTTCTCTGTCAATCTCTATGACCAGGCTCTTGTCAGTTTGTGAGATGATTAAGTTTTTTAAGCTTTTTACCAACCGTGTTTTCAAAAATTCCATTTTTTTGAATTTATTCAGATTGGAACTGATACATGCTTTAAACTGGACCCAGGAGATTTTACATACGAGATTGCATTCGGCTTCAACGAGACTTATTGTGTTGAAGAAAGTGGAATGGACCCTAATATCTTTTACGAATTACCTGAAGATATTTCACAATACAAAGCCTCCGATTTTTCGTTTTATAGCTTTGAAGGAAAACCCAAACATGGTTTAGCTCAGTTAAACTTCACATTGCAGCACGTGTATGCCGAACCGTTTTTGACTGAGGTGAATTCGCACTTGTACATTATAATATTTTTTTGTTCAATGTATTTTAAAATGTTTGTTTGGTATTTCTAAATATCAGGGTCAGCACAAGTAGTCTAGCAAACTTGGTGAAAACTTTAAAAACACGAGCGTTGTTTTGGACTGTCGATTTTATCACACTGCATAACATAAAACGTAGGATATTTACAGTAGTGTAAAGCAGAGCTTCCCAAACTGGGGGTCGCGACCCCGCAAGAGGTTGCGTAACGAACTTTAGGGGTCGCAGAAAGTGTACCGGTTTTTTACACAGTACTCTATATTAACACTTCTGTGCAAGTTGTTAACTTTGAGAGTCGCACCCTCAATACCGGTAACCTACTTCTATTTTTTAGAAATTGATGTGGTAAAATGAAATCAGAATTTAAAGCCTTTTTGTTGCAATGTGAAGTAGGATAGCTGTCAAAAGTTAAAGCTTTGAAAGGCTATTAGTGTTGAAAATTGGAGTCGTGATTTTTCTAACGAAAAAAAATCAGCCTGAGTCCACCATTTTCGTAATGACATCTGGTTTTTAAAATTATGCTATTTATCAAATTTGCTTGAAAAACTGAACGAACGTAACTTGTCTTTTTCAAGCAGAAAACATCAATGTTGTTACATTGAATTCTAATTTGAAGCGTTCATCAAAAATAAGAACAAAAAATTTAAACTTTTTCTTCTTCATCCGTTCAGTCGTTTACGACTCTCGGTCACTCTACATGTCATCTTTCTCCACATCTCTCGATCCCAAGCAGCTTCCTTCAACTCATGCCCTCCCATACCACTGTCATTTACGATTGTGTCAAGCCATCTTGTTTTTGGGCGCCCCCTTCCTCTTCCTCCGCTGACCAAACCAAGCATGATGTCTTTTTTCATTGATTTGCTTCTCATTATGTGGCCAAAATATGAAAGTTTCTGCCTGAAGATTCTAGCTTCTAGGGATATGTCCGGTTTAATTTGTTCAAGAATTTTCTCATTTGTTACTTTGGCTGTCCAAGGAACACGCAGTAACCTTCTCCAACACCACAATTCAAATGCGTCAATCTTTCTTCTGTCTGTTTTGTTTATTGTCCATGTTTCGCATCCGTAAGTTGCAATTGGGAATATAATAGTTTTGATCAGCTTCTTTTTTGTTTCTAATTTTATATCCTTGCTCTTCCAAATGCTATTCATTCCAACAAATGCACTTCTTCCCAGCACTATTCTTCTCCTTATCTCTGGTGAGTTATTAGAGTCCCATCTGCTTGAAAATGAACACCAGGTTGAAAATGGTCCATTTGACATGTTCTCATTTACTGAAGAGTTCTTGGCGAACAACGACGCTGATTCAAATGTTATTAGACCTCTGGTTATTAACCATTTATCAAATCTGTTGAAACAGTTTCAAAAGTATTTTCTAGCAAATTACATTGGATCCAAAACCTAATCTATTTAGCCTACAACGCAAAAACAAAGTACGGAGCATCTCTCTCAGGAAGAACTTACTGATCTATCTTCTGATTTGAAGTTTACATTTTCTAGAAATTTATGAATTTTGTGCAAAAAAGCTTCACACTTTTTGGCTTTGCGTTAAAGCGGAATGTCTACCATTCTCTGATTCAGCAGAAGGGCTAACCGCACTTCTGCCGTTTGTATCGACGTATTTGCGTTGAGAATTTTCAGCCACAAAAACTGAAGCAAATGCTAAGCACTAGTTGGGAGGATCGTCTCACCAACGATTTAATTACAATGATCAGCTAAAAGCTTCCTCAACCAAGCAAAAATTGATGTAGAATCGTGGTAACAATTTGCCAGTGACATGTCAATCTGGAGGAAAAATCTAGTAAAAGCACGGAATTTTTCGAAAAAAAACAAAAAAAAAACAGCATACAAAAGGCTCAGGAAAAACAAAACATTAGAAAAGACAAGCTAAAAAGACGACGTTCTCCGCCCTCCACACAATGTGACTTATGCCAACGTCTTTTCCACCATAGACTATGGGCTTCCAAAGCCACATCCGATATGACCATCCAAAGCGAAACTCGATTTGATGACAAAACTAATGTTCGGACACGAGCTGAATCTGACAACAATTTGTACGAGTCAGCGTTTCCAACGTTGAAAATAAAACAAATACCATCAAAACCAAACAGCGTATAAACATCATTGAAACAGCCTTGGGGCTAGCATCAACAAACATTGACCCACGGCTGGACTTGCTTTGTAGCAAAATCAAATCTTTGTCGTATCTATCAAACTGAATAAATGTGTTTGGTTTTTAGTTTTTTTTTTGGTAGGCTACATGAAAATTGTAAACTGTGAAGTAGTAGGCTTGGAGTATGGTTATTGGTTGTTTTTAGTTTTCATTTGAATCAAACCTTTCCATAAATATCACAAAGGTATATTTCACGCTGCTTATCATTTTTACCGTGAAGAGTCGCGAAAATTTTTAGGAGATTGAATGGGGTCGCGAGCAAAAAAGTTTGAGAAGCCCTGGTGTGAAGAACGAAGTATTGCGGAAAGTAACCACTTAATGATAAAATAATCGCGTATTATAAAATTCTCTTTTGTGCTTTACAGTCTGACAAGAGAACACGGCGGTTGCGTAACCTACGTAAAAGACTTTTTTAAATCATATTTTTTTTTTAAATCGTTGCTTCGCAATTTTCGAATTGATTTTTTGGAACCCGCTTGACACTTGTTAAAATATCTTTCACTGCGTTAAATATCGGTAACAACTCGTCCAGTGAAAATGACTTAAAAGTTACAATATTGAAAGTTGACTATTTAGAGAAAACGAAAGCTAGCAAACCTTTATCATGGCAACTAATTATTATTTTGTGTGTTTCAGATCAAGCTCACTGCGTTTAATCGCGTTTCGCAAGTTAAAACATCTCGTGATGTTGCAATCACTGAAATATTATGTGACTACCCTAGTGTTAGTATTGAAAAGCAACCAGGGAATTCTCTTTCTTCACCAAGACAAGTATTGAGCTTTTTGGAATTTCGTGTGTACACATTGATTCGAACCAACTGCAAATTAACCAGCTTAACTAATATCACTTGGCAAGCCTACCAAATCACACCAGCAGCTCCACAGCTATTGTTTGATAATAATGAAGAAATAAAAAATGATACTGAAGGTTTTGTGAAGTTACCAAAGTCAGCAAGTGCTTTCGTGTCACAACAACACAACTACAGACCAATCCCGGGTCTCGCGTATACGTCCAACTCTGAAGATATCACCATTAAGTCGAGATTCTTGGATGTTGGAATGCATTTGATTTGCGTCAACGTGGCTATGCTCAAAGTGATCGGCATCAATACTACTGACTGCGTTTTTATCAAGATCGTCCGTCCACCACTTATAGCTGGCATCGCATTGGGAATTCGACGAGCCGTTGGCTATGGCCAGTTATTGACAATGGACGCTTTATCGGCGTCATACGACCCGGACCAACAAACTTTAGCTGATGTTGAAAATCCATCAACACGTCAGCCATCAACTCTACTCTTCAAAATGTCCTGTCCGTTCGCAGTTGAGAATAGTTCAGCTGATGGACAAAGTCTCGATGAGAAGTCGCTGATGTTCTCTGATTTAAATGGTAGGTTAATTCATTAATATGTCCAAATTTACTTATCTGAAGTTGGTTATGTAATGTTATTTTCTGTTCACGGTGGCCTGGAAATTGTGATTTCCAATTTGGAGTTCCGAAAATTGTAAGTTGTGGGTTCCAAAAAGTACAATAGACAGAAATGACAGTCTATGCAAAGACAACATATTTCATCAACATTCCAACTGACTTTTGTGGTAAATAAATTCATCATTTCAGATTCTAAAACTGCTCATGTATGAAAATTTTCTCTCTGTAGAGTATTTATAGTGTATTTGTATTCGAAATGGCGTACCTGAGTTCCGCGTTGCCAGCCAAGTACGTCATCAAAAAAATTAACCAATCAAAAGCGCTTGAATCAAAATGACTTTTTTAAGGCCATTTTTCAAGTTCTGACAACAACAAAAATATTATATGTTAAAAAAAACGTTTTATTTCATTGAGATCTATGAAAATAAAAGCCAATAAATTGTGTTTGCAGTCTATTTTTAAGCATTGAATTGCAACAGCTAATTTCCTGTCCTAAGTTGCAAAATGGCCAAAGCCCAAAAGCCTACCAGGCCTAATTCAAAAAATGGCCATACTAGGCCAAGTTTGAAAAATCCATATTTTATGGCGAGCTCTTTGACAAGATACTCAACAGCGAATCTGGCAGCTCTTGTACGAAGCTATAAGTTAATGCTACAAGTTTGAAGTCCGTATAGATAAAGTGGATACTGGGCCTTGAAAGGGTTTCATGTCGAAAAACCTTAAAAGGTAGCTGATAAGTAAACAAAATTACTTCAAAAGTTTTTTTTATGTTTTCAGGTTGGAGCAATGAGACGTTCTGTGAATGGATCACCATTGACTGTGGAAATGCTTTCAAAGTGATTGAGTTTCAGACTGTTCGATTGGTAACTGACAACAATCCGTAAGTTTGTTTCCCAATCAACTTTAGTAGAAAGTTTTTCATAATTTTGCAATGTTGAGGCCACTGTTAGTAGATCTGTTTTGTTTGTTGGTGCTTGATATAAATCTATCAACACAAAAATACCGACTGGTTTGAGCAAACCGAGTATTCTGATATTGCATTTCAAGCTGACGCAAAAAGTGTTTCGAACTAATTAGTTCAAGCAAACAAAATTTCTTTCACAAGTTTAGTAAGTTTCAATAGAATACTGGCCAATAGTGGCCATGTGTTAGGTTCGATTTGTAGGTTCCATGTTTGCTGAATATCCAAAAATCGCTTTAGTCAAAGTTGGTATTAGATTCACTCGTGATTGTTCAAAGTTAGAACTTTTACCCAAGTCCCTGTCAGGTCACTCAGGTATTGCTTCTGCTTAGTATCTTACAGTGGTCTGCTTACTTGATCGTTGATGTGTATATTTTCAATGCATTATTTTCATTTTTGTCTACTCTTGAATACGATTTACTTTCATGTCAATTTGTTTTCATATAAAAGCGATTGGAATACAACTGTTCCAACCAACATCAACAGCTTCCACTGTGTCGGTGACACGTTTTGTAACGTCACAGCCAAAGAATGGCTCGCCAACCACTTTATGTCCTATGGCTATAACATATCTGATGATAATTCAACCTATTGTTTGGAAATAAACTTTAGATGCAGAGTACCAGGTATGCATGAAATGAAGCTTGATATTATTTTAATTTAACAATATTTTCTAAGTAAACAACTTCCAAAAACACCACAAGAACGTTGCAGTCCTAACACTTAACTGATGTTGGTTATTGCTCATTAGGATTTTTTTTCTTAGTTACCGTAAATGTTGGCAGATTATAACAAGACTTGTTAAATCTTACAGCTTACAGTTGTCTTAGTTTCAGCTACATTACAGAAAATTCTGATCGTTTTGACTTTGTTCAACCTAACAAGCCCTGCATACCATCTGGCTATTATCCGAAGCTTGGAGGAAGAAGCAGTGCAAGTTGCTTTGCCATCACTTCAAGAACTTTCAATGAGTGTGGGATCATGGAGGTAAAAGTTACTGACATCTTGCAACAGCACAAATGATTTTTATTACATTTGCTTGACAATATTTTTTATAAACAAATTTATAACAATACGAAGAGTTCCAATATTTTTGTAAAAGCATGAATAGGCTCATAATACGATAATTAGTTCAAGGGATGTTATTCCTGAAGAGGACATCTTGTGATGTCGAAAACGTTCGATATTTAACTGTTGCGTAGTTTTGTGTTTCTATATGTAATAAACTTTAATATGTTAAACTTGATAACATTGCTCGGCTTCGTATGCCTATGGTTCAACAAGACAAACTCTCTACCAAAACTCTATCAAGGGATCAAAACGTTTTTTGAGGTTGTGAAACAAATATTCACAAACATTTTTCTACAAAGTTACTTTTAATTTTAAAGATCGACTCGAATCTCCTTCAGTCTCATTTAACTTACATGGTCCGTGTCGAAGTCATCTATCCCTTGTCCTCCAGAATGAAAATTGGATCTCAGGCGTTTCAGTTCACTTTGGGCGAGCCTCCTAAACTCAGGTGAGCCTTGCCAATAAATTCAAAAGACTTTCATGTTGATGGCTTCTGAAGTGGCACAACGTTGAGGAAGCTTCAAGCGTTTGTTGACAACTTTTGTTTTCAAACAACCAAAACAACTCTTGAACATGTTATTGTGTTCACTGCTAAACCAATGAATGAGCAATTATCAGTACGTATCATTTTAACAACAACAATAAAGCATTAAAACGTGTTCATTTTTGGAAAGTGTCACCTTCGTCCATATTCCTTACAGCAGCTATCGTCCATTTTTAGAATAAACTGCATCGTCAATTGCGATATCAAAGTCAATCCGCGGACAGCAATTTCTGTTGGAGCTTCCAGAATAAACGAGTTTGATGAAGTCGTCCATGACAACAGTACGTCACCAATCGTATACAAATGGTCCCTCCTCCAGGTCGTTGGCAAACAACGCAGACGAAGAGACACTGGGGAGGAAGATGTGGATTTACTTCCAGTTCTTGGTTTTGAAGCCTTTGCTGCAATCGGTGATTATTTGTCGAATGTAATTTCACAATCATAAGATTCCATGTTTTAAAACTGCGAACTGTTCCAAACACCAACCATTGCATATAATTAGAAATTTTATCTATGTTATGCAAATTTTTTGTGGTCTTTTTCCAAGATTATTTAAGGCCTATAGAGCCAAGTATGCCAAACGTACAGTATATCTCTGTTTTATGTATAGAAGTTTGCTTTATGATGAGTTAATTATAAAAGTCGCGCGCTGTTTCTACGAAATCATTTAGGTCAAATACTTCCAAATGACAACTGTCAGGTAGACAGACACCGCACAAAAACCTTATTCAACTTTGTCGACCTGCAAGTCAATTTTTTCCATGCAAACAATTCAACTCCCGTGTAATATTATGGCCTTTCAAACTGCATAAGGAAAGCAAACGTCTATTGAACGAGTAATCGAGTGTTTACTGTTGAATGTAATTGGTTAAAGAAGTCCATGATCGGTTTGTCTGGCTGCTACTGACCAGCTGGCCCAATCGTAATCCCTCTAGGATGCATTCATAACTGCCCTATTTTTCTTGTCAAACATATTATTAACAAAAATTTTCTACAAATTAAAAAACAAAATTCTTACATCACAAACCACTGAAATTGTAGATGGGCAAACTCCAAGCTAACGTCTGCGGTTCAAAGACAGCGGCTCTCTAGCTTGGTGAACGGCGTAGTTTAGTTGACCATGGCAAGCGGCAACGTCTAACTATCGTCTCGAGTGATTGGGTCTGCCTTAATAGATCTAACCTATAACACACATAAGAAACTTCTACAATTTAGCTGAAAAAGTAACTTTGTCTGTATAGGAATGCAAACATAAACATTTGCACAAACGCTCAACGTCCATCTAAAGGCTCATACTTTAAAACAGTTAACTTTAATTCCGTTTTTCAGGGACCCAAGGTAAATACTTTGTCATTCAACCTGGTTTGCTGGAGCCGATGGTGAGGTACAGAATTCAGTTGGTGGGTTCTGTAGTTGGCGCCTCTCCTGGTTTGACCGAAACCGAACTGAGTTTGAATCTTTCTCCGTATAACGGCGATTGCTCTGCAGCGCCACAAGAAGGTGAATCTAAAGAAACTTTTTACCACAAAAAATATCAATGCAAATATAAGACATAAAAATTTAGAGAGAGGGAATTTACGTCGCTTTCATTGAATCTTGATGTAATATTGTCGATAATTTCCACTTACTTTAAACTTTTCTATATTATGGTTTTTTCGTCTGGAAATCAATGTGTTTTTAAACGCTCACTAGCACGATCATCATTTCAAAATTTATTTATCATTTTTAAGCTGTTTTTACCTGGCGCAGTGTTGCATTTCTCATCAACTAGTCTACCAGTTGAGCAAATTGTATTTGAATTATTTTCAGCAACAACTGAAACAAAACGTTTTTTTTTTTCAACTTTACAACTATTAATAGCGAAGAACAAATGACGAAAAGATTAATTTGCTCTCTCTCTCTCCATTTTGCTTCAAAGAAACCTAGTCTTCATCCCGAAACATTAGAGTCTTGTCTGCAGTGGCTCCTCCATTTATCTATATTGTTGGTATCTTCAAATTTTAAGTTAGTGTTTGTCAAAGAAAATCGTTATGTACTGTATATCTTAACATTCATTGGTAAGTCATTCAAATGTCTCCTGGTGCACCTACTGACCGTGGTCCTTTTACAACAAATGTTTCTGACTATATGGTAGGTCTTGCTGTAAACGAAACCTTCACAATCTCATGCACTGATTGGAAAGATGAAGGGATTAATGTTGACAGGACAACTTATATCTCTCCTAATGAGTATTCGTTGGTTTACCAGGTGCGTACAGGCTATGTATATGTAGCCTATATTGCTGCATATCTTTAGTCACGTTGTCATAATCTTGCTGTGTTTTAGTCAAAAATGATTCAGATTTTGATATTTGTTCTGACACTTAACAGCGCCCTAGCATTGCAAGACCAAAATTGACTGTTGTCATTATGCATAGATTTCATCACCGGCGAATACCTAATGTGGTCTCTCATGAACGATCTGTTTCAAAAATTATGAGTTCTGTATATTTTTTGCTAAAATTAGTTAATGTTTCAAGACCTACTTCTATAAAATAAAGACAATTTAAAAACTATTAATTATCTCAAAATGTCTTTTGCAGTGTATGTTTTAAATATTGTTTAACATTTAATTAGATTTATTACCGGAAGTCCGAAGATTCTTTATATTCATTGTTGCTGTATGGAAGCGAGCCGGTCGTGACTGGATTATTCCTGCCTCCTGGTTTAGAGAAAAATGATTTCAAGTAAGCTATATTGTATCAGCAAATAATAATACTGTAAAATACAGGGGAGATATACGGCCTATTATACATTTTTTTCTTCTTCTTTTGATCTCTTATATTCAGCTTACATTAAAATTACACTAAATTTTCAGAGAATACAGCCAAGGTCAATGTTGATTGACGGTACAAATACCTTGAGAACCAAATTCATTTTTGCGAAGTTACAGCTTATATACACTTTTTTTAAGGGTGTGTAATAGGTCCTACCCCTGAAGGGCCTAATATACACAAGCAAGCAATGAAAAAAAAATACTATATTTTTTTGACTTTTTATTAGAAAAATAAACACAAAAAAATGTGAAGCTTAACCAATTAATGTTTATAGACACCTTTCATTGCCAAATTAAAATTAATTTATTTTGTTTGTTTGTTTATCTTTATCCTGCATTGCGGGAAAGCGGACTTGAGCGCTATGCATCGGTGTACGCCTTCCGACGTACACCTGACCCACGCTGCAGCCGACGGCAATGTCTTTTTCCGGTTGTCTACTCTATTTATGACTTAAATTTGGTACTACCCATTACTCGAAATCGATCACTGGGTAGAGGCAATTATCGTGAAGTTTCTTGCCCAGAGAAACAACAGCAAGTGCGGGTGACTGGAGTCGAACATGCAGGCTCTCGACTGCGAGCCCAACCCGCTAACCACTCGGCTATTGCTGCCGACTGCCGATTACATCAATAGCTAATAACTGGGGAGACACGTCTCTGGAAGACAGCGTCAAACCCTACTCCGCCACGGGCCAAAATTTACCTTATGTGTTGAAATGACTTTCGGGGCTTAGTCTACATGTAACATCATGCTGCTATAAAATTAAGTTTTCATGCTAAAACATCCTAAATTTAATTTTTTTGGTGCTTTGGGCTCACTGTATAGTAGGTACTGGGAGTCATTGTGCTATCGGTCCTTCAGTGAACCATTTTTACTTCCTAAGTAATGTAAAAGTATTTACACAAGCAATCATTCTTAAATTTTGTGACACCTTAGAGTCAAAAATTAAGATTAACTACCACATAACAAACAACAAAGAGATACAAACTTTTCAGAAGATCCTTCATGACAAAAATTATTACTTTACTATAGGAACTTCCAAAATCTTACTTTTTTATCCCAAAACTGAAAATCCTGTTTTTCTCTTAAACCAGAAGCTTTCATCACACGAAATTTCACACAACGTAGTTGGACTAAAATCTTGATCCAAAATCACAAAAACTAAAAACTTATATTTTAAAGTAAGGAAAATATGACGTTGTATCATAGTTTTTGCATCTTCCCTGCAGATAAGATAAAGTAAAAAATGAAAAACAGAAATAGAATCATCATGCTTTTCACCTTTTTTAAACCGAGAAGCCGGAAGGGGGATTGGAAGACAGTAACTACTTTGTATCACAAATTAAATTCCTGGTTTGAAGGGAACGCTAGTTGTTTTGTTTGTCGTATCCAGGTTTAGACCTGGTGGTTGAAGATTTAGATGAAGTGGACGGGAAGGCAAGGAAGCCAATCTTCGTGTCCATCTTCAGGCATGTCTTTAAGTGTCCTGCCAAAGACACAGCCGCATGTTCTAGGGCGGTGTTGAACCGGCACCCTTTAGATTGCCGTTCCAGGGCTCTCACCACTCGGCTATGCAGAAACGCTGGTAACCTGCAAACACCGGCTGTTGTAATTGCTAGTGCATCGATCACTTTGACGGCTTTACCGTTCAGATTGGCGTCACCTTGAAATTTAAACTTTTTCAGAGTTTGGATTCAAGTTCGAATTGTCGATGAGTATGGTGCACAAGCTTCTGTCAATTTAACAGTTCGAGTGCTGGAATCTTCGGTACGTAAAGTCTTCACTAAAGTTTCACACTGAATGATTCCACCTGGTGCACTGAGTGATGAGCTGAAAATATAAAAGATGATATATAATCTATTATTAAGCCTCAGTGCTACATGAACATGTAATTTGGCCTGCTTTGTAGCCCCACTTCACTGTTGCTTGGTACCTACGGTGAAAAAATGGTTCTAATTAGATTTAATGCTTTTCACTTTGCTCAAGAGGCATTTGCTTCTAGTGAAAGGGGACTCTGGTTGTGGAGCCTTCATTTCAGTATGGGATGGGTTGTTCTTGAGTTATTTTTTCAATTGCAAAAGTCTTGCCTCTTCTTTCTGTTGAGGATAAAGACTTTTTCTTGAATTGACCAAGTAAATTATAACAACTCATTACAAGCGCACAATAGACAGAGCCTTAAATACAACTCAGTCGTCCTTACTAACTTAGTTGTGGTTTCTTTTCCATAACTATAGTTGTCACGGTTTATTTAACCCTATCTTAATACGAGCTGTTTTCGTACGCGAAAAGCACGTCACGTACAATCTTAGCCCCGTGCTAATTAATCGCTAACCATGGGAGCTATGAAAATCACAGAGCCAAAATAGTTTACAAGATAATAGCAATGTGTATTGTAGGGATAGAAATTAAATTTTTGCCCAAAAAAGTCATTGAAATAAAGGGTTTGAGATGAAAAGACATCCGAAAGTCTGGTTTTATTCTACTTTCCCAAAAATACCTTAAAATTGAAATTTTTTAATTACAACATAGCATAAAGTAATGCTAAACTAAACAAAAAATTACTTTTGCTCATAAATATAAGGATTTTTTTGGGCGTTTTTACATTTCAAAGTAATTGCACTAGCATTTATATTACACTTACATTAAATTATATATATCTGGCATTGCACGAAAATGTCTAGCCACCTGAGACGAAATGCTTATTGTGAAGGGCAGGAAGGTAGAAAAATGACCAGTGCAGGTTTAGAATATTTGCAAAGAACAAAAACTAAAAGTCAAGAAATTGCACATTTCTAGCATATTTCCTTTTGAGAAATATTTCACTACTAAAGTGGGGCGTCCTCATAAAACCCCGTGTCGCTACAGATAGGGTTAACATTAGATCGATTAAGATGTGGCCTGCTTCACAAAATCTATTTGCTATGTATTCTCTTGCTTCAGGATCTGTCCAATGACAAGTTGGGAAATATAACTTCAACCGAAATTGCTACATCAAACGCACAAAGCATCGCTCAGCTCTCTTCGTCAGTGTCGGAAATTCTAAATCAACAGGTACCAATCTTATTGCATTTAAACGAAGGAAAAACGCCTTTAAAGTGAGCTTGTTTGAAAAGAATGCTTGCAATCGTTTTATAAACCGGGAAGAAATGCACAATATTCAAAACTGATATTCCAATATTGCTGGTCAGTTAATGAAGTATTGAATGTCCAAGAAGGAGAGTCGCACCAAATACTGTGCATGGTCAACTGGTGTCTGATGCATTGGTGTGTTTGAGTCGCACAAGACGATAAAGAAACGACAATTGTAGTTTCATAAGCTTTTAACAAGTGGTACTGTGATTGGTGATGTCACACACAACAATAAAACCACGGGAAACCGTGGAACAACTTTCAGGCAATCCGGACATAGAGAGGAAGTAACGTGACTCAAGATACTATGCAAATGCTACGTTGGCTATCATGCAAAAGAAAAAGCCGAATATTTTTAACATGTTTTCTGTTGTTTATTCATATCAGGCTGAAACAAGCAGCAACGCTTCATCTGTTACCAATGACGAGAAGGAAGTTGAATTCCAAGTTAGATCTGGACTGCGAAGTGAATTAGTTGATGCTGTTGTTGGAAAAATCAACACAGACAGTGACCTTGACGGTAGGTTTTGAACTTTTATTTTAAAGTTGAATAATATGAGAAAGTTTCATGGATTTGTGGAAATACAGTGTGTTCAACAACTGCTCAACAGTCAACTCTAACCTACCTTCTTACAACTACAGAACGTTGATACCTCGTGGTGATCAATGTGTTTGTGAAGGGGATGGTTTGTAACCGTTTGTTTAAATTGCTTTCGTCAGGTATCCAACAAGTTTGTAGCACCCTAACCAGCCTAACTGCAGTCTCGGAGGAAGTCACAGAAAGCACTCAAATTGTTGCCATAGATGCTTTGTCGGAACGAACGAACCTTTTGTCGAGGTGAGAACAGTTCTTGTTTTACTTTTGCGCGGTAGGCTACTTACAAAATTATTATAGTCAGTCTAAAATCCTCTCTCTCTTTCCGCCGGTCACAATAGTTTCAGACGAAGACATTGTTTCAATACTTTTTTTAACCTTTATCAATTGTTTCAATTAATTTTGTCGACTAATTTTATCAATGCTTTGTGCTATTAATACAATAAAAAATTAGACTTTCAGATACTAAAACAGCTGTCGACGTCGAAGAAACTGCTTCGATGATGATCGCTGGGTTTGAAAATGTTGTGAAGTCAGCCCAGAGTCAGATGGTCTCCAACCTGGACAGCAGCGATTCACATTCAAGTCTTGTGCCCCAGCCAATCTTCTCTGAACCACCAGCTCCTCACATATCTTCCAAGATTGTTTTAGATGAAGAGGAGAACTTCTTATCCCCAGAAGAGCGAGAGGAACGAAGATTGACTCAATCACTTGAAAAGTCACAAGTTCGATCAAAAAATAGAAATCAGGTGAAATGAAAAAACCTTAATCGAAGAGCCCCTAATAAAACCCTAATCGAAAAATAAAGAGCTCAAAATGTAGATACTAAGCTTATGTTTACAAAAACGTTTCAAAAATTATAACCTACTGTCTTCATATTGGGTGCTATAAATATTATATTTATGATACTAAAGATTAAGATAGTATAGTTTTCGAAACGTTTGCTGAACATGAGTTTAGTATCAAATATCTAAGCTCTTTATATTTTGATTAGAAAGAAATTTTTCTCTGAACAATTGTTACCAGCTTCCTAGCTGGGCTTTAGTAAGACCATGGCCACCTGGAGATGCGGCCTGATTTGTCACATTTTGCATATTTTGATTACAGCTACTGCTAGTGCTTGACTGACATTTTTTGAGATATTTTTACTTTTTGCGGTTTCCCAATGACAAAAAACTTTTTTGTTGCCTTGGGGAAGCAGTAGCAAATGAAAAAAAGGAAGTTGAAAAACGCAAAATCAGACTGTGATTGAAAATTAACAGTCTGACTAAAATCTACAAAATCAAATTTTCTTTGTTTTTCAACATGTGAGGATGTTAAAACCTATTGTGTCATCTGGGGAAAAGAATAAAGAAAGCGTAAAAATCTAATTTTTAGAAAAATTTATTTAAACGTTCGCCCAAAGTTAGAAAAATCTGGAAATTTCTGCAAAATGTGACAAATCAGGCCGTGTCTTTAGGTGGCCATGGTAAGACTCTGATTTGGTTGTCGAAATTCAAAATTTAATTAGACACCAGTTTCCAACCATATTCACCAGTTTAGAGTTGTATCTTGAAATGTGTTTCTTACCAGACGAAAACTGTGGGACTGAAAGCATTAACTTCCGTCAACTCAATTTCGGGATCTCTCTTGAAGCAAAAGATACCGGGGGAGCCTGTAGTTAGGTTGAAATCGCAGGGAATGAAGTTAGAAGTTCAGAAGAGTGACCCCGCCGAGTTATGCAGAACTCTAGCCCAGAATATTTCAACAAACTGTAAGTGTTGGTATAAATAACCTAAACGGAATCAACAATGTCAGTTTGACTACATTGTTGGCTACGCTATAAAACCTGGGCATTGCTGGCTGTTGCTTTGCTTTAATTTTCCTTGTCGCGTAAGAAAACAATCAGAGTGTCAGTAAGCACGGTTGTCTTGCCATCTGATCTGTTTGGCCCAGGACCAGATAAAGTGGTTGTCTGGAGTGTGTCACGGCATACTACAAACATTGATTTCACGTGTAAGCTAGCTCTTCAGGTAGCAATATGGTCAAAATTGTTTGTAGGGGAGGGCTGCGTAAAGGCTTTAAATTCCCCAAACAACTTGTTATTTCACTTCATATCTTATGCATCATATTTCCGCTATTTTACTGCAGAAAGAAACTAAGTACATAGACCATATCATGACCTTAGCTTTTCACTGTACATTGGAATCCACATTTTGTTTCACAATTTGCAAGTGTGTGATGCGTCCTTCACTCTGCATTGCACGTCTCACAAAAAGTGACAACGAATGTTTAAATGTGGTTTTCATTAATAAATGATAAGCTTAATATCAATGCATGATCATTATTTTTAGCTACACCTTCATTCCTATCCAGTATTTTACTGAGTAGTCATGTTGATATGTCTGACTGCGATGCTGGGGGTGATGAAGAAGCGGTTGAAACCGAGGTAAGTTTTCTCTAACATTTTATGTCAAAGAACTTCAATGAACTTCAGTGAACTTCAGTGAACTTCAGTGAACTTCAGTGAACTTCAGTGAACTTCAGTGAACTTCAATGAACTTCAATGAACATCAATGAACTTCAATGAACTTCAATGAACTTAAGTGAACTTCAATGAACATCAATGAACTTCAATGAACTTCAGTGAACTTCAATGAACTTCAATGAACTTCAATGAACTTCAGTGAACTTCAATGAACTTCAGTGAACTTCAATGAACTTCAATGAACATCAATGAACTTCAATGAACTTCAATGAACTTAAGTGAACTTCAATGAACATCAATGAACTTCAATGAACTTCAGTAAACTTCAGTAAACTTCAATGAACTTCAATGAACATCAATGAACTTCAATGAACTTCAATGAACTTAAGTGAACTTCAATGAACTTCAAAGAACTTCAATGAACTTCAATGAACTTCAGTGAACTTCAATGAACTTAAGTGAACTTCAATGAACTTCAAAGAACTTCAATGAACTTCAATGAACTTCATTGAACTTCAATGAACTTCATGTTAAGAGGTTATCTTTTGAGTAGCCTACTATTAATTATTGTATCTAATCAACTGAAAACTGCTTTTCAAAAACGTTTTTTTACTTGCAATATTTTAACCAAAGGCCACTTCTTGTATGTGTTGACAGCTGCTCGAGTTATCGGACAATCCTTATATTTGGGACGGAAGCGCCGATTTTGTCCGTTCCTCGGTTGTCAGTTTGTCCTTTAAGTTTCCAAACGGAACAAAACCTTTCCAAGGCAAAAATAAGTAAGAATATATTTCAACATGATTTATATTGATCAGTGTTCTGCATAATACCGATCCTCAGACTTTGGTAAACCAAGTTTGATTTCATTTGTTGCTGCAAAATTTGCTGATTTCTGTTTGTTTCATATTTTAGGACTTAAATATTTGAGAGAAAGAATAATAATAAAAACAAAATTTTTCCATAGCAGCTAACGTGCAATCCAAGTCGCGCGGCTGTGAGTGGTGAAAGCACATTTGTTGTAGCCTACCCATCAACTAATATCATGCTTGTGTTTAATACTCAAAGCTAACGAAACTAATGATAAGATTCCTTTTCACCCAACTTGTATCTTCTATGGAAGAGCTTTTTTTCGTAGGCTATTGTGGCTAAATTTTAAGACATGTGTTTGCTAGCTACTGCCTGGTGCCGTCCGAGACCAGGCCCTCTACACCAGGGGTCCGCAAATAGTAGGTCGCGACCCAAATTTGGGTCGCGAGACCATCCACAGTGGGTCGCAAAACGGTTTAAACTTACCATAAATATAACTTGTATGGAAAAAATAAATACAATCATATAGACTTTGATGCGCTGAGTTTCGTACGATTTGGTAGGCTACAACAAAATTTATACTTTCGATTGCAGTACAGTAGCTAAGCCCACGGTTATATAGCCACCTTGAGGCAGGGCATAAAACCTCTCTCAGCTTATCTCCAGAACTGGCGACTGAAACTCAGCGAAACCAAAACATTGGCGGCAGCTTTCCACCTCCATAATCGGGAAGCTGATCGTGAGCTACATGTTCAGAACAATGGAAAACTTCTGTTCTTCTGCACCGAACCAAAATATTTTGGGGTGGCACTATGACAGATCGTACACACACCGCCACCATTTGGTGTCACTGCGCAAGAAAATAACATCCCGCGCTGCACTACTCAAACGCCTGGCAGGCTCCAGCTTGGGGGCGAGTGCTGACACTTTGCGTATAGCAGCCTTAGCTCTTGTCTACTCTTCAGCAGAGTACTGTGCACCTGTTTGGTGCCGCAGTGCTCACTGCCATAACATCGACACTGCCATAAACAGTGCCCTGCGCACAGTTACCAGATGCTTAATGCGTCCCACACCATTGGACAATTTTGCCATTCTCGCTGGCATCCAACCTGCTGAGCTTCGTCGCAAAGAAGCCACTCTGTTTCTTGACCGACGGGCACCACAGCCTAACCATCTTCTCCATCACAAGATCTCTGCTCCCCCAAACCAGCACCCCCGTCGACTGAAATCAAGACACCTATTCGTGCCAGTCGCTCAACTTCTGATCAACGAAGCAGATGAACTTAATCTCTGCGGCTACTTGGGCGGACTATAAATGGAATTCTGAAGGGAAGTCAAGTACCACCAGACTCCATCCGTTCATCCCCGACGCCGACACATGCCCCATCGGCCTGAAACTACAAAGACAAGCATAAGTGCGCCTCAACTGTCTTCGTACGGGCGTCGGGCTTTTCCGCTCAACCATATGCACCAATGGGGAATCGGCCTCTTCCTCCTCCTGTGATTGTGGTGCCGATGAGGAACAGACCGCAGACCACATCATCAATGATTGTACCGTCTTCAAACCACCTAACGGAGTGGAAGGTCTACGTGTCATGGATGATGAAACTAAAAACTGGCTGCTCTCTAGTAGCCTTCCAGTGTAGTCCGGGAACATCTTGAATCTGGGGCGGTAAAAGGATAGAATAGACCCTCGGCCCAAGAGGCTTGCACGACGACGACGACGAAGCACACGGTTAATAGGCCCACCCGCTTATTAAGCCCAATTTGGTCCATTTCGGAATTACTGAAGGTATAGGAGTGGTAGAAAATTATCACCCGCTGAATAAGCCAAAATCGTCCGGTCCCGATGTGGCCTTAATAAGCGGGGACGACCGTATTAGAATTGATATTAATTTGCAAAGTGTTTTGCGCATTCCGAAACGTTTGGGTCGCGAAGATTTCGAACGATTGCTTTTTGGGTCGCACCAAAAAGTATTTGCGGACCCCTGCTCTACACCATGATGCAGCCTCTACAGATGGCAGGCCACAACCACGATTGAAAGAACAAAGCTTATGACGGGAAAACTAAGATATTTGTTCTGAAAATGTTTGAAAAACAGCACTGTTTTCATATCCAGTGCTTAGACTGTGGCTTATTTACTTAACTTTTTCTTCAATCCAGCTCATTTCGTTTGGAATTGCCTGTGAACCCAACTCTGTCCAACGTTCCTTCCGAGTTCTTCAACTTCGTTCCTTCTGGCTTGGACAACATGTCTTTCCATGAGCTGTCCATCAACCAACCAGACAGCGTGACGTTTCTCGCCATCAATCCGCACAACTCAAGTCATACCAGCGACATTAAAATGAGAGTTTATTTTCTTTACACCAACAAGTATGTTGTTACGGTGCATCTTGTGTCGTGTTAACGATTTTGAATTACTGAACAGATGAGGTGAAAATAATTTCATCTTAATAATGTCAGTGCGATTAGCGTCGTTTTTCCAGGACAAGCACATACCCTTCGTGAGTATCGAACCGGGGTCGATGTATACATCAAACACGCTTGCACGTATTTGCCTTGTAACCAACGAGTATGTTGATGCAAGGGCAATGCATTTAAGCTGCTCCTAGTTTTTAACAAAACAGATTTAAATAATAAATTCAGGAGATTCCGTATTGCTTGAACATGCTTTAACTATATTAAAGTTAATCCACATGCACCAAAGCCAACAACACTTTGAAATCTTTAAAAGATCTCAAAAACTTGGATTAATGAATATTTACATTTTATTTAGTCTCAAAGACTTTCCCAACGTTGTGAACTACACATTCTCCTACGATCTTCCTGACTACGGGTCCGATCCCAGCCATCCGTATCGGATCCGACTGGATAACTCAAGTTTGGAAGGAACTGGTCGATACGTTTACGGGATTTTACAAATAGGTAAGTAGACGGCTATGAATAAAGTCAACTCACTTCCTTACTTCGTGTTTATTTACTTTCAAGTAGCAGTGCAGCACAGTTCAGTGAAGACACAAAGCACAAACACGTATAGAGTCCTTGTGTTACAGATGACTTCGGTAACATCACAAGCGAACCCCAACGCACCCTCCGCAACTATACCCTGCACAATATGGCGACTTCGTGCCGATTCTGGAACGAGTCTACAGAGCAATGGGAAACTACTGGCAAGCAAATATATCGCTTTCTAATCAAGCACTTGGATTGTGTATTACATAACTGGCACTTAAAACATAAAAATGTGGATTCATTGTTTAGTTAATTTTGATCAATGCTTGTGTAACTTATCTTGTGAAACTTGTGTAACTTATCTGTTTACGTCACGATTATTTCTATGGCACTGTACTCGTACACTGTGCTACTTATCGTCATACAAAACATGAGTTTGTAAAATGTGGTTCCAATAGACTTTTTATGAAAAAATACGTTTTTTAATGTTATTTTTTTCGTATTGAAGGTTGCACTGTAAGCAGTGAGACTAACAACAAAGTTGTGGTGTGTCTTTGCAACCATCTGACATCATTTGGAGCTGATTTTCTTGTTGCTCCGAATCCTATTGATTTTTCTGCCCTTGCATCTAAACTTCAGGTAATTTGTGAAGTATCCGTCGCCAATGTTTTGTAACAATTCCATGAGATTTAAATTTTTTTTCTTTGTTTGAGTTTCTTCTCCTGAGTTAGATCACCAAGAACCTGCATGCGGTGGCCATGTCTTTCTGGTCAGGCCACACATACTTTCTTATTTTTTCAAGTCAAGCATGACATCATTATGACATCATCAGTTTTACTCCTGTGATCTGATGACGTTTGCTGACGTCTGCGCTTGAGCGGTAAGTTGAACTCCAGCGTGGAGATGGTTGAGTCGCATCCATGTCTGCTTCCTCAAATATATCAAGAAAAAGAAAAGATGAAGATACAGAGCTTGGTTGTTTCTATTTTGATCTCCATAGTCGCCCCTCCCCTAACAACGACTCTAAATATTCAGTCAATGAAACAGAAATGTTTCCCTTTTCTATAATGAGTAATATTACAAAGTATTTGTTTTAGTAGGACTATAAAATTATCTTCTTTTTTTTAGAATATCAAAGACAACTTGGCAGTATTGATGACGATCATCGGATTATTTGTTCTCTATGTTGTGGGAATAATTGCTTGCCGACGACAAGACAAGAAAGATATATCCAAGGTAAATCTTCACTGATTCCTGACGAGAGTTCCAAGACGAGTCGGGCTTGTTGTGTAAATTTTAGTTTGAAGAATTGGGATTGATCAATGGCCTGAATTCCTTAGTGTTGCTGGATTTACTTCGGATTTTTATCACAAGTGTCAAAACCTCTTCAGGCATGCCTTTCAGTGTCTTGTCAAAGACATCTGCCTGTTCTTGAGCGGTGTCTAATCGTTGCCCTTTCGGCCGTACTATTGCTCTCACCACTCGGCTCTGCACCCGAATTTCTGAACACGAAGAAGACACGAAGATTGGCTTCCTTGCCACCCTGTCCACTTAATCTAAATCTTTAACCACCGGCTATAGACCTAAGCCTGGATGAGACAAAAATGTAAAAGTAACCCAAAGTCACACAAAATATAGGCTACACTAGGACTCTACTGTATGTCTATCTATCATTGACTAATAAAACTAATAACTTGACATAATCATGCTGTGATATCGAAATTAATTTATGATTAAAAAATGAGCCTGGTGAACTGTTTGTTGCGTTGAGTAACTAGGCTTATAGTACATCTATCAACATAAATCACACTAGCGACTTATACAAGCAACTCTAATTAACAAGCACGGCAGCTCAACGTCCACAGGTATAGCCTAAAGCTTGCTTGTTAGCATTCCATTATTATATATTTTGGTTGCCATGGGCTGTGATTACAACTCTAAGCATAATTGCTGACCCAAAAGCTGGATAATAAACACCGTGGAAAGTTTTTACCCATTTCAGCAAACCTGCTACACATGAAAAGTTGAATCTTTTTATTTTATTCATTTGTTTAAAAAGTGGTCGGTTTCTCTCCTGATGGACAACAATCTAAGTGACCATTACTTCTACCAAGTCACCATCCAAACCGGGTCCAGGCGAGATGCGGAAACAGCAAGTCGAATCTTCTTCATGGTCAGTGGAGTTGAAGGGGAGACAACTCTCAGAGTATTGGCTGACAAGGAAAAAACTGTAAGATTTATTCATTTAAAAAACTTATTTTAAATAGTACGATAGGCAGTGGGCTAATTGTATGTCGATCAATTTATTTGAATGTAAGAGTGTAGACAACAGTTTGTCATTTCTTGAATGACTACATGCTGTCGCAATATTATCTGGTGCAAGGTTGTAACTGTATGACATATCAAATCATTGCTGTCATGTTGCTTATTTAAACAAGAGCTGTAGAAGCGACAACCACAACCTGATTTTATCTCCAGTGTCATTATTATTCATTTTTTTGCATTTTGGATTTCGTATTCGTTTTTACTTCGTCTTTATTGCGTCAACTTACCATTTAAAAACGCAATACTTGCTTTCGTATATATGTTTAAATGAGGGAGTGCAGACTCCACGACCTCTCACACCTATCCCAAGGTTATGGTTTTTCGCAGTTATCGGATGAACAGTAGGCCTACTGTATGTTGTTTTTTTCATGCACGTTTGTTTCGCATCCAAACAAAAATAAATCACCATCCAACCATCCTATTAACATATAATCCAGCCCACAGAAAACGTAGAAAATCGACAACAAAACGTAGTAGACCCAGTGTAGTTCAATCATTTAAAAAGATAAAAAATACAATAAGAGATGTTGCATTAAATGTTGTATTCTGACAACGCTTAGTGCCAAATCTACAAGAAGCAAAACTTGCAGAAAAGCTGCAGAATTGTTTTGTAACTCAAACTACTTGTTTTGAAACACAAACACAGTCTACCAAAATCGAGATCAACATTCACTGGGCCTTGCTGATGGAAAGACATAAACCACCAAGCAGCTATGCGTTGAAAGGGCGTCTTTTGTGTTTGGCTTTTATTGGATGCACTTGTCTCTTGCTGTGTCGTCACTTCTAGGAATTTGTTCGTAATCTTATCACTCTTCCTATCTGTCATTTTGCTGCACTTGATTTGCAACCAAATGTCGGTGAACAATGAAACCAAGATGCCCAATTGTAGTTGTATTGGATAATATGCTACCCGTCACCTGATTCAATATTGCTTTTATTTCAATAGAAATTTGAACGCGGGAGCACCAGAAAGTTCCTAATGGCGGTCGATAAACCACTTGGAGTGCTTTCTTTTGTGAAAATTTGGCACGACAACTCCGGCAAGCGTGGCATGGCGTCTTGGTATCTCGATCATGTTGTCATTTCAGATCTACGCTCCAAAATGAGGTTTGCAGTTGTGCGATACATTAGGCCTATTATTGTTACTAACAGAGTATCAATCAATAAACACTCGGTTATGCAAAAACACCAGAAGCCACAATGGTTCCAGTTCCTTCGTTTGTGGTCGCGCGATTGCAGATGTCACTGAACAGCGGCAGGTGCGCGATCATGCATAGTAGGGTAGGTTAAGTGTTCAATTTTACACTGAAGGATAGGAAGAACATTACATTGTGGAATCACTTGTAGATGTGGGCTTGTCAAACAACCAGTTAGGGAATTTATCAGAGTTATATGTTTAATACCAAGTTTGTTTTTTTTTCGCGCAATATACCAAAGTATACCAAGTAGGCATGCTTGCTCTTTATACAAATGTCCTTTACTAGTTTTCTTTTTTTAATGTTTTTTTATGTTACTGTCTTTATTGTGGTTTCTAATCAATTGTTACCACAAATAAATTGATAAAGTTCATTTGGATATGTTGATAATTTTCTGCAAAGAAACAAGTGTAGCCTATTGCAAACTTGTATGACAACCATGGATGGTCATAAATAATAAATGCTATTGGTTTGGACCAATGTTAGAATTGCTGTGATTATTTTATCTTTCGTCTCAACAGGTACTACTTCTTCTGCAATGAATGGTTAGCTGTTGACCAATCAGATGGGTCTGTTGAAAGAATTCTTCCGGTTGCTACGGACAACCAACTTGGAAGCTTCAAACACGTTTTTGCGTCATCAACTAAAAAGGATTTCAGCGACGGTCATTTATGGTTTTCTTGTAAGTTGTACGAAATCTCAAATTCAAATACCTTATTTTTTCAGCTCGTGTTTGGAGGATAACTTTAATTGTTTCATGCAAGGTAACTACGATTGTATACAGTAGGCCTGCAAGCAGTCTAAGCGTCTGAATCGTCGTTTCTTTTCAATTGTGTACTCTGCTGCACTTTGCAAGAGAAACTGAGACATTAACCAGATTTTGCTCGCAATTGTGCTTTTATGAAGGTAATTCCAAACAGCAGAAACACCACAGCTGGTAGTTAATTTATCTTGCTGCAAAGATAAACACTTCAACGTTTTCCAGAAAATATTTGAGTTTGATACATTGTGCCTACCCTGGGTAGTTGTTGATGCAAATCTTTGCGTTCGCTTTTTTTCATGAAGTGTCTGATGTTTAGATGCCATCACTTTGTTATTCTTCTTACCTAACAAACATAATTGATACAGCAACGAAGCTGGTAGGCTACTGTTCATTTCTTGGTTTACGTTAGAGCTTGGTAAGATGTTTGCTTCATCTTCAGTGTTTTCACGTCCTACAAAGAGCAACTTCACTCGTGTCCAGCGGTTGACTTGCGCTCTGACCATCTTCTTCTCCACCATGTTGACCAGTGCGATGTTCTTTGGGAGAGATGAAGACAACAGTGGAACCCAGGGAGCGTTTGAAATCGGTTGGTGTCATCAACATTTGTTGAGTCATAACGAATTGATAGAATGGTACCCATTGTCTTCCCATGTAATTTTTTCCTTCTAATGTTTTTTTCATATATGCTGTGTACAATATTTGTTTATGAAAACTCTTTGAAAAGCGCGATCCCACACTTGCACCAAGCAGCTGCTGTATGTTGCCTGCACTTGGCTGGTTTAGTTTTGAATCTTTATCCTCGAACTGACAAAACCTTTAATAGGTTATTCCCGGTAGTTTTGCATACTTGTGGAGGCTTTGAACCACAGACGCAGGGCCGGTCACCGAGATTGACAGAGTGGAGGTTCCGATTGTTGAAGTGTTGTTGCCGGGGAGTTATTCCATCCATTAGGTGCCGATGAGTGGAGAGCAGTCTTGAAATGCGTTGCTCAAGCGCACACACCGAGAGTCGAACCAGCGCCGCGTGATTCATGTGGGCGCTTAACCACTGAACTAACGAGTTTGTTCACTTTTCCAGGTCCAATAAGATTTACGGTGCAGCAGCTCCTGATCAGCATTGAAGCAACATTGTTAGTTGTTCCGATCAACGTTTTGCTGGTTCAGGTACTTTTGCATTTTCACGACATCAACCAGTTGAGTTGATATGTTTCATAATTGCAGCGCTATTTGTTCCAACTTTTTATTTTAATCTCTTATTGGTTTTGAACTAAGATGAAAAATGATTAGATCGATTCGCTAATTTAAACAAAACGAAATGTTTCCAGCAGTACAGAGTTTAAAGTCTTCGTTCAACAATGTTCAGATAATGGGTCTGAACTGGTGTGAACTAATATAACAATTGAATTTTATTAGCACTGAATGTGAAAACCGTTACTTTTCAACAACTTCAACCGTTGGTTGAACTGTGAGCTTAGTTTGCAACGTTTTGGCTCAGGGCTTGTGAATTACAGATTTTAATCCTACTTTCAATTTGAGGCTCTAGATAGCACAACGGCCCCAGTTCAACCTTTCCGGCCGCAGCCCATAATTTGAAAACCACTGCTCTGGCAGGTTCTAAAAATTTGTAGATGATAAACTATTTCTAAGAAAGTGTGACGCATTAGTCCACCCCGTTCGCTCAGTGGTTACGCGCCCGGCTCAAGATCACGCGGCGCTGGTTCGACTCTCGGGGTGTGCGCTTGAGCAACGCATTTCAGGACTGCTCTCCATTCAGGGGCACCTAGTGAATGGAATAATTCCCCGGCAAGGACACTTCAACAATCGGAAAACTTCACTCTGCCAATCTCGGTAACCGGCCCTGCGTCAAGAACCTCTACAAGTATGCGAAACTACCAGGAATATAACCTATTAAGACTTTATCAGTCCGAGGATAGAGATTCAAAACCAACCAAACCATTCAAATGAAGCATACGTCATTAAGATTGCACACAGGCAGGAATAATAACCTTGTGAAATAAATGCAGTTGTTCCGGCGTGCCAAGGCCAAAGACAACGTTGATAACGGAAAGGGAGTTTTAAATCTGCTCAACAAATCAGTAGAATCTATTGACAAGGAAATAGACGAAAATGAAGGAAAAGAGAAAAATGAAAGGTAGACACTAACCTGAGAGAAGTCGGTCTGCTGTTGGTACATTGTCGTGATTTGTATCCTCTCTAAGAAAATGTTACTGTATAAGTTCATGAATTCTTTTTTTAGGAAAGCAATTCTGGATCGATAAAAAAGGCATTTACATCACAGTATTGTACAGTAGATAGACCGCCTTAATGAGCTAGCTACTATTTTAATTTTCTCTTGGATGTTCATGAGATAGTGAAGCAGAACTACATAACAAGAAATGTTTTTCCATTACAGCTATCAATTCCCTCATTGGGTGGTCTACATCGCTTGGTGCCTTGCTGTTCTGATCACCCTTACAAGCGCCACATTCGTGTTCCTTTACAGCGTTGAGTGGGGTGCCGCAAAAGCACAAGATTGGCTGCTCTCCATTTTTCTTTCCTTCTTTCAATCAATCTTTGTTATTCAACCGGCAAAGGTCCAAGCTGCTAACGATTTGATTTTCATTTTATTATCAAATTTTAATACTTAATTTTCATCTCAAATATACGAAAGTAACTTGACATTTAGTGGCTTGTCGTGGAGACAGCTCAAGGGTTGATAAACCTTTTGGCTTGTCCTTCTTGTATTCGCCACAACAGTTCTTACCACAATGGCTACTAAACTGTTATAGACGCGTGTACTTTATTATTGTTCAACAAGCCATCGGTCATAATGAGTAAACTAACCTTTCACATTGAGCTTTATAAAATTTATTTTTTATTTTTTGTATGATACATTAGATCAAACGTGGAAGTGCTTTCGTAAACGTAATGTTTTCAGCAAAAAGAGTAAAATAAAGTAGTTAGATTTCTCTTGGATTTGGATTTATGAAACATATCATGATATGAACATTACTTAATACAAGGCTGGTTTGCTGTTGGGAATTCTTGCAACCAAACGGCCAATGCTACATGCCTGCACTTTCACTTTTACCCAGAAATGTTCATATGCTGATGTGAACGAGACACAAATAACTTTATTGGTCTGTAAAAATCGCTGCATTTCTTTGATCCAATCTTTCTTCATGTCAAGTTTTGTGTTTCAGGTGATACTCGCAGCGGTTGTGTTGTCCTTTTTTGTGAACCGGTGTCGGAAAGAGGATGCTGGTCAGATTATTGGGGAGAACGACGAAGAGCAAGGAACAAGCGGAGACCTTGAGGAGTTTAAAAGGAAAGAAGAAGAATGGCTCTTGCAGATGCCAAAAGATAACCACCTTGGTAACGAATGAGCCGCAGCTGTACTTGTGACCTCACGCGTCATATGACGTCACGTATTAATACTCCGATCGCGAACGAGTGATTGATGTTGCTTGCTTAATATTCTAAAGCTTCTCTATACATCATCCCAGACGTGTGGTAAACACAGCACCTGGTGCCGATACATTAACCTATCAAGTGCAATCCTGCACAGAAAATTGATAAAACAGTAAATCATCTCCAGCAAAAAGTAAATGAAGACGATAATGAGGTAATTATTGCAAAAAGCGGAAGTTGTTGTGGCAAACAAATTGAGTAGAAACCCCACAACAACAATGCGATGACGTGGCACAGTGCTGCAGGAATCGCTGATGCGTGACGACATTATACGAAAGGCAATGTTTCAACAGCACTGGTCGTTGTAAATCTACAATCTTTATTAGAGACACCAGTTGATGTTAGAGCTATGGGCTTAGAATGACTAAGACGAGTTGAAAGTTGTTGTTGAAATGACTATGACGATTTTAGCCCACTGTCCAAAAATCTCCCCCCCCCCGAATTCTAAAAGTGGATAGAGCCCCTGGTTAAAGCTGTTCGTCGACAGTGCGCATACGGTTCACATAAGGTTACAAGACAAATCCAATACTGCGCATTGTGATACCCCGATGCCGATAGCTCAATTGGTTAGCGCGTCACTTCTGGAACGAGGAAGCTTCAAGATCAAGCGGCGCTGATTTGACTCTCGGTGTGTGCGCTTGAGCAACGCACGTTAAGGACTGCTCTCCATTCAGCGTCATCTAATGGATGGAATAGTTTCCTGGCAACAAGACTTCAACAATCGGAAACTTCACTCTGTCAATCTCGGTGACCGGGCCTGCGTCAGTGATTCAAAGCCTCTACAAGTATGCGAAACTGCCAGGATTAAGCTCTGCAAGAAGCTTTCCCAGTCCGAGGATAAAGATTCAATCAATCAATCAATATGCGTGCACAAGGCAGCGAAACATTGCAATGGATACCTAATATTTCAGCGAATGAGCTTGTCTGTGAAAGGAATGCCAGGACAAACAAACAAAAAAACTGTAGGATTTATTAAAATATTTTTAAACTTGAATTGTTTCTGCATTTCCTCTGCGACGATGCAGCATACTTTGCTGGTTTCGTTAACAGCAATAGGAGAAATAATGATAACAATAAATCCAGAAACAACATTTCGACTAGCCATAGGACTGAGCACCTGTCATGAAAAACGTGTGGTTGAAACTCGTAAGCGTAATGCGTACCAGACAAAAGAAGAAAAAGAGCTGTACCTTTCACAGAGGACCACGGTGGGCACATTCCCTTCTTCAGGGAATAGTCTATTGATCAAATCATCGAACAAACAACCAGTTTTGTGATGTCATTTAAACATTTTTCCTGCAATGTTTACGTTGTGCATGACTGGCATTGAAATAAAGCAAGCACAGATGATCAATTTTATCGACGTTCGTATTTACCCTACAAAATACCTTTGATTGTTTGAAGTCAGTAGAGTATAAAAATTTAGACGAAGACTCTTAACTTGAGAAGAGCAAACAATTTATATCATTAATCAAAGTCTTGGATTTTACAAGGAGTAAATATTTATTTTTTGGCCGCATAATGAGAAGCAAATCAATGGAAAAAGACATCATGCTTGGTTTGGTCAGCGGAGGAAGAGGAAAGGGGCGCCCAAAAACAAGATGGCTTGACACAATCGTAAATGACAGTGGTATGGGAGTGCATGAATTGAAGGAAGCTGCGTGGGATCGAGAGATGTGGAGAAAGATGACATGCAGAGTGACCGAGAGTCGTAAACGACTAAACGGATGAAGAAGAAGAAATATTTGAAAATTATAGATTATTTTTTACGATTAATAACTTCAAATTTCCTCGATATTCTATTACATCTTGTACATAAAGTAAAATAAAAATAGTAAAGCTGCGAGTCGCTATTTATCACATCATTCAATACTTCATTCTTCATTAATCACAACGATCGTTGCTTTCATCAATTATTTTGAAGTTCCAAAGTTTGCTGGTGGTTTTGCATATTGAAATAAGAGAATTTTTCCTAATTCAAGAAGATGTTTTAATTACATTAAACTTGAAAAATTTTCGGTGCATAGAAAACAAGAATAAAACTGTAGCTTAATATTATTTTCAGATGACTTGCAGAGACAGAAAAGCAGCGTGAACAATGCCCAACTGCAGGCCGCTCGTCAAAAGTGTCTCCGTGACAAGATAATGGTTAATACGATCCGTGACATTATATCCTACTTCTTCTACGTGGTGGTCCTCATCACTGCCGCAAATAGCACGAAAGATCCTCAGGCTTTCCGGTTCCACCGCTCCCTGTCGGATGTCTTCCTAGCACAAGGGAGTCCAGCCTTTGAAATGGTATGTTTCGTTTGCACACGTCAATGGACATCATTGTTTTGTATTAAAGGTTGTCTAACAAAAGTCAGCCATACAAAACTAAGGCAAAGGCCGTGTCAGGTTATAGCTCAACTTAACACCAGGATTACCCTGTTTTGTTTTTTTTATGTCCTATACCTGCTATAGTACAGGTTTGTAAGATATCAAGAGTTTCTGTTTCTTCCGACCACGTCATCAGAAGTTGAATACTTTCATCATCTGATTTATTATCATCAGTACTATTGACTTTAGTAATCTCACTAATTACTGTATATTTACCAAAGAAAAAAACATATGTGGTCCTAATGAGTGAGCTTCCGCTGACAGCTTTTAGCAACAAAAGATATTTAGATTCGAAAACCACATGAACAGATCAACTCAGTGTGTGCGATGGTTTTAACTTTCTCATAGTACACTGCGCTTAATTAAAGTGGGAAGCCACAGATGAGTAAAAACTCATTAAATGCATAATTTGGGCAATTGTGAAACACAAAGAAGTTTCAAAAATAAAACTCTTAAAACAAAGCAACGATGGCAGATTTAGGAAAGCCCGAGGGACACTCTAGTTATCGTAATGTTAAATGTAGAATAAGCCTAATCGATACCTACAGAGAATGAACTGGACTAACTACAGACCTGATAACACACTGCCTAAACGTTGATGTGGATAGTAAATCATCTAAAAACATTATGTTTGTATCCACTAGATAAGCACTCCAGATGATTTTTGGAATTGGTGCGAAAATGGCCTAGTAGCGGGTCTTCACGCGTCGAATCGTTACAACAATGAAAGAATAACGTGGTCGGAGTCTCGATTCATTACGAACAGGGAGACCTTTGTTGTTGGACCTGCCAGAATCAGGCAGCTGCGGGTTGAAGAAGGTTTTTATATTTATTCACGACAGTGATGAACAATCGTCTAACTTTAACACCACGAGCAAGTTTTCACAAAAATATCGAAATCAAAATACAACAGAACACGTTGAGAGGTCACTAATACTTCATTCTACCATCCCTGCCCAACCAAACGGCCATACATCAATAATTTGTGCGTCCTCCTTTGATAGTGGCCACAGTCTCCATTCGTCTTGACGTAGCCTACCTTGGGTCTGAAAATTATAATATCCTCTGCATATTTCTTTAACCAAACTTCTATCACTCTAACCAACTCTGAAGGACTTGGTGGTTGCACGAGGTGTTATCCTGCATATTATATTGTAATCATGGATGTAGTTGCAGATTTTTTGACAACAGCTCAACATATTTAGGCTCATATCTTCAGAAACTAATGACCACAAACCCCGTTTTTGGGAATTACCCCCGAATCACCTGACCCGGGGGATGTTTCGTAACAGATGCGGGGTCTTTGCCATCGAAATGGCTTTCCCGGTGGTGGTGGTGTTCTGACGAGGCGTTTGTGCTCCACGAAGTGTTATAGGAATACAGATTCGATTGAAAGCAACAGCCCTCCCCTGCTGGGCGTGCGTCCAGTTACAGTATTTCATTTCGTAGGCCGGTCGGTTTGCTTTCATGGCAAGTGTTACCATTGGCTTTTTTGCCGGTTTATAGGACTTCAATATTTTATTTCATGCAACAAACGGCAAAAAACTACAACACCATATACTGTATTTGTTGATAAAATCTTTCCCCACAGCAAAAGCTTTTTAGCTTCTTCCTCATATAGACTCACATTAAATATGTTTGAATTTTCAGATGCGTGCATAGTTGCCAACGAGCCAAGCTCCCCTGCCTTAGTATCACGTGACTGCATTCCATCATATAATTGGTTCAGTGAAGATACGCGTCACTTCTTACCTGGGTGGGCAGAAGATACAACAAATCTATCGTTGACAAATACTCCGTGGGCATACCAAGATTTCATGTTAGTTCTATTTGATCTCTCTCCTTGCATGATTTCATTTCAGCGTCATATGCAATCCGGTATTAAAACGTGATATTTGTACCTGTATTAAAACATGTTTTTTGTAGAGCATGATAAATTTTTAGGGGGCGATTGCCCCTAAAACTTTATCCCCTTAAAACTTATATCCCCCCCCCCCCCGGGGAAACGTCTCCGCTCTGATCCTTGTGCCTTCGTCTTTGCTTCAAAATAAAATATTTCAAAGCTTTTTTTCTTCTGATCCAGGGATCTTGGTGGGTTTCCTTATCATGGACTACGCAATTTGTACTCGGGAGGTGGATACGCGGTCACTCTTGGCAACACTGCAAAGTCAAGCAGAGAGAAACTGGCAACACTAAAAGCTGAGAAGTGGATCGATCGTTTCACGGCGGCGGTGTTCATTGAGTTCACTGTAAGTGTCTCATTTTGTTGGTCTTCTTTACAGCATTTTTACTTTTATGTTTGAAAGGTTTGAAGCAATGATTTGAATCAGTGCCTCATAGTTTGCGATGAGATTATTGAATTAAGCCCAATCACGCTTGTGACAGCAATTGACCAGACAATAACTTTACTGTTAAGTTATAATTATAATTCAATTTAATGCTAGCTAGTGTATCTTAACTACGACCGTGTTTTAAAAATATTTTTTGGTAATTCAATGAATTAGCAAAGAGCAGATATAATGTTTGTTAAAATAAATGTTTAACCATTTGCTGATATTCAACTTTTTAGGTTTACAACGCAAACGTCAATTTGTTTGGTTCACTGGTTTTACTGCTCGAGAAGTCATCGAACGGAGCTTTCTTTGCCCACCCGGTTATAACACCACTACGATTGTACGAATTTATTGATGGAAAGGGTTATTTCCTATTGGCAATTTACTTTCTTTTTGTAGTGGTGCTGGTGTATAACATGTGGCTGGTAAGTATGAAAAATCAACTTATTCAACCACAAGACTAAAAGCTTATTACGCTTTACATTTAAAATACTGTATTAGCATTTATGTTTTATAGCGCATATAAGAAGTGGTTAGTTGCAGTTAACATCACTTTAGATGTCACTCTTCTTCTGCTTCTCCCTCTTCTTGAGCTACTAAATTATCAGGCTACACCTTCCAGTTGTGACAAAGCTATTTTGTTATCGTCATCATTTATCCTGCAGATGATGCGGAAGATCTATGTTCTAAAGAAGAAATTCTTCCATCAATTTTGGAATGTAGTTGACACCTTGATAGCTATATTTTCAATAATTTCCATCGCTTTTTATGGAGTTCGAACTGTCCACTCTGGTACGACGTTAGCCAAAATCACAGCAGATGTAGACAAAGGTTTGTACGATCAGCAATATATTTTGAGTCAACGTGTTTAAATTTTACAGTAACCTACTGACCTGCTGTTGTAGCATGTATTTACAAATCACAGCATACAGTACACTATTACAGCAATTACAAAATTTTGATGCACAAGAAACGAAACGTTTTTCTTGAAGGTTTTTCGCATTTTATTTTAGAATATTTTATATTGTAATACGGTATTTTTCATGTTTAATTTTGCAAAACTGTTTTAAAATTCTTTACATTGAGTTCCTTGTTTATACGGTTTATAGTTATGTGTGTAGCCTGTTTGTGTGTGTCAAAGCTTCTTGCATACAAATATGAAAAATCCACTCATCTAATGTCAGACATGATATTTCTATTTTTTCAGAAACCTTCGTGAATTTCCAGTACATCGTTTTTTGGAATGACATCTTTCGGATTTTCGTTTCCTTCACGGTGTTCCTAGCAACTGTCAAGTTCAGCAAGCTCCTTCATTTCAATCGGAGGATTCGTCTATTGACGTGCACCCTGAAACACGCCGCAAAACCCGTTCTCTACTTCTCAGCGATGTTCCTTATCTACTTTGCTGCGTTTATGTTCCTAGCAAACATGTGGTTTGAGCAGAAGTTGTACGCTCACAGCTCCCTGTACTTAACTGTAAGCTTTGCGCTACTGCTTCATACATTTTGCTAAATAATCGCATAGTTTGAATAGTATCTCGTATAACCTTATTCGGAAAGTATACGCTTAATGTGTCTACTGGTTTACACTGGCATAGTCTATGTCTATAGTGCATGTTGCATGTAAGTAAATTTGTTGTATTGTTTTCTTCGCTTCATAGGGATCGTAATGAAATAAACGTTTAGTAAAAATCATATACATGAACAATCGCACTAAAACCGATGCGCTTCCGTATTTGCAACAAAGTTATCCACTTTTTGTCCTCAATCAGTTCATAGGAAAAGTATTAACATCCAACTTAAACGGTCACAAATCATCGTCTTGGTCACATTAGAGTAGTTACATATTTGTTTGGGGGGGTAAAAAAATCGGCCACCATTATAGAGGCAAAAGACACTGAAGCTGTTTGTTTCTATGTTTTATGTCTATGTTATAAAAAATATTAAGCAAAGCTTTAAAAAATTAGCAACAAAACAGCTTTCGCAGTATATTCTCCTTAGAAATTTCATACGTAGACACTACACAGTTCTTGATATTTGTTTAATTTAAATTTACGTTTTATCTGTTTTAGTTGTTGTGGTAACACAAAAGAACAAAAATTGAATACAACGTTCAAGAACTTAATCACACTTGCAGGCTGTGGAGTTGTTTTCAATGCTTCTTGGCCGGTTTGACTTTACTGAGCTTCAGTCCGCCGACCAACTTCTAGGCCCCTTATTTTTCATTGCCTTTACTGGAACGTTGACGATTACTGTGCTGAATATGTTCATTTGTATTTTGGATGACAGCATTAAAAAGGTAAGTAGCAACATAATATAGAAGAGTTATGTAGTTGAATGAGTTTCGCTTTTAGCAGCATGATCGTTTGCTTACTTCACAGTGTAGATTCAAACGGTCTGTTGTAGCCTGATGCTGCGGGTTCTTTTTGGCAATATCAAATTACACTAGCTTTCGGAACACAGTTCCCTAGTCATGTGCTATGACGAATGGTGTTGAAGTCAGTGAGTGGTTCTTTAAAGTGGCTCAATAGAAGAGTTAATTGGTGGTACAAAACTTGAATATAAAATTGCAAGTAGAAGGTTGCTCATAGTAGTTCGAAGATGCAGGTTTTCGTCTGACTCTCTTCAGGAGCTATCGTCAAAATAAAATAAGCCTAAATGTGAGGAAGTATTTATAGTAGAAGAAAAACGAAATGCAAATTTGGTTGATCATAATAATTCAAAAGTAACGAAGAAGTTTCAAGGCATAAACAAATTTTTTTTGGCGGCATAAGACTGGATCGAGAGTATTTATAAAGATTGCTTCCAGTGCTGCGAGGTGGAACGAGGAATGGCCTTTAGCAAGAATTGAAAACATTTCTGGTCTAAAGTTCAAAGCACCTTCTTCGATATCCAGCAGGTGTTGCCCTATTGCGGAGTTACTGGATATGTTTTTGCCATTTACAGTTTTTCAAGCTCGACTTGGTTGATTTCTTGTTGTATTGTTTCCTTCTTTAATTATTTTCGGGACATGTTGTTTGATTCGTTCCTCCAAGCGTTCGGACGTGCGGGTTACGTACCGACTCTCACAGTGGAACTTAAATTGATAAATTACGTTACTAAATGCTATGGTAGGCAAGCAGTCTGTTGGTAGAACGGAAAATTTCTTTGGTCGTGAAGAATATACATGGTTTGACACCAAAAAGAATTCGTTGATGCCTTAAAATTTCTTCGTTAATATTGAATTATTCTGATCAGCTAAATTTACATTTCGTTTTCCTTTTACCATAAATACTTCACCACATTTAGGTTTATTTTATTCCGACCATGGCTCCTGAAGAGAGTCAGACGAAAACCTGCAGGTCGAACTTTGACCAACCTTCTACTCGCAACATAATATAAACTTTGAAAGTTGTCTACATAGCTGAGTGATGAGAGCTCTGTACGCCGCTCGGAAGGACGCCGGTCTACACCTCTCAAGAGCACTCGGCTGTTTGGCATGACATGGAATGCTTGAAGACGAACAAGAAGATTGATTTTCTTGTATTCCCGCCTTCTTGATCTAAAAGTTTTGATCAGCAGCTATGGGCCTGGCTGCCCCAAAGATAAAATTACGTCGCAGGAGTGCTTGCAATAATATCAAATATTATACAGTAATGTAGATGTAACATTTTGCTACTAATTACATGCCCTTCATAACTGATTGATTGCTTCCTGGGACGTGATGTAATTTAGAAGCTTTTAGCACAAGTTTGACGAAAATATTGCTTCACGAACATAGAATTCAAAGCGAAACCAAAGGAATCTTGCAACAGAATGGGACAAACGTTTCTTTGTTAGGGAAATATTTTTGTTTTGGTTGTTAAAGCAAATACTTTTGTTTAAAACACCTCTGAGCCTTTGTAGCTCGTTAATATTGGCGCAAGGCCACGCACTTTATATTTTACGGTTATTTCTGCACTCTTACCTTCTCATTCATTCAATTATTGCTTTAAGCACATAACGAAATGAAATTAGCTTAGAATTTCAAATGAAAAAGCTAACAAAGCTTTGTGTTAATATGACATAAAATTGCAAAATGCATTCACTGTTAATTCGACCCCAATCACAGCAACAGTGATCCGATTAAAACAAAGGCAAGTGATCCCAATAAGAGGTGAAATCTGTAGCTTGTATTTGTCAGCAGTGAAAAACAGTCCAAGCTAAATAGTAATCTGAATACACTCGGGCTTTCTGTAGAGTTCATTGAATTTGTGTTTCAAACAGACCAATAAACGATAAAAGCCAAGGCTGATATCATACTAACGCCTTTAATAATCTCAACCTAGAAATGCATCAAACCGATATTTATTGTGAGTTGTTTAGGCGAGAGCTGAAGTTGAGGGGCAACAAAATGAATTTGAAGTGATCGATTACATGATGAAGCAATTCTCGGAGTTTGTCTACACGCATATGCCTCCAGCGCTTGCTAAAGCAATTAAAACAGGTGTGCAAGTGTTCGCTTATCTTTGTCAAAGTTGCAACGGAATTTTTCGAATAACTTTAAGAAGAAAATCACTTTTGAGCATAAATTGACCAATAACCGATAAATAGCAGTTTAGATTTAACTACAGCAATTAAATTGTTCAATAGATGTGAAATGTCACGCATATGGCGGTGTCTTGGAATGGTATGCTTGATTGATTGATTGATTGATTGATTGGTTGATTGTGGGAGTCTTCATTCTTGGATTAAGAAAGTCTTTTTGAGGACCTAATCCTGGCAGTTTTTCATACCTGTAGAAACTTGCTATACGTAGGCCCGATCGCCGAGATCGAAAGAATGAAGTTTCCTTTTGCTGAAGTGTTGTTTCCAAGGAATTGTTCCACTCACTTGGTGCCGCTGAATGGAGAGCAGTGCTTGAAGTGAATTGCTAATGCGTACACACCGAGAGTCGAACAGCGTCGCTTTAACTTATAGTTAATGGTTAATACGATTTTTTGCCTTCCTTTCCATTCAAACTGAATCTGCAACCATCGGTTGTTAGCCTGGATTGTACGCCGCAGTGCGGTAGACTATCAGTATAATGCGATTTATCAATTGTCAATTTTCACAATATTTGAAAACTTTTGTTCAATTATGAAGTAGAAAAATGAATGCTTAAAATCGTCATGATTGGGTGTTGTTGCAGAAGAACCCGAAGATCGGGACTGTCCCGTTTACATTGAATTCTCCGATGAGGTACTTGAACTTCGTGTTGACGCTCTGGAGAAATACGTCACAAAGATGGAAAGCGAATTTTACGCCACTGTCACTTTAGAAGAACTGGAGGCTGACTTGGAAGAGGATGAAGAAGAGTTTGCGGACGACATCCCCAAACTTTATTAAGATCTGTGGTGGAGAAATATGAAATATGACTTGAAGAGAAAGTGAAATGTCAGTCAGTAGTTTAGTTCGTAGTCACGTTTAATTTGCACTTAGTTATTGTAACTTAATTCTTGGAACTTAATTGTTTGTAAATTAATTTTTCTTACAAAAATACACAACTAAACCAGTAAAATGTTATGCCTGATAAGAAAAATTTAACCGATTGTTTGTGCTATATAAACGTATTTAAACGTATATTTTATACCAATCTTTTACTTGTTTCAATGAAGAACATTGTTTTGAATGAACTTGAAAAATTAAATTTCTTTTTAGACTTTGTATTAAAATGCTAACCTTCGTATGTTTACCACTCTAAAGCATCAATCTTATTCATGACCGAATGGCTTTTATCAAATTGCACAATGTTTTAGCCCACTCAAGCAATATTTTAGTTTCACTGTGTGCTTGTGCACTTGAAATAAAAACCACTGTATTGAGGAATTAATAATTTTTGACTTGTTTTTGATCAGACAACCACCCAAGCAGGCACAGTACTGAAACTACCAGAACAAACAAAAAGTTGGCTTTGAGCAGTTCTTAAAAGCAGTTCTGTAGGCTAATCGGTAGCTGCTTAGAGAGAGAGAGAGAGAGAGAGTCCTAATCCTGGTACGCCAATCGAAAAGGAGCAGGTTCTACACCGCTCGAGAGCATGTAACCGTATTTTCCATAAAATGGAACCAAATTGCATTTTGTATACCTTGATATTTGATGCTTCACTAAGAAATTTACACCCAATTGCCAACACATCATGTTATTGACTATTATCACCAGGCTATATTGTGGCGGTGTAGCGTGTAGCTGTTGAATAAAATAAAAAAAAAAGGTGGCCACAGAAAGATCTAGATCTTGTATAAGTTACAGTATATTTTATCGATAAAAACAGACAAATTTTTCACAACCTAAACGCAACGAAAGGTCGTTGAGGACCATTGTTTCAAACTCCCAATATGATTTTATTTCAAGTGCTTCGCATACCTATCAACGTTAACTTTAATAAAGGTAACGACTAGAACATCACACGCCCAGGGCGAAAGAGAAAATTGAATTGAGTCCTGTCTTTGTCATGAGTTACCATGGGGGTGGGGGGGGGGACAGGTTATACCTGGGACTGGTATATAAGTCCCTCCCGCACCCCCCTTGGTAACTCATGACAAAGACAGGACTCAATTCAATTTTCTCTTTCGCCCTGGGCGTGTGATGTTCTAGTCTTTTCCTTTAATAACAATGATCAAAAACATTCAAAATGTTTTTTGAATCGAAACGAGAACGAATTGAAAAAACGCCCATTTGCAAATAATAAGCAGTAAGTTGTATTGTGTAAGATTAACCTACATAGCACATGACTAGGGAACTGTGTTCCGAAAGTTAGTGCAATTTGCTATTATCACAGCGAACTAGTCATATAGTCCGGAAACATCGTGAATCTGGGGTGGTAAAAGGATAAACCCTCGGCCCCAGAGGCTCACACGACGACGACAGTGAACTCGCAGCATCAGACAAAAACAGGTTGTTATTATCTACATTGTGAAGTAAGCAACGATCATGCTGCTAAAAGCGAAACTCAATTTATTACAAAGTAGATTGTGCTCCAGTTAATGTTTTGATCCATGTATGTATGATCGAAAATAGAAAAATAATTGTTTTACTGTAAAATCCAAAACATCTAAAACGTTATTTAGTTTGACTTTGATTTATAACGCAAGACAAGGGGGCACAAAGTTCTAAAAGTGACGGCAAAGGGGGTGCAGCCCAAAAAGTTTGAGAATTCCTGACTAGTGTACAGTTGTATGAATGTGAGAATGATTATCTTTGGACTGAGAAAGCTTCTTCGTAAGCTTATTTCTGGCAGTTTTGCATATTTGTAGAGACGTTGATCCACTGACGCAGGCCCGGTTATCAGGATTGGCAGAGTGTAGTTTCTGCTTTCTGAACTGTTGCAAATTTCTCCATTCATTAGGTGCCGCTGAATGGATAGCGGTTTTTAAAATGCGTTGCTCAAGCGCACACCCCGAGAGTCGAACCAGCGCCGCTTGATTTTGCGGTTCCTTTGTGCACTGATTCAACTGATACTATGTAGGCTGTTCAAAGCAAACAAGGTCCTATGCTACTTTTCTTGATGAAAGTTGCTTTGCTGGACCTTCCTGAAAACACCGCAACAACTGATTGAGGATAAGAGATTTCTTCAGTGATTTTGGAAAGGCAATCTGAACCGTCTACGGCACATTACTACACCGAAATGAGTTTACTACTGTAGGCCTAATAATCATTCGCTATCTCCGCTGGCAGCAGATTGCGCATCAACATGGGTTGCTTGACAGGGTTCCATGTGATTTTATGAGCCGTACTGCTTCCATGCTGGCTCAAGGCAGATTGGAAGAGGGTGATATGTCACCAGATTATTACCCGATTTATCCTTACTGCGTTATGCAAGAAAGAACACAATCGGTACCCTTTTTAAAGTCTTTGGTATGACCCGACCTGGAATCGAACCCAGGGCTACCAGAGCCGAAGGCGGTAACCACTGAGCCACGAGTGCTGGTGTAGGCCTACTGCATGTATTGTACAGCACTGGACAATTTATTATGGATTTTTTGTGGACAATTTTACAGCAAGTCTCAATTTTTTGTTTTTCCGATAGCTGGGAGCTCGGAAATAATTGTAATGGTGTCCCAAAGCAAATAAGCTGCCATTCTACACAATCGGTATTTAACAGTGCCACATGTGACGTCATAATGGACGTCACAATATTCAACAGGGTTCAACAGTGCCACGTGTGACGTCATAATGGACGTCACAAAGGCTCAAGTGAACTGAACTGCTGGCATTGTAGTAGACTTGCGCCAGTATGACGTCACAATTTGGCATTATTACGTGTTGCTGAATACCGATGTTGGAGAATTGCAGCTTCTTTGCTTTGAACCACCATTACATTTATTGTGGTGCTCTCAGTTATCAAAAAAAATCTGAAATTTGCT
This sequence comes from Aplidium turbinatum, assembly GCF_918807975.1. NCBI lineage: Eukaryota > Metazoa > Chordata > Ascidiacea > Aplousobranchia > Polyclinidae > Aplidium > Aplidium turbinatum. Next base: position 18,906,438 of record NC_137489.1, read on the forward strand.
GTAAAATTGTCCAAAAAACGTTTCCCTCGGCTTCATACCGTATGTATGAGATCCAGCTGATTTTATTTATCCTGATTTGTTGTCTTAAACATCTCAGTCCTTGCCTTCGGTGTTGCAGGGAGAGAGGATGTTTTAATTTTCCTTCCGGATTACGTGTCCGAGAAATTTAACTTATTCTGTAACTCTGTAGTTAATAATTAATGTGCGAAACGTTTAATGTAATGATGGATTGATGCAGCTGGGTGAGTGTGACACGTTTAATAGGATACTGCCTTTAAAAGTAAGTTTTTGTAAATGATAGTTTTATCTAGTTATCTTATTGCATCCTTCAGGACATCCATAAGACTGGTCTACACGTTTTTACTCTATGAATTTTGAAAACTGATTTAGAGTAATTTTGGGGTGCTAAATCCGAATCTGACCTCAGAGTTATCCTATCACGTCAGGTTTGTGAGATATGATAACAACAAATTGTCACTTTTGTCAAAAGTGGAAGATTTGATGTCGCGTTTATTGCACATACACATTGTGCTGTATCGAGGCCACGTGGTGCATAAGTAGCTGAAATACACCCACCAACTATAATTTTGATACCAACTTGTTTTCTAAGCAACATTATTAACAAGGCAGTAATAAAAGCTAAAAAGGAGGCTAAAAGTATAACTGACCCCCACCCCCGTCAATGCTTTGAATGAAACCTCAAAGATTTAAGCAGGCCTATGGCAATGCTTGTCCAGTAACCTTATTTAGGCTGTTTTAGCCTGTGCACTAACCTTTCGTTATAGCACTGCATATGTTGGTGGTAAACGCAACGCCAAATCTTCCACTTTTGACAAAATTAACAATTTGTTGTTATCATATCTCACAAACCTGACGTGATAGGATAAATCTGAAATTCAGATTCAGTACCACAAAATTACTCTAAATCAGTCTTCAAAGTTCATGGAGCAAAGAATATTCTTTTTTTGTAGGCCAGTGTAATCAATCAAACTGTAAATTTATCAATTCGTCAAAGGATATTAAAATGCTATATCTGGTCAACTTTTTATACAATTCTGAAACTTGGACAGTTTCACAAAATATGGAAAAACGGCTCGATGCTATCGAGCTCTGGACAATGGATATAGCCTACAGGCAAATGTTAAAAATTTCATGGAAACAAAAGATCACCAACGATGAAGTACTCTCCAAATTCAATTCAAGCAAAATGCTCTTACAAACAGTCAAAAGAAGAAAATTGAAGTATTTCGGACACACAATAAGGCAAAACTCGTTACAAAGATCATTAATAGAAGGAAAGATAAATGGTAAAAGAAGCAAAGGTAGACCAAGAATGATTTGGACAACAAACATCACTAAATGGACAAAATTAAGCTTCTCGGCAGCCGATTTGTAGCAAGAATTGACAGCGATAGACACCGTGTTTCGCCCATGAGGCTGGGCTCGTCAGTATCGCACCACTAATTCTGCCACAAGGGTATTAAGCTCTGATTAGCTACACCGTTATGGTTAGCGAATCGCAACTGCTCGCTGTACTAGTGAGTGCTCAGCCTTGTGCTGATAGCCGGGAAGAACGCCCCTTTCTTCACAAGGACAAAATTAAGTTATGAAAGTGCAGTACGAACAGAGCTCATGGTCGAGAACAATGGCGCATTGTATCCAACCCTCAATACGAGGAAGGAACTTTATCGCCCCGATAGCCCAATAGTCGCCCCGATAGCTCAATTGGTTAGCGCGTCACTTCTGGAACGAGGAAGCTTCAAGATCAAGCGGCGCTGGTTCGACTCTCGGGGTGTGCGCTTGAGCAACGCACGTTAAGGACTGCTCTCGATTCAGCGGCATTTAATGGATGGAATAGTTCCCCGGCAACAAGACTTCAACAATCGGAAACTTCACTCTGTCAATCTCGGTGACCGGGCCTGCGTCAGTGATTCAAAGCCTCTACAAGTATGCGAAACTGCCAGGATTAAGCTCTGCAAGAAGCTTTCCCAGTCCGAGGATAAAGATTCAATCAATCAAACTTAATGATGATGATTGCAACAATTTCAGGCTTCCAATTGCTTTAACAAAATTATTCATAAGCTATAGTAAAATTAAAATCAACAGATTAATTCCCTGGTAGTTTTTAAACATGTATTTAAAAGGTTGGAGCAGTGGCCATGGTTCTTCTGATGTGTTAAATGTTAACTTCGCCCTCCAACCAAAATGACTGTTCCGTCAATATGTTTGCTTTAATATTTGGTATTTCGTTTTTATTGCTTTCAAAAAACGAAATAATAATAACTCGAATTTAACATCAACAAAAAGAAAAGTGGAACAATCAACTAAGATTAAATTGCTGAATTTAATTGTAGTTTCGACATGGGTGCGAATGATTCGAACATTAACACAGATAGCAAACGTACATTTTTTTCAACCAGTGACAAACAAAAGATTAACTCTCACTTGTTTATTCTACAAACTCATGAATTTCTTTACGAAATTACCTCAAGCGTGACGGTTTTGTGGGCAGAATGCTTGACGTCACAAATTGAAATAAAGAGTCGAAGGCGATCTGTACGTTTGCCAAATTATCGTGTCAAGTTACTTGAAGTGAGGCAAACGACCGTTTTGTAACTAATTAAAAACATTAACCACTTTTGCTTGGGGTATCAGAAGGTAATACTAATCTCTAAGTCAACAATACAGTGAGTTAAAGCTTAACACGCATCGCTCAGTGGTTAGCATGCTAAACTATTCAAATGATATTGAATCCATCAAGTAACATGACCTTGCGGAAAGTAAGAAAAACTATCCAATAAGTGAAATGATGCGAAATCGATAGATTGACTAAAAAAATTATCCACATGTTGACTCTTTTCACTTCCACGATTCATTAGCACTGCGAATGGATTAGCGAATGACACAAAAGCAGAAATAACTTTCCAGATCTTTTAGTTTCAGGTTTTCCGATTTGCAACTTTGCTGAAATTGATCGTCTGCAAACAATTCCTTTTTTAGCAATAAAATGGATATATCACTCTACTGAGTGTGTGCTATTAGCTTGAAGCAATCACATGGTCATTGTACTGGGTGTGCGCCAGCAGCTAAGACATTAAAACAATAAATTTTTACGTTGAAAAGACATTTAGCTTATTTCAATTACATGTATACTGTGTAGTGAATAGAAATCTTATCATCAACTTTTAATAATGTAAGTTTTATAAACTATCGAGTGGCAATCAAAGGTTATCTACTTTCATTCAACATCTTTTGGTTTCAGTAAAAATTGTTATTTTCTAATCGGACAAGGCGCTTCACATATTTTTCGAAACACTTCTCAGCTTTATAGGTGAGGTCCACTTTTAATCAAAAAAGTGAAGAAGTTCAAGGGTTTAGAATCGACGGTGATGACGTAAGTGCAACAGCTGTACCATCTACAATACTAGCGCAACATTATTAAATGGGAATCAACTGGACAAGTAACCGATGTCGAACATTGAGTGTTTTTCATTAGGTTCCTTTTGCCCAACATTTCAACTCGTCAAGTAGAACGCTTTAAAAAGGCTTTGTCTGAAATGAAATGATTGCAATTTTAGCAGGATATCCTTAAATTGTGACAAAATCTCACACTAAAATTTGAAAATAAAAAGCTTGAACATCAGCATGGTTGGTTGAGATTTCGAACTGAAAGAAAAACATGTAAAACTTGCAGTTAATTTTCTATTTTCATTTTGATGGACATGTTGCCTCATCGAATCATTACCAAATTAAATCAAACTACAATTCAACGTAATACAATAATATGCGAGTGTTTTCTGTCATACAGATACAGTAGTTGTTGTTGAGTATTTAAAGCTGATTTACATTGCTTTGCGATAACAAGAAATTCCGCCGAAGATTGCACAACACAACGGATAAAGGCATTACATGCACGATGCTTTAATTATACTCTTAATAGATATGAAGCTTAAAATATAACTACTTTTGTCGTGTCCAAGCATATGCTTGAAGATGAAGACTTGGATGATGTAAATGAGAAAGTAAGAAATTTAGTTTTTTAACATGCCATCAAGTCCCAGGGTTGGAAGTAACGACTTGTTGTCACTATTCGATAGCGTTATTCGTTGCTTTCTGAATACCGAATGCTTATACCCATTCCTTTTAAAAATAAATATCGGATGCGCGTTATTCACCGCTTTTTTATGCAAGCAACGAAATCATTATTCGTTTTTCATTAATCGATATTTAGGAGAACTGCTGAATCATTTTTTGTTGTTCACGTACTACTTCGTCGTCAAAACAAGTTTATGAGATTTAGTTTTCGGATTACTATCCGACCTAGTCCCCTTCCGGTTTTCGAACTTGAAGGATTAAGGAAAATTTTGCGGCAACGCAGTTCAGAAAAACCATGTCAGGGAGAGTTGTTAACAGTGTTGCCAACCTTGCGGTTTTCCCACAAGTTTGGGCTTGTTTTATCGAGTTTGCGTATTTTTTTTTAGTTTGCGGGCTGCTTGTTTGTGGGTTACTTATTTTTTGGCCAGTCAAACGTTTTTTAACTTGTTTTTGACACTGAAATTGCGAGGTTTTTATTGTAGTCAACATTGTATCCCTTCTTTTCAAGATAATTATTGCTTGGAATGGCGTAAACCAGGGCTTCCCAAACTGGGGGTCAAGACCCCCAAAGGATGGCGAAACGAACTTCAGGGGTCGCATAAAGTATACCAATTTGCACAAGGTACTGCATTAACACTTCTGTGCGAGATGCAGTTGCAGTTATTAACTTTATTAAGATTCGCGCACTCAATAGGCTGCCCGCATTTTTGAAAATTTATGAGGTGAAATGGAATCGGAGTTAAAAACTCCTTTACCACATCGTGAAGTGAGGTGGCTTTCAAAAGTCAAAGCTTTAAAATGGCTAGCCAATTAACGTTGAAAACCGAAATCGTGATTTTTCCAACAGAAAAAATTTCAGTCTTGGTCCATCATTTTTGCAATGGCATCTAGCTTTTGGAATATGCCAAATGTCAGATTTGCTCGAAAAACAACGAATTTAATTTGTCCCTCCTAGAAGAAAACATCAATATTTTGCATTGGATTCTAAAATTGATGCGTTCATCAAAAAATTAAACCATCTGAAAATCAAAATGATTTATCTGAAATGTTTTCACTTCGCCTATACCGTTCCAACCTAAGCAACATTGAAACCGCCTTGAGAGCTGCATTAAACAAACACTAAGCCACGGGTGGACTTGCTTTGTGGCAGAAAGCAGTCACACCCATCACAATAAATAAACGTGTTTGCTTTTTGGTTTGTTTCCAGTAGGCTGCCCAAGTGCCCATAGGCTTCGTTGTTATGATCAGAAATAAATAAAACAAACTGAACTGAGTGTGGATAAATTGTTTTTGGTTTTCGTTAGATTTAAGCGTTTCAATAAATATCACAAATGTATATTTCGCACTGTTCGTCGTTATCGTTTTTCGTTTTAATTTCGTTTTTAATCGTAAGGGCGCGAAACGTTTTAGGAGACTAAAAGGGGTCGCGAGCAAAAAAGTTTGGGAAGCCCTGGCGTAAACAAATGTCATTCTTGAAATAAACGTGATGTATGGACTGCAAAGGTTGTATTGAAATTTTGAACTGCTAAACTGCGTGCTTTATGCTAATTGGTATTGGTTGCAAAATTATTGGACTTGTTTTTTGCGTTGATTTGCCTGTTTTGGGCTTGTTTGTTAGATTCACTTGCTTGTTTTCAAAAAAACAATCTGGCATATGCAAATAAAATAAAATACAATATTTTTAGTAATGCTATTCATTGCTTTTTTTAAGCATCGATAGCGGAAAGTCATTGCTTTGTGACTAACGACTTCCAAACCTGTCAAGCCCCATGTCTTGCCAAGCCTTATCTGCGCACTGTTAATTCGTGTAGTAGCCTACTGACATCCTATTGAACGAAGGCTGAGACAAAATTATTCTTGCTGATGCTGAATTGTTGCTGATGTCTGTCCAATAGGTGACTTACTGCACTTTCACAACTTACGTTCAACGTCTTCACAGAAAAGTTGATGAACGCAGGTATTTCATCTGCGAGCGGCTTCATTTAGTTGGCTTCTCTTGTTTTTTTCATGACAATACCAGAACTTGTCATAAACTTCCTAGTGCGTAGGCATTTATACGTCATATTCGCCGATGACTTAATAATGTGTGGATTTTGTTTTGTTTTGAATTTCACATTTGTTCATAATGAAACTTGTTTCATTCGAATTACGTTTTTTTTCCAGCAACTTTGACGAACAATTTGTTGTTTACTTAATTAAAAGAGCTAGGTGTTGAAAGTAATGAATGACGTCACAAGATACCGGAAGACTAGCGCATGATTGGTACCACAAGATTATGATACACCTTCTGAAATTATTCAATTGGAAAATTTTGCTGTGACTTTCCCATAGATGCATTATTTAACGTTAGGTTTTGGTCATCGTCGCGGACTTCGCCCTAGGAGGGTGCAACACAAATTTGATTGCAACGCAAACCAACCCACCTCGTTTTATCTTGGTCTTAAACCAACTCTATTTAGATCGACAATTATGTGATGTGACTGTCATGTATTCTTCAATTTTGGTGGTTAATAGAAAAAAGTCTTTTCATGTCTGACACCAATTGTACAGCAGCATATTTGCTGCATGATATGCTGTAAATTATCAATTTTCCACGTAGGAATTTAAATAATGACGCAAGCAATGTGCTTCCGATATGCCGCACGGTATGCAAACTTCTTTTTTTGTAAAAGATTAAATAAAATGTCACTTGTGAACTTTTATAATCGCCGCAGGAATTTTCCTTATTATTGCAGAAGATATGATTGATTTGACGCCGAGGTCTGAGTTCAGGTTAAGTGTGATTTGTATCAGGCATTTCAGGATTAACAGCACTGGAGCGTTGGAAGCTATTCATCTTCGCATCTTCGATTAAATTCACTCATTTTAGAGCATTATACTTTAGAAGATTAAGAAAACAAATGCAGATTGCATTAAGAGCTTAAAATGCTTTGGTGTTTTATGACGTATAGGGTACGTTTGAAAGGTCAAGTGGAAACTCAAACATGTGCAAGGGATTTTGGTTAAATTGAAAGTACGTTTATGAAGCGTTGATTGTCACCATCATTGGTAAAAATGTTTTTCAAAAAATGCAGCTCCGCAATGAGCTAAAACAACAGTTGGCTGTAATGTAGATAAATTTTGACAAGGAATTTTATCATTTGAAAGCCACCCTCACATCCCAGTGCAGTGGAACATTTCTTGCCATTGAGCCGATGTCGATGCCGCTATCTTGCATTAAATCATCAAATAGATTCGGTTGATTTTAATATTTGAATTTCTGCAAAATTTTCTTTGATAACTATTAGGAAACTTGAGTGGTTAATAATGCGATGTGAAAGGAAACAGTGCAGTAAACAATGGGCTGTGAGATCATTTGTGAATTGTCACTTTGTGATAATTGTTGGCTCTAGTTTGTTGATTTTCAAAATAAATGCCAAACTTTAAAGCATCTGACGCTACTTCATTGTTTGAACAATAATATTTAAGACACTTGGGGATTCAGGGGAAGTTGTAGCAAAATATAACCAACCAGGATTTCTAACGCAACAATAAGTTAGCAGATGGTTGTCACCCTGGGATGGCTTGGCTCACTGACGGTGGAGTTATTAAATCAAAGGAAGAGATTTGCTAAACGGTGAAATTGAAAAGAAAACCTGAACAAAAATTGCAAGGCAATGACAAAACCGCCACTTCAACAAAGGCTGTCAGAAAGTAGTGAACTAATTGAAATCCTAATTGGACCCGACGACACGTTTTGTTGAGATAGAATGTATTTGAGTAAATATTACGAATGCAAACTAAAAAGTCTCTCGTGCAGTTTTGGTGAGATAAGATGACAAAGTATAGAAAAATAGCATTGGGGTTGATGGGACAAACTCAGATTTTTTGTTGAAAAAATCTTGAAGTTTCTTGGAAAAGCACTTTTCAAGATTAGTTGATGTGTTTATAAAAAGATGTGTTCTGTTTGTAGTTACTTGTCATGCTGCAAATGATAAACAGCAACAAGCAATCTGTTGTGGTTGCATCTTTGCAAAGCCTTGTTCTGACTTGTGGTAAAGTGTCAAGTGATAAAATTTAATTATAGCAATTTCATGTAATCTTATTTAATAAGTCGTGTATGACCTAGTCAAAGTCTGGGCAAGAAAAACTGTTTCTCAAACTATCTAACATCCGTTCAACACATACAAGCACACATGAAGACCAAGTTTTAATTAATGACCAGGTGATGGCTGCATGTGATGGTGGATTGTGTTGGCTTGACAACTTTCAACAAACAATGAAATAGCGCGATCATTACGCGCAAATTTTTGATGAACACTTTCCAACACGGTTTATAGCATTAAAAGTTCTTAGTTGCGCAGATCCTCATTTTTGTCCGTTGTAAATCTTTTTCGTGTATGTACAGGCTACCACACGAGTTTGCTAATAAGTAGAAAAGTGAAAATGGACGTTGTATTACAAACACGTTGATCAAAAAAAGATAAAAATTCCCAATTTTACAAACTAAAACGTGTCTGAGCTAAACTTGCATGTCACGTTTAAGATTTAACATCCTAGAGTGCCCTCCTCAGCCAAATAAGTTACGCTATGCCACTGGTGCTGAGTGTCTGAATTTTTACTTTGCGTTTTATTTGCTTTCAGAATCAACATCATTGTGGGGCGCACAAGCTGTCAGCTGGGAAAATGTTCATTTTCCAATATCGCGTTTGTACTGAGACGCTATCAATCACTCGAAAAGAAGGTTGGTGAAAGAGAAAAAAGTTGATCTATTAGAAGCTGTAGACCGGCGCTTGGAGTGGCATAATGTTTATGGACCAAGTGAATAAAGAGGTTCTGACAACGATGATCAGCGAAAGCAAAACAACCAGCATTGGATTAGATTTTTTAGTTAGGATTTTGAACGTTTGTAACAGATTCACTTTGAGAAGAAATACATCAACTTTTGCCACCGCCATTGTTTTGTCAGCAATGCTTTTGACATCGGACGCATTGTCTTATAGAAGATTATTTTAGTAAGTTAAATGTTAAGGAATATAATTAATTTGACAAATGATGAAAACATTCGTAGGCCAAGCATTAGAGACGAAATTATATGCAAGCATTAGAGACGAAATTATATGCATGAACCAATGCAATCTAATAACGTTATTTGATCAATACAAAAAACAAGCACATGGGTCTACATCTAAAAATACTACAAAGAAATAAAAAAAATAATTAAATCTAAAGTAGTTCAAAGATAAAACTGATCTTCGGACAACACCAGACCAATCTAATCAAAAAATAAAGAGCCCAAAATGTAGATACTAAACTTATAGTTAGCTAAGGTTTCGAAAACTAAACTATTTTTATTAGTGCTATTTATTTTATAGTGCTATTTATTTTATAGTGCTATTAAATCAATTCAATATCTATTATTATCATAATTTTTATTAATTATTAATTTAATATTTTTTAATTTATTATTTGATTAACTCAATATCACTGAAGATGAAGACACTTTAGTTTTCGAAACGTTTGCTGAACATGAGTTTAGTATCCACGTTATGGCCTCTTTAATTTTGTAGCGCTTATAAAATAATCTTAAATGAAAATAACAATTTAAACTAGAAATGAAAATTAACAAACTTTTCATGTGGTTGCAGTCATCAAGTAACGTCATGCAAGGGACAGATGCAGCGGAAATGCGACAAATTATCGTCTTATTGCAACCCGCGAATATTGAAGAGAAGCATCGACGCTACTTGTAAGTTTTCTGATGTTATATTGCAATTTTTCTCACTCAGCACATCCCATAATATGTCACGCAGTAGGTGTAAAGTTTTTACTAAATTAAATTATTTCCATCTGCATAATGAAATGGCTTATGTAATTGATTCTACAGGTGCATATTGTATAACAGTTGATTTTTTTAAATTTATCACTTGTTTATTTGCTCTAATTACAGATAAATATGCTGTCTTAGCTAATAGCACTCTCAATCATTTGGTGAGACAGTGCATGCGCATATTTAATAATTTCTAAACCTACTAAAACAAAGTATAAAAAATAGGCAAAACACAGGTTTTCAATGGAGTGTTATTTTATTCAGATTCGTTGAACTATGACGTCATAAGCGCTTCTCACAATATCGTCAAAAGATCTCGCAGGAGAAGATTTCGAGTCAACTGTAGACTGTGTTCCTGGTATTGCTGGCGGTAGCTACAGATGCTTCGAAAAAGGATTATTTTTATCATGGATTATTTGAAATATTTATCTGCTGCGTATCTCTTCAACATCTGATGTCTTGCCCTCTGGTATATTCAAGCAACTCTGTCGGAAACTTAAAATGATGAATTGGAAATAAACGTTGAAACTTATTTCTCGTTTTAGAACCATCGATAACATTCATACTTTTATACTGTTCTGATGCCTGGTTTATTTCTGACTTAATTGAACTTTGAAAACTGTACCTTGGTTCAAAAGCTTTTTATGCAAATATTTAGAATAAGGTTGATGTAATGTTGGCCTACTTTACAAAACCACAAAGTTTTTGTGTTTTTCCAGTTTTCAAGATTTTAACTGAATAGCTGAAAAACAAAAATTGAGACTCGATGTACAAAAATTTGTAAAAATAAAGATCTTTTCAACCAAGGTTTTAAATTATATTATATATTTGCAACCAAGATAATGGAAATACAGGGCTACGAATCTACGATGCAGTTTGGTTGCTAATTGTATCCGTTTGACTTAAGTTGCTCTCTCAAAATTTATTTTTATACGTTTTTCATTGTTTTATTTACTCGTTTATGCACTTACGCCTTTTATCAGGCCTTTGTAATTTTTAGAACATATCTGTCATTTATGTTTCACGCAGTCATGGTAATAATATCATGGACACTACGCCAATGCAGTAAATGAAATAAAAGATGACCGTTTTGCAATTTACTTTCATCACTTAGAAAAGAAAAAAGGATTTGAAGGTTTATACATGTACGAGCAGAGCTGACAAACAAAAAGTTTTATATCACTCTCAACACAATTTTATTAAAATTAATTGTCATTGGAAAGCGACTTCAGCTTTTAGTCTGTGCAAGGTTTTCTACGTTTTAGATCATTTCATTAACTTTTTAATATAAAAATGTAAGTCGATTTTGACTATGCAACTGCTCCGGTAGTCGGACAACTCGACATGCGACAAATCAGCAAGTGCTTCAACTCAGCAATTACATTTCAGCTAGGCTACTGCCAAGTCAGCAAATGAGATTTACGTTGGACGTGCTTGGTTATCGCTTGCCAAACTCATTTTGCTGACTTACTGTATAACAAGTACCAAGTTATGGCTTGTTCAGTTGTTACTTGCTCAGTTTTATCATTTATCAACTTTAGACACTTGCTGAAATGTTGCTTGCTCAGTTGCCGCTTGCTCAGTTCACAACTGCTGCTGACTTGTAAGAGACTCAGAAGGCCGCGTTATTGCTTATCCTTTGCAGTTCAAACGCCCACTTACCAACTACCCTGAAGCATTTTTGAACGGGCAATTAAGCTAAGTGAAACACATACGAAATTTAAGTACAAACATCATTCTGCTCACACATCACATCCTCGACATCACATCCATCACATCCTATGAGCTAAACGCATCAAGACGTGTTCCCCTCACGACCATCAGCGCTCTTGATAACGCACCATGGCCGATCTTCATAGCAACTGTCCATGCAAATCTTAAATATATCAGCTAAAGCTATGTGGGCTAATAAATCTATAGCCTAAATATATGTTGTTTATTTGTTTTTTGTTTTTTATATAACATTTTCTTTTTTTTATTTTCTCTTTATATCTTAAATTTTTCTGAAGGTGTTGTAACCGTGCCAAATTTTTTTCAACTCAATGACTTACTTCGGTCACTAGCACGTTTTAACGTTCGCATTTTGTCGCTTCTACCTTTTTCTACACCTTTGCTATGTTGACGTGTATTGTTTTTGATATGATGGTCAGAATTAAAAACAACTGAACTGAACTGCAGTTGGTGTAAAAAAACACATTTTATAAAGGTGTCGACATCTTGCACTCGTTCTCTTGTCTACACGCCACAGGGCCGCGAAACATGCAGCCCCAACAACATACACTAGGCTAAACATATGTGTTTTTTTGTTGGCCGCTGCGCAAAATAAATGCCTGCCTCAAACCGGGCCGTAGTGCGAAAAAGGTTACCGATCCATGGTCTAAACCAGAGGTGACGAACCTGCGGGCCGTCAAAGAATTTTGTGCGGCCCGCAAAAATTTGACAATCGCTCATGCAGACATCTCAAAGCTGTTTTATGCCTTCACTGGTACACCTGTCATTTGCTATTTTCTTAAGTCGTTTCAGGTCGAGGTTGACAGATGAAAATCTTAGTATGCAGTTGAGAGTTGCCACATCGCCTGTTCGACCTAATATTGAACGCTTAGTCAAGCAAAAAACTTTCCAAAAATCCCATTATGCAAAAAAATTCAATGCTTCTAGCCTATGTTAGTTTTTAATATTTTATGCTTCAATGCTGCATTAGATAACTTCAGCTGTATGATTCGCATGGGCCTTTATTTGTTGTTTGAAAAAGAAATTTCATTAACTGATTTGCTGTTTCGGAGCATAATGGTCGAAATATTTAGTTAGTTTGAGCAAAAATGATAGAGCCAAAAAAAGAAGAAATCATAATGAAAGCAAACGCTCCGAACATTAAACTGTCTTCATTATCAGTGCAAGTAGGCTACTGTTGCTCTATCCTTTTTGCTCAAGTTGATTTGTTTTTATTTTTTGCTGTTGTATGTTTCGATTCTGCGTAAGATAATTTCAACTGTGTGGGTTTTATTACTTTCATCTGCCGTTTGTTACTTTTCATGAATAATATCTTGAGTCGCTTCTAAAAGATTTCATAGTAGGTTGCGATTAAAAAGTTGTGTGGCCCGATAACCCATGTGTAATTGACAAAGTGGCCCGCGACCGAAAAAAGATTCGTCACCCCTGGTCTAAAGTACCAATCTTTTTTCTTTCACGGACCGTTTTTAAAATGAACATATCGTCGCGGATCGGCCATAGGAAAAATGAAATTTGACATTTAGGCTACTTTCAGGTTTAATTTTTTTCATAGTTGTTAAAACACACTTTTGGCACGATTTCTTAAAATAAAATAGACAATGTAAAGTCGTGGTTGGAAAAAAACTAGTTTAGAAGGAGATCTAGGAATATTGCGCCCAAGAAAACTTTGACTAATTTAACAGTCGTCGTCGTCGTCGTCGTGTGAGCGTCTGGGGCCGAGGGTCTATCCTTTTACCACCCCAGATTCACGATGTTCCGGACTACACTGGAAGGCTGCTAGATAGCAGCCAGTCTTTGGTTTCATCATCCATGACACGCAGACCTTCCACTCTGTTAGGTGGCTTGAAGATGGAGCAGTCATTGATGATATGGTCTGTGGTCTGTTCCTCGGCACCACATTTACAGGAGGAGGAAGAGACCATTTCCCATTGGTGCATTGTTGAGCGGAAAAGCCCGTACGGAGACGGTTGATGCGCACCCATGCCTGTCTTGGTAGTGTTAGACCGATGGGGCGTGTGTCGGCGTCGGGGATGAACGAATAGAGTCTGGTGGCGGTTGACCTCCATTCAGAACTCCATTTATGGTCCGCCCAAGCAGCAACAGAGATTGGATGCCAGCGAGAATGGGGAGATTGTCCAATGGTGTGGGACGCAGGCATCCGGTCACTGTGGGCAGGGCGCTGTTTATGGCAGTGTCGATGTTATGGCAGTGAGCACTGCGGCACCAAACAGGTGCACAGTACTCTGCTGAAGAGTAGACAAGGGCTAAGGCTGCTATACGCAAAGGGTCAGCCCCCTCCCCCCAGCTAGAGCCTGCCAGGCGCTTGAGTAGCGCAGCGCGGGATGTGAGTTTCTTGCGCAGTGACACCAAATGATGGCGGTACGTGAGCGATCTGTCCAGTGTCACCCCAACAAATCTTGGTTTGGGGCAGAAGGACAGAGATTTTTCGTTGTTCTGGACGTGTAGCTCACGATCAGCAGATCTCGATCAGAATTTAACAGTGTTTTGCTTGGATTTTCTGCACTTTTAAGCCTGATAATGATTTTTTAATGAAGACGCACATCTTGCGTTTAAAAGACCAATATCATAAATTAAAATTAGATTTCTTTAGAAGTTTGAAAGACAAGTTTTGATTTAAAATAGAAAATGCTTTATTAAATATTATTTTCTTTCACGACTACAGAAGTATTTCAATAACACAGGCCAACAAAAAAGAGAAAAAAATTGTGTCTGCAATGTAAGATGTGATTTGGGGTATATTGAGGCTGCTGATTTCAAAAATCACATCAGATTTTAGCCTACCCATCACATCAGGTTTTTGAGATTTTGCATGATATTTTTTCTCATAATATTGGCTTTTTGGCCGAATTTTCTCTTACTGTTACCGTTTCATAAAGACCTTATGATCCAATAGTGTTTGAAAACTTGTCATAATCATGGAAAGGATTTTATTTTGTAACAGATGGTCCACTGGTCAAAAAGGTCACCTAGACCATGTGGCTAGTGGACTATCTGTCTATGGTAGACCATCCAACTTATGCACCTTCTGAGAACTGTCCATAAACCACCCCTTACAGGCAGGGTTACATTCACTTTCGCCTGAATGCTTGGTACCACTCCACTTTTTGATATATAACATCGGTTTTATCATTTTCGTTTTGTGAAGAGTACACCATAGCTACTGCTGAACATGGAGATTTAAGCTTATGTGAATCTTGTCTATAACTCAATTTTAGTTGTCTTTCACTCAATCTAGTTTAAATTTTCATATATTCAGATTTTTTCATACTGGCAAGGTGTTAATTCTGTTTGTGGTGTGAATAAGTAGCAGGATAGCATCTTCAAGGAGAAAGTGTGAAAATGACCCTGATGTTTTTTGTTACATATGTGGCAATTATACTGTTCCTAACCAAAGGCAAACCATAACAAGTTTTGTGAAACAAGCATATCTTGCATACTTTAAAATTTGCTGGGTGATCAGGATAAATCATGGGCTCCACTGCCTCCACATACTGCATGTAAAGCTTGTGTGGAAACCTAAGACGATAGATCAATGGAAATCCTAAATCCACTCACAACATTCACAAAATCATGCAAGCGAAAGATTGTCCCAGAGTAACGTTTCTCAAATGTGCATGTGAATATCCTTTTTTCTGTAGAATTGAACGTATTTTTATGTGTCTATTCTATTCAATTTCTTCAATTTTATTTTTTATTGCCGGCGCAAACATAATTATTGCGAATGACATTACAAACACACAACTGTAGTAAAAGATAGCAAAACCAAAAGGTTTAAAATGCATTGGAGATTTGCACAGCCACCAAACCTTTACTTCTTAACACGAAAAAATAACAATGTAGCCTACTCTTGTAAAAAAGAGGACGTTGAACGTTTAGTGTTAGCATATAAACTTTGAAAAATTGGGTTCAAGTTACCATACTACAATAAATTCAAAAAAAAAAACAGGTCTTGAAATACCTCAATGTCTTCATTAGTATTATGTTTGTATCTCTTGTGTAGACTTTAGACTTTGTCGTGATGAATTTAGACTTTATCGCAGACCTTGTTGACAAAAAAGAGTTCGCCATAGTCTACCAATATAGATCAGGAGTCGATTTTACCAATTTTTACCAAAACAGCATTCAGATATCATAAAATCCTGATGTGATTTTTGAGTTCAGCACTCAAAATATACCCTAGAATGGCATTTACTATGCTGACACAAAAGTGTGTTGGCTTGTTTAATTTATTTGTTGAAGGTTTGTATAATATTGTGTGAACCTAAAGTAAATTTTCGAAATTAATCTGAGGTTCCCCAACCCCACCTTTCGTATGCGTACTCAATTACTCATATAGCTTGTACAAGGCACGTTTCACTTCATACCTGGGATAGGTCAATTTATTTGTTAGGTGGTTGGTGAGCAAGGTGTTTACTTGGAAATATTTCATTAGTATCATGGTGTTTGAGGATCCTTCAACACTACACCGGCACTGTTCTTTAAATTCACTGCTCAAACCATGCGCTCCCTATGCCACCCGTTAGGTTTATGATAGTAAGAAAATTATGCAAAAAATGTAGTTTACTTTTTTTTCGATTTTGAGGGAGGTACGTGACCAAATTCCCCCTCCTTGGATACGTCACTACTTTGATAGACTTGCAACATGTTCTAGGTAAAATTCTTTTGTGCGTATTTAGTGCATGGCTGCTCTTGTTTTCATTGTAGGCCTAATCAATTTATTCTATGATTAAGAACATAATCTACTTTCAACTATTAATTCTATTGACGGCCACTTTGGGCGTGTGTTCTTGTGACCCGGTAGCAACCTTTTCGTGGCCTGGTGGTTGGAGACCCTTGGTCTAAACCAGACGAGAAACTACTATTGAGATAGTGGGATAGGCTCTTTCAGCGGTCATCTTTAGGACGGTTGGTTTTGTTTGCTCTTATCTCTAGGCATTTCAAAAACACTTTGCAAAAAAATATATTTGAAAGTTTGAGAAGATTTAAACATTTTCTTCGTTGGAAAAACGGATCTGTCAGGACGCGATAAAGACGAGTTATCCAAACTGTCATCTGATCTAACGTTTGTGATTGCTTTCATCCAAACAGCTCTTTATATGTTTTTAATTGTGCTGCAAACGATCATTTGTTTATCTCACAAAAGGCAATTAAAGTTTGTTTTGTTGTCTTTTGCTATGACCTGTATGTGGATCTAAAGTACTGGAACTAAAGTCAGACTTTTAACATGGTAACGCTGCCCACTTGCACACATATATCCAAATCACCAAAATGTTGTTTTCAGTAATCCCAAGTGAGTAACTTTAGTAATTTTGCTTACATTAATACATAGCTCACTTTTTCAGCAACAAATGCTCATTAGAACTGCTTACAGCTGTAATACCAGCCAATACGAACAACACGAAATAGCTCAGGGGTGTAACAATTTTTGTCATTTTTGGCAGCATGTAAATGTTTTTAGTGGTGCACATTTACAACTACTACCAATAGGTGGAAAATCGTAGAAACAACTTGTATTTGTTTTGCTACAAACAGAAAAGCTACAGAACTTATAGGATTTGACTGAAATGCAAAGTTGCTAAACCAGACTCCGAATCCACTCCATGCTCAACTCAAGAAGTCAAGTCAACACCTAACACCCAAAATTTTAAATATTTCAATTTGCATTACCCAATACTTCAAACCACATTTCAATTTCTCGTTTTCTTACAAAATTTATGATCACTTGTAACTGAACCTTATAGTTTATGTATAGAGCACGTCGCATATTGGTAGGCAACACTCAACTTCATCAAACGTTACAGCAGCTCACCCGGTAACGGTTGCAGTAACATATGACGTATTAGGATGAACTCAGAGATGTACAGTATCTTGAGCACGACCGGAGTAGAGTGTTACAAGTAAGTGCTCTTAACCTCTAGTGTTGGATACCGTCACTTGATACTCATTCAATGGGAGTTGCAAGTTGTAACCTCAGGCAACTTTGGGGAAGTATTCGCAAAGGTTGTTGAGTTGATTCATTTCTCAATCAGAAATATTAACCAATTGCGAGCAATCATTGCACACGCATTTGCACCAACAACCGTTGTTGGGATTCCTTGTGAGAAAGTCTTGTGTTCTTGGAGCATTGGGCATTCTGTTATCTTCATTGAGCAGAACTTTTGCTCGTGTGAAACTGACCAGACAGATTGTAAGTTGTAAGATCACGCGATATCGAAATTCGTATTCCCTCGCAGTAAGATTTGATTGTAGTATAAGTGCAGCAGAACCGACAAGCTAGAGCGTAGGTATACAGATGGGCATACAAGCGGAAAACAATGCGCACCAGATGACTCATGTGTCACAATAGGGACAACGAGATAATTTCCGCTTGAGATTATTTCATTTATGTTCGTACTAAAATAATATGTGCGGAATGGTAACTAAGTGTCTAGTATTAGTGACAAAGAAAATACCACCGGAGATCCATGCCTAAGAGAGTTATGTGCTTTTACTTAGTTGTCATTTGGTAATGTGATTTTTAAAGATTTTGTGAGTTTCTTTTTGATAACGATCACTGTGTAAACGTTTACTTGCAACAGAGTTAGTTGTATAATGTGGCTGTAGCGGAGTATATCCATTGCAAACAGGCATTTGCTTGGAAAAATGACAAAAAAGGAGTTAAAGAAAATACTGACTTTAATTATCGCTATGTTTGATACTGAGAACATTTGACAGGTATCTTATACTCCCTTAATCTTCAGAGAATTTTGCATGACGAAATAAACCAGCTTCAACCAAGAACTAACCTTTTTATTTTCCTTTAAATTGCTTCACTGCAATCTATATTTGATTTATCTGGAATTGTCGAGGTTTTAGTATCATTTCGGTTTGATTTTGTGCCTAACCAATTCACTCATAGCGGTCAGTGCAGTGGAATGAGTAAAGCAAGGCAGCAGAAACTCAAAAAAGTAGAAGCGGCACAATTTTGGGTTAATGTTGCTTTTATGTTGTCGTATGATCTTTATTTGTTTTCTCTCTTGCACTTCCTCATATTTGTAGCCTATGTGCTCAGGTGGTCTTGCTAAAGCAAGTATGTTCGTTCCAAACTTTAACAGTATCACTACTATGGCATTGTTACTCTGTAACTTTGGAAGTTATATCTCCCACACCACGGCAATCATAATAGGCGAAACCTACCTCATCTCATTTCCCGTATAAACATTTGATAGAAATATACAGTATGCTGCTAAACCTTATCAGACGGATTGCATGGTAAATGTTGGCATTGCTTGTCTCAATCGTTGCTTTATGCAGCTTTCACTTCATTAATTTCTCAAAGACCACTTTGAAACAAAGTAACAAGTCGACAAAGTACGTTTGGAACCTGCCTGCATTAATTAAGATTGGTATTTTAGCATAAACTTATACGCCTGATAGAATTTCATTTTAAGAAACGCAAAAAAATTGTAACAACAAAACAGAACAAGTAGTGAGCTAGAGCTAAATTGATCAAGGAAAGGTTAGAAAAACATAGAAAAAAAATTCAGGCAGACATAAAATTTTGCTGCATTTGGGGTTCTTCGTTGATAGATCCAAGCTATATTTAACGGAGACACGGTTTCAGGTTTTAAGTTAAAAATTTAATTAAAAAGTCTTGACAAAATTTTAACATTTTTTGCTTTTGATGCGTATTTAAAGTTACACAACAGCTTGTCTTAACTAAGATAAGAATTTTTTGAGACAATAATACAGCAACATATTTAAGTCTAAAACGCATCGAAAAACTGCAGACAACTAAATCTATAACTTTGGCTCTACAGGACAAGGGTATCTCTTATTTTTATGCAGAAAATCAAATACTTTTTATGGAAAAGTTACAAGCTTTGCTTTGTCGCAAACATTCTATATGCAGATACCTAGCTTCAACTTATTGCTTAAACCATAATTGTTGGAAATGAAAGAGTTTTTGTTGCTTCCACAATACTTTGAGAAACGTTAACGAAGCAAAAGTCAACGGTTTTCTTCGCTAGCTGGCGCTAAGTTGTTGAATTTTAACCATTTTGTTTCTAAATACTGAAAACTTTAGGTGTTAACACCATGCTGAAAACTTTGGGTGTTTGGGTGTTAACACGCAAACTTTTCAGTATTCAGTTTAGTTGGAAAAAGCACAGAAATAAGGTACTTTCATTTATATTATGCTACTTCTTGCGACGTAACTGGCCATGAATGATGACCAGTGATGCGCCAAAGCTGTGTGGAAGAAAACGAAAGATGTTTGATGAGTCTGGACTGGAAACCGTTTTTGAGGATGCTTTTGGTCTAACTTGTCCCGTCAATATTACTACATTATGTCTTTGACACAACCTAATCAATTTTTTAGTATATCTAGGCGAACATCCATTGCTTCTTCTTCTTCTTCTGTCTTGTGAGAAGTTATTTTTAGACTATATTTCATTGGGGTGAACCACAATTTTTATTAAAATTTACTTAATTTATTTCACCCCGATCCACTGCTAACCAATCGGCACACATCGTCCAGCAGCAAAGCTAAGGCAATAGGTTATTTTACTTCTTCAAACGAAAATTCAACTTTTTGCCAGACTTGTCAACTGCCGGGTAGTCGTTGGCATGTAGTTTACGAAAAGATTATGAACGAGTCTACTGTAAATGAATATAATGATTTTTGTACATTTCCCTGTGCACGGGAAGTAACCTGTAACGGGCCCCAGTAGCGGGACACAAACAGAAATTCAATACCGGTAATGTTCCTGTTTCTGTGGTTTGAACAATTCTGTTTTTCCAACAAACATCCGGGCATACCGAAGAAGTGTTACTTTTAAAATCTTGAAAAGTGGCCGCAGTAGGCTACATTTTCACAGCAGGTTGAATTGGAGCAATTGCACTGTACTAAGTGTATGTAATTGCTTTTGAAGAAATCAAGTTTTATGGTTAACTGATGTTTATAAAATATAACTGCAATTTTTAAACCGGATAGAAACCAACAAAGATGAGGCTTTGGCTTTTTGTACTTGCTTTGGCGTTTCAAGGTGTTCATTCCCAAGGTAAGTGAAGTTAAATGTAAGTTTGGCTTCAGTAGCCTAAGCATCAGTCTTTACAAAGCATCAGTCACAGGCCTATTAAACATAGCTAATGTCCTCCATTTCAGTTGAGATGATAACATGCAAGGATATTTATTCCAATCGTTTAATTCTGTCTTTGCAAATATACAAAGTTAATTTATTTCAGCAAAATTTACAAATTGGCTTTAAATTTTTTTAAACGGTTGATGTGGAGAAACAACCAGTTCAATGGCACTGGATTAATGCAATAAATTTAACTCTCATGGTGAACAATATTGTTACGCCAATAAGATATGCGCAACGCATGCAAAAACTTATTGCAGATTCTGATAGTTATGGCTCGTTCTATGGGTTATAATGCAAAACTGCTTGCTTTCGCAATACATTTTTTAAACCGTTTTCACTTTATAACTCCAGTACCAGGACAGATAGCAATGGTTTGGGTTATCCCTTTAATTTTAACTTCAAATTAAAAGATAAATTGTTAAAACTTGGCATGCAACTAGTCAATATAAAATAATATAATATCAAATAACGTCCAAAACCTCTCTTAGACCTCAGCTTTTCTATGATGGAAGATCAAAGCCAGTTCTCGGCTGAAGACTTACTTGGTGAGGTGTCAAGCGAGAATCCCACAATTGCTCTGACAAACTTTCTTTCCACCTGTGATTTGAATTGCTTCCGGCAAGTATTGGAAGCCCTCAAAGAAGCTTTGAGAACCGTTGAAACGTCATACCCACCAACTATTGGAGGTTAGACTTTCAAGTATTGATGGCTATGTGGGCGGTATCTTTACTGGTTTTGTGAAAAAACAAATTTGTAAGCACAAGTGTCAATAAGCTCAATCTTTTTGTACTTAATTGCAAGTTTCTACTTTTAACTACTTTTTATGGCTTGGCATGTTTATTATAATACACAGTAAACAATTTTTTATTAAGACCGGTTGAAATATTACAGATGAAATGAATTACATAATCAAATAAAAAACGGCCAAGAAAATTATTTCTGCATTTCCCAAACTTGTGTTGAAAAAGAACAAGTTTTGACAAAATGAAAAACCGAAACAACGTTTGCGCTCTGATCCTCAGCATAAGTGTTTCCCTTAGAGGGATGTAGTTGTTGGATGTCATAAAGATGCAACTCACTAGCTGATTCACCATGCTACGTCATAGATTACCGTCATAATGTATCAAACTGCTTTCATAACAGCAAAACTATGTACAAAAAAATATACGAAATTTGGAATCTACTTCTTTGTAACGACTTGGGAAAAATGTTGTGACTCTGCTTTCAAACCCGAGAAGTTAATTCTATTTTTTTTTTAATTTAAGCACATGGTAGCTTGCTGTCAACAGTATCTTAGATGTTTTTGCAATGTCAAGGCTAATGGCCGGTTCGTATACATTGAGCTAACAGGTGCGCAGAGAGGCCGTCTCCATGAACACCACATGCTCCTGATTGGTGTCGAACAGGCGTCTACTGCACCAGTGCTCTCACTACTTCATCACCGGTTTTGAGAAGTATTTTTTCAAGCAGTAAACTTATCATTAGATTTGAACGAATGTTTGGTGGACAGCCTCAATGATTGCGATGAAAACGCAAACTGTGTGAACACACTAGGAGGATACTTCTGTACGTGTAGAGCAGGCTTCAGAGACCAAGATGATTCTGCTGCACCAGGAACTAATTGCCGAGGTAACATTTGTATGAAAATAATGTTTAGGGGCATAATTTGTACATCTTTGTATTAGATTTATGTATGTAAATTATTGAGCATTGGTGTTGCACGGTTACAAGTCCATGTTGGGCCCTCCTGTTGCTGTTGCAACCCGATGTTACGTTGCGACCCCCTGTTACACTGTTGCGACCCCCTGATACACTGTTGCGACCCCCTGTTACACTGTTGCGACCCCCCTGTTACACTAATGCGACCCAAAGTTTGTATACTCAGACAAACAACGTTATCTTATAGTTTAGAAACATTAATTATCTACAAGACAAAGTACATTTTGACCAACTGAAAGAACACGTCAAAAGTTGATGATGTATTGTAGTTTCTCTTTGTAGTTGTAAACCAACCTCACAAAATTCGGTCTTTTAACACGTGTGTTAATATAACCTGCACCTTGATACATAATTGAAAGAACCAACATAAACGTTTTCAAAACTTACAAAATTATAAATTGATTATATGCAGTTTGCAGTCTTCTAGTGATGTGATGCAAGCCTGTGTTAATGATTAGCCTCCTATTGAAAGCATTCGATTCACAATGAAAATAAAGTAGGCCTAGACCAAATCATAGTCAATCGTAGACTAACTTAAAGTTTCCTTCACAAAACCCACACGGGGTCGTTCTAACAACACATCAGAGACAAGGTATCTGAAAAAAAACTTGTTATCACTTTGTTTATGGTTCATTGCACTATTTTAAGTCGGTCCAATGGCCACTGTTAAACGTGTTGGTACATAAACAGTCGACCACTTTTTGAAGCAGAAATGTAAGACGGTATAGTTGCTCATAGATATCAACGAGTGCTCTGAAAACATTCACAATTGCATCAGTGCTGATTTGGAATGCCTCAACACCTTCGGATCATTTGTGTGTCTCTGCAAACCTGGATACAGAGCGGATGGTCAAGTATGTCAGGACGTGGACGAATGTCAAGAAGGTTAGTTTTCAAGTCTGATAAGCTTTGGAATTCTACACAGCGGTATCTAATTTCTATTATTATTATCATCTATCTACCTTTCTAGCGGTATCTAACTTTGGAATTCTATACACACACACACACACACGCATACATACATACATACATACATACATACATACATACATACATACATACATACATACATACATACATACATACATACATACATACATACATACATACATACATACATACATACATACATACATACATACATACATACATACATACATACATACATACATACATACATACATACATACATACATACATACATACATACATACATACATACATACATACATACATACATACATACATACATACATACATACATACATACATACATACATACATACATACATACATACATACATACATACATACATACATGCATACATACATGCATACATACATGCATACATACATGCATACATACATGCATACATACATGCATACATACATGCATACATACATGCATACATACATGCATACATACATGCATACATACATGCATGCATACATGCATGCATACATACATACATACATACATACATACATACATACATACATACATACATACATACATACATACATACATACATACATACATACATACATACACACAGACATACACACAGACACACACACACACAGACATACACACATACACACACACACACACACACAGACAGACATACATACATACATATACGAGCAGTTTCTCTACAGTCATTTATAGATATGGGAAGCATAAATTCCATGCTATTTTTGTTTTAACTTGTAACACTCTCAGCTTACTAATGGAGCATAAAGTGTGTGTGTTTTTGGAATTGAGGCCAAAAATTAAATGATTTCTACAACTCTAATGAAGTAGCCCAGTTTTATAGTGCACACGAAAGCTTCAATTCTTTAAAGAAACAAAATCTATGCTACAAATGTGCCAAATAAAATCAACATTGCAATTACTTTCAGTTCAATAAACTCTCTGTAGCAGCTTTTGTTTGTTCCCTTGATTTTTCACTTCCTCTAAACACTCCTAATCCGACGGAACACTAATAACCACAAGACTTTTCTTAAACGTCAATTCATTTGCGTTTAACCTTTATTGTTTTTTTTAATTATTAGGCTTTTCTGCTATTCGCATATTCTCTCACTGTTTATAGTCAGTTCATCAAACATTACTATCTACCCATTGTGGGCTATTTGTCTCCAGTTTTCATTTTATTGTTTTATATAGCCCCTGCTGAAGAGCATTTTCTAGCACTGCTTAAAAGGTTGGTAAATTTGGCATTGATATTTAGCAAATTTTCCTTTTCCAATTCTTTTATTTTTCACCTAACTTGTTTATTTATTTTCCTTTTTTTTCTGGCACACTAATTGCATCCTTCTTCGTGTCCTCGGGCACTTTTCAAACACAAATTTTTCTTTAGCTTGCAATATTTAGCTCTCGCAGCCACGTGATATCTGTTACCCTAAAATAACTGTCGTGGTAGCATCCAAGGTAATATAAACTCTAACGTTTCTGTTTTGTCGCATTTACCTTTTTCTAGACCTTTGTTATGTTGCCTGGACTGGCTCCAACTTTAGATTATGTTGGTGGGAAGATACTAATACCAATCCTTGTGTTCACCTTCAAGCAAGGGGCTTGAGAGCAATCGCCCACCCAGAAATTGTACCTTACCTTTCCCTCAAAAATAATTTTTAATGCAATTACAACGTTTTAATGACAATGACATCACACGATAAATGACGTTTCATACATGTCTCATTGACGTTTTATTTAGTAGCTCTATTTTTAACCACCGACAAATTTGATCCTGGACAAAAACTTTTCTGCGGCTAATTCGGCGGACTATAAGTGGAACTCTCAAAGGAAGTCAAGTATCATCAGACTCCATTTGCTCATCCCTACCAGCCTGACACTTATTCCACCAGCCTGACACTACACAGACAAGCGTGGGTACGCCTCAAACATCTTCGTACTGGCGTCGGACTTTTTCGCTTAACCTTGCACCGATCGAGAACGGCCTCTTCATCTTAGTGATTGTGGTCTGAGAAACTGATTGCAGACCACATCATCAAAGATAGACCCATCTTCAAACCACTTAGTGGAATGGAAAATCTGCTCGTCTTAGATGATTAAACTAAACACTGGGTGCTTTTTAGTAGCCTTCTAGTGTAGTCTGGAAACATCGTGAGTCTGAGTTGGTAAAATGATAGACCCTCGGCCCCAGAGGCTCACAAGACGACAAACAATGAGTGCTTATTCACTTATTTACTCAACATTATTTACTTAAACTAAAGAATCAAATAATTCATAATCGATTCGTCTCTTAATCGCTGTAATGCGGACATGGCTATGGTTTTATAAAAATATTTTTAAAGTTTGTGATTGTTTTATATTTATTTTAAAGTAAAACCACAGCCATGTCCGCATGACAGCGAGTAAGAGACGAATCGATTGTTGTGAATTATTTGATTCTTAAGTTTAAGTAAATAATATTGATGCCAAAGTCACTTTCAAGAAGAAAAAAGGTTTAATTGCAGTAACGGATTTAATTTTTGTTTAACATGACTTCTATTGAAGCTATTATAGGGTAGTGCGGGGCAAGACTAGTCACATTTTGGTATTATTGTGTATATCTTCACATAAAGTTAAAAATGTTTCAATTTTTAGTGTTAAACAGTTGTACTAAGGCTTCTATAAACAAGATAGCAAAAAAAAAAAGTGAAATTTATTTTTAAGTTATGTTAATACAACATCATTTTTACGACAGAGTCAAATGACTGGTTTTGCCCCGAAGTAAGGGTAAAACCGGTCAGTGTTTTTTTGATGAAAGAAAGAGTATATTTACACATAAAAAGTGCAGTTACACATACAAAGTGCACTACTGCAGCACATTTGTTCAGAACAGACATCAGCAAACATGCTGGATTCTATTTTATGACATTATTTGTTCAATTGCTGTGCCCAGTATCCATGGTTCTTCTTGACGACAAAACAAACTGAGCAAGAAAGATTATGACAAAACTTGCCATTTTGTTCACTGACAATGAGGTCCACATGGTACATTACAGACTTTGTCAAATGTTAGAACAATGGCTTTGTGAACAATTGATAGAAACACAATCAAAAATACACTTCAAATGTTTTCTATTAGCCTATAGTTCAATATTGTTTCATTTTTTTTAAATCTTTCATTTGTAATTTTTTGCATTTTTGTCCAAACTTTGACGCACACTTTCTATAAAAAAACATTGAGAACCATTGATAAATTTTGCATGGTAGACTTACCATATCTTAGTGAATAAGTGGACAAAATTAATTTTAGTCCAAATTTTTACTGGGGTCATGGGCAACCAAGATATTAAAAGGACCCCACTTTTTGCTTTTTTTTCATTTCGACCCACGTTTCACATTAAATAAACTCCCAAACCCTTTAATATTTTGTAGCCTACTGATATTTTCTCAGTTCATCGAGAATTTTATAAACAACATTTCTACCAAATTTCAGTCAAAACCAATCTTCTTCTTCATCGTGTGTCACACGGCCGTAGCCCAGAGCATCACGCAGGCTCTTGCTCTATCGTTGAACTCGGCCAAATCCTGTGCAGAGCACCTTGCTTTTAGGTCAGGGCATTCGAGTAGATGTTGCATCGTTTGCTCCTGTCCGCATTTGCAACTTGTGCTCCCCATGGAATACCCCCAGTGTCTCATCGAGGTTTTACACCTGCCAATACCAGTTCTTAAGCGGTTGAGGCATCGCCAATACTTCCACGGTTCACGTTTTCCGGGAGGAAGGCTCTCCATGGGTGTGAGCTCCATATTGGCCAATGTCGGTCCGGCTGCCAGTCCCTCCTGCCATAGTTGAACCCGCACATTGGCGGCGACATCGTCATGACCTAATGGGACAACTGAAGCAAGGAAACTTTTTCTTGACTTCAGACGCCTGTGTGCTGGAGTTTGGCCATACAGTGGGTGTCTCAAATCTATGTCCTGACAAGATCTTTCCTTTCTGCTGGTCACGCTTCTTCTGATGTTGGGGGGAGCAATTCCAGACAGAATGTGCAGCGACGTGATGTTGGTTGGTTTGAGACAACCTGTAATCAGACGGCAGCTTTGGTTCAATATGGGGTCAATTTTCTTGGCATGTGCTGAGCGTTCCCACACTGGGCAAGCATATTCTGCAACCGAATAGCATAAGGCTAAAGCAGTTGACCGTATTGTGTCAGGGAGGGCACCCCAATCAGAGTTTCCGAGTTTTTGCAAAATATTATTTCTAGAAGCCACCTTAGCTCTTACTTTTTCGATATGGGATTTGTATGTGAGGGACCTATCTAATTTGACACCGAGGTATGTGGGATTGATACAGTGTGCCAGTTTGGTTCCATTCCAGGAAATGTTTAGTTGGCGTGATGCATCCCGGGATCTAAGGTGGAATGCGCAGACTTGGGTTTTATTGGGGTTGGCACGCAGGTGGTTGTCCGTGTAGTATGTCGTCAGCCCATCCAGAGCATCACTGAGTACTGTTTCCGCGGAAGTGAAGTGTTTGTGTTGTGTTGTTATACACAAATCGTCAGCGTATATGAAGCTTCTTGTACCAGGATGGATTGGTTGGTCGTTTGTATAAATGTTGTACAAGATGGGGGCTAAAACACTTCCTTGTGGTAGACCATTTTTCTGCTGTCTCCATCTGCTATTTTTGCCACAAAAATAAACATAGAAACGGCGATTGCTAAGCAATGATTGTATCAGCTTAGTGAATCGAAAGTTCTCGGTGATATTGAGGATCTTTGATATAAGGAGACGATGGTTGACAGTGTCATACGCTGCAGATAGATCTACAAAGACGGCTCCAGTGACGGAACCCTCTTCAAACCCATTCTCTATGTGCTGTGTTAGATTCAAGAGTTGTCCTGTGCAGGATTTACCAGGTCGGAAACCTGCTTGTTCATTAATGAGTTGGTCTTCTATGAGAGGTTGCAATCGGTTTAGTATCAGCCGTTCAAACAACTTGAACAAATGACACAGCAAAGATATAGGACGAAAGTTTTTAGGGTCAGTTGGGTCTTTTCCTGGTTTCAACAATGCAATAATTTTGGCTTTTCTCCATAGCTTAGGAATTTGGTAAGAGCTGAGGCAGTTGTTGTAAAACTTTAGCAGCCATCCCAGAGCGATTGAACCAAAATGTTTAATTTGTTCAGTCCGAATTCCATCTAATCCAGCAGATTTACCTTGTTTCAGAAATTCAATGCCCTTCTTCAGTTCTTCAATTGAGAAAGGAGATGTTAGTCAAAACCAATCAAAAATGGGGTCTTGGCAAGGTTTTAAAATTTTGGAAAGTCAGCCGAGAGCTGGAAACGGCCAACTTTGGATGTCTATGACCTTTGACCTTTTAGAGTGACAATGTAAACGATGTTTTCAATATTTGGCAGAAGTACTATCACATGTAAAACATTTAGGTTGTTAACTAATTTGGTTTAGCAGTGATAGGGCCTCAAACATAGCCAAAAATCAAAAAAATCGTGCCCCCTTGGCAGACCCCCCCAAACTAAATGCTTTGCTCACACTAGGATAAGCTGATTTTTAATTTAATAGGCAAATAATACCCTATGAACCAAATGCTAAATTCTTTGGTTAAAGAATTTAGCATTTTCATCAATTAAGGCAAAAATTTGGCACAGCATTTCATGACTGACTTGTGTTGCCCCAACCAAAATAGCCATGACTGAACAAAAATAAATACCCAATAAAACTAATTTCCAAGGAAGAACTACAAGATGAGTAGTTTTGAGACAAAGTACAATAATTGTAATTTCGTTTAAACTAGAAAGTCTTGGTTTAATTAACAATTTTCATAGTGTAATGCTCTGTTTAGTCGAAACCACAAAAAAAAAGTTAGTCCAAAATATGAAGGTAAAATTTTACACCAACTTGCGTTTCGCAGCCTAGACCAAGACAGCAAGCAAAAACTGCACAGCAGTTGCTGTTGTCGCATCACAAAAGAACCACTAAGTGAGCTAAAGCATTTTTTTGAGTGTATTATTTCCCCAAAAAAAGTTATGCTTGATTAAAATCGAACTGACCGGTTTTACCCGACGACTTGTTTTGCCCCGAACTACCCTACGCATCCTACATCAGCCTACTTGTTTGTGTAGGCTTTATAAGGGAAGCTTCACAGTCAGATTTGTAAAATTATGATCAATCAACACAACTTTGGAGAACAAGCATTTGATCTGTTGCTCATGCCCCATATTTGTTAAGAAAGTATAATTTTACGTCTTTGTTTGCAGCCACAAGCGATTGCAGCGAATTCGCGATATGTAGCAATACTGTTGGCTCTTTCGAATGCCTCTGCAGGTCGGGCTTTACCGGGACTGGAAGAGTCTGCACTGACATTAACGAATGCTCCACTGGAAGCAACACATGTGATGAAGATGCGGAGTGCATAAACACTGAAGGTATTAGCCGAAATGAAAATGAAACAATGTGATGAATTTTAACTTGATCTTCTCACGTTTGGTCTCTGCAGTTTGTGGTTTATGTGGTTTAATTCCGAAACTAACATAACTATTTGCCCCATCCAAGTTTATACCAATCATGAAATTTTTCTATCATTTAAAACACATACAGTTTAGCTTGAAACAAATTTCAGCTAAATAAATTTGTGACGTACTTTTAGATCACAGCTTTTCACCGTCTAACCAGTGGTTATCAACCTTTTTCAGCACAGGATTCAAATTCATAATTTAAATTTTGTTCAGGGCTGCAACAGAAGAAATTCAATTTAATGTGAAGCTTGATGTTGGCTTTGACTTTTAATAAGTTTTCCTAAACGAGGAGTAATGTTGAAAGATGCAGTAGGCTTACTCCAAAGCTAAAATGTTAAATTAATGTTAAAATGATGTTCCATCTATCGGTTGTGATACTTGGGTTTATTCCAACCGTTTTGCTGACAAGTCTTTTACTTTTCCACACATATAGAGGTATTTTTCAATGCATTTGACTATCAAGTTAGAATGCTTTCCCTCTGTGACTCGACTCTAAAAGTGAAGGAGATGGTCACATTTAAATGCTTGGGTCGGCATCACGTATGACTGCAAATCTAGCAGCTTTAGTAGAAAATAAATTATTGAAGGGCTGTGGCTGCGTTTATTGCCTTGGTGTTGCAAATATTTTCATTGGGGGAAGGAGAACATTGATAGGCCTACCATTAATCCAATCATGAGTGCTTTCGAATGATTTGTTGACTTGTTTCTCTGGTTTAACCACAGAACGGCAGTAACCATCAGCAATCGTCATCATCTCCCAAGTTGAATTTACTGTTGTTGTTGTTGTTGCTGCTGCTGCTGCTGCTGCTGCTGCTGCTGCTGCTGCTGCTGCTGCTGCTGCTGCTGCTGCTGCTGCTGCTGCTGCTGCTGCTGCTGCTGCTGCTGCTGCTGCTGCTGCTGCTGCTGCTGCTGCTGCTGCTGCTGCTGCTGCTGCTGCTGCTGCTGCTGCTGTTGCTGTTGCTGTTGTTGCATTTTGAGGTGCCAAGATGCATTTGTGCCACATCACAGGGGTAAGATTATCCTTTTCAAGCCTACTGATACGAGTCCATGAAGACCTTGATTCTTCCCTAACATGGAAGGACACTCATCTGTTGTAACTGAGCACATTTTTAACCGGTCCAAATATGCATCAGAAGACTTGCACGAAATGCACTATATAGCCTATCCCTTTTGTTGTGCCGTGAATGGAACGCACAGCAAGAAATTGCTCTCGAATGTTAAAGTCTGGCGTAAATCCCCTGATAAATACTGCTAATTGCTGTGTATTGGTAGTGTGGAGAAACGTTATTATAAGGCATTTTTGATAGCACGTAAGTTATTTGACAAATTTGTATTTTCGCCAGTTTAGGCAGTTCTTTTAGAACAATAATATTTTTTTCCGCATTGATGAGGGTCGCAGGAAGAATGGTTGAGGGCCTTGGTTGAAAATCGCTGGAAGCAATATCAAACTTATTTATTAGCACCATCATTATTTATCTGCAAGATGGTCCACTACACTGTGACTAAAAATAAAGTAAGGTAGATGGAGGATTGAAAATAAGATATTGATTTAGAAAGTAGATGATCTTTGTCGAGCTGAAAAACTGTTTCGAAATTTTTAGAAATGACAAAAACATTTGGATGAAAATGCCGAGTAGATAAGCAACAGCATTTAAGAGAGCTCAGAAAGTTGGAAGCCTAGCCAAGGCTCGGAAAGAAGAGATCAAAACTGAAGCTAAAGTCATGCTGGAGAAAGCGTAGAGAAGTAGGGATCGACACATCTAATAGTCATTGAAAAGCAGCAATAGAGATAATTAGGAAATATTGAGAAAATTTTATCCCAAGTAACTAACAAATGCAATTATAACCGGAAAAGCACGTCTTACAGTAGCAAATGTAACACCGACAAAAAATAAGAAAAAAGTGTTGACTTCAGGGCTCGAATGCCTCAAATGCATCAATTAAAAAAAAAGAAAGATCATATAAAAGATCCAAAGGGAAAAAATATTGATAAATGACAGAAAGATCATAAGTTACATTTTCAGGTTTGCACCACAAAGGATCAAACAACATAGTTGCAACGTTATAATAATTTAATTGGGATCAGTAGAATGAAGCAGCACACATAAGGTCTGGACTATTGAGACTATTTGTGTTCACAGTAAAATATATTCAGTCCTTCAATAATTTCAAGTATAAGATCGACGACGGGTTGTGTGGTCAGGAGAGCTAACAGAAAACAAGTTTATTGCAAAACATTTCAAACAAGTTAACCAGAAAAAGAAAGATTTTAATCAAAATGAAAAAGACAGAAGCAAAATCCATGTGTAATCAGAGGGTAAGAAAGCGAATATACAAAGATTAAAGGAAAATGTTAACACCAATTAATGAGATTGAAGCTGAGACCAAAGACTTGCAAATTACATTTCGAAAGTAGTTTTGACTTTTGAATAGAAATAATTTGCTGTTAGCTGAAAGCAAACGTTTATGAGTAGAATATTATTATAATCACTAAATCTTACGAAGGGTTACTGATATAAGTCATGACGCAGTATCACGGTCCCTTACAAAATAAGTAGCAACCGAAGAAGTGTGGAAGTAGTATATTAGCCTATGCAAAATGTCTGTTTTATGGTAAAGATCGCTCAACATACAAGTGATTTACTTCAATTTAAATCAGAATACATTAGCCTAATCAGAATCACATCATGAGAAGCATGACCAACAAAAGGCTACTTGACCACACGAAAACAGAAGATCTTTTAACTATGACAAAACTACATCCAATTGCAGCAATAATAAAATCAAAAGTTTTAAAACTGTTCGGCCACACTAAAAGATCACAATTTGGAATCAGCAAAGTTTGCACAAAAGGCAAAGTAGAAGGAAAAAGAAAACGTGGCGGACAACCAAACCGATGGCAAGACAACATCCAATCATGGATTGGCGACACTGGGCGAGTTGGCTCAAAATTGCCACTCTTGGAAGCAAATAACCCATGTTGATGCGCAATCTGCTGCAGGCGAAGATGACGACTGATGAATACATTAACTTAGACGAGTTTGTAACAATTCCTTCGTCTAAGCCCGAGAAAGTGCAAACTCTATGTCTATAGGAAATACCTTGAACCAGTTTTATTTTAACAGGAAGCCATACGTGTGCATGCCGAAGTGGATTTACAGGGAATGGACGATGGTGTTCGGACATCAATGAGTGCTCGGACACGACCAGATGCACACGTGTTGTGGATTCGGTGTGTACCAACACTCCGGGTTCGTTTGCATGCGAGTGCCGGGAAGGATTTCAGGAAGTAAGCAGATAACACCATCTGATATCTTGTTTTCATCGATCATGTTTAAAATTGATGCTTTTGAAGAGTCATAGCAATGACAAGGCCATCGTGCTATTTTCTGGTTGAAATAAAGTTAAACGTTTTACTAGTCCTGTGGCCCTTCACCCCCTTGACCCTTGATACTTTTTAGCTTTATTTTATTTCTTATAGAAAATTTTCAACCAATCTTCATTAAAATATTTTTTAAATATTAATAAAAACAATGTACAACTTCAAAATAATTGGGGACCACTTGCCCTCACGTGACCCTTAAACGCTACGCAGCTGCTTGGGGTAGTCACAACAGATGCAAATAAAATGACATCTTTCTGTGTCACGTGACAGAGACAAGTGAATGGCGTCGGTCAATGTATGGACATTAACGAATGTGAGACATCTCTGGCATGTCACATTGGGTCAACATGCGTCAACAGCGAAGGAAGCTACACGTGCTCATGTCCAACTGGTTACTATAGCGACGGTACTACATGTCAAGATATAAACGAATGCACCGGTAGTCCCTGTGTTGGGTCTGGTACAAGCTGCATGAACAATGAGGTGAGATCACTTTATGATGTGAGATCACTTTAGTTCACTGCATGTCAAATGTGGAATTGTTAAAGTAAGTTCGGATCAGTTTGAACAGTAGCATGGTTTTAATAGCTTTGTATAAGTTAAATAGGTTGGTTGGTTGAAGTATTCGATATATACCTACCACAAATATTCGAAGTATATGGAACCATGGCCACATGGAGATGATATCTCTACGTAGCCATGATGGAACAATATCTGAGTTCAAGTTCCGGGTTTCGATTTGTCTTTGAAAGTATAAAAATATGATGAAAATATTTTTCGAAAGCAAGGCTATTTTTCGAAAGTTCATTTCGAGTTTACAATCATGCTTCAACTATCAGCATGCTTTGTGTGCAGAGCACTTCAGACACACGAGCGAATTGTTTTCATCTTGTTTTGAAACGTCATGGAATCAGGAAAATTTATGTGTTTAATGATATGGTTCATTGTTCTTTTCACTAAGATCTAAAAGTCATTGCATTGCATCCAGTTAGCAATTTGCCCATACACAAGAAGGATAGGTGGTTAAACCGTGGTATGGGAATGTGATAGACTCTGTAACCGAACCAGATCCGATATGTTTGTGGTATTTAGACAACTCGTTGCATGAGAGAGTGCATGCGAATGCGAAGTGCTAGTGAAGCATCACTCATGGTCACGAAACCTTTCAACTTTTCATTAATCACTGTCGGGAGTAACATAATATTGTTTAGGGTTCATACAGATGTACGTGCTTGCCTGGATACGAAATCATCGCAAATGCTGCTGACTGTACAAAAGTAGATCCGAATACATGCCAAGAACAGTGTCAGGCTGCGCAACAAGAAACGTGCCTATCTTCAGGCCAGTGCGGATGCATTCTAGGTGAGCGTCACCGTGTGTTATATTTCCTCGGCCGTGATGAACCTTTTAAAAATGCAAAATCTAATCGATGCAATGCGTTTATCAAGCAGTGTGCACATCCTAACTAGTAATTCGGGTCATATTGGTGATGACAAGGGCAATGATGGGCAGTGAAACACGCCCTTGGACTAGTGAAGAAGGTCCACACATGAAGAATCTCAATCAATTTGTAATAGAGAAATTCACACCATCTTCCGTGTTGCTTCAGAAAGCAACGTTTATAGACATATGCATTTTAATCTTCCAGTAAAATTGAGTTTATTGAGTTGCTTGACCTTTTCATTGTATTTCGTCAAGCCAGCTACAGCACGTGGTTCCTTCACCAGAGGACACTTTAATCGATGATTAACGTGTCTTTTAACTTTTGATTAACTTTTGTCTCTACATCCATAATAGATGTGGTGTTGGTGAAATCTCATCCCATGAATCACTCGATAGGCTACTGGAAACTTCTGTCGTGAAAGCGGTTTGAATAGTCCTGGGATGTCCGACATGTTATGTTTCTAAGCCATAAGGTTTGAAACACCAAAAACTTTTTCAGTTTTTAGATGAAATCCTTGAACAGAAAATCTCATAGAAAATAGATTATTCAGAAGAATCTACAGTAGCGTTGTCAGGGGGGGGGGCGACGTTGACAGGGGGAGCCGATGTTGACAGGGGGGGCAATGTTGACAGGGGGGGCGATGGGTACTTTTCGGACCAGGGATAATTGTAGGAGTCAGGAACCTTTTCAAAGGGCACGGGATCTTGAAGGAACCACCGCGTATTATTTGGGTACAATGCGTTTTCTTACAAAATTTCTTGATTCGGGGCCTAAAAAACTCATTGCTACTGGGCCAAGATCAGGCCCGGATTTAGGGGCGCAGAGGGTGTAGGTGCCCCGGGCCCCCCTTTTGAAGGGCCCCCAACGTGGAAAAAATGCGATTTTGTGTTATTATTATTTTTTTCTTTGAGCCTTTGAAGTTTCTGCAAAATGCTGTGTAGTGCAGTGCCGAGTTAATGCTACTGTAGTGGTGATTTTTCGCGCAGTGCTGGGCGCGAAAAAATTTTTGCACGGAGGCCCCCCGATCTAAAAGTTCCCCTGGCCCCCCCATCAGCTAAATCAAGCCCTGGCCAAGATGTCGTATCAACGGCCCAGAATGTCTATCTGCTGCAGAATGTCGTACAGTAGTGAAGGCCTAGCAACCTTTGAAGTAAACACAACCA
This sequence comes from Aplidium turbinatum, assembly GCF_918807975.1. Taxonomy (NCBI): domain Eukaryota; kingdom Metazoa; phylum Chordata; class Ascidiacea; order Aplousobranchia; family Polyclinidae; genus Aplidium; species Aplidium turbinatum. Next base: position 18,942,412 of record NC_137489.1, read on the forward strand.
CTGCAAAAAGAATATTGAGAATGGACACCGCAGTGTAACGTTTGTCAATATAACATAGGTATAAAAAACCATAGCTACGTTATAATTAAATATCTCCCAGCTATTTAAATGCGGATTATTTTGATTTTTCAAACCAGGCTATTCCAAAGATTCAAACATTTGTTCGGATATCGATGAATGTCTAACGTCAGCTTGCGGAACAAACTCGGCCTGTTCTAACACCGCTGGGAGTTTCAGCTGCCAGTGCCTCTCTGGATTTCAATTGAATGCACAGTTTGTATGCACAGACATAGATGAATGCCTGGACAATTCTGCATGCCCAGCGAATGGTGTTTGCATTAATTCCCAAGGTGAGAAAAAAATTTGTCTTTGAAAGTAGTATGTATATAGGTTTCAAAGAGATAATGTAGATCAGCAAGTGAGGATAATATGCGACTGAGGTTTGGTGAGGTTTGGTGGCCGTACTTAACTATATTTATCGATGCATATACCGCAATATTAGATCTTTTTATGCACGTCTTAAACCATTATGGTTTTGCCACCTTTTCCTTTTGTTGGTTTTGTTACTGTATTTCTTTTTCACAATATCATTTCTTTTGCATTCTGACAAAGAAAAATAAATTAAATGGAATTGTTTGAGGTTGAAATTTCAATAATAATAATTTTTGTGAAATTCTACGTAGAGGTTTTGTTTGCTTTAAGTTTTTATTGTTCATGGTTCAACATTTGGTCGATTCTGATTATTCACAGGTAGCTTCAGTTGCCGGTGTAACGAAGGATTTCAGTACAGGTCGAGTTCATGTATCGACATCAATGAGTGTGGCTTGTCACCGCCACCTTGTGGTCCAGAAGCAACATGCCAAAATAACGTAGGAAGTTTCAGATGCGAATGCAAGCTTGGTTATTATGGAAACGGACTGTCTTGTTTTGATGTTGACGAATGCACCAATGGAGAAAGTGAGAAAGTTTACTTTTGTTTCTGATCCACAGCTTGATTCTACATCTTATCTGTAAACAGACATAACTCAGCAACAACACTACATTTAACATCTAAACATTTCAAAGTTTTGCCACCTTTTCCTGTTCATTAACGTGCTGGTAGGTTTATATCGATTTTTGTAGTTAGTATCTTTTTCGTCCCGGACGCGTTAAATGACAAAAAATAAAATGATTGATTGATTGATTAAAAACAATAAGCGAAAGTTTTCGGCTAGAAAACGAAAACTTTCGCTTATTGTTTTTATAATGTTAAATGTAGTGTTTTTGCTGAGTTATGTCTGCTTATGGTTCAAAAAAGTTACCTCTCTACCCAAGTTGTACATCTCATCTGATCTACTATATTATTATAATAGTATATAGTATAAAAGTATTAATAGTTTGTAGAATTAATAGTTTTCATTGTTTTTAGTATATAGTATATGTATAATAACTATAACTATATTTAATATAAGTAATAACTATATTTGATTTAATTCGCTCTGCTTTGCCTTTTTGCTTGGCATTGAGCACTTTTTGTAGTATTAATAGTTTTCATTGTTTTAGTATATATATATGTATATAATATATTATTATATAGGATTATCTACTATATTCTCAATCTATATTATTATATCAATCATGCAGTTGAAAATTCTGTCCTCAAAGTTACGATATATCATAATGTTGGTTACAGGCAACTGCGACAGTCAAGCAAGGTGCATCAACGCCGTTGGATCATTTTCTTGTCAATGCCAGGCAGGGTTCAGCGGAGATGGTTTGCAATGTGAGGACATTGACGAATGCTCACAAGGTAGGAAGGTTGCCAGATTACTTGAAATTCTTTCGAGAGTGTTTTAACTACGGGAGATTATTGAAATTTTAATTTATAGACACTTTGAATACTACTTGGGGTACTACATTTTTAAATAGTCCACCTTCAAAACCACTTCAAAACCAAAAGAGATGGGTCCGAATAAACAGATTTGACTCCAACTTACTTTTGATTTATACAACCTTACCATAAACTACAATCGCAACGACAGCAACAGATAAAGTTTTTATGAATTTCAATACCGACCCAGTTAGCTAATAAAGAAAAATCAATTACCTGTCTAGAAAGCGAAAACAAATAAAAATTTAGGATATTTTAGGCAGCTAAAGGCCTCTTTAGCAATTTTCAATAACATGCACTTAACTTTCATAAATTTAAAGTAAAATTTGACACTTTGGAAAAGTGAAAACCTAGTTAATTTGATTTTTTGGTGACTGGTGGGAGTTGACCAACTTTTTGCAAGATAAAATCTTATCATTGAAAATTGAACTGGCTTTCCTAGAGTTTTTTAGAGTTGAAAAAAAATTTAAAGTGGAGCTCCATCAAGCTCAAACGTCTCAATCAACTCTTCATTTTGTCGATATTTGTGGAAATAATATCAATATGAACGACACTTGGACGTAATCTAGCCTATATTGTGGTTTACAGCAATCTGTGGTCAAAGAGGAATGTGCACCAACACCATAGGATCTTACGCCTGTAGTTGCTTGGATGGCTACATCATTGGGAATGGAGGCAATTGTGAAGACATAGACGAGTGTGCCACTGGAAGGGACCGATGCCCTCGAGGAGTAGCTTGCAGAAACAGAGTGGGGGGATACACATGCGATTGTGTTAGCGGCTTTCTTTGGGACTCGGTGGTTGGCGCCTGCGTTGACGTTGACGAATGTAACGATGAAAATATTTGCAAAGATGCAGAATCGCGATGCGTGAACAACCACGGAAGCTATGAATGTGTCTGCAATGCAGGGCTCACCCAAAGTTCCACCGGAAAGTGCAACGACATTAATGAATGTTCAGCTGATAACTCGGCCGTGTGCCTGTGGATGGGAGCAACGTGCCGGAACACGGATTCAGGCTACTATTGTGATTGTGGGCCTGGTCGCCGACTGGATAGATACTTTTGTGTATCTGTTGGTGATGAATGTGGCGCCAACAACCCTTGCGACGAAAACGCGATCTGCACAGCTGAAACCTTCAACTACGCCTGCACGTGCGCCAACAACTTCTACGGACCTGGAAATCTTTGCTTCGAGAAGCAGACAGCGTGTGCTGCTGGTCTCACAACCACTTGTTCTTCTGCCAGTCAGATTGGAGCGTCCAGTACAATAATGTTAATGACCCATCTGGGGGTTCTCGTATGGCTGCTATGTTAAAACAGTGATTCTGGTAACTGCTATTGTATTTTTTGGAATGTCTTTGAAACTTTTAGCATCGTTGCAGGCTTACTCGGACCTTTTTGTAGCCTACTCATCCCATTTTCATTCATGTTGTGATTTTAAAATATTTCTATTTACCAACAACATTCCTATCGCCACATGGAGCTGTTGGACAAATTTATGCAACAATCTTTGACTTAACAAAACTTCTCAAACAATAAACTCCATAGAAAGTTGTTAAACCCAGGAAAAACATTTCACCACCGTGTGGCAGTTGGACACCTGATTAATCAAACACAATCGTGCCCCTCGTGTCTGTGAACGCAGAAAACATTCTTCGTTGTTTTTGTACAAATTGTTTGTAACTTAATGCAATGTATTCCAAGGAGCTGGTTTTTGAGGAAGTCCGATGAGTGTATAGTTTTTTTAATCGGCATTCCGTAGTTAAAAATGGAGTGTAGTTTCAAAAGAACCCAAAAGTCTAAGATATATAAATTCTAACTTTTTGTGAAAAAGGTGTCTGTGACTTCTATTTACGTGCTGAAAGACTTAGTCAGTCTACAATTAGTTTGTCATGAAAGCTTTCTCATTGTTGGCTCTATCAAATGTGAACTTGGCACATTTCAAAGACAGCTCTTCAATTGTTATCGTATGGCCAAATGACATCAAAGTTCAATTTTACTTGGCAAGATCGCAGTTGTCGCATTTTACAATGAAATTCGTTTTCAAGGAAACAAACTAGAAAAGTAATTGATTTTAACGATTGATTTGATACTTTTTGTTTAATTTTATGCCTACCTTGTAATTATGCTCTCACTGCGTTCTCCAATAATTCAATAAACGAGTGCTATATTGCTTGCAAATTACATACAAGCTATACTTAAAAGTAAATGTTAAAAAAGGTGTGTTTTCCTGATTAGCGTGTATTTTTTAGTTGTATATTTTGGTAATACGATGCAAAGTGATGAACAATCACACAAAATTACTCAGTTGTACCTTCAAAACTGTTGTACGACTTTCCTGTATCATAACATGTTTATAATGGCATATCATATCAAGTACTCCAGATTAAACTTGACGGTTTCTGTATTTGATTGGTTGATATGGCAACGTTGAACAAGAAGAATAGAGTAGGTTATAACACTGGTGGTGGTTAGACCCAGGGCTAATTTAGACCTGTTGCCAATGGCATTCCCCAGCATCGAAATATAATACAGCAAAAAAACAAGATACTTCTTAAGAAATACCAAACAAGTAATAAATACTAGTAAAATAATCTCGAGCTTTTGCCCCATACAAAACAGGAGTTGCTATTGCAATGAAACGGACTTGATACAAATATATCATGGCTAAAATTTTGCGGCCTTTTTAACTTCTCGGGCTTCCCAGATCATTTTCATCTTTGCTTTTCCAATCCAAAGCTTCAATTGTATGAAGCAGAAAGGTCACAAACGGTGAACTCAAATAGAATTGTATGTGGCAGTTAAAAAGGATTAACAAACCATAAAAACAAAGTAAGCTAACATGTTGCATAATATCAAAAGTCAATAAAGCTATGATTTTTGTACTTAGCATTGCACAGAGTAGGCCTAGTAGGCCTAGTAACTTAAAACAATTTGATTCATAATATTTCAGTCAGACTGTGAGCCGTTTGCTAACAATCTGATTGAACCTGTTTCAACTTTTTCTTTTCATTTTTTAATGTGTTCCTAAAGGCAACAAAATGCTTTTTATTTGATATCATTAGGCTACTAGTCAGCAAAAAGTAAAAAATCTTAGAAAATTTCATTCAGACAGCAGCCTAGCAGAGCGATAGTCCAAATCTGCAAAATGTGACAAATCAGCCATCCAGTTAGACAAGGATCTATATAGGAAAAAGTAAGTTGTCAATTTTGTCCAATGCAAGAGTTTTTGTTTAGAAGAACATATTTAAGATATGAATTCGAATTTTGCGGCATTAAAAACGGGAGAAATTTGTATTATTTATGGATTAGGGTTTTATCTTTGAATCTTTAGAATTTTGAATCTTATCGTGTTAATCTTTGAATTACTTATGTAAATAAACTAATAGTCTCTCATTAATTTTAAAACTATAGTTACAATTAGCCTAGAAATGCACGAGTTTGAGTTCAGTGTTGAACGTTGACGCCGTCAATTTGACAGCGTCATTTGTCGGTGTCAACTTTTTGTTGACGCTGAGGCTAGCGCGGTCAGTATATTTTTTAGTTGACGGAAGTGATAGCGCCGTCAACTATTTTACCAATTTTAAGCGTCACGAGCTATGCGTCATTTTTTGTTTTCATGGAAAATCTCGTTTCACAATGAGAGTTTCACAATGTATTTTGGCCAGCTCGACTCATCCGAATTACCGGCTTTCGCGTTGGTTGGAATGGCTACCTGGAATACAAGCGGAAGAAGTTTGCCAAATGGTGATCACTCATATTGTGAACAGTATCGAGAACGAGGGATCAGAGAGAGAAAGCAAAAAATCAATAAATGTCATTGCGGAGGTTGAAGATACTTTATTTTAAGAGCTCTATGCCCCTAAAGAGAGCGATGTTAGTGCAGTGGACCTCGTTAAAAGATTTATATAATGCTAAACCATCACAGCACGCTTGGAACAGTGATACCTTTCCGAGTAAACGTTTTCAAGGCTTGTTTTTGAAATAGGCTACAATACACCAATACCATCCAGCGCTGCTGTGGAACGCATGTTTTCACTTGGAAAGGACATTATGCGTCCCAAGCTCAGCAGATTGTCAGGTCAACGTTTTGAAATGCTTGTGTTGCAACAAGTAAATAACTAATAGGCTAAGCAGCTAATTATAATACAGTCCCAAAACACAATACCTGCTCTGTATTTATAGCTATTGTTAGCCTAAACTTGGTTGAAATACTTCCGTTTTGTGAGACCCTGGCTAAAATAACAGCATCAGCGTCAACAAATTTTTAACGCACGCGGTAACTAATAATAGCTACAGTTGTAAATAAGACAGAAAGTTCGTGAGAAAAAATTTCGCGGCCCGGCCAGTGATATATTATAATCGAATGGAAGAACAAGTAAGTTTTTTGATTAATTATTTTGGTAGGCCCAGGTCTTTGATTTGCAACATTTCTGTTTTTGTAATTCCACACAAAGGGCCATAATGATAGCAACATATTATTTTATCCAAATTAATAGATCAAACGAAGAACGACAAACTTAATCTACTCAAAAATAGCTTAAAACCGCAAATTTCTCTAAATTCTCTTTACAAAGGAAGGAAAACCAATGAATCATAAAATTCTTTTGCTAGCTATTACAAGGTAGCACAATTAAATAGCAAAAGACAAGAAATCGTATAGCCTACTGATGGTGAATTTGAGAAAGATGTATAATGGAGGTTATTGAAAACATGTCTAGAGATAAAAAGCAAACTATTTTTCAGATATAAGTCTTTCAGCAGGAACTGGAGCTAATCTGTTTAGGTGGGGGTTGCATAATACGCCGATATGTGTCTGCGGAGCGGTAGAACAAACAATGCAACACATATTCCGCGAATGTTCCATCTTACGGCCCCCAAGTGGAATCATTAGTATTCGACAACTGGACCCAACTACCGTATCTTGGCTGCACGAGGAGGGATTGCCAACCTAAGCTACTACAAGTCAAACGAGAGAAGAAGAAGAAAAAGAAGAAGAAGAAGAAGAAGAAGAAGAAGAAGCAAGAACCGTAACTCGACGAAAAAAAGAGATATCTGAGAACGTAAAATCTAGCAAAAAGAATCTGGAAGATTTACAGTTCTTCTCATTGGCGATAGATGAAAGCACAGACTCGATAGATTGGCCTACAGCTGAGCTTGCATCATTTGTGCGTGGAGTAAACAAAGATTTTGATGTCGAAGAATTTGTTCAGCTGATTGCTGTCAAGAGTATTACTACAAAAGCCGATATTGTGAAAGCATTACGTCAACGCCTTGAAGCCATGAATTTAAATCTATCAAAACTGGTAGTAGGCTACGGCCCGCCAAAACCATGTAAAGTTTGGCTTTGGCCCGCTGTTAGAAAAAGGCTGCCAACCCCTGTTTTAGGCGATAAAAATATGGTAGGCAGTGGCGTAATCAAGGGGGCAAGGAGAAGAAATTGCCCCCCCTGTAAAATTCTTTGCCCCCTCTTTCCACTCTGTAAAATGCAGCTAGCGAGACGTTAATCCGGAAGAATTGTTGTTGATGAGAATTGTGCATCTCATTAGTGCACTAACCTACAGCAGTTCGCTTACTTTAACCAGATTCAGCTAAATATATTTGTTTTCCTCAACCCAGTTGAACAAAATATGGCACTACAGTGATCACAATTGACAATGCTTTATCTAGATTCAGCATGTTCGTTGATTATAAACTACCATTTGCGTCGCTTTTTCTTCACCAGAAATATATTACAACCCTGATAGTAGACCTGATACGACCCTAATGGTAGACCTGTTACGCCCCTGATGGTAGATCTGTTACGCCCTGATGGTAGACCTGATACGCCACTGGTGTTAGGCCTGTTATGCCCCTGATAATAGACCTGATACGCCCCTGATGGTAGACCTGATATGCCCCTGATGGTAGACCTGATACGCCCCTGGTGTTAAACCTGTTACGTCCCTGGTGGTAGACCTGTTTCGCCCCTGATAGTAGACATGTTATGCCCCTGATAGTAGAACTGTTTCGCTCCTGATGGTAGACCTGTTGCGCCCCTGATGATCGACTTGTTACGCCCCTGGTGGTAGACCTGTTACGCCCCTGATAGTAGACATGTTATGCCCCTGATAGTATAACTGTTACTGCTAATGGTAGACAGGTGGCTCCCCTGATGGTAGACCTGTTACGGCGTTACGCCCCTGATAGTAGACATGTTACGCCCCTGATAGTAGACCTGATACGCCCTGATGGTAGGTCTGTTACGCCCCTGATGGTAGACCTGATACGCCCTGATGGTAGGTCTGTTACGCCCCTGATGGTAGACATGTTACGCCCCTGATGGTAGACATGTTACGCCCCTGATGGTAGACCTGATACGCCCTGATGGTAGACCTGATACGCCCTGATGGTAGACCTGATACGCCCCTGATGGTAGACATGTTACGCCCCTGATGGTAGACATGTTACGCCCCTGATGGTAGACCTACTTAAACTCAAAGCAGTGTTCTTTTTATCCAAACATTTCACAGATAAAAAACTTAAACACTCGAAAACGAATTATGAAATGCTACATATGTACTACGTTACTTTTCAATGCAGAAACATGGACACTATCATCACAAATGGTTAAACGACTGGAGGCATTTGAAATGTGGAGTTATAGAAGAATGCTTAAAATTTCATGGAAGAATAAAATCACAAACAAAGATGTACTATCCAGAATACAAACCAACATGGAAATTCTACAAACAATATTAAATCAAGAAAATTGAAATATTTTGACCAAATGATTCGCAATAATTCTATTCAAAGACAACTACTAGAAGGAAACATGAACGGCAAACGAAATTGGGGCAGACCACCAAGAATTTGGAATAATCATATTGAAGACTGGTCAGGACACAATTACAATACTGCAGTAGAAAAATCTCACAACAGAGAAACTTGGCGTCTCATTGCCTCCAACCCTCGACGAGTGGAAGGAACTTGATGATGATGATTCCAGGAAATAAATCATAAGCAAATACAAAACATCGCTATTACTTCACAGAATGTCATTGATTACGCATATACCAAGTAAACACGACCAAAAACCATATTTTTATTTACTATGTCATCAACATGCTCATGTGATTTGTTGCTCATGAACTTTGTATTTGCTGCATTTGGATGCGTATCAATGACGGAATCTCCTTTACCTTTCTTGCTAGAAACGACGAGTATATCCACGGGTTCACTGCGCTGTTGATCGGGATGAGAAAGATGGCAGTTATCGGGTACGCCATGCCTGGTATTTCAAATCCACCAAACGACAAGAAGGACATAATACAAATAGGAACCCAACATAAAAAGTCTGAGATGATAATTCGCATGATTGTTCCCGATAGTACATCGCTTATTTTAGCGTGTTTTCGAGAGGCAGTGTTGGCACTCCCCGGGATGCCTGCAATAATTGATATAGCCAACAGGTTAAAATACAAAAGTTTTTGCAATGTGTATGACAGTCAGCTATGTATAGTCTACTACGTAGCCTACTACGTCTATTCACAATCTTTTCAATATAATACTTCAAATGAAACTGTTTAGGTTATTTTGGTAAAAGGGATTTAATTTACTAGAGTTTGTTCCAATGTGCACAGTGCATTTAGCGTTAAGTGGTCTTCCGTAAATAGCCTATCAATATCATTTGGTTAGTTGGTTTTGAATCTATATTCTTGGACTGGGAAAGCCTTTGATAAGTTCCTGATAGTTTCGCACACTTGTAGAGGCTTTTGACGCAGGGCCGGTTACCTAGTTTAGCAGAGTGAAGTTTTCGATTGTTGAAATGTTGTTGCCGGGGAATTATTCCATCCACTAGGTACCGCTGAACGGAGAGCAGTTCTCAAATGATTTGCTGAAGCGCACACCACCAGAGCCGAATCAGCGCCGAGTGATCTTGAGCTGGGCAACTAGTGAGCTAAAGGGGCGGCCAAACTAAGCTAGCGAGGCTAAACTTACTTTGTACAGTAACTTATATTAGAATGTGCATTGGTTACGTTTTATCAATTAATATTCATTAAGTGAGTCTCACACAACAACCAAGTTCACATCTGAAAACACTTCACCTTGGCTCCTAGTCCTTGCAGTATAGAAAAGGACTAGATAGACTACGAGCATATAAAAGAATGCTGCAAAATCCATCAATACAATCACAAATGAGTAGATGAATGCTTGCTCATTTGAAGCGCCGAAGTACCTGATAGAAATAGAAAATGTGTAAATATAATACAACCTTTCAAAACTTGTTTTTGAGGGTAGTTTTCATTCCTAACTTTGTAATCAGATATGAAATAACAAAAACTGGTTGCTAAAGAAATGGTGGCTAAAAAAGAAGAAAGGTAATATTTGTGATGGCATGTAGTTGCATGTTCACAAAAAATGGAATTAAACTGCATTTTTTGTATATGAACAAACATCCTTACTCAGAAAGCTATATTGAATTCATCTATCCCGATTCCTGATCGGGTGGAGCAAATAAAAAAACTATAAACATTTTTCACTTTTGAATGATTTAAAAAGCATAATATTAGGCTAGTAGTGATTCTCAGGCAGTGGTGTGTGTCGTGGTTTGGAAGTTCAAAAACAACATCTTTTCAAAAGATCTCAATGCTATGAATGGAATAACAAACGAACGCCATTATTTTTAATATCCATACAGTCAAAAGATGCAGTGGCGAAGGTAATTTGTATTGGTTGGGCAAGTCCCGAGGTTGGGCAAAGTAAAATGATCGTAGCCTACATGTGGTGGTCACGTGTCTCTCATGAAGACGTGCAACTTACAGGTATCTTAAAGATACGGTGGTACTCCACGTTTCATTAAAAAGATAAATAGTTTCACCATCCTTCGGATTGCAGTTTGATGGTTTTCAGTTGTCCTGCTAGGGATTCGCTTAGGCCTACAGTAGGCTATAAAGAAAGTTCACCGAGAAGAACACTAATCTTTTTAAAAGATAACTAAATGGTAGAATCAAACAGAATTGGAGAGCAACACCCAAAGATGAAATCCGAAAGACAGTTTCATCTTGTAAACAATGTTTGCATGTAGACTATTTTCTATTATTATTATTATTTATTTGTGTCAGACAAAAATTTCCATATTCAAATCACACAAAAAAAAGAAAAATACAAAATTAAAGGCATAGGCTACTACAGTAGTATACACGCAGCTGCGGCGCAAAAGTAATTGAAATGAAATTACAAAGTTACAAATGAAAAGGTTTGAAAGTTAAACACATGTTGACACTTTGTCGATACTTTTTGAAACTTGACGTTCACCTTGGCAAGCAAACTCCATCTGTGCTATAGTATCCAAATGATCCAAAAGTGGTTTGGGAGGACTCCTCACAATAATAAGGAACAACCGAAGACTTGTTGAATATACTGCAAAAGCTTGAAATGGACAGCGATGTGACTTTTGGAATGGCTTGTCTTTCACCTGGAAGCTTGTTTGCAGTTTCCACTAAGGTCACTAATTGTCTTGTGCTGACAGATTGTGGTATATAAGGTTGATCTATGACTATTCCAATTGCCAGGTTGTTGGTAGCTGGTGGGAAAGTAGGAATGGCAGCAAGTAGTATTGACAAGATCCACAAGCATGCAATTATGAGACTGAGACGCTTCCAACTCATAAGTATTGATTCAAATGGTTTTCTTACAACATACAATCGATAAGATGCCATCACTACCAACATGCAAACTGACATTTGACTTGAAGCTACAGCAAGGACACCGGAAAACACACATTGGTTGCTGAGCAGCCAATTTCTTTTCTGCTGACAATAAGTTCCAGAATATTCAAGCGATTTTGAAGCAATTAATAAAAGATAGAAACCCATCAGAAAATCAGAAACCGCTAAGTTGAAGAGCATGATGTTGAAACAGAGTCCACTTGAAGAAGCGTTTGCGTTTCGATTGGCTTTACCAATGTCCACGGATGTTTTAATGATTACAATCAAGTTTCCTACCACCGCTGATAGCATTATGATCCACAAAGCAACATAAAAGAATTTGTTTCCAATAAGTTCGGTATGTGATGAAATACTTGAGCTTGTGACAAAGCATTCGTCTGTGTAATCGTCACAATCAAAAACTCCATCAAACACTTTGTAAGTTGGAAAAAACTTTTTGTTGTTGTCGCAATAAAAATGAGTCAGAGATGAACAATTCAACTCATCCACAATATTCTCGCAATCTGCTACTAAATTGCATCTGAAAAGCAAAAATTGTTTTACATAAATGTATTGTTCAGAGAGTTGAAGTTTAACTTTTGAGCGGCTGAATTCAACTCAAATGCGTCTCTGAGCCAGACTTTATGCTGCTATTTTAAGAATGTCTCCAAGAATAACACTTCGTTATGACAAAATACTGAATTTAGTGTTAAGCAAACAAACCACTTTCCATATACCCTTCAATGGTAACCACAAAGTGACGCTTGTTTTAAACAATGTTACACATTTGTTTTAAAATCAATCCCTTTTGCTGACCACAAATTATAGTTTAAAAATTTGGCGTCGTTTTTCTGAAAATGCTTAATAAGTGACAGCACCAAACAAAAACCAATGATATTCATTCCTTGAACGTTTCATCCGTTCCTTGACCTTCTCTTCCTGAAGGAACAACCCAGACAGCCACTTTATCAGGTCTAGATTTTTATCAGATTTGACCAAATCTTTACCAGATCTGCACCACATAAAGTGGCTGTCTGGAAAGCTGTATTGGCTGGAGGATCTTCCGTGAATCACCTTATCCTTTTCACTTATTTGTTCAGAAAGTTTTCTTATATTTTTATGAAATAGACAACCACAAGTGTGCAAAATTCAAAATGAAAGACTAACGTTTTCAGGGTAGAAGCGCTGTTGTTTACAAACACGTACGCCTACCAATGCAAAAATTCTCTAGCAAAGCCCTTAGCAACCATATAAATGTTTTGTTTTTGCCTTTTAACCTGTTACTGCTTAATTTAACCTTTTACATGTTTATTTAATTGTTACCTCATTCACCTGTCGTCAGAACAATGATCATGATAAAGTCTTGATGAAGGATCGTTTTCGTCACAATGCTTCATAAAACGACAAAATGCTTCATCACTTTTGTCCTCACAGTCTACAACTTTGTCGCATAAATACATTGATTTTAATAAGCAAGATTGACCGCAGACTTGTTTGCTTCGTGGCCCACAACCGAAAGCTTCACAAGAAAGCGATTTCTCTGAAACACACAATAAGGTTGAAAACAAATCAATAGTTTTTTTTTTCTAAAGTCTAAACCTCACAATCATTTAGCTATGCCATCACTCACTACAGTATGTACCTACTTCAATAAACTTTATGTTTCATCCATTAGGACTCATCAGTACCACTAGATCGAAACGAACAAATAATTACATTTTAAATTTTATAAAAATCAATAATAATTGTTCAAGACCTCCATTTTCTTTTTTTGTTCTTTTTTCTTTTCTTCATTGCATTTGTAGCCTAATAAATAAAGAAACAGGCCACAGAAAAATTTCAACAGTCTAATATTAAATATTAGGCTACCCAGTCCATGCAAGCAATAGCAAATAGTTGAATAAGTGAGTTTTGTTTGGTGTATTCATGGCTACCTAAAGATAATCTCCAGGTGGCCATGGTGTATTTTATAATCAACATTAAAGAATTAATAGGTTTCCTTTCCAAATTTGTCTATACTACAGCATTAAGCTTGGTAATGATATGCGCTTTGCTGATAAGAACCATGCTAACCATTTTATTGTAGATCATAATTTCAACAAACATTACAAAAAATAAACAGTGTAAGAATGATCCAACACAACAGCAAGATAAAATGTATAAATTGTTCTTCTTCGTCGTATGAGCTTTCTTCCGGACTATATGCTTGGGCATGAGGTCATCAGCCACTCGACAGTCTCATCATCCAGGGCTTTCAGTCCCTGCGTTCCATGGGGTGGTTGATGGATTGGGCAGTCATGGACGACATGGTATACTGTCTGGTCTGTGGCACCACACTCGCATCCTGGTGAGGGAGCCAGGCCCCATCTGCACATGCCTGAACGAAAGCGACCGATGCCTGTTCATAGGCGGTTAAGCCGGACCCACGCAAGTCTTGCGAGGGACATTCCCGGAGGGTGAGGCTCGACGTCGGGTAGGAAATCACGGAGTCGGGAGGTGTTGTTTTGCCACTCCATGTTCCATGTGTAGTTCGTCCAGTGTGTCGCACTTATTCCAAGATCTTCAGCGTTGTTCAGAAGCTGTCGTGCGGCGGGCGCAAATGGGCGTCTTGATTTTGATTTTGAATTATAAATTGTTAACAACTATTAACAACTTTTGTTGAATTAAAATAAAAAAAGTAAAATCATAGGAATATCTGAAGCTTAAAGCAAAATGTGTCACCTTGTATTAGTTTAGTCCACTTCAACGATAGTATTTCACTTTTTCAAATGTTTTAAAAATTCAACAAGAAAAATAAACCAATTGGTTTTGATCTTGTATTGAATCAGTCACTCCTAGCAGCTCACCAGGACAACCAGCTCCACATTCGTCCGCACCGCTGAAGCATTCGAAACGTCCATCGCATTTTGTGGCGTTGATTTGATTGAGTGTTAAGAGACTGTAAACAAGCAAAGATACGATATGGTTTAAGGTTTGAAATGCTATTGAAGAGATAACGTGTTATGCAAGTAGACCATTGGTTCTCAACCATTTTATAATTCAGTACACCTCTTGGGAGTTTCAAAAAACTCATTCGATGATCATTGTCGTCAAGGTCGACGCGTGCATCAGGCGAACTAAACAGTCCCCGAGGGCGTAGTCTTAAAGGTGGAGAAGAACTTTCTTTTTCTTGCAGATTTTTTTACGTTTGTTAAGTTATCTTTCTTGGAATAAACATGTTTGTGTGTTTTGAATATTGTGGTACGAACTGCAGGTCTATACTTTACAAGAAAATAAACGAGAGAATCGCTCTGATGCATTAAAACCGCAAGTTTGATGAGCTCATCTGGAAATACCAACTTACAGTTGCAAAGCAGTGACAAGAGCTTGATATTATTACATTTTTTGCAAAACTTTGGTGTAATCAAGCAGGCACATTGCACTGAGTGAAGCTTTAGTTGAAACTCATCAACACGATCGAACGCTCTACTATCGGTTCAAAATAGGCTTGCCTACTCAGCAAATCAACTCTTTTTACACTGATTCACAAACGTTGAAACAATGTAAAAAAGAACTGATTTGTTGTCTGGATAATAGATTACAGTAGCTTCATTGAAAGCCGCTGAGAAAACAAGTCAGGGCCGTCCAAGCATAATTCTGGACTTTCTCTAAACAAACTAAGGCAGTGGTTCCCAAAGTGGGCGCCAGCGCCCCCCTGGGGATGTTTGCGACCATGAAGGGGGTGCTGGCTATAAAGTGGGTGATTGGAGGGCGCTGAGAGTAAATCGGGGCAGTTACAAGAAGAGGATTGCAAAGCATTTTTTGTCATGTTTCGCTTCAAAGGAATACAAAAGAATACGGTGACTATAAGAGCTCTGTGGCAGATATTGTGGCAATTATGTTGGCAACATCGCTTAGCAGTGCCTTAGCCTACTAGTTTGTTGAGGTCGTAACGCATGACTAATTTTGAAGCACTGCAATTACGCAGGGTACCGGTAACGAAGTAAATCTAATCAAGGTGAAATCGGCACTCCCTGGATTCAGTAATAAGCTCGTGTTGTATCAGCGAAATTTAGCTAAACAAGAATTTTTCCAATTCTCAAGCTTGCATCAACTTGATACAAGTCGTCGTCGTCGTGTGAGCCTCTGGGCCAGAGGGTCTATCCTTTTACCACCCCAGATTCACGATGTTCCCGGACTACACTGGAAGGCTACAAGAGAGCAGCCAGTCTTTGGTTTCATCATCCATAACGCGCTGACCTTCCACTCCGTTAGGTGGCTTGAAGATGGTACAGTCATTGATGATTCTGTAACGCTATCTCTCCACACTCTGTATGCAGACTGTCACAATCAATGTGCAAGGCCTCGCGATGGGCTGCTTTGTGTCTTCAACAAGCGTGTTGTTTTGATTGTAAAATTCTGGTGCGATGTGTTATTATCGGTTATGACCTGAAGTAACCTTTGATTGCGAATCTTTGTTATGGAATGTATTTTCTAGAATCATTTTCCCTACGTGACAATCTAGAAACTTCTGCTTGTTTACGACTTAATGCAACTTGACAGAACCATTAGTCCTATGACGTAACATTACGTAACCTTCTCGAAGTTACTATACCGAAAAACCTTCTATAAATAGTGGTGTAATTTGCGTAATGATTATTATGGGAGTTGTATTATGATGAGTTGATTATTATGATGAGTTGGTGATGAGAGATCATTGTTGTAGTAGTAGTAGCAGTTGGTAGTAGATGCAAAGATTATTGTTGATCGAGAGCTGAAGTTATTAATTACGAGTAAAGCAAAGTTGATGCTAATATAATTTCTGATTGAAATTAGAATTGTATGAGAAGCTTTGAGTGGATCACGTTAGACTCGATCAAAAGCCGCAAGCGTTGAAATCTATTGCTGTTTACTGTTACTTTGATTAATTGCTGGAAGTGGTGAACCATTCGTTGGAGTCTTTCACGCGTTTTCATATATATCATTTCACTAGTAGAATTATCCGTGAATTTAATTGACTGCTTTTCGGTTATAACCCATTAAACTACGTCATTGAACCTTTCCAAGTCTTTTTCCTAGTAAGAGATAGAAAGAGAGCTTGACACAGACAGTGCTGTCTCAAGGGGAGGCAAGAGCGGTACAGCCCTCGGGCCCACAGTCTCAGAGGGCCTACAGACAACAGACTATTTTGTTTTAGTATCAACGTGTTTTCCGTACCTAGTGCTTTATACTTTTCTTTCGAACAAAATTGTAGCTACAACTTGCCAGATCTGTGCTTGCTATTAGTTCCATTTGTGCTGTTTTCTGTACACTGTTGAATTGCTGCATATGCAGTTATAAGACATTAATTAGATACTATAGTAGGTAGCGAGTCACGAGCCTACTCATTTGGAAGTCACAAATCAAACTGCGATCAATATTAAAGCGATTGCATTTGTCACAATCAATAGGTAGATAGCCCACACGACAAACTACATTATATGTCTTGACCAAGCGTACTGTTTTAATTGTATAATTTTTACGAAATGTTGTTATCGGTTACTGGTTACTGTCTGTACGGTTGTTACTGTCTGTACTTGTAGAAGAATCTGCATACGTGCAAAACTAGAAGGTTCTCCGACTTAATCGAGCAATTTGTCAGGCAGTGGGTTGTTATAACGTCACAAAGATGTTTACGGATAGTAAAACTTGACCAGAACCAGGCCCAGATTTAGGGGGGCAGAGGGTGCAGGTGCCCCGGGCCCCCCGACTTTTGAAGGGTCCTCATTTGTAAAAAAATGTGATTTTGTGTTACTCTTTTTTTTCTTTCAGCCTTTGAAGTTTCTGCAAAATACTGTGCAGTGCACTGCTGGATTTATGCTACTGTAGACGTGGAGGTGGTTTTTGCACGGGGGCCCCAGATCTAAAAGTGCCCCGGGCCCCCCCATCAGCTAATTCCGGCCCTGACCAGAACAATAAGTTCTTATGACGTAACAATATCACACTGTCTCGAAGTTACTGGTCAAAACAAACCGACTATAAATAGTGGCGTAATTTACGTAATTGAGTATTGAGATTATTGTTGAGATAGAGAATTGAATTGAAGCTGAAATTATTGAATACGAGTAAATGAGAGTTGGTGCTATTAGAAGTTGTGATCCAGAGTAGAGTTGTATGAGAAGCTGTGAGTGAAGTATGTTGAAGTCGATTATATAAGAGTTATAGGTGTTGGAATTTATTGCTGTTCACAGTTATTTTGATTATTTGTTGGAAGTGCTTAACCGTTCCTTAGAGTCCTTCAAGAATTTTCATTTATCATCCCACAAGTAGAACTATTCGACTATTTATTTGACTGTTTTACGTTTGACATCCCAATAAACTACGTCATTAATGACAGTATTTTTTGTAGTGATCGCTGCTGGTCACTAGAAAGCTATAGCAAAATAACTTTTTAATAAAGCTGTTTACTCATAAATAGGCCAGAGTAGGTTAGTAGCGAACATCATATACAGACTCCTGTCATCTGTTTATTTAGCGTTTTGATTTTAACTGTGACGCAATGACACATAGTAGTTACACACTTTTTGAATTATTTAACATGTTGTTTAATAAAGATTTGAAACGTATTGAAAATTTTTCACACTGTTCTCAAACTTTATGTCCAGTTGATGCGTCAATTGCAAGGTCTGGTAGTTTTGGGTACTTTGAAAACAAAGCGGTGTCAGTGACAATCCGGAAAATCAGTGCAGTTTGTTTTTATCTCTGATCATCACAGCAAAAACAATACCGGTACATGCCTAATAGAGGAAGCAAAATTAATGATCCCATAATCCAACGCAGGATACCTCATGAGTCAGTGTGATTTTGATGATTGAATTAGATATTTGTAACCGTTTCCAATAAAGTTTTAAAATGATTTTCTTACCTTATGCATTCCATTGTAGCAGTCGGGCAGTCTGGAGTATTTTTGCATCGCATTTCATCAGTTCCTTCAGAACAGTCGCTTGAGCCATCACATATTTGATGAACATCAATGCATTTGTTTTGTAATGCACATGGAACTTTGTTTCTGGAGCAATTGTTATCACGAAGCAAAGGATCACAAATCTCGCTGGTAAATTGTCTTTCGCATAAACATTCGTCCGATAAGTCAGCGCAATCAAATACAGTATCGCACATTTGCTGACGTTGTATAATTGTTCCGTCAAGACAAGGCCAGCATTTGGAAATGTTTAAGATTGACTTCCCATCTTCATTTAACGTGTAACAATGATCTTCATCATTGAAACAAACTGAATGTTTTTTAGCAAAGTTGCTTGGAGGCGGAAGTATAAACGGTTGTGGAACAACGCAGCGATACGGAACTGCTGAAGAAATTTCAATTCGATTGCCTGTTACGCGGTCAACAGGAATACCATTGCACTTGAATCCAAATCCAATTTGTTTTTCATCTGATCCATCATCACAAAGTTTTATTCCATCACATAAGAAATTTACAGGTAAGCACTTGGATTTGTCATTATCACAGCGAAAATACTTCTTGTTCACTGTGTCAGGACAATCGAGTTCGTCGAAGCAATTGTCACAATTTGACACACCATCGCATCTCTGGCCTTCTGTGAATCGAAATGAACGTTCATTGTAACATGTGTTGTTGAACACACTCTCAAGTATCCCCTGAGAAATATGGCAACTAATTTCATCCTTCCCGTCTTCGCACTCATAAGTACCTGAACATCTCACGTGGTCTGGAAAGACTGTTCTGTCGTTGCATGTAAACCCACCAGTGGTAATCACCAAATTAACAAGCACCAAACAACCAGTCAAATACAACATTACACAGATCTACAAAAAAAATGCTGCGGTTTTAAGAACTGATGTTGGTTATTTTGAGGATGCTGACTGCTGAATCCAAATCTGAACTCAGACTTTTTCTATCGAATCAGATTTTTGAGATATGATATCAGTACTATTTCCAAAAAGCGTAGTCTCCACGTCGAGCTTACGAGGCCTTTGAGATATGATATCAGTACTATTTTATTTTTGCCAAAAGTGGAAGATTTGAGATATGATATCAGTACTATTTTATTTTTGCCAAAAGTGGAAGATTTGAGATATGATATCAGTACTATTTTATTTTTGCCAAAAGTGGAAGATTTGACTTCGCGTTTGCCACCAACATATGCAGAGCCATAGCGAATGCTGCGTTCTTAAACAACCTTATCGTGTATCTCCCTTCTGTTTCTCGTAATCTCTGCTCCCTTCTTGCTATGAAAGTTCGATTGCAGCAGACCATAATTTTGGTGCAACAATTTCCAAGTTTGTCACAAAATTTTTCATTGCATTTTTCTTCCAGTGTTGTCGATCAGAGCTTGAACAAACCGAATGCGATCCAAAAAGCGTAGTCTCCACGTCGAGCTTACGAGGCCAGCGGTACGCTTTTAAAGCGGTAGTTTTCTTTACATCCAGGGCTCAAGTTAACAACTTCATCAAAAAAATTAATACTTCCTACTTGACACTTTCTTTTGAGATGGAGAGTTAACAGTCCATTGAACGTAATGATTTGCCACTAAAGGTGAAGGTAATCTCATACTCAGGTACAGTGCTTTGGGAAATGAGAAGAATAGGTTTGCTGTCCATTGCTTAGCTCAGTGATTTTCAACTGGTGTTCCGCGGAGCACTGGTGTTCCGTGAAAGATCATCAGGTGTTCCGAAATATATTAGTTTGACTGGTGTTCTATGGAACACCGGTCGAAAATCAATATCACAACAGCTTCGCGTTTGTCTTCTGCAATTTCTGCCCGAATATCAACTTTGTGAACGTCCTAACAGGCCCAGATATCGCACTGACAAAAACTAAGGCAAATGAATAATTGTTGTTGTGCTTTTTATTTTATTACATCATTATAAAATTTTGTTTGGTGTTCTGCAATATTCTTTTAATGAATTAAGTGTTCCTTGACTCAAAAAAGGTTGAAAAATACTGGCTTAGCTGACAATAAGGCGCTATCTGAATCTGATAGACAATCAACTTGCTTGGCCTTGGCAACCATCCTTTTGTTGACTTAAATGCAGAAGTTTTCGCTTTCAAGATTTTAAATTAAATGGAGTTGATTTTTGTCTCCTCCACCTTTGCATTTAGCTGTGTTTTAGTTATTTTCTTGATACTGCATTTTCTTACTGCTTTACCAACCTTGTTGCTTCATCTTTATATACTTAATCTCAGACTAAGGATACAACTTTTGTGTGAGGTGTGCTGAAAAGAATGCCACTACCAGGCGGATGATGACAGACGAATTGCGCTGACGTCCATGAGACAGAGGCCTGAAGCGTCTACAATCAGTGATGAATACTTTTTCCCTACATGTTTTTTAATGCCAAAATAACTTTGCAAGATGAGCCCTAAATAAATTATGCATCGACTAAAAACATTACGTTAAAGATTTTATGACACATAATGCGAAAGCTTAAGAATATTGATATGCTGCGCCAAGAAGATCTTCGTTGCCTTGCGCAAGCTAGGTTGATAAGATAAGAAGTTGAATGGTGACAATGATATGAGTTGGTTTTCAGTTTTTGATTGTGATGTTCAAATGAAGATGCCTGTTTTGCGAGTTTTACCTTGGCAGCCTATTTGCTTGCTTTCTTTTGTACAATGTTAGTTTATCGGGTTGTTATACAGTAGGCTACCTACTGAACACTTTCGTCCATCCAGTCACAAAATGTGCTGTTTTTATTGACAGCCTTCCGTGTTATGTAGCCTAATTGCAAACAATGAAACTAAAACTTCATAAAACTACAACAAACAATGCACCTACGAAAGTTATAAAAAGTGTTATGGTTAATGTTTATTGTTTACATCTATTTATGTGTGGTAGTGAGACATAGACCTTTACTACAAAAAGTAGGCGCAACACTGAAGCAGCTGAAATGTAGTTTCACAGAAAAATGCTCTTGATCTCATATAGGCATACAAACCATATATCGAATGTAGAGGTTTCTAACCGAGTACAACAAGACAGAAAACTATTAAACAGCAACTTAAATTCCTCGAACACATCATCAGTCAATCAGTCATTTATTTTTGTTCGGATACAAAACATAACATACTGTGTGCATCCGCTGAGTGAGTGCAAAAAACCTTAGCCCTGGGATAGGCGTGAGAGGTCGTCGAGTCTGCACTATCTCATTCAAACTAATCAAACACCAGGGAAGAAGAATTCGAAGATCTCGCCGCATCGGCTATATTTATAGGTAGCCTGTTACATACTGTAGGCCTACAAATATAGCCCTTCACAAAACTTTAAAAATATAGCCCTTCAAACTCTACCAGAAGTCTTAGTGTCCTGTATCCAAAAATCAAGGCTAAAGTTGAATTTGACATTAACACACACTCTCTCTACTTACATGTAGGCTATAGCAGCAATTTTATAAAATACAAAACAAAATATTGTATTATATTCTTTCATGGCGCCTAAATCTTTAACAGAAAGCAAGATGTGTAATCAAGAAATAAAGAGCCCAACATGTAGATACTACTGTAAACTCATGTTCAAAAAACGTTTCCAAAACTATACTGTCTTCATCTTCAGTGCTATGAATGTTAAGTACATATTAGATCGGAGGTTTT
Organism: Aplidium turbinatum; assembly: GCF_918807975.1. Classification (NCBI taxonomy): domain Eukaryota; kingdom Metazoa; phylum Chordata; class Ascidiacea; order Aplousobranchia; family Polyclinidae; genus Aplidium; species Aplidium turbinatum. The sequence continues at coordinate 18,964,560 of NC_137489.1, forward strand.
CAACCTTTTTGTTTTAGCAAACCCCTTTCAGTGCCCTCGAAGAAGTCACAGACCCCTAAAAACATTTTCATTTAAAATTTTAGTATATCGCGTCTCCTAACACAGTGCTTCCCAACCGGTGGGTTGCGACCCATTGGTGGGTCACGAAGCTATTCCTGGTGGGTCGCGAAGCATTTCTAAATGCTAACGAATGTTACAATTTTCTAAAAAAAATGCCGACATTACTATGGATCTCACAAGCCGCAGTTTGGTCTTGAACAGTAGGCTACTTCGCCATCGCTACTCTTACCTTCACTTCATTTGTTGACTTTCCATTTTCATGAATTGTGCACCCTGTTTTTTAATAGATCGGGAAATTATTGCATTATCATTACGTAACAATTATGCAACAATGTAACAAATATGTAACAATTAGATGTGTTGTGTCGCATTAACTATTTCAGTACGTACGCCAGTAGTAAAGATGCCATAATAAAGATGTCATATCTCATTGTGGGTCGCACAATAAAACTTGCATTAAAAGTTGGTCGCGAACTGAAAAAAGTTGGGAAGCACTGCCCTAACAGAAATAAACGTTTCATAAGTTTTGAAGCGACACACTTAGAAGAATTTGTTGAACTCGCAAAGCACATACGCTACGACCATTGATGACATTGACGAAGTTATGTAATGAGCTACAGTTAGCCTAAGTTATGTTTCAAGCTGTTGGCACACAGAATCAAAAATCAGGCTATTCTACTGCATATGCTGATTTGATGTTTTTCTATAAATTTTATCAAAAATTAATGAAACTTCGACCTTTATAGATAATTTTCCCTTTTTCAATTGTAATCAATATATTTTGTAATCACAATCATGGCAAAACTGCGAGTGCTAATAGGCTACCGACTAACGTTTAGCTTTCTAAATTAAATATTGATCAATAATCTGCTCTCTTAAACGAATTAAGTTGAAAATATACATAGCCTTATCAAAATATTTAAATTTTGTATTGCCTAACCTTTATGCAACGCCCTTTAAAGTTTCATACGACGCACCAGAGCGTCAAGACATACAGTTTGAGAATCACTGTTAAAACAGAAATAAAACATAACCAAATTTTAAATGTTGTAATTTATCAATCATGCTGAAAATTTGGAAAATTTTAGAACCCTTTGAAAACGCTGTGTGGACCCCCGGTTGAAAACCGCTGCACTAGATTAACCAGGTGTTCTAAGCATTTTGCTCCTAAGTATATATAGGCTACCACCAACTCTTAGTGAGCTAGTTTTCCGGTTCTCTGTATTCAAGCAAGTTATTTTGAATTACACAAATGATTGCAGAGTAGCCTTTTTGATTCAATATCTATCACTTCATGCACGAAACACGCATCTAGTAAACGCGTGTTTCAAAGACTGAGAAAAAGTTTGTTTTCAGATGGCCAAAACCGGAAATAATATAAGAATACAGCCTAGTAGAAACAACTTCACTTGCAGCCAGCCTTCAACCAACCATATGGCAATTAGACGTTTATTGATGGTGGCAGCCTCACTCCCATGCAGAACGCCAACGTAGCCATACTTGTAAACCTGTTCAAAAAGAAAAGTTTTCAAATTCTTTAGCCTCTTGCATTGTTTCCCATGATTTTGACCATGAGAAATTTGAAAATGACAACAATTTTGCTCTCAGATAATGGGATATTCTACCTCAAGAGGCCTAAACACAGTGGCGTAGCTAGGGTGGGGTGGTGGGGGTGGACCGCCCCGGGCGGCACGTCTGGGGGCGGCACTTTCAGACTGGACGTTTTTTTTTGTTGATAATGCAAAAGTACACGAAAAATAAAAGCAAACAGAATGGCAACGTTCAAAACATAGAATAATTCCACGTTAAGTCATAAGTGTAGCAAGCTGTGAACGATCATTTTCTAAGCTGAAGTTGATCAAGAACTATCTCAGAGAAAGCATGGGCCAGTTTAGACTGACTGATTTATCAATACTCTCCATTGAGCGTGATCTTGCAGATTCGATTAATTTTGATTTGGTAATTGACGACTTTGCACAGCGCAAGAGCAGAAAAATTAACTTTTGAAGTGACTCATGCACATTGCACAATCTCACTTATGTTACAGAAACTGCTTTAAAATGTAAAACAACTACATTTGCAACATACTATTTGACTCTTTAAATAAGCTACTCCACAGTAATAACTATTATCCAACGTTTGCGTTTGCAAAATATTTTACCAGAAACATTGACCAAAGGATATAGAATGAATTAATTTTAATATGAGAAAATAAATAAGGCGGCCGTGCATTTTCGTTACAGCTGTAGAGGGAAAGCTTGAAAGGGAAAACACTTGCAACAAAATATTAGTGCCGAAGGGATATGTAGCTGTCGTTGAATGAATAAGTGAATGAAGTTTACTGTAATCGCACATTATGTTTATAAAGTTGTCCATTGGTAATTGATAATGGAATGTTGCCAACAAATTAGGTGAAATCGATTTACTCTAGTAATTCAATAAAATATAAAGCTGATTTTGATTATAATCTTGAAGTTGCCATTGGTAATTGGGTATCACTAATATTAGCTGATAATATTTCTTAATTTTCAGTGAAATAGGAAGTTACCTTGTTTTTACACATCGTTGCTGAATACTGATTAACCATAGTAATCTACTGCTGCTGCACTATACAGTACAAACATTTCAGTAAATGATTTTACCGTATAGCGCTATAAAGCAGTGTCTATGGAGTCTACAGACGCTTCATGTTTGAAATCGATTTCACACGATCCACGCTTAACCCCCCACAAAAACAAGTCAGAAAATCTTTGAATTCTACTTAGGCTACGCGAAACTATAATCCTATCGCTGTGTAAGTTAGACTGGTTTTGCAGAGCTCCGCGGTGCATTTTTTCAGATTTTTCAGATCAGATTTTTTATTAATTGGTGTAACAATATACTACCTACTGTACTATTGTTACTGATGCCATGCCGCACTGGTTTTCACTTTTGGCCACATAAAGCGGCCTTGTATCCTGAATTATATATTTTAAATACAGGGAGAGGGGGAGCACAACACTATGTTTATTAACCATTGTAATAAATAACTTTGCTACCGTCACTAGAATGTGGCTGTTAGATTGCGAAAAGTGAAAACATTGCGCAGTAGCATGGCTAAAGTCTACTTAAAGATGATTTTGCTGCATTTGCAACCTTGTAATTTGTGCGCTTGCTCATTTTGTATTCGTTTTACAGTTGATAGGAATAAGCTTCTATATGATTCTATCCATATTTTATTTTAAAGTATTGTAAGTATATAAAAATTAATGGAAAATTATAAAACTTACGTTGCGAATAAGTAAAGAAAGTTCAATGAGCAAAAGAAGAAAACGTCTATATCATTACATTGGTAAGCAACTATTCATATTACACAGCCTAGTTACTCTAGTAGAAATGAATTAAATGAATTTTTCTGCCGTTATGTTTTTAATACGTTACAAAATTCCTACTAGCCTTTATTAAGCAGAGGCGGAAACATGCTCTTCAAATTTGGGTAGCCTTGTAAAAGGTTACAAATTGATTATTTTAATTCTGCAGCAGTTTTTTGTGCTTTTGCATTCAGTATAATGCTAAATTATAATGGTACGTTCGTCTGACTTTACACCGCAAATTGAAAAAAGCACGTTGCGTATTGCAGTGCTGATAAAAAAACGCATTTCATTTTCACATGCTTTTTCTTGAAGAGGCGGCAAAATCTGAATCCGCCCCGGGCGGCACATTCCCTAGCTACGCCACTGCCTAAACATTTCCATTTTTGCCAAATCACTCATTTTTCACCTGATAAACCATGACTTTGACGATGTAAGCTTTTATTTCAACTGAAAACACTTTCATCCAATGCCTTACTGATAGCTCACATGTGAAAATCAACTTTTGGATATTTGGCATCATTTTGAGAAGTGTTCGGGGATTTAGAAGATGAAAAAGCTGCACTTGGCGCCACTAGTGATGAAAAGGTATTTTGCTTATTTCAGGCAACCTATACACATCTTTTTGAAATTTCTCAATGGGTCTAGTCTGACAAAAAGAGACTTCAGACTTCTTTTTGACAATGACGTCAAGGTGGCGTCATAAAAGTCATGATGACGTTATTCTGAAATTTTAAACTTGCTCAATAATGGGCAAGACATTAGCTCATTACTCTGTACAACAAGACCGATAGAGATTTGACTGACCGTCGTGATGACTATGTTACAGAATACAGGCTATCAACGAGTTCAGAAACAATTATATTGGCATTCCCAAAAGCAAGTAGCCTGTCGCCAATGGAAAAGTTTGCACCACAGCTGATTGTCTTGCGATGTCAGACAATCAAACCACTGCCAGAGTCGCTGCTGTATTAAAGGGTGGTGGTACAAACCTTGACGAATTTTAAATCTCAACATTGACCACAAGAAGAAAGAGGATCAGAAAACACTCCAGTCAAACAAACATGAACCAATTTTAAGAGGAGGGAGGACCAAAGCATTACGTTCTTTATTGGGTAGCAAACCTTTGGGAGATATATAGGGTTGAAAGCCAGGTCAGGCTTCAGAAACATTAGCATCATCAGTGTCTGAGACACTAAAATATGAAGAAAAACTCCTGGGTATGCCAAATCTCAGAGATTCTTCAGGTGTATTCCAAGCAAAAGCATCACCACAAAATAAACCAAATGTGGTGAAATATTTATGGTATAGAAGGAAGAGGAAAAAAGAAAATATAAATTTGGCTGTCTAAAGTAAGCTTAATTCAAATCAAACATAGGAGCTTTAATGCATTGCTTTAAGCAATGTTTTGCCTTAAACTCCTTCATTAATTTGAATTACTCTGATCAGCCAAATTTACATTTCGTTTTTTTTTTTTCTTCTACTATAAATAAGTTACTTCACCAAATTCGGCTTATTTTATTCTGACGATAGCTCCTGAAGAGAGTCAGACGAAAACCTGCATAGCTTCAAGCTATGACCATGACCAACCTCCTAGGTTTGGTACTTGCTATCTGCAAGTTCTGTACGACCAATCAACTTTTCAAAAGCATCATTTAAGTTTCTCAGCGTATGGGACCTACAAAGATACACCTAGCAATCTCATCTCTTGGAGAATTTTCACCCAGCAGAATCATGGTTATTTCTGCCGCGTCCCTGTCTGCAGCTCTTGGCGATGAGGGCTTCTACAAAATTTCACGCGGAAGAGATATAGTGTTTTTTTTTTCACTTAGCCATAAGCCATAAAGGTCTTCAGATTCAACTTTCATTAACTGTGGGCATTCTTTTTTAATTTCTGATCATTTGCCTGCACGTTGTATACACTATGGATTTTCAGGACTTTTTACTCTACAAAAAACTGCAAGCATATTCCACACTGCACCAACGGTTATCTCCAGCCCATGGTGGAGTCAAACTAACTACAACAATTTTCTATCCAGGTCTTCCTCCAAACGCTTAGCAGTAGCCTCATCAACTTCATTGTTGCTAACATACATATCTCCTTCCAATCAGGCCTGGATTAACCATTGTGCTAGGGTGTGCTAAAGCACAGGGGCCCCGCAGACAAAGGGCCCCACTTTTCTTAAAAATGAAATAAATAAAATAACAAATTTTTCCTGAAAAAAAATTTCAAGAAAAAAAATTAAGAAAAGTGGGGTCCCTCTGTCTAAAAAAAGTAACACATTTATCAATATATCTCCCCCTTCACGTGAAATAAAATATGATTCTTGTATTTTTCTTTGGCAACAAAGACTTTGCAGCAAAAAAAGCCAGAAAAAAGTCGTTCGACTGAATTTCATGTTAGTTTTCTAAATCGTATTGGTAGTTAGTAGTGAATGAAAGAGCAGTTTAGAATAGAAATTCAGTATAAGCTTTCATTGCAATTTGCAGTGTAGTGTGCAGTACTAACAGTGGACCCTTGCTACAATGTTTTCCCTTGCACGGTTTCGTTGATTTAATGTGTGTGATTTTGCATCCATTATAACGTAAACATTGTTGACTTAATTTGCACATGCTTATTTAATCATCGATCACGTGCTATTTTAAAGTTATCTAACTTACCTAAGCAACGCTCGGTTTCCTCTGCAAGCAAAACCAGTTCACTTCCATTACGCTCCACGTAAGCTGGTAAGGGCCCCCATAAAATTCATTAGCACAGGGGCCCCATTTGACCTTAATCCGGGCCTGCTTCCAATGCAACTATATTTTACAATTGAATATACAATTTTCTATTCGGGTCTTCCTCCAATCGTTTAGCAGCACTCTTATGAATTCTACTGTTGCTAGCATAAGTATCACCTACCAATGCAACTATAGGTTTCATACGCTGTGCAACTCAAGTGACGCTTTTGCTTAGGATGCATCAGAAGAATCTCCGAGATTTGGCACACCCAGAAGTTTTCTTTCGTCTTATTCTGGTGTTCCAAACTCCGATACTGTCAAAGTTTCTGAAGCTTTAGCCTACCTGGCTGCGAACCCAGCATATTTTTCAAGAGTTTGCCACTCAATAAAGAACACAATGCTTTGGTACTTGCTCTTGAAACTGGTTCATGTATGTTTGACAGGAGTGTTACCTTAAACTGATTGTCTTTCTTCTTGTGGTCGCTATTGAGTTTAAAATTCGTCAAAGCTTGCACCACTACCTTTCAATACAGCAGCAGCTATGGCAGTGGTTTGATTGACATCGAAAAACGAGCAGCGCTCTGGTGCGAATGTTTCCGTTGGTGATAATTACTTTTGGGAATGCCAATAAAATTGTTTTTGAACTAGTTGATGGCTGCATTCTGTAACATAGTCATCTCGACGGTTATCAGTCAAATCTCTACCTTCACTAACGAAAAATTCAACGAACTCATCTTCAATCATTTTACCATGCACCAAGTTACAAAGTAGATACGTTGAAGCAGTAACATTGTGTAGCATTGCATACCATTGTTTTTTGCAATTGTATTTCAGTAATGTTCTGCTGCAATTTATTTTTGAGCTTTAGTTTTGTGCAGGAAATTTTGTCTGTTTTGAAAAACGTTAGGCCTAGTGTACTTACTACAGCTGCAGTTTTTCTTGCAAAGTGAGTGTTCTTTCTTATTTGCGCAGTTCAATTGTTTTCACTCTTGCAATTTGACAGGGATAGGAAGTAGCAATATTGACAGGAAGTAGAAGTAGGAAAGTAGAAGTATTTGACAGGAAGTAGAAGTAGCAACCTATAGCCTACTAATTTTGCTGTCTTGTCTTACAGAGTAATGAGCTAAATCTCTTGCTCTTTTATAGATCATTTTAGCACAAGTTTAAAATTTCAGAATAACGTCATCATGACTTTTATGACACCATCCGTGACGTCATCGTCAAAACTACATCTGAAGTCTCTTTTCATCAGACTAGACCCATTGATAAATTTCAAAAAGATGTGCGTAGGTTGCCTGAAATAAGCAAAATACCCTTTCACCACTAGTGGCGCCAAGTGCAGCTTTTTCATCTTCTAAATCCCCAAACACTTCTCAAAATGATGCCAAATATCCAAAAGTTGATTTTCACATGTGAGCTATCAGTAAGGCGGTAGGCACTTTAACATTACCCACTCGTCGAAAAGCGTACTCGCGATTCAGCTGATTTCAGTCATGTGACTCGACACGTGATATTCTGATCGCAAAATTGTTGTCATTTGCAAATTTCTCATGGTCAAAATCATGGGAAACCACGCGAGAAGCTAAAAAAATTTGAAAACTTTTGGTTTTTGAACAGGTCTAGGTATGGGAGGGGGGACAATCAATTCTTACGGCAGCAAAAAAAAATGTAATCATGAGTTGAAAACAAGCTTTTTAGTGACATCAACGTAATTTTACAAAAAGAACAAAAACTTTTATGGAAAGCTTTGATTTCTGACGGCAGTCTGTGATTCTGACCAGTAGAGTTTGTAGGCTATGTAGCCTAATATCATCCTGCAAATTCATCCAAATGCTCTATGACGCAACTGTCTTTCCGACCAAACCCTAAATACCTGGGGACAGTCTTGGACAAATCGCTCACGTGCCGTCACCGTTTAGAATCACTACGCAAAAAGATTTCATCACTTACAAGTTTGTAAAGGCGACTGGTTGACTCTGGCTTGGGAGTCTGATTTGACACCGTGCTCAATGCCACCATTGCGCTAGTGCATGCTCGAGCAGAATACTGTGCACCTGTTTGGAGTCGCAGTGTCCACTGCCATAAATTACACCTTACGTATTGTGACTGGATACCTGCGACCTACATACTCGGATTAATAAAACTAATATAATATACCAATTCAGTAGCTGTTCGACACCTCACCAAACATCTAAACCAAGAACGTCACTACCCTAGGGTGATAAAAGTCAGAGGCCCTCGATTCTTGAAGTGGCGACTGGTGAACATTCGGGCAGAAAGCCTACTTTCTGGTTATCGCCAAAAGACGTTGTTGGCGCCAGTAGGCTACACTTCTCGAATGTTCATAAAACTTAAACCATGCTTCCTTGAGATAGTTTCCTCGTTTGTATGAGACCATTTTGATGCCACATAGCGATGCGTTTTAATCGCCAATGCTAAAGGTAATGAAGAACTTGTTTCATTAAACAGAAATACTTTGTTTTCTCGATCGAACACCGTTCAATCATACACATGTTAAATTCATTGATGAGTTAAATATATCATATAATAAAATAATACTGTAATGACAATAAACAAGACGGATATGATGCCACCATTTCAAACATCGATGGGTGTGGAAATTTAAAAACAACCTTTCTCCTATTTTGTTCAATACTAGAGCCATAACGCAAGGGGAGTGAATTGTAAACAACTATAAATTGTGACCCAAAACTAAGAAAAAACTTTAACGGGACATGTCAACAAAGACTTCAAGAATGCTTAATGGAGTCATTACAGGGAGTCTGTGGACGACAATATTTTCAAACGTTTGGCAAATCAGTCTCTTAGCTGCCAACACATCGAGGCAGGTACATCGTTTTGTTGTGGTCGTTTATTAGCTGATTGTTAGCTTCACAATTATAGTATCAATCCTTTCCAGACTCGGCTAGCCCAAACAGTGAGCTGCTGTTGTGGAATTTGTAGACATTTGCCACAAGATTGCGCTATCTAGGTAGAAATTATGTCACAAACATCAACGGCCTACGTCATCACAATTTTTGATGACGTCCATGCTGCCCGTAGTGGGGAGGGCGTCTGGTGTCAGCCGAGTGAACCCGGTTTGGACGGAATTTGGATCCCTGCAACACATTAGAATGTAACACGTCAACACAATATCGAAATCACTTCACAAGGATCATGTGAGCAAAACCAACCTGAGTGACCACTTTTTGAATCTTAGAAATCCCACCTTGGGCAGAAATTGTTGGCATCATACTATGGATGGAGAACAGCAACATCGGCATATGCGGATAAGACTTTAAAAAGTGTATTTTATGTGATACACCGTGAATGAAAAACGATGGTAAACGGAAAACTAACATAAAACCCAAAACAGGTTCGGCTTTGCTGGTGTATGGGAATTATATTTGAGTGATGAAATATTCAACTTACATTTGTGGAGTGAAAGAAATCGACGTTCGGATTGGAAGACATTGCCATTTCCACCTCGCACAGTCGAGCGTTCAGACGTTCCAACGATTTAAGCAGATGCTGCTCTTCCATGGATAATGCTGATGGCAACACTGAAACACACCATAAATTACATCTCTACTTTGTATTTTCAACAAAAGTTTTTAACATTGCTTCAAGTCACTTTTCCGATTCCACCAAAACGTGGAATCGTATCAAGTTCGCATCTTTGTAGCGCTGACTGCTCACAAGAAAATATACTCAATCATAGTTTTCAACTTGCAACAGTGCATTGACTAGTCGATGATTTGCTTTGACTAGTCGGTGATTCCGAGTTTGGGTAAGCTTAACATCGTTAATTACATTTAACGATCAATTTCTAATGAACATAAAAGTATATATTTTATTTTTATGAGTTTTTAAATTTCATAATTGCAATAGAAGGGCTTGCCAAGGTGTGGCAACTAATTCGTTCGGGAAAACTGTATTTTTAGTTTGAGAACCCAGCCGAGTTCAATTGCAGTTTGCATTCTCAAGTACAAAGCGTTTGATGTTTGGAAATAGAAGATCTCGATATTCTGACCAAGACACGCGAATTCTTAAGTTCTTCAAACTGTGCGTTTTGAGGCTGCAATCTCATGAAAAGGCCCAAAATTTACTTTCAATTACACCTTTGAGTAGAAGTCTTAAATCTTGCAAAGAATCTATGTTTTGTCCAGTGATATCAAAACCGTCAACCAGCTTAAGAAACAACTTAAGTAAATAAAATCGGTCAGGTTTGTGAACTTGTATAATATTTTAATCTTTACATCATAACGACGTTGTTGGCCGGTAACCTTCATTTCCACCCACCTTGCCTGCCTCTTGCTTGCGCTTCCTTTGTCCTGCGCTCCAACGACTCCATGGCTTTTGTTATTTGATCTTCGGACAGGTTCTGTTCAGCCAGGGTCTCCGCTAAAAGGAAGGTGGTCGTACTGTCATCAACCTTTCCAACCGATCCACGAGCAGACGGGAACGGCTCATAGTAGCTTGGTGTGGGGGGGACTTGTTGGGGGGCCGGGTAATGAGGGGAGAATCTCGCCGGTGACTTGACCTGCTGTGATTACATTTGATTGCAATTTAATAAATATTATTCATTTATTATATTATAATATTATTACTTATTAAGTAATCCAAAACAGCTACAACCAATGCAGCCACTTTATCTGGTGAACATTTTCGTCAGACCAGGTACCAACCTGGTAAGGATCTTCACCAGCTGAAGTGACAGTCTGGGAAGGTGACGCAATGACTCACCTGGCCTGCCCTGTGCATGTTGAGAAGCTTATTGCGTCGCTGTTGCAACAGAGCTTGCCGTCGGAGATTGCTTCCATAATCGTTCAATCTGTTCCTGGAACGAAATTGTCGGTGGGTTAGCGCAACAAAATAACATTTGACTAATTCTATTAACCTGAAAGATTGATATATATTTGGAAACAAGCTTTGCAAATGGTACAACAGCAGCTATGTCCAGAGGAAGTTAAATTAATTCTTAAGCTTGTCGAGATGTAGCTATGGCGACTATCCGGCTGCAAGAATACGTTTTCACATGATGCAACAACAATCAATCAGGGAAAGATTAGAGTTATTATTTCTTACGTTTGCCGAGTTGGTGTATTCACTGCAGAGTGAGGTCGATTGATTCGTCGCCCTCGTGATTGAGGGGTTCCTTGTCCTGACGTGTTGTTTGCAGTGAACATAGCGCCATCTATTGATACAATACTGGCTCGTTGCTGACCGGTAGGTGGCGCTCCATACATTGACTGGCGAGACATACCCGACGACCCACTAAACCTAGAAAAGGAATAAATCACTGTTCCGCTACCGGTAAAATGAAACCTGTACCACATCCCATAGTCCCACTGTTTAATCAAGTTGCAGGCACTTACCAACCCGCACTGAACCAGCATGGTAAGCAAAAGTTCGAATCATGGCAAGTATTGGCAACCCATATACACAGGTCATGCTAACATGCAAACTTCAAATTCGTCCGAGGCTGACCTGCTATGCTTGGTAGCAGTCAGAAGCTCTAGTATCTTGCTACGCTGAATGGTAGTTGATAAGTGAAGTCTTTGTGTACAAAACTGTACGTGTTGTGTGATATTAGGCTACTTACTGAATAACAAATCCGATGCCTACCTGCTAATATCACTGGAAGACTTGCATAATGGGGTGCTTCTGCCACTGTTTCGTTGAGAGATGCACTTGCGTACCTACAATTACATAAGCTTGGGGTTTTAATGTTCACAACTTTTCATTATAAAACAATCGTAGCTGATAGTAACTGTAAAAAAAAAAACAAGTTAGGAAAGAGTTGAACGCCAGTCGCTGACACACCTACCTTATCCCACAGCCAGTTGATCTCCTGGTCAGTGGGGGTTTTAGTTAGATTGATGACCGATTCCGGGGAAGGTGGTTCAGCTGCTTCGGGGCTTTCTATGTTGATGGTCACCTTCAAAAGAAATCATGTAAAGCGTCATCGGCGGAGACCATCCAGCTACAAAACACGTTTTTAAGTTCAGCCTCTGCAGACGCTGAATCAATGCAAAAAGGGCGAGTTTAGGTGGCTTAGACGTCGTCGGTTGCCAGATATGACGTCATCGGTTGGGTCTTTACGTCACCTCCAGCAGTTGTGCATACAACCTCCAGAATGATGAGGTGGCTGTTTCGAGAAGCCATGTTCGCAAGCCATCAGCAAGATGATAAAGTGTCAAATCTTGTAATGCGCTTCTTGTCCGCAACGTGACATGCTCTCTCTACTAAAGGTAAAGTTGCAACTTCATAACAACCAAGCAATCACACTCATCAGAGTAACCAAGTAATCACACTCATCAGAGTAACCAAGTAATCACACTCATCAGAGTAACCAAGTAATCACATTCATCAGAGTAACCAAGTAATCACACTCATTAGAGTAATCAAGTAATCACACTCATCAGAGTAACCAAGTAATCACACTCATCAGAGTAACCAAGTAATCACACTCATCAGAGTAACCAAGTAATCACATTCATCAGAGTAACCAAGTAATCACACTCATCAGAGTAACCAAGTAATCACACTCATCAGAGTAACCAAGTAATCACATTCATCAGAGTAACCAAGTAATCACACTCATTAGACTAACCAAGTAATCACACTCATCAGAGTAACCAAGTAATCACACTCATCAGAGTAACCAAGTAATCACATTCATCAGAGTAACCAAGTAATCACACTCATCAGAGTAACCAAGTAATCACACTCATCAGAGCAACCATGAACTTACTTGGTTCTTATTGCGTCCGTGTTGTGGTGGACCAATTGTGGCTTCAACGGCATGCGATCCTGAACTCTTTAGAGTGTCCAAAGTAACGTTTTCTGTTTCCTGAGGTCCCCAAGCGGTTCGGCTGGCCCTCTTCGGTTCGTTTGTCTGGGTCCTGTTCGGTTGATCCGACTCGTTGGCTATTGAATAGTTCAAATTGTTGGCGATCGACAATTGTTTCTTGGATGTCGATGGCGGATGAGGCTCCATAGTTACTTCTGCTTCTTTAGCTGGTTTCAACTTACGCCCTTTCCCACCTTTTGAAGACTTCTTGGCTGATTTCTCAGGGCCAGGTTTCGCTTTTGGTTTACTTTGAGGTTTACTCTTAGGACCCTTATTTGCCCGAGGTGACCGTTTTGATGATGTCACAATATGCTGATGCGAGTCTTGGGTCTTCCGCATTATGGTGCCGAACTCAGTGAAAGCAGCCGACGTCCCGTCGTCGTAATGGATTTCATGCCAGCGTACCGACTTTGACCTTATGTCGAGGCTGTCGCGAATATCAGCTCCATTCAAAGCGAGCACCGAGGCTCGCTTCTTGGGCGCACCAACCATGTGATCCACCCAGTGCTGGCGGGCAGCAGCAGCCTCGGTTTGGTAGGAGGGCTTCGGCGCGTACTTTGACACTCCCCTGAGGATACTTTTCCTAGAAACGTTACTTGACTCTTCGGACTTTCTGTCGTTAGCAAATTCTGATTTAGCGTTGGACGCCGCTTTGTTTGTTAGTGCAGGGGTACTTGAACGTGGAGCAACTTCCGCATCCACAAGAACCTCTTCTTGCGGAGGTTTGGAAACATGGATCGGAGACATCGGTGATGCCACGACCACAGTTGGATGGTCAGTCACATCATCAGACTTCTTGAAAGGTTGAGAAGATTTCATCCACGTCTCATTGTACATCTCACTGATGGGAGTCGCCTTTGTTTTAACCGGGGAAGCGCCCCACCTAGCGATTGATTCCTTCCCTGGTTCTAGTCTATCTTGAAAGGCGACACTATCGCCGTTGAATCTGGGAGGTACTTCGTTCTGAGTGCGGAGCAGACGAGAAGATTTCACATGATTTTGGGCGACAGCAGCTGACATGGGACGTTGTCGAACAGCTTTTGTTTCATCTTTTTCTTTGTCTCTGTTTGTTGCGGTTTCAACGGCGCTCCAGGGCCGATAAGCTTTCACATAATAACCAAGATCGCTTTCCACGTGGTGTCGCGGTGAAGACTCCGTATTTGTGCGACCTTCGACCTTTCTGTTGTCCAATTGCTCACAACTATTAACAATCGCTGATTCTGCATATTTCTTCTGAAATGACGTCATGGTGTTGGCGGCAGGAGGAGTTCCCGAGCCGCTACTCCCATGCAAAGATTCCTGGTTGTCTGAAAGAAAAAAAGCTGATCCGTACCAGGGGATATTTCACACAGTTCAAGTCGTCCTCGGTAACCTAAGCTCCTTCCACAAACTACAAAGCTATGCAATGCAACTACTACATCTAAAACATTAAATATGTTTTGTTTTACAAGTATGGAAAAACATGTTGTTTGTTCAGGGATCGTGGTGATTTTGTTCTCAACGTTTTAACAAAAGAAAACCTTAGTCTTGAAAGCGAACGAAACCATAAAAAGTGGCCAGCAATGCAACCTGGCAACACCAGCATAGGTGATTGAGCAAATCCACAATCGAGCAAATCCACAAAGCCACAAGCAAACTTACATGAGTCATCGTTGTTGAACTCGAGGTCAGAAGGCGACCGCCAAGCCTCGTGGATTGTGACCTGTTTTGAGGGAAACGCAGGACGCGTTTTGCCGCTTTGTGGCCGAACCTACAAAAACAAAGCTAATTTACTTCACCGCCAGATGGAGCCAGCGGAAGCGGAAGTGCCCGGAAGAGTTGCCACACTTCATTGCAAGGGGCTCAGTGTCACAGGAGCACACAGCTGGCCAGTCGCGTAACTTCATCATTCGAGATTGGCAACAACGTCAGTTATGAAACTTTCGGCAGGTACAAAGATCTAAGCAAAGTTTGTGGCTTGTTCCGTAATGGACAGTTATCACAAGGCTGAGATAATGCGCTACCTGTCACTCGAATTTTTGCTTTAGGCATTGATTAACTCGAACACACCAATCTTACCACTGTCAGAGATGCGCAGTAACTGCGATGGTTTAATTCGCCATTTTTCAAGAATGGTAACAAAAAGTTACAATAATTGTTCATTTGACAGAAATTTATAAGATTGAGCTTCATTTTCAAATTGTTTCAACAAAGCAAACCATTACATTCATTGTCCACTGTCCAGTGCTTACACCACTGCTAATTAATCACGGTCTTGGCAGGCAACACTTCGACTACTCACATACTGCTGTTGGGCTACACCTTGTGCCAAGTCGTCCGCATTATGGTGGTAGTCGTCATCATATCCAGCATTCACGTCAGTGTGACGCGGCACCTATAATGACGTAACACACCATTTCCACCATAAATAGGTAGTCGACTATTTTTTGATTAAATTCTTAAAGAATAATTTGGTTTAACTTTTTAAAGCTCTCAACCTCTCATTATTATCAAGTACCACGCTGTGGAGCAGTCTAACTTAATTATTTTCAATGTTTGCTCGCCCAATCAGGAATAAATCACTTGGACACTTTCTTAAAGAAGTAGTTGTAAAACTAACTCCGAACATCAGCTAGATCTCACATAGGTTGGTTGCGACTTAATTGCTTGATGTTTCTCACATGGCAACATCCTCCGTAGCATGATCTCACCACATTACGAGGTTCCTCTTTCACGAAGAGCCTCGAGAGACTATCTGCAAGTTGCACAAAGTCTCGGCCATGAGCGTCTGGTGTGGTTGGATCTTCCGCGGGAGGTCCCTGATGATGAGCAGGATGGTAGTAGGGAGACTGCATCCGACCCGACATCAGATCAATGGAGGAAAAGTCTTGCGGAGGTTGGGCTGGGTGGAAGGATTGAGGGGGTAGACCTTAAAAAAGGGGACACGAATTAAAGAAGCCTGGCATATAGTAATATATTTGATGCGACACTGGCGCTTTGACGACCGTCCCCCAATTTATATTCAACAAAAGAATATATGCAACATTCTGTGACTGACCTAGGCAAGATGATTTCAATAGAGACAAATAAGATGCTGCATCAATCTAAGCGTTGCAAACAATATTGATACAACGCAATCAATAAAGAAGCACACTTAGTTGTTATTTTTACAATAGACGAGTCTGGAATTCATTGAGTTGAAACAAAATGAAATATTTTTACCTTACAGTGAAACGTGTGGAGTGAGTAACAAGTCAAAGCAAATATAAACGATAAGTATGATGCTGCAAGAACGTCACACAAGATTGCAGTTTGTAATAAATACATCACTTCATTGTCAATTGTGTCAGCTCTTTCAACCTCATGTACCAACGTCACCTGGTGAAAAAAATTCTGAAAACAAATACAGCTTACTTTGCATGCCCGGTGAGGAGTTTTCAAAATCATTCGGATGAAGATCATTGTAAATCTCTTCTTTAAATTCCTGATAAATAGAACAACATCAACGGAGTTGCATGTACACGCTAAAGGCACTTGCTGGAGACTCAACCAGTTACTAACGTTATAAGATGCAACATTGTAATGACATATCAAGTACGTAAGCAATAACACACTGAAGCGATACGGTGTTGTCTTTTTCAGTAATCTCAGTAAACAAGAGGTGGTTGATTGATGTGGGAATCGAACTTGCGTGTCCAGCATAGAAAATAACCGTTCTAACGCCTGCACAATGCAGATGCTCCCCTGGTCGTGCAGCCGGAGGGGTGTGACCTCCAATACCCCTTTGTTGCCTGCTAGGCGCAATGGCAATTGGATCAGTAGCAATGAAATTATTCTGAATTATGTCACATACGTGTTGAAAGGGGGTGCAGTTTACCAAATCTCTAACTCCCACCTTTGACTACGCTGCCAAATTCATGTAAAAATGTGAAACGCACCAACCTTGGTCACGTTTGCTCTGTGCAAATCCAGAAGCCGCTTGTGCTCTTCCTGGAGTTTGTTCTCAAACTGGAATCTGCTATGGTTCATTAGTTGTGTGGAAGTGACCCTAATGAAAAATGGTTTCATTAAAAGCGCTGGAATGAGTTTCAAGCTAATGATGATCGACATCAATTGAGGCACAGCCAATCTCACCTCGAGCCTTCTGTGGTGTAAGGGTAAGATATTTCTGTGTTTCCACTGCGCAATTGTTGCAAGACATTGTCCAATGTTGGAGAACGTTTATTACCTGCGAAACAAAATGTTTGATTCAACGCATGTAAAATGTAGATACTAACGACCTGTTTTAGCCTGATGCTGCGGGTTCGCTGTGGTAGTAGCGGTTTACATTAGCTTTCGAAATGCAGTACCTTAGCCAAGTGCTATGAGGAATGGTGCTGGAGTCAGAATGTCGCTGCTTTGCAAGACTCTTTTCTTCAGCTTGAGGCTGCAGTCATGATATGATAAGATTGTTTGAGTGAAAACAGTTTGAATCTGTGCCAATCGCATAGCAATTGTCTTTATTGTTTCGAGTGCATCTTATCAAATCATGAGAAGTTCTAGACGGTACAACAAACGTCGAATGACGTCGTTTTTTTGTAGGAAACTGACCACATCAAAAGTGGCAGATCATAGAATTTCCGAGGCAGATTCAAACTTCGTAAAGAAACTCAAGGATAATTAAGAATCGTATGTTCAGTAATTAGTAACTCAAGCAAAGTTTCTTTCCAATTTGTGAAAAAACAATGTTGTAACCGTTATTTGGCTTTATTAAACTTAAAACTCGAATCTGCAAAATAAATAATCATTCTATAACACAACTCAAGTTAACAGCAGACCAGCTAAATCAACACCCTTCACTCCAATTTGCACAAACTAAAACTGCGAACAGAAATACAATCTCACCAACAGTGAACGGTGAATCAACACGTCGGCTTCAGGCACTAGCTTTAGGCATCAGAGCACTTGTTCAATTACAGCTCATTCTCCCCCATATAAAAATTGAACAACACCAAGAATTGAAAAAAACAAAGAGAACAATTGGAACTTAAAATTGCAATTGAAGATACACCGTTATTACAACATCTAATGTTTACATGTGCCATAGCATGAAGTTGAACACAAATTGTATCAAACGTAAGGCACAGCACCGTAGTAATCGACAGGTTTGCGTCTGCGTTCAGAGCGGCGCAGCTTTGGAGTGACAACGCTATTCTCATTAGTTTCGCTTGGTCCATCATCAGGCTGCATCGTTTCTGAAGACGACGGCTCGGAAGTGTTACTTTCTCGAGGTACGATGGACAAGAATTCTGGAGTAGTAGTAGCATCAGGTTCGGCGAAAGATTCGTTTTCAGAATTACACGCCGGATTTACAGCAGCGTCGTCGGCAGACCTGTTGCATGGTGAGAGATCTCTAATAGACGCGGTGGTTTCATTTCCATTGCTAAAACGAACGTGAGCATAACCTGGGTTTGCTTCAAGCAGTTCCGCTTCGTCCACTAAAGCATCATTCTTATTACGCACGTGTCTTTTGACGTAAATTGGACCTGGTTTAAGCCACGACGGAATAGTAGTTCCGTTGACCGAGCGTCGAGCATGCTGGAAGAATCGTTGATGAGGTGTGCAGTTGATCGACGTGCATAATAATGAACGGATTGAATGCAGGGCATCGGTCAAAACGTCTTCCCAATGGGAAGGTGGCAACTGACGAGATTTTAACGCACATTGGACCGCCTTCCATATAATTCCATTGTATCTTTCACACTGTCCATTTCCTCTAGGATTGTAGCTGGTCGTTCGACTGGCAGCTACCCCATGAGAGTGCAGCCAAGATTTTAATTCTTGAGATTGAAAGGAAGACCAGCGATCCGAGTGAATATATGAACACATTCCAAAAGTAGAAAACAGTTCCGTTAAACACTTGATTACTGTTGTTGGCGTCATGTCGGCACATGGGAAAGCAAATGGAAATCGGGAATATTCATCGACAATGGTCAAAATATATTTATTTTTCGTTGCGTTGGGAAGAGGTCCTTTAAAATCCAAGTTGAGTCTTTCGAATACTTGGGTAGCCTTTATTAATTGAGATTGGTCCGATCTGACAAAGCGTGGTTTGACTTCAGCACATACGGAGCACTTGGAAACCATGTCTCGTATTTCTGCTACGGAGTAAGGAAGATTCTTGTTTCGCACGAAATGAGTCATTCTAGTAATGCCAGGATGACACAGAGCAACATGAAGCTCACGCAAATTGTCTTTACTAATTGCACCACAGAATGCACGTGTAAGTGCATCAGGACCTACATTTTCCTTCCCTGGTCTGTGTAAGACCGTGTAACTAAATTGAGAGAGTTCAATTCGCCATCTAGTTATCTTTTCGTTTTTTATTTTACTTGCGTGTTTGACGTCGAACATATACGATACGCTCTTTTGGTCTGTGATTAATGTGAAGTGACGTCCGATTAATAGGTGTCTCCATTTGCGCAAAGCCTCCACGATAGCATATGCCTCCTTCTCCACAGCAGAATGACGCTGTTCACCCGTCGACAAGGTTCGTGAGTGAAAGGCAACTGGGCGTCCATCTTGATTAAGAGTCGCAGCAATAGCAAAATTGGAAGCGTCAGTTTCCACGGTCAAGGGTAAGGAGTTGTCGATAGGATGCAACGAAGCTGTAGCCAGCACTGACTTGATTTCTTGAATGGCTTGATTGGCGCTTTCTGGCAGAGGCAATGAAGCTTTAATAAGCGGATGTATTCTGTCCGAATAGTTAGGAATCCAGCGTGCATAATAAGCAAATAGTCCAACCAGGCGCTGGAGCTCTTTGTGCGTTTTGGGTACTGGTAAATCGAGAAGTGGTTGCACTCTGTCTGGATCTGGTTTGATTGACTGATGTTCGATTTGATATCCTAATAAAGAAACCTTTTATTGAGAGTGCTGTGTCTTCTTCTCGTTTATAGTTAAGTTGGCTTTCGACGCGGCTTTAAAAAATTCTTCCAAGTTCCGATCGTGATCAGCTTGATTCTTCCCAGCAATCGTAATGTCATCGAGGTAAGGAAAGCAGCCCTTTAAATTGTTGCTTTTGATAAACCAGTCAATGACTCGTTGAAATTCGGGAACGGCATTGGTTAAACCGAACGGCAACCGTCGCCATTGATACAAGCCAGAGCCCGCCTGGAAAGCGGTGTATTCTTTATCCTTCGGATCAAGTTCGATCTGGTGGTAAGCGGACTTTAGGTCGACAGTGGTAAATACTTTATTTTTAGAAAGTTCGGTGACAATGTCTTCGATTAGTGGTAATGGATATGCATCAAGCTGAGTGAAACGGTTAATAGTTCTGCTGTAATCCATGACCATGCGCTTTTTCCCTGATTGCTCGTTTTTGACAACCAAAACCTGAGCCCTCCACGGAGAATTGCTTGGTTCAATCATGCCGTCTTGTAGCAAGCGTTGTGTTTCTTCATGAATATAATCTCTGTCTTGTTTGGAGTATCGTCTGGTCTTATCAGCAATAGGATGGCAATCTTGTGTTAAATGGTCGAAGGGCTTAGGGTGAAGCGAATTCATTTTTGGTAAGGCGTTAAGAGTCAGCACAGGACGATGTCCATTGAATTTAAATACAACGCTTTCGTGTTCTTTAAAGATTTTCTCTCCGATTATTGCATCCGTGGCCAAATTGTCTAAAATGTTGAAGGAAACATTCGAATATTCATTTTTGTTTACGATCAAGGTAGCAAAGCATTGCCCTAAGATTGGCAAACGAACAGATGTTTCGGCTAAAATTACTTCGCCCAATGTTTGATGAATCTTTAAGGAATGTTGATCGACAAATCTTTTGGTAACGTAGCAATCTGATGACCCCGTGTCCATCAATGATTTTGCAGTGAAACCGTCAATTAAAACATCACAAAAAACGTTGTTATTGTTTTGCGTTGCTGAAAGATTAGCTGTAGCTAGTACTGAGCTTCGGATAGTGTTCAATTTGGTGCGCTGTGATTGTTTAGATTTAGAACGAACAGAACGTTGTTGACAGACTCTCGAAAAATGTCCGATTTTGGAACAGTAGTGACAAACTGAATCTCTTGCTGGGCATTCCCTTCTGGGGTGGCGAGCTTCTCCGCAGAAATAACACAGTTGCTTAGCACAAGCTGCCTGAAGAAGCTCTGGTTCGGCGCACTGCGGTTCTTGCTGACTGAAAAGTCGTTCCTGTCCGTTTGGCCACTCCCACGCACATGCACCGCTGGACGCCATGGAACTGGTTGATGTTTGATAGGCCTCAGCGTTTGCAATTGCGAGCTCCTGAGCACGAGCTAGCTCATATGCATCTTGAAAATCCAGACTTCTGTTTTCTAGCAATCGTCGGCGTATCCCGCTCGAAGACAGACCGGCAATGAACGCATCTCTCAATAGTCCGCGACGATGCTCCTCGGCGGTCACAGCGTTACATTTACATTCTTTACTAAAATGTTCCAGGCGCAAAACGAAATTGTCTATTGTTTCACTAGGTTGCTGTCGACATGTGCGCAAGCGATGACGTGCAGCTACGATATTCTTAGGCTTTACATAGAGACCCTTCAGGATAGTCATGACCGATTCATAGTCTCTAGCACTTGCTATACTTTTATAAACCTTCGGGGACACCATGTTGTTTAAAACTTTCAAATTGTCTGGGTTCAAATTTGCTGCAGCCAAAGCTTCTAAATAGTGATTGAACGTCTCAAGCCAATGTTTGAATTCGTCGACTGCTGACGGAGCACTTGGCTCAGTTTCCAAACGTTCAGGTTTCAAGACCTTGTCCATGTTTAAATTATAAGTTTAATAAATTGTTGTAACCGTTATTTGGCTTTATTAAACTTAAAACTCGAATCTGCAAAATAAATAATCATTCTATAACACAACTCAAGTTAACAGCAGACCAGCTAAATCAACACCCTTCACTCCAACTTGCACAAACTAAAACTGCGAACAGAAATACAATCTCACCAACAGTGAACGGTGAATCAACACGTCGGCTTCAGGCACTAGCTTTAGGCATCAGAGCACTTGTTCAATTACAGCTCAAACAATCTTGTAATTAATTAAATTGAAGTCACAAAAGAAACTTTTCAAAAGTGCGCTTTTTTAACATAAACTGAGCGCTCAAAACAAAAGATAAAAAAGCCTTTCCTTCGTACTAAGGCCCCCAATGCCTTGAAATCTCAGACTTTGAAGACTTTGTTCTTGATTCTGTGTCCAGATAAGTTTAACTGCATTGTTACAAGTGTTTATTCTTAACTTGGTTGTGGAATTGACTGAACTACTAAAGTTGTCAACCTTAGAGACCGGGTGGTCTTGGTTGCTAAAACGAAATCATTTAGTTTTGACAAACAATGCTGAAAGCGTTAAACAATGTTACCGGAAGCGTTCTTTGGTTTCTTTTCGCTCCTCGTACCAATGTGAGACCGTTGATATTTTTCTGTGGCTTCTGTTTGTCGCTGCCGCCGCTTCGACAGTTGAAGGATTCGCTTCCGAGCCTCCCTTTCTTCAGCAAGTTTCTTGCGTTCCTCTAACGCTCTGAAATTAAGATCACAATCCATGGACCAGAGACAGATACCACCAACGTTGAAGACGTAATGGTGATCAACCATATGGTCATCTACGTCAGAGGTCCTCAACCACCGGTCGCGACCAACAACCGGAACGCGAGAACACAATTCCAAAATGGCCGTCAATAGAATGGTTGAAAGTAGGTTATGTTCTTAGTCATAGAATAAATTGATTACAGTGAAAACAAGAGCAGCTATGCACTAAATACGCACAAAAGAATTTTACCTACAACGTGTGGCATATATATCAAAGTAGTAACGGATCCAAGGAGGGGAAACTTGGGCACGTATCTCCCTCAACGTCGAAAAAAAGGAAACTACATTTTTTGCATTATTTTCTTGCTCGCTCCATCCCACATCATAAACCTAACGGGTGGCATTGGGAGCGCATGGTTTCAGCAGTGAATTTAAAGAACAATGCTGGTGTAGTGTTGAAGGATCCTCAAACACCATGATACTAATTATAATGAAATATTTCAAAGTAAACACTTTTCACACCAACTGCCTAACTATTAAATTGACCTATTCCAGGTATGAAGTGAAACGTGCCTTGTATATATGGATTTCCAAATTTTACTTTAAAGAAACCTGAGCTTTCAAATAAGGAACTTACTTTCTTCTTCGATTGGTTTCTTGGGAGAGTCGCTTCTGACGTTCTCTCTCAATCCTTCGCTTCTCCCAATCCTCATCAGTAGCAACCACGGAATAGGTTTCATTTCCAACCTTAATGGACAACAACAACACAATAAACTAATTTGATCAACGACTTGATACCACTTTTGTACAAATGGAAAGACAATGTTTATAAAAGTTTTTCGATAAGAAAGCACAAGAAAAATCGAACATGCATGTCAAACTGCATAGATGATGCAAAGGAATTAAGTACGTGGTTATATGTGGTTATATGAACTTTCTTTATGTGGTTATATGAACTTTCTTTACTCTTATTTTTCAATATATCCTCCCTTTGCCTTCACCAAACGCCTTAGTCTGTTGTGCACTTGATTGCATGAAACACGCAGCCACCAGTTTTTTGGACAGACGAAAAGTTATTCAATGTCCAGGCTGTGCATAATCATCAGAATGACCTTATTTATGCAAAGAATAAAGAAGATATCCCACTGAATAAAAGGCTGATGTTCCGGAGACAAAAACCAGCCTCTGTGATGGTTTGGGGTGGGGTAACTTCAACTGGTAAAAAAAACTCCCCTCTTCTTCATTGAAGCGGGAGTAAAAGTTAATCAACATGTTATTTGAAAATGTTGAAGGAGAAATTGATTCCCTGGATCAATGCAACATTTGGAGAAGACGGAATAACTCTTCAATAAGACAAGGCTACGTCCTACACGGAGAATCTTGTCCAGGACTGGTGTAAGGAGAGTATGGCAGGGTTTTAGCCAAAGGAATTATGGCCTCCATCCTCTCCTGATTTAAATCCAATGGACTTCGCAATATGGAGTAGCCTATCTTGGAGAGTGAAGCCTGTTCTTCAAATCATTCAAACGTTACAGCTCTGAAGGCAAAATTGTGCACTTGTTGGGGAAAAAATATCATCAGACAACATACGTGTGTAACATGTATATACCATGTTTTTAAAGCAACAAGTTTATATTTTAACGTTTAACCAAAACTTATCAGAATTGAAAAATGCATTTCAACGCTGCAAATTCAAAACCTAAATTCTGTTCTCACGGAACTCACTGCCTCATGCAGTCAAGTGCACAACAGACTAAGGCATTTGTTGAAGGCGAAGGAAGGATATGTTGAACAATAAGAGTACACTTTGTTTATTTATACTCTTCTTTGCATTTTTCTTTATATGTGTAAATTATTTCCTGTTTGGATGTACTGTTAGTTCAATAAATATTTTTCTACACTTTCTTTGATCAGCCTGTAGTTTAGGCGCAGTCCGGAAATAAATACCCTTCCTTCATGTTAATAAGGTTCAACTTTTTCTACATGGCGCTTTGGATTTAATTTTTATCAATGGGTACATCAAGAAATTAAACTTAATCTTTTACTTTATTTCATTTGCTTGATTTTAGACATTTCTCACTTGCATTTTGCATGAACTAAACATTACTGTATACATTCTTGTTCTTACAAAAAAAATATTTGTGCACAGAACTAAGCAACTTTGTAATAACACTTTAAACAAAATCAAACAACAGATTTCATGCAAATCATTAACTTGTTCAATGTTCATAACAAAACAGAATCGAACAAAATAAATTCTAACAATCAGTTGTCAAGACAGGGGGATTATTCTGTCGATATTGTCATAGTTTCCCAATGTTGCATAACATTCTATTCTACTGAAATAATTTTCATACATTTAAAACAACTTAGGTTTTCACCTGAACTCCATAAGTTTGACTTCCCATTGAACTTGTTGGTGGACTAGTCTTCACATTATGCGATAAAAACATAAAAACAGTGTCACAGTGTCTAACCTATATCAATCACACTACTAAACAATAAAAGCATATATATTATATATAGATGAAAACATGCTTTGAACATTATATAAAAATAAAAATATGGATTTCAAAACATGAAAAGAAATTATGATACAATGTACCAGTCCCAGACATAGCTGAGAGGATCTGCACAATGTTTGAAATGACACCAGTTTAATATATATTGCAAGCATGCAGCTACGTCTTGAAAAGACACTTGTTACAACATGCTTGAAAGTGGGCAGAAAAGTTTTTTTTTTTCATTACATTAATTAATTTAAATCTTTAAATCTTTACTTTAATTCACAGGCAAAATCCCTGATGTGACACACAATGCAACAATATAATACAGTGTTTTCTACAATGTATACAGTTCCCTGCACTTGATATATATATGAAACAACATCAGGCTCCATTATTACAAAACTGATCCACATGGCCATATAAACACAAATGTCTTCACGTAATTTTGCAATTTGTGTTTTTTCTTGACGCTATTAAGCGTCGTGTGATTTTGCATCACCTCTGCCTTGTCGTTTCATTCTTATGTGCTTCTTTTTTCGATTTTGTGTATGTAGATCAGTTTTGTGATTTCATTTATGTAGAACAGCAACCGGTTGGTGACTTGACAAGAGCTAACATGAGTACCGGTATGGATGAAAAAATTTATAATTTTTAGTCTATTTTTATGTTATTATACTATGCTAACTGCCATGTGGTTATTAGGCTTTATTTGTTTATTTAGTGTTTTTGTCTTCTAATTCTGCATCTACAAATGGTGAATGCCGACAAACTGATAACATTCATTTTAATTACTGCTTATTTCAATTTTTCAATTAATGTACCATTATCTCAGATGAGACTTTAACATTGATTCTTAATAGTTATTTGTTGAACATCACTCTTGGTCATGCTAACTCTTACCTATTACTTAATTTAACATGTGCATTTTTTTAAATACATTATTACAAAACTGCAGCAACTGATTATGATATTTAACAATCACACAGCACAATTCTAATTCATTTTGTCGTGAGACAAATGAAGGCTGGAGACAAAATAATAAAAATGACTGAAATTCCTAACGTTGGGTGGGTCTCAAGTACATTAAACTTTTCTACAACAACAAAAATTTGAGAACCACTGTTGTGAAATTAAACTAAATTTTTATGGCTCTATGTTTTTATACGGATTGTGCATACTTGCAGAATTTCACAACAACAATAAACAAAGCCAATCAATAAAGAAAAATTCTATTTGTTTATTTAAAGTCTTTTTTTTCTACTCATATAAATTTTGAAAATTTAATTTATTTTTTTTTTTATTTTTTTTTTTAATTTAAAAATCATTTAAAGGTTTTTGTGACCATGTCAAATTTTAAAGTGATTATTCTGTTTGGATATTAAGCACATTATGACGTTTGAGTTTTGCCTCTTCTACCTTTTTCTAGAGCTATGCTATGTTTGGTATATAGGGTCCAGGTCCATGTGCTAGTTTGCAACTATCGACGTAACTGTGTCCACTTAACAAATGTTTAGCAAATGAAAATAATTTGAGAAGAAAAAAATTAACAAGTTATTTATCAATAATTTTATCACAACTTGTGTAAGTTTTATCTTTTACGCCAACCATGTAACTTATTTTTAAGTTTTAAAATGACATTTTTAGAAAAATTTATTTTTTTATAAAAAAAAAAATAGTATATATCCTGACTTTTAAATAGCATAAAAATGTAATATATGTTAACAAGAAGTGCTTTTATCAGGGTTTGAGTGTTACTCTCATTGCATTATTTACCACACATATTTTATGGATTGTTTTATTAGGCGGATCAAGAAGAATTATTCCGCGAGAATGACAGTGGTGTTTGGACACAATTTGGTATCAAAACAGCAATCACAAATCATACTATTGTAATTTTAATACAAACTACAATAGGCCTACTACCAAATTATTACACGCTTAAAAGCATAAAACTGTCGGAGCTTGTATACAAGCCTCCACCCTGGTCAAAAATATTGCATCGTCATACATTTTAATTGACCAGAAATATAAACCTTGGGCGAAACTACTTTACGGTACATTTGTTTCACCGTTCATACATTTCACCTTATATATGTAGCTTTGACAATTTGACATATAGTTACGTCATAGCATTTATGACCAGGGCAGAGACTTGTACACTAGCTCCAATATGTTTATACTTTTAAGCATGTAATATTATATATATAATAACAATAATGTTGTATACTACATGCTTAAGAGCATGAAAATATCTTTCTAATAAAAAGAAGAGTAGCTTAACTGCTTACATTAACAAGTATGATTTTCAGAGATTCTTGAAAAAAAATGGTATGATACATGAACAATATTGTTTTCTATTGTCATGATAAGAAATTAAAACAAACTGAACCATCTTTCACCTTGTCTGTTACAATGATGCTTTAATTACTTTGGTATCGGTAGCTAAAAAAATGCATTACCATTTAATGCAATTCTTATAGGCCTACTTATCTTCTCAGAGTCATTTGTTTCAAAAAATTGATTGCATTTCTGTTATTTTGCTGGACTAAGGTCACTTAACTTAGCGAAACAAGTTGACTACCTGTGAACAAAGTCAAGTCTATAGCACCGTACCATATTATTTCCAGTAATACGATAGGGTACGGTAGCATACTGTGTGATTTATTGATTAAATCTTTATCCTCGACTGGAAAAGCATCTTTGAGAGCTTTATCTTGGTAGTTTCACATACTTGTAGAGGCTTTGAACCACTGACACAACTCTGGTCACTGAGATGGACAGAGTGAAGTTTCTAATTTTAAAGTGTTGTTGCCGGGAATTAGGCTAGGCTACTCCATCCACTAGATGTCATTGAATGGAGAGCAGTTCTTAGAATGCGTTACTCAAGCGCACACCCCGAGGGTCGAACTAGCGCTGTTTGATTTTGAAGTTTTTTCGTTCATGAAGTCACGCTTAACCAACTGAGATGAGAACTCGGGATCCTACCCTATACCAGTGGGTTGAACCGGTCGGACCATGCTCACCAAGGTTTTGGATTGTTTTGCTGACAGTTGGAGAGTTAGAATTGTTGCTATGCGTGAAAGGTTTTATCGCCACCTACTGGTAGTAAATTTTGCATGTTTTAAAAAAGGTACATATTTTTTGCACTTTTATGGTTTCAATATTATGTGTGTGGTTTGTTTTCAGGTCAGCTGAAAAAAGTTCAGTTGTCGGGAGATCGAAATCAATCATTACGTGTTTATGATTCAGTGTGTTTACTTTGTTGCTCTCCACATGCTTCGCACTTGCAATAAAAAATAAAGTTGAATTTGAAATTGCGTGAGCAAATAAATTTGTTTGGTTTAGTTTAAATCTTTATCCTTTGATTGATTGAATCTTTATCCTCGGACTGGGAAAGCTTCTTGCAGAGCTTAATCCTGGTAGTTTCGCATACTTGTAGAGGCTTTGAATCACTGACGCAGGCCCGGTCACCGAGATTGACAGAGTGAAGTTTCCGATTGTTGAGTCTTGTTGCCAGGGAACTATTCCATCCATTAGATGACGCTGAATGAGCACACACCGCGAGAGTCGAACCAGCGCCGCTTGATCTTGAAGGTTCTTCGTTCCAGAAGTGACGCGCTAACCAATTGAGCTATCGGGCGGACTCAAAATTGAGCTATCGAGCCTCGAACTCAAAAAGCCTTGATAGGTTATTCCAAGTAGTTTCGCATACTTATAGAAGCTTTTAACACAGGGCCGGTTACAAAGATTGATAGAGTGAAGTTTTCCGATTGTTGAAATCTTGTTTGCCGGGGAATTATTCCATTCATTGTTTGGCAAGTGTGCAAGACATACAACCGAGTTGTTCATATCAAGCATTTTTGTGGGTTTGACCCCTGTCAAATGACATTTTTTTCATTTTTTTATTTCAAAAAATGTTTGAGCTCAAAGTAATCAATAGCCTAAAGTTCTTGTGGGTAGGGGAGATGTGGGACCAATGCACCAAAGGGCCCAATGCACCAGCGCCATATTTCCACCCCTTCAAATTCTTTTAAAGATGTGATTACGTTTTTGGAGTCGAGTTTTTGCCAAGACTGGAAATAGGCTACGAAGTTTCATGTCGAGGTGCTTCGAGATTTGGCAGCTAGCGCAGCAGATATAAAATGTGAGGCTAAAAGTAACTATTTGCATTCTTCTTCAGTGTGTCTTATCTCATCGTGGCTAAATTGCAAGAAACATTAGGTAGGTGATTATGTTTACCATGAACACACCGTAGCCTACTTTTCAAAATTGACTAACTTATTCAAATCGGACTTCACAGATTTTCTTGTGCATGCAAAAATTAAAAAATGGCCGGGAAGGGACCTATGCACCAGTGCTTGCCGGGACCTATGCACCACTGGTGCATGGGTCCCACTATTGAAATTATCATGTTGCTTCATAAAAAATGACTAGGCTACATTTAAAGTCCCACACTCTTTCGAGCTCTGAGAGAGACATACAAATGCCATTGCAGTCAGATGGCGATGTTTCGGAGGCTTTGACCTCAGAATCTGAAGAAAATACGGGGCCAGAAACAAATAGCACTGTTCCTAGCACAATTGAAATTGAGGCCTTTGTCGTTGTGCGGGTATACGCATAAACGGGTAAACGTCTAAACGGGTAAACGTCTATCTGGAATCTTGAAATTTTTTTTGATTTGTTGTTTTATGATATTTAATTGTGCATTAAAGGTGTGCCGAAAGACCAAAAAATAGCCCAAAAGAGAGGGGAAAGTAGTTGCTTTTTTATACATAATTATTGCTGTAAATTTACAAAAAGTGTTTTAGAAAAGTGAAAATCAAATGTGGGTCATGGGGAGGTGCACTAGATTCGTTTTGAGCAATTTTTTTCTGTTTTGAGCAACTGGTGCATAGGTCCCTTGAGGTAGTGTATTGGTCCCACAGGTGTAGGACCAATTAATGCACCACTTTTACGGAAAATTTCAGATGCTTAAAAAATGTTGAAAAAATATTTCAATGTAATTGTTCTTTGCATATGTGATGCATAGGGGAGAGTGGGGTTAGTCGGAAAGTTTTTTTTTAAGTGAAATTTAAAACAATTGGTGCATAACCTGACAACTTGAAGCGGCTTAAATTATCATCTATGCTGTCCTCTATCATACAACCAAAAATAAGTATTGAGTCAATTAAGCTTTTAATGAAAATTTAAAATAAACAAACAATTGATTTTTCAACTAACCCCATGTCTGGGGTTAGTTGAAAAACGTCAGTTTAATGCCCACTAATGAACTGGATACTCTTTTTTCAGCCAACAAACATTTACATGGGCTTTAAAATCAAAATGCAATGAATTCTACACCTCATCACCGTAAAACCACTTTTCAATAAACGCATTGTTGAAACTTGTGATGCCGTATAATAGCACTTTCCGAGTTATTAAAATTTTACAATGTAGCCTATGTCTGCTTAAAACAAGTACACTGGAGTTTATATTTTACTACTTATTATCATACCACGACGATATACTCGTATCATAGGCTACTATAGTCATACCGTTATCAAACCATTTTTCAACTAACCCCACCCACTATTTTCCAACTAGCCCCATTAGCATATGACAAACTATTTTCCTAAAATATTCAAGCATGGTGCATTGGACTAAAATTTGTTTATTTCTTAGTGTTGTAGAACACCTACAGCTGACATACACCAAAAAACTTTTGCCTATCTTTAACTATATCGACGCATAAGATGTTTTTCAATCAGCCAAAAATTTTACTTCGAAAGTAAGAAAATACAAAATTGTCAGCCAAATAGGTAGGTATCTTGACTCAACAAATCGAAACTAACATGGATTATGTGTTTTTATAAACTACTTCACATGTTGGCAGTAAATATTTAAAAAAGTTATCGAGAGTTAAAAAAATTATCATTTTTCAACTAACCCCGCCTTCCAACTAACCCCACTCTCCCCTATAGGTAAACTGTACATAGCCTAGCCTACTGGGAAATTTTCAATGCAATGCATGCTAAAATAAAGTGCCATGTGAAATAAGGTGACCCAAAGTGCCATGCCGAAACTTTTTCAACGTAAGCAAATTTAATGAGATGGTTGTTGTTGCCTTTCCTGAACTAAACGACTGAACTGCGGTTGAGTTTTTGACAATGGAACACGCATGTCATCTTCAACGTCCGCTGTCCAGGCGATTTCGATGTTGTTTTTATTGTAACAAGAGCTGAGAATTCTGCCTCGCAAAGGTTAGGCCTAAGTGGTTATGAATGGTAACAAAACAATAATCGCTTGCTTTGCCAAGAATGGGTAGGTTTGCAGAATTGCAGTTGTGAGCACCAAAATTCTTCCGCAGTTTTTGAATGAAACTCAATGCGTAATCACTCTTTTGATCTCAAATCAATTAGGTCATCTTTACTTTTACTGAGATCGTCATCGCTAATGTTGTTCAAGCCAAAAAGAAAAATATTTCGAATCCATGTTTCAACTTCGTTCGGCAGGTGTTCTATAATTAAAATAACGTTGAAATGAAATTTGCGGGGTTTCAAGTGTGCGCAAAACTTTTCTCTCGTAGAGATCAAAAGAGTAGCCTACATTCTCTTTGAGTTTCATTCATCAAGATAAGATCTTCTAACATTGGAAAGTAAGCGTAATTACCTGCTTCCAATCTGCGTTTCTAAACTGGCAACTTGGCAAAAAACGCTTTCAGTTTTTCAGCTGCATCAATTAT